>NC_092086.1:68609676-69819140 GCF_045679555.1 Salvelinus alpinus
CCAGCTCCTCCACTGCTCAAAGGCCTCGATCAGACTGTTGCCCGGCTCTGGGATCACATGGTCCACTGCAGGCAGGGAGGAAAGGAGATATATGGATTAGGGAGTGTAGGAGAGAGAGTGAGAGAGAGGGAGACAGACAGACAGACAGACAGACAGACAGACAGACAGACAGACAGACAGAGAGCGAGAGTGACAAAGGGAGAGACAGGATGTTACTAGTGCTGCTTGTCCTGTTTGTGTTATATAACTCACAATGCCAGTGTCTCCTCTGCCAGTGGCTTTCAATACAATGTCAGACGTCAATGGAAATGTCTGTATGTCTGAGTGTGTGCTTGGGTTACATCGACTTCACAGTTCATTTTAGTGTGAGGCTCAGATCAGCTCAGGAGATGAAGAGAAATGCCCCCTCGTCTCTGGTGTAATCTATGCGCCTGCTGCCCTGACCACCTGACCACTTCCTGATCCAATTAAAGACTGCCCAATCTCCCCAGATCCCTCTGAGTGTGATAATGCGATCTCGAGTCAACAGCAACCAAGAAAAGAGATGTTGTTTACTATGTTGACTCTCTGACCGAGGCTTTATCGCGTGTTACTCTGTGTCGCAGACGTGAATGGAGGGGTGAATAGGCTAATGGAGCACATGAGTGAGCTGGAGGCAGTTCTGCCTTCACAGGGCCACAGACACCAGACAGTTCAGTACCAGTTGGTCATAGTGAGTCATTCCTATCTACCAGCTCTTCCATCTGTGTGTTCGGCCCATTTTTGGGGGGGCTTGGGCTGGGATGCCTCACACACAGCTCGCCTATTTCCACGGGACTTGTGTTTCACTACGTACGCCCCCCTAGCCCCTCCTCGTTCCCCCACCCTCCCCACGGCCTTTGTGTGGTCCCCTGGACTGCTGCCCACACTAGCTGATTTAGGAGAGCTCAGAGACCCTCTACCCCCCCTCCCCTTATCTCGTGCTCTGGCTTTCTCTCTCTCTCTCTCTCCCTCCTCCTCAATGGATAAAGCTGCCACATGGCTGCCCCCTCACAATCTACGCTGTGTTTCGTCTACAATCTCACACTGCCACAGCCGAGTAGCGTGGATTATAATCTTGCCTCAATTCTCAACTAAAATCAGATAATAACCACTGACACACAGTAAACAGTACGATTCAGACTTTCTGTCTAAATGGTTGAATTGTCCTAATGAATATGGATGTCATTGATACAGGAGTCTTTCCATGTCATGAGGGTAGTTAACTACAACAATCCCTCCTATGGGGCCCCCGCTGTCTGTTACTGTGATACCCTCAGACCTCCCACCCACCTCCCCCGGTGAGAGACACATGCTCCATGGCGCCCGTCCCTCCCGCTCACCGATCATGGTGGTTCCCCCAGCCAGGGCAGCCTTGGATCCCTGGGAGAAGTCATCTACGGTGGTGGTGCCCCGGTAGGGCATCTGGAAGTGGGTGTGGATGTCAATGCCACCGGGGATCACCATCTTGCCATTGGCCTCGACGGTCTTGATCCCTCCTGGGACGATCAGGTTGTCGCCAATCTGCCTGGACGTTTAGAAGGGAGAAAAGCCACGTCAGGGCAGGGGTATCGGCGAGTTGACACAATGCCGTACATTCATGATATGAATAGCTGAATAGCTAATGAATAAACTGAAATGAATATATTATCATATCATAAGAAATGTAGTTTGGCTCATGGCTGACTGGTGTACAGTGAAGGTAATCAAATGGAGAGCTAACGGTGACCCGGCAACATTAATAAACTATCAACCCTTACACATTGGATGAAAGTCATTAGAGCATGTCAAACAGCAGCTTGGAGGGCTGCAGTGCAGACAGACAGACAGACAGACAGACAGACAGACAGACAGACAGACAGACAGACAGACAGACAGACAGACAGACAGACAGACAGACAGACAGACAGGGCAGTGTCTGTCTGTCTGCGCCAGTAGCAGCAGCCCGGTCAACGCTAGTCTGGCCTGCTTAATTGGTATGCAGCTCTAACCTTCCTGCGGGTGATTTAACTATCAGAGCTCCTCTTTGGGAGCACACAGGACAAAGGGCCTAATAGGCTGATCGAGTGGGAACAGGAAAGGGGGGAATAGAGTGCCCTTCCAAGAGCAGGGAGGAATGTACTCCCTTTGCCTTTCTTCTGGCCCGACGCGAAATGCACCACTATGCACTGTCTGGATCTGTATGGCACTTGAAGGGACTGTCGTATGTGGTTGTATTACCTACCTTAGTTAAACTCACTGACTGTAATTCACTCTGGATAAGAGCATCCGTAAAATGACCAAAATGTAGATGCAAATGCACGGGAGGACGTGATTGTGTCTTACTTAATGACGCCATCCTCCATGTAGATGTCAGCATAAAAGGACTGGTCATCATTGACAATCCTCCCGCCTTTGACCAGAAGCCTGTCGCTCTGGAGAGAGAGAGAGAGAAAGAAAGAAAGAAAGGAGAGGGAGAAAGAAAGAGAGGAGAGAGAGAGAGAGAGAGAGAAAGAAAGGGGTGGGGGTTGGAGGGAGGGAGGGAATGTTAGAAAGCCCAAAGCAATGGCATCAGTATTCCGGCAATTCCAGCGGACACTTATTTTTTTGGGGGGGGGGGGGGGTTCTTGTTGTTGCGCAATCTCCCATTAGCAGCTGGGGTGGAACAAGAGCCATTTGTTTGGAATGTCTGACTCCCCCATCCACACAAGGCAGGGCTAATGAGAATTGCCTGCCACTCACACAGATTACATAGCAACGACACAGCAACCTACATTTTACACATTGCTGGATGGGTGGATGGCCCAGTAGTCACATAGATGAGGTTGGACTAGATAGACGAGACTAGATAACATAGCCTGTGAGAAAGGGCGTGGTCGTCTAGCCCCTCAGCTGCTGCGACAGAGACAGCCACTAGACCACTGGCGAACCCTCTCCATGGTAACCCTTTGCTACAGCAGGGTCACTCAGACAGGCTTGAGCGGCGGGCTGGCATGTCTGTTAGAGACACGCCTCACAGGGAACAGGGCGTAATGCTGAGCGACAGCGAATGGCCCACGACTGCTCCCTGGCAGAGAGAGAGAGAGAGAGAGAGAGAGAGAGAGAGAGAGAGAGAGAGAGAGAGAGAGAGAGAGAGAGAGAGAGAGAGAGAGAGAGAGAGAGAGAGAGAGAGAGAGAGAGAGAGAGAGAGAGAGAGAGAGAGAGAGAGAGAGAGAGAGAGAGAGAGAGAGAGAGAGAGAGAGAGACAGAGACAGAGACAGAGACAGAGACAGAGACAGAGACAGAGACAGAGACAGAGACAGAGAGAGAGAGAGAGAGAGAGAGAGAGAGAGAGAGAGACAGAGAGAGACAGAGACAGAGACAGAGACAGAGACAGAGACAGAGACAGAGACAGAGACAGAGACAGAGACAGAGACAGAGAGAGAGAGAGAGAGAGAGAGAGAGAGAGAGAGAGAGAGAGAGAGAGACAGAGAGAGACAGAGACAGAGAGAGTTGCTGTCATGTTGACATTAGCATTGAGGCCTCTCCTCTGGTCAGACCATTCGATTCTAGAACTAGACCAGGACATAGAGTGACCTCAACCAAAGTCAAATGGCTTTTTTAACTGTATGAATAATGTATGTCCGGTACTCATTTTCCTTTCACACTGTGTAAAATACCTAGGTTCAGTTCACTGCCCCGTAAGGAAACAGAATCGGAGCGTTCCAATTGGAACGTGGTGTGAGTTGTGATTTACCATCTTGGCTGCGGAGCCAAGATAGTAACCCCACCCCTCCCTACGGCTTTAATTGAAGCCATACTCTACTGTATACACGTAGCCTTAGTGATGTATCCCCGACACCTGCACACCTGCACAGCTCACACCAAACACTGGCTAGTCTTCCAGACAATGTGGTAGGGACGGGAGGGAGAGAGAGTCTTCTGAGCCACACAGGTCGCCCCACTCCGCCTGGAACAGGCAGCACACAGTGTACAGCACAGAGGCAGACGGAAAGAGAGCACGTATACTGTATACAGGGTTACTTCCAGAATGGCCCCCCCACCACCTACACACTGCACAGCCCCACTAATCTATACCACACCACTACCTTCAGGGGTTTTGGAAGTGAGTATGTTTCAGATTGCTAGTACATAAGCAGATGGTATTGCGTAACGATATTCCCAATTTCTCACACAACGCAGCTGGCTAGCCCCTGAGGGGGGAAAGGCTGGATATCGTGGCTAGCTAAGGGGTGATGGTTCAGTGACCCAAGGGAAGTGAATGTATCTAACACCAGCCCAAAGATCATGAGGACGTCATCTCCCTTAAATGATCCCTATATGGTGTTTGATGGATGGTCTAGACCAGGCCTGGGCAACTCCAGTCCTCGGGGGCCTGATTGGTGTCACACTTTCCCCACATCCCTAACAAACACAGCTGATTTCAACGAATTGCATTCTAAACTGAAGATCATGATTAGTTGATTATTGGAGGTGTGTTAGCTGGGACTGGGGCAAAAGTGTGACACCGATCAGGCCCCCGAGGACTGGAGTTGCCCAGGCCTGATCTAGATGGTCTACTGTGCTGCATAGGTACCTGGGCTAGACTGTGTTGCAGTAAAGACATACCCACATGCCCCGGGCCTGACTGCAGATTGTGTGCCTGAACACCCGCCCCCATCTGTCACTCTGTACCTCAGGCCTCAGTCCTGTCATCACCAATCAGAGCCAGGATCAAAACTGAATGCTCACTTTCATCATATCTGACTAACCGTCATCCTACTCTTCTGCTGGACTTATACCAGCATCTGTATGACCACACTGCCAAAATATTATACAGATATATTACTTCATTTATTGCTTCTTCAATCATACATCATCATTTGAGATCCTGTGGCCAAAACCTCTAACGGTCTCACTTAGCTACATGCTAGGCTCAGCCCTTCCACTCACAGGCCAAGCAATAGGCCCCAAGCAATAGGGCTTCGTGTCAGATTTCACAAGCAACAGATGTTGGATCTTAATTTGATCACCCTGTTGCAGGAGAAGTTGCAGGAAATGTAAAATGTGTTGTGTATTTGAGGTTGCAAAAAGGCTTCTGAAGATTGTAACTTCCACTTAGAAATTTTAGACTTGATTTCCCCTTACGAAAAATGTCAACCTTAAAACGGAGTCTCAAATAGCTGCCAGTCCCTTTTTAATAGCCAGGCAACAACACACATTTCAGCAAGTAAATGCCTGTTTCAAATAAATGCCGGGTCTAAATGAATTGTTTACAAGGTTACCATGAATTACCATGAATTGTTTACGAGGTTTAATGTTTGATTTGTGAGATTCAATAATTCAGTAATGACTCCAAAAAATTATGGCCATCATCCATTTTTTTTTATTGCCAGTAAGAAACTGCTGGCCATTGGCTGCCTACAGCTGAGAACTACTAGCTAACTGGCAAGCACAAAAATAGTCAATAACTTCGGGAGTACTGACCCTGGAAATCTGCCGATACCCCTATAGTGGCGAAAGTAAGAACCGGCAAAAATGCACAGTCAAAGAGGAGAATAATTATTGTCAAGGAAAAGTTTTTAAAAAATCGAAATAGAGGCAAACTAAGAAAAAAAGAAACATAACACAGTGTGTAAATGATAACACAGTGCAGGAAATTATTAACTGATTAAAATTCTGAAAGTGAATGCTGGAATAAAACAATTAACTATGCAAATGAGCAAAAGCTGTGCATTAAGGAAATAGACACCTGACTCAAATAGAAGCCTGTCTCTAATAAGCGCCTGTTGTGTTCAGTGATTTAATCAAATAAACGTCTAGGCTATTAATTGAAGTTTTATGGTAAACCCTTTCAAAAATGTCCATTATACTTCACATAATAATTCACATTTTCTGTTGCTGCAGGATAATTTTCCTGCTGTAGCAAACTGGCTCAAACTAAGATCCTACATATATAGGCCTTTGTCCACCATCTCAATGCTTCAGTGGATTAATGGAGCAGAATAAGTTCCTATATAAAATAATAATAATAATAATAATAATAATATAAATAAATGAGAGAAAGTAAAACGTTTTGGAGGTAATTTTCATCAGGGTTGCGATTTTGTGAACATTCGTGTTGTTATGTGGTGGAACCTTGCTGTGGCTGGAAATGACTGAATGCACTGAAATGTTCATAGACCAGTGGTCTCCGCTGTGTAAACAAGGGTATCTCCTAAGTGATTATAATGATCAGAGAATCCAGTGATTTCCCTGGGTTCAGTATGAAACCCCAACCCTCAAATGCATAACTCTGTAGAAATCCCACTGAAAAGAATGAGGGAAAAGAAAGATAGTCTTTGGTTTTGCAAGACATTCCCCAACCTTTCTTGCAACATAAATATGACAGCAATTAAAAGAGTAAAACGATACAGGCAATCTGCGGTGGTTAAACGCTTTGACAGAATCCCATAGTTGCAGTGGTGTTCATATGAGACCAGCCAAAATCCTTGAGGTGTGACTGCACACCATTGGTCTATAATGGTGGATTTGCAGACGGGTCACGACAGGAACTGTAAAATATTGTTCACTGTTAAACTTACTCATAAACAAGTCAAACCGCCACCTGTGGAGAGTCCCATCAGTGCAACCACAAGCCATGCAGAGCTTGAAGATAGTGATGGAACCAACTGATATGAAAATCACACACACCTGTGTGCTCACTGTATCATTACAGTGCTACTAAAATCCCAGTCTATGAAAAAGGTTCCACGGAAATCAGAGAGAAAACTATATCCATACTATATCTAAGGACATTTCTGGCATAACAGTATCTTCCCTTAACGTTTCTTCCAGTTCAAATGGTCACTTTAACGTAGGCTACACACTCATCTCAAACGTATCATTTTGCCTTCGACGGGTAACTGGGACGAGTGTGTGTCGTGCACTTGGTCTAGTGCTGTCCACTTTGGTCGACGTCAAAGCCACCGCCTGATCACTTAGGCTGACCTTGACTAGGTCATGTGCCGATGGGCCTACCCCCGCCTGTCAATCAACCAGGCTGCAGCCAGTTACAGTAAAGGAGAACAAAAATACCTTAATGGGTAGTGTGTCTATGTTTGTGTCCCAAATGGCACTGGATAAAAGGCCTTGGTCAGTGCTTATAAGGAATAGGGTGAGGTTTGGGACACATACTATGTAGAGCCCATCCACAGCACTGGCGTGGCACACAGACAGATACTGGGTGTTTGTGTGTGTGTGTGTGTGTGTGTGTGTGTGTGTGTGTGTGTGTGTGTGTGTGTGTGTGTGTGTGTGTGTGTGTGTGTGTGTGTGTGTGTGTGTGTGTGTGTGTGTGTGTGGGGCGGGCGGGGTGGTTGTTGTCGGCATGTTACAGATCACAGGATTTCATTACTAGTTTAAAGCTTACACAATGTGGAACAATCGGAGGATTAGGATCGTGAGACATGCTCGTGATAAAATCTCCTCCTGAGGTCAAAAAGGCCTAAGTGAACAGGGGTTTACTGCAATTTGACATTGGGAACAACCAATATAAGTCCTTGTACACAAGGTTGAATTTACATCGAACTTCAGAAATGATGACGAGGTCAAAAGGGATGAAGTATTGTATTGTATTGAGTCATCATCTTGACCAGTGTTTCCCAATCCTGGCCCTGGGGACCAAACGGGGTACGCATTTTTGTTTTTGCACTAGCACTAACTAACACACCTGATTACACTCATCAAAGGCTTGCTAATGAGTTGATTAGTTGAATCAATTGTGTGCTCGGGGGAGAAAAATACTGCTCTTGACCATGTTCCAAGCTGTATCGTATCGTGGCAAGGTCCGTTTTTCCAAATGTCAGTCGACTGTAGGCAAAGAAGAAGCCAATATTCGGGTGAAAGCTTTCTGAACACGACTCTTCGATGACATTCATGTCATTGTCATGCTAGTACCCAGAACACTAATACAACTATGGAGCTTCCTAAAGGGAACTGTCCCTTTCACTAATATACAAGCCAGAAAATACTAAAGATAGTGTAAATGAAGGACTGTATGCTGCATTGTGTAGGTTTGTGAAGGTTTTTTCCACTCGGACCAAATTGAGACGAGCACACATAACTGTCAGAGAGGCATTTGCAACAGGCCAGTTCCTTGTGGACATCTGCAGAGTTTGACTGGGAACAGTGCTGGCATGTGTTGTTGCTAACAGGGAAAACACAGCAGCCAAAACACACAGAGCCAAGAGGATATTACAGAGGCGTCCATTAACTGTGAGACCCTTATCTGTGAGGCGGGCAGGCAGGCAGGCAGGCAGGCAGGCAGGCAGGCAGGCAGGCCGAGACCAATGGAAGGGGGAAGCCTTCCTGCTGCATGCGAGCCAGTGCCTCTGCTTCCCTCAGCCGTGTTGCTTAGTGACAAAAATATTGACTTTTCGCTCAAAAGCACATTCTACATTTTTTTCTGCGGAAAAGTCAAAACAATAGGACATTTCAATCGAAATAAATTGCCTAGCCACCACATCACAGAGGCAGGTCTCCAGCCGTGTGATCTTGTGACAGGCCAAAGTACACTCAAATCTGGTTCCGATTGGGCCTGCCCACCATCTCCTTCCAGAATGGGAAAATGGCCTCATGTCAGAGGCTAGAGCTAGGGAAACAAGGTTAACCGACGTGCTATGTCTCTATGCAGGTTACCATGAAGAGCGGATGGCAATAGCTGGGTGGTCACAGCAGGATGTTTTGATTGCAGTCAGGCCCACTTTGCAGACAGTGTGGGGATGGAGGCGCCCTGTTTTGAGGTGCCGGTTGGGGGGAATCGTGTTTTTTTCTGGGTAAGGCCTGTCAGTCCTGCCCACATATACAGGTTCCAGCTGGAGGGGATTATTGATGAGATGCACGGCACTACAGTGGGCTACTGTGAGGACATGGAAAAAGCATAACCACACCTAGAAATCTGACATGGCCTCTGCTGTTCCCAGACATAGGGAAACAGCTGGAATGTAAAGGGGGGTAGAAATAAACTAGGAAAATCATTCCCAATACAATATATTTCTCAGCTTGTCAGGCTATAGCCTACATATAATTACACTGTAAAGAACTGTCTATTAATAATTGTTTAAAGGATAATAGATTCTCCATCCTGTCAAGTTGGTGTTATCACACATTATTTTGGAGTCAGGTAAATATTGTACATATTGGGTAAAGTCATACAGTAGGGTGAAGTCATAGGTCTACAAGAAGGTAGATATGTAGAATTGATGATGAAGCATACAATAGTGCCCCCAAGGGCCAGTACAGCCCGAGGTCCTAGATTTAGCAGCAGGTGTATTACCTTTACAGGCCACACAAAGATGTTCAAAGCCCACACACAAAATAAAATATGTTAAAATATACACATAGAAAACATGCAGAGAAACTGTTCCTAAAACATTATCGTGCGTCCTGATGCTTTACATATGAGAGGACCGCTGCAAGCCAGCCGGCGTCCACCCCCAATCAGTCAGTGATATCAGACGAGACAAAGGGCGTCTCTCCTGGAATAGAACATCACCCTGAGCTGCAACAATGAACACGCAGCCATTTCAGACAGACCCAGAGCTGTGCTGCAGTAGCAGCATCAATCCCGGCCACCACGTTGCTTGCACCGATTTAAACTCCCAACCCCTTTAGGCACCGCACCGCACCGGCGAATTCTCTTACATTATGTTCTAGTGATGCAGAATTCGAAATGACCCATTTTACAGGCGGGTTATCGCATCTGATCACACATGGGCGTGGGAGATTCTTTTTTTCTCTCCCTGCACCAGTCCAGACGCTCAGATTGCCTACAGCTGGACAAATACATATGTATTTAACAGAATGGGTGTGTACAACGTGGTTTATTATGATACATAATTCAAGTAGTTCAATAATGAAAACGAATAGGCTATATATTTCCTCGATTCACACAGTTATAACTTATTTATTCCTTTGTATTCGTTTTTTCTTATCATAGGAGGCCGAGTTTTCAACATATTTGGCCCTGTAGGATACAAAAAAAGAATACAAAACGCGATAATGTCATGTATTGTTTATTTTTAAAAGAATATGATTTCCTACATAATTTTCTCTCTTTCCTCAATCGTTCAAGTTGCCACAATTGAGTAAAAAAACGAAAGTTATAACAATTACAGTCCAGTGTGAAGATGTAGGTTATTTTATGTATTTTATTATATATCTTGCACATGAGCCACATGCACTGCGCACGGGTACCATGCCATCCTCAACAAAGAAGATGCAAGTTACCTTTAAGAAAACGCCTTGTTCTGTCTCTCCGGCTGTCACTATTGTGGCCAATCATGCCACCTCATTCTGCACTACCTAGCAATGTATTTCATTTCCCAGCGGCTATGTTCAATAGACTATCATAATGGTTAGGAAAATATTCCACACTGATGAGAAAAGCCGGTTTGCATCTGCCCACGAATTGCTATTGCCACAGCCCTGAATAGCGGTTACATAAAAAAGGAAAGACAAAACCAATGCACTGATTTGCAACAATCAAGCATGCACGTTTCAAGAATAATTGAGGCAGATATTACTTTCTACTTACTGTGATCTTTGGAATATTCTTTTTGCCTTGATAAGAATGCCCAGACATGATTGCGACTGAAAACTGATTCCACCTCTGAACAAAGCCTTGAAATATTCCCCTCTGGATGCTTCTGCGGCTACAGCCTGGATGGGAAAACTAGGGAATGGTCGCCTCTCTCTGCAATGTAAAGTGCGCTTCGTAGTGAGCTAGAAAGTCTACTCTGATCATCCGGTGGACTCCTCCCTCAATACAGTCTAATTTGTAAAGCTGCAATGCTCAAATCATTCCACAAGAGGACGCTCAACAGCAGGTGTTGGCGACCACTATGAGCTCGCTACTTTATAGCTTTGTTGTGTAAACCCAATGGTGTGTTCAACATGCTACGCATGCAGCGCTAATAGATCCCAGCAGGCGAACAATGCACTAGTTAATTCACGGCTGAATTGATCATAAGAACCGGTGCGGCCGTGGATAGCCAATGGGCAGAGCATGTAGGTACCACGCGGTAGACTAGGCCTATATACTGTATTCTCTGTGGAGCTGAGACAAGAGGGGCGTGGGCCTGACAGGTTAGACTACAGCGGGACTGTGCCAAATGAGCTGGAGGAGGGTGCTACTGAAGCTAAGGATGGGGCAGGCTGTCCTATCCGCTTCCCCTGTGTAGTCCTATTTCTAAGCTCAGCAAGTGACAAATCCACCTTTTTTTTTAAATTGGAGGTCGGTATTTTCACTGTAAAGCGACTTATGTCAAGTGATCTTTTTTCCCCAGACAAAATAAAGTAGAACGGCTCTCAAATAGGCCTACCATTCATATTATTTTACTGGGAGTGGTCTAGCCTTCAGACACCATACAAATGGTTATCCATACACACTAGAATAGACGACTTCCTGAGTATCCACAACCCACCAATCATGTATCATTTATTGTAAAGGCAATGCATGAGTTTCTTCAGTGGCATGTGATAACTAGGAAACATGATAGGGTTGTACAGTACAAATGCACAACAACTCTAGCATTTCCCCCTTTTCCATTTTTTATGGGCTACAAAATATTGAGATGCAGTATTTCAGGGAGAGCTGATATCTGTGTCCATGATCTCGGTAATTATTGGGCTAGACTGGTCGACCTCCTGTTATTATGAACAAAGAGGGTGGAGCTTGCTGGTGAGTAACAGCTGTCGGACCCACAGAGCCTGTCACTGTCCCCACCCTGCCATGTGTCTCTATTGTCTGGGCCTCAGTAGAGCAGACCCCCTTCCCTAATGCACCGATAATGAGGTTCTGTGAATCAAAAACAACCCTGTCTGTGTGTGTGTGCGTGTGTGTGTGTGTGTGTGTGTGTGTGTGTGTGTGTGTGTGTGTGTGTGTGTGTGTGTGTGTGTGTGTGTGTGTGTGTGTGTGTGTGCGTGCGTGCGTGCGTGCGTGCATCTGTATGGTGTATGTATCTCAAAGTACCAATTGATTATCATGAGTTTAAAAGGGGCTATGAGAGATGCTGTGTACATTAGTCCAGGAAATATCCGTACAATATAAACAAGAAAACCGAGGAGGAAGTCATTTCGTGAGGAATGATAAGGTGCTTCCTAATAGCACACTGTTGACATGTCCTTTCATGGATGTGGACAGACCAGTTATTACTTCAGCATTTACTATCCCTGGAGAATGCATCAACAAAGCACTTAAAGTTGGCTGAATATTTCCTCTGTAAGCGCAGAAGGCACACTGAATGATACAGATGGAAATGTATGATATTCCCATTCAAATCCAAATACAGTAATAGACAGTAATTCTAGTATTTTCTAAAAGTAATGCACTAGAGCATATACTCATAGGTACAGACAGGAAGCTGGGTATCATGAACAGGCCAGCCACAGAGGGGTGTGACAAACAGGAAGCTGGGTAGCATGTACAGGCCAGCCGCAGAGGGGTGTGACAGACAGGAAGCTGGGTATCATGTACAAGCCAGCCACAGAGGGGTCTGACAGACACCTTCCACCCTGTGGGCCAAAGGGGATTAAACTCCCTAACCCCTATCCCCCTACAGCCCCAACCCCCCTGGGCCAAGGCCCTAACCCATTACCACCATGACAGGAATTTCACGGATGCTGGGGGAGTGTGGAGAGAAAGGCCATCCCTGGAGCATTACCCTGACGGGCAGAGGACAAAGAGAGGGCCCTCCCATGGTTTGGCCACCTCCCTGAATCTAAGACAAGGCAGGGCACGGAGACTCTCCATCCCTGGTTGTTTGTATGAAGAGGTACCTACCGTTCCACTGAGACACAAGCCTTAGTGGTGTTGCTACACAAATTAAGGCTTTCAATGGAGTAGAGAAAGGGGATGATTAATTCCCAGTGTGCTCATGTAAAGTGTAGGCGTGTCACAGGAGACTTAAGAGCTGCGCTGACGAAAAAATAAAATTTTATGAAGATGGGAGCACATGGTTTTCAATTCTTAAATATGCTTTCTTAATAAATACTGTATTGTGAGGCTTCATACTCTGGCCTCATGTGATAGGGCATGATTATAACTTCATAATGAAACATTGATTATATAGAGTACTGATAGGAGTGCACATTCGTGTGAAACAGAACTTGCATTCCCTAGACGTTTCAGCTGAAGTTCCGTGTGGCATTCGCTTGCATGAGAGGGCAGAACAGAAAGAAGCTCCCAGGTTTAATTAGGCTGACATTAGTTGTCAGACTGATATGTCACCACCACAAGATGGGGGCAACACAGGACACAGCAGACTCAGATCAGACGGTCAGATCAGGGCTGCAGCATTGCAGTTCCACATTGGTCCACATGGGGACCCTAGCAGCCACAAGAGGCATGTCAGAGTCATGGCTAGATGCAGCTGATTTTTTTTTGGAGCATTTTAGCTAACCCTAACTCTTTTCCTAACCTTAAACTAATTATCCTAACCTCCTGACTTGCTACGAAAAGTCAATTCTGACCGTAGCTGTATACCATCTAGTCAAAACCATATATCAGTCTATGATGACACACCACTAGTCCTCACTGTGATGCCTGGATAGAAATGTCGCCTTGATTTATTATGCAACAGGAGACAATCTGCCATCACAGCACAAACTGGCAGAGAGTGAGAAGACACTTCACTGCGCTGAATCAGCGCGTCATGGAGTGCAGTTAGTGACCTTGGTTTTGCTTGGTCCGTCTCTTTACTTGTTCTGTGCTAAGTTTGGGTGTGTGTCTAGGATTGACTGGCACAGCTATGACTATAGTGGAATCATCCTCACTCAACCTAATGGATTTTCTCATCTCTGAGCCAAAGGGATTACGGTATAGCAGGGCCAGGATACAGTGTCTCAGCCCCAAATGGCACCCTATCCCCTAGTGCACTATAAAGGGAATGGGGTGCCATTTGGGACACACACAGTGAATCATCACTTTGTGTTGCCCACAAGCTCAACTGAAGTCGTTTCCAAATAGAGATATTCAGAAGCTTCATGACAGAACCCACAAGCCTTCATTAAACCAACTTTATGATGGTTTAAAGGACAAGTAATGTTATACTGTAATTTCCCACCAATGACATTACAATAGGAATAAAGAGGACTTCAGACACAGGATGGATTCATAACTCACATCACCTAGTCTATATTAACCATCTGAGCTTCCTCTCTCAGCATGAGACAAACGAGAGACGGTTGTTGCTTGAGGTATACCAGAGTGTCCATTCTGGTATACCTCCAACATCCATTATAAGAATTGGTGCACAGATTCCAAAAATAACAGTGAGAAAGATTTGAAACGCTTCAATGCTTACTAAGTTGCGTTCATTTTGCTCAAACCTCGAATAAACTGCACACTGACAAGTTCTGAAAGAGACGAAGTGGAACATATGCCATTAAAAAAAAAACACAGAATAATTCCTCAACAATATCCTACTGGATTCCTTTTATATGCTTCTTATAACCTGCAAGGTTGATGTATGATAATTCAAATGCATTTGTTTTTATTTGAGACTAACAATTATGACATATGTGGTCGATATAAGATTGATCGAACTTGGCAAAATGTATTTATTTGTGTTTTGACTGGAGTGGCGTGAGTTAGCCACCCAATCATAAGGATGAGAAATAAAGGGAGAAAGTACAAATTGTTTGTTTATTTCATGAGATTAAAGACTAACGCCAGGCTCAATGTGCGTTGGCAACATGTAAGTGGTAAATTGAGTAAAGCATTTCACATGACCAACTGCTCTGTGTCTCTTTGTGTTTGGCCAGAGTGAAGCAGCCAAAGGATGAACGGATTCCTAAGTCTCCAGCAGGGGATCCAGAGCCACAGACCAATCTAATCAAATGCAACCAAATTTATACTGCAGCCTTCATCAAATTCCAGTATTTATAGCATTTCATTGTCATTCAGATACCTCTGCATCCCAAACCAGTTCCATTGATATAAAAAAGTGGATTTTCCCCTCGAATGTTTGTGTATATGTTTGTGGTTGTATAAAGTACAGATGGATACTGGTTGTTCAAAGTTCCCTTTACAACTTTGTTCACTTTCCACAAGCCTGTTGAGAGGCAGAATCACACACGCACACACACACACACATTCTTTACACACACACACACACACATATACAATACTTTATTTGAATCCACAAATCACATTACAGTCGAGAAGGATTAAAACATTTCCTAGGTCATAGATATTTGGGCACTCATGGATCCAGAAAGCAACTTTCTCCATACAGCAAGGCTGCCCATGACCGCTGACACAAAGCAGTAAGCTACCTCACTAGCTGCTTTGCGTATGTCCTATGCAGGCCTGCAATCTGAAGGCCACTTACTGTCAGCCTACAGTATGTACCTGGCCGAGACTCCCAAATATCAGCACAAGTTTGCGCTCAAAACCAAGGCTGTTCAGGATTTGACACACACGCAAATATTGTAACAGTACAACATTACCATCATGCAATTTATGTAAATGGATGACACGTGGAAGATTGTCTCCACGGTGTGATATACAGTTGAAGCTTTTTTTCATTTCACTAGATAACAAATAAAGAATTTGAGGAAAGCTAAGTAGATACGCAATTAGTAGTCAATCGCTAAAAAGAGGAAAGGAAACGTGATTGAATATTTCGCTTAAACCTGTAATTAATTCGTTAGATTGCGTATTGTGCTGTATTGATACGTTTAGGGTGTCAAACGGACTCTTTCTTACATCATTCATTATCCGGATGCACTTACAATGTAGTTGGCATAAACCCAACCAACCATTTTAGGGAGACAAGTTTCTCAAGGAGCCCTTTGATATGAGGAAGAACAATTTGTCAAATGTCTGTTGCCATGACACAACATGAATTCATCTGTATGCTCCTCTGAATTTAGAGTTGAGTGTCAGTTGCCGTGCATCTCTTGTGTTTTATTGTATTTAGATCACAATTCTTTGAAACTGACGGGTACATTGTTTACTGCAGACATCTGTAGCACGCAAGAGTAGAACTTACCTTCTCGTCACCCAGGTTCTGTAGGACTTCCTTGCTTCTGGTACATTTTCTCTCTGTGCCAGAATCTTTCATATCGTGCCAAATGACACTTTCTTTACACGGAGACCTCTCACTTGTAGGGCTCCTCGCCTCCTGCCCGGTCTCCGGTTTAGCAGTCCTAGGGGTTCTATTCCCACGCTGACCGACGCTCAGAGCATCAAAATCAATGGTTTTGCTCTCGTATGCTCCCTCAACGTTGCAAAACATACCTCCGTATTTTTGCCGGGGTACCTGGTCGGCCGTTCCGGGACGGGCGAGATACACCGGTAAGTCATCATTCTCCTCCCTGTTCCAATTCTGCTTACGCTCGGCCATAGTGCGCTGTAGTGAAAGGAAAGAAGGCGAAAGTAGTTCTGAAACTGTTCTAGTGTGTCGCTGCACAGGGCAGGAGGAGGCAGGGGGGGTAGACTCGAGTCTCCAAACCAGAGGTGGCAGTGCTGCCCTGGGTCTCATGAAAACAAAGTGGTACCTGCAGCAGGAGCTTTTTTTTTACCCCCTCGTGCTGTTCAGTCACACATTTTAGATGTTAGCTTACCACAGATGCACCAAACTTCTTCAATGCATCATCGAGTAAAAATAAGTGCACCTGATATGGTTATAGTCTAGGCAACTGTCATCTCCTCTAAATAGGCCTATATTGAATAGCTTAAGACAAAATATCTTACTTGTTATATAAAAAACGTAACTGATTACTGGGTATTATTTCGTAAGGGAGTAGCCTAAGATAAGCAATTTAATCAGGGACACTTATTCAGGCCAGGGTTGTTTCTAACATTCACGTGTTTTGGCCACACCCATCTTTGGCGCTGTCCTTTCAGCACCATGCATGCTACCAGGCCAATAGCGCCTGTTGTTGTCGGGGCCTCATTGCTTTTATCTAGGTCTACACGACATGGCGGTTCAACCTTCAAACACAGAATTTACCTCCATCACCCAGAAGAAAGGCACTACATCTTTAAGCTTCTCCTGAGCCTGCAGATGACAGCGTCACTGTTCTCAGACACTGGCCTGATTACTTAGCAGAAATTAGACAGACAAGGGGCCTGCAGGAAGACAGATTCTAGCACGTCTCAAAGTGACAAAGTGCTGAGACAAGCGCAGGCAACAACTGAAGGATCAGCTTCAAACCTCATTCAGCTGGCTAAGTAGAACCACAACCGTTGGTAATATTCCCTGACACTCTCCCCAGCCAGGAGCCACACAGCAGTTTCTCACAAGGTCTGTTTGGGTGCCTTCAATTGGATTTGACCTACTTAGAAATACATTTACTGAGCCAACACAAGCATACTTTCTGCTGGATTCAGTGATGCCATGCCTAGCTGTATAGTTGCATCCTCAAGTGCAACCTGGTCAGTTATTCTGTCTGTAAATCGAAGGCACTCCATATGTTACGTTCAGTATGTTGTGTATTCATTTGTGGAAGTCCATCAACCATTTCGTACGACATGTTATGAGTTACAATCTATATTACGTGTATATGTTACAATTTTGCAAAACGTACAACATGTTCTGAATTTGTACAAATTCTAGCTAACATTTTAGTCATTTAGCAGATGCTCTTATCCAGATTGATTTACAGGAGCAATTAGGATTCATGCCTTGCTCAGACAGATTTTTCACCTAGTCTGCTGAGGGATTTAAACAAGCAACCTTTAAGTTACTGGCCCAACACTCTTAACCACTAGGCTACCTGCCACCCTAACAGTAGACAGGTACAGTGGGGAGAACAAGTATTTGATACACTGCCGATTTTGCAGGTTTTCCTACTTACAAAGCATGTAGAGGTCTGTAATTTTTATCATAGGTACACTTCAACTATGAGAGACGGAATCTAAAACAAAAATCCAGAAAATCACATTGTATGATTTTTAAATAATTAATTTGCATTTTATTGCATGACATAAGTATTTGATACATCAGAAAAGCAGAACTTAATATTTGGTACAGAAACCTTTGTTTGCAATTACAGAGATCATACGTTTCCTGTAGTTCTTGACTAGGTTTGCACACACTGCAGCAGGGATTTTGGCCCACTCCTCCCTACAGATCTTCTCCAGATCCTTCAGGTTTCGGGGCTGTCGCTGGGCAATACGGACTTTCAGCTCCCTCCAAAGATTTTCTATTGGGTTCAGGTCTGGAGACTGGCTAGGCCACTCCAGGACCTTGAGATGCTTCTTACGGAGCCACTCCTTAGTTGCCATGGCTGTGTGCTTCGTGTCGTTGTCATGCTGGAAGACCCAGCCACGACCCATCTTCAATGCTCTTACTGAGGGAAGGAGGTTGTTGGCCAAGATCTCGCGATACATGGCCCCATCCATCCTCCCCTCAATACGGTGCAGTCGTCCTGTCCCCTTTGCAGAAAAGCATCCCCAAAGAATGATGTTTCCACCTCCATGCTTCACGGTTGGGATGGTGTTCTTGGGGTTGTACTCATACTTCTTCTTCCTCCAAACATGGCGAGTGGAGTTAGACCAAAAAGCTCTATTTTTGTCTCATCAGACCACATGACCTTCTCCCATTCCTCCTCTGGATCATCCAGATGGTCATTGGCAAACTTCAGACAGGCCTGGACATGCACTGGCTTAAGCAGGGGGACCTTGCGTGCGCTGCAGGATTTTAATCCATGACGGCGTAGTGTGTTACTAATGGTTTTCTTTGAGACTGTGGTCCCAGCTCTCTTCAGGTCATTGACCAGGTCCTGCCGTGTAGTTCTGGGCTGATCCCTCACCTTCCTCATGATCATTGATGCCCCACGAGGTGAAATCTTGCATGGAGCCCCAGACCGAGGGTGATTGACCGTCATCTTGAACTTCTTCCATTTTCTAATAATTGTGCCAACAGTTGTTTCCTTCTCACCAAGCTGCTTGCCTATTGTCCTGTAGCCCATCCCAGCCTTGTGCAGGTCTACAATTTTATCCCTGATGTCCTTACACAGCTCTCTGGTCTTGGCCATTGTGGAGAGGTTGGAATCTGTTTGATTGAGTGTGTGGACAGGTGTCTTTTATACAGGTAACGAGTTCAAACAGGTGCAGTTAATACAGGTAATGAGTGGAGAACAGGAGGGCTTCTTAAAGAAAAACTAACAGGTCTGTGAGAGCCGGAATTCTTACTGGTTGGTAGGTGATCAAATACTTATGTCATGCAATAAAATGCAAAATAATTATTTAAAAATCATACAATGTGATTTTCTGGATTTTTGTTTTAGATTCCGTCTCTCACAGTTGAAGTGTACCTATGATAAAAATTACAGACCTCTACATGCTTTGTAAGTAGGAAAACCTGCAAAATCGGCAGTGTATCAAATACTTGTTCTCCCCACTGTATGTGCCTTTCCAAATCATGTCCAATCAATTGAATTTACCCCAGGTGGACTCCAGTCAAGTTGTAGAAACATCTCAAGGATGATCAATGGAAACAGGATGCACCTAAGCCCAATTTCCAGTCTCATAGCAAAAGGTCTGAAAACTTACAGTACCAGTCAAAATGTTGGACACACCTACTCTTTCAAGGTTTTTTTTATATATTTTTTGAATATATATTTTCTACATTGTGGAATAATAGTGAAGACATCCAAACATGAAATAACATATATGGAATCATGTAGTCAGCAGCATACCACCCTGCATCCCACTGCTGGCTTGCTACTGAAGCTAAGCAGGGTTGGTCCTGGTCAGTCCCTGGATGGAAGACCAGATTCTTTTGGAAGTGGTGTTGGAGGGCTAGTAAGAGGCACCCTTTATTTTGGTCTAAAATATCCCAATGCCCCAGGGCAGTGATTGGGGACATTGTTCTATGTACTGCAGGGTGCCGTCGTTCGGATGGGATGTTAAACAGGTGTACTGACTCTCTGTGGTCACTAAAGATCCCATGGCACTTATCGTAAGATTAAGGGTGTTAACCCTGGTGTCCTGGCTAAATTCCCAATCTGGCCTTCATACCATCATGGCCACCTAATCATCCCCAACTTACAATTGGCTCATTCATCTCCTCTCCCCTGTGACTATTCACCCAGGTCATTGCTGTAAATAAGAATGTGTTCTCAGTCAACTTAACTGGTAAAATAAGGATTAAATAAATGTAGTAACCAAAAAAAGTGTTAAACAAATCAAAATATATTTTATATTTGAGATTCTTCAAAGTAGCCACTCTTGGCCTTGATGACAGCTTTGCACACTCTTGACATTCCCTCAACCAGTTTCATGAGGTAGCCACCTGGAATGCATTTCAATTAACAGGTGTGCCTTGTTAAAAGTTAATTTGTGGAATTTCTTTCCTTCTTAATGCGTTTGAGCCAATCAGTTGTGTTGTGACAAGGTAGGGGTGATATACAGAAGATAGCCCTAGTTGGTAAAATACCAAGTCTTATGGCAAGAACAATTCAAATAAGCAAAGAGAAACAACAGTCCATCATTACTTTAAGACATGAAGGTCAGTCAATTCGGGAAATTTCAAGAACTTTGAAAGTTTCTTCAAGTGCAGTTGCAAAAACCATCAAGCACTATGATGAAACTGCCTCTCATGAGGACCGCCACAGGAAAGGAAGACCCTGAGTTACCTCTGCTGCAGAGGTAACAAAGACAACCGCCGTGTCTTTGTGAGACGCAGAGTAGGTGAACAGATGATCTCCCCATATGTGGTTCCCACCGTGAAGCATGGAGGAGGAAGTGTGATGTGTGGAGCTGCTTTCCTGGTGACACTGTACGTGATTTATTTAGAATTCAAGGCACACTTAACCAGCATGGCTACCATAGCTTTCTGCAGCAATACACCATCCCATCTGGTTTGAGTTAAGTGGGACGATCATTTGTTTTTCAACAGGACAATGACCCAACACACCTCGAGGCTGTGTAAAGGTTTTTTGACCAAGATGGGGAGTGATGGAGTGCTGCATTAGATGACCTGGTCTCCACAATCATCCGACCTCAACCCAATTGAGATGGTTTTGGATGAGTTGGACAGCAGAAGGAAGAAAAAGCAGCCAACAAGTGCTCAGCATATTTAGGAACTTCTTCAACACTGTTGGAAAAGCATTCCAGGTGCAGCTGGTTGAGAGAAGAGTGTGCAAAGCTGTCAAGGCAAACTGGCTACTTTGAAGAATCTAAAATCTAAAATATATTTTGATTTGTTTAACACTTTTTTGGTAATGATTCCATATGTGTTTTTTCATAGTGTTGCTGTCTTCACTATTATTCCACAATGTAGAAAATAGTAAAAATAAAGAAAAAGCCTTGAATGAGTAGGTGTGTCCAAACTTTTGACTGGTACTGTATGTAAATAAGGTATTCATGTAAGGGATTCATTTGCAAACATTTCTTAATAACCTGCTTTCACTTTGTCATTATCGGTTATTCTGTGTAAATTGCTGAGGATTTATAATTATCCATTTTAGAATAAGGCTTCAACGTAACAAAATGTGGAAAAAGTCAAGGGATCTGAATACTTTCTGAAGGTACTGTACATCAGAGTGTTGCTAAACCTACACTTGGCAACCAACTATAGGGTATAGTTGATTAACTTCGGGTTTGGTTACAACTCAATGCACATGATACGGTACCTAAATGTAATAGTCAGTAGAGGTTTTTCTCAGTCCCATTAGAAATGACACATGTGGCTGTGCAGAGGAAGTCACATCACAGTGCCAAAACAAGGATGTGTGAGTGGAGAGACAACTCGGGGTCACCCTGGTCCTAGCACAGTGAGATCAAACAGGCTGTGAAATGGCACCCTATTCCCTATATAATGCACTACTTTTGACCAGAGCCCTATGGGGCACTATATAGGAAATAGTGTGCCATTTTGTGTTGCTTAGACATACTGTGTACAGTCACCAATCCCGTGACATGAGAATGCTGAACAGGGAGCACACAGCACTGTGACAACAGAGATGATATGCTTCAAAGCCTTAGATAATTTACACCCTTTTAAACTCAATCCGACGTGTTTTTTTCTTATTCAACTTCTAAATGCACCACGGTGTTCCTCGGCTCAGTTGCAAATTTGCCCACAATTCTTGGCAGTCTATTGTCAAACATTCTTAAAAATACAATTTATCCCTCGCACCAGTAAGTCTAGCTAAAAGATTACATTTAGCCCACCGACATGTACGAGTAACAGTGGTTTTCTGTCATCTGCGTGTGATTAAGGAATGAAGCTTCGCTAACTGTTACCTCTCTCACTTATTAGTATGATGTCATTCTGTTTCTGGGAGTTATAGAATCGTTGGTGTGATGTCATGGCTGCAGAGCTAACAGATCTAAATAAATGGTGCTGGATATTATGGGCACGTCAGAATGAATGACAAGAATGGTTCTGTAGTGATTAATGTGGAGTACACATAGCCCTGAGGCATATACAGTAGGTTGCTGAAGTCCCATTACAATGTGTAAGTCGAATAATAAATATTCCCGTCTGATGATTTATCAGACTTCTCCACATGAATCATGAGATCACTTTTTTGTCATTTGGACTTCTAGTAGAGAAGATCTATGGATGAAGTATTTGAACGTCATACCTTGAAGCCAACACAGCCCTGCAACATGCATTTGGCACATATTCAAGGACACAGCTATTGTATACTTGGTGAGGCTTTTAAGCATGAACACATGCCCACATTGGAGCATATGGAGCATATTGGAGCGTTATCAGCCATCATACTATTTAAAATGGATGAGGGGGCTTTGAAATGAATGCCCCTAAAAAGATAACAGGTCCCATGTCTCCAGGGCCCTAAGTGCATATTCAGTTCGCCATGGTACATCGATCCCTGACAAAGCTTAGACACAATGCACAGTCAATCCTCTTCATGCCTCTTGGCACCTACATTTACATATGTCATTCAGCAGACGCTCTTTTCCGGAGTGACTTACAGTAGGTGCGTTCATCTTAAGATGTCTAGGTGAGACAACCGCCGCATATCACAGTTGTAGTAAGTACACTTTTCCTCAAGAAAGAAGTTATCAGCAAAGTTAATGCTAGTAGTAAAAGACAAGTGCCGTTTAAAAACAAAATATGCTCTTTGAAGAGGTAGGGTTTCTGACGTTTTCGGGAAGATGGGCTGGGACTCTGCGGTCATATCTTCAGGGGGAAGCTGGTTCCACCATTGGGTGCCAGGACAGAAGAGCTTTGACTGGGCTGAGCGGGAGCTGACCTCCCGTAGGGGTGGGACGTCCAAGAGACCAGAGGTGGCAGAACAGAGTGCTCAGGTTAGGATGTAGGGTTTGAGCATAGCCTGAAGGTAGGGAGGGGCAGGTCCTCTTGCTGCTCCGTAGGCAATCACCATGGTCTTGTAGTGGATGTGAGCTTCGACTGGAAGCCAATGGAGTTTGCGGAGGAAAAATCAAATCCAATCAAATTATATTGGTCACATACACATATTTAGCAGATGTTATTGCAGGTGTAGCGAAATGCTTGTGTTCCTAGCGCTAACAGTGCAGTAGAATCTAACAATTCACAACAATACACACAAATATAAAGTAAAAGAATGGAGTTAAAAAATATAAATATTAGGATGAGCAATGTTGGAGTGGCATTGACAAAAATATAGTAGAATTGAATACAGTATATACTGTACATATGAAATGAGTAAAGCAATATGTTAACATTATTAAATGTGACTAGTGTCCAATTATTAAAGTGACCAGTGATTCCATGTCTATGTATAAAAAT
Organism: Salvelinus alpinus; assembly: GCF_045679555.1. Taxonomy (NCBI): domain Eukaryota; kingdom Metazoa; phylum Chordata; class Actinopteri; order Salmoniformes; family Salmonidae; genus Salvelinus; species Salvelinus alpinus. Next base: position 68,633,391 of record NC_092086.1, read on the forward strand.
CTAATCTAATCAAATCAAATTTTATTTGTCACATACACATGGTTAGCAGATGTTAATGCGAGTGTAGCGAAATGCTTGTGCTTCTACTTCCGACAGTGCAGTAATATCTAACAAGCAATCTAACAATTCCCCAACAACTACCTAATACACACAAATCTAAAGGGGTGAATGAGAATATGTACATGTAAATATATGGATGAGCGATGGCCGAGCGGCATAGGCAAGGTGCAATAGATGGTATAAAATACAGTATATACACATGTGATATGAGTAATGTAAGATATGTAAACATTATTCAAGTGGAATTATTTAGAGTGCATTGTATAAAGTGACTAGGACAGCATCCTCTAAGGTACAGGGTTGAGTAACCGGATGGTAGCCAGCTAGTAATGGCTTTTTAACAGTCTGATAGTGATAGAAGCTGTTTTTCAGTCTCTTTGTCCCAGCTTTGATGCACCTGTACTGACCTTGCCTTCTGGATGGTAACGGGGTGAACAGGCCGTGGCTCGGGTGGTTGATGTCCTTGATGATATTTTCGGCCTTCCTGTGACATCAGGTACTGTAGGTGTCCTGGAGGGCAGGCAGTGTGCCCCCGGTTATGCGTTGGGCAGACCGCACCACCCTCTGGAGAGTCCTGCGGTTGCGGGCAGTGCAGTTGTCGTACCAGGCTGTGATACAGCCCGACAGGATGCTCTCAATTGTGCATCTGTAAAAGTTTGTCAGGGTCTTAGAGGCCTAACCAAATTTCTTCAGCCTCCTGCCAGCCTTCTTCACCACACTGTGTGTGTGGGTGGACCATTCCAGATCGTCCGTAAACACTCCAGCCAGCTGGTCTGTGGATGCTCTGAGGATGCGGCTAGGGATGCCGTCTGGGCCAGCAGCCATGTGAGGGTTAACAAGTTTAAATGTCTTACTCACGTCAGCCACCGAGAATGAGAGCCCACAGTCCTTGGGAGTGGGCCGCCTCGGTGGCACTGTGTTATCCTCAAAGCGGGCAAAGAAGGTGTTTAGCTTGTCCGGGAGCAAGACGTGTGTCCGTGATGTGGCTGGTTCTACCTTTGTAATCTGTGATTGTCTGTAGACCCTGCCACATAGGTTATGTGTCTGAGCCCTTGAATTGCAACTCCATTTTGTCTCTGTACTGACATTTTGCCTGTTTGATTTCCTTACGGAGGGAATAACTACACTCGTTGTCTTCGACCAAATTCCCAGTCACCTTCCCATGGTTAAATGCCGTGGTTCGCGCTTTCAGTTTTGCGCAAATGCTGCCATCTATCAACGGTTTCTGATTTGGGTATGTTTTAATTGACACAGTGGGAACAACATCGGCTATATACTTCCTGATAAACTCAGTCACCGTGTCAGTGTATATGTTGATGTTATTCTCAAAGGCTACGCAGAACATGTCCCAGTCCGCATGATCAAAACAATCTTGAAGCATGGATTCCAATTGGTCAGAACAGTGTTGAATAGACCTTAGCACAGGTACTTCCTGTTTGAGTTTCTGCCTATAGGAAGGGATGAGCAAAATGGAGTCATGATCTGATTTGCCGAAGGGAGGGCGGGGGTAGCAGTGGTCGAATATTTTAAAAGCGTGAGTACTACAGTCAATGTGTTGATAGAACTTCGGTAGCGTTTTCTTCAAATTTGCTTTGTTAAAATCCCCAGCTACAATAAATTTGGCCTCGGGATATGTGGTTTCCAGTTTGCACAAAGTCCAGTGTAGGGCCGTAGTGGTATGGGCTTGAGGGGGAATATTCACGGCTGTGACTATAACCGAAGATAATTCTCTTGCGGAGTTAATACGATCGGCATTTGATTGTGAGGTATTCTAGGTCGGGTGAACAAAAGGACTTGAGTTTCTGTACATTATCACAATCACACCATGAGAAATTAATCATGAAACATACATCCCCACCTTTCTTTTTTGTGAGAGTTCTTTTTTCCTGTCTGCGAAATGTACTGAGAAACCAGCTTGCTGTATGGACGGGGACAGTATATTCGGAGAGAGCCATTATTCCATGAAACAGAGTATGTTACAGTTCCTGATGTCTCTCTGGAAGGAGATCCTCGCCCTGAGCTCGTCTACTTTATTTTCCAGAGACTGAACATTAGCGAGTAATTTACTGGATGGTGTGCATGCCTCCTGAGTCAGACTAGAAATCCACTCCAAATACCTTTTGAAACAGCCTCTGGGATAAGTTCAATTGCCATAGGGGTTACGAACAAAGGATCCAATTCAGGAAAGTCGTATTCCTGGTCGTAATGCTGGTGAGTTACCGCCATTCTGTATGTAATAACACAAAAAACTTTCTGGGCTAATAATGCAAGAAGTAACAAACAAAAAAACTAAATACTGCAAAGATGCTTAGGAGCTAGAAGCAGAGCTGCATCGACAGCAGGGTGACATGGGAGAACATGGGAGGGTTGAACACCAGACGGGCTGCGGCGTTCTGCATAAGTTGCAGGGTTCGATGGTACAAGCGGGAGCTCAGCCAACAGAGAGTGGCTGTAGTCCAGGAGTCCGGGAGATGACAAGTGCATGGATTAAGACCTGCACCGCTTCCTGTGTAAGGAAAGGTCATACTCTACGGTTGTTGTAGAGCATATACCTACAGGAGAGAGTCACTGCTTTGATTTTTGTAGAGAACTACAGAGTGTTGTCCAAGGTCACGACAATTTTCTTTGCACTCTGGGAGGGGGACACCGCGCAGTTGTCCACCACGATGGAGAGGTCTTGGAGCGGGCAGGCCTTCCCTGGGAGGAAGAGCAGCTCCATCTTGTCAAGGTTGAGCTTGAGGTGGTGGGCCGACATCCAAGCGGAGATGTCTGCCAGGCATGCAGAGATGAATTTTCACCACAATGGTGTCACAAGGGGAGAATGAGTAGTTGAGTGTCATCCGCATAGCAATGTTAGTTTAGACCATGTCAGGATATGACAGAGCTGAGCGACTTAGTGTAGAGAGAAAAAAGGAGAGAGCCTAGAACCGAGCCCAGAACCGAGCCCTTGGAGACACCAGTTGGGAGATTTTGTGGTGCAGACACAGATCACGTAAGGCCTCCAGGTACTAAAGCATAATTGGATGAATAGGTCTTATGGAGAAACCTCTACACTTAGAAAACAAACAAGTAACAAATAGTCATTACTGGGGTCTTCCACAAAATGAGTGCCTTTTGCGTGCCTGTAATATTTTAAGTAGAAATTGTGTACCAATATTGAAATGTAAAAGCCTGTTATATTCAATGAAGTGCCCTTTAACATAGAACACATGGAGAATTCAATAAATCAATTTTTTTCTATGAATAAAGTGTCCCTCCGAACACCGTCTGTGACTTACAGGAAGATTTTAAACCACTTATCCCCAACATTTCTCCAAGTTTTCACCATCATTGTAAAGCCCTAGTTATTTTGTTGCTCTGACAAAGTCATTTCCGAAGATTATTCTTTATTTCATGTGATTAGTGATTCATTTTAAGGTAAAAAAACAACAACCTTTCCCTCATTTAAGACCAACCCTGTTATGTGAACTGAACTCTCTTTTTAATATGGTGAAACTCTTTTTGGGTTATTTTCTGGTGTTTTGTGGTCGAGACAGGCCCAGTGCAGTCAAAAACGTGATTTTCCTGTGCTTTATATACACTGAGTGTATAAAACATTAGGAACACATGCTCTTTCCATGACAGACTGACCAGGTGAACCCAAGTGAAAGCTATGATCCCTTATTGATGTCATTTGTTAAATCCACTTCAGTCAATGTAGATAAAGGGGAGGAGACAGGTTAAAGAAGGATTTTTAAGCCTTGAGACAATTCAGACATGTATTGTGTATGTGTGCCATTCAGAGGGAGAATGAGCAAGACAAAATATTTAAGTGCCTTTTAACGGGGCATGGTAGTAGCTGCCAGGCGCACCAGTTTGAGTAAAGAACTGCAACGCTGCTGGGTTTTTCATGCTCAACAGTTTCCCGTGTGTATCAACAACGGTCCAGCAACCAAAGGACATCCAGCCGACTTTACACAATTGTGGGAAGCATTGGAGTCAACATGGGCCAGCAACCATGTGGAACGCTTTCGACACCATGTAGAGTCCATTCCCCGACGAATTAAGCCTGTTCTGAGGGCAAAATGAGGTTAATGAGAATAATACTGTGAAGTTGTGAAAATGCCCTTTTAGTGTAAGAACTGTTTGAAAATAATACAGCCTGTTTTGGTGGGGTGGAGTTTTGGCCTGCCTGGTGTGATGGAGTGATGAATCACGATTCCCCAACTGGCAGTCTAATGGACAAACCTGGGTTCGGCAGGTGCCAGGAGAACGCTACCTACCCAATGCATAGTGCAAACTGTAAAGTTTGGTGGAGGAGGAATAATGGTCTGGAGCTGTTTTTCATGGTTTGGACTAGGCCCCTTAGTTCAATGACATTCTAGATGATTCTGTGCTTTGTGGCGACAGTTTATTTCAGCATGACAATGCCCCCAGTGCACAAAGTGAGGTACATACAGAAGTGTTTTTTTCAAGATCGGTGTGGAAGAATGGCCTGTAGAGCCCTGACATTAACCCCATCGAACACCTTTGGGATGAATTGGAACGCTGACTGCAAGCCAAGCATAATCGCCCAACATCCGTGCCCGACCTTACTACTGCTGTTGTGACTAAATGGAAGCAAGTCCCCGCAGCAATGTTCCAACATCTAGTGGAAAGCATTCCCAGAAGAGTGGAGGCTGTTATAGCAGCAAAGGGGGGACCAACTCCACATTAATGCCCATGATTTTGGAATGAGATGTTCGACAATCAGGTGTCCACATATTTCTGGTCATGTAGTGTATTTTTGTCACAGTAAGGTACTTAATTGTTACACAGAAATGATTTGATATTGAGATAAAAACTGCTGCATGTCCTTTAACAATGTTTTTCCATTTCTCCCGTCACAAGGGGATTTAAGATGAAATCGTCAACCCTGTTATGGTCAAACCTGTTAGATTATTTGGCAATTAATACGCACTTACCACAGTAATAGTTGTATTTAACCTCTTGAGATGGGATTATTTTTATTTTTTTATGAAGTGGAACATAATGCTCTCCGTGACAGAATGTTTTTTAACCAAGCTGCACATCTCAAAAGTCACCAAATTATGGAATAACCCACTGCAAGATAAAATGGGTGTTTGATTATATTTGTCCAAGAAATCATTAAAATAGGACACAAACTTTACAGGAGGAGTGCATCAATGTGCATATTCATCCATTTCTCCCGTCCTATTTGACTCTCAGCTCCTCCCTCACCTGAAGGATTGCCTGGGGTGGGGATGACTGATGGATGTGCTGACACACCATCATGGCCTGGGCGGAGAACAATAAATACTGAGGCCATTCATTCATAGTGATGCTGCAGAGAGATGAGGCCAGCTGCATCCGCTTGTAATGGCAGAGCCTGCAGAACTGCTGGGACAGAAATTGAGTTAGAATAATAGTAATGACATAAGAGACTCCCAGACACTGTTCTGGTAGCAAACCAGGAGTTAAGTTTGGTCTGGAGATGACCTTTCTATAACGCACATCCTTGTTCATTCCCAGCATGAGGTGCAGCTGACAAATATGTCTGTTTACACACAGCAAAATGTTACCTGGGATTTCGTTTCGAGTTGATAACAGCCCTGCAGAATTAAGCCATGCTATTTTTTTCCCCCTTCTGTCACTAATTTTGTCCCAGGAAGACACAGTATATTTGTGAACGGAAATATTGTTTTTGAAAAAAATGTGTTTAACTATACCAGCTCTGTCTCTGTGAATGACCTTTCTTTGATTGAGAGTACATGCTGAAAGGTGGATGGAGAGAGAGAGATGAAAGTCTACTCATGGCAGATAGCCTCTGGCAGAGGTGTAGTCCCGAGCTCTCAATGGGTCCATTCTATTCTGGCAGAGCTTGGGACAGAGTGGATAAGTGAAAAGACTGACTCTTAGCCTGGATTGACTTTGTTCTGTGTTGAGATGGCCACGGTATAAACTCAGTGCCAAGGAGCTGAAACATCTTCTTTTTCTATTAGTGGGAGAACAGGGACCTTTACCTCTGCTTGAGTGAAATGCCAAAAAGCACTTGTTATTCCCATAATGTTCCCATAAAGTCCTCAGTAACCAAGTCAACTGGGTTTCATAACACAAACAGATGTCAATTGTTAACTTACTAAAAAAGGAAAAGGGTCAAAATACACAAAGAACATCATTCAATCAAAACATGTACAGTACGTGAGGTTGATAATGTATTGCAAATAAAAATAAACAATTGTGTCCCTAACTTACTGGTAGGTAATGGCTACTGTATGAGGGAAATGTTTTGGATACTGTTGCCAATTGATGGCCAAGTGTACCATATGCAGAGCACATCACACACAGTAATATGCCTTAACAACCAGACCCCATTTTCCTTCCCCACCTCAGTCAGTGCCATTGGATTCCATTAGTCCTATTTGTTGAGCTGGAGCAACTGAAACACACTGTAAAAACAGGTCACTGAAAAGTCAATCGCCACCAAAAATGACATTTGGAAACAAGATGTCACCAAAACACAGACACTTAAAACTGAAGTCCATTCACTTTTATTTTCATCATTATCCCTTTTTTGTTTTTTAAAATATACTTGAAAGAAGAGGAGGGCGTTAAATTCTCATTGGAAAACAGGAGGGTAAAGATTTACAAAACAAATTCCTCGGTGAACAGAAATGTACAACGTTACGTAATCATATTAACGGACCAAAATCATAATCGTTAAAAAGAAATTACAAATTGATGGGGATAGCGCATTTAAGGCAATCGCTAGTTAGCGGAGTTTGCTCCAAAATAGTGTCAATCATTCCCCTACATTGTAACGTAACAGAACCGGGCCACATTCATGTATGTACAGGTATGTAATGGGATGCCTTAGGTTCCTAGGCATCTGAATAGGGTCGGGAGGGGAAGCTAGCTCGGGTGGATGTGGCTGAGGGGGTTGGACGGGGAAGGTAGTTAATATTGCAGGACCAGGACATAGTCAGGGTGAAAGGAGAGAAGCAGAACCAGGCAGGTATACATTGCATCAACTTTCTCCTATTTCAGTTTGGAGAAGGGGGGGGCAGGAAGGTTAGAACCAACCCCTGTGGTGTCCATGGTGCTGAAAAAGGTGTTAGAGAAAGAGTAAAGCAAATGACATGTCATTGCTGCAAGAGGTACTGTACAGTATTCATGGCCACTTTGCTGAGATGACAATGACCATAATCAGACAGAGCTGTTTAGGATGTAGGTAGGTAACCAGGATGTAGTATTTACAGCTTGCTGTTCTTTTAAAGGGAGTGTTAAACGTCATTCAGTATAAACCATGAAACTCCTGCTGGTAGGCTACAGTTGATTATCTTGAAAGAGTACAAAATAGAGGGAATGTGACAGGGAAAAGGGGGGAGGGAAATATTATTATAGCAATTATTTTTAAGTTCAGTACAATCGAGGAAATAGAGTTCGTTTGCAGCTGTCGCCACAACAAACAGAGCAATCCATACGTTGTGGTACTTAGAGACTGCCGAGCAGCTCTACTGTGGAGGGGACAGCGTTCACATTCACAGAAGGAAGGAAAGAAAGAAACTACAGGAAATCATCAAGACACAATGCACATATCAACACATGTATATAGAGAGGGTCTTTTTTTCTCTCTGTGGAAATCTTGGTACATGGGGATCAACTGGGACTGTTGGTTTTGTTCCCGAAAGGAAAAGAAGTAGAAATCGAGATGTCCATTCTGTCCACTGGTTTAAAACAAAGAAAGTGAAGGTCTCAAAACAGAAGCCCGGTCAGTGGATCCTCTCTCTCCCATCCTTCTCTCTCGCTCTGCCGTCCCCTGATCTGCTTCCGACCAGGGGAGATACATTGTCCTGAGTGTCCCGTGTCCCGCGTCTCCTGGTCAGAGAACAGTCAGTCAGTCACCATCAGATCGGTCAGTCACCCTGCTCACAGGGCCCTGAGTCAGGTCTCGTCGCTCCTGTGAAGGGGTGCGTTCACACATACTAGTGTCTGTTCGGGTTTATAAGAGGGAGAGGGGAGGGAGAGAGTAAGGACTCTGTGGTCTGGTGAGGCCTATTGATGAAGCCTTTCCTTTCCTCTCTTGTCTGGGTCTAGTCAGGTTGTAGTCAGTCTGAAGTCTGGGTATAGTCGGGGTGTAGTCAGTTTGAAGTCTGGGTGTAGGCAGTCTGAAGTCTGGGAGTAGTTTGGGTGTAGTCTGGGTGTAGGCAGTCTGAAGTGTGGGTGTAGTTTGGGTGTAGGCAGTCTGAAGTCTGGGTGTAGTCTGGGTGTCGGCAGTCTGAAGTCTGGGTGGAGTCTGGGTGTAGTCTTGGTGTAGTTGGATGGTGGTAGGTGGTGTAGCGTTCCCCTGCATGGCAGAGATAAGATCTCCCAGACTTTGGTTTCCTTGATGTCTGTGAGTGGGTTTGGTGTGTGTATGTACCGTATGTGTGTGTGGGCGCGCACGTGTGATGTGTGCGTGTCTCTGTCTGCCTGTGTATGTGTGCGTGTGTTATATTTGTGTGTGTGTGTGTTTCCAGTATGTTTGATGTTAGCGTGTCCAGCGTATATGAGTGTTTGCGAATGTGTATGTGTGTTTTCCGACTGAGGTTTCTATTCCAGTTACCCCACCGAGTTTAGGGAAGTTCCATGTTCCAAGGACCAGGACAGTGCAGTGCAGCATACATGGTGTGAATCCCCAGAGTGAGGTCCCAAATCAAAGAGGTGTGAATTCCCAGCCATGTCCATTACCACTCACTATTACAACATGAGCCAAAAAGATGACTCGCTTCCCCCAAAAATTAAAACCACTGCAGTCACAAACACAATCTCCAGGCTGCAAACAGAGAGAGAGAGAGAGAGAGAGAGAGAGAGAGAGAGAGAGAGAGAGAGAGAGAGAGAGAGAGAGAGAGAGAGAGAGAGAGAGAGAGAGAGAGAGAGAGAGAGAGAGAGAGAGAGAGAGAGAGAGAGAGAGAGAGAGAGAGAGAGAGAGAGAGAGAGAGAGAGAGACATAGAGAGACCGTATGAGATCAATGTAACAATGGTGGTAGCATTATCCATAGAGATAACATAGAAGCCGCAAAGGAGCTGGTAGACCAAACTAAGCTTGCATGCCAAGAACACAAAGTCACAGTCTGACAAAGGTAAGCACTAAATCAATGCTGTTATTCAGAACTTTTAAGGAAGAATGGGTTGGCTCCAGGGAATAATGACTCCCAGTGTCAATAGGAAAATGATTAGCTACATATAGCATGATTCCCTAAACAGTGAAACTATGAATCACAACTGTGAAAAGACATGTTGGCTACACAAGCTATATGATTTCACTCCTATGACTATCACAGGTCCCGATGGTCGCGAGGGAGATGGAGAACAACAGGGGAAACAGACAGAGTGCCGAGAGGAGGAAGGGAAGATTCTCTGTGTTTGTCGACCAGGACAGACTTACCTCTGCTGCAGGAGATGTCAAAAACATCAAGGCCAAATGATAAAGGCAAGAGAAAAGAATAAGAACAGAAACAAAAACTGCAGAGAGAGAGAGAGAGAGAGAGAGAGTGAGTCGGGAAAACAGAAGACGTGTTAGCCATAGGCAGGAACAAAGGAAGCTTTAGGAAGTTACAAAGACACTGTGCTACTAAGTAGGGGGAACTAGTCCTGATTATGGCTAGCCCTAGCCTCTATGGTGAATAACAGAGCCTAGCTATAGCAGAGCTATAGTAGAGCTCGGTTGACCTGAGAATGTCTGTAGACCAGAGCATAAAACACAAGCCGCGTCTCTGAGTCATGTACAACTTGGTTCGTATATAACTTTAACTCCGAAATGACCAAAGTCCTGGCATAACTGAACCCCTCATTTCCCTCTGTATTGTGCAACAAGGGAAGGAGAACTACAGGCCACGCCTCATTATGTGTGGCTCATTAACTAGTCAGTGATGTGGGGTTCAGAGGGGTCTGCCTGGTGCGTGGCTATGAGGAAAGGGTAGTCTGAGTGTCAGTCAGGGTGAAAACCTTCGAGATAACCACGCATTATATGACATATTTTAACAGACCCCTTCAGGTTACAGAAGCATCACAGGGTGTGAGTCCCAAATTGTACTCTATTTTCTGTATAGTGCTCTACTTCTGGTAAGGGCCCATTGGGCTCTGGTCAAAAGTAGTGCATTAGATAGGAAATCGGATGGCATTTGGGATGTGGTCAGTTTATAGCCGACAGGGGAGAGGAGAGAGCAAAACCTGTCTGACGGTAAATAACTCTGCCGGCCATTTTACCTTCTCCTCCAGATCCTTGATTTGTCTCCTCTGGATGTCTGTCTTATCCTCCAAGTCCCGGATTCTCTGAAAAGATTGTAAAGCAAATATTGTTGTTCCCTTAGCGAATATACAAAATTAATTCAACGGTAACATTGCATGCTACAGCTCAACTGTGTGCCAAGCCAACACAAATATGCTCCATACATTTATATTTTTCATAGGTTTTTGAATCAACACTGGAAATATAAATAAACATTAGAGAAAACGTTAGGAAAACAGTCATGTACAGATGTATTTTCAGTATTACAGTTTTGGTGTATCAGTAAAGATTATTTAGGTACATTTCGCATTCCATTGGAGCATCCGACTGTGGCATGGTTTATTGAAACAATAAATGTTTTCTGGGAAACCATGGGACTGGTGATGCTGACAGCTTTGCCCTTGGAGTGGCCTGGTAAGTGATTCACCAGCTGGGTGCGTGTGAGAGGCTGGCACAATGCTGCTACCCCTGGAGTGACTCAGTCAGTGTAAACTGTAAATAAATGGAGCATCGCACTCTTCTGTAGCATTGAGGAACTGCAACGGCAGCGTCATCTCCCAGCCTGCTATGTTCCATGTTAAAAACTACAATTTAGAGTTGAACAACCTTGTGTTCATTCAAGTAAACATATGATGTGTTCTATTAAATGTTTCAACTGCTTAGAGTATCAATATCAAGTCAATGTCAGGTGTGAGTGTGGCACTCTATGTTTTGAACAGACTTTCGGGATCTGTGAAAGTCCTGTCATCCATCTGTTCTTTATGGACATATTTTAACGACCTTTCTTTCAGCAAGGTGGGTGCAGGTGTGAATCCCTAAAGTTAAATTATCAAAGGGAGTTTATGTCATATGTTGACTTATACAGGTACAGTGCCTTGCAAAAGTATTCATCGCCCTTGGCGTTTTTTCCTATTTTGTTGCATTACAACCTGCAATTTGAATGGATTTTTATTTGGATTTCATGTAATGGGCATACACAAAATAGTCCAAATTGGTGAAGTGAAATGAAAAAAATAACTTGTTTAAAAATTTTCAAAAAAATTAAAAACGGAAAAGTGGTGCGTGCATATGTATTCACCCCTTTGCTGTGAAGCCCCTAAATAAGATCTGGTGCAACCAATTACCTTCATAAGTCACATAATTAGTTAAATAAAGTCCACCTGTGTGCAATCTAAGTGTCACATGATCTGTCACGTGATCTCAGTATATATACACGTGTTCTAAAAGGCCCAAAAGTCTGCAACACCACTAAGCAAGGGGCACCACCAAGCAAGTGGCACCATGAAGACCAAGGAGCTCTCCAAACAGGTCAGGGACACAGTTGTGGAGAAGTACAGTTCAGGGTTGGGTTATAAAAAAAATATTCAAAACTTTGAACATCCCACGGAGCACCATTAAATCCATTTTAAAAAATGGAAAGAATATGGCACCACAACAAATCTGTCAAGAGAGGGCCGCCCACCAAAACTCACGGACCAAGCAAGGAGGGCATTAATCTGAGCGGCAACAAAGAGACCAAAGATAACCCTGAATGAGCTGCAAAGCTCCACAGCGGAGATTGCCGTATCTTTCCATAGGACCACTTTAAGCCATACACTCCACAGAGCTGGGCTTTACGGAAGAGTGGCTTAAATAAAAAAATAAGCAAACACGTTTGGTGTTAGCCAAAAGGCAGACTCCCCAAACATATGGAAGAAGGTACTCTGGTCAGATGAGACAAAAATTGAGCTTTTTGGCCATCAAGGAAAACGCTATGTCTGGCGCAAAGTCCACTGAGCTGGACATGAGCTCTGGGGACTAACACAAACTTTCAGGTATAAAGTGTCAGACAAGGCTACTCATCGAGCAAACATATATTTGGGTCGTTCCACGAAATAAGTGCCTTTTGCATCCCTTTGATATTTTAAGTAGAAATTGTGCACCAGTATCGAATTGTAAAAGTCAGTTATATTCAATGAAGTGTCCTTTAATATAGACCACAGGGAGAACACGAGAAATCAGATTTTCTATAAAAATAAAGTGCCAAAATTCTGCATTTTGACATGTCCCTCCATGCAGCCTCTGTGACTTTTTGGAAGATTTAAACCAACTTAAACCCAACATTTCGCCAAAGTTTCTCAAAGTCATTTCTGAAGATTAATATTAATTTAATGTGATTACTGATTCATTTTAAGAAAAATAAAACCCTATCCCTCCTTTTAAGGTCAACCCTGTTATGTGAACTGAACACTCGTTTTAATATGGTGAAACTTTTATTTTTTAAATAAAATAAACATTGAACATCTACTAATCAAATCATAGCGTATGGGCATTTTCTGGTGTTTTCTGGTGGAAAACGGAGTGGATCAAGCATAAAACGTCAACCCTGTTACCCGTAGATAAACAGGCTAGAAATGTTGTAACAATTTTAAAAAATTGTGAAGCTTGCATTCAATTCTCCCTCCCCTGTTGCACACAACAAGCTTCAATTTCCCCTGTCACAAGGGGATGTACGGCTGATTTAAGATGAAATCTTAAAACCCTGTTACGGTCAACCCTGTTACTTTATTTGGCACTCAAAAGGCACTTACTATAGTCATTTTTTTATTTCACCTCTTGAGATGGAAAAACGTGTTTTTTATTGAGCTGTGCTCTTTATGACAGAATGTCAAAATTAGGTGAAATTAAAAGTTTATTTTGTACCAAGTTACACATCTCAAAAGGCACTGAATTGGAGGAATGACCAAGTTCACTGAACCACTTTAGCTACAAGTCCAATTGACTGGCCGCACCTGTTGAGTCATCCCTCATGTTAAGTCATCAAATGGCGTGTACAGTGGTTCCTCTTTTAAAAAGTTGCATCATACTGCAGCACAGCTCGCAGCATGCTGCGCTATGGTACAGCATGTTACAGTGCACAACGTCATAGTATTTTACTGTCAGCCATCGTTGCCGTTAATGCTCGTTGAAACCACCAAAGGACATCTTTGAGGGCGTCTTTATGAAGCTTGTTGGCGCTTGCTTACTTTCCCAAATAATCCTACAGAGGTCCATGCTAGGCCAGACGTTTCGATTGCTACACCCTATCTGAAAGAGCATGACAAGTTAATTAATTTCGTGGACATGAAGCAACCATAGCCTCGGCTACTATAGCATAGAGAAATACATCTTAAAACATGCCATTCTGTTCACTTGAAACAAATTGTCTTAGTGTCACGTTTTTTTTATGACCTTCCTAAACAAAATATTAATGGATTTCTTTGTGATTGTGTATATTACATTGATTTATTAGACTGGCGGCTATTGGTAGGCTACTCGTTTTTTTATTTCACTGCTAATATGTATAGCAGACCTTCATGGCCTGCAGACCTTCATGGCGCTTTGAGGATGGCCAGCAGACCTTCATGGCGCTTTGAGGATGAAATGCTCAGTAAGTTTTTGTCTTTTATGATATGTATCTTAATGTAGGCCTACTGCTAGAGTGTAAAATACACATGTTTCGGTAAATTCAGGGACATGTGGGTTAAAAGTTTTTCTTGAAATGACTTGGAGCTGTAGGACTAAGAGTCTGTCTTAACATGACTTACATATATATTGGCCTAAAGGCCTACTTCAATATATCAATCGATCATTCATGCATTTGTGCATGTCATCACCCCAGACAGCACACATACATCTCGCCGACTTCTACCCGATGTATACAAAATACATACAATCGGGCCGATGTAGTATGGAGAGCGTTAGCACATTGGCAAGATGTCGCCGGGACGTCGACATTAGATCGCCCTTCAGCCGTAATTTGGACGATGCATGTCAAAGCTGCTAAATTACACTGCCAATAATAAAACACAATATGATAGCAACTTACTTGAGCGCACACATTTCTGTACTTTTCCATATTTTTCCCCTGTGGGAGTTGCAAGCACCTCACTCTACCAAGCTACATGGGACTACTAGTGATTTTGTTTGTGGGTAAAAATGAAGAGAGACGAGTCAAGTTAATGTGAAGTTTCATAGGCTATTGCTATACCATCAAATTCTTAAAAGCACTCCAGCACAGAGAAGAGAGCCTTGAGTAATTAAACAATAAATAAACCGCAACATGTCAGGTAAAACAATTGAAATCAGGAATGAATTCAGCTGTTTTTAATCTTGGCTGTACTAAAGACTTTAAAACCTTTTTCGTTAGAACAGACTATATAGGATGGATTATAATTTGTTTGTAAATTATTATTGTATGTGTTGTGTTCACACTGTTCGAAATGGTCAGAAAACCGATTAATCACACATACTGTAATAAGAGCTTGCTCCCCCTACCCTCCTTCTTGATCTCCTTCTTCATGTCATTATCATTAGTAGGCAAACATCCACTAATACATTTCAAGTCCCTAAAAATAGAAATCAACTTGGCAAGAGTCTATTATCCTTCTAATAGCCCATCATGGGTGGACTCATTAACTCTGTCTTTAATGCTTTTTTCCCCCGAGTTGCATCACTCATGGACAGAAGCTTCTGAGACACAGTATTCAGAGTTGCAAAGAAAAAGCCATATCTCAGACTGGCCAATAAAAATAAAAGACTAAGATGGGCAAAAGAACACAGATATGGACAGAGGCCAGCATCCCTGAGTCACCTCTTCACTGCTGACGTTGAGACTGGGGTTTTGCGGGTACTATTTAATGAAGCTGCCAGTTGAGGACTTGTGAGACGTCTGTTTCTCAAACTAGACATGTACTTGTCCTCTTGCTCAGTTGTGCACCGGGGCCTCCCACTCCTCTTTCTATTCTGGTTAGAGACAGTTTGCGCTGTTCTGTGAAGGGAGTAGTACACAGCATTGTACGAGATCTTCAGTTTCTTGGCAATTTCTCGCATGGAATAGCCTTCATTTCTCAGAACAAGAATAGACTGATGAGTTTCAGAAGAAAGTTCTTTATTTCTGGCCATTTTGAGCCTGTAATCGAACCCACAAATGCTGATGCTCCAAATACTCAACTAGTCTAAAGAAGGCCAGTTTTACTGCTTCTTTAATCAGTACAACAGTTTTCAGCTGTGCTAATATAATTGCAAAGGGGTTTTCTAATAATCAATTAGCCTTTAAAATGATAAACTTGGATTAGCTAACACAACGTGCCATTGGAATCACAGGAGTGATGGTTGCTGATAATGGGCCTCTGTAAGCCTATGTAGATATTCCATTAAAAATCATAATTTTCCAGCTACAATAGTCATTTACAACATTAACAATGTCTACACTGTATTTCTGATCAATTTGATGTTATTTTAATGGACAAATAAAAGTGCTTTTCTTTCAAAAACAAGGACATTTCTAAGCGACCCCAAACTTTTGAACGGTAGTGTAGCTCTCCAGTAGGTACAACAAAACATTCACGGGCCATTTTCTCAAAAATGGGGTTTTATCCAACGTAGGAACACATCATTTCAAATGTTGCTACATAGGAACGGACCCAGGTGGTGGCTCACATATGATTGTATATTGTACCTGATGGGCCTGGTGGAGCAGCTCCATCCTCTCAGCCAAGACCTGACAGTCGAACTCTCTGCTCTTCCTCAGCATCTGCCTGCGTAACTTCTCCACGGACGTACGAAGCTCATCCTTCTGCATGTCACTGAGAGGCTCGCCGTATCCGATCACCTTATCCTGCTGCAGTGCGTTGTACAGAGTAGCCTCCAGCTCCTGGATTTGCTGCGGGGCGAGGTCAAGGGCGGGAGTTAGCTACAGTGACGATAATGATACGTGTAGATATTCATCATTTATAGTAAGTCGGTACTGGCTAGGGGAGAGGTGTATGGATTGCATGCGCGAATGCACAAACGCATGCACGCACAACGCACGCACACACACACACACACACACACACACGCACACACACACACACACACACACACACACACACACACACACACACACACACACACACACACACACACACACACACACAAACACACATTTATGTTACACTCACAGTATGTTCAAACCGCATATTAAATGTAATACATTTGAGGCCAATAAAAAAGTAAGCCTGTATTTAAAGGTAGGTGGCTGAATGAGTAGGAATGCAGCTGGAGGGCACTCACCACGTAGGCCTGATCCAGGGCTGACTTCCTGTAATCCAGCTCCTCCTCCAAATAGCCTTTCTGCTTGCAGAACATCTCCTGTGGAGGACAGTTCTCTCTGGTCAGTGCTCTGATCGCAATACTGTGGCTGAAGAACTCCGTACCAACCTCACCAGTCAATAACATCACGCAACGGTTAGTGATAGGTAATGTTGTCTACACGCCTTCGAATTCGGAAGTATTTTTTGTACTTATGTACAACTCAGAAATTACAGTTCTTTGAGCATCTCTTCCATCGTATTGTGCACAGAAATCTGGCACTTTCATTTCAAGGAACCGAGTAAACACTTCTCAAGTCAAGCCGAGTCCGTGTGAAGTGACTGTGAGTGAGTGATGTGAACGGAGAAGGGACTCACCATCTCTAGCTCCAGATCCATCATCTTCTGATGCAGCGCTGCCTCTGTGCCCTCGATCTGTTGTATCCACTAGGGGGAGACAAAGACAACAAAACGCAGATAAGAAACAATGCCATTTAAATGGCTATTCTAATTGCTTACAAGTTACTCTGAACTAAGCATCAATATTTGAATTGTATTTGCATACCTTTTCAGCAAGAGAGAGGACAGTGCTCGCTTGAATAATGGCCACTTGCTCCTCATTTCGCAAGTTCTAAAAAATTAATAAAATAAAAGGTTAAACAAGCCTGATTTTCAAGTCTTCACGCAAAGGAGGAGTGCATTTTTATTTGCAAAAACATCAGTAATAACATGTTATAGAGCCCTTCCAAGCAAGCTTACCCCGTTATCACCCAGAATGTCTAGCAGCTTGATCAGGTCAGGTATACAGACATCCTGGGGAAGGATCAAAATAAACCATCAGCATCCTATTTCACCTAAGATTGCTTTGCAGAAAGACAAAATATAATGTCTTGTAATACTAATGAGACATTGCTGAGACGGGTTATACCTTCACTCCTTCCTTCATGCAGTAGATCTGCAGGGCGCTGACACCCTCGGAGAACGGATGCATGCGGAGATGATTAAACGGAGGGGATTTCCGCTCACGCTCCTACAGGAGGAACAAGTCATTTACTGAATCATTTAACAGCATTGGTTAAATTGATTGAATGGTTGGACAAAGAAGACAGCGGAGGGAGTCAGTGGAGGGACATTTCCTGCTGTTTTGTTCTCTATCCAGTAGATGGAAGCACTGTTCTTTTGGGGGCTTATTGCAGTATCTGCACTGCAGCACAGAATGCACAAAGCCCTGTTCCGAGCCTGTCTGAGCCTGGCCATTGGGGGAAGGGGAGGAATACAGGTCCCAGAGACAAGACGGATATTAGTGCTGAGCGATTAGTACTTTTTGAGGCCGGTTCGGTTTCAGTTCGATTATTTTAAAAACAATCACGGATTTCGATTTTGATCATTTTGGGGGGGACATTAAATGCACTATGCATTATTTGGGTTGAATGCTGTAACAACGTAGAATGAAACAATTACTAAAAGTCCCATGATGGTAGTGACTGCCCATTACTGATTATCACTTATTTACCATTTATTCAAATTGCATATATTACATTTGTTTTAGGCCTATTTGACAACTTGAATATTTAATTCCATCATCTCATCTCCAAAGAGCTGCTGCCTATGCTGTCTGACAAAATTACTATTAGAACTATTTTAGTAGTTCTTCAAATTAAATAAGGCATACTTGATTGACTGCTGAATACCAACTATCAATCGTAGATCATGTATTTTCAGATAAAGATACCTCACAAAGCAACTGCTCTCCATCCCTCTTAATCGCACGTTCTTCTGTCTGTTCTCTCCGTCTCAGACAGGACAAGGAGTCCTTGATTATGGTTGATTATGGTCAATGTAATTAATTACCACGTTTTCTGTGCTAAACCATGTAGAATATTGGCCTGTTGAAAACTACAACTCCCTACTACATCGCACAGTTCGGACTTGATCTGATTTTAGAGAAACTGAGCGTTGCGCTCACAAAAATAACCCGAACAAAATTAGTTGTCATTTAGTTGTTTAAAACCCGAAAATAACCAACATTTTGGTTAATCGCTCAGCATTACTGATATAATGTTTGGAATGTATCTAAATATTTGTGTACACACAAAACAATGCAAATGAATTACTTAAAAATCATACAATGTGATTTTCTGGATTTTTGTTTTAGATTCCGTCTCTCACAGTTGAAGTGTACCTATGATAAAAATTACAGACCTCTACATGCTTTGTAAGTAGGAAAACCTGCAAAATCGGCAGTGTATCAAATACTTGTTCTCCCCACTGTACGTGTCACACTTGTGTTCAGAGTCCTTGTATTTTTTCTAAATTAGTACCTTATAAACTGCACATGAACCATGAATCAATAGTGCACGCAAATTAATCGCATAGATATTGTATTGAAATCAATGGAACTTGGACAATAATGACATGTACCTTTTGTGCTCTTCTAAAAGACAAACCACAACGAACTTGTGTAAATTACATTTACTTGTCGATCGATGAGAACCTATGGCAGCCATGTATCAACTAATCTGTTTACGGTAGATGGCCAATACGAAAAGGAAATGCAACACTTTTTTCATTGGATCATTTCAACAAATCATCACCTCACAGGTAGTTCTACATAGTGACAGAGGTTGGCTTTCATTTGAGTGACAGCTTTACTGTCAAATCCGTGTATTTGTTTGTGGTCAGTGATTTTTATACAGAGATTGCTCCGAATTATTTATGCCATTTGAGTTTTCTAAGTCATGCGACAGACAGGCGTGTTTGATAAAACCAACAGTACCAAACCAAAGATATTGTAGCATCAATGTAGCATCATCTTGATGACTATAAACTGTTATATTAACATCACTAATCTGAGGTAAAAAGGATGTATAATTCCACTAAATGTTATGTTTTGAAAATGCAAGCTTGTGTAAGGTAGTAACACAAATTGTCCACGTTAGGTAAATTAGCAATAAAAAAAACTAGAGCTTAAAAACTAAAACTAAAGACTAGAGCTTCCATAGTGTCTGTGCAGCAGCCTGAACGTCCGACGTCCTCACCTCTAGTTCCAGTATTCTGAATTCCAGGAGCTCATTCTGGTCCTTGGAGTCTTGCAGCTCCTGTTGCTGTCGACTACATTTTCCATCCAACTTCTCCACCTGCAGAAGACCAGAGGGATAGCATGAAGGTCAGAGCCTGCCAGTAGCATGGACTTCCATACCCTACACAATATCAAGTGGTGCATGGTGAATGTTCAGATCCAAAATGACTACCGTGTATCACCCTTCTTGCTAGCGGACATTGGTGGAGGACAAAGCGAGTTGACTTTAAAATACAAAAGTAAATAATGATGCATAGTGTAATGCAATATTGCTATCATATCAATGATGTCACAGCAGGACAGACCTTATCCAGCAGCTCCTGATTCCTCCTGAAGAACAGCTGTTTCTCCTCTACCCACTTGGAGTCCTGCGAGAGGAGAACCAGGTTTCAATGAGGGATGAGTACATCTTGCAGATGTACTTAACTTGATCACTCTGTTGTCGAAAATATAATTTTTTCTGCGCCGCAGGAAATGTAAACCTGTAGTGTTTTCGAGTTTTAAAAAGTCTTGTAATTCCCACTTTAACATTTCTGACTTGATTCGCCCTCAGGAAAATCGTATCAACAACCAAAAAAATGCCATATAATTATAACACACAGAATAATTCAAAAGTCCTGTTGCTGCTGTGAGAAACTGGTCAAATTAAGAGAGTACATCTATACTTGCAGCCATAGAATTAGAATGAGTGTACCAATGAGTTTGCCATGGTCAGAGGTTCTATGCCCAGTCTACTCATTCTATTTCTATGGTTACAGCATACTGAAGTGTTATACAAAATCGAACATATCCCGCAGATAGATATCATAGCTATCCCATCATGGATAGCATTTACGTTTGTTAACTGACCCACACTGTATGAAATCCTAGCGTCAATCACAACCCAAACTCAAAATTGTTCTTCACTGTTGTGCGGCAACAGAATCAAAACCATTCATTGACTTTTCCTCTCAGTCCCCAAGACTAATCACTATTGACAGTCCAACTCTGGAGTTTTCACATTTTCACAGCCCCGTTACATTTGGTACTCCTAGTATGTAAATAATTGCATAATAACTATGGTCACATACAGTACAGTACAAGCCATCCATGTGCAGTAATTCAGAGACTGGGACATTGTGTATCGCCTTCCTCTATGTCATAGGATGTGTCCCAAATGGCACCCCATAGTGTACTACTTTTGACCAGACATAGCCCTATGGACCCTGGTCAAAAGAAGTACAGGAGGGGTGCGTCACTTGAGTGGGTTGAGTCACAGACGTGAACTTCCTGTCTTCCGTGCGGTGGAGGAGAACTTTGTGGGCTATACTCAGCTTTGTCTCAGGGTGGTAAGAGCCTATGCTCTGTCCGCATACCCACAAGTACCATATCTTCGCCCTGTTACCATTTTCAATTCCTACCATTTTCAATTGGTTGTTATCCCTCTAGTGGTGTGCAGGCTGTGCTTTGGCAAAGTGGGTGGGGTTATATCCTGCCTGGTTGGCCCTGTCCGGGGGTATCGTTGGATGGGGCCACAGTGTCCCCCGACCCACCCGTATCTCAGTCTCCAGTATCTATGCTGCAATAGTCTATGTGCCGGGGGCTAGGGTCAGTCTGTTATATTTGGTGTAATTCTCCTGTCTTATCTGGTGTCCTGTGTGAGTTTAAGTATGCTCCCTCTAATTCTCTAATTCTCTCTCTCTCCCTCTCTCCCTCCCCTCCCAGAGGACCTGAGCCCTAGGATCATGCCTCAGGACTACCTGGCCTGATGACTACTGGCTGTCCCCAGTCCACCTGGTCGTGCTACTGCTCCAGTTTGAACTGTTCTGCCTGTGGCTAGGGAACCCTGACCTGTTCACCGGACGTGCTACCTTGTCCCGGACCTGCTGTTTTCGACTCTCTCTCTCTACTGCACCTTCTGTCTCGACCTCTGAATGCTCGGCTATGAAAAGCCAACTGACATTTACTCCTGAGGTACTGACCTGTTGCACCCTCTACAACCACTGATTATTATTTGACCCTGCTGGTCATCTATGAGCGTTTGAACATCTTGAAGAACAATCTGGCCTTAAATGGCCATGTACTCTTATAATCTCCACCCGGCACAGCCAGAAGAGGACTGGCCACCCCTCAGAGCCTGGTTCCTCTCTAGGTTAATTCCTAGGTTCCTGCCTTTCTAGGGGGTTTTTCCTAGCCCCCGTGCTTCTACATCTGCATGACTTGCTGTTTGGGGTTTTAGGCTGGGTTTCTGTATAGCACTTTGTGACATCTGCTGATGTAAAATGGGCTTTATAAATACATTTGATTGATTGATTGTACCGTATATAATATGAAATAAGGGTGCCATTTGGAATGCAGCCCATGTCTTAGTGTTGGTCTGTGGGATAATGTCCTTTACCTGTCCTTTGTGGGCGAGCTCCTTCTCCAGGTCTTCTATCTTGGCCTTGTACCTGAGAACGTCTGCATGGAGCTGCTCCTGAGCCTGTGACCCACAACATATCCCCATTAACATCAACCACTTGATACAGCCGTATGTGACGGATGCTGCTGTTATAGAACACATGGGCAGTGATAGTTGTAGTGGAGTATATAGTCTGTATGCAGTCTTATACACAATTTTACTGAATACAGAAACACATCTGGCACGACTGCATCCCTATTGCCCCAGATAATGCAAAAATACAATCTTATGCGGGTGACATGTAACTGAAAACGAATGGCAGGTCGACTGTACCTTAGCTTCCATCTCAGCGTCTAGAAGGCCCCCTTGATGTTCCTGTAGCAGGGCGTATGCCCTCTGTAAGGCCTGGTATTCTCTGGTCAGCTGCCTGAAGCGCAGCTCCGACTCCTCGTTAGCCAGTCCCTGTGTTGATGGACGGACCCCGGGGTTAGAGAGAAGACATTGGGAACAGGGGAGCGTGAGGGGAAAGCCAGGATGAGAAATGATAGATAGAGAGAGTAGAAACACATTGGTTCAGAAAGACAGAAGGGAAAGTGCATGACGTGGCAGGTAGCCTAGTGGTTAAGACCGTTGGGCCACTAACCGAAAGGTCGCTGTTTTGAATCCCCGAGTCGACTAGGTGAAAAATCTGTCAATGTGCCTTTGAGCAAGGCACTTAAACCTAATTGCTCCTGTAAGTTGCGCTGGATAAGAGCGTCTGCTAAACTACTAAATATTGCATGGATGCTGATTTGCTACGGGTGCTTATGCAAAGGTTATTGATCACTTATCGTAAATAAAGTTCCCTCCCCACCCAGGGTCTGTGTCTATTTCCTGTGACGTGAACAGGTCTCACCTCATCCAGGTCTTCATCGGGAGTGGCTGGGGTGCGGTCCATGCGAAACGAAGCCACAGAGGACGTCTCCGAGTCCATGGATTCCTCATCGTATCCGAAGAAGGTGTCCACTACAATGTGCCTCTGTGTAGGGAGAGATCATAGGATTGTTTGGAAATGAAGAGATTTCCCGAGGCAGATGACTGTATTGTGGTATTGATCTTGTTTACTTGGTTCTCCTATAAAGAGAAACACATTCACGTGCAAGCGTGGCTTCCTCTACCTTTATCTGCCTGTTGCTTCGTTTATGCCTCTTCTTCCGCAGGAGCTTTTCCCTATCCTGAAAGACACCGAGTATATCAGAACTACCAACAAACAAACATACAACTTTAGCAACCATGGATATGTTTCGTTTGATCATTTGTATTCGGGCAAAGAACAAAATACTGCGTGTGCACCAGTTCTCTTAATGCTTCATTTAGATAGTAAAGCAATTGTCTCTTGTGACAGACTGCTAATGTACAGTAAATGTTATCTGGCCAGTACAGACAACATTTGGTTCTGGGTACCACCGAGATTAGTAAATCAACACCTTTGATCGTTTTAGAAGTGAAAGCCTATTTGACAAAACGTATTCGCACGATTTTTACTTTGAAAAAAAAAATGTGAACATCCCCAAAATAAACCTATTGTTGGTGGTGAAGTCATATTTCGAAAAGGACAACTCACTCTTGTCAGCTCGTCGATGATGCTCTGCTGCTCCAGTACCTGCAGCTTAAGGAACTCAATCTCCTGGTCGTCATGTGCCTGGTCCAGATCATTCAGAGACTTACAGTTGGATTTCTTCAGCGGTGGGTGGGAGCTGATCTTCTCCTTCTACACACACATGCAGAGTGGAACCAGTTGTACGGGAGTTAGAACCTTCTCCATCTCTCAGCATGTGCTCATCATGAATAATGAATACGTGTGGTGGTTAGGGTACCGAGGCCCAAGCCACAATATAATGCACTTCTAAATCTACAAGACTAATGCAGACTTTAATGCTTTGGTTCCATTTACTTTACTATGACAAGGACTGTAATCATAGCCAATGTGTTGCAGACAGTCTTCGTAAACACTGAGCTATTGAGGCATGCTATGCCTGTACTAAACTATTGGAGCCCTGGTTGAGTTGAGATCTGTGTGATGATGACACTCGACATATAAATAGAGTTACTAGAGTGGGAATTCCCCATTTAAGTCAAGGGTCTGTAATTCTATGTCCTTGCCACTCACCATCTCCAGGTTCTCTTTGGCCAGGCCTTTGAGTTTCTCTTCCATGCGCTGCAGGGTCTGGCTGAGGTCATCGTTCCTCTTGTTCAGCATCTTGTTCTTTTCCAGCATGGGCTTGCACTGCTTCTCCGACTCCCGCACACGCTTTAGCTGAGAGAGAGAGAGAGAGAGAGAGAGAGAGGTGGCAATGATGATAGAATAGAAGGGGAGGGAAGGGAAGAGAGAAGGAGGCATAAAGAGTTCAGCTCGGTCCAGTGTGTCAACTTGGCAGGGGACTCCATACTGTAATTGTAACTCCTTTGCAAGATAAATTCATTACGTGTTTAAGGAATCCAGATTAAGACGGATTGTTATTGTTCAGTGACAGGGGATTAAGATGTGATTCTCTGCCAGGCATGGAGAGTTCAGAGTGACCAGGTCATACCAGTTCATTCCTCTCATCCACTAGCAGTGAGTTGCGGTCCTCCAGCTTGCGGATGGTGGAGTTGAGGTCAGCCATGCGCCTTTGGTTCCTGCGCATGTCCTAGGTTGTTCAAACCGAACACACTGTTAGCTCACTGGTATCTTGCAACACACTACATTCACTCTTGGATGCAGTTTTCGACACAGCGACAACAGTACAAAGTTATATTATGTTCTATAATATAATCAATTATTTCAATTACATGTATTATACATTGAATAATAAGATGTTTGGGGCATTTCTTTTTTCAGGAAAATGTAGTTTGATCATTTTATACGTTTCTGGGACATTTATTTTTGGAGTTCACTTATTGGGTAATTCTTTGTATTCATCAGTCACATCTCTCTAGAAATATTGGCCAAAAACAGTTGTTTTCTGTCATGTAGTGATTTTCGAGCAGACCACTAACCCAGAATGTGAGACTGCATTGAAACCTCACAGACTTATTGACTGACCAGCAGTCTTCAGAAACAATGCTCTTCAGAGCCCTTCCTTCAGTTCTTTGTTCAGTACCAGACAGAAGCTTGTCTTATTCTAGCAGGTAGGCCTCTGAATACTCGTTTGTTGTGGTTTTCATTTGACAAAATATCTACTACTACTACTGTTTTGGTCATGTTTTATTGCTCTCATACAAAGTAATTCCTTGAGCACTACACATGTAGCATAAAAAGTGATATTTGCAGATTAAGAAATTAAGGGATGCATTTGCCCTACATTTAGAATTCTGTTGGTGGGGCACTATGGAGTAGACGTCTTCACGGGTCCACATTTTTTTTAAGCTACTTTATTAACCAGAGCTGATAAAGCGGGAGAGGAGGGAGAGAGAGGTCCCGCTCTAGCATGCGGGGGAAGGGCCGTACTGTGAGTGAGGGGAGGGGAGGGATGAGAGAGGAAGAGATGAGAGACAGCAACCAACTAAGCCGACTCGCACTATAGTAAACTAGTAGTTGCCATAAATAGGTTATTTACCATGATATATGATTACGTAATATCTGTCTTGACTGTATCAACCCAGGAGAAGCTAGTTAAGCTAGCTAATGTTAGCTAGCTAGGCTAACTGAGGCTGCAGTGCATGCACTTTCTCATCATACAATTACAAATAACAACAACTCCATTCAGAATACTAAGTAGCAGCCTACCTGTTGGCTCTTGGTCATTGTAGCCTATCTTTCTCCTTTAACTTTTAATTCCGTAATTTTACCTTATGATTGGCCAACATCAACAACAACAACAAGCTACAGTACATGCACCACGCTCCACTCTTGTGAAAAGCAAGAGCGGCAGCATAAATTATAAAAAGTCTCTCTCTCTCTCTCTCTCTCTACTGCAGCAGTAGCGTTCGGATCTGTACGGCCTTTCAGACAAGTGAAAATAACACATACCCGAGCCCCGTGACAGTCATATCAGATCCGACCCAGACCCGTGACATTATTTAGACTTCTAGATCCGCGGATCGGGTTTCGGGTATTAGGGTACAGGTGGATCTGTGAAGACTTCTACTACGGAGTGCGGCTTTTGGTATTCAAATTGTGGTATTGTATGAGTGATACAACTTTCATATAGAGAACGGCCATGTTCTGTGTGAAACGACGCTGTGTGAAAGCAGTTTGAGCATTGTCCTGCAATGTGCAAAGACCATGTTGCTCTGTATGGATGAGGTGATCGGCGTGATTCGAATTGCAGGCTAATTTAATCCTGTCCTTAAAAGTATATTTCTGACCACTTATTCATGTCATTCTTCTCAAGCTTTTTCCGCATAAGCTGCGTAAACTAGTATAGGCCTACAGTATTTTATCGCTCATTATCGGTTAATTGTCCCATTCATTTCCATTTTCTTTTGAATTGGCTTCATTATTACATTTCTAGAATCTGTTTTGTACCATTTCCAAGTTCCCCTCTGCCTTTCTATGTCGTACCGGGCTGCCACAGTGCTCCGCCCCGTCCCCAGCCCGCCCGGGGATCTCTCTCTTGGGGCTGCCCAGGTTACACTCTGCCTCCTTGACCAGGAACAGCTGGTCATCCAGGGCATCCTTTTGCATCTGCATCTTCTGCAGCAAGCCAATGGCATTCTCCAGCTCCTTCTCCAGAGAGAAGATGGTGCGCTCTTTGGATTTGATCTCATCCACCTGAAGGAGGGCATAGCAAACAGGAAACTCCGAGAGTGGTTAATGAGACACAGAGAGATGGACAGGAAGGATGGATGGACAGACTGACTGTCTCAATGATTGAGACAGACAGACAGGCATGTGCACAGTTCCATTCAAAAGAGCAGGGGTGAAAGTAGACCTAATTTATTCATGGTGCGGGACAACCTATGTGTTCACGCGCTTGCGGCTGACCGGAGGTGATGATTAATTATGGTGTACTAACCGACAGTTTTCTTGTCATCTTTGTTATAATTATTGTGATATGCTCATGTTTTACCGGTACGCTGTACCAGCACAATTCTTTGTCAGGTACGCCATACCAGACCGTATTGGCTTACTTTGACCCCTGCAAAAGAGTATGATGTGAAAGAATGATGTATCATATCGTGTAACATATGTCATTTGATGATGACCATCACAATTAGCAAGAAAAATCAACCCTGACCATCAACCCTGAGTCACTTACAGGAAGTTTTTAAACCACTTATCCCCAAAACTACTCAAAGTTTTCACCATCATTGTAAAGCCCTGGTTATTTTGTTGCTTTGACAAAGTAATTTCTGAAGATCATTATATATTTAATGTGATTAGTGATTAATTTACACTACCGTTCAAAAGTTTGGGGTCACTTAGCAATGGCCTTGTTTTTTAAAGAAAAGCACATGTTTTGTCCATTAAAATAACATCAAATTGATCAGAAATACAGTGCAGACATTGTTAATGTTGTAAATGACTATTGTAGCTGGAAACGACTGATTTTTAATGGAATATCTACGTACAGCGTACAGAGGCCCATTATCAGCAACCATCAATCCTGTGTAATGGCACGTTGTGTTAGCTAATCCAAGTTTATCACTTTAAAAGGCTAATTGGTCATTAGAAAACCCTTTTGCAATTATGTTAGCACAGCTGAAAACTGTTGTCCTGATTAAAGAAGCAATAAAACTGGCCTTCTTGAGACTAGTTGAGTGTCTGGAGCATCAGCATTTGTGGGTTCGATTACAGGCTCAAAGTGGCCAGAAACAAAGACTTTCTTCTGAAACTCGTCAGTCTATTCTTGTTCTGAGAAATTAAGGCTATCCCATGCGAGAAATTGCCAAGAAACTGAAGATCTCGTACAATGCTGTGTACTACTCCCTTCACAGAACAACGCAAACTGGCTCTAACCAGAATAGAAAGACGAGTGGGAGGCCCGGTTGAACAACTGAGCAAGAGGACAAGTACATTAGAGTGTCTAGTTTGAGAAACAGATGCCTCACATGTCCTCAACTGGCAGCTTCATTAAATAATACCCACAAAATGCCAGTCTCAACGTCAACAGTGAAGAGGCGACTCCAGGATGCTGGCCTACTAGGCAGAGTTCGTTCCTCTGTCCAGTGTCTGTGTTCTTTTGCCCATCTTAATAATTTATTTTTTGTGGCCAGTCTGAGATATGGCTTTTTATTTGCAACTCTGCCTGCAAAATGGTTTTCTAATGATCAACTAGCCTTTTAAAATGATAAACTTGGATTAGCTAACACAACGTGCCATTGGAACACATAAGTGATGGTTGCTGATAATGGGCCTCTGTACGCCTATGTAGATATTCCATTAAAAATCTGCCGTTTCTAGCTACAATAGTAATTTACAACATTAACAATGACTACACTGTATTTCTGATCAATTTGATGTCATTTTAATGGACAAAAAAATGTTGCTTTTCTTTTCAAAAACAAAGGCATTTCTAAGTGACCCCAAACTTTTGAACGGTAGTGTACATCTGTCCCTCATTTTAAGGTCCATCCCTGTTACATGAACTTAACTCTCAATTTAAAATGGTGAAACTATTCCTTTTAAAAATTATTTTGAAATAAGAAACATTAAACATATAATAGTCAAATCATAAAGTAAAAGCAGATGAGCTGGTTCCACTCTTTTTGGCAATTCGATGGTGTTTTATGGTGGAAAACTGAGCGGGTCGAGCATAACACGTCAACCTTGTTACCCATAGATATGTTTTAACAATTTCATTTTTGGGGGTGAAGCTTGCATTCAATTGCCATTCCCTGTTGCACACAAGAAGCTTCCATTCCCCCTGTAACACGGGGATGTATGGCTGATTTAAGAAGAAATGATCAACCCTGTAACTTTATTTGGCACTTAATAAGCACTTAGTATAAACCATTTTTTATTTAACCTCTTGAGATGGGAAAACTTGTTTTTGATGAAGTTGAACATGTGCTCTTCATGATAGAATATAACAATTTGGCACCAAATTGGTGGAACGACCCCCAATGTTCTGCAGACTTGCATAATTGGTATGACGTAAACCATGGAGACATCACTCCATCACAAAAGACCTACTCTACTAAACTACTCTACATGCTGCTCAGAACTTCTCTGACAGATCATTTTCCTGGGCCAACTATCTGTATGGAGCAATGAGATGTATAGACCAGCTACGGCTACGTCTGGTATTCAGCAAGACGTATCCACAATCAGACCCTCTGCTCTACCCTCTACCCATCCTCCAGCCAAGACAGTTTTTACCAGTCTGCGGATGTCCTTCTCGCTGTCCCACTTGATCTTGGAGATGTGTTCCTGGTGCATCTGATGCTCGGAGCGCAGATCCCCGGCCTTCATCTTATCCGCCTGGATCATGGTGCTGAGTGCCTCGTCCGTCTGCTTTTTGTTCTGCTTGAGCTCCGAGATCTCTTGCAGCAGCTTGACCCTCTCCACGTCGAAAAAGCGCCGTGCCTCCTCCTTGGCCTCTAGAGTCAGCGCCGTGCGCACCTTCTCTCCGCTGCCGTCCCGCATGGCGCTCAGCGCCGCCTTGAGCCGCTGGTTCTCCTGGTCCTTGATCTTGGCGGTGCGGGCCTGCTCCTGCTCGTGCTGGCGGACCAGGTTCTCCCTGAGTGCCTGGAGCTCTTTTTGCTTCTCCTCGTGCCATTTGGCTCGCTGCTCTGTCAGCGTGGCCGTGTGCCGGTGCTGCTCCTGCTCCCGGATCCGCTTGCACTCTTGCACCTTCTCACGCTCCAACTTACTCACCTAGGCCCCGGGAAGAGAGGGAGAGGAGACAAAGAGAACTGAGTTACACCATAAAAGCAGGAATGTTAGAGAGATACTACAGACAGCCTGAGGCCATTCTCTTCATCTAGCACCTATTATGTAGATAAAAAGATGTATTACGGTGTCAAATATAATTAGAAAAAACAGATAATGGCAGATAGGGCACGCAAGACCAAGCGGAGATCGAGATCTACCATTGTAGATCGAGATCTACTACGGTAGATCTCACCTGCTCTTACGTAGAGCAGGTGAATATACAACAACAGCAACAGCCTACATATACTGTGTGCCAACTGTGAAGGGGGTAAACCTCATCCAGACCAGGTCAATGTATAACTCAAAACATCCCTGTACATCTATGTAGAACCTTATAAAATGTTGAAACGTGCTGTATGTCAAAGGTTGTGTGTAGTGACTATACGTAAGACATTCAATGCCACTTGAATGCCACGTGCCACATCATCTGCAGTTGAACCCACTGTTACAGGTGTATTTGAGAAGGGACGATTTACATGCAACGTAGTGTTACAGAATGGCCTACCTTGCATTTCTCTTGATGCAGTTCTATTTGAATGTCAGTCAATTTGGACCTGAGATCTTCGTTAGCTGCCTGTAGGGCAGAGATGAGCGCTTCGGGCTTCTCGCCCTTGGTACGGCCCTTCTTCGCCATTGAGTCAAATACTACAGCTCCTCCAATGCTTTCATAGAGACTTCATAGAAATGAACAGAGGCCCTCCCGAGGTTTCCAGTTCTTCCTCTTCCTCATTATCTTAGTAGACAGTAGAGCTGTGTGTGGGGAGGAATAAAAAAACATTTTTGACAATTGTAATTGAAGGATATGGAGCTCAACTCAACTTAACTGTTTACAAACATTGATTATTCAAGTATAATAGTAAAGCAGTTAATTGCATGGTGCTGGCAATGTACAGTACAGTGTTGGCAGTAGCCACTGGTCAGGAGTGGCTCACTGATTTAGACAGGTCAGGCAGCTGCACAGTGAGTAAACATTGACCAGGTTTCCATCCTCACAGATGACTACAAAAGGACAGTGTCAGCCAGTGGTTTTCTATGCCAAATGTTACAACCCATTAGACTGATGCAGACCAGCGCACAGAATTGAACATCAGCATGTGAAAGAACCAGTAGGCTACATCCACAACGTATTATACATAAGATGAGACGCAACTTGATGCGACGGTCGAAAGGAATTGTATTTAAGAACATAGTTTGTTTGATCCGAACGGTCTAGTTTTATAACGTCTCATGTCGTCGGCTGGAGTTCCCAAGATTCAACATGTCAAATCTTTAGCTATGGATCTTAATTTGATCACTCTTTTGTTGCTGAGAATTTTCCTGCAGAAAATGCAAACTTGTAGTGTATTAGAGGTTTTAAAAGGCTTCTGAAGTTTGTAATTTCCACTTTAAAATAGCAGTGTTGATTTTCCCTTATGTGAATTGTATCAAACCCCCCCCAAAAAAACATTAATTATAATCCACATAATAATTCACATTTCCTGCTGCTACAGGATTATTTTCCTGCCATAGCAAACTGGCTCAAATAAAGATCCTACCCTGTAGATTGCTGATATTTAACTGACAAGTCACAAAGTGTACCCTGTTTCCGGTGCATATATTTCATAACACTCGTTTGCTACAACACCTTGCTACAACAAGTGGCAACTTTGTTTTAAAGTTTCATCACGTCATTGAAAAGAGTCACCGTTACCGTGGAAACGGTCTCAACTGAACATCTCGTCTTCTTGATCTGACTGCCCCGTCTTTAGTCAGCTGTTATATACAACACAACATTCTAAAACTGGCACGTTTTTATCTCACCTCGTCTCATGACAGCTGTTGTATCTGAACTGACTTTAGAGGTGAACATTCTGAAAAGTCACTGTTGAAACGACATTGTTTTTCTAGCTGTACAAATCACGTGGTACTCGTGGCAATTTGATGTGTGGCACTCTGCATGTGTTATACATGTTGTTTGATAAGAAAATGGGTGTTGGTGTTGGGTGTTAGAGTAGAGCGTGGGGGAGAGGAAGGGCAGCTGTATATACACTGGTAGTGATGTATAAAGTAGGGCACAGCATGGTGCTGTGTGCTTGCATAAGGAGATATAACCTAACGTAAAAGAAACACCTGAAACTAGATTCCCTACATACTGGTCTTGAAGAGGAGAGAAAAAAAAAGTTGGGGGAGGTTCTCATCAGACTCTCTTTTTTTAAGGAAAGTGGAGAAACACTCTCTTCATATTTTTGGATGCTATATTGACAGACAGATTAGACACCGTGGGAGAGAGGTAAAGGGAAGTCACATAGAGAAAAGAACACACAGAGATTGAACTCCCGGTCTCCAAGGCGAGTCACGTTTGTGCGTTGAGCCAGGAGTGTTACCACCGGACCACTGGAGCACATACCAGAAGTCTCTTACGAAGACTGTATAACCCATGCACTATAGTCTCAGCGATTGTACACATAGTGCCATAACCCCCTTGCATAATTTCCTTATAATCAGAGACAGAGGCCTCAAATATTACACTAAGATTTCAGATGAAGATTATAATGTCACGTTTCTTGCTCGTGCACAGTCCACTAGTGCTAGGCTTTTCAATCGCTGGTGAGTGTTGCTCATGGCTTCTGTCCAAAGGACCATGGCTGTTTTGTTGAATTACTGTTGATATTATTTGCAGAGTGTGACAGCAAGAGACAATGTCTCATCCACCATTCAAAATCAAAGCCATATAGGCTATTCTCTGGACTCTTTACGACCTTTCTAACAGCAAATGGGTCCGGTATGGCTCTGTTCTGGAACTTTTGATCCTAAAAGAAAAAGGAATGACATGGCTAGGATAAATGTGGTTTCATGCCACATCAGAATGTCAAAAGGCGTAACGCAACCTAATAACGTGACAGAAAGTCATCCTAGTTGTTGTCTGAAAACATTATGGAATCCTAACTTCTAAATACAACGTATTAAACATTGTTCATTGTGGGCTAATCAGCAATTACAAGCATGGATGCATGCGAGACAGATTCAAGGCACTAGCTTTGTTCAAAGCACTTCTGGGCAAGGGCAGGAAAGCGTACATGAGTAGGCCTACTACTCACAGAGAGTATAGTAAAATCAGTTGAAAATAATCACAGAGAATTAGGTACGTATGAAACGCAAAACTGATGTAAGGGAAGTCAATGTAATGGTATTGAAATGAATGCTGACAGACACTACAACAAGGTCCACTAGTATTGTGGCTGGGTGAACACATACAGATACTTTTTCAGTGAAGGGCTGTCTGGCTTCAATGTCCTCCTTTACACTCTGATGCAAACTCCAGATTTAAAGTGCATTATTAACATTTAGTGTAATTACTGAGTTGAAAATCATTCCTAGGATTTTAGGTAACAATCAATAGCTCAATAATGTAGGGCTGGACGATACTGACAAAATATAAAATCACAATATTTTTCAAATCTTTGACGGTATGACAGTATTTGACGGTATTTTATGATTTTAGAATAAATGTGCTAAATATGATTCATGAGTAGTGCATGACCTTAGGGTGGAAATAAATACATTCTAATTGTTTTTAATGGGGCATTCATTCTTCTGATTGTTCTACACATGTTGCTCATGGATCCCACCATGTCGAACGAGCCAATTATCTGTCGGCATTTATACAATTACCCCCGAAACTTCCTGTTTCCCTCACAGCTGTCGTGATTTTTTCTTATGACTTTTCGCATAAAAACTGTGGTTAGTGACCATGTATTTTCAACGGATTCAATGGCAGCTCTTACTAAAGCCACAGGGTGATTCTGGCACCCGAACTGCCACACAGGTAAGTTTCATTACAAAAAAGTATACGCGCGCACATTCAGCGCCAGCGCTGCCTCACAGGCACTAGTGATGATGACTAGTGACGATTTTTTTCAATGAGGCGGGTCTTTTGGCTCCGTTCACCTAAAAGAGCCATTCACTTGGCTCCCAAACGGCTTTTTGTTCAGTAGAGCATAGAAGAGCCCTCTTTCTGATTTTCTCTACTTTCGCATATATTTTTTAACTGAATGTTATCAATTGTCGTGTTATTTGTTCACTCAGGTTTTCTTTATCTAATATTAGGTTTTGGTTGAACCTATGATAACATTCAGCATCAACAATATTTTTCCTAATTTTGTTGTGATTAAATTTAGATTTTGTGTCACTGGCCTACACACAATACCCAATCATGTCAAAGTGGAATGATGTTTTTAGAAATGTTTACAAATTAATTAAAAATGAAGCACTGAAATGTATTGAGTCTAACTATTCAACCCCTTTTATGGAAGCCTAAATATATTCAGGAGAAAAAAATTGCTTAACAAATAATACGTTTGTGAATTACTTACTCTGTACCTCACACATACAATTATCTGCAAGGTCATTCAGTCGAGCAGTGAATTTCAAACACAGATTCAACCGCAATGTAATGCGGTGCGTACAGGCGGCAGAGAAGTCAGGCGCAGGAGAGTGAAAACTGATTTACACCGGTGTCGTTTAATAAACATAAACCACCGTCAACAGAACAATACATGAAATGGGTCAAACAAAACCCGGTAATACCAGCATACCGTGCATAAGCACTACAAGAAACAATTACCGACAAGGACATGAGGGGGAACAGAGGGTTAAATACACAACATGTTATTGATGGAATTGGAACCAGGTGTGATGGAAGACAAGACAAAACCAATGGAAAATGAAAAGTGGATCGGCGATGGCTAGAAGGTCGGTGACGTCGAACGCCGCCCGAACAAGGAGAGGGACCAACTTTGGCGGAAGTCGTGACACACAAAGACCAGGGAGGTTTCCGCATAGTGGTGGCTGCATCATGTTATAGGTATGCTTGTAATCATTAAGGACTGGGGAGTTTTTCAGGATAAAAAAGAAATGGAATGGAACTAAGCACAGGCAAAATCCGAGAGTAATACCTGGCTCAGTCTGCTTTCCACCAGACACTTGGAGATTACTTCACCGTTTAGCAGGATAATAATCAAAAACACAAGGCCAAATCTACACTGGAGTTGCTTGGACGAGTTACAATTTTACAACTCAAGTGGACGAGTTACAATTTTGACTTAAATCTACTTGAAAATCTATGGCAAGAACTGAAAATGGTTGTCTAGCAAAAATCAACAACCAATTTGACAAAGCTTGAAGAATTTTGAAAAGAATAATGGTCAAATATTGCACAATTCAGGAGTGGAAAACTCTTAGAGACTTACCCAGAAAGCCTCACAGCTGTAATCGCTGCCAAAGATGCTCCTACAAAGTATTGACTCAGGGTGTGAATACTTATGTAAATGAGATATTTCTGTATTTTATATTCACTACATTTGCAAACATTTATAAAAACATGTTTTCACTTTGTCATCATGGGGTCTTTTGTGTAGATGGGTGAGATACAAAAAATGTATAAACATTTTGAGTTCAGGCTGTAACACAACAAAATGTGGAATAAGTCAAGGGGTATGAATACTTTCTGAAGGCACTGTAATTGTATGTGTGGGGTACAGAGATGAGGTAGTCATTCAGAAAAAGTCAAGGGTTATGAATACTTTCCGAAGGCAATGTAAGGTCCCTCAGTGGTGTGGCTGTATAACTTTTGGAGGATTTGAGGGCCTATGCCAAAACTTTTCAACCTCCTGAGGGGGAAGACGTGCTGTCGTGCCTTCTTTACAACTGTTAGCGTGTGAGAGGACCATTTGAAGTAATTCGTGATTTGGACACTGAAGAGCTTGAAGCTCTTGACCAGCTCCAATCGTTTTACACTACACTACACATGAGCGCTAATGCTGTATTAACCCAGTAACTAACCATGCTGGAGGAATGCTGCGGTAGACTACAATCGGTCAGAACCAGGTGGCGGGGTTTAAACGAATATGTAGACTCATAAATCAGATTATTGTCCTATTCCATATTTGGTGATGGGACATAATCCCAGCTCACGGAAAACAATTATATTATTGGGACACACCCAGTATGTGTGTCCCACATGCTGGGTTTACGAAGCATGTGACAAATTATTTGATAGACTATTGGCATCAGTTCCCTTCCTGACATGTGACACAGAGGATGTGTGAGCATTAGGCTTGGGCGGTATCCAGATTTTCATATTGTCATACCGTCCTTCTCCCATCCCGGGATTTACAGTATTACCGGCATAGCACACAAGGGGATGCTAAAACGCAAGAAAAGCCAATTGGGCATCTATTAACAGAATGCTAACAAAAGTAGCACAAACTAATAGCAAAATCATATGGACACCTTTAGCTAAATGCTAACAAATGAAAAGTAACAAACTAATTGCAAAGACAGGCAAATCCAGCTCCTAAAGTTATACAAGTATAGCTAGTAGCTACAGAATGTCATTTTCGGTGAGTGTGGACATTTACAAGCGAAAGTGAACAAGAGAAATTGTGCAACTGATCAAAGCATCCTGCATCCTGCATGCTGATGAATTGTTTTGTATTATTACAATGTATTATTAATAAGGTAGTTAAGTCTCTGACTGGTTTGGTTACAAAAACAGTTACAGTTATTACAGTGTAGTAACTACGTATAAGGGCCACTATATATAACTGCATAGTTTCCTAAGGACCTGAAGTGAGGCGACCATCTCTGCCGGCGTGTTACCAACACCAAGGGTGTTACCATGGGTTACAATGGTGTAACAATCAGAAACAATATAGTGTAACAGTAACATAACAAAACATTAAAAAAGGAAGGGCAAAAAAAAGAGAAAAAAATACAGTTTCCAAAACGTTCTGCTCAGATACACACCTCACATTTCACCAATAAGCTTACATATCGGCATGCCCTTACTCCCTTTACACCGAGTTACGGTTGCCATTTCGTGCGCCAAGCTACATCCTCTCTGCCCCTCTCTAACAGGTCAACTAAATCTCTAGGCAAATGCTCCAGCATCAGCTGCCACACTTAGTATAAATGTTTTCATTTCCTTTCATCCTACTAAAACCTAGCAGTGTTCCGGACACATTTTGCACAACCGAGGCATTCAAACAAGGCTGTAATGAAAACTAATGGGACTGTAGAGGCTGTATTGGCATCAAAATCCGGGGTGTAAACCACGTTTCTATTCAAGCGTTGACATAGTAATGGACCAATAGTTTTCGAGCAAAGATGATAAAACGGAACCCTCTGGCTTCACGTTACATCGTGACGTGTCATGACGTAACGTACGGCACGCATTATGCAACCCATTGTGTGCCGTACAGCATCTTCCCACCAGGGGTAGCGTTTATCTTGCAGATTAAAAACATGCTTAAGCATATACACGTGTAAGAAACCTTCATTATTCATGATTTTTCGTTTAAATGAGCATTAGTATTAATATTATTATTGCCAAAATTAAACACATTTTTCATGAGTAGGGTGCTAATAGCACAGCTCTTGATTGTGCACAGGTAAAGATAACAAACCAATCTCCCTAAAAGACAGCATGTCACCAAACTGCAATAGTTATGAATTATATGGACTGTTTTTGGACCATTGGCTTCCCTGTAAACAGGTACTGACAGGAGGCATGAGCCACCTCCCTCAGGCTACTCCCAGCCATCACTTCCTCATAAGCAGCCTGTAGCTATTCGGGGGTGTAACGCTGCTGTTACGTGGGCTGTTGTTGGGTATTTCCCTTTCCAGACATTTCCTGTCATAATACAGTTAAAATCGTTTTTTTTTGTGTGTGTCCATGCAACATCATTCATAAAGATAGCGCCAAGGAAATGGACTAACAAATGTGAATATCATTTTCATGTGATCCAACATAACGTTATTGCACATTTCGTGGAAAGAGCAGGTGTTCATGTACACTCAGTGTATGTGATGGAGTGAGAGGACAGAGGTGAGTTGTTGTTACAACTGTTGTTAGTTGTTATATACATTTTTTACATGAATATTGTTGCTTTATACAGTAATTTACTAACGTTAAGTAGTTTATAAAAGTACTTATCTCGTGCTATTGGAAGTTATAATATGAACCCTAATCATCCCATGCTTTGTTCATAAACATTATATAAAGTAACATTATCTTCCTTCATCTCTCTCTTTGAACAGAATCACATCCATCACCCTCTCAAAATAAAGTTCCCTACTTTGTGTAACTCATATATTCAACGCTATTTATTTATTTATCAAGACACTATCAATGGTGAGTGTAAAGTTAATTACTCGTGAGCTCATCAATAGTTAATTCAATCAACAGTACATGTTTCGCGTCATCACTGCGAGCCATCATGACTCTCAAAAGCCGTGACAGCCGCAGTTCACTTCAGAAGATAACTTTAGCGCCGCTCTAAAACCCCCGATTCAAATTCGACACAACCCTTCAAGTAGGTATGTAATGAGACATTATATAGACTCTTTATAGTGTTTTATTGACATTTTAGAGGTGATACGTTGAACAAATTGGGTGAAAAAGGCTTTTTCCCCACACAACATATCTTCCCCTTTCACTATCACTCAGTAGCCTTCGCTTCCCCCTTCGCCAATGCCTTCTTCAATCATGCAGAGACAGGCAGCCTGGAGGTCTAGTTATTGATTTTGTTGGAAAGGGGAGAAATTGTGCTTTACAATGGAATCAATATTACAGTTGACCTGGAAGTATTACATTTGTATGTGTATGTATGTGCCAATTCCTGTTCTGTATTTTAAACACATTGGGGATGCTGTCTGTGTAGGAGTTTGTACAGGACTTCTCTGATCCTATAACAAGAGAATGTGGTGTTGCATGATGAGATCCATGCTGCCCATCTCAAGCTCCCTCTCCCAGATTCTTAATACATGACCTATATTGTATTTATCCCAAGTATGAATTGACTCATAAAAGTAAGAGATAAAACACTTTGAGTCTGTGAATTGGAGGAAGCATTGATCAACTGGACCCGTCAACGACCCATCTAGACATAACGTAATGTCACTCCGAAATAAAATGTAGAACTTGCAAGAAACCATAAAAGTGCATTTGCGGGATTGGATTTGGATTTGTGTAAAACACATCAGAACATTGTTTGAGTATACGTCCCCAGTAACTGATTCCTCTGCTGAGCCATAGGTCGAAGGTACTGTTGTTAAATCCTGGAGGGAATGCTCTATTGCTTCTATTGGTGTCCGTGATGAGGATATACCTTTCCTACAAGTGAGGGTTCATCAGCTCCAGCCATATTTGGACTGTACAGTAGATCACAGGGTTATTCAACATGTTTGATGGTATTTGTTTACTATTACTAGTAAGAACACTTAACAACGCCATAGGTGCACAGCCCCATGCTTCTGGAGACTGTGCCTGACCCCTGAGATAGTCT
Organism: Salvelinus alpinus; assembly: GCF_045679555.1. Taxonomy (NCBI): domain Eukaryota; kingdom Metazoa; phylum Chordata; class Actinopteri; order Salmoniformes; family Salmonidae; genus Salvelinus; species Salvelinus alpinus. The sequence continues at coordinate 68,672,417 of NC_092086.1, forward strand.
TGCATCCATTCAAAAATGGATGCAAGGTATAGCATGCCCAATTGTAGTTCCTCAATTTAAGTCCAACTCTTTTACCATGCCAAATTATTTGGAGAGGTCCGTCTCTACACTCTTCACCATTTTTCTAGTGAAATGTCCTCTTATTTCATTAATCAAATCTCAGGGCCAGTTAGAGTGCAAGTAGTTAGACCTATTATCTTACTGCTTGTATGCCTTGTAGCACACTCTGGCATTTACACATCTTCCCCCTGGATTTAAGCCTGAAGCAGAACTCCAAGACATAAGACAAGTAAGGCTGATGAACAATGAGAAAGGGGAGAAGGCAGTGAGGTTCCCGCAGCAGGAGTGGCCTGTTTCCCAGCTCTGATGCACGGTGAGGGTTGAACACAACGTCATTAAGCACACTGGCATCATGACCCACTTAACTCTCCACTGAGACATCAAATCTGTGTTGCTACCGGATTCTGCAGATGATGCTTTGTAGCCGCCCGCCACAGTCATGAATAAAGATTTCTGGTGTTCGAAAACCATTTGACCAATTTCCGCATTTTGATAGAAAATGTAGGCCGTGTATTACGCTGTGTTTAAGTACTCATGTCATGTTTGTATGGTATATTCCTAAGCACCACTGCTGTTTGATACCACCTTGTTTGTGATAGTAATTCATAAATGAAGAGTTTCCAAAACGCTATATATACATTTTCAGAAATGTTAGTAAATCCGCTTTTTTTTTGGAACTTACGTTTCTTTCCCCACGTCTAACCATGCATTGTTAAATCACAGACATATTTGTTTGAAATCTATCACTTGAAATCTATCATTTCAAAGACAAATAATCATGTTTTTTCCTAAACGAGATATATCCGCATCACTCTCATAGAAAAAAGGAGTACTGCAAGGTTTTACACAGTCAAACGTGACAAATAATTACATTTGTATTAAAGAACTGAACAAATTATACATTAGTGACATTGATATATATATATATATATATAAATATACAGTTGAAGTCGGAAATTTACATACACCTTAGCCAAATACATTTAAACTCAGTTTTTCACAATTCCTGACATTTAATCCTAGTAAAAATCCCCTGTTTTAGGACAGTTAAGGATCACCACTTTATTTTAAGAATGTGAAATGTCAGAATAATAGTAGAGAGAATGATTTATTTCATCACATTCCCAGTTTACATACACTCAATTAGTATTTGGTAGCTTTGCCTATAAATTGTTTAACTTGGGTCAAACGTTTCGGGTAGGCTTCCACAAGCTTCCCACAATAAGTTGGGTGAATTTTGGCCCATTCCTCCTGACAGAGCTGGTGTAACTGAGTCAGGTTTGTAGGCCTCCTTTCTCGCACACACTTTTTCAGTTCTGCCCACAAAATGTCTATAGGATTGAGGTCAGGGCTTTGTGATGGCCACGCCAATATCTTGACTTTGTTGTTAAGCCATTTTGCCACAACTTTGGAAGTATGCTTGGGGTCATTGTCCATTTGGAAAACCCATTTGCGACCAAGCTTTAACTTCCTGACTGATGTCTTGAGATGTTGCTTCAATATATCCACATAATATTCCTTTCACATGATGCCATCTATTTTGTGAAGTGCACCAGTCCCTCCTGCAACAAAGCACCCCCACAACATGATGCTGCCACCCCTGTGCTTCACGGTTGGGATGGTGTTCTTCGGCTTGCAAGCCTCCCCTTTTTTCCTCCAAACATAACGACGGTCATTATGGCCAAACAGTTCTATTTTTGTTTCATCATACCAGAGGACAGTTCTCCAAAAAGTACAATCTTTGTCCCCATGTGCAGTTGCAAACCGTAGTCTGGCTTTTTTATGGTGGTTTTGGAGCAGTGGCTTCTTCCTTGCTGAGCGCACTTCAGGCTATTTCAATATAGGACTCATTTTATTGTCGATATAGATACTTTTGTACCCGTTTCCTCCAGTATCTTCACAACGTCCTTTGCTGTTATTCTGGGATGGATTTGCAATTTTCGCACCAAAGTATGTTCATCTCTAGGAGACAGAACTCATCTCCTTCCTGAGCGGTATGACAGCTGCATGGTCCCATGGTGTTTATACTTATGTACTATTGTTTGTACAGATGAACGTGGTACCTTCAAGCGTTTGGAAATTGCTCCCATGGGTGAACCAGACTTGTGGAGGTCTGCTATATTTTTTCTTGGCTGATTTCTTTTGATTTTGCCATGATGACATGCAAAAGAGGCTCTGCGTTAGAAGGTAAGCCTTTAAATGCATCCACAGGTACACCTCCAATGGACTCAAATTATGTCAATTAGCCTATCAGAAGCTTTTAAAGCCATGACATCATTTTCTGGAATTTTCCAAGCTGTTTAAAGGCACAGTCAACTTAGTGTATGTAAACTTCTGACCCACTGGAATTGTGATACAGTGAATTATAAGTGAAATAATCTGTCTGTAAACAATTATTGGAAAAATTACTTGTGTCATGCACAAAATGGATGTCCAAACCGACTTGCCAAAACTATAGTTTGTTAACAAGACATTTGTGGAGTGGTTGAAAAACGACTTTTAATGACTCCAACCTAAGTGTGTGTAAACTTCCGACTTCAACTGTATATATAACCTTCCAGAAGGACAACCATCTCTGCAGCACTCCACCAACCAGGTCTTTATGGTAGAGTGGCCAGACGGAAGCCACTCCTCAGTAAAAGGCACATGAAAGCCTGCTGGGAGTTTGCCAAAAGGCACCTAAAGGACTCTCAGACCATGAGAAACAAGATTCTCTGGTCTGATGAAAGCACGATTGAACTCTTTGGCCTGAATGCCAAGCGTCACGTCTGGAGGAAACCTGGCACCATCCCTACGGTGAAGCATGGTGGTGGCAGCATCATACTGTGGGGATGTACTTCAGCGGTAGGGACTGGAAGACTAGTCAGGATCGAGGGAAAGATGAACGGAGCAAAGTACAGAGAGATTCTTGATGAAAACGTGCTCCAGAGCCCTCAGGACCTCAAACTGGGGGAAAAGGTTCACCTTCCAACAGGACAACGACCCTAAGCACACAGCCAAGACCACACAGGAGTGGCTTTGGGAAAAATCTCTGAATGTCCATGAGTGGCCATGCCAGAGCCCAGACTTGAACCCGATTGAGCATCTCTGGAGAGACTAGGGCTGTGGCGGTCACGAAATTTTATCAGCCGGTGATTGTCAAGATAATAACGGTCGGTCTCATCTCCTGGCTTCCACAAATAGCCTACAAGCCACTGATGCAGACCTTTGGAAGGCCGGCATCCCGGAGTTGCCTCTTCACTGTTGACGTTGAGACTGGTGTTTTGCAGGTATTATTTAATGAAGCTGCCAGTTGAGGACTTGTGAGGCGTCTGTTTCTCTAACTAGACAATCTAACGTACTTGTCCTCTTGCTCAGTTGTGCACCAGGGCCTCCCACTCCTCTTTCTATTCTGGTTAGAGCCAGTTTGCGCTGTTCTGTGAAGGAAGTAGTACACAGCATTGTACACGATCTTCAGTTTCTTGGCAATTTCTCGCATGGAATAGCCTTCATGTCTCAGAACAAGAATAGACTGACAAGTTTTGGGAGAAAGTACTTTGTTTCTGGCCACTTTTAGCCTGTAATCGAACCCACAAATGCTTATGCTCCAGATACTCAACTAGTCTCAAGAAGGCCAGTTTTATTGCTTCTTTAATCAGGACAACAGTTTTCAGCTGTGCTAACATAATTGCAAAAGGGTTTTCTAATGATCAATTAGCCTTTTAAAATGCTAAACTTGGATTAGCTAACACAACGTGCCATTGGAACACAGGAGTGATGGTTGCTGATAATGGGCCTCTGTACGCCTATGTAGATATTCCATAAAGAATCTGACGTTTCCAGTTACAATAGTCATTTACAACATTAACAATGTCTACATTGTATTTCTGATCAATTTGATGTTATTTTAATGGACAAAAAAATTTGCTTTTCTTTCAACAACAAGGATATTTCTAAGTGACCCCAAACTTTTGAACGGTAGTGTATATATATATATATATATATATTTATCATCAATACAGTAATTTGAGATCTGAGCTCTGGTCAAAAGTAGTGCACTATATAGGGAATAGGGGTGCCATTTGGGACAAGGCCTACCTCTAACCAAACACTACAGCATGAGGCTAGATTTATGATGGGTTGAATTTATGCAGTATGTTAAACATACAGGATAGGCACACTCCATTCAAGCTAAACAATGGGTATAGGGCATTTTGCAACAATCCCCATTTTAATACACACCTAAAATCTATTCAGAAAAAAATCTTAGAACAATAATATGTTACACACACACATACTGTACATATAGCCATGAGCAATCATCTCTGATGAAAAACTACAACTATGAAAAATTGCTGGATATAGCGTTTCGGAAACAAACTCTTCAAATGCTACTCTTACACCAAAGACTACCCTTTAGGTAGGAGCTGCAAATGTATGTCCGTCTGTTCGCAAGTCATTGGCACGTGTCCAATTTCATCTTCTGCTCCCAACAACTCAAACGACTTTATTTCCATTCTGACATAAACAATGACAAGTAATACAAAAGTATACATGCCACATAGTATACTATACATCATATTGATATAACATTCTATTCACATACAGTACATTTCATTGCATACAACATATAAAATTGCAGCTTGTTTTGCAAGGATCACTGCATTTGCCAATGCATATATTTTTCAGATTGCATGCTGCTGGAATATAATACATTTCCTAATGCCAAGCGTAAACAAGTTGGATTTCAGTTCGCTCCAAATTGCCCCTGTCGTGTTATGCCCATGTCATTTCCAGATAAATATGACATTTTGGGACACATTTCTAAAGAGAATCCAGGTTATGCAATCTTTGCAGATGGTGCAGTTGGGCCACTCTCGTGTGCCCCAAATGACACCCTATTCCCTATGGGCCCTGGTCAAAAGTAGTGCATTATATAAGGAATATGGTGCCATTTGGAATACAAGCCTCTGACTCCAATGCTGGCTGTGCCAGAGGACCTGGGGATTAATCACTCTGCATGGCAGTGAACATTATCCTTCCTGTCTGATTATTTGGGCTGGACAGCACTTGTCATTGGATTACCACTCTGCCCCCCTCTCCTTTTACATTATTATTGTTGGTATTCACTGTACTCAACATACTATTTCCATATGAACTATTAGATCCATATGAACTATTAAGATCTCTCTGACCAGGATTGATGAGAAAGCAGACCTTTGCTCTGAGGGTCGGCCGGTCTAGACTGGGCCTGTATTAACATCTAATCCCTAAACTATCCGCCAGCCACAACAATGACCACAACATCCCAATGGTTGTGATCCCAAAACAAACTGCTCTCCAGATATCGAGGCCTTAGGCCTATTACACAATGATTTGAAAAAGGATGTTGTGCCCAGTATTGGATAACCTAGCGGATGTATTGTGATATATCTAGGCCTCCGTGCATGCATACGAACACTCTAGTAGGCCTAACATGTCATATTGTTGTGTTGTATGTAAATAGTTGACACACGTATTACAAATGTCTTCAATCAGATTGGTTTCATTTTTTGAGAACACAATTCTAGATCTTGTTAGATCTGGTTTTTATGGCAACTATTGTTCTTATGGCTATGAATATAATGGGCCTTGCCCTGTGTTGTCATATAAATATCACACACAACAATAAGCATTCCAGATGGGACAGGTAGCCTAAATTATGGAGACAACAGCACTATAGCACTAGCGAAAAAGAGCAATGCAGGTCGGTTTACCCACGGCACTTCAACAACGGATGATGATTTATCCAACGTGTCATTAGCAGATGTCCGTTACAGTAACTAACAGAAAGACAGATGTTGCCAATTCATCGTGTGAATTCATAGTTTAAAATGGCCCTGGCCATAATATGCCACCAGCAATTTCCTCTCCATCTTTGAAAGGCTGCATGCTTCCTAATGCGCAGGCCAATACTGTAACTTCCGACAGTTAGCTACAGCTACACGCTCATTTACAAATGCCTATATAACAATTACCCTACGCATGAATTGCGAAACGCATAACATTACATATAAACTCAATCATGTATAGATGCACTGCAATGTCCTGACATAAGCTTGATAATAACGACAGTAATAACACACATATGGCGCTTGCGCTTCATGAGAATTCCTATCAACCTGCTGCAAAAGCATATATCTCTCTCCTATCTCTCTATTATTCATACCTTGTCAAACATTTTAAATAAATAAATAGAAACAGAGCATTCTTACCGTGTAATTAATCTCCACAATGTATTAAGGCCTAAGCTTTTTAAAACCGTATCCATGGCCCTCGTTTTTTTTTCTCCGCTACTGCTCAGCATCAGCAGCCGACATACAATGAGAGCGCTGATGCTACGAGACCCCGCCCTCCTTCCCTTGCAGAGAGAATGAGCTCTCGTCACCGTCTTCAGTACCGGGAACTGCGGTCTCTGCTACTCCACCTTGCATGCGCCGCCGTCCTGTCGGCTGCGGCTATACACGAAGAGAAGGCTATTGCGCTCTATTTCTTTCTTCTTTTCAGCTCTCTGTCCCCCGTTCAAGGAAACGGTGTCAACCGCTCACAGACAAAGGAATGATAAGCACACCGAGTATCGTTCGTTGAAGTGGAGGCAGCCGTCACTGTCGTTTTCAGGCGCAAGGAAAATTAACAATATTACATATCTAGGCTAGGATAGGCCTTAGCTGGGGAGATTCCCCGTCTTTTTCGTAGCAGTTTCGGAGAACTTATGCAGCCGGTTAGCATAATTAACGTAGCAGGTTAGGATAATTAGGTTAAGGTTATGAAAAGGTTTAGGGTTAACGAAAATGCTCTCCTAACCTAAACTGTTATACATAGTCACTTTGAAGTGGCGTGTTTTTAAGGAGTCCCTTGGCTGGGTTTCTCAACTTCACCATATGTACATCTCGGAGGAGTCAGGTTGTGACGACTGTGTGGGCGGAGTGTACCTCCGACAACATCAGTCGTTGTCAGTCAATACGGGGCAACAGTCAGAACAAAAGTTTTATTAAAAAGTATGGATTTCAGCAAATAAAAGCACATAGCTACAGAGGACAAACATAGGTACTGCACATGGAATGGTTTTAAAGTATCTGTCTAGGGTTTCCAGATTTCTATGAAATATGACCTATAATTAAAACAATATGAGTGGAATAGTTAGTCATGGATAATCATGAAAAGTGAATACTGATGAGTGAGAAAGTTACAGAGGCGCAAATATATCCCCAAAACATGCTAACCTCTTACCATTACCAATAACAGGGGAGGTTAGTATTTTGGGAGATATGATATTTATGCCTCTGTAACTTTCTCACTCATCATTATTCACGATTCATTCATGATTATCCATAATCATGGTAGCATCCACATTAATGTAGAAGTGTTCAGAAAAATATGATATTCTTATTTACAATAAAACATTACTTCAAAATAGCACAATATATTATTTTCCATTAATTTATATTGGGCATAACATAATCTGATTTACAACCAAAACTAACAGAAAATGCATTCAACAAGTTTGTAGAGTCGCACGCTTGACGAAGTCATTGCGTGCTAGGAATATGGGACCAAATGCTAAACATTTGATTACTTTAATACACATATAAGTGAATTTGGCCAAATCCTTAAGACACCTTCAAATGTGGGGGACTAGATACATAAAGTGCTTTCATTTCTAAACGGTAAAACAGATATCTATGAAAATAACCTCAAATAAAAGGTGACATTATGTACTGTAGCCTCATATGAAACATTGATCTCAAATTCAAAATGTTGGAGTATTGTCACGTTCTAACCCTAGTTCTTTTGTTATTTCTTTGTTTTAGTGTGGTCAGGGCGTGAGTTGGGTGGGTTATCTATGTTCGTTTTTCTATGTTGGTTTTTTCGTTTGGCTTGGTATGATTCTCAATTAGAGGCAGGTGTCGTTAGTTGTCTCTGATTGAGAATCATACTTAGGTAGCCTTTTTTCACCTGGGTTTCGTGGGTGGTTGTTTTCCTGTGTCTGTGTTTTCACCATACGGGACTGTTTCGTTTTCGTTTTGTATCATTCACATTGTTATTTTTGTATTCTTAGTGTCCAGTTATTAAATTGAATATGGACACTTACCATGCTGCGCTTTGGTCCTCACCTCATTCCAACGACAAGCGTTACAAGTATACAGTGCATTCGGGAAGTATTCAGACCACATTTTGTTACGTTACAACCATATTCTAAAATTGATTAAATAATTGTTTCCCCTCGTCAATCTACACACAATACCCCATAATGACAAAGTGAAAACAGGTTTGTAGAAATGTTTTCTCATTTAATAAATATAAAAAACAGAAATACCTTATTTACATAAGTATTCAGAACCCTTTGCTATGAGACTCGAAATTGAGCTCAGGTGCATCCTGTTTCCATTGATCATCCTTGAGTTGTTTCTACAACTTGATTGGAGTCCACCTGTGGGAAATTCAATTGATGGGACATAATTTGGAAAGGCACCTAGCGTCTGGCCACTACCATAAAGGCCTGATTGGTGGAGGGTTGCAGAGATGGTTGTCCTTCTGGAGGTTCTCCCATGTGCTGTCAGAGTGACCATTGGGTTCTTGGTCACCTCCCTGACCAAGGCCCTTCTCCCCCGATTGCTCAGTTTGGCTGGGTGGCCAGCTCTAGGAAGAGTCTTTGCTGCAGAAATGTTTTGGTACCCTTCCCCAGATCTGTGCCTCTTCACAATCCTGTCCCGGAGCTCTACGGACAATTCCTTTCGACTTCATGGCTTGGTTTTCCTCTGGCATGCACTGTCAACTGTGGGACCTTATATGCAGTGCTTATATGGGAACTGTCGCCGGAAGCTCTTGACTAGGAACTGTCGCCGGAAGCTCTGGACTGGGAACTGTCGCCGAAAGCTCTGGACTGTGGAGGTGCACTGGAGGCCTGATGCGTGGGACCGGTACAGGTGGCACCGGGCTGATGACACGCACCTCAGTGCGAGTGCGGGGAGGACGCACTGCTGTGAAAGCACACTGGAGACACAGTACGTATGGCCGGCGCAGGATATACTGGGCCGTGGAGGCGCACTGGAGATCTGGAGCGTAGAGCTGGCACAACACGTCCTGGCTGGATGCTCACTTTAGCCCGGCAAGTGCGGGGAGCTGGCACATGACGCACTGGGCTGTGAAGGCGCACTGGCGACACAGTGCGTATCTCCGCAAAACATGGTGCCTGACTGGTCCCACGCTCCTGTCTTGCTCCAGACACCAAAATATCAACTCTACCTCATCACTCCCCTCAACTATCTCACAAGAGTGTTTACAAACGCGTGGGGGGTAGATCAGCCTTGGGATGAGAGATGTGTAACTAACTTGAGCACAGGGATGTATGATCCGCAGGTACCAACTGTAGCAGAATACAGGAGGTCATTGGAGAAGTTCAGTCCTAGACTTATCAGTAAAACACGAAGACAATAGGAGAGCAGGAGACACATTCCGAGCAATATCTAATCTCACAGCAGTCGCTGTAGGGACAGTAACAGAAGGAGCAGTAGAAGAAGCGTAGAATGCTATATTGATAGCATGGAATTGGACTACTGTGCAAATTAGGGGTATTGTGAGACTAGTCATGGGCCATGTTAGAAGTAGCAATGGTTACTTTTGTAGCATTGTTGGTATATCAGTAATGACAACTCATGCTACATGGATTGGTTAGTGGTAACTGGGGGACCAATGGGAGGACAGAGGATGCTGTTATTCAAATATCACAAATGATGTTGTCAGGAAATGACTCATGTGTTGCAGTGTGCATATCCTCAGGTGGAACCAAGATATTTTAATTTTTTATTTAACTAGGCAATCAGTTAAGAACACATTCTTATTTTCAATGACAGCTCGGGGATTTGAACTTGCAACCTTTCGGTTACTAGTCCAACGCTCTAACCACTAGGCTACCGTGCCGCCCCATATAACCAAGAGACACCAGGCGGGGGTGTTGGAACAGCATCAAATGGAACACCATTTGAGAGACACACTACTTCGAACAGTACCTGCAGTGGTTAAGATCGTCATGTCTCTCCTTGGGGGGGTGCATAGTTTTCACGTGAAGTGAGGTCTAACTGCATAATGGGTGAGTGAAGACACCATGACACAGGAAGCGGAGCTAGAGAGAGACTAGATTCCACTGTAAGACATACAGATGGTTGGGTCTGGAAATTACTATAAACATCATAGTTGGTTTGGGGTTTAGCTGCTTTATGGGTTAATGCATCATATGATAGAGAATAGAGGGGTAATTGTACTGTGAACAATATGTTGAAGGCATTGATGTGAAAGCAGATAGAGTGCTGAGTTCCCTCAAGAGGATGGAACGTGGATTAGGGATACGCACTTGCATATCAGGTGTCGTGCCTATCAGGTGAAATGGAGAAGACGGGGAACAAAGTGAAAATGATATGACTTGGGAACACCTCTCGGAACCTGGGGCCTAAAGGGGAAGGCTGGGTGAAAGCATGAGGAAGCTTTTTAGAGCTTTCATTTTTGTGGAACCCAGCAGGAAATTATCTTGGAGGCATAGAGTCAGGTGAAGAGAGAGTGGGAATTGTCATGGTTTCAGACGTTGGTTTTCATGCATATATAAATATGCATAGATAATCACATTGTTAATTATGTTTTATGTTTTTTTGTTGCTTTCCTAGTCTTGTGCTATCACTCTCTTAGGAAAGTGGAGAAGGGGAAAGTGGAGAAGCCAAAGCCGCTCCATCTGACATATAACAAGACCGCAGATTCAGCTGGAATGGCATTTTGTTATGTGATGATAGATGGGAATAAAATTGTGTGATCACAGTATAGGAATGAATTTGTCTATGAATTTGTACACCTCGCGGTGACTGGTTGTTCATTGTTTGTTCATTTGTTTGTTTGTTTAATTCATGTTTTTATAATCATTTGTTAGTTTTTTTATTATTATTCATGTTTTATTATTATTGTTTATCCAGTTAAGTCATTTCCAAGTTTATGTAAAGTGAACATTAGGACGCTATTGTTCAAGAGGAAGGACTGTTGGGATGTGCTAAACTTTGAACATTGAGATATTAAATGAATGATAGGAAATGAAAGAGACTGGGTTATGTTAGAAGTTAATGGTTCTCAGAAGAAAGAAGAAAGCTTTGGAATGTGTTTGATGGAGGAGAGGAGAGCGATGTGTTGATACAGGGGAGAGGTCAGGAGGTGAGGACAGATTCTCTTAAGAGAGTAATACATGTTTGGAATCCTGTTACCCTCTTTATTAGCTTCCTGTAGAGCCATAAAATGTAAGGATTGGAGAGAAAGGGGAGTGTCTTAAGTAGGATGCATATAAACTGTGAAGTCTGAAATCTTTAGCTGTCTGTTTTCAGCTGTACAGAACCTTTGGGAAAGATTAAACTTGGTTAAAGCTTCTCTAGTGTCCGTGAGTTATTTACTCTGAAAAATAAGAACCTAACAACTCCAACCTGCCCTTTCCCACCTGGACAAAAGGAACACCTATGTGAGAATGTTATTCATTGACTACAGCTCAGCGTACAACACCACAGTGTCCTAAAAGCTCATCAATAAGCTAAGGTCACTGGGACTAAACACCTCCCTCTGCAACTGGATCCTGGACTTCATGACGGGCCGCCCCCAGGTGGTAAGGGTAGGTAACAACACATCCGCCACTCTAATCCTCAACATAGGGGCCCCTCAGGGGTGCGTGCTCAGACCCCTCCTGTACTCCCTTTTCACTCATGACTGCATGGCCATGCATGACTCCAACACCATCATTAAATTTGCCAATGACACAGCAATGGTAGTCCTGATCACCGACAACGAGGAGACAGCCTATAGGGAGGAGGTCAGAGACCTGGCCGTGTAGTGCCAGGACAACAACCTCTCCCTCAACATGATCAAGACAAACAAGAGGATTGTGGACTACAGGAAAAAGAGAACAGAGCACGCCCCCATTCTCATTGGTGTCCATATCACCAACAAACTAACATGGTCCAAGTACACCAAGACAGTCGTGAAGAGGGCACGACAAAACCCATTCCCCCTCAGGAGACTGAACAGATTTGGCATGGGTCCTGAGATCCTCAAAAGGTTCTACAGCTGCACCATTGAGAGCATCCTTACTGGTTGCATCACTGCCTGATATGGCAACTACTTGTCCTATGACCGCAAGACACTAAAGAGGGTAGTGGGAACGGCCCAGTACATCACTGGGGCCAAGCTTCCTGCCATCCAGGACCTCTATATCAGCCGGTGTCAGAGGAAGGCCCTAAAAATTGTCAAAGAGTCCAGCCATCCTAGTCATTGACTGTTCTCTCTGCTACCACATGGCAAGCGGTACTGGAGCGCCAAGTCTAGGTCCAAGAAGCTCCTAAACAGCTTCTACCCCCAAGCCATAAGACTCCTGAACATCTAGTCCCAGGCTACCCAGACTATTTGCAGTGTCCCCCCCTCACCCCCTCTTTACACCACTGCTACTCTCTGTTGTCATCTATGCATAGGAATTTTAATAACTCTACCTACATGTACATACTACCTCAAATAACCGGTGCCCCCGCACATTGACTTTGTATCGGTACCCCCCAGTATATAGTCTCGCTATTGTTATTTCACTGCTGCTCTTTAATTACTTGTTACTTTTATCTCTTATTCTTGTCTGTATTTTTTTAAACTGCGTTGTTGGTTAGGGGCTCGTAAGTAAGCATTTCACTCTAAGGTCTACACATGTTGTATTCGGCTCATGTGACTAATACAATTTGATTTGACTTGATCTCGATCTCCCTCCCTCTTTCCAGGGGGTAAAGTTAGCACCCGCCACCTTCCAAATGCAGATAGATTTTGGCATTGGCAGGTAAAATGTCTATTTCACCAGCAACATTGGTGGGTGGTCAGGGCTCCACAGCTCGGAACATTTCACTCGCATTTGTGAAAAGCAATCGTCAAGTATGATCCCATTTTTAGTAAAATAAATGCTGCAGTAGTTGTTTTCAAAGTATTTCTGCCGTTTTGTTATATAGTTGGTAAATTAATCGCACAAAGTCAATTATGATTGCATGTCTACTTACATTAAATATATAATTATTAATATACGCCTACTGTAAGATAGCTAGCAAACGAATTAGCAAAATTTCGTTAGCATGCCTAGCTGGAACTTCTGAAGATGGAAAATGTTCTACAATTTCCAAAAGCTAACCAAACAAAACGTCTTTACTTTTACAAGAGGTGTTTGTGTCGTCATGTGCATTAGTTGCATAATTTCATTTTTACTTACACTTGTATGTTGACTCCATATATTGACGTTGAGCATTGAGAGTTTCATGCCCCGAAGTGAACATAATTGTACACTCACAAACTCGACTAAAAACGAGAGCTGATGGGCTTTCGTTGCAAACTTCCCTTGCTTGGATAATCATTTGGACCGCCCTCTAAGATGGTGATGGGGATTCCCCGAAGGGCATAAGGCGAGTGTAAATGAAGGAGGGTATAGCTTTTATGAGCTTGAACCGCAGCCTCAATCTTGCAGGCAAAAACATGATTTGAGTTGCATTACCACGGTAACCACCCACCCTTAAAGGGGCAGTTGAACATTTTTGTCTCATCTGTGATATTTTGGTTAAAAGACTCATGTCTCCAAAAAAAATTATTAAACAATATAGGCTACTGCTACCTAACGGTGTTCCTACACATTTTGCGTAACCGAGGCATTCAAACAAGGCTGTAATGAAAATGAATGGGTCTGTAGCGACTGTGTTGGCATCAAAATCCGGGGTGTAAACTACATTTCTATTCGAGCGAGGATTGACATGGTAATGTACTGTAGCGTTCGTCGTCTGAAGATGAGGAATCATCGGACCAAAGCGCAGCGTGGTAAGTGTTCATGTTAATTTATTAAAAACAGAACACTAAACAAAAGAACAAAGAGAATGAAATGAAATGAAACGAAACGAAACAGTCCTGTCTGGTACAGACACAAAGACAGAAAACAACTACCCCCAAAACACAGGTGGGAAAAGGCTACCTAAGTATGGTTCTCAATCAGAGACAACGATAGACAGCTGCCTCTGATTGAGAACCACATCTGGCCAAACACACAGAAATAGAAAACATAGAACACAAAACATAGAATGCACACCCCAACTCACGCCCTGACCAAACCAAAATAGAGACATAAAAAAGGAACTAAGGTCAGGGCGTGACATGTACCAATAGTATTCGAGAAAATAAGAAAACTGACCCCTCTGATGCTATTCGTATCATGACGTAACGTACGGCACACATTATGCAACCCATTGTGTGCCGTACAGCATCTTCCCACCAGGGGTAGCGTTTATCTTGCAGATTTAAAACATGCTTAAGCATATACACGTGTAAGAAACCTTCATTATTCATGATTTTCGTTTAAATGAGCATTAGTATTAATATTATTATTGCCAATATTAAACACATTTTTCATGAGTAGGGTGCTAATAGCAATGTGGTCATCAATAACACAAACACTGAATCAATCAATAATGAATTACATAAGACTTTGAGGTGTATAATCTTAAAAGAATACCACTGTATCAACCTCTGATCTGTATTTACACAAGCAAACCCGTCACCTGCTGACAAAGAGCTTTCGTTTCTTTGCTCTCACGTTTGCAGTGTTAACATTAAAATACCTATTCACTAGAGCTGTGTGTTCAATAATTGTGAAATCTCATGTGTACAATAACCCATGTCAATAACGCATGTCCTAGATTCTCACGTGTGCTATCTATTAAAGTCGTTTGCAAATTGCACGCTCTAACCTAAATTGAGATGTGACATTCCTGCGTACCTCTCTTTCTGCACTTGATTCTGCACAGGTGAAGATAACGAACCAATCTCCCTAAAAGACAGCATGTCACCAAACTGCAATAGTTATGAATTATATGGAATGTTTTTGGTTTATTGGCATCCCTGTAAACAGGTACTGACAGGAGGCATGAGCCACCTCCCTCAGGCTACTCCCAGCCATCACCTCCTCATAAGCAGCCTGTAGCTATTCGGGGGTGTAACGCTGCTGTTTCTTGGGCTGTTGTTGGGTATTTCCCTTTCCAGTCTTTTCCTGTCATAATACAGTTAAATTAGTTATTGCACACTCTTCGCATTCTCTCAGTCAGCATCATGAGGAATGCTTTTCCAACAGTCTTGAAAGAGTTGCCACATATGCTGAGCACTTGTTGGCTGCTTTTCCTTCACTCTGCGGTCCAACTCATCCCAAACCATTTCAATTGGGTTGAGGTCGGGTGATTGTGGAGGCCAGGTCATCTGATGTAGCACTCCATCATTCTCCTTGGTCAAATAGCCCTTATTAAACAGCCTGGAAGTGTTTTGGATCAGTCCCATTAAGCGCAAACCAGATGGGATGGTGTATCGCTGCAGAATGCGGTGGTAGCCATGCTGGTTAAATGTGCTTTGAATTCTAAATAAATCAGAGACAGTGTCACCAGCAAAGCACCTCCACACCATTACACCTCCTCCTCCATGTTTCACAATGGGAACCAAACGTGGAGATCATCCATTCACCTACTCTGTGTCTCACAAAGACACGAAGGTTGGAACCAAAAATGTAAAATGTGGACTCATCAGACCAAAGGACAGATTTCCACCAGTCTAATGTCCATTGCTCATGTTTCTTGGCCCAAGCAAGTCTCTTCTTCTTATTGGTGTACTTTATTAGTGGTTTCTTTGCAGCAATTCTACCTTGAAGGCCTGATTCACGCAGTCTCCTCTGAGCAGTTGATGTTGAAATGTGTCTGTTACTTGAACTCTGTGAAGCATTTATTTGGGCTGCAATCTGAGGTGCAGTTAACTCTAATAAACCTGTCTTCTGCAGCGGAGTTAACTCTGGGTCTTCCTTTCCTGTTGCGTTCCTCATG
This sequence comes from Salvelinus alpinus, assembly GCF_045679555.1. Lineage (NCBI taxonomy): Eukaryota > Metazoa > Chordata > Actinopteri > Salmoniformes > Salmonidae > Salvelinus > Salvelinus alpinus. Next base: position 68,688,385 of record NC_092086.1, read on the forward strand.
AGAGCCAGTTTCATCATAGCGCATAAATAAAAATAACAAATAAAAATACATGTTATATTTGAGATTCTTCAAAGCAGCCGCCCTTTGCCTTGATGACAGCTTTGCACACTCTTGGCATTCTCTTAACTAGCTTCATGAGGTATTCACCTGGAATGAATTTCAGTTAACAGGTGTGCCTTGTTAAAAGTTAATTTGTGGAATTTCTTTCCTTCTTAATGCGTTTGAGCAAATCAGTTGTGTTGTGACAAGGTTGGGGGTATACAGAAGATAGCCCTTTTCTGGTAAAATACACGACAGGCCACGTGGAGTTTGCCAAAAGGCACCTAAATGACTCTCAGACCATGAGAAACAAGATGCTCTGGTCTGATGAAACCAAGATTGAACTCTTTGGCCTGAATGCCAAGTATCATGTCTGGAGGAAACCTGGCACCATCCCTACGGTGAAGCATGGTGGTGGCAGCATCATGCTGTCGGGATTTGTTTAAGCAGCAGGGACTGGGAGATGAATCAGGATCAAGAGAAAGATGAATGGAGCAAAGTACAGAGAGATCCTTGATGAAAACCTGCTGTCACGTCTGCTCCTGCTCCCCCCCTCCGGCATACGACGTCGCCAGAGTACTAACCACCGGTCCTGGGATTCATCATTATGCACACCTGGCACGTCATTATTACGTGCACCTATTAATCATTATGATTCACACCTGGACTCCATTACCTTCATCATTTCCTCCCTTTATTTGTCACTCTGTCACGCCCTGGCCTTAGTTATCTTTGTTTTCTTTATTATTTTAGTTAGGTCAGGGTGTGACATGGGGGATGTTTGTGTGTTTTTGTCTAGTCGAGGGTGTTTGTAGTGTCTAGGGGGTTTTGGTAGAGTTTATGGGGTTGTGTTCAGTGTAGGTGTCTAGGTATGTCTATGGTTGCCTGAGTGGTTTTCAATCAGAGACAGCTGTCTATCGTTGTCTCTGATTGGGAGCCATATTTAAGGCAACCATAGACATTAGACAGGTTGTGGGTAATTGTCTATGTCTATGTTGCATGTGTGCACGTAGGTTTGTAGCTTCATGGTTGTATTTTATTTTATTTTTTTTGAATATTTGTAAATTTGTAAAAGTGTTTGTTTCGTCTTCGTTATATTAAAAGAAGATGTATTCGTATCACGCTGCGCCTTGGTCCTCTCTTCCACAGAAAGACGACCGTGACACACTCTCCCAGGTTCTCACAACAGTTGGTGTTGTTCTTGTGTATCGGCGTTTTGCCTTATGTTAGTGTCGTGTTCTTGGTTTTATTAAAACGTTTCACCTGCACCTGCTTCCGACTCACTGCCACATCATTACACCTGCTCCACAGCGCTCAGGATCTCAGACCTAAGCACACAGCCAAGACAATGCAGGAGTGGCTTTGGGACAAGTCTCTGAATGTCCTTGAGTAACCCAGCCAGTGCCCGGACTTGAACCCGATTGAACTTCTCTGGAGAGACCTGAAAATAGCTGTGCAGCAATGCTCCCAATCCAACCTGACAGAGCTTGAGAGGATCTGCAGAGAAGAATGGCAGAAACTCCCCAAATACAGATGTGCCAAGCTTGTAGCGTCATACCCAAGAAGACTCGAGGCTGTAATCACTGCCAAAGGTGCTTCAACAATGTACTGAGTAATATTTCATTTTATTTTATACATTCGGAAAAAAAATTGAAAAACATGTTTTTGCTTTGTCATTATGGGGTATTGCGTGTAGATTGAGGGGAAAATCAATGTAATACATGTTAGAATAAGGCTGTAATGTAACAAAATGTGGAAAAAGTCAACTGGTCTAAATACTTTCCGAATGCACTGTATATACTCACAGACAGACGGCAAGACCATTGTGCCCAATGGAGGTCAAAATAATTTTGATGTGATTGACTTCAAACATGCCTGGTCATGAAGGACCCCCGGTCACAGGTATGTAACATTTTGGACGATTCAACTTTTTTAACACTTCACAACCACCCCTATGACCTATAATTAAGTCACTTCCTTTTCATCGCAGGAAGCTGAAATTCTATGCCCTAAGTTCCAAGTATTTTTGTTAAGAATGTACTGTTGTACAGAGGATGGAACACAGTGTTTTTGTGTAACTGCAGGGAGAAGGAACCATGTTGAGGATGAATTCCTGTTGCCACAGGAAGCTGAACCTCAACACAGGGCATCCCTATAAGGTCAGGATGGTTTGTGTGCAAGAATGGTTAGCGAGCTCAATTGCAGTCCACGGTTATGTAAGGGCTGTAGGTATCGCTTTTCTATGTGTAACAAATCAAATCGAATCAAAGTTTATTTGTCACGTGCGCCGAATACAACAGGTGTAGTAGACGTTACAGTGAAATGCTTACTTACAGGCTCCAACCAATAGTGCGGGGAAAAAAAGGTGTGTGTGTGTGTGTGTGTAGGTAAGTAAGTAAAGAAATAAAACAACAGTAAAAAGACATTTGAAAATATCAGTAGCAAGGCTATATACAGACACCGGTTAGTCAGGCTTATTGAGGTAGTATGTACATGTAGGTATGGTTAAAGTGACTATGCATATATGATGAACAGAGAGTAGCAGTAGTGTAAAAAGAGGGGTTGGCAGGTGGTGGGACACAATGTAGATAGCCCGGTTAGCCAATGTGCGGGAGCACTGGTTGGTCGTGCCAATTGAGGTAGTATGTACATTAATGTATAGTTAAAGTGACTATACATATATGATAAACAGAGAGTAGCAGCAGCGTAAAAGAGGGGTTGGGGGGAGGGCACACAATGCAAATAGTCCGGGTAACCATTTGGTTACCTGTTCAGGAGTCTTATGGCTTGGGGATAAAAACAGTTGAGAAGCCTTTTTTCCTAGACTTGGCACTCCGGTACTGCTTGCCATGCGGTAGTAGAGAGAACAGTCTATGACTGGGGTGGCTGGGGTCTTAGACTATTTTTAGGGCCTTCCTCTGACACTGCCTGGTGTAGAGGTCCTGGATGGCAGGCAGCTTTGCCCCAGTGATGTACTGGGCCGTACGCACTACCCTCTGAAGTGCCGCGCAATTGCCGTACCAGGCAGATATGCAACCGGTCAGGATGCTCTCAATGTTGCAGCTGTAGAACCTTTTGAGGATCTCAGGACCCATGCCAAATCTTTTTAGTTTCCTGAGGGGGAATAAGCTTTGTCGTGCCCTCTTCACGACTGTCTTGGTGTGTTTGGACCATTCTGGTTTGTTGTTGATGTGGACACCAAGGAACTTGAAGCTCTCAACCTGCTCCACTACAGCCCTGTCGATGAGAATGCGGGCGTGCTCGGTGCTCCTTTTCCTGTAGTCCACAATCATCTCCTTAGTCTTGGTTACGTTGAGGGATAGGTTGTTATTCTGGCACCACCCGGCCAGGTCTCTGACCTCCTCCCTATAGGCTGTCTCGCCGTTGTCGGTGATCAGGCCTACCACTGTTGTGTCGTCTGCAAACTTAATGATGGTGTTAGAGTCGTGCCTGGCCATGCAGTTGTGGGTGAACAGGGAGTACAGGAAGGATCTGAGCACGCACCCCTGGGGAGCTCCAGTGTTGAGGATCAGCGTGGCAGATGTGTTGCTACCTACCCTCACCACCTGGGGGGCGGCCCGTCAGGAAGTCCAGGATCCAGTTGCAGAGGGAGGTGTTTAGTCCCAGGTTCCTTAGCTTAGTGATGAGCTTTGAGGGTACTATGGTGTTGAACGCTGAGCTGTAGTCAATGAATAGCATTCTCACGTAAGTGTTCCTTTTGTCCAGGTGGGAAAGGGCAGTGTGGAGTGCAATAGTGATTGCATCATCTGTGGATCTGTTTGGGCGGTATGCAAATTGGAGTGGGTCTATGGTTTCTGGGATAATGGTGTTGATGTGAGCCATTACCAGCTTTTCAAAGCACTTCATGGCTACGGACGTGAGTGCTACCGGTCTGTAGTCATTTAGCAGGTTGCCTATTGTGGTCTGCTTGAAACATGTTGGTATTACAGACTCAATCAGGGACATGTTGAAAATGTCAGTGAAGACACCTGCCAGTTGGTCAGCACATGCCCGGAGCACATGTCCTGGTAATCCGTCTGGCCCCGCAGCCTTGTGTATGTTGACCTGTTTAAAGGTCTAACTCACGTCGGCTACAGAGAGCGTGATCACACAGTCGTCCGGAACAGCTGATGCTCTCATGCATTCCTCAGTGTTGCTTGCCTCGAAGTGAGCATAGAAGTGATTTATCTCGTCTGGTAGACTCGTGTCACTAGGCAGCTCGCGGCTGTGCTTCCCTTTGTAGTCTGTAATAGTTTGCAAGCCCTGCCACATCCGACCAGCGTCAGAGCCGGTGTAGTATGATTCAATCTTAGCCCTGTTGTCACGGCTGTTGAAAGGAGAGGTGCAGCGTTGTGAGCATACATACTTTTAATAGTCAATGTCGCTAACAAAACAATAAACAATACCAAAAAAAACGTGAAGCTTAAGGCTATGTGCCATCAAACAAAGTTAACTTCCCACAAAGACAGGTGGAAAAAAGGGCTACTTAAGTATGGTTCTCAATCAGAGACAATGATAGACAGCTGCCTCTGATTGAGAACCACACCCGGCCAAACACAAAGAAATAGAAAACATAGAAATAAAGAAACTAGAATGCCCACCCTAGTCACACCCTGGCCTAACCAAAATAGAGAATAAAAGCCTCTCTATGGCCAGGGCGTGACAGTACCCCCCCCAAAGGTGCGGACTCCGGTCGCAAAACCTGACTCTAAAGGGGAGGGTCCGGGTGGGCTTCCTTTATGGCGGCGGCTTTGGTGCGGGACGTAGACCCCCCTCCGCCTCTGGCTCCCCCCACTTTGGTGGCACCTCTGGTGCAGGGACCCTTGCCGCCGACCCCGGACTGTGGACCCTCGCAGCGGGCCCCGGACTGGGCACCCTCGCTGGGGGCTCCGGACTGGAGACCGTCGCTGGAGGCTCCGGACTGGAGGCAGACGCTGGAGACTACGGACTGGAGAACGTCGCTGGAGGCTCCGGACTGGAGGCTGTCGCTGGAGGCTCCGGACTGGAGGCCGTCGCTGGAGGCTCCGGACTGGGGACCGTCGCTGGAGACTCCGAACTGGCCCGTGGGGCAGGCACCGGACTCACCAGACTGGGGAGACCTACTGGAGGCCTGGTCCAGTAGGGAGTGTCTGAACATGGCCCAACAATTATTTTGTATTTATACTGTATATGAGGTAACGAAATGTTCAAAGGTAGTCATGAGTCTAGCTGAAGTTTGGAAGGGGAACACTTTGTTCTGTTCATTTAAAGCTTTTCAAGACCTAAGTTGACCACCTGCAGTCCATGCATTTCATTTTTATTTGACCTTTATTTAAAATAGGGAGTCACAATTAAGACCAGGGTCTCTTTCATAAGGGAGCCCTGCATATCGAGAGGCGCAGTGGTCTAAGGCACTGCATCTCAGTACAAGAGGCATCACTACAGTCCCTGGTTCGAATCCATGCTGTATCACATCCGGCCGTGATTGGGAGTCCCATAGGGTGGGGCACAATTGGCCCAGCGTCGTCCGGGTTTGGCTGGGGTAGGCCGTCATTGTAAATAAAAATGTGTCCTTAACTGAATTGACTAGTTAAATAAAGGTTAAATAAATATATATATACAGTATTAATAAGGCAATTAATAAGATAAAATCAAATCTAAATCAGTTGGTAGAGCATGGCGCTTGCAACTCCAGAGTTGTGTGTTCGACTCCCACGAGGGAACAGTACGAAAAAGTAAAGAAATGTATCCAATCACTACTGTAAGTCGCTCTGGATAAGAGCGTCTGCTAAATGGCTAAAGTGTAAATGAAAATACAATGTATAGCAAACTAAAATACAGCACACCACAAATATTTAAGAAAAACAGTTACATTACTCAGTAAGCAGGTCCCCAATCAATATTTAAATTGCCAGAGCCACACCAGAACATCCAATTGTAATGTATTTTGTAGGTAGTTCCAGCTATGAGGTGCATTAAAACTACAGTGCCTTGCAAAAGTATTCACCCCCCTTGGCGTTTTTCGTTGCATTACAACCTGTAATTTAAATGCGTTTTTATTTTGATTTCACGTAATGGACATACACAAAATAGTCCAAGTTGCTGAAGTGAAAAAAAATAAAATAAATTGCTTCAAAAAATTCAAAAAAAACGAAAAGTGGTGCCTGCATATGTATTCACCCCCTTTGTTATGAAGCCCCTAAATAAGATCTGGTGCAACCCAATTACCTTCAGAAGTCACATAATTAGTTAAATAAAGTCCACCTGTGTGCAATCTAAGTGTCACACGATCTGTCACATGATCTCAGTATATATACACCTGTTCTGAAAGGCCCGAGAGTCTGAAACAAAACTAAGCAAGGTGCACCACCAAGCAAGCGGCACTATGAAGACCAAGGAGCTCTCCAAACAGGTCAGGGACAAAGTTGTGGAGAAGTACAGATCAGGGTTGGGTTACAAAAAAATATCTGAAACTTTGAACATCCCACGGAGCACCATAAAATCCATTATTAAAAAATGGAAAGAATATGGCACCACAACAAACCTGCCAAGAGAGGGCCACCCACCAAAACTCACGGACCAGGCAAAGAGGGTATTAATCAGAGAGGCAACAAAGAGACCAAAGATAACCCTGAAGGAGCTGCAAAGCTCCACATTGGAGATTGGAGTATCTGTCCATAGGACCACTTTAAGCCGTACACTCCACAGAGCTGGGCTTTACGAAAGTGTAATAAAATAACAGGGTACAACAGCTTAAACTTGAATAAACAAATGTAATAATCACAAAGGAATGGTCCACCAAATTCTCTTTGGTTAACTGCCAGTTATGGCCCCTCTTTGTTGTTAATTAATGTTGTACACTGGTAACTCAAACTCGTTGACCCCTCCCCATGCCTCTTATGACCTCTTCCCAAGCCTCGTTTTATTTTATTTATTCCTTTTTTTAACTAGGCAAGTCAGTTAAGAACAAATTCTAATTTACAATGTCGGCCTACCAAAAGGCAAAATGCCTCCTGTGGGGATGGGGGCTGGGAATGAAAAGAAAAATAAATGAAATAAAAATATAGGACAAAACACACATCACGACAAGAGAGGCAACACAACACTACACAAAGAGAGACCTAAGACAACATAGCATGGCAGCAACACATGACAACAGCATGGTAGCAACACAACATGACAACAACATGTAAACAACACAACATGGTAGCAGCACAACATGGTAGCAACACAAACGTTATTGGGCACAGACAACAGCACAAAGGGCAAGACGGCAGAGACAACAATAGATCACGCAAAGCAGCCACAACTGTCAGTACGAAAGAGTAGCCAGAAAAAAATAAGCAAACATGTTTGGTGTTTGCCAAAAGGCATGTGGGAGACTCCCCAGACATATGGAAGAAGGTACTCTGGTCAGATGAGACTAAAATGTTGCTTTTTGGCCATCAAGGAAAACGATATGTCTGGCACAAATCCAACACCTCTCATCACCCTGAGAACACCATCCCCACAGTTAAGCATGGTGGTGACAGCATCATGCTGTGGGGATGTTTTTCATCAGCAGGGACTGGGAAACTGGTCAGAATTGAAGGAATGATAGATGGCGCTAAATACTGGGAAATTCTTGAGGGAAACCTGTTTCAGTCTTCCAGAGATTTGAGACTGGGACAGAGGTTCACCTTCCAGCAGGACAATGTCCCTAAGCATACTGTTAAAGCAACACTCAAGTGGTTTAAGGGGAAACATTTAAATGTCTTGGAATGGCCTAGTTGCCCAGAAAAAAGCCCAGACCTCAATCGAATTGAGAATCTGTGGTATGCCTTAAAGATTGCTGTACACCAGCGGAACCCATCCAACTTGAAGGAGCTGGAGCAATTAGATGTGCCAATCTTATAGAGACATACCCCAAGAGACTTGCAGCTGTAATTGCTGCAAAATGTGTCTCTACAAAGTATTGTCTTTGGGGGGGGGCATGTTGCCACAACAAGTGGCATGTTGTGTAAATCAAATGATACAAACCCCCCCAAAATAATTTTAATTCCAGGTGGTAAGGCAACAAAATAGGAAATAGGAAATGCCAAGTGGGTGAATACTTTCGCCAGCCACTGTAAAAGCGGATTTAGCTAATTCGGTGGAGATCCGACGACCCTCAAGAGTTAACCAATTCTGTGAACGTATTTGGTATCTCATGTTTGTATAGTTGGAAGCCTGTGTAGTACACTGTTGTAAACAAACAGGAGCAATGAAGGGATCTACGGGAGTTTAATGAGGACCAGCCAACCTTTTCATCATATAGGAACGCACTTGTGAGTATTAAAACTGTAACCTGTGATAAAACGAATGGCGCTATGGTAGACGGCATCCAAAGGTTTTGGAGTAGTGGCTGCTGCAATCTGGTTAATGGTGTCACCATAGTCAAGAACTGTCAGGAAGGCTGACTATACAATTTTCTTTCTGGTATTTAGGGAGAAGATCTATAAAAATAAAAAAACAACACTTTAAACCTTTGATTTTTTTTAACTAGCTCATCCGTATGTTTTTTAAACATTAAATCTTTGTCAATCCAAATGCCCAGATATTTATATCGATGGTATCGATGGGAGAACCATCCAATAAATAAATATGTAGTCCATCTGATTTTGTTGTTGTTGCGAGAATTAGAGAACAACATGCATTTAGTCGTCTTGTTCGAATTAAGTAGAAGTTTTAAACCAACCAGTGCTTTTTGTAAGGCAACAAGGTCATATTGCAGCTCTAACATAGCATGGTCAACCGTTGGGGCACATCGTCTGGATACAGATTAATATTACAAGTTTTAACAGATAGAAGTCTTAATGTAGTCTTTCAGAGTGTTCCAGAAGAGACTGTAAAGGACAATTTAATGTATATGAAATTTAAATATGGCAAGATATGTTTGGCAAATTAAGGGGTTTCATCACTTTTCGTTAGGTTTAATTAGCATTTTTTGAAACCTCATCTGCACGTTTTCCTTGTCTTCCCGTGACAGATGATCAAATCCGAACGATTACTTGGATAGGCTTTTACAAAAGGGCCTACATGTTTTAATGATAATAATAATAACAATAATAATAATAAATATATGTATTTACATAAAACAACAAGTTATTTATTTACAAAAAAACTTGATTAATCACATATTATCTCATTTTTATGTCAAATTGCATAATAAGACAATGGACAGATTTGCCAATGTTGTCTACTAATGCGTTTGTAGCCGTGCACAAGCCAACAACACAGATATGCATACCCCTGAAGACATACACCTTATGGAACGACGGGGACTGTGAAGAGACACACACACAAAGGCCCACGTACATTGTAATGGTGTTGTATGGTGGTATTATACATTTTGTATTGTAGATATGTAGTGGTGTAACAATGTTAAATGATGTACTGTTAAATATTTTGTTATATGTAAGTGCTTTAATGTGGTTGGACCCCAGGAAGAGTAGCTGCTGCCTTGGCATCAGCTAATGCGGATCCCTAATACATATAAATACAAATACGGTGATTCTCTCAGAATACACATAAAATGCACATACAAATGTATATTTGGAGTGTATAGCCAATATTGGGGACTGTGACATCGTTTCCCAGAAACAGAAACTGACATTCAATCTCGGTTCCCACTCTTTACCACAGCCACAAAGTCAAAATTGTCCATATCGTATAAATGCATGAAAACAAAAAGTGTGGTTAAAATCACATTTTATGAAGATAAATTGTAGAAATAGGTGGGCTTTATGACTCGCCCTATCTCTTCTCCCCTCTCTTTTCACTCGCACACACGCACGTGCACACGTTTACGAAAACACATATCTCTCTCTCTCTCTTTAAAAAAAAAATATTTTTCTCTCTCTCTTTCTCTCTCTCTCTTTCTCTCTCTCTCTTTCTCTCTCTCTCTCTCTCTCTCTCTCTCTCTCACTCACACACTTATGAAACCACACTCCCTCAGCCCCCTCTCTCACCACTGCTCTTTCGATCTGCCAGTTTCATTCACACCTGAGATGATGACGATTGGTCCTGCACAGTTTTCCTCTAGTCCCACCCTTGACCCCATTTAGGACAGGATTGGTGGGTTTTGTTTACACACATATCCTGTCTATATAGCCTTCTGACCGTGCCAACGTCAGCTACAACTTCTCAAATCCAAGGAAAACTTTACTTACGCATCCTAAAAAGTATCGGGCACCACCATGAACTACAACGAGAAGAAAGACCCCAAACTGCAAATGATGCCCAGCACAGCCAATGGCCAAGCAAAACTAAAGGAGCTGGAAGCGCGGGGGAACTGGGGCAGTAAAGCCGAGTTCATTTTAACGGTGATGGGAGCTATAATTGGACCTGGAAACGTGTGGAGATTCCCTTACTTGTGTTACAAAAACGGAGGGGGTGAGTGAAAGCGGTCGTCACCCAGTTACCACAGCCACAAATTCATAACCCCACCTATTTCTACAATTTATCTTCTTAAAATCTGATTTTAAACCTAACCCTAAACTTAAATTAAGACCAAAAAGCACATTTTAGTTTTTATCGGAGCCCAAGCCAATTTTGACTTTGTGTCTGTGGTAACTAGTGGAATCCTTTGAAACTCTGATGTTGTCCAATAGTCGGTCATTAGATCGCATTAGAGCAATGCATTTGATAAACTGTGTGTAATTTCATTAACAGTGACATTTGCGCATGTCTTGAGTTACCTGTTTTTTCGTGTCTGGCAGGTGTGTTCTTCATTCCATATGTTTTGTTCTTGGTGACGTGCGGGATCCCGCTATTCTTCCTGGAGACTTCTCTGGGACAATACACCAGCCAGGGAGGAATAACATGCTGGAGGAAGATGTGTCCACTATTTGAGGGTAAACCTTTTTATGTTGGCGCATGGGGAAAATACTTATTTTCATACAGCGGTATGGCAGAAGGCACAGACCTGATCAGATTAGCTGCACCCCAGTACTAGCAGTGTTTATTAGAATTACATCATCTTCTTACTGTTCTACATTTCTTAAAATTAAAATGTCAGGAGATTATCATGTCATTGTTCGGTCCATCTCTCCAGTAATTTTGGCCTTGTATCTTTTTATCCTAACTATTCTGTAATTTACCCACAAAGGCCCATCGGTGCTCAAGAAAATGCCCAACGTATGCACGGGTTTCCCAAGTCAGGACCCCAATGAACGACGTACAACTTATTATATGCATTGTATGAACAGTAGAAAGTATAGCACACGAACTACAGTGTTGGTTTTGGACAAGTTAAACCCTACATTTAATCTACTTGTACGTTTTTATTAAATATATGTACTGCTACAACCATTTTGGGACAATTAAGATTTTCACAATCTGCATTAAAATGGTGCTGAGTGCTAAAACATGCTCTTTTCCACAGGTATGGGCTACGCCTGTAACCTTGTCATCTCATTCGGTGCCATCTCCTACATTGTGATCTTGGCATGGGCCTTTTTCTATCTCTTCTCCTCCTTCAGTGCAGAGCTACCCTGGGCAAGCTGCGGAAACTGGTGGAACACTGGTAAGAGACTCAAAGACTCAATCATGGACACTCTTACTGACAGTTGTGGCTGCTTTGCGTGATCTATTGTTGTCTCTGCCGTCTTGCCCTTTGTGCTGTTGTCTGTGCCCAATAACGTTTGTGTTGCTACCATGTTGTGCTGCTACCATGTTGTGTTGTTTACATGTTGTTGTCATGTTGTGTTGCTACCATGCTGTTGTCATGTGTTGCTGCCATGCTATGTTGTCTTAGGTCTCTCTTTGTGTAGTGTTGTGTTGCCTCTCTTGTCGTGATGTGTGTTTTGTCCTATATTTTTATTTCATTTATTTTTCTTTTCATTCCCAGCCCCCATCCCCACAGGAGGCATTTTGCCTTTTGGTAGGCCGACATTGTAAATTAGAATTTGTTCTTAACTGACTTGCCTAGTTTAAAAAAAGGAATAAATAAAATAAAACGAGGCATGGGAAGAGGTCATAAGAGGCATGGGGAGGGGTCAACGAGTTTGAGTTACCAGTGTACAACATTAATTAACAACAAAGAGGGGCCATAACTGGCAGTTAACCAAAGAGAATTTGGTGGACCATTCCTTTGTGATTATTACATTTGTTTAATCAAGTTTAAGCTGTTGTACCCTGTTATTTTATTACACTTTTTTTTAAACTTGTTATCTCATTACCATTAACTATTGCCAAAACAAGGATGATTTAGTACCAGGCCTTAAAGTTTGTGAACTAAAATTGTACTTTTTACCAAACTATATCTTACAATACTATACCATGATATGGGGAGGTACAGTGTAAGGAGGGTCAATCAAAAAGTTGAATTGTCAATTTCCAATGTGTGTTACATGTACCAAATCAACTTGTCTGCCCTAGACTCATGCATGGACTACAGCAAGCAGAATCTCAGCACCAACCTGGCATCAAGACAGAATGCCACACTACCAGTCATGGAGTTTTGGGAGTAAGCAGCCCCCCTTACTTCACGCACGTGACGTGTTGAGCAGGATTCCCAAACCTTCTCACCATCTCTCTCTCTCTCCTCTCTCAGGCGCAGGGTGCTGAACATTTCCGGGGGGATCGAGGAGATGGGCAGCGTCAGATGGGAGCTGGCGCTGTGTCTCCTTCTCGCCTGGGTCATCTGTTACTTCTGTGTCTGGAAGGGAATTAAGTCCACAGGCAAGGTGAGAATCAATGAATACTAACTGACCTCTATGAACATCCCCACTCTATTTCCACAGTGGCATTGTGTGTGATATCCAGTATCACACTATTGTAACTACTACACCTACTGGTTAGAATGTGGTATGGTTATTTGTATGTGCAGTACAAAAACAGATAGACATAGCAACTGATGTCCTTGAGCCTCATGCTTGGACCTTCCCAGCAAACATGACCCAATTAGCCCCATGTGGGTATTATGTGGGCACGGGCTAGCCCACGCCAAGCCCACACCAACCCAATATGGGCTAGCCCACACCAACCGATACTGATTAGCCCACCAATCCCACATCAGCACAACACGTACCCTGTTCTTTTTATGAATGGCTCTGCCCTGGTGTGAGTGGTCAGCTCCACTAAGACTCTGTTCAGCTCCACTCAGTTACATATCACCATTAGAGAACACACGGTGTCTGGCGGTGGCTGTAAAACATAATGACAAGTGAAGGCTGCCACGATTGCCGAGGCGACGTATGTATGGTACTCCATTCACTGTGTGAACAGCTCCAATCCAGTGTGAATGTCTGTTCCTTTTTTTTAATAAACAACTCCAACAGCATGAGAGACCCACAATGAGAGACCCACTGGGTGGTATCTGAAACATATTACGATGATCAAAAGAGTATGTATGTGTAATGCAACGTTATTAAGCATGGAATGTTAGACTTAAGTGCATGAAAGTGTGAATTCTGATTTTAAATTCAGGTAGCTTTGTGCTGAGCTGTTATTATCTCCAGAGGTTTTGTGAAAGTGTATGAAAGTAAGTATTCTTGAAACGTCAGGTGAATGATGGGTGTAGAGTCAGGCGCAGAGAGAGCAAAAATTTTACGGGAACAAAACGCTTTAATGTCCATAGAACACAGGAACAGGTACAAAGGGGTGACGCCAAAACACAGGCGTAAAACACAACCCACAGACCACTGTTTAAAAGATGAACTGGACAGCGAAAAACCCACCAACAAATAATCCACACCCGAACGTAACATGAACACACGAAATAAGCCCGCACAAACACTAGCGGGCGAAACTAACCTAAATAGTACTCCTCCCAAAACCCCAACAAGAAACAGGTGAAACCAATTAGACATACATAAACGAAAAGGAAAAAGGGATCGGTGGCAGCTAGTAGACCGGTGACGACGACCGCCGAGCGCCACCCGAACGGGAAGGGGAGTCACCTTCGGTAGTATTTGTGACAATTCTTATTTTAAATCTATGTAGTTTTGTCCTTAAGTTGTTATTGTCTATTAATGTTCTGTATTATGTCATGTTTTATGTTTTGTGTGGAACCCATGTAGAGTAGTGGCTGCATTCATATGTCCAGAGAGGACATGTAAAAAATGTAAAAAAAATAGTTCCCTGATTTTCCCTCATTATGTCGAGCTCACAACTCATTTATCTCACGATCACTACATAACAAAAGTTATTTTGTCGAAATCACAATATGTGTTTCTCGTGATCACGACATAACAAAAGTACCACGATTCATCCTTTCATTTGTTCAGATGTACGATAACTACATAATCAAGCAAGGAGCCCTGCGGCTGCATTAATCACAATACGGGGCATTTAAGCCCCGAACGATGCATGACAGGCATCTCCTTCTCCCAGGCCGCGTACCGCCCCCAAGACCATAGTCAATCACATGCAAGGAACAATGCAGCTAACTTGTCTAGTCTTGCGAGCTAGCTTGTTAGCTAGCTAGTTAGCTAGCAAGTTATCTATGCTGGTTGTTAGCTTGCATAACTGATATGTATGTAATTATAAGGGACACTTATTGTTTTGTGGATAATATTTACATTGTCCACAAAACATAAATGCCCCATGAAGGCTTAGATGCCACAAGTGCTCTTAGCTCGAGGTAAGGGACATTTTAGCGTGCTAACATTCTAATTTATAAACTGATAATGACTGCCAAACACAAATGAAGGCATGGTGTTAGCATTAAATGCACCAACCCTTAGTGTAGCAATCAATAAAAACATACACCGTTGTCTCTGCCGCCTTAGCCATATTGTCAATCTAGCATCAATGCGTTTACTCCTATTGATAGAGTTAATCTCATGATCTCGACAAAACAACTTTTGTCAAGCCGTGACCATGAGAAAATTATATTGTGATCTCGATAAAACAGCTTTTATGTCGTGATCATGAAATAAATAATCTCGACATGACAAGGGATTTTGCATTTTGTAAATAAAGTATTTCTGTTTTTTATTTTTAAAACATTTGCAAATATGTCTAAAATCCTGTTTTTGCTTTGTTATTATGGGATATTGTGTGTAGATTAATACATTTGATCCATTTTAGAATAAGGCTGTAATGTAACAAAATATGGAAAAAGTCAAGGGGTCTGAATACTTTCTGAATGCACTGTATGTCCTCTCTGGACTTCCGTATGGGAGTCCTAATAAAATACTTAATACAAAGCCCAGCTAGAAGAGGGGCTCATTGGAAGATTTGGGGGGCATGGTTTGCAAGTAATTATTTTTGTGCAACCGTAACTGAGTGTGTTGTTCCAGTTTGTGTTCTGTTGTGGGCTGCCCAATTTTTTGTGCATGTGACATATGAGAAACTAAACAGTTTATTTTGTAAAAATATATGTATGATATTAACAACTTGGTTGTCTTTCTGAGTTCAATGTATCTCGTTCTCTAAAAAATACCTTTAAGCGTTGAAAATTATGCCATTCATGCATTGAACTAAATTGTAATAAATAAATACATTCCTTTTAAATAGCAAAGGCGCATCGGCCCAATGTGGGCAGCCTAAAAGGCCAATATGTTAGCCCGCATTGGGCCCACTTGGGTCGATGTGGGCATGTTTGCTGGGTTTTGTCTCACCCTTTAAGTCACTGAGAAAACCATATCACCTCAACATTAAAGATCCTGAGATTTGTTGTTGAGCCTTTTTTCTTTGAGAAAAAGTATTCTGTGAGCTATACAGCATATCTGCTTTTCTATCAACAGGTACAGTGGGGAGAACAAGTATTTGATACACTGCCGATTTTGCAGGTTTTCCTACTTACAAAGCATGTAGAGGTCTGTAATTTTTATCATAGGTAAACTTCAACTGTGAGAGACGGAATCTAAAACAAAAATCCAGAAAATCACATTGTATGATTTTTAAGTAATTAATTTGCATTTTATTGCATGACATAAGTATTTGATCACCTACCAACCAGTAAGAATTCCGGCTCTCACAGACCTGTTCGTTTTTCTTTAAGAAGCCCTCCTGTTCTCCACTCATTACCTGTATTAACTGCACCTGTTTGAACTCGTTACCTGTATAAAAGACACCTGTCCACATACTCAATCAAACAGACTCCAACCTCTCCACAATGGCCAAGACCAGAGAGCTGTGTAAGGACATCAGGGATAAAATTGTAGACCTGCACAAGGCTAGGATGGACTACAGGACAATAGGCAAGCAGCTTGGTGAGAAGGCAACAACTGTTGGCGCAATTATTAGAAAATGGAAGAAGTTCAAGATGACGGTCAATCACCCTCGGTCTGGGGCTCCATGCAAGATCTCACCTCGTGGGGCATCAATGATCATGAGGAAGGTGAGGGATCAGCCCAGAACTACACGGCAGGACCTGGTCAATGACCTGAAGAGAGCTGGGACCACAGTCTCAAAGAAAACCATTAGTAACACATTACGCCGTCATGGATTAAAATCCTGCAGCGCACGCAAGGTCCCCCTGCTCAAGCCAGCGCATGTCCAGGTCCTTCTGAGGTTTGCCAATGACCATCTGGATGATCCAGAGGAGGAATGGGAGAAGGTCATGTGGTCTGATGAGACAAAAATATAGCTTTTTGGTCTAAACTCCACTCGCCGTGTTTGGAGGAAGAAGAAGGATGAGTACAACCCCAAGAACACCATCTCAACCGTGAAGCATGGAGGTGGAAACATCATTCTTTGGGGATGCTTTTCTGCAAAGGGGACAGGGCGACTGCACCGTATTGAGGGGAGGATGGATGGGGCCATGTATCGCAAGATCTTGGCCAACAACCTCCTTCCCTCAGTAAGAGCATTGAAGATGGGTCGTGGCTGGGTCTTCCAGCATGACAACGACCCGAAACACACAGCCAGGGCAACTAAGGAGTGGCTCCGTAAGAAGCATCTCAGGTCCTGGAGTGGCCTAGCCAGTCTCCAGACCTGAACCCAATAGAAAATCTTTGGCGGGAGCTGAAAGTCCGTATTGCCCAGCGACAGCCCCCAAACCTGAAGGATCTGGAGAAGGTCTGTATAGAGGAGTGGGCCAAAATCCCTGCTGCAGTGTGTGCAAACCTGGTCAAGAACTACAGGAAATGTATGATCTCTGTAATTGCAAACAAAGGTTTCTGTACCAAAAATTAAGTTCTGCTTTTCTGATGTATCAAATACTTATTTCATGCAATAAAATGCAAATTAATTACTTAAAAATCATACAATGTGATTTTCTGGATATTTGTTTTAGATTCTGTCTCTCACAGTTGAAGTGTTCCTATGATAAAAATTACAGACCTCTACATGCTTTGTAAGTAGGAAAACCTGCAAAATCGGCAGTGTATCAAATACTTGTTCTCCCCACTGTAAGTCTTACATATAAGTCTGTGTTGTCTGCGGTTGTGTTCATTTTGTAAGAATTTCTTGCCACAGCATTGTACATATCTGTAAGTTTATCTATAATAATGCACATTATGACTTGTTGTCTTACCCAATGATTTCACTCTGACTGCATATAGTCTCCACCAATTCAATATGACCATAACTCCCTCTACAAACTGACAGGGTTGTTTAGATTCCAATGTACTAAGTTATTCCTGTTATCTCTCCTGTCAGGCTGCTTACTTTACGGCCACATTCCCGTATGCCATGCTCCTGGTCCTGCTGATCCGCGGTGTCACTCTGCCTGGGGCCATAGACGGCATCATCTTTTACATTTACCCTGACATCTCTCGCCTCACAGACCCACAGGTAGACCTACAGTACATGGCTTGACACACACGCACACAGAAACACACACACCATCATTATAATCATCATCATCACCGGCGATCACTCGGGGTCGAGTATGATTGTTCTCCTGGTGGATCCTGCTTGTGGGTCTTCAGATGGCTGAAAATGCCAATCCGGGAGCCGCACATTTTGGTGCTGTGTGGGCAAGGTTGAGTAGTGGTGGTGTATGGTGGTTGGGCCTTCTTGAAGGAAAGTTTCTTCTTTCGAAGTTGCCGCTTGTTATATGCTGCACAGCGAAGATCTTCATAAGTGCTTATCCCTCATGGAGAGTTTTCCTCCATGTCGACCTGTCTTTTTACAGTGTCTTCCCAGCTTGAATATGTCTACGTGGCACTTTTTGAGGTTTGTTTTGATGTTATCCTCGTACCACTTATTTTGTCCGCCAGGGGCACTCTTTCCTTAGTTTAGTTGTGAGTACAGCACCTGTTTCAGGATGCAGGAGTTGGGCATCCTGACAAAATGGTCAGTCCATCTGAGCTGGTTTTGGGTGGTGGTGATGCTCTTCATGTTCGGGCCACCTCCAGGAAACTGGTGTTTGTGCGCTTGTCTTGAGAATGCTCCACTGGCACAGCTTAGATGGTGGTGTATTAAGTGTTGTATCAGTGTTATTTCCTGGTAGTTGCTGGTTGAAAATACAATACGTACTACACAGGACCTTCTGATGCCTGTTTGAATGGGCGTCAGTTTCGGTTTGCATGGTGATGGTTAATAGACCAATAACAAAGAGGGTTCCATACGTCTATGCAAATAACAGATTGTATTAAGTTCCCCCCTCCTCACTCAGACCACTCCCAGACAGTCTTAGCAAAATTCTTGCTTGAGAAATAGAGCTATTTTTGTCTATTTTATTTTATATTTATTTATTATTATTATAAAATAAAAGAAATCACCCCTTTTTTCTACCCAAATTCATGGTATCCAATTGTTACAGTCTTGTCTCATCGCTGCAACTCCCATAAGGCGAAGGTTGAGAGCCATGCGTCCTCCGAAACACAACCCAACCAAGCCGCACTGCTTCTTGACACAATGCCCATCCAACCCGGAAGCCAGCTGCACCACTGTGTTGGAGGAAACACCTGGCGACCGTGTCAGCGTGCACTGCGCCCGGCCCGCCACAGGAGTTGCTAGTGCGCGATGAGACAAGGATATCCCTGCCGGCCAAACCCTCCCTAACCCGGATGACGCTGGGCCAATTGTGCGTCGCCCCATGGGTCTCCCGGTCGTGGCCGGCTGCGACAGAGCCTGGACTCGAACCCAGAATCTCTAGTGGCACAGCTAGCACTGCGATGCAGTGCCTTAGACCACTGCGCCACCCAGGAGGCCCTATTTTTGTCCATTTTAATTAAACTATTACAGTAAGGTACTTAATTGTTACCCAGAAATGGTTTGATATTGATATACAGTTAAAAGAAAAACAGCTGCATTGGACCTTTAAGGTTAAAGAGTCTGCCGTCTATTCTGTACAGGATTGGACTCACTGAGGCAGATTTTGGCCTGTGAGGTAGAGGATGGCAGCGATGAAGTTAGAGGAAAGGGTGGGTGCAATGATGCTGCCCTGTTTTTCTCAAGTTAAACCTTGAAGGGTTCCGTTTCAGTGCCACTGTTACTGAGCACTGTTGCTGACATGTCATACAGCAGTTGCAGTATTCTGGTGAATTTGTCAGGGCAGCCATTTTTTTTACATAATCAGCATGATGGTTCACAGAGTCAACGGCTTTTGTAAAGTCTATACAGTGGTTGCTTCTTGCAGTTGCCACACAGTGAAAAATCATGTCCATGGTGTCTCTGTTGAGCGAAAGCCACACTGACATTCTGGGAGGATTTCTTCTGACAGGGAAAGGAGTCAGTTGCCCAGTATGCTAGAAAGTGTTTTTCTGGTGGTCGACATGAGGGTGATGCCTCCCACGTGTCCAGCAAAAAATTGTGACGATTAGGGTGTCCCTGAGTTTTGCAGGGATTTCCTCCTTGTCCCAGTGGCCTTGTTGTTCCTCATCTTCCTGATGGCATCTTGCACCTCCTGCAGGCTGGGTGGTTATCCCATGTCCTCCTTTGTACTTCACTCTCAACCGCCCTCTCAACCGTTGTTTTTCTGTTGAGGAGCTCTTTGAAGTAGTCTTTCCAACGGGATTGGATGGATTCGTCATTCTTTAGCAGCTTTAGCCCACCTTTGGAGCGGATTGGGTTTAGGCCGCGGTAACTGGGTCCACATACCACCTTCATGGAGTCGAAAAAGCCTCCGGAACCTCCAGAGTCTGCCAGTTGCTGGATCTCCAGGGCCTTTTCTGTCCATTTGTTCTTTAGTTCCTTCTTCCCCCTGGCGTGAGCTTCTCTTCAGGCTTTGCAGTTGATGTCGTTCTGCCAGACGCAGGAGGTTCTCCACTTGGTGTTAATGAGCTGTTCTATTTCTGAGTCCTTCTCATCATTAGGGTGTTCTTGCAGGTGTTGAGGATGGTGGACTTGATCATGCTCCACTGTGTTTCAGTATCCTCGTATTCTTTGGGCAGTTTTGCACTGAGAACAGACTGGAGGTGTTGCCGTTTGGTGGCGTCACCCAGACTTTCGATGTCAAGCCTTTTGCCGGCTCAGCACACACACACACACACACACACACACACACACACACACACACACACACACACACACACACACACACACACACACACACACACACACACACACACACACACACACACACACACACACACACACACACACACACACACACACACACACACACAAGAATCATAATATCTCCATGAATTTAATGCTATGTGTAATATGCTATTCATCCCATCTAAGGTGTGGATGGATGCAGGCACACAGATTTTCTTCTCCTATGCTATCAGCTTGGGCTTCCTCACATCCCTGGGCAGCTACAACAGTTACAACAACGACTGCTACAAGTGAGTCACTGGCATAGGGATGTATAGAGGACACACATGCCACAAACCTGACTTTTTTAGCATGGGCAGCACCATTGAAGTATTTCAGCATTTTAAATTAGTCAACCGGATGGGAATTCCTATGTGGGATCACAGGTCAGTAGGAGGGATCAGCCAATGACGTATACTCCTGAGCAAACATTCCTGCACTACAGGTGGCAGTAAATCACCAACCTTAGAGCTGCCCATGCTCTCACAGAAGCAATACGTACAAAGACAAGGGGTGTGCCCTCTTTCCAACTCTATGGTCTCCGGAGTGTCAGTGAAACCCACCCCCAGTCTGACTGCTTGACACTGATTAAAAAGAAAGACTGCAGATTTATAGGATTACGAGACTTTGGGAATCACTCGCAAGTTATAAAGTATCTCCAGGCCAAAGATAGATCACTATTTCCCCTAACATGTACTTTGGTATTTTTATCCCCAGGGACTGTTTTTACCTGTGTCTTCTAAACAGTGGCACCAGCATTGTGTCAGGCTTCGCAATCTTCTCTGTTTTGGGCTTCTTGACCTATGAACAGGGGTTGTCCATTGAAGAGGTGGCTCAGTCAGGTAAATATTGATACTGTAACAGACAAGAGAGATGGATTTTACCATTAGAATGTTTGACATTATTCCATAGAAGATCATAATGCCGTAAAAGCCAAAGGTCACAGATAGTTCACACCAAATTCATCCACCATGACTGTGAAAACTTCGTATAGTAACTCATCTTCTTAAATAAAAAACGTTTATTTGGTTTCTATATGTGACCGACCACCTCGATTTGGTCTTATGTAGCAACATTTGAAATGGATAGAAACTCAGAGCTACAAAATGGCATATCATACACTACAGTTGAGGAACAATGGGAAAGTAATTCTGCTTTGAAAGTATTTGTAACCCCACTTTTGAGAAAATGGCCCTTGAATCTTTTTGGTACACCTACTGGAGAGCTCTTCTTTGTCTACACCTTTTCAGCATCGTTCACACCCTCTTAAGCCTTAGCCCCACCCATCTCTTTAAGGATTCACATGTGAGGCCATGTGCTAAACAGAGTGAGTAAGATAGTGTAGTAAACAACCAAAGATGTCAAGACTAAAAGTGGTGAAAGTAAGAGCCTACAATAAGGAAAAACTCCAGGTAAAAATACAATTTATCTAGTCCTTGGCCTATATCCTAATCTGACTTTGGTGCAGGTCATGTTGTTCTTCACATTACCGTTTCTAGTAAACACACACTATATCAAATAAAATCTAAGTTTATTTGTCACATGCACAGGATACAGAAGGTATAAACGGTACAGTGAATTTGTTACATGCATATATGCATTGTAGCAATATCAAAAATAGAAAGTGTCCAGATAAAAAATATTGTATAAATATGTTATCATTATTAGAAGATGCTTGATGTGTCATAAATAATTGCTATAGACACCCCCCAGCCACATCTAGCTAACTGGATGGGACACTATTGTCTAGACACATACACATGTTCATGAAATACAATAGATGGCCGTAATCACCCCCAGACACACCTGGCTAACTTGATGGGTCATGTAGCTAGCTCGCTAGCTAGCGAAAGAATAAACCATAATCCCAACCCATACTACTAGATATACTGATTGTCATAGCTAGCCACCAAGCATGAAATGCTGTGGTATGAATCTGCAAGTAGCTAAAGCTAACCAACTAGGTCCAATGTTTTTTTTAAATATATTTTTATTTCACCTTTATTTAACCAGGTAGGCAAGTTGAGAACAAGTTCTCATTTACAATTGTGACCTGGCCAAGATAAAGCAAAGCAGGTCGACACATACAACAACACAGAGTTACACATGGAGTAAAACAAACATACAGTCAATAATACAGCAGAAAAATAAGTCTATATACAATGTGAGCAAATGAGGTGAGATAAGGGAGGTAAAGGCAAAAAAAGGCCATGGTGGCGAAGTAAATACAATATAGCAAGTAAAACACTGGAATGGTAGATTTGCAGTGGAAGAATGTGCAAAATAGAAATAATAGGGTGCAAAGGAGCAAAATAAATACAGTAGGGGAAGAGGTAGTAGTTTGGGCTAAATTATAGATGGGCTATGTACAGGTGCAGTAATCTGAGAGCTGCTCTGACAGCTGGTGCTTAAAGCTAGTGAGGGAGATAAGTGTTTCCAGTTTCAGAGATTTTTGTAGTTCGTTCCAGTCATTGGCAGCAGAGAACTGGAAGGAGAGGCGGCCAAATGAGGAATTGGTTTTGGGGGTGACCAGAGAGATATAACTGCTGGAGCGCGTGCTACAGGTGGGTGCTGCTATGGTGACCAGCGAGCTGAGATAAGGGGGGACTTTACCTAGCAGGGTCTTGTAGATGACCTGGAGCCAGTGGGTTTGGCGACGAGTATGAAGCGAGGGCCAGCCAACGAGAGCGTACAGGTCGCAGTGGTGGGTAGTATATGGGGCTTTGGTGACAAAACGGATGGCACTGTGATAGACTGCATCCAATTTATTGAGTAGGGTATTGGAGGCTATTTTGTAAATGACATCGCCGAAGTCGAGGATCGGTAGGATGGTCAGTTTTACGAGGGTATGTTTGGCAGCATGAGTGAAGGATACTTTGTTGCGAAATAGGACGCCAATTCTAGATTTAACTTTGGATTGGAGATTCTTGATGTGAGTCTGGAAGGAGACTTTACAGTCTAACCAGACACCTAGGTATTTGTAGTTGTCCACATATTCTAAGTCAGAACCGTCCAGAGTAGTGATGCTGGACGGGCGGGCAGGTGCAGGCAGCGATTGGTTGAATATTATGCATTTAGTTTTACTTGTATTTAAGAGCAGTTGGAGGCCACGGAAGGAGTGTTGTATGGCATTGAAGCTCGCCTGGAGGGTTGTTAACAGTGTCCAAAGAATGGCCAGAAGTATACAGAATGATGTCGTCTGCGTAGAGGTGGATCAGAGACTCACCAGCAGCAAGAGCGACATCATTGATGTATACAGAGAAGAGAGTCGGCCCAAGAATTGAACCCTGTGGCACCCCCATAGAGACTGCCAGAGGCCCGGACAACAGGCCCTCCGATTTGACACACTGAACTCTATCAGAGAAGTAGTTGGTGAACCAGGCGAGGCAATCATTTGAGAAACCAAGGCTCTTGAGTCTGCCGATGAGGATGTGGTAATTGACAGAGTCGAAAGCCTTGGCCAGGTCAATGAATACAGCTGCACAGTATTGTTTCTTATCGATGGTGGTTAAGATATCGTTTAGGACCTTGAGCGTGGCTGAGGTGCACCCATGACCAGCTCTGAAACCAGATTGCATAGCGGAGAAGGTGTGGTGGGATTCGAAATGGTCGTTAATCTGTTTGTTGACTTGGCTTTCGAAGACCTTAGAAAGGCAGGGTAGGATAGATATAGGTCTGTAGCAGTTTGGGTCAAGAGTGCCCCATCCTTTGAAGAGGGTAGCTAGCTAGCTAACATTAGGCTATAACTAGCAATGCAAATGTATTTCTGAGATACAAATAAAAGGACTACACAGATCATACACGTAACGTTAGCTAGCGAGCTATGTTCGCTAGTTAGCGAACAGTACGCTTTAACTTGCAATTAAAGTGACTTTCTGGCAAAATTAGAAACGTATAATACCTGAAAATGTAGCTCTTACCCGTATCCATGGATGAACACTTCACAGCAGACTGGAACCCCTTTAACTGCATTTTGTGTCAAGTCACTCCAGTCACTCCAGTTCACACTGACCATTTTGGGACAAGACTTGTCACAAAGCCACTGACCATTTTTCCCGGGAGAAGGAAATGGTTTTGGGTGGTTAATCTCTGTAAATCTTGGCAACCGGGTTCCCGCCATTCATCCCTAGTGAGCATGCCTACATGCATATGTGTGTGTACGTTACATGTACATACTGGGCAAGGCCAGGCAAGGGTGAGGTCAGGTTTAGTCCATGTGTTCAGTCAGTGTGTGCAGTTATGTGTAGTCAGCGTGCACTGTAGTGACACACATTGCACAGTGTGCAGTGATTGAGTGTACTCAGTCAGTGTGCAGTGATTGAGTGTACTCAGTCAGTGTGCAGTGATTGAGTGTACTCAGTCAGTGTGCCTATCTTTGTACAGGTCCTGGGCTGGCATTTATTGTGTATCCTCGAGCAGTAGCCATGATGCCCATGCCTCAGATCTGGTCTGCCTGTTTCTTCATCATGATCATCCTTCTGGGTCTGGATAGCCAGGTAAGTGTCCCTCTTTCTCCCATGCACACTGAAGATTTTTCTAACCACATGAACTTAGTCATTGTCAACTGTTTGTCAAACATGGTTTAACAGGCCTGGGCTTAAATTCCGTTTCAATTCAGGAATGAAGTCAACTCCAATTGTATTTTATTTACATTTACATTTAAGTCATTTAGCAGACGCTCTTATCCAGAGCGACTTACAAATTGGTGCATTCACCTTATGATATCCAGTGGAACAACCACTTTACAATAGTGCATCTAACTCTTTTAAGGGGGGGGGGTTAGAAGGATTACTTTATCCTATCCTAGGTATTCCTTAAAGAGGTGGGGTTTCAGGTGTCTCCGGAAGGTAGTGATTGACTCCGCTGACCTGGCGTCGTGAGGGAGTTTGTTCCACCATTGGGGTGCCAGAGCAGCGAACAGTTTTGACTGGGCTGAGCGGGAACTGTACTTCCTCAGAGGTAGGGAGGCGAGCAGGCCAGAGGTGGATGAACGCAGTGCCCTTGTTTGGGTGTAGGGCCTGATCAGAGCCTGAAGGTACGGAGGTGCCGTTCCCCTCACAGCTCCGTAGGCAAGCACCATGGTCTTGTAGCGGATGCGAGCTTCAACTGGAAGCCAGTGGAGAGAGCGGAGGAGCGGGGTGACGTGAGAGAACTTGGGAAGGTTGAACACCAGACGGGCTGCGGCGTTCTGGATGAGTTGTAGGGGTTTAATGGCACAGGCAGGGAGCCCAGCCAACAGCGAGTTGCAGTAATCCAGATGGGAGATGACAAGTGCCTGGATTAGGACCTGCGCCGCTTCCTGTGTGAGGCAGGGTCGTACTCTGCGAATGTTGTAGAGCATGAACCTACAGGAACGGGTCACCGCCTTGATGTTAGTTGAGAACGACAGGGTGTTGTCCAGGATCACGCCAAGGTTCTTAGCACTCTGGGAGGAGGACACAATGGAGTTGTCAACCGTGATGGCGAGATCATGGAACGGGCAGTCCTTCCCCGGGAGGAAGAGCAGCTCCGTCTTGCCGAGGTTCAGCTTGAGGTGGTGATCCGTCATCCACACTGATATGTCTGCCAGACATGCAGAGATGCGATTCGCCACCTGGTTATCAGAAGGGGGAAAGGAGAAGATTAATTGTGTGTCGTCTGCATAGCAATGATAGGAGAGACCATGTGAGGATATGACAGAGCCAAGTGACTTGGTGTATAGCGAGAATAGGAGAGGGCCTAGAACAGAGCCCTGGGGGACACCAGTGTTGAGAGCACGTGGTGCGGAGACAGATTCTCGCCACGCCACCTGGTAGGAGCGACCTGTCAGGTAGGACGCAATCCAAGCGTGGGCCGCGCCGGAGATGCCCAACTCGGAGAGGGTGGAGAGGAGGATCTGATGGTTCACAGTATCAAAGGCAGCCGATAGGTCTAGAAGGATGAGAGCAGAGGAGAGAGAGTTAGCTTTAGCAGTGCGGAGCGCCTCCGTGACACAGAGAAGAGCAGTCTCAGTTGAATGACTAGTCTTGAAACCTGACTGATTTGGATCAAGAAAGTCATTCTGAGAGAGATAGCAGGAGAGCTGGCCAAGGACGGCACGTTCAAGAGTTTTGGAGAGAAAAGAAAGAAGGGATACTGGTCTGTAGTTGTTGACATCGGAGGGATCGAGTGTAGGTTTTTTCAGAAGGGGTGCAACTCTCGCTCTCTTGAAAACGGAAGGGACGTAGCCAGCGGTCAAGGATGAGTTGATGAGCGAGGTGAGGTAAGGGAGAAGGTCTCCGGAAATGGTCTGGAGAAGAGAGGAGGGGATAGGGTCAAGCGGGCAGGTTGTTGGGCGGCCGGCCGTCACAAGACGTGAGATTTCATCTGGAGAGAGAGGGGAGAAAGAGGTCAAAGCACAGGGTAGGGCAGTGTGAGCAGAACCAGCGGTGTCGTTTGACTTAGCAAACGAGGATCGGATGTCGTCGACCTTCTTTTCAATGTGTTTACATTTTTCAATGAGAAAATTGAAGTTTATGTCCTGACTTGAAATGGAATTGACCATAACCCTAATGGACAAACTTAAACTGTACATCTAATCTCGCTCTCCCTCTCTTTCTCCCCTCTCCCTCTCTAGTTTGTTGGGCTGGAGTGTTTGATGACATCTGTTGTGGATCTGTTCCCTACCTATCTGCGCCGTGAGTTCAGGAGAGAGCTGCTGTTGCTGGCTATCTGCACAATATGCTTCATACTGGGGCTTGCCCTGGTCACAGAGGTAAGAGACCAATGCATCACCCATACTGTTTGTCTATGACTAGTGCCCACTGTTTTACCAGGGGTCGTATTCATAAAGCGTCTCAGAGAAGGAGTGCTGATCTAGGGATCATAAACTGATCCAAGATACAGGCCCTTGTCAGGTAATGTTCTTGAACATTCCCAAACTGTACGCATACACCCACACATGTTGTTTGTTGGTATATAAGGTTTGGGAGTAGTGACTATAAGTGTGTATAGGTACAATGCATTCGCAAAGTTTTCAAGTCCCTTGACTTGTTCTACATTTTGTTATGTTAGAGCCTTATTCTAAAATTGATTAAATTGTTTTTTTCCCTCATCAATCTACACACAATACCCCATACCCCAATACCCCATAAAAACAGGTTTTTAGAAATTGTACATATTAATTATAAATAAATAAAAACTGAAATATCACATTTACGTACAGTAAGTATTCAGACACTTTACTCAGTACTTTGTTGAAGCACCTTTGGCAGCAATTACAGCCTTGAGTCTTCTTGGGTATGACGCTCCAAGCTTGGACACCTGTATTTGGGGAGTTTCTCACATTCTTCTCTGCAGATCCTCACAAGCTCTGTCAGGTTGGATGAGGAGCATTGCTGCACAGCTATTTTCAGGTCTCCAGAGATATTTGATCGGGTTCAAGTCCGGGCTCTGGCTGGGCCACTCAAGGACATTCGGAGACCTTTCCGGAAGCCACTCCTGCATTGTCTTGGCTGTGTGCTTAGGGTCGTTGTCCTGTTGGAAGGTGAACCTTCGCCCTAGTCTGAGGTCCTGAGCGCTCTGGAGCAGGTTTACATCAAAGATCTCTCTGTACTTTGCTCTGTTCATCTTTCCCTCGATCCTGACTAGGCTTCCACTCCTTGCCGCTGAAAAACATCTCCACAGCATGATGCTGCCACCACCATGCTTGACCGTAGGGATGGTGCCAGGTTTCCTCCAGATGTGACGCTTGGCATTCAGGCCAAAGAGTTCAATCTTGGTTTCATCAGACCAGAGAAGAGTCCTTTATGTGCCTTTTGGCAAACTCCAAGCAGGCTGTTATGTGCTTTTTTACTGAGGAGTGGCTTCCGTCTGGTCACTCTACCATAAAGGCCTGATTGGTGGAGTACTGCAGAAAAGGTTGTCCTTCTGGAAGGATCTCCCATCTCCACGGAGGAACTCTTGAGCTTTGGAGCTCTCCCTCAATTGCTCAGTTTGGCCGGGCGACCAGCTCTAGAAAGTGTCTTGGTGGTTCCAAACTTGTTCCATTTAAGAATGATGGAGGCCACTGTGTTCTTTGGGACTTTCAATACTCCAGAAGTGTGTTGGTACCCTTCCGAGATCTGTGCTTTTAAACAATCCTGTCTCGGAGCTCTACGTACAACCTTCGACCTCATGGCTTGGTTTTTGCACTGTCAACTGTGGGACCTTATATAGACAGGTGTGTGCCTTTCCAAATCATGTCCAATCAATTGCATTTCCAACAGGTGGACTCCAATCAAGTTGTAGAAACATCTCAAGGATGATCAATGGAAACAGAATGCACCTGAGCTCAATTTCGAGTCTCATAGCAATGGGTCTGAATCCTTATGTAAATAAGACATTTCTGTTTTGATTTGAATAAATGAGCAAAAATGTCTAAAACCCTGTTTTCACTTTGTCATTATGTGGTATTGTGTGTAGATTAATGAGGATTTAATTTTTTTTTATACATTTTAGAATACAGCTGTAACGTAACAAAATGTGGAGAAAAAAAAAAAATGTTGAAGTGTTGTGTTTGGTGTGGGTGAAGTCATGACAAGGTTTTGTTTTTACTCCAGGGAGGGATATACCTGCTTCAGCTACTAGACCACCATGTGTGCAGTGGGACCACCCTGCTACTGCTTGCCTTTTGTCAGTCTGTCTGCATCGCCTGGGTCTATGGTGAGTCATACACTGCCTATAGGTCATAGCAATGTACTCACTTTAGAATAACTGTCTGAAGGCAATAGGGAATTCAACCAATGGTGACATGGTGATTTGTGACTTTTTGTGATGTGCCCCCCTTGAACTATAGGTGCTGAACGTTTCTATGGTAACATCAGTGATATGATTGGCTACAGACCTCTACCTTTGATGAAGTACTGCTGGCTCTACATCACTCCTACAGTATGCGCAGTAAGGATTCAGTAATCAAAGGGCTAATATTAATACTATGCATGCCAGTATCACTTCTTGTTTAAGAAATAAGAAACATTAATGTGTTGGTAATTCCAAATTGAATGCCTAGTCAACTGTCGTGGAAATTCAACACCAGGGACACCTGAAGTCAATATTAAATGAATAATTCTTTATTATCAGCAAGCTGGAGAGTTTCCAACAAACGTAGTGCACCATAGTACAAGTCGGTCGGGAGCTCTGCCGGGACAGTCCCGTTGGTTCTCTTATATACTGCATTCATACAGCACACAGCGCTGACACACACACTTACCCCACCAGACATGCTGCCAGGGGTCTTTTCACAGTCTCCAGGTCCAGAACAAATTCAAGGAAACGTACAGTATTATACAGAGCCATGAGTGCATGGAACTCCCTTCAATCGTATATAGCGCAAGGGAACAGAGAACCTGGTTTCAAAAAAAAAAGTAACACCTCACAGCACAATGCCTCTCCCCCATGTGACCTACTTGTTGTGTGTATGTACTGACATGTATGTGTAGCTGATAGATTCACACACACACACACACACTACATGTTAATGTTTTTAAATGTATGTCAATTGTAAAGTCTTTTGTCTGTAATGTCTTTTTCATCATGTGTTGGACCCCAGTAAGACTAGCTGTCTCCATTGGCGTCTGCTAATGGGGATCCTAATAAATCAAAACACTGTCTCACTGTCTTGTCTCTGTTTCCGTACACCTCACTCTGTATCTCTCTTTCTGCTTCCCTCTCTAACACACACACAGTCTTGCCTCAGGTCAGATCTCTATGTTGAGAGAATTGCATGTTAATTTCATTTTGTAATGAGTTGCTTTTCTCTCCCAAACCATAGGCTACCTTCATCTTCTCCATAGTCAAGTACTCACCATTGAAGTTCAGCAACACATATGTTTATCCTGTCTGGGCTAACATCATTGGCTGGTTCATTGCCACTATCTCCCTCTCCTTCATCCCGCTATGGAT
Source organism: Salvelinus alpinus (assembly GCF_045679555.1). Taxonomy (NCBI): domain Eukaryota; kingdom Metazoa; phylum Chordata; class Actinopteri; order Salmoniformes; family Salmonidae; genus Salvelinus; species Salvelinus alpinus. The sequence goes on from NC_092086.1 coordinate 68,718,703, forward strand.
GGTCTACAAAATGGCCAACGGCAATGGAACCCTGCGCCAGGTGAGCTCAAGTCAAGACATTTCAACATCTTTAGACAGGTTTGTCTTGTTTAGGTTAGACTAGTTTATAGTCACATTCTTTCACATGCGCTTCTATTATGATCCTGCAAGATTATTTTCCTGCTGTGAGAAGCAGGGTCAAATTAAGATCCAAATCTGTAACAGAACAGAACTCCAACCAGTTGGATATGTCAGTAATAGCGATTCGTCAAGCTACACAAATATGACACAAAGATGTTGGGGCTGTCAATTAAATTCTTCATATAATTCACATACAATGTTTCTGATCATGGAGTGTAAATAATTGTAATCAACAACTTGAAACTTATGGAAACACAGAATACGTTTTCAGTTGTGTCTGCTATTTCAGATCCTCAATTTAAGTTGTTTTCTTTCTCCCATCTACATGAGCTGTTATTTGTCACCCGTCTCATGTTCGATAATAACAGTTTATTCTCTTTATACTTCTCAGCGGTTCTCTGTGCTCTGTCGGCCTGTAGACGACCTCCCCGTGAACCACACATGCAAAACAGATGTCCCTCTTTATCTGGCGACCTCAGACGTTGTCAGCTCCAACATGGAGCTGAAGCCTCTCTCCTTCACAACGGGGGATGAGAACGCGCTGTGAACTCTCACAGACTATCAGAGAGAGATGTACATCTTTAGTCCATCGGCGGTGCCAATGTATAATATATTGCACATGCAAAAAATACACGTTTGTTTGTGCTTAGTCTTGTCACGTTCTGACCTTAGTTCTTTTGTTATTTCTTTGTTTTAGTATGGTCAGGGCGTGAGTTGGGTGGGTTATCTATGTTCGTTTTTCTATGTTGGTTTTTGCGTTTGGCCTGGTATGATTCTCAATCAGAGGCAGGTGTCGTTAGTTGTCTCTGATTGAGAATCATACTTAGGTAGCCTTTTTTCCACCTGTGTTTCGTGGGTGTTTGTTTTCTGTGTCTGTGTGTTCCACACGGAACGGTTTCGGTTGGTTATTTCACGTGTCGTTTATTGTTTTGTTTCAGTGTTCGATTGTTTTAATATAGAGCATGAACACGTACCACGCTGCGCATTGGTCCTCCGATCCTTACTACTCCTCCTCGTCTGAGGAGGAGGAAGACAGTCGTTACAAGTCTTTACATTGTGCTTAGTCTTTACAGAAACAGCCACCCTATTCACCCACACATACCTTGTTGGATTTTAGTTTGACGTTTGTCTATACAGAGTGATGTGGAGAACACATAAACTCAGAGTCATGTATAGCATCTCTGAATGCAGCCTTTACCTGCACTGCAATGCATCACTGGGACATCGTGCTCCTTTTGTAACCTGGTCCCAAATCTGTGAGTGCTCTTGTTGACTCCATTGCTGTCAATGTCATGCCAAAAATTCCATTAGGCATGAGAGCAGAAACAGACTGGCACACAACCATTTTGTGGAACAAATTAAGCAAGGCGACTAAAGATATGTGTGTGAAATGATGTATTGAAAAACTGAAAATAAGAAATGACCTCATATATATCTCAGTGGATTAGATTATATGAAAAAACATTATCTGGGTTCACACAGCACATATGAAATCGGAAAACTAAACTTTTCAGGCTTTATAATAGCACTTCCTCTTCATTTAGTTTTGACCTCTTCTATCCTCCCTTTGTTTATCTGTGTGCACACAAGTGTACGTCAATGCGTGGGCGATTGCCTGTGCGTGTGTATATGTTTGTGTTTATGTGCTGCAGATTAAATGGATGCTAAAATTAAAATATCCTGTAGTATGTATAGAGGAACAGTGATTCTTGGTCCAAATATTTTATTACTCTGTCTTCTACAATGTATTTGTATTTTAAATGTATAATGCGGATCTTGCAGAGATGTTGAGACACGTTTCAATGTTTATCAAATCAATCACATAAACTACTCTATGGACTACCCGCTAACAATATAATGCTCGACAATTACTGTAAATTAAAAAAAATGCCACACAGTTCAAATGTCAGCTTGGTATTGTTGGCATCTTGTCCTGCTTCACTGCACAAACACTTGAAAGGTGCTTTTGTGTAATTCAGTGGAGAGTAACAATGGGGAAATGTGCAGGAATGTGTAGGTAAACTGAGGGGAGAATCCATCCTGGCTCCAGTCTCAGTCCATCTGGGACAAAGAGCATCTTCTCCTGAACTCCTGTCCATGGGCCCTCACCCATTTATTGGCAACTAAAACCAGGGATGAAATAAGAGTCAAGTTCTGTGCATTTCATTTTTTTGGATCTCTAATTTACCCATTATATTATTTAATTATCTTATCACTTTATACCATTTTCCCTTTATTATGTACTGATCAGCTGATAGGTTGTTTTCCCATCTGACTGTAATGCTGCTGTTATGGCTCAAGTTTTCTCGGTACGCTTCTGCTTTAAAGTACCATCAATGTACTCTACTTGTATTTGAATACTTTGGTTTTGGTTATTACATCTCAATATGTCTATTATTGATTCTGTTGATATTATATGGATTATTAGGTTTTCATTTCAATAAAATTGTTATAAAAAGTGATGAGATATTGTCTTTTGTCATTACAGATAACGATTTTCAACCTTTTTTCCGATGTAATTGTCCATACTATGAGGCATAGGTTTTGATGGGAACTTACCCCATTTATTGCCCACAAACACAGGGCATGCAGCGTGTAAGGTCCTAGCGTCCTCCTCTCCATTCTGCAAAAGGTTGTACCACAGCACCGCTGAACCCTATAGCAGATTACACAGGTAACAATGAGTTCACGGATATACCTCAAACCAGATCTACAAGCACTACTCACATGTTTTACTGGCTTAGGGCAGAGATGCACAGCTCCAGTGCTCATTAAGGACCACCTATAGTGTATGAGACTGATTTCTACCTGAGAAACTAGGTACATGCACTGTCCTGCCAATCAGTAGCATTAATCAACCAGTTCAGGGCCAGGGAAAACCATAAAGCAGCAGAGCTGCGGGCCTGAGTTGTGCATCGCTGGCTTTTGGACAATGCACATGGACACCTATATTGTTTAACGTTGCTGTCACTAATGTCGTGACTTTACTTTCATTAATCTGATGACTGTTATTCATCGAATCAGCTAACTATGTTGAATTGTTACCCAATTAAATGAATCACGTAACAATTAACTCATTAGGAATTTGGGGCACCACGAGCGCGGTTATTTAAAGAGTTACCATCTTTAACCATCACATCCATAAAACAGTCAATGTATTAATCATAACCTCTTATCATATTATCATTCTGAATAGTCATAACCTACAGCATCTGCAAAAACCCCAGCCTTACTTATGATTCAGTACTACAGAAATTGGTTTAATTATTTATTTATTAGCTAACTTAATGATAACACAGGATAACATACACACTTAATACATCAGGAAAAGGTCCCTAGCGGCATTGAGAGGGAGAGAAAGAAACACTTATCGTTGATAGATTTTAGAAACTATTCTCACTGTAATTATATACTTTGCACACGAACCACCACCCATTTGGAGTAAGAAATCATTAATGTATTTACGTGTTAATGCCTTCGTTCGCCATTTATCTCTGAGATATTACTTTTTCTTTGCAACTCTGCCAAGAAGGCCAGCATCCTGGAGTCGCCTCTTCACTGTTGACGTTGAGACAGGTGTTTTGCGGGTACTATTTAATGAAGCTGCCAGTTGAGGACTTGTGAGGCATCTGTTTCTATAACTAGACACTCTAATGTACTTGTTCTCTTGCTCAGTTGTGCACCGGGGCCTCCCACTCCTCTTTCTATTCGGGTTAGAACCAGTTTGTGCTGTTCTGTGAAGGGAGTACTACACAGCGTTGTTCGAGATCTTCAGTTTCTTGGCAATTTCTCACATGGAATAGCCTTCCTTGTCTCAGAACAAGAATATACTGATGAGTTTCAGAAGAAAGTCCTTTGTTTCTGGCCAGTTTGTAATCGACCCCACAAATGCTGATGCTCCAGATACTCAACTAGTCTATAGAAGGCCAGTTTTATTGCTTCTTTAAACAGAACTACAGTTTTCAGCTGTGCTAACATAATTGCAAAAGGGTTTTCTAATTATCAATTAGCCTTTTAAAATGATAAACCTGGATTAGCTAACACAATGTGCCATTGGAACACAGGAGTGATGATTGCTGGTAATGGGCCTCTGTACGCTTATGTAGATATTCCATAAAAAAATCTGCCATTTCCAGCTACAATAGTCATTTAGAACATTAACAATGTCTACACTGTATTTCAATTTGATGTTATTTTAAGGGCCCCCCAAAAAAATCTTACAAATACAATGACATTTTTAAGTGACCCCAAACTTTTGAACGGTGGTTTATATATTTTTCTTGCTTTGCCCAATAAAGCACAATAATGATTCATCTTACAGAAATCATCAAGCAATTGTGACCATTGAATGATCAATTTAGGTATATTGCTATCAGGAGAAAATTACTAGGAAAAGGACTATTCATAGGAGGCTTAAATTGCAATTGTCTGATTTACCAGAGTGATTATATATTAAATGTTCCTAGACGTACAGTTCCCGGTTTGGTCTCACCTGACACATCCACTGTAATGATTTGCAGTTGTCTGTATATGTCCTGTAAACGTACAAGACCCAGTGCAACCCCATCCATGTCCTTCTCACTGGGGAGCCGCTGGGAGACCAATGATACATTAGCCAGGAAATCTAGATTCATGGAAAGGTTTAAACACGGCAGGAAAAAATGGAACAAGACTTAATGGACACTGGGTCTAGTCACTTTTAACACGTTCATATCCAAGCATACATAACTGATTTAGTAATTGAGTTGTGTAAGGTTCAATAAGTCTGCGTACAAAATGCCACACTATTCCCTAGTGCACTGCTTTTGACCAGAGCCCTAAAGTAGTGCACTATATTAGGAATATGGGGTCATTTGGGACACAACTTGGGTCTTGTAGTCACACTTAATATGTTATGTCCAAGCATAACTGGTTTAGTAAGGGTCTTGTGTTAGCTTGAGTAAGTTTGAATAAGGTTATTTAAGACACACTTATACAGCCAATAATTGTAATAAGGTGAACATAGATTCTATTACAAGCCTTGTAGATCATATCTGTGATAAAATAACAGATCACTTTGTGGAGGACGCCCTATGTGAGGGGATCCCTATACTGGTGGCTCCCAACCAGGGGTATTAGGACCCCTGGGGGTACTTGGCCTAGCCATAGGGGGTACTTGAGAAGACTCATGAGACCACAGGCTTACTGGTAAAATGCACATTAGGGGGTACTTCAGGGGTACTCCAGGGAGAGCAAAATTCAGTTGGTGGTACAGGAAACAAAAAAGATTGGGAAGCACAGCCCTATACAATGGGATACATAAAGACTAACAAGGGGTATTTAAAGTGCCATAGTGGAGGCCTGTGGGATCTCCAGTGTAAAGTACAGTACAGATCTCAGGCAGTGTGGGAGAGGTGCAATTCATCTTTTTGGGGAACAAGGACCCATATTGTGGGCCAGAATCAGCCGAAATCACCCCTCTCTGTCGGTCTGAACTAAAGGTCAGAAGCACATGCTCAAACTGCATGCAGACCAATTCAATAACTAATGGCAGCACTCTTGTTCTTCATGTCCAAAGAGGAGGCCGCGTCATTGATCCATAAAAACATGAAGTTGTATTAACACGCACACGTACAAGCTGAAAATAAAGACCATCCCTCCTAAATTCAAAGCTTAAATAAACAGTGGAAGTGTGTATATCTAGCAGATAGATACATACCTTCAATATATGAAGAACATGTCTTGGTAACTTGTTCCACCATGTTCCACTCCAGCCTCAGTCTTCACACCAGCTTGTATGCAGTGAAAGGGTTGTTGATGTGTTCTTCCAGATCCTCTGGGAAGGCTCCAGAGGCATTTTCACAGGCTTCAACAACACTGTGTTGGATTATTAGGAAAATATGATTAACTGAAAGCCCATTTCTAAGACCAGCATTAGAGTAGGCCTGTGGCACCGGAGGCCACAATAAAGAAAAGAAAAAAGAGAGACAAAAATATTTCAATACAAAGCAACCAAGTAACTCCTAGATTACGGTTGGAAAATATTAATTTTCTTTCTACAGCCACGTACTGTATCTACATGTCCACCTACCTTGGTGAAGGCCAGAATGGGGCTGAAAAAACAGGAAGTTATTTTTAAAAGTAATCCTAGAACTAATCATCTCGTTTTTCAAAAGGAACAGGATCTGGCACTGTCCTTTTTGGACTGTTTAGTTATGGGACCTGTTTGGCCGGATTTGTTACCTCTCATGGCATTAAAAATAATTTTCACTTTTTGCAATGTAAAAATTTGAGTATAAGTAAACAAAGTTAATTTGAGTTGCCTCTTCGTGAGTTATCCTAACCCCCCCGCCCTATGGGATCAAAATCATGCCAAATGTATTTGCAAATGTAAATCACCAGTCCACAAATATAAATCACTTTCCACAAATGTAAATCACTTTCCACAAATGTAAATCACTTTCCACATATGTAAATAGCAGGATTTCTTATAAGCTTCCGGGTTAGAGTTCCGCTCCTTGAAAGCGGCAGCTCTAGCCTTTAGCTCAGTGTGGATGCTGCCTGTAATCCATGGCATCTGGTTGAGGTATGTACGTATGGTCACTGTGGGGACTACATCATTGATGCACTTATTGATGAAGCCAATGATAGATGTGGTGTACTCCTCAATGCCATTGGAGGAATCCCGGAACATGTTCCAGTCTGTGCTAGCAAAACAGCCATGTAGCTTAGCATCTGCTTCATCTGACCACTTTTTAATTGATCTAGTCACTGGTGCTTCCTGCTTTATTTATTTTTTCTGCTTGTAAGCAGGAATCAGGAGGATGGAATTATGGTCAGATTTGCCAAATGTAGGGCGAGGGAGAGCTTTGTATGCATCTCTGTGTGTGGAGTATAGGTGGTCCAGAGTTATTTTCCCTCTGGTTGGACATTTAAGATGCTGATTCAGCTACAAAGAATATAGATGAAAACTCTCTCTGTAGGTAATGGGGTCTGCAGCTTATCATGAGAAACTCTACCTCTGCCGCCCCTTGTCTTACCAGACACCGCTGTTCTATCCTGCCGGTACATCGCATAACCAGCTGGCTGTGTGTTGATATTGTTGTTCAGCCACGACTCCGAGAAGCATAAGATGTCACAGTTTTTAATGTCCCGTTGGTAGTCTAATCTTCCCAAAAACTTGTCAATTTTATTTTCCAACGATTGCATGTTTGCTAGCAGAATTGAGGGGAGTTTTTTTTTTTTTCTGCCTCCGACTCCTCAAAAGGCAGCCCGCCCTTCGGCCTCTCTTTCTACGCCTCTTCTTCACACAGATCACTGGGGTCGGGGCCTGTTCCCGAGGGAGCCGTATATCCTCCACCTCGGGCTCGTCAGAGTCGTGAAAGAAGAAAAAGGATTCTGCTAGTCCGTGGTGAGTAATCGCAGTTCTGATGTCTACGACAAAAAAACTGTTTTTTTATCAGTAAAATGTCTCCAGGCATCCGTAGTGTGAGGCTAATCTCTCCCCCATTGAATGCAAACTATTCACATACGCAACATGTTCCTTGAAGCATATCTTTTTGCAAAACTGTACCAGATTGGCACTTATCTGCTGATGCCAAGCTGCAGCCATACAATATATGTATTTGTACATATGTGTTATATATTGTGTTTGTTTAATTACTTATCATGGAGCGGACACAGTTTTCATGCTGTGCTTTTGTTTTGTGTCTAGGTGGGATGAAAAGGTCCTAGCAGCAACATTCAGTGCCAACAAAAAAAATACAAATTAAAATAATGAAAGCAAATGGAGCCAATTATTTGATGCATAAATAAGAAGTTTTTATGCATCAAATAATTTGAAGTTATTTTAATTTGTACACTGAGTGTACAAAACATTAGAAACACCTGCTCTTTCCATGATACTGACCAGGTGAATCGAGGTAAAAGCTATGATCCCTTATTGATGTCATCTGTTAAATCCACTTTAATCAGTGTAGATGAAGGGGAGGAGACAGGTTAAATAATTATTTTTAAGCCTGAAGATTATTTTTGAGACAATTGAGACATGGATTGTGTGCCATTCAGAGGGTGAATGGGCAAGACAAAATAATGAAGTGCCTTTGAACAAGGGTACGGTAGTAGGTGCCAGGCACACTGGTTTGAGTGTCAAGAACTGCAACGCTGCTCGTTTTTTCTTTACACTCAACAGTTTCCAGTGTGTATCAAGAATGGTCCACCTATCACGACTCAGGATATGACCCAGATGCAGACACAGGAGGCGGATGGTTCAGCTCTCAGATCATTTATTATAACACGGGGAGCAGGCATAGGGCAGGTCGAGGACAGGCAGAGGTTCGTAACCAGAACAGAGTCCAACAGGTACAGGACGGCAGACAGGAAGAAGCTCATGAACCAGGTCAGAATCATGCAGGTAAAGAACGGCAGGCAGGCTTAGGGCGTACAGAACCGGAAAAGCTAGAAGAAAAAAAAACTAGACAGCAGGGAAAACCAGCAAACACGCTGGGACGACCTGACAATACAAGACCAACTGGCAACAGACACAAAGAAAACGCAGGAATAAATACACAGGGCATAATGGGAGACACCTGGTGGGAGGGGGAGACAAGCACATGACAGGTGAAACAGATCAGGGTGTGACACCACGACCCAAAGCACAATCAGCCAACTTGACACCACTGTGGTTAAGCACTGGAGTCAACTTGGCAAGCATTCCTGTGGAATGCTTTCGACACCTTGTAGTCCATGTCCCGATGAATTGAGGCTGTTCTGAGGGCAAAAGGAGGTGCAACTCAATAATACAGTAGGATGGTGTTCCTGATGTTTTGTTCACTCAGTGTATTTTTGGGACAGTATACAGATACATGACACTTTGACACTAGTGTTTCTGCTTTCGCCTGCCCATTGGAGGGTGCAGGCAATACTCTGGGTACAGGGTACAGCAAAGATACAGAGTAAGGAGCAATGATTTCTGGCTACAAGGATGGACCCTGGAACATCACTTCCAACTGAGGATGAAGGGCATCATGGCAAAGTCCCAGTATTGGAATGTAAGAATTTGGTACCCTTTAAATCACATACTTAGATGTAGTGTAATTGACTATTGGTTGATTTGGACCATTTTAACATTCTTTTTCATGTAATTGCCTCTAGTTTGACATTTTTACTTTATGCTTTGTGTCATTTGAAAGCTGGCTGTTTGTTAGATTGCTCAGTTGGTTGAAGGCATAGTGCTGGCATGACAACATTGATTAAATTCCTGCATGAGCTTCATAAAGTAAATATGTCTGTAAACCATCAATCACTTTGGAAACATGAATCAAACTAGTCAGCGACCATTGTTTTGCTAGTTGTAATGTAGCCTATGTCATTTTACACAAGACATTCTCAGTTTTATGTATAGCTTTTTTTGTCAGGTTGCATAATAAGACATAATGTCATGTGCATAAGGCAACACAGATAATGTGATTCTCTCAGCCCTAATTAAAAATTGTATTTGAAGTGTGTAGCCAATACTGAGGAATGTGACATAGTTTCCCAGAAACAGAAACAAGGAAATTGCCAATTGCCATTCAATCTCTCTCTCGCTCTCTCCTCCCCTCTCTTTTCACAGCACGCACGCACGTACACACATTTACGAAATCACACATCCTCTCCCACATGAAAAAATACTATGGTCTAGTATTACTATATTTATATACTATGTTATTCACTGTAGTCTTTCTGCAGACTTTATTGTAGTATTCACGGTAGTGTTTTTGCGGACATGATTAGTAGTAACTGTTTGGCCATAATGACCATCGTTATGTTTAGAGGGAAAAGGGGGAGGCTTGCAAGCCGAAGAACACCATCCCAACCGTGAAGCATTGTGAGTTTTTGTTTGTCCACCCGCCTCTTGAGGATTGACCACAAGTTCTCAATGGGATTAAGGTATGGGGAGTTTCCTGGCCATGGACCCAACATATCGATGTTTTGTTCCCCGAGCCACTTAGTTATCACTTTTGCATTATGGCAAGGGGCTCCATCATGCTGGAAAAGGCATTGTTTGTCACCAAACTGTTCCTGGATGGTTGGGAGAAGTTGCTCTCGGAGGATGTGTTGGTACCATTCTTTATTCATGGCTGTGTTCTTAGGCAAAATTGTGAGTGAGCCCACTCCCTTGGCTGAGAAGCAACCCCACACATGAAGGGTCTCAGGATGCTTTACTGTTGGCATGACACAGGACTGATGGTAGAGCTCACCTTGTCTTCTCCGGACAAGCTTTTTTACGGATTCCCCAAACAATCGGAAAGGGGATTCATCAGAGAAAATTTATTTACCCCAGTCCTCAGCAGTCCAATCCCTGTACCGTTTGCAGAATATCAGTCTGTCCCTGATGTTTTTCCTGGAGAGAAGTGTCTTCTTTGCTGCCCTTTTTGACACCAGGCCATCCTCCAAAAGTCTTCGCCTCACTGTGCGTGCAGATGCACTCACACCTGCCGGGTGCCATTCCTGAGCAAGCTCTGTACTGGTGGTGCCCCGATCCTGCAGCTGAATCAAATTTAGGAGACGGTCCTGGTGCTTGCTGGACATTCTTGGGTGCCCTGAATGAAGCCTTCTTCACAACAATTGAACCGCTCTCCTTGAAGTTCTTGATGATCTGTTAAATGGTTGATTTAGGTGCAATCTCACTGGAAGCAATATCCTTGCCTGTGAAGCCCTTTTTGTGCAAAGCAATGATGACGGCACGTGTTTCCTTGCAGGTAACCATGATTGACAGAGGAAGAACAATGATTCCAAGCACCACCCTCCTTGTCGCATGGAATAGCCTTCATTTCTCAGAACAAGAAAAGACTGATGAGTTTTAGAGGAAAGGTCTTTGTTTCTTATTATTTTGAGCCTGTAATCGAACCCACAAATGCTGATGTTCCAGATACTCAACTAGTCTAAAGAAGGCCAATTTAATCAGCACAACAGTTTTCAGCTGTGCTAACATAATTACAAAAGGGTTTTCTAATGATCAATTAGCCTTTTAAAATTATAAACTTGGATTAGCTAACACAACATGCCATTGGAACACATAAGTGATGGTTGCTGATAATGGGCCTCTGTACGCCTACGTACGTAGATATTCCATAAAAAATCTTCCATTTCCAGCCACAATAGTGATTTACAACATTAACAATGTCTACACTGTATTTCGGATCAATGTGATGTTATTTTAATAGACAAAAAAAGTGCAGGACATTTCTAAGTGACCCCAAACGCTTGAACGGTAGTAGAAATACATTAGGCTATAGGCCTATTTCAATCATATTGAAATACATTTTAATGTTCTATTTTGCAACTTATTGGCTACTGTCTGTAGTCTAATTTGTCTCAATATAAACTACATGACCAAAGGTATGTGGACACCTGCTCGTCAAACATCTCATTCCATAATCATGGGCATTAATATGGAGTTGTCTCCCCTTTGCTGCTATAACAGCCTCCACTCTTCTGGGAAGGCTTTCCACTAGATGTTGGAACATTGCTGCAGAGACTTGCTCCCATTCAGCCACAAGAGCATTAGTGAGGTCGGTCACTGAATTTTGGCGATTAGGCCTGGCGTTCCAATTCATCTTAAAGGTATTCCGATGGGGTTGAGGTCAGGGCTCTGTGCAGGCCAGACAAGTTCTTTGTCTCTCCTTCACAGTGGGGGACGAGAATATACTGTGGACTCTCAGAGAAAGATGTAAATCTCTGGTGCGTCGGCGGCGCCAAAAGCACATGCAAAAAATATGTTTGTTTGTGCTTAGTCTTCACTTCGGCAGTGGCACCATCCAGAAACAGCCACCCTCTTGACCCACACATGCGTTTGGGGATTTTAGTTTGACGTTTGTCTATACAGAGTGGTGTGGAGAACACATAGACTCAGAGTCATGTATAGCATCTCTGAATGCAGCCTTTACCAGCACTACAATGCATCAATGGGACATGGTGGTCCTTTTGTAAACTGGTCCCAAATCTGTTAGTGCTCTTGTTAACTCCATTGCTGTCATTTTCATGCCAGGCATGAGAGCAGAAACAGACTGGCACACAGGCAACCCATTTTGTGGAACAAATTAAGCAAGGCGACCATAGATATGTGTGGGAAATGATGTACTGAAAAACAGAAAATCAGAATTGACCTCATATATATCTCAGTGGATTAGATGATATGACAAATCAATATCTGGGTTTACACAGCACATATGAGATCAGAAAATTGAACTTTTCAGGCTTTTTTTATAGTAGCAATTCCTCTACATTAGTTTTTACCTCTTCTATTTTCTCTTTGTTTATTTTATTTGTGTGTGTGTGTGTGTGTGTGTGTGTGTGCGGCAGATTAAGTGGATGCTAAAATCAAAACAGCAAGCAAAACATATTCTGTAGTATGTATAGAGGAACAGTGATTCTTGGTCCAAATATTTCTTCTACAATGTATTTTAAATTTATAATGCGGATCTTGCAGAGATGTTGAGACACGTTTCAATGTCATTTAAATCAATCACATAAACTACTCTATGGACTACCCGCTAACAATATAATGCTCGACAATTACTGTAAAAAAAAAGATGCCACACAGTTCAAATGTCAGCTTGGTATTGTTGACATCTTGTCCTGCTTCACTGCACAAACACTTGAAAGGTGCTTTTGTGTAATTCAGTGGAGAGTAACAATGGGGAAATGTGTATGAATGTGTAGGTAAACTGAGGGGAGAATCCATCCTGGCTCCAGTCTCAGTCCATCTGGGACAAAGAGCATCTTCTCCTGAACTCCTGTCCATGGGCCCTCACCCATTTATTGGCAACTAAAACCAGGGATGAAATAAGAGTCAAGTTCTGTGCATTTCATTTTTTGGGATCTCTAATTTACCCATTATATTATTTAATTATCTTATCACTTTATACCATTTTCCCTTTATTATGTACTGATCAGCTGATAGGTTGTTTCCCCATCTGACTGTAATGCTGATGTTATGGCTCAAGTTTTCTCGGTACCCTACTGCTTTAAAGTGCCAACAATGTACTCTACTTGTGTCTTGGCAAATTATTATACCGGTTTCTTACATTACAAAATATATATATACTGTATATATATACATTTTATTTGAATACATTTGTTTTGATAATTACATCTCAATGTTTTTTTATTATTATTTTTATATTATATGGATTATTATGTCTTAATTTCAATAAAATTGTAATAATAAGTGATGAGATTTTGTCTTTTGTCATTACAAAAAACAACTTTTTTCGATGTAGTTGTCCATACTATGAGGCATAGGTTTTGATGGGAACTTACCCCATTTATTGCCCACAAACACAGGGCATGCAGCGTGTAAGGTCCTAGCGTCCTCCTCTCCATTCTGCAAAAGGTTGTACCACAGCACCGCTGAACCCTATAGCAGATTACACAGGTAACAATGAGTTCACGGATATACCTCAAACCAGATCTACAAGCACTACTCACATGTTTTACTGGCTTAGGGCAGAGATGCACAGCTCCAGTGCTCATTAAGGACCACCTATAGTGTATGAGACTGATTTCTACCTGAGAAACTAGGTACATGCACTGTCCTGCCAATCAGTAGCATTAATCAACCAGTTCAGGGCCAGGGAAAACCATAAAGCAGCAGAGCTGCGGGCCTGAGTTGTGCATCGCTGGCTTTTGGACAATGCACATGGACACCTATAGTGTTTAACGTTGCTGTCACTACCCATATAACCACGAATGATGATGATGATTAATCAGCTTTGAATGTACCTTGTACGGTCGTAGAGCAGCTCCTATATCAGGGAACACAGTCGATCCACCCACTGCCACATCACTCATCTGACATGGATCAGAAGAGGGAGACATTATGTACAACACAGTCACATGTTTCATTACTTTGTCACATTTTAACCAGAGATATCGATATACAGCAGTCTTACATAGATTAAGATCGTTGCGATCCTGCCACCCCTCGTCATGTAGTCTGTGTCATTGGTCAGCTGCGGAGCATAAGAATATTACTTAATATGCTTGTTGAACAAATAACACATACCATTATCAAATTATTTTAATGCTTACCTTGTTGTCGAAGTGTGGTTCATATTGGCCCCCAATCCCATAATTTGCAACCTGAAATAAATCTGGCATTTGAGACATTTAAAAAAAGTTCAACACCCTAATCCCTTAAACCTAGCCATATCCTCCAGCCAACACCCAGGCTTAACCCTGAGCTCTGCCTCTAGCTGTCGCCTACCTGGAGCATCTCTGCTGCCTCCATGTCCAGCCCAGTCAGGTCAGCCATTCTCTGGGTAACACGGGAGATGACAGGGTTGTCCTCGTCAGCCAGCCATGCACTGGCCACACAACACAATGGGTTAAGATAAAGTCATAGGGTCACATAAGGTCAGAGGATATCACAGAATCGTTGGTCTACGATCGATCCTGATTGTCAAGCTTTACAAATGGAACTTGCAAAAATAGAGAGTGTATAGAAAAAAAACAGAGGAAGTCTTTATTGTGTATAATTAGCTATTCAAATAGAAGTTACACATTACATCCTGTCTGCTTAATGCATAGTGGAATTCAATACACTATTAAAAATGCACTATTTTATAACAACATAAAAACAACCAACCTTTTAGCCACACGGGTTTCAGCTGAAAATCTTTCTCCTGTCACATGGTCTGACACCTTTGCTCTGTCAAGCTTGGTCACAATGCACAACACAAAATTGAGTCCAAAAAATAAAGACACTTGTGAATATATTCTTAGTAGTTTAAAATCAAGCTACAGTACCTTTGATCTGGATAGGTGTTTTATGGTCTCAATCTCCCTTTCAGATACTAGGTCATGATATCGTATTATTAGTGGATGGTCCCATTCCTGCTCCTCTTTTATAGGGGCATAGATGAGTCGAGGGTTGCCTCTACCAGTGCTGTACCTGCACCGCAATGTCCTCTGTCTCCTCGGGGTCTGACCATCACAGACACAGCATCTTTTATTTATACACTCACAAGACAGGTGGACAATGAGTACAGAATTCATGGAAAAGTTCATGTTGGCAGCTCAGAACCAAATATTGTGTGGCGCTGAACTATGGCCAGCTTTGTTACGGATGTTAAGGACAGACTGTTAATTTACATTCGTAGTATGTTCCTATTTGTTGTTGAGTACGAGGGACTTGCCATTTTGATGCCCTCCCCTCTGCAAAGAGATTCGTATGTTTCGCTTGCTGGTTTGATTAGTGTTAAGATGTTCACTGGTGCATCTGAGGGCAATGAGGGTGTTTGTGTCTGGCTCCCACACCGGATGCTCTCTCTCAGGGTTCTGTAGTAGGCCAGGTGCACCATGGTCTGCATGCAACTGGGGTCTAAGGGGAGGAAGTGTTTTGACAGACACACACTGTTCTGTAGCACATCTTAGCTAACTCTCAAACTTGAGTCCAGATATCAAATTAACATGGTAAAATACTTCACAGGAATTTGGGCTCACTCTCTGGAGATTAATGATTAATGTATTGTTTTTGAAACCATTGCATAAGAGAAACAACTGCTCCTTCATGTAACATAGGCCACATACCCAGTTCCTGCAACTGTTGCGTTAGCTCCAATGCTAGAGGCAGATTACCCATCTGAAAGGCTAGGGGACCCAGGTAGGTCAGAACCTCTCTCCTGGTCACCAGGGCTGGGATGCCATCCTCCAGCTGCCTGAAGGTCTCCTGGAGCCAGAGCAGGGCATACTGGAACTTGTGGTTCTGCAGGGCCACCATGGCAACGTGGAAGGACTCATCTGGATCCAAGGGCGTCACATTTACCTGTCCTGTGAAGCAAATAATGCTACATTTTATTTGTACATTTTATTTGTACAGCACTTTTCATTTAAGACAGAAATCAAAAAGCTCTGAACACAGCAACAACCTTAAACATTTATAAAACAATATGTTTTTTATTTCAAAGGATATTGGTCAGATACTGTACAAGAAACACAGACTATTGGAGGCAGCATAAGACTAACTGGCAGAACTTTAAAAACGTAACCCCTGTAGATCTACGCTCTTTGATCACAAAATCTACTTAGCTAACGTGGAATTGCTTTATGGTGACCGTAAAATGTATCATTTAGCTAGTTGATTTGGAATTTTAGGACCCTGATAGGTATAAAAAAATGAAACAAAATAGATTTGATGAAATATTGAATTTGGTACCACCTGTTTTGAGCCCCACATTTGGGGTTGCATGTTTTGCATGTTATTTTGGCATTAATACGTGTCACATATCAGTTTGCAAACAATGTAAAAAATAATCTATACTGTCACAACATCTGCCAAAGTCGATGCCTCTCCTTGTTTGGGCGGTGCTCGGCGGTCGACGTCACCGGTCTTCTAGCCATCATTGATCCATTTTTCATTTTCCATTGGTTTTGTCTTGTCTTCCTACACACCTGGTTCCAATCCCATTCATTACATGTTGTGTATTTAACCCTCTGTTTCCCCTCATGTCCTTGTCAGAGATTGTTTGTTTGTATATTCGTGTATTATGTATTGGTGCGCGACGGGTTCTTGTACCCACTTTTATTGTATCTTGTATTTTTGATTATGGAGTTTTGTCAAGTCTACTAAATGAATCCATTTATACCAAGTTCGATTCTCCTGCGCCTGCGCCTGACTTCCCCGCCAGCTACACACACGACATTACATATACATCATGTAAACATCATACAAACATGGTCTCTTTTTTGTTTTCTTGAGTAAGGCAGCTCCAAAATGCAGATGTTTCAGCCTAGCTCAGTGCTTTCTGTGGTGGTGGGGCAAGCCAGCAGAAAACACGGAGAGTTGCACCATGATTGACTCAGAGGTCTCAGAGGTCTTTCACTCATGGGGACTTTACGTCACTGCCAAGCGTAAGAAGAGACCTTGAACATTCTAGCCCTGGGGGTTCTGCCATAGAGTTACATTAGAAGTGCCCATCCAAGAAGGCTCAAGGTCATTGGACACAGATAAAATGACGTCAAATCACGTTATATCTACAGTAGCTTTGATTGGACTGATCATGTCAACATCATACTTTCATAATCTCAGCTAGCAGTCATCATCATGAATCAAGTCGATAATCTATTGGCAAATCATTTTTAATCCTTGTCATATGAAGAGAAATAATGAAGTGGTTTGGAAGGAATCAATGACAGTGACTGTGTGGTCCCAAATCTGGGATTAAGGGGCTCTTTTCAAAATTTCAAAATGATAAACATTCAACATTGGCCCTGGTGTCAATGAAGCATGATTTGTGCCGCGCTCGAAACAATTGTTCACCTCGGAACTGCGAATTCTTGAACTCACTGAAGTCAAGTAAACTGGGAAGTCGGGAATAAACGAGCTCCGACTGGGAAAATACGTTTTGAATGGTCATCCAACTTGGATTTGTAAATCCGTCCTCCAGTTGTTTTGAAAGCACCATAAATCCAGAGAATGCCAGACTTTGATGACAAAATTTGCCCCACGAAGGACAGGCACGCCAACTTCCTGTTCAAGACCAAAAATGGTGGTGACATATTAGTTTGTAGCTCACATGGTTCGGATTTTACAGACGATTTCGTGACGATTTTCTTGTCCGGATTCTCTCATGTGTAGAAAAAGGCCGCTTTCACAAGCCCCCATGTAATGCATAAAGAAGGGATTGAGGTGCAGCCACTAGAAGAAACGGAAAGTCTCCAGCATAAACACACTGCGAGCTATTCAATATTCAAAATGATGTCACCGTGTGACAAACGGGTGCGTCAATCGACTCTAGGGGGTTTTAACATAGGACCACATTAGACGAAGGCCGTTAGGTAAAAAGGAGTCTTTAGCCCAGACTGAAGGCTTTGATGGTCTGGGCCATGCAGAGGTGTAAGTGGGGAAGCTCGTTCCACAGCTGGGGGCAGAAAGGGCAGAACGCTAGGTCACCCATCATTTTTAAGTGGGTTTTAATGGACAGACAGTCTATGATCCATGAGCTGCAGTAATGTTTGGTGACGAGGGCAGTGTTGCCATGTATAGGGTTTTCCTGCAAATTGGGCTTCTTTGAAAACGATTTTGTGGGTGAAAATGTATTTGTCTATTTCTAAGTTGAAATATGTATTTCGTGTGACGTGCTGCTACTGACTGTCAGGCAGTGAGGAAGGTTGTTGCTGAGGGACCGGAGGGGTGGGTGTGTTTTGAGAGAGCAGTACAGCTATTGGCTGTGAACAAGACGAGAGAGCAGCACTCGTGCACGTTGTGACAACTTTTTACCAGCTGTCGGTAGGCTATTTATAGTTTGTCATCATTGAGACAAATATTTGAAACATATTTTACATAAAACATATTAATACGCGAGAACTGATACACATCAAGAACTAATGGAGACAAAGCATTGGGAAAGACTTTGGGCGCATTAGAGCGTATTACATAAATTCGCTAGGAGGTGGTTTAAACTGCATTCTAATGTTGACTGCTTCAAGAAAACGGTGGTTCTTTTTGATACAATAAATATGTTGAAATTACAATATCACTGGAGTCATTGCAAATCAATTTGTGCCACTTGTGTAGCCTACCTGGAGCTTGCAAACCCATTTAATAATAAATAGCTTCCCAGCTAGCACAGTGGATCTGGGAAGGTTCTGGCTGAGAGTCGGGGCACTAGGCTGAGAGTCAGACTCAGCCGATGTCATGTGGCCCGAGTCTGGGCCGCCTTCGGCAGTATTACTTATGGCTAGAATGTGGGGATTGAGCTGGGGCTGATTCCGGTATGAGTTATCCGGCCCAAACATATTACTTGGGGCTCGGGCAGATTGTGGCTACTCTCTGGCAGATGATTACACGGGCTGCTATTATTTATTTATTTTTCCATGTTTTCTCATTGTTTCTGTGATCAAAACATACATCTTAAATTCTAAGAGTCCTGTTTAAGTACTATTTTAGTATTTTGATACTTGGGGCAATTGATAAGCATTAAAAACTTTGTGGATGGTGCCTCCCGAGTGGCGCAGTGGTCTAAGACACTGCATTGCAGTGCAAACTGCGTTGCTACAGATGCTGGTTCGGCCGCGACCGGGAAACTCATGAGGCGATGCACAATTGGCCCAGCTTTGTCCGGGTTGGGGAGGGTTTGGCCAGCCGGGATGTCCTTGTCCCATCGCACTGTAGAAACTCTTGTGGCGGGCCAGGCGCATACACGGTCACCAGGTGTACGGTGTTTCCTCCGACACATTGGTGCAGCTGGCTTCCGGGTTAAGCATGCATTGTGTCAAGAAGCAGTGCAACTTGGCGGGGTTGTGTTACGGGAGTTGCAGCGATGAGACAAGACAATTGGATATGACGAAAAGGGGGTAATACATAAATAAATAAAAATTATGGATGTGTAGAATTTGTATGAATAAAATATATAATAGTAATATTTTAAATGACTAAAATCGGTTAATTTTGTATACATTTATTTAAAATTGCATCATGCCGCTTCTGGGGGGATTCTGGTAAGATGCAGGCAAGTCAGCTGAATTCCGGTCGGAAACGGTCAGATGTACTGGGGCCGATTATGGGCAGGCATTCATTTTGATTCCGGGCCAAGTCCGACACCCGATTCCGGGCCGATTAAATCAGTGGCCGCTTTTGGGCTGATTCCTCATTGCTAGCTGAGCTATATTGTTGTTGTAGCCTTGTGTTATTATCCAATTATTAATGTAGGTGTTTAGTTAATTAAATTGGAAATTATCAAAGCTCTATCGCAAATGTCGATCATTTGGTACCTGTCTGTCTGTGCGAGTTTGTTTTGTTCCTCAAACCTACCAGCGTGTTTCCCCTTGCTCCTGCCTTGTCTATTTTCCTGTTTTCCCGGTTTTGTCCTTTCTGCCTGCCCTGACCCTGAGCCTGCCTGCCGTCCGGTACCTTTACCCCACTACTCTTGATTACCGACTTCTGCCTGATCTGACCCGGAGCATGCCTGCCGTCCTGTACCTTTGCCTGCCCTTGTTCGAATTAATACACTTTCCTTACTTCGTCATTGTCTTCCCTTCAAACGTGATAAGCCCAATGTTACAATAAAGGAAAGATACTACTAAAATATGATTTTTTTTTTTGCCCAATAAAGCAAAATAATTATGAATCTTACAGAAATCATCAAGCAATTGTGACCATTGAATGATCCATTTAGGTATATGGCTATCAAGAGAAAATGGAGGCTTAAATTCATAGGAGGCTTAAATTCCAATGGTCTGATTTACCAGAGTGATTATTTACCAAATGTTCCTAGATGTACAGTTCCCGGTTTGGTCTCACCTGACACATCCACTGTAATGATTTGCAGTTGTCTGTATATGTCCTGTAGACGTAGAAGACCCAGTGCAACCCCATCCATGTCCTTCTCACTGGGGAGCCGCTGGGAGACCAATGATACATTAGCCAGGAAATCTAGATTTATGGGAAAGGTTTAAACACGGCAGGAAAAAAATGGAACAAGAGTTAATGGACACTGGGTCTAGTCACTTTTAACACGTTCATATCCAAGCATACATAACTGATTTAGTAATGGAGTTGTGTAAGGTTCAATAAGTCTGCGTACAAAATGTCACATTGTTCCCTAGTGCACTGCTTTTGACCAGAGCCCTAAAGTAGTGCACTATATTAGGAATATGGGGTCATTTGGGACACAACTTGGGTCTTGTAGTCACACTTAATATGTTATGACCAAGCATAACTGGTTTAGTAAGGGTATTCTGTAAGCTTGAGTAAGTTTGAACAAGGTTATTTAAGACTCACTTATACAACCAGTAATTGTAATAAGGTGAACATACAGTTGAAGTCGGAAGTTTACATAAACCTTAGCCAAATACATTTAAACTCTGTTTTCACAATTCCTGACATTTAATCCTAGTCAAAATGTCCTGTCTTAGGTCAGTTAGGATCACCACTTCATTTTAAACCTGTCTAGCCCCGGGGTTCCGCTAGCGGAACTCCTCCCACATTCCACTGAAAAGGCAGAGCGCGAAATTCAAAAAATATTTTTGAGAAATATTTAACTTTCACACATTAACAAGTCCAATACAGCAAATGAAAGATAAACATCTTGTGAATCCAGTCAACATGTCCGATTTTTAAAATGTTTTACAGCGAAAACACCACGTATATTTATGTTAGCTCACCACCAAATACAAAAAAGCACAGACATTTCTTTCACAGCACAGGTAGCTTGCACAAAACCAACCAAACTAACCAAGAAACAACTTCATCAGATGACAAATATACCTCAAAAATGTGCATATTTGAGGTATAAATCATAGTTTTACATTGCAGCTACCATCACAGCTACCATCATAAATAGCACCGAAGCAGCCAGAGTAATTATAGAGACCAACGTGAAATACCTAAATACTCATCATAAAACATTTATGAAAAATACATGGTGTACAGCAAATGAAAGACAAACATCTTGTGAATCCAGCCAATATTTCAGATTATTTAAGTGTTTTACAGCGAAAACACAATATAGCATTATATTAGCTTACTACAATAGCCAACCACACAACAGCATTGATTCAAGGCAACAGTAGTGATAGCGACAAAACCAGCAAAAGATATTAATTATTTCACTAACCTTCATAAACTTCATCAGATGACAGTCCTATAACATCATATTACACAATACATATATGGTTTGTTCGAAAATGTGCATATTTAGAGCTGAAGTCCGTGGTTATACATTGTGAAAACGTACTTTCCAGAATCTCCGGATATATTTCTGACACTCACCTATTCTGACCAAATAACTAATCATAAACTTTACTAAAAAATACATGTTGTACAGGAAATGATAGATACACTAGTTCTTAATGCAATCGCCGTGTTAGAATTCTAAAAATAACTTTAGTACGACATACAGCTTACGTTATAGCGAGAGAAAGCCCAAAATCTGGGCGGAAACTAATAGTAAACATTTTCGACAGAAATATGAAATAACATCATAAATGGGTCCTACTTTTGTTGAGCTTCCATCAGAATCTTGCACAAGGGGTCCTTTGTCCAGAACAATCGTTGTTTGGTTTTAGAATGTCCTTTTTCCCTCTCGAATTAGCAACCAAAACTTGCCAAGTGGCGCGAAGCTGTCCATCGTCACCAAACGCAGAGAACAGAACACGCCAAAACTCCCGAAAAATGTTCAATAATCTGATAAAACTATATTGAAAAAACATACTTTACGATGATATTATCACATTTATCAAATAAAATCAAAGCCGGAGATATTAGCCGTCTATAAGGAAAGCTTTTCAGAAGCCAAAGCTGATGTCCTTCCCGCGTCTTCCTGAACAAAGGAAATTGGGGTCCTGTCATTCCAAGACCTCTCTTTTGACCATAGATATAGCTAGACTCCCCATTTCACCTCTCACTGCCTATTGACATCTAGTGGAAGGCGTATGAAGTGCATGTATAGTCATACATTTCAAGCAAATTGATAGGGAGGCCCTGGAACAGAGCCTCGATTTCAGATTTTTCACTTTCTGACAGGAAGTTTGCTGCAAAATGAGTTCTGTTTTACTCACAGATATAATTCAAACGGTTTTAGAAACTTGAGAGTGTTTTCTATCCAATAGTAATAATAATATGCATATTGTAAGAGCAAGAATAAGTACGAGGCCGTTTAAATTGGGCACGATTTTTCCCCAAAGTGAAAATAGCGCCCTCTATCCTCAACAGGTTATTAAGAATGTGAAATGTCAGAATAATAGTAGAGAGAATGATTTATTTCAGCTTTGATTTCTTTCATCGCATTCCCAGTGAGTCAGAAGTTTACATACACTCAGTTACTATTTGGTAGCATTGCCTTTAAATTGTTTAACTTGGGTCAAACGTTTCAGGTAGCATTCCACAAGCTTCCCACAAAAAGTTGGGTAAATTTTGGCCCATTCCTCCTCACCAGAGCTGGTGTAACTGAGTTAGGTTAGTAGGCCTTCCTACTCGCACACACTTTTTCAGTTCTGCCCACAAATTTTCTAAAGGATTGAGGTCAGGGCTTTGTGATGGCCACTCCAATACCTTGACTTTGTTGTCCTTAAGCCATTTTGCCACAACTTTGGAAGTATGCTTGGGGTCATTGTCCATTTGGTAGACTCATTTGCGACCAAGCTTTAACTTCCTTACTAATGTCTTGAGATGTTGCTTCAATATATCCACATATTTTTCATTCCACATAATGCCATCTATTTTGTGAAGTGCACCAGTCCCTCCTGCAGCAAACATGATGCTGCCACCCATGTGCTTCACGGTTGGGATGGTGTTCTTCGGCTTACAAGCCTCCCCCTTTTTCCTTCAAACGTAACAATGGTCATTATGTTGAAACAGTTCTATTTTTGTTTCATCGGACCAGAGGACATTTCTCCAAAAAGTACGATCTTTGTCCCCATGTGCAGTTGCAAACCGTAGTCTGGCTTTTCTATGGCGGTTTTGGAGCAGTGGCTTCTTCCTTGCCGAGCGGCCTTTCAGGTTATGTTGATATAGGACTCGTTTTACTGTGGATATAGATACTTTTGTACCCGTCTCCTCCAGCATTTTCACAAGGTCCTTCGCTGTTGTTCTGGGATTGATTTGCACTTTTCGCACCTAAGTACGTTCATCTCTAGGAGACAGAACACGTCTCCTTCCTGAGCGGTATGATGGCTGCATGGTCCTATGGTGTTTATACTTGCGTACTATTGTTTGTACAGATGAACGTGGTACCTTCAGGCGTTTGGAAATTTCTCCCAAGGATGAACCAGACTTGTGGAGGTCTACAATTTTTTTTCTGAGGTCTTGGCTGATTTCTTTTGATTTTCCCATGATGTCAATCAAAGAGGCACTGAGTTTGAAGGTAGGCCTTGAAATACATCCACAGGTATACCTCCAATTGACTCAAATTATGTAAATTAGCCTATCAGAAGTTTCTAAAGCCATGACATAATTTTCTGGAATTTTCCAAGATGTTTAAAGGCACAGTCAACTTAGTGTATGTAAACTTCTGACCCACTGGAATTGGGATACAGTTAATTATAAGTGATATAATCTGTCTGTAAGCAATTATTGGAAAATGACTTGTGTCATGCACACAGTAGATATCCTAACCGACTTGCCAAAACTATAGTTTGTAAACAATTGATTTGTGAAGTGGTTGAAAAACGAGTTTTAATGACTCCAACCTAAGTGTATGTAAACTTCCGACTTCAACTGTATCTGCATCATCAATCCATAAAAACATGAGGTTGTATTAAAACCTTTTGTCAATAGGGGGTGCTGTTAGCACTTTTATTTTTTTGACATTGCCAAATTAAACTGCCTAGTAGTCAATTCTTGCTCGTACAATATGCATATTATTGTTATTCTTGGATAGAAAACACTCTCTAGTTTCTATAACCGTTGGAATTATGTCTCTGAGTGGAACAGAACTCTATCTACAGCACTTTTCCTGACAGGGAGTGAGATTTCAGAAATCTTGGCCTCTGGTCCCAGGTCAGTTTTAATGTCCCTGTGAATGCTATGAGGATACAAACACTGCCTACACCTTCCTCTAGATGTCAGTAAGTGGTGACAATTTGAATGGAGTCGATTGCGCAATCAGGGCCTGTATAAAACACAAAAGACCGGAAGTAGCTTTCTTTTGGATCCTGCGCTGGACGCATGAAGGGCGTCGGACCGACCCCTTTCCAAGCCTTGGTTTAGCCAGTAATATATCGCCGGTCATGTTTTTACTTGTTATAGGTGTTAAAAACATCATAAGGTAGTTAATTTAAACCGTTTTATAGCAATTTATATCCGTTTAGTGCGATTTTGAGGCATTTATTTGTGACGCCCTTCCATGAGCTGGGCACGTTTCCTGTACATACCGAACGTTATTGGCCATTTCGACGGGACAAGAGGACATCTTTCGACCAAAAGACGATTAGACCGGAGAAAGGATACATTGCCCAAGATTCTGATGGAAGAACAGCTCATAGTAAGAACTATTTATGATGATAAATCGCTGTTCTGTTGAAAATTTTTAAACGCATATATCGCCATTTTGTTATGTGTAGCTTCGCTTTGGCGGACCCGGTATTGCACAGTAAGGATAATTTTAGAAATGTAAGTCAGCGATTGCATTAAGAACTAATTTGTCTTTCGATTCCTGTCAACCCTGTATTTTTTAGTCAAGTTTATGATTAGCTATCGATTAGACTAGATCACTCTCAAAGATAGCGCCCGACATTTTCAGGCCAGTTTTGCTACTATTCTCATTGTATAACCACGTTTTTTTGTGGCTAAATATGCACATTTTCGAACAAACTCTATATGTATGTTGTAATATGATGTTACAGGAGTGTCATCGGAAGAATTCTGAGAAGGTTAGTGAAAAAATTTATATATTTTGGTGATCATAACGTTATCGCTCCCGTTGCCTTGAATTCATGCTGGGGTAACGTTTGCACATGTGGTATGCTAATATAACGATTTATTGTGTTTTCGCTGTAAAACGCTTAGAAAATCTGAAATATTGTCTGAATTCACAAGATCTGTGTCTTTCCATTGCTATGCTTTGTCTATTTTTATGAAATGTTTTATGATGAGTAAATTGGTAATACACGTTGCTCTCTGTATTTATTCGAGTCGAGTTGTGATGGTGGGTGCAATTGTAAACTATGATTTCTACCTGAAATATGCACATTTTTCTAACAAAAACTATCCTATACAATAAATATGTTATCAGACTGTCATCTGATGAGGTTTTTTCTTGGTTAGTGGCTATCAATATCTTTATTTGGCCGAATTGGTGATAGCTACTGGTGGAGAGAAAAAATGGTGGACAAAGAAAAATGGTGTCTTTTGCTAACGTGGTTAGCTAATAGATTTACATATTGTGTCTTCCCTGTAAAACATTTTAAAAATCAGAAATGATTGCTGGATTCACAAGAAGTGGATCTTTCATCTGGTATCTTGGACTTGTGATTGAATGATATTTAGATGCTACTATTTACTTGTGACGCTATGCTAGCTATGCTATTCAGCTTTTTTACTGGTGGGGGGGGTGGGGGGTGCTCCCGGATCCGGGTTTCTGACGCGGTAGAAGTTAACAAGCGCACATCAACAGCGGAAGTGTGTATATCAAGCAGATAGATACTATGTGAATACCGTATACATCTAATGATGTTAATTTCCATTCAAGATATTAGATCAGTACCTGCAATATATGAAGAACATGTCTTGGTAACTTGTTCCACCATGTTCCACTCCAGCCTCAGTCTTCGCACCAGCTTGTATGCAGTGAAAGGGTTGCTGATGTGTTTTTCCAGATCCTCTGGGAAGTCTCCAGAGGCATTTTCACAGGCTTCAACAACACTGTGTTGGATTATTAGAAAATATGATGAACTGAAAGCCCATATCTAAGACCAGCAGCAGAGTATGTAGGAGTTATGGCACCAGAGGCCACAAAAAAAAAGAGAAAATACATTCTGTTTTGAAAAACCAAGTAACTCCTAGATTACGGTTGAAAATGTTCATTTTCTTTCAACAGCTACATACTATATCTACATGTCCACCTATCCTGGTGAAGGCCAGAATGGGGCCGAAATCACACATGCAACATTTCAATTTTTTTCATAATATGAAGATTTCCCACAGCAGGCTCGTTTTTTTTTCTTTATTGCCAAGAAGATCAATAAAACAATTAAAACTGATTCCAGGTCTCTTTTTAGAGGACTTAGACTTCATGACTGTGCCAAAATATATAACTTTTAAGTCGGAAACTGGGTCCTTCTGATTCCTCAATGGATAGATGAGGTTAATTGCTGAATATTATGTGACAAAGTGGACATTTCCCATAAACCCACTACCCTCTGCACTGTCACCTGTTAAATCGGTCTATGCATTGTTTCTGTGCTGTGATGTAATCTCTGAGGCTCTGGATGAGGCTCCGCTCAATGACAAGCAGTTCCATCATGTGATCTGTCAGGAAGGGGAAAATGCCGTTCCCAATGAATATCATCTGACGCTCATAGACACAGAGGTGCACATACACTAATAGTGAATCGTCTTTAAATCACAAATCCGTGAATGACCTCAATCCTGACTATAAAGTTTTGATTCAGTGAATGTGCATCTAAAAAGTAATATAACTTTACCTGTAGAGGAGTAGAACTCAGTCTCTTCAGCACAGAAAGTCCAGCCTATCAGCAATAATAAAATCACACGTCGAAGACAATTTGCTTCCATTTCCAGGCCAGTCGCACAGCTCTAGCCCTGTTTAAGTAAAACTCCAAATATACCCAATGTATATGTTATATATACATTAAGGTATACCCAATGTTGATGTTGAACCAGCAAATACAATCGTATTCTTCTCAGATTCCAAGATGAGAGTTCAAAGCAGAAATGATGTGGTAAAATACAACTACTACGTTCTGAAAGACACTACTCCAAAGACAGTCGAGAAGCCAAACATGTCCACGTCAATGAGTCTGGTCAAACCCTTACATCTCGAGTCACCTGCACCTACAGTTTTCATAAAGCACAGTCATGGCAAATAGAGGATCTTTTCATTCGCACTAATCTGAATTGAGTAACCTACTGCACAGTTTAAGTCCACAGATTATGGCACTAGTAAGAGCGTGCTAGCCACATTGTCTTACAAATGCTGTAGACAAGAGATAGACAGAGGTAGTAAAATGCCATGAAGTTGTGCAAAACCATGTAGGCGCTAAACCCCTACTACTGTAACTCCCTGATGGCGTATGTGTCATAACACCTAAGTAGAAATGCATTTAGTTTAACTGAGGATTTAGCATTGAACTGAACCAGGGTTATGGAGATACCACCAAGGGCTACTGTTAATCCTTTAATGACAGGGTGTGGACATGGCTTCATTTATGGTGAAACACCAGAAGACATAAAGCCATGCTTAGCAATGTGACTCATAGGCTGAGTCCCTCTTACACAAACTCTTCAACTCTCTTACCCAACACATCTATTCTGTTAGGGTGTCATCTGTTTGTCTCAAATGAACCACAAAGTGCACCCTCGTCAACATACAAACCTGTCATGAGAGGATCTCTAGGGAATTTTGACAGCAATTTGACATAATATCCGAACAAAGCTAAGGGAGCGGAAGAGAGAAACGTATTTATGAGTGTGGACGGACAGTAAATTAGACTTGTGCGGTAACATTAACTTTCCCGTGTTCAGTCAATACTAAAATAGAAGCACATGGTAAGATGCCCCACAGTCATAGTAGGGTAAGGGCAAGTTATGGAACAAGACAGCTTGGAGATATCATGGCAGAGAGGAGGGAATGAGACCTTTACCTGTAGGCCCACAGTTGATCTCATATACGGTACATGGGTTCCCATATACACTGAGTGTACAAAACATTAGGAACACCTGCTCTTTCCATGACATAGACTGACCAGGTGAATCCAGGTGAAAGCTATGATCCCTTATTGATGTCACTTCTAATTAAAATTAAAATCTGTGTAGATGAAGGGGAGGAGACCGGTTAAAGAAGGATTTTTAAGCCTTGAGACAATTGAGAAAATAATTGTGTATGTGTGCCATTCAGAGGGTGAATGGGCAAGACAAAGATTTAAGTGGCTTTGGATGGGGTATGGCAGTAGGTGCCAGGCGCACCGGTTTGAGTGTGTCAAGAACTGCAACACTGCTGGGTTTTTAATGCTCAAAAGTTTCCCGTGTGTATCAAGAATGGTCCACCACCCAAAGGATATCCAGCCAACTTGACACAACTGTGGGAAGCATTGGAGTCAACATGGGCCAACATCCCTGTGGAATTCTTCGCCACCTTGCAGAGTCCATGCCCTGACAAATTGAGGCTGTTCTGATGGCAAAGGGGGGTGCAACTCAATATTAGGAAGGTGGAAATGGAAAATGTTGACACCAACATTACTGTAATGAGTTACAGGGTAAAGGCTGAGATGTTACCAAATCGCAGTCTGCTCGGAAATGAGTCCCTGTCCATGAGCTCTTGTCCGATCATTCTCGAACAGTGTTTTAAATAATCAATGTGACATGCGGCAAAACACTCAATGTTTTCAGTGTGGTGTGTAAAAACATTTTAATAGTGAATGTCTGACTGACTTTCGCAAAGTGAGAGGCCTTGTTTGAGACTGTCAAAACCGTGATGTAGTATGGGTAAATTGTGACTGACTGATCTACAAATAATATTGAATAGTTCTTTTGTAGGTGATTTGACTAGTCAGTCTTGACTCGCCTTTAAAGTCGACTGCAATGTTGAACGCACCCATAGAGTTTGGTCCCGTTCCCCTGCTCAGACATTGCATCCATCCACCAACGGTTGCGTACCAGGTCATCAACGTTTCTGTTGGACACCACATTGCTATAACATATGATACATAAAATACCTATCCAGGCGTTGTAAGATCTGGCATGCATCATCAACGCCTGGGCAGAGGAACGCGCCCCATGTGTGTAGGAAAAATGGCACCCTCATCACCGCTTTGCTACAATTCTCTGTCGTGAACAGTTGGGACATGTTAATCTTGAAAACATGTCATCCTTACTAGTTGGTGATGATGGCATGGCTTTACATTTAAAAAACATTTGATTTATCTAGGCAAGTCGTTTAAGAACAAATTCTTATTTACAATGACGGCCTACACCGGCCAAACCCAGACGACGCTGAGCCAATTGTGTGCCGCCCTATGGGACTCCCAATCACGCCCGGTTACATACATCAATAGCCTTTCTCAATGGTGGTGGTGATGACATTATGAAACAGTAATGTTACACAACTTTGTTCACAAGGTTACAATATAGGCCTTCCAATGTAGCCTGGTCTCATATCTGTTTGACAATGACTGACAAGGAGTTGGCATGATAGCACAAACAGACTGGCCCTCAGTCAGCTGCCCATCAGCTAGTGGCTAACTCCTGAAGTGGTTCATATTTGATGATGACTAGTCCTTTTTTCTTGCACTTAGATCATGCAGGCAGTGTTGATGTGATTTATCAGGCAGTCAGATATAAATCATGAGCCTTAGCCAATTTTAGGCTAATTTAGAAAAATGTAATCATAAAATAGGTTAGGGCTAGGCAAAACCTCATAACAACTTACATTTGACAGAGCCGGCAGAGATCAGCCATCACAATAGTGAATGTAGGCCGCCTGCACTTTTAATCAAATACACTGTTTATTCTGCTCCACATTTTCCATCTTTTAAAAAGGTCACAATCATACAGTGTAATAATTTAAGAAGTCTATAAATACAAACGTAAATGGACAGGAATAGATGAAGCAGTATGTTCTGATAGGGTTGTGCAGTCAGTATGTGGTTATGCATAAGTCATTTTTGTATGAAACATCTGAATGCTAAATAAACATGTAAACAAAACAAGAAATCAGATACTTTAATGCTACATATCCATTTCTCTCTATCTGCATAGGTACTGCAGACTCCCAAGCTTCAGATCATTGTTAAAAGCCATAATGGATACCACAGTAGGTAGGTGTGTGTGTGTGTGTGTGTGTGTGTGTGTGTGTGTGTGTGTGTGTGTGTGTGTGTGTGTGTGTGTGTGTGTGTGTGTGTGTGTGTGTGTGTGTGTGTGTGTGTGTGTGTGTGTGTGTGTGTGTGTTTTCAATCAAAAGTTCAGGCACTGCAGTTGGAGTGTACTCCTCCAGCCAGGGTTCAGGGGTGAGAGGTCAAGTTCAGTCCACTTCTGTCAGGCCACATGGTCTCCTGAACTCCTGACCTCGCTCGTGGATCCATTTGTTGGAGACTGGCAACAGATTTTTTTTAAAGAAAAAAAAGTACAGTATGTCAATGTCAGTCTCAATTCAGTGGAAGTCACAATTATCTCCAATGTGTGAGATTAGGGCTCTGTTAAAA
Organism: Salvelinus alpinus; assembly: GCF_045679555.1. Taxonomy (NCBI): domain Eukaryota; kingdom Metazoa; phylum Chordata; class Actinopteri; order Salmoniformes; family Salmonidae; genus Salvelinus; species Salvelinus alpinus. Next base: position 68,749,666 of record NC_092086.1, read on the forward strand.
CCTACAACTACCAGGAAGACTCCCCTCACAGGTAGATGCTTCCTATTCCCAAAGTACAGTGCCTTCAGAAAGTATTCATACCACTTGACTTATTCTCCATTTACTTGTGTTATGTTTTATCCATTTGGATTTTAGGCTATGTAAAATCTCACCCATCTACACACAATGCTCCATAATGACAACCTGAAAACATGTTTTTAGAAATTATGGCAAAGCTATTGAATATTGAAATATCTTATTTACATAAGTATTCACACCCCTGAGTCAAAATTTTCTGGAAGCACTTTGGGCAGCAATTACAGCTGAGAGTCTTTCTGGGTAAATCTGTAAGAGCTTTCCACACCTGGATTGTGCAACATTTGCCCATTTATTATTTTCAAAATTCTTCAAGTTCTGTCAAATTGATTGCTGATCATTCCTAGACAATAGTTTTCAGTATACTGAACAAAAATATAAAAACGCAACACGCAACAATTTCAAAGGTTTTACTAAGTTACAGTTCATATAATAAAATAAAATCAATTGAAATACATGTATTAGGCCCTTAATCTATGGATTTCACATGACTGGGAATACAGACATGCATCTGATGGTCACAGATACATAAAAAAAAAGGTAGGGATCAGAAAACCAGTCAGTATCTGGCATGACCATAATTTGCTTCATACAGCATAGAGTTGATCAGGCTGTTGATTGTGGCATTGGAATGTTGTCCCACTCCTCTTCAATGGCTGTGCGAAGTTGCTGGATATTGGCGGGAACTGGAACATGCTATTGTACACGTCGATCCAGACCATCACAAACATGTTCAAAGGGTGACATGTCTGGTGAGTATGCAGGCCACGGAAGAACTGGGACATTTTCAGCTTCCAGGTAGTGTACAGATCCTTGCAACATGGGGCCGTGTATTATCATACTGAAACATGAGGTGATGGCGTCGGATGAACGGCACGACAATGGGCCTCAGGATCTCGTTATGGTATCCCTGTGCATTCAAATTGCCATCGATAAAATGCAATTGTGTTTGTTGTACGTAGCATATGCCTGCCCATACCATATCCCCACCGCCATCATGGGGCAGGCACTCTGTTCACAACGTTGACATCAGCAAACTGGTCTCCCACATTACGCCATACACTGCTATCTGTACAGTTGAAACTGGGATTAATCCGTGAAGGGCACACTTCTCCAGTGCGCCAGTGGCCATCGAAGGAGAGCATTTGCCCACTGAAGTCGGTTACGACGCCAAACTGCAGTCAGGTCAAGACCCTGGCGAGGACAACGAGCATGCAGATGAGCTTCCCTGAGACGGTTTCTGACAGTTTGTGCAGAAATTCTTCAGATGTGCAAACCCACAGTTTCATCAGCTGTCTGGGTGGCTGGTCTCAGATGATCCGTCAGGTGAAGAAGCCGGATGTGGAGGTCCTGGCCTGGTAACATATGGTCTGCGGTTGAGGCCGCTTGGACGTACTGCCAAATTCTCTAAAACAACGTTGGAGGCAGTTTATGGTAGAGAACTTAGCATTCAATTCTTTGGCAACAGCTCTGGTGGACATTCCTGCACTCAGCATCCCAATTGAACACTACCTCAAAACTTAAGTAATCTGTGGCATTGTGTTGTGTGACAAAGCTGCACATTTTAGAGTGGCCTTTTATTGTCCAAAGCACAAGGTGCACTTGTGTAATGACAATGCTGTTTAATCAGCTTCTTGACATGGCACAGCTGTCACGTGAATTAATTATCTTGGCAAAGGAGAAATGCTCACTAACAGGGATGTAAACAAATTTGTGCACAACATTTGAGCGAAATAAGCTTTTTGTGCATACGGAACATTTCTGCTATCTTTGATTTCAGCTCATGAAACATGGGACCAAAACTTTACATGTTGCTTTTACATTTTTGTTCAGTGTAAATTTAAGTCAAAACTGTAACTCATTCCCTGTCTTCTTGGTGAGCAACTCCATTGTAGATTTGTCCTTGTGTTTTAGGTTCCTCAGAGCCGCGTCTTCAGAGCACGTGTTTACAGACATATTCAATTTCTCCCTATCCTAGTCTGCTGTCCCCACTTGCTTCAAGATGTCTAGCATTATTCCTGTACCCAAGAAAGCAAAGGTAACTGAACGAAATAACTAAATCGCCCCGTAGCACTCACTTCTGTCATCATGAAGTGCTTGGAAAGGCTACTTAAGGATCATATCACCTCTACCTTACCTGACACCCTAGACCCACTTCAATTTGCATACCGCCCCAATAGATCCACAGACGATGCAATCACCATCGTGCAGTGCGATGGAACACTGGTCACACTGCCCTATCCCATCCTGACAAGAAGAATACCTATGTAAGAGCGCTGTTCATTGAATACAGCTCAGCCTTCAACACCATAGTACCCGCCAAGCTCATCCTTAAGCTTGGGGCCCTGGGTTTGAACCCCGCCATGTGCAACTGGGTCCTGGACTTCCTGACGGGCCGCCCCCAGGTGGTGACAGTAGGAAACAACACCTCCACTACGCTGATCCTAAACACAGGGGCCTCACAAGGGTGCGTGCTCAGCCCCGTCCTGTACTCCCTGTTCACCCACGACTGCGTGGCCATGCACGCCTCCAACTTAATCATCAAGTTTGCAGATGACACAACATTTGTAGGCCTGATTACCAATGACGAGAGCCCACGGGGAGGGGGTGAGGCCTCTGCCGGAGTGGTGCCATGAAAACAAACGTTTCCTCAATGTCAACAAAACGAAGGAGCTGATCGTGGACTTCGGGAGACAGCAGAGGGAGCACGCCCCCATCGACATCAACGTGGCCGTAGTGGAGAAGGTAAAACGCTTCAAGTTCCTCGGCATACACATCACTGACAATCTAAAATGGTCAACCCACACAAACAGTTTGCTGAAGAAGGTGCAACAGCGCCTCTTCAACCTCAGGAGGGTGAAGACATTTGGCTTGGCCCCTCACAAACCTTTACAGATGCACCATTGAGACCATCCTGTCAGGTTGTATCACCGCTTGGTATGGCAACTGCACCGCCCGCAACCGCAGGGCTCTCCAGAGGGTGGTGCGGTCTGCCCAACAAATTACCGGGGGCACACTGCCTGCCCTCCAGGACACCTACAGCACCCGATGTCACAGGAAGGCCAAAAAGATCATCAAGGACATCAACCACACGAGCCACGGCCTGTCCACACAGCTATCATCCAGAAAGCGAGGTCAGTACAGGTGCATCAACAGCTTCTATCTCAAGGCCATCAGACTGTTGAATAGCCATCACTTGCCGGCCTCCATCCAGTACCCTGCCTTGAACTCAGTCACCGTCATTAGCCGGCTACCACCCGGTTACTCAAACCTGCTCCTTAGAGGCTGCTGCCCTATGTACATAGGCATGGAATCACTGGTCACTTTGATAACGGAACACTGGTCACTTAAATAATATTTACATGAAAGTAAGGTATTTACAGCGGAAATTATTCAGGCCCCTTGACTTTTTCCACATTTTGTTACATTACAGCCTTATTCTAAAATGTATTAAATTATTTTTTCCCCCTCATCAATCTACACACTGACAAAGCGAAAACAGGCTTTTAAAAATGTTAGCAAATGTATTGAACATTTTAAACTGAAATACCTTATTTGCTTAAGTATTCAGACCCTTTACTATGAGACTCGAAATTGAGCTCAGGTGCATCCTGTTTCCATTAATCATTCTTGAGATGTTTCTACAACTTGATTGGAGACCACCTGTGGTATATTCAGTTGATTTTTGAAAGGCACACATGTCTATATAAGGTCCCACAGTTGATGTGGGACCTTATGCATGTCAGAGCAAAAACCAAGCCATGAGATCGAAGGAATTGTCCGTAGAGCTCTGAGACAGGACGAGGGACAGATCTGGGGGAGGGTACCAAAAAATGTCTGCAGCATTGAATGTCCACAAGAACACAGTGGCCTCCATCATTCTTAAATGGACAAAGTTTGTACTCACCAAGACTCTTCCTAGAGATGGCCGCCCAGCTAAACTGAGCAATCGGGGGAGAAGGGCCTTGGTCAGGGAGGTGACCAAGAAACCGATGGTGGAGATGGTAGAACATTCCAGAAGGACAACCATCTCTGCAGCACTCCACCAATAAAGGCCTGATTGTTTGAGTGCTGCAGAGATAGTTGTCCTTCTGGAAAGTTCTCCCATCTTCACAGAGGAACTCAGGAGCTCTGTTAGAGTGACCATCGGGTTCTCGGTCCCCTCCCTGACCAAGGCCCTTCTCCCCTAATTGCTCAGTTTGGCCGGGCGGGTCTGAATTCTTATGTAAATGTAATATAACTTTTACATTTTTTATACATTTTAAAACATTTCTAAAAATCTGTTTTTGCTTTGTCATTCAGCGGTAATGTGTGTAGATTGATGAGGGGGAAAAAAACAATTTAATAAATTTTAGAATAAGGCTGTAACGTAACAAAATGTGGAACAAGTCAAGGGGTCTGAATACTTTCCAAAGGCACTGTAGATGAAGTCTCTTCTAGATGAAAAGTCCCCTCCTTGATCTTAATGGAGGCTGCTGTTCTGTCTTACCCAGCTAATTGTATATCATCCATGTCCTTGTTCAGCCACGACTTGGTGCCAAGAGTGTGCAAAGCTGTCATCAAGGCAAAGGGTGGCTACTTTTAAGAATTTCAAATATAACATATATTTTGATTTGTTTAACACTTTTTTGGTTACTACACAATTCCATATGTGTTATTTCATAGGGTTGATGTCTTCACTATTATTCTACAATGAGAAAATAATAAAAATAAAGAAAAACCCTGGAATGAGTGTCCAAACTTTTGACTATTACTGTAAATGTGTATGCGACCAATAAAATGTGATGTATTGTCCGGCTGAAATGTGAGTTCATCTCCCAGTGTCTGGTGGAAAGCAGACAGACCCAGGTTTTCCTCTAGGATTTTGCCTGTGCTTAGCTCCATTCCGTTTCTTTTTTATCCTGAAAAACTCCCCAGTCCTTATCGATTACAAGCATACCAATAACATGATGCAGCCATCCCTATGCTTGAAAATATGGTACTCAGTAATGTGTTTTAATTGGATTTGCCCTAAACATAACACTTTCTATTCAGGACAAAGGGTTAATTGCTTTGACACATTTCTTTTTTGCAGACTCCATGCAACTTATTGTGTGACTTGTTAAGCAAATGTATTTAGGCTTGCCATAACAAAGGAGTTGAATACTTATTGACTCAAGACATTTCAGCTTTCCATTTTTAATTAACTTGTAACAATTTGAAAAACATAATTCCACTGACATTATGGGGCATTGTGTATAGGACAGTGACAAAAAAATCTGAATTTTTCTGAAGGCACTGTAAGTGTATGTGCAGGCAGACTTTCAAAAAAACAAACACTGCGGGTCATTCCATGTCATTTCCACAAGCCATGACACCCACCATCTCAGATTGTTAGAAACAGATAAGATAAGCATTCCTTCAACATTATTTTGTTGAAATATAATTTGATCTTTGAGAATTTAAGCTAACTGATAGTACATAAATTGGCCATTTTATTTGATAGGATTCATATATTATTCAATAAATATAGTACCCAACCTCCGATTTGGACCAAACTTCTTCTTACCAATGAGTAAGACATGAGGAATCCAAAAATGGTTGCTAAGAGAAGGTCAACAACATATATTTCATGGAGAACTGTCTTGACTTGTAGGACCACGTAATTTACAGTATTTTTATTATGAGCAATTAGTTTTCTACCCAAAAGATGCAAAGAAAATGTTGTGATCCATTTAATAAATACAAGTGACCAGCAAAATTGGTAAAAAGGTGTGACAGTATAGCAGGAACAGTACCATCTAGTGGTCAAAACCTGGTACTTTCACAAAGTTTAACAGGAAATAAGGCAAGTGACTTCAATGACTAATTTCTCTGAACAGGGGGAAATAACCGTCACCAGATTCACAGGGAATACATTACATAGTATGAATAAACAATACTCCAAGATGCAGCTCCATACTACTTGTCAAACACAGAGAACTGATACTGAACACTGGTTGTTGGGGTGGGATTGGTGTGAGGTGTGGGGGTGGCTTTCGTCAATTCTTTGGGATTCCTCATGGCTTTATCATTGCTTGGAAGAATGTAGGTCCAAATCAGATGTAAGGTACTATATCTATTGAATATTATATGAATCATATAAATTAAAATGGTCAATTTGGGTGCAATCAATTGTCTTCATTTCTCAAAGAGTAAATTATATTTTAAAATAATGATTCAGGAATGCAAATCCTATCTAACTACAGAAACGATTTCAAAACAATCTGAGATGGTGGGTGTCGAAATCTTCTTTCTTGTGTTTTTTGATGTGGAACGACCCTGCGGTAACATTCCTATGAAGGTTTGTTTGCAGCCTATGTGAGAGATACATACAAGGAGCACCGACTAGGAAGTAGTCAAAGAAACACAAATGACTGACACCAATTCATTGATTGATATTGAGATTAGACGCTGCTTGTGAGTTTGGATTAAACTCTCCATCCAACTCACCCCATTTACATCCTACTAAGACAGGACAGGCAGCGTGTCTAGTCCTGTAGTCTCCCTCTCCACTCCTAAAGAGGTTGTACCAGAAGACTGCAGTTCCCTGTGGACACACATAGATGAGACATACCCTGTTCAGTACATGTAAGTCACCACTGCATCGACATGATGGCCCACTATAAGATAGTGTGTGCCCTCTCAACCCAGGGTTCCATTAATTTGATGAAAAGGGCCAGGGGTTTTCCCTGACCATGTGACCTGACCAGGAAAACCTAGAGCCAAGAGGTTTTCACGACCAGGTCACATGGTCAGGAAAAGCTCCTGGCCCTATAGTGATGAGGCCTGTACTTGTCTAAGAGTAGGTAAATGGTTTATCTCTCACCTTTTTGGGATATATAGCTGCTCCAAAGTCTGGGAACACAGTTGCTCCTCCCGCTTCAACATCACTCATCTGTCAGGGAAAACACAACCCTGTCAGCTGGCTTTACTGATATACAGTAAGTGCACTTATGAATTTACTATACTGTAAGAAATGTGTACTGCCTTTAAAAGGACACACTGTTTTAACAGGCGCGTAATGATATAAGTTACAGGTAGCCTAGTGGTAAGAAAGGCGAGCCAGCAACCGGAATGTTGCCCGTTATAATCCCAGGTCTGACGGTATGAAATCCTAGATGACATTGCTTGTTGTTGTGCCCTTGAGCAAGGCACTTAACCACCCACAACAACTGCTCCCCTGGCGCCCAGTGTGGCAGCCCCCTGCTACAACCTGTACATGTATACTTGTGTCTTTCAGAGGGGTTGGGATAAAGAAAAGTGACATTTCTATTGGACCATGTGACCAATGGACGAATAAAGTGATATTTATTATTTATTTAAAAAAATAACATGTAGCAATGTAAAGACTACTGACGATCTAAATAACATGTAGCAATGTAAAGACTACTGACGATCTAAATAACATGTAGCAATGTAAAGACTACTGACGATCTAAATAACATGTAGCAATGTAAAGACTACTGACGATCTAAATAACATGTAGCAATGTAAAGACTACTGACGATCTAAATAAAATAATAACATGTAGCAATGTAAAGACTACTGACGATCTAAATAAAAAAATAACATGTAGCAATGTAAAGACTACTGACGATCTAAATAAAAAAAATAACATGTAGCAATGTAAAGACTACTGACGATCTAAATAAAATAATAACATGTAGCAATGTAAAGACTACTGACGATCGAAATAAAATAATAACATGTAGCAATGTAAAGACTACTGACGATCGAAATAAAAAAAATAACATGTAGCAATGTAAAGACTACTGACGATCGAAATAAAAAAATAACATGTAGCAATGTAAAGACTACTGACGATCGAAATAAAAAAATAACATGTAGCAATGTAAAGACTACTGACGAGCTAAATTTAAAAAATAACATGTAGCAATGTAAAGACTACTGACGATCTAAATAAAATAATAACATGTAGCAATGTAAAGACTACTGACGATCTAAATAAAATAATAACATGTAGCAATGTAAAGACTACTGACGATCTAAATAACATGTAGCAATGTAAAGACTACTGACGATCGAAATAAAATAATAACATATAGCAATGTAAAGACTACTGACGATCTAAATAAGTGTCTTGAAAGTCTTGAAACTATGACAAATTGTTTAATGACACTAAACATAATGTTTATTCAACACCATTATACTATTATACAGCAACACCAAGTCCATAACAGCCAGTCATTCAACTAGACAGAAGTGCAGCAGAAAACTGAGTGGTCCAAAAGCGCTGTAGTTTTGCAAAGCATTGCATTCTTCTTCTGTTTACACACTCACATCATGCATACAGTATTAGCATGGACCAAGAAACAAGGTAGCATGTTGTGGGGGGGGGGGGTGGGGGGTACAACACGCCGCAATATGCACTGAAATTGACTGACAGAGACTCCAAGGGGAAATGTCCTGTTTTTGACCACCTTTCTTCCGACAACCATCTACTAGGTTAGTGATTAGGTTAAATCGGTAACACCGATTTGTCAAATGGTTGAGAAACATGGAAATGTCAATCAATTGAAGTCCAATATTCAAATAGAGTTCATGGATCTGTCGAAAACAAAAAAATTATGCAAAATGGAGACCCCAAAAAAGAAGAGTCCAAATCTAAATCAGTAACTGCTACTGTAAATTGACGGCAGCAACTGGAGACGCATACTTACGTAATTTAAAAAAGTAGCCACACGATTTCCAGTGCCTAATGTTTTGAAAGCATCAGGTTCATCTTTCTATGAAGATAAAATTTGAGAGTAAAACACACGTTGAACATACACAGAGACATGTACTTACGTAGTTCAGGAAGGTAGCAAGTCTATTTCCATCGACCATGATGTCCTGAGGACGCTGCAACAAATGTTTATAACTTTTAACCCAGACTGAAATGAATAACTCTTGGATCCCGCCACTAGGGCACTAAATAAATATATACAGTGGGGAGAACAAGTATTTGATACACTGCCGATTTTGCAGGTTTTCCTACTTACAAAGCATGTAGAGGTCTGTAATTTTTATCATAGGTACACTTCAACTGTGAGAGACGGAATCTAAAACAAAAATCCAGAAAATCACATTGTAGGATTTTTAAGTAATTAATTTGCATTTTATTGCATGACATAAGTATTTGATCACCTACCGACCAGTAAGAATTCCGGCTCTCACAGACCTGTTAGTTTTTCTTTAAGAAGCCCACCTGTTCTCCACTCATTACCTGTATTAACTGCACCTGTTTGAGCTCGTTACCTGTATAAAAGACACCTGTCCACACACTCAATCAAACAGACTCCAACCTCTCCACAATAGCCAAGACCAGAGAGATGTGTAAGGACATCAGGGGTAAATTGTAGACCTGCACAAGGCTGGGATGGGCTACAGGACAATAGGCAAGCAGCTTGGTGAGAAGGCAACAACTGTTGGCGCAATTATTCGAAAATGGAAGAAGTTCAAGATGACGGTCAATCACCCTCGGTCTGGGGCTCCATGCAAGATCTCACCTCGTGGGGCATCAATGATCATGAGGAAGGTGAGGGATCAGCCCAGAACTACACGGCAGGACCTGGTCAATGACCTGAAGAGAGCTGGGATCACAGTCTCAAAGAAAACCATTAGTAACACACTACGACGTCATGGATTAAAATCCTGCAGTGCACGCAAGGTCCCCTTGCTCAAGCCAGCGCATGTCCAGGCCCGTCTGAAGTTTGCCAATGACCCTCTGGATGATCCAGAGGAGGAGTGGGAGAAGGTCATGTGGTCTGATGAGACAAAAATTGAGCTTTTTGGTCTAAACTCCACTCGCCGTGTTTGGAGGAAGAAGAAGGATGAGTACAACCCCAAGAACACCATCCCAACCTTGAAGCATGGAGGTGGAAACATCATTCTTTGGGGATGCTTTTCTGCAAAGGGGACAGGACGACTGCACCGTATTGAGGGGAGGATGTATGGGGCCATGTATCGCGAGATCTTGGCCAACAACCTCCTTCCCTCAGTAAGAGCATTGAAGATGGGTCGTGGCTGGGTCTTCCAGCATGACAACGACCCGAAACACACAGCCAGGGCAACTAAGGAGTGGCTCCGTAAGAAGCATCTCAAGGTCCTGGAGTGGCCTAGCCAGTCTCCAGACCTGAACCCAATAGAAAATCTTTGGAGGGAGCTGAAAGTCCGTATTGCCCAGCGACAGCCCCGAAACCTGAAGGATCTGGAGAAGGTCTGTATGGAGGAGTGGGCCAAAATCCCTGCTGCAGTGTGTGCAAACCTGGTCAAGAACTACAGGAAACGTATGATCTCTGTAATTGCAAACAAAGGTTTCTGTACCAAATATTAAGTTCTGCTTTTCTGATGTATCAAATACTTATGTCATGCAATAAAATGCAAATTAATTACTTAAAAATCATACAATGTGATTTTCTGGATTTTTGTTTTAGATTCCGTCTCCCACAGTTGAAGTGTACCTATGATAAAAATTACAGACCTCTACATGCTTTGTAAGTAGGAAAACTTGCAAAATCGGCAGTGTATCAAATACTTGTTCTCCCCACTGTATATATAATATCTATAACTAAATGGATTATTAACAACTGTTTGACTTAACATAGTTATTGAAAAATCAGTTAACCAATTTCACAAAATATGAGCTACTACTGAATATTTAGTATATTGAATATAATATAGAATAATGTAGATGATTAGATTCACTATTTGATTATATGGATATATTTTCATGAAGTGAATTGATACTTTGTGCACCTCCCATATGCACTGTCTACAAATGGGTGGTGGCCCCGGGAATCTTGCATTGCACAGTCTGAAACCTTCCAGACAGAAGAAACCTACACACATGACTCACTATAAAACCTTAAACTGTGCCCGAGTTTAAAAATGCAATCTTCATCCTGCTGTGATTTTTGTTGTTGCCAGAAACGTAAAATAAAACAACTTCTGACCGTGTATTGAATGTGTTTTTAAAGAATCCCATAACTCAATCACCACATATCAAAGGCAGCATGCATGGACAAACTTGAACATGTCTGAAAATGTGCTGATTTTCTAATTACAGTTGTATATTATTACTAGAGACTCTTCTCCTTCTAGGAAGATGCACTCGGGAGTTATGGACATGGTTGAACGGTGACTCAACCCATCATCTAGGGACGCGTCCAAGATCCCTGGTCAAAAGTAGTGCACTATATAGGGAATATGGTGCCATTTGAGATAATACCTAGGTCTCGTTTGGCAATCTGCCATATAGGAATTCTGGGCCTCTCTTAGATTACACACTATTCTAGCAGTGGATGGTCAATGAGATGGAGAAGCCTGATAAAACTTTATAGGTCTACATTTGTCTTAGACAATGTCTGGCATGTTGACTGCTAACACCGTCAACAGCGCAGCGGTAAATGTGTGTGCTACGGAAGTCATTTTGATCACAGGTCAACATACACGTGAAAACATACTTCCCCATAGAACCCAGCAGGATAAACCGTTGCATGCCTGTTGCATCCCTTCTCAGATGCAACAGAGAGCAATTTTAGGCCGTCTAGAGGTTACCCTTACCCTGGAGAAATCAAAATGTGGCTCATATTGTCCTCCGACCCCATAGTTAGCAATCTGTTCAGTGAAAAGAGAAGAAGCTGAATTATTTAACAACATCTGAAGCTGAAAGACTAGTCACACAAAACCAGGTGTCTGTTAAGATTGTCAGTATAGTTTCAAAGAGTGAACAGGGGTATTCTTGCAGCGAGCCACCAGAAAATAGTATCCAGTGCTAGGTAGTATGCGTGTCTTAACAGGTAGAATCCATGTACAGCCCTATACAGTATGTGGTGTGTACCTGGAGTAACTCGGCAGTCTGCGTTGTCAGGCCTGTGATGTCCTCTATCCTCTGGTTGACACGCTCAATAACAGGGTCCTCCTCCCCCTCCAGCCAGGCACTGAAGGACAACAGATCCACTGACTCGACACAACAACACCACTCATTCACCCAGATAGCATAGCTAAACATGAACCACAGAGGGCGCCAAAACCCTGCTTACCCATAATGACTCACCTTTTTGATACCCTGTAGTTTGCTGTGGTCAGGACGCCTGTTTTGGGGTCTCGAACAGTAGCTCTCGCAAGCTATACAAAGATTTACAGACAAGTAGGAATAAATATTGACATACAGTACTTGTAACATCTCATTTTCCTTGGACATTCACCACCTTATGATACAATGTTTCGATACTACCACTGAGACATACAGTATAGTGTTATATCTAAAAACATAGATCATCTGTGAGGTAATAGTGGCCCTGCTGCTTCTCTGCTCCTCTCACCCTGGGCTTGGCCAGCTGCTTAATCTTCTCAATTTCTGAGTCTGAAAGGGCGTTGAGGTAGCGGACGATGTGTGGGCTGTCCCACTCGTCCTCCTCCTTCATGGGCTGGAGCAGCAGGCGAGGGTTCCTGTTCCCGTCATGGTAGCGGCAGTACAGCCGGCTGCGCCGCTCACTGGTCTGGATGGGGTGGGTCGAGGGTGTGGGAGTTAGACCGGAATTCACAGCTCCTCTCCAAAACCCTGTCAAATGACCTCACCTCTAAAAGTTCCCTCACAATAACTGCGTGTCTCTTTTAGACATCACCCTTTTGACACCATCTCATTTAGCCCCCTGTCTGCTTCTGCTCTCTTGTCAACTCCATGTCATTCATCGTCACACCATGACAACGAGTGACAAGGAGTTGACATGATATCACATACTGGGAACAGGCTACATCTCATGCTCCTTACTTTTAAAAACCCTATCTGTGCGTTATAAGAGTCAGTCGGTCTCACCATTTTGACTCCCTCTCCCCTACACAGGCCCTCGTAGATCTCCCTCTCAGGCAGGTAGTCCTTGGGTCTCTTGTAGGTCCCCAGATGGATGGGCTCCTCTGTGGCCGGCTCCTGGACCTCTTGGTTCAGCTCCTTCAGCTGCTTGGACAGCAGCTTCTCAAAGTAACGCAGGTTCTCTCCTGCCCTCTGGTGGCTCGAGTCTGTAAGGACACCATGGGTAATGCAGTTCGGCAGATTAACAGCACATGGGGGAATATGAGGGAATTGTGTGATGGCATGGCACAATTCAACAACGTTTAACTCTCATCAATGGTTTGAGTGAAAAGGAACGGTCTCTCTCTGTGTGATGCTACTTCAACCATACAAAATGAATCCGTTTTGAGTATCAAGGGAAATAGGCCTTGACACTAACATTGAATGTCTGAAATCAGACGCCCACTTGTGGTGTTTGGAGTCAGTTATTTCAAAATTGCCATTACATGTTCTGAGATGAGAGACATGATAAAGGATTTAATGCAGTATAGCAAAAAGGCATTCAGTTACTTTAGTTAGATCCAGTTGTCTTTTCAGTTTGAATTACAGGAACCTCTACAACAAAAATGTTATACCAACTCCCTAGTATGGTATTTCCCTTTGTTTACTTCAAAGTTAGCTTTGAAGAGTTAAAAGTAGCACTTTTCCTGCCACAATCACACAGGGGATTGGGGGTCACAGACAGCTGTAAAAAAAAAAGATACCAAAACTAGACACAACTACCCAACGATATGTTACTCTAGCTAACTACAGCAGCTGATGTTATTGTTTTAAATCTGACTCTTTCCTTGGTAAATATGCTGGTAGATCTTACTAGGTGTTGACCTTGGGTTCGGTTCATTAGACTTCACATTCAAGCAAAGTAACCAGAACTCCATAGTTGCAGCCTTTAAACAGACAACATTCCTGATGCAGTTCAAAATAGTAAACCATGAGCACGCTTTGGGTTACACCCTGTAACTCTGGACGTATACGAGAGGTTTTGAGAGGGTGAGAATATGAGAGTACGTGAGGGAGAGTGAGTGCGTGAATGAGAATGTGTGAGGGAGAGCGAGAGCAGAAGAGATTGAGAAAGTGAGAATGTGTGCGAGAGAGAGGGTATGAGCGAGTAAGACGTCTCTCTTGTATGTCAAACACCCCTAAAAATAAGCTCCTGGATATGAAACAGCGGTGTGTCGCGTGTGTGTGTCCTACCGATGGCCACTAGGCGGCGTGTCAGCTCGATGGCGCGGGGCAGGTCTCCCATCTGGTAAACGGAGTAGCTGAGATAGTCCAGGACATCAGCCTTGGACACCACGTGCTCCTCCCCTGCATCCATCTGCCTGAGGGCCTGCTGCATCCACAGCACCGCGTGGTAGTAGTCTGCCTCGTTGTACGCCGTCTTCCCCATGTCGTAACAGTCATCTACTGTCAGGATGGCATTCTGGTGCATACCTGCAGGTATAGTATAGTATAATGCACCCTTTTGGCAATTCAGCACCATTCTGCTCTGTTTGAGGTTTCCCGGTAGCATGTCATAATAACATCCATTATTAAGACAGCTGTTTATGAGTAGTTTAGCAACTGCTTATGAGGTTACTCCATAAGAATGCTCCATAAATCCACAATGGTGTTATGATACTGTAGTGGACGTTGCTGTAGCAGCAGTAAGAGGGTCATATCAAAACCCTTTGCTTTTGCAACCTTTTTCCTGACAGACCTCCCAGACTTGGTGGGGTGTGCAATACTAGGATAGGATGCATATTTGTCATACAAGATATACATAGTGAATGTGTGGCCACAGCATTTGCTCCCCAGTATCAAGACTGTTTTGTTTGAGCTTGCATTTCTGGAGAGGGTAAACATCTGGCTGGGCGAAAGAGAAACCGTTCTCTGCGGTCTGGTAGTGCTGGAAGGGCAGGCTGAGAAATGCTCAGCTCACACACCGTCTACATCCCAAATGGCACCCTATTCCCCACATAAGTGCACTACTTTTGACCAGAGCTCTAATCAAAAGTAGTGCACTGTGTAGGGAATAGGGAGCTATTTGGGATGTACCCACTGTGATAACACATCTGGAGGCTTCTGGAATCTTCCATGGCAGGGTTTCAGTGAGTGTTCACACACAAAGAGTAGGGATGAGTCAAGGAGATGATAGAGCCTCACCAGGAAGTTTGCCCTTGGAGAAACTCTCTGAATCCAGTTTGTACGTGTCCTGGAGACGCATCAGTGCCTTGGCAGCACCTTTCTCATCCTCCTCGTCAGGGAAGTACTGCCTGTGTACAGTCATGTTGGAGATGAACCCTGAGGAGGGAACACAGTGATAAGGACACAGAGTGAAGCAGTGAAAAGGCTGTGTCCCAAATACCACACTACTCACTACTTTTGACCAGGGCCTTGATAGGGACAATGTGGGACGCAAACAATGAGTCGAAGGCATCACAGCACAAAACATCTGCATTGGAGTTGCCTGGTGTGCACTGCTATGATGTGTGATAATGTAGTGTGTGAGGTCAAGACAACTAGAGAATGTTTATTTTTATTTTTTATTTCACCTTTATTTAACCAGGTAGAACAGTTGAGAACGAGTTCTCATTTACAACTGCGACCTGACCAAGATAAAGCAAAGCAGTGCGACAAAAACAACAACAGAGTTACACATAAACAAACGTACAGTCAATAACACAATAGAAAAATATATGTACAGTGTGTGCAGATGTAGTAAGGTTAGGGAGGTAGGCAATAAATAGGCCATAGTGGCAAAATCATTTTGCATTAAAGTTAGCATTAACACTGGAGTGATAGATGTGCAGATGATGATATGCAAGTAGAGATACTGGGGTGCAAAAGAGCGTAGTTGGGTGTGCTATTTACAGATGGGCTGTGTACAGGTACAGTGATCGGTAAGCTGCTTTGACAGCTGATGCTTAAAGTTAGTGAGGGAGATATAAGTCTCCAGCGTCAGTGATTTTTGCAATTCGTTCCAGTCATTGGCAGCAGAGAACTGGAAGGAAAGGCTGCCAAAGCAGGTGTTGGCTTTGGGGATGACCATTGAAGTATACCTGCTGGAGCGCGTGCTACGGATGGGTGTTGCTATGGTGACCAGTGAGCTGAGATAAGGCGGGACTTTACCGAGCAAAGACTTATAGATGACCTGGAGCCAGTGGGTTTGGCGACAAATATGTAGCGAGGTCCAGCCAGCGAGAGCATACAGGTCGCAGTGGTGGGTAGTATATGTGGCTTTGGTGACAAAACGGATGGCACTGTGATAGACTACATCCAATTTGCCGAGTAGAGTGTTGGAGGCTATTTTGTAAATGACATCGCCGAAGTCAAGGATCGGTAGGATAGTCAGTTTTACGAGGGTATGTTTGGCAGCATGAGTGAAGGAGGCTTTGTTGCGGAATATGAAGCCGATTCTAGATTAAAATGTTGGATTTGAGATGCTTAATGTGAGTCTGGAAGAAGAGTTTACAGTCTAACCAGACACCTAGGTATTTGTAGTTGTCCACATATTCTGGGTCAGAACCGTCCAGAGTAGCGATGCTGGACGGGCGGGCAGGTGCAGGCAGCTATCAGGTGAAGAGCATGCATTTAGTTTTACTAGTATTAAAGAGCAGTTGGAGGCCACGGAAGGAGTGTTGTATGGCATTGAAGCTCGTTTGGAGGTTTGTTACAGTGTCCAAGGAAGGGCCAGATGTATACAGAATGGTGTCGTCTGCGTAGAGGTGGATCAGAGACTCACCAGCAGCAAGAGCGACATCATTGATATATACAGAGAAAAGAGTCGGCCCGAGAATTGAACCCTGTGGCACCCCCATAGAGACTGTCAGAGGTCCGGACAACAGGCCCTCCGATTTGACACACTGAACTCTATCTGTGAAGTAGTTGGTGAACCAGGCGAAGCAGTCATTTGAGAAACCAAGGCTACTGAGTCTGCCGATAAGAATGCGGTGATTGACAGAGTCGAAAGCCTTGGCCAGGTCGATGAAAACGGCTGCACAGTATTGTCTCTTATCTATGGCGGTTATGATATCGTTTAGGACCTTGAGCGTGGCTGAGGTGCACCCATGACCAGCTCAGAAACCAGATTGCATAGTAGAGAAGGTACGGTGGGATTCGAAATGGTCGGTGATCTGTTTGTTCACTTGGCTTTCGAAGACTTTAGAAAGGCAGGGTGGGATAGATATAGGTCTGTAGCAGTTTGGGTCTAGAGTGTCTCCCCCTTTGAAGAGGGGGATGACCGCGGAAGCTTTCCAATCTTTAGGGATCTCAGACGATACGAAGGAGAGGTTAAACAGGCTAGTAATAGGGGTTGCAACAATTTCGGCAGATCATTTTAGAAAAAGAGGGTCCAGATTGTCTAGCCTAGCTGATTTGTAGGGGTCCAGATTTTGCAGCTCTTTCAGAACATCAGCTATCTGGATTTGGGTGAAGGAGAAGCGGGGGGGCTTGGGCAAGTTGCTGCGGGGAGTGCAGAGCTGTTGGCCGGGGTAAGGGTAGCCATGTGGAAAGCATGGCCAGCCATAGAAAAAAGCTTATTGAAATTCTCAATTATTGTGGATTTATCGGTGGTGACAGTGTTTCCTAGCCTCAGTGCAGTGGGCAGCTGGGAGAAGGTGCTCTTATTCTCCATGGACTTTACGGCGTCCCAAAACTCTTTGGAATTAGTAAACTGTGATGCTAGTCACGCAGTGGCTAAGAGCTCTCCAGGGACACACAAGGGAGAGTAGCTGATATAATTAAGCAATAAGGCACGATGGGGTGTGGTATATGGCCAATATACCACGGCTAAGGGCTGTTCTTACGCACAACGCAACGTGGAGGGCCTGGATACAGCCCTTAGCCGTGGTATATTGGTCATATACAATCATAAATACATTTGATATACCACAAACTCTGGAGGTGCATATTGTTATTATAAACTGGTTAGCAACTTAATTAGAACAGTAAAAATAAATGTTTTGTCATACCAGTGGTATGCGGCCTCATACACCGCAGACGTGGCCAATGTAAACAGAGGAAAGATGCAGCTGCACGTGAAAGACGACAGCCTGTGTTCTCTCTCAGCTCCACTCTACTCACCCCAACTCTACTCTGCAGATGTTGGGGTGGAGCATGATGGATCAGAATTGGCCTCACACCTTCTTTTCCAGAAGCCTCCTCACACCCACACACACACAGAGGAGCTATATAGAAGCTGTAACCTCTCCCTCCCTCCGACCCGATCTTACCATCTGAGGGGTCCTGCAGCACAAGGCTCTCCAGCTCGGACCACTCGGTGTTGAGTCTCTTCATCAGCTTGTAGGCGTTGACGGGGTGGGCCAGGTAGACCTCTGGGTCTGAGGTGGAGGCACGCGTCAGCACGTCCAGCTTGTTAGCCCAGCTACAACACAGCACAGGGAAGAAAAGAGTCTGGTTCAGTACAGTAGACAATGATCTCCAATCGTGCTACAATCTGATTATTGAACATTTCTCAAAATGGGCTTATTCTGTCTAGTCTTATTTTGGCAAATTAACATAATTGAAAACATGGCTATCAAAGTCGCCTTTATTAGCACTATGGTTACAGAGTGTAGTGGTCACCTTTTCACAGCAGCAAGTTTGGACTCCTCTGCTTGGATATATTCTTTCAAGGACTGAACCAACTCCTTCTCTGTGTATATCAGGTCTGTCATTTGACCTAATGGAAAGTGGAAAGAAAAATAAAGGCCCATGTTGAATATGAAACTGGAGATGACTCATTAAATATACTGACGCTTTTGTGTTCTGTGTTATAGACCTATATAATAAATGTGTTCGGCAACCAGATCAAGTATTTTCCCTTGATCATCATTTCCTGAGGGAAAGTGGGGGATGTAGAGGGGGATGGGGGATGTAGAATATGCTTTGGTTTAATTGTCCGGAAAATAACGGTTTCCTCACACAGACTCTTCACAGTAAGTGAAAAGTTTCCACCTGTAGCATTCTCTGCTGTGATTGTATAGAATTACCGGTATGTGTCCAACCACACACACCACTCTAAATACCCATGGTTCTTGGGGTAAGGGGGTGGGAATGCTGCTGTTTGCAGAAAACAATTCCATAGCAACACTAGACAGTTATGAGTGAACTCAATGCTGTTGCCAGAAGGAAAGCGAAACAGCTTCACGCAATATTTATATCTTAGGGTAATGGCAGCCAAAGTAAGTATATAAATTACAGATTATTGAACTGACATTATGCAGGCTGATGGTGCCAATTTCAGTGAAATTATGCTCACCATGTTATTTTAGAAATTGGACTCAAAAAGAACTGGTGCTACTTGCTTATCCTGTAAACGATCCTATGCCTTGTCTATAGCAGGTGTTTCCTTCATTTGGTAGCTATACTGGACAGATGTGAGGAGAGTTCAGAGACTTAGCTAATTCTTTTCCAGATACTTTTTAGAAGCCTGTTGAACACTGGAGGTTTGGCGAGAGAAAGAACGTCAGTCAACTCTAAGACAAAGAGGCGCCGTAGGCTGGAGGTGTAAAGCTCTCTCTTCTCAATAGCACACTGGACACAGCAAATACAGCGTCATCAACATGCATGGAAAAGCAGGAATCCCGAACTCAATATCCTATAGACTTAAGAATTCTAAATGAGATGATTTACGACAGGAATTAGGGCATGCAGAAACTAAGGTTGACTGGTGTCATGTCAGATACAAGGTATAGGTCTACTTATAGATGTGTAATGGTAAAGGGTACCTACAGAGGCGTAATGGTATAACCATACAGGTATACACTACCATTCAAAAGTTTGGGGTCGCTTAGAAATATCCTTGTTTTTGAAAGAATAGCACATTTTTTGTCCATTAAAGTAACATCACATTGCTCAGAAATACATGAGAAATACATGTAGACATTGTTAATTTTGTAAATGACTATTGTAGCTGGAAACGGCTGATTTTTAATGGAATATCTACATAGGCGTACAGAGGCCCATTATCAGCAACCATCACTCCTGTGTTCCAATTGCACGTTGTGTTAGCTAATCCAAGGTTAGCATTTTAAAAGGCTAATTGATCATTAGAAAATCCTTTTGCAATTATGTTAGCACAACTGTCATACTGATTAAAGAAGCAATAAAACTGGCCTTCTTTAGACTAGTTGAGTATCTGGAGCATCAACATTTGTGGGTTCTATTACAGGCTCAAAATGGCCAGAAACAAAAGCACTTTCTTCAGTCTATTCTTGTTCTGAGAAATTAAGGCTATTCCATGCGAGAAATTGCCAAGAAACTGAAGATCTCGTACAATGCTGTGTACTACTCCCTTCACAGAACAGCACAAACTGGCTCTAACCAGAATAGAAAGAGGCGTGGGAGGCCCCGGTGCACAACTGAGCAAAATGACAAGTACATTAGAGTGTCTAGTTTAAGAAAGACGCCTCACAAGTCCTCAACTGGCAGCTTCATTAAATAGTACCCGCAAAACACCAGTCTAAACGTCAACAGTGAAGAGGCGACTCCGGGATGCTGGCCTTCTAGGCAGAGTTGCAAAGAAAAAGCTGTATCTCAGACTGGCCAATAAAAAGAAAAGATTAAGATGGATCTAAACCCTATTGAGCTGTTGTGGGAGCAGTTTGCCTATCAAGCCAATCCAATTTGTGGGAGGGGCTTCAGGAAGCATGGGGTGAAATCTCTTCAGATTACCTCAACAAATTGACAACGAGAATGCCAAAGGTCTGCAAGGATGTAATTGCTGCAAATGGAGGATTCTTTGACGAAAGCAAAGTTTGAAGGACACAATTATTATTTCAATTAAAAATCATTATTTGTAACCTTGTCAACATCTTGACTATATTTCCTATTCATTTTGCAACTAATTTCATGTATGTTTTCATAGAAAACAAGGACATTCCTAAGTGACCCCAAACTTTTGAACGTTAGTGTAGGTTTACCTATAGAGGTGTAGACTTCAGCCTGAACGCTCCAGAAGCAGCAGCAAACCAGAGCCAGGGCTAGGAGAGACAGGTGTTCCCTCATTGTACTGGTAGATAAGACCTGCAATGACATCATACAATCCCATCAATTAGTCATTATATTTAATTCAATACAACTTTATGTATCCTCTCATGGGCAATTAAGACGGGCAAGTCAGTCGGTCATTTCCATTTTAATGATCCACACAATAAATTACATTCAGCTACTGTACTATCAGAGATGTGATATTGAAACTTTTTTTTTTTTTTTTAAACAGGCAATGTCTTCATTATGAAAAAGCTTGCGGTGCTGTGTGTTCATAGTTTCCAACAGGCTTTTTACTATTCTGTTAGCCATTACCCACCAGCTGGGAGGCCCTGTGCGGCCTGGTGGTTTGTCATCCGAGTCTAAAAATGGCTGCAAAAGCAAAACCGAGGGCTGGCCCGCCACATGACTAATGAGAAACGATGACTCATAGGGTGAATCTATAAAATCAGTCTTTTCGTTGATCATAGGATCTTAATTTGATCACCCTGTTACAGGAGAACTTTCTTGCAGCGCAGGACGTTTTTAACTTATAGGGTATTTGAGGTTTAAAAAGAGTTGGAAATGTCCACTTCGAAATCTCAGACTTGATTTTCCCCTTACGAAAAATTGGTCAATCCCTATAACAACGTCCATTCATTATAATCCATATGGTTCACATTTCCTGTTGCTGCAGGATGATTTTCCAGCTGTAGCAAACTGACTCAAATTATGATCTTACATCTGTAGCAGAGCATTGGAGAAGACTCACAAATTCCCTGTTAAAAGGTGGCAGGTAGCCTAGCGGTTAAGAGCATTGGGCCAGTAACTGAAAAGTCAGTGGTTCAAACCCCAAGCCGACTAGGTTAAAAATCTGTCGATGTGCCCTTGAGCAAGGCACTTAACATTAATTGCACCTGTAAGTCGCTCTGGATAAGAGTGTCTGCTAAATTACTTGAAATGTTCAATGTAAAAGGTCTGGTTACCAACTACTGTATGTCTGGGTTAGGGGACAGGGCAGAGTGTATTATTAGAAAGCGGTCACATCTGCTTCCCTGATGGTTAAGAAGTCTGTAAACCTGTCTGGCTCACACATGCACATATGGAGAAATTACAGCACTTGATTGATAGAAGTAGTCTTTCGACCAAAGACAAAACAACATTTTCCACTTTCTCGTATAAAATCCCAAATACTGTTGACAGAGACACACATGACATAGTTCAGAGAGAGAGAGTTTACAGGGAGGTTATACAGGGTGTGAAGCAGCATTGCACAAACGCTCCCCAGCTGCTTCACCACAGCACTCCTCAGTGAGGACTGTTTACCGCAGGTCTGTCTAATTAAGCACAGCTCACTTCACACTCCGTCTGAACCACTATACCCCTTGCTTCTCCTTAATCCAGCTCTAATTTTGGGATGATCGCCAACAGCCTGCTGAAACACAGTGTGATGCCTAACTGTCAAAAATACCTCATTTGAAGCATACTAAGCATCTGGAGAAGAATAAGACGAGCCTAATTTCTAAGTGATTGTGTCAGGTTTTGACAAAGTTTTGACAATAGGATTTAAACATTCTTAAATATTTGTCACTAGTCCTACATTATGCTTCAAATTGTTTACACTGATAGAGAGCAGAATGTATGGATAGATTTATATGTGTAGAATATGCTATGTTTGGCAAATCGTAGTTTTTTTAATCTAAATAAAACCAATCCCTTGAGCCTTTCCAGATGAGTCCAACATCATTTTTGTGAGGAATGGAGGGAAAGTCACTTCCCAGAAGAAGAGATCCATCCGGGACAATGACAGATGCTATGGAAAAGGGGAGAGGAGGAGGAACAGAAGTGACTTCGAGCTAAAGCACTACGTAGCGGACTGTGGCAGTCTTTTTCAAATTTAACAGAGAGAGAAAAAATGAATTTGATACGTTCATGATAAAGGCAGATATTTGGTTAGAAAGCAGCTTACCATTACTAAATGGTATTTACCAAATGTCCGAACTAGTGTGTAGATGTGGAATTGCTGAGTAAGTGAATACTGTACACTGTGAATTGAGCACCATCATCCCACGCATCACCTCGCCTCTAGTTCTTCTGACCTCCCACACCCAGTTTTGCTAGTCATGGGTTAGTCCTGCAGTTCTGACCATTGGCAGGGTTTCCCCGTATATTAATTTAGCAGCGGCTGCTAAACTTTTGCCTTGCCACCGCTACAAAGAATATGATGTAATTATTGCCACCGCTACCCTTGCCACCATTGGTATTGAAAGGACAGAGGACAACGTGTGCAGTAGGAGCTTACTTTGGAGAGCATAGTAAAAGGTTTCTGACTGAGAAAACAGGAAATGTTTACTCAGCAGATGCCTCCATCTGGGGAATGTTCTAATGCTGTTGGAGCTCAGCTGAAAGAAGTTCCATGGAAGAGCATCTGGCTTGTACAAGCAATGGTTGTCTATGGCCAGTCAGATTCCAGTAGGGGAAATCTCCAATTCACAAGTCCAATTAGAGAGTAAATAATACACTACCGGACTCTTTGTGTACTGATACAAGTGAAAATACTACAGTACATTTCACATGAATACAAACAGGTTTATACTGTATCATATTTCTTTCAACTTAACATTGGCCTCGGGCTGGGATGAACTCACAGTGAAACTGTTGTGTAGAGATATATCATCATGTCAAGTGAATCAGTGAAGCTGGATAAAGGGCACGATAATGCAGAAACACACACCCTCCCCAGGCTGAGAGAATGCAGAGACAACCCACTCCAGCCTCAGACTTCACCTTTCCAGATTTCTGTCATAGCCTAATGTTAACTCATTCCTCACAACACACTGCTAGAACACACATCCCACAACCCCTTTCACCTAAGGAGGTCCCAACAGGGAGGCCTGACCGATTGCTCCCTTCCATCTCTGCAGCACACCGCTCCAATTTTTTGTCATATTTTTCCACATTTTCTAGGTGTTACTTGAGTTGACAAGAACACAGCTCTGAACCATTCCAGCGCAGGATAGGGTAGTGTGTGACCTTTCCAGTATTTATTATGAGCTGAGATCCAGTAAGCCCCAGGGGTTAAATTGGTCCGGGACCTGGTACCTATGATCCAAATGAGAGCCAGGCAGAGCTGAAACCTTTCAATTGTTGTCCACACAACATTTTCCACAGCCAACAACACGTGTAAGCAGCAGGGGAATCAGAAAACTCCACAGTGGAATAGTTTACCTATTCAATTGTTCGGCCTGTCACATTCTGTGCGAGAAAATAATACTCCTCCCGAGGTGTATTCAAATTGCGAGTGCCGCATAGGGAGAGAAATACGCATGCCCAGTTATTGTAGCCTATAACATTATGAATGCAGTCGAGGGAAAAAAACGCCTTTGAAAGCTTTTTTGATGGCCACTGTTAAAAGAGGAGGATTCACTGAACTTTCTTATGGAAGCCCTGAAGCCCAAGGCAAAAAAAAGTAACTTAGACTCTTGGAATTATTTAGTTAGTATCTCGTTTGAGCAACTTAGTAAAAAAAATATACTTTTTATTTTTACTAAATTGTTCAAATTAGATAGTATCTTGTTTGAACAACTTATTAAGTCGTTTGAACGACTTATTTTGTTTGAATGACTTAATTGTTCTTTTGTCTATAAAGGCATCTTTTGTTATGCAGCTTGTCAGACCTTGTAACGGTAGCTGCAGCCATTCATTCACTGATTCTATCCATTGACATGAGTGGGATGCTTTTGAATACCAGAGCATGTAGGTGGGCGAGTGTGGAGCAGAGCATAATTTCAGCAGATTAAAAAAAATGCCTAGCATTTTTCATTTCCTTTATCACTATTCTTTGAATTACTGTGACACCACCCACAGTAGCCAATATCTAGTGTATATTCTACTATCACGATATGTAGTTTATATTTTGAAGGACTTAAAATGTATTAAATTATGGTTTTAGGTAGGCAATACATTGGCTACTGAAAATATGTATTTTTTCTTTGAATAGAAACACCATATGTAAATCAATTTAATTAAGCTAAAATATCATGAACACCACATTCATGTCAATAGGAATAACAGTTATTTTGTCTTCCATTTTGTGTTCACTCACTATCGAAAAAGGATTAACACTCAACAACAAAAAACCCTAGTATATTGAAATGAGTCAATTTGACTAAATTACTCACTCAAAATGTACCAAGTATAATATATTATTATTTATATATATACATAAATATACAGTGGGGAGAACAAGTATTTGATACACTGCCAATTTTGCAGGTTTTCCTACTTACAAAGCATGTAAAGGTCTGTAATTTTTATCATAGGTACACTTCAAGTGTGAGAGACGGAATCTAAAACAAAAATCCAGAAAATCACATTGTATGATTTTTAAGTAATTCATTTGCATTTTATTGCATGACATAAGTATTTGATCACCTACCAACCAGTAAGAATTTCGGCTCTCACAGACCTGTTAGTTTTTCTTTAAGAAGCCCTGTTCTCCACTCATTACCTGTATTAACTACACCTGTTTGAACTACCACTTTAAAAACAACTCCAAAACTCCTGCCTCTGTCACTTTAGGCCCAGGCGGTGTGGTACAAGGGTGAATGGTGGTACTTGGGGCAGAGACAATCCATGGAAACGTAGGCTCCCCTCTTGGGTGTGCTCTACCTCTCCCTCCACTCTCTCTCTGCTTCCTCCTCTTCTCCATGTTCCTCTCCCTCCACTCTCGTCTCCCTCTTCGCTCTCCTCCTTTATCCCTCCATTCAATTCAATTCAAACGGCTTTATTGGCATGGGAAACATATGTTTACATTGCCAAAGCAAGTGAAATAAATCTTAACCTCCATTCCAGAATGTGATTGTTACGCAACCGTACATTTAATCCGCGCTGCCCTCAAACCAAGGCACGCAGCCTGTTTTTATTTATAGACTGTTTTCAATTTGTCAATTTCAAATGATTTTCCAACAAGTTTTTATTTTCTAAGAACAGTTTGAATTGAGGTGTGTTCCACCTCAATCATTCACATAAAAGTAGTCATTTTTACTTTTGCGGACAATTATTATTTTTTGACATTTCTGACCCGGACAAAATTCCCCAATCACTTCGCAAATTGTTTGCGCAGTTCAAGTCTGCAGACAGATCCGTCAGAACAGGATCTGCACACGTGTTTACATTTTCCGTCTTTGTCCGCATCGCAGTCATTGTTTTCGTTACCAATAACAACTTTGGAAATGTGTGCGTTTCTATCAAAGGAAGTGCCTTTTTACGTTATAATAGTTTCTGTATAGCGTTTCTACTGTAGCTCACTGTATGTATGGAGCATAGTATATTTGTGTATATTCCTTATAACCGCGGACACGCGAGGTAACGTTACTCATTTCATAACCTTTATGGTGTTATATTCAATCATGCTTATGTAGCAAGTACATTCTTCTATTAGCTCTGTAAAACAATGCTAATAGCATCAGAGAAGTATTAGCTTGTGTTGTATTTTAAAGCTACCCTGGCCTTATGATTCCCAAGTGGCGCAGCGGTCTAAGGCACAGCATCTCAGTACTAGAGGTGTCCCTACAGACACCCTGGTTCAAATCCAGGCTGCGTTTCTATCAAATAGTTAATAGTTTCTGTATGTGAACTGTATGTCCAATTACAAAAAATACCATGTTATGTAATCATCTCACCTGTTAATTGGCGGTGAACTATGTGGCCGTTGAGGGCTGCAGTGTCGATCAGATGGGAAAATATCTTCTTATACCACTTGGTCGTTTTCCGAGCGCATTCCACAAAGCTGTTTATCATGTCCGCCTTATCCACTGCCTCCATTTTGAGGTTATAGTCAAGCACACAGTCTGGTTTGATTTTTCTCTCTCCCACCAGGTTGTTCACCTTCCCTGTGGCCGACATGGTTGCTGTATGGACAGTGGAGAGGACATGGACGTCTCGTTTGTCATGCCACTTTACTGCCAGCTGTTGACCGTTCTCCTTGAACTCCACCTCCCCTCTCTGCATCTTCCTGCATGCGAATGCCGGCATCCCCTTCCTGTTTGACCTGACTGTCCCATGTGCTGTTGGAGAGCAGATGCTGAAAGAGTGTGGGACTGCTGTAACAATTGTCCACACACAAAGTTTGTCCCTTGCTGAGATGAGGAGCCAGCATGGTCATCACCACATAATGTTGGAAGTCAGTGGTGGACCCTGTGTAAACTATAATGTCCTGGACAAATCCTGTCTTCACGTCGCACATGACAAAGAACTTGACCCCAAACCTGTGCCTTTCGGAGGGAATATATTTACGCATCGCCAGCCAACCTTTCCCTAACATCAGGTACTCATCAATGCATAGGTTCTTGTATGGCACAAAGATCCAACCAAATGCTGATGTCAGGCTGGTAAGAACATTTCTTATTTTGTATAACGGGTCATTTAGGATGGCAGTAGCATTGTTGACGAAATGCAGGCATCGCATCAGTACTAGGAAGCGGTCTTGGGAAAAGAGGGTGGCAAAGAAGGGAGTTGCAAACATAGGATCTGTGCTCCAGTATTCTCTTAGGGAGTTCTTCTTTACTATCCCCATGAGAAGGACTGTCACCAGGAAGGTATACATTTCACTAATTGTGGTTGTCACCCATTTAGCAAGTTTCCCCCTCACTCCTGGCTCGCTCTTCTCTTGTAGCTCCAAGGTGTAACCGATGTGAAATGGCTAGCTATTTAGCGGTGGTGCGCGCTAATAGCGTTTCAATTGATGGCGTCACTCACTCTGAGACGTTGAAGTAGTTGTTCCCCTTGCTCTGCAAGGGCCGCGGCTTTTGCTACATGCAATGTAATGAGCTACAAAGCATCTGAACCAAGCACTGAAACGATCCCACTACATCATGCCGACACTAGAGGATGTCCTCTATAAGCTTCCCAATGCCAGGATTTTCACCTTGGTGGATGCCCGAGATGCATTCCTTCAATGCAAGCTGGACGAAGAAAGCAGCTTTGTGACTACCTTCTGGACCCCCTGGGGTCGGAAACGCTGGCTCAAGCTCCCGTTTAGTGTCTCAGTGGCGCCTGAGGTATACCAACGCAAGCAGCACGAGTTACTGGCTGGGCTCAAGGGCATTGAACCCATCTCCGATGATGTTCTGATCGTAGGCTGTGGTGACACAGACGAAGAAGCAGAACGCGACCACGATGTGAAGCTCCTGGCACTGATGGAGCGCTGCCGATCAGTTAAGCTTCGTCTTGGCCTGAAGAAGCTGCAGTTCAAGGTGAAAGACGTCCACTTCCATAGCCACATGCTCTCGGCAAAAGGCCTGAAGCCGGACCCAGACAAGGTCCGAGCGATCATCGACATGCCAAACCCGTCTGATACAAAAGGAGTACAGCGTCTCATCGGTTTTGCAAACTATCTTGCAAAGTTCATGCCACACCTATCAGCAGTCTGTGAGCCTCTGTGCCGGTTCGTGAAACATTATACTGGCTACCGCCAGGCTCGTGAAACATTATACTGGCCAAACATGCAAGCAGAAATTAAAGACTTTGTCAGCAACTGTACCACATGCAACGAGTACGCTCATGAACAGCAAAAGGAAACCATGATGTCACACGAACTGCCCACAAGGGCCTGGCAAATCGTCAGCATGGACTTATTCAGACCATCTTCTCATCGTTGATCACTACTCTGACTTTTGGGAAATTTAACTGCTCCCTGACTTGTCTGCAGAGACGGTCATAAAGCGCTGCAAGGCGCAGTTTGTAAGGCAAGGTCAGCCTGACAAGGTATTCACGGACAATGGCCCACAATTCACTGCACAGTTCAAGCATTTCGCCCCAGAATGGGAGTTTGACCACGTGACCTCCTCTCCAAGACACCCAAAAGCAAATGGCAAGGCAGAGTCAGCTGTCAAGATTGCAAAAAACCTGTTAAGCAGGGCCTTGCGCGACAGCAACGACCCATGGAAAGCGATCTTACAGTGGAGGAACACACCCACCGAAAACATGGACAGCAGCCCAGCACAACGCCTTCTGTCCAGACGTCTGAAGACTACCATCCCCGTAGCTAACAAGCTACTTGAGCCCTGCGTCATGGTTGGCGTCACGGACAAACTGCATCACAGAAAGCAGCTCGCTAAGTGCTTCTACGACCGGACTGCTCGAGACCTACCAGAGCTGGAGGTGGGTGAAACAATAAGGATGAAACCGCTGCCGGGAGACCACACAGGACTTTGGAGGCTGGGCACATGCCTACAGAGAGTTGCACCACGTTCTTACCTGGTGGATGTTGGTGGCTCCCTCTATCGTCGCAATCGGGTGGATCTGCGCGTAGCAGAGCAGACAAACCAGAACACGCCATACACTCACCTAGATGAGCTGGATCACAGTCCAGGCCTAAGGGTAAGGGGGGCCGAATTGAGACATGAGCCAACTGAAGGTGAGGCTTCTACCCCACCAAGCTCTCCAGCTCGTGGCCCTAATCCTACCCATGTCAGAGCCAATACTTACTCACGGGTCGGCAGTGCAAGCCACCGGACAGGCTTACTCTGTAAGCAAGAGACTTAACTTGTCCTCTGTTAATTAAAACATTTTTAAAAGGAAGATGACAACTGAAGTAAAAAGAAAATGTCATGCTTTTTCAATTGTTATGTCTTGACTGTTAAGAACTTAATGTCATGCCGTTATGTTTGCATATTGAAAATTATGATGTTACGGAGTCTAGTTGATAGGGATTCGACTAGCCGGACTGTTCCCTGGACTCCACGTGTAGGGATTTGTACAATGCTTAACAAGGCTATTGAACTTGACATTGGTGTCTGTCTTTATTCCTTTATCTAACATATCATACTGAAACAGTTCTGGTCATGGACCTCACGGCACCACTTAGTGCATGGGTACTTGGACAGGTTCTTGAGGCCGAGCCTGATTCCAAGGGGGTTAGTACATGCAGTACGCCTGAAGACAAAAACCAACATGATAGAAAGACCAATATCCAAGATCTGCCTACTGCAAGAAGGTGCAGTCTAAAAGGAAGGCTCCTTCAAGTTAAGTAAATAATTGTTTTTGATTTCACACCAAATACAATTGGGGCTGGTGTGTAGGAGTCAAATATAAAAATATACAATATGACCTGTTTCCAATTCATGATGCAAAGTGTGTTTGCCATTAATCCCCTGTCAAGGGTGTGTATCGACTCTTCAGACCAATGGAGAATACAGTTAATAAAAGGCATTCATGCTCCATAGCCTACTGGGAGTGACTGGAATGGCAGCATAGTCTTTTGACCATACCAGCCCATGTTAACCATGATGTTTGTTTGTTTCTTTAGTTTTAATGATCATAATTTATTTTGGTAGAATGTTCTTAACATTTTTGTATCCAGAAGAACAACGAATAAATGGATTATTAAACTCTGGACATTGGTGAAATGTTAGTCTTGACGCATACAAATCCAATCTCCATTGTGCCTAAATGATTAGAATGGAAATTGTATTGGGCCAATTATATTGGACAATTTAGCCACTATAATTTTAATAAAGAGAATGACTGTAATTATGAATTGACTTTTGTGATTATCAATTTGATTGGATACGTTATTCTGTTACTTTTGTTATGCAGCACACACACACTATCCAGTTAATATACCACTTTGTGGTTAAAGGAATTCCTGCCTCAGTCTCCTCCATTACCCTGTCACCTGACCCACGACCTCCTGTTCACCGTCACTATTGTCAGTCATCCTACCTGTCTGGCTACACACACAGATTCCAAGAATCTATCAATGATCCACCTAGCTAGATGATAACTGAACCAAAGACAGGTGAAAAGGAAATGGAGGAGGAGAAGGAAGAATTGTCTCCACTTGAAGGAAGGAAGGAAAGAAGGAAAGATGGGGAAACAGCAGCTGAGGCTAAAGTCCTGTAAAGAAAAAAGATCCAGGAGCTAAGCCTAAAGCATCGAAAAAAGATTCATTCTCAACCACTAGCAGCACAAGGAGAACCAGGCAACAAACGAGCAGACAACTATCAGGTTATTTGAAGGATTATGTGGTGGGGTTTCTCCTACCAAAGGGCAAGCCCACTAAATCAAATGTTATTGGTCACATACACATGTTAAGCAGATGTTATTGTGGGTGTAGCGAAATGCTTATTTTTCTAGCTCCAACAGTGCAGTAATATCAAAAAATTCTCACAATACACACAAACCTAAAAGTATGGAATATATAAATATTAGGGGGGGGGGAAATGTTCCAGCTACAATAAATGCGGCCTCAGGCTATGTGGTTTCCAGTTTGCATAAAGTCCAGTGAAGTTTTTTGAGGGCCGTCATGGTATCGGCTTGAGGGGGAATAAACAATAATTATTTTGGGAGGTAATACGGTAGGCAGTCCACTCGGAATTCCTCTTCTCCGCCGCCGGCAGTGTTTCGGATCAGCCTCTGGAATCAGTTAAATTGTCCTGTGGGGTACGAACAAAGGATCTAATTCAGGAAAGTCGTATTCCCAGTCAAAATGCTGGCGAGTTACCGCCTTTCTGATATCCAAACGATCTTTCCGGCCGCGTATGTAATAACACAAAACATTTCCTGGGCTAATAATGTAAGAAATAACACATAAAAAATGCAATACTGCAAAGTTGCTTAGGAGCTAGAAGCAGAGCTGCCCTATCTGTCGGCACCATCTTGCCATCTCATCACTAAGGCTCAAAGCAGCGATGCATCAACTGTACGTTTCAGCCATCAAACATCCCGTCCAAGCCAAGGACCGGAAACTGCTTAGGAACAGGAGGGTGGTCTACTGGAAGAACGCATGGAAGAGATAACTCCCACAGCACAGGTTGACCAGCTCTCCAAGGTGGGGACCGCTCACCCCTCAAGTAATGGGAAATCATCGAGGCACTCTAGACAGAGTGACTCAAGACGGAGTGAGAAATCAACCAACGGATAGCGCTTTGGAAGGGGCCGTGCCAGCCTCCATTCACTAGCCCTCAGTGATTCACAGACCCCTGTCCTACAAGAGAGAATGAAACTACTAGCGTTGGAGGAAATTGAGGAGGAACTACAGGCTGATGAACGATGTCACCTATTGGACGTGCAGGCCGGTAAAGCTCAACAGGAACAGGAATTGTCAAAGACCTGGCACAGCAGCGGCAGCGACATCAAGCAAGAACAGAATTGGAGGAGGCATGGATAGTCTCATCCGTCCTGGAGAGGAACAAACAGTTCAGAGGTGCCCAACCATCCTCCTCTGTCAACCACAACACGGGCTGTACTCCCACTACTCCGTGGGACGGAGTGGCGACTACTGAAGAACCCTGAGCTTGCCGAAGTTCATAAAACGGGAGATTCATAACCTTGTGAAGGCAGGATGTCACCAAAGTGACCCCTCATGAAGAGGGAAACCCACCCAGTGAATCCTGGTATCTCCCTCCCCATTGTATTGCTGGACCGATTTGTCTTCAACTGTTCATTCCAGGATACTGGTCAAAGCCTGAATGACTGTCTGCTTCCTGGACCAACCTTTGGTCCTTTCTTTCTCAGTGTCCTTCTCCAGTTCTGGCAGGACTCCACAGCCATCAGTGGAGACATCAAAGCCATGTTTATCTGATTCGTCTGCTGTCTTCCGAAACCACACTGCTCCGGTTCATAGGGCGAGATATGGAACGAGACGCAGAGCCCACAATCTATGATTGGCAAGTACTAACATTTGGCACCACATGCAGTCCTTGCTGTGCCATATACGCTCTGCCGAGACATGCCTGGGAGAACCCAGACAGTGACCGAGAAGTCTGGGACTCAGTGGAGAATGCCTTCTATGTGGATAACTGCTTACAGAGCCTCTCATCCACTGCTGAAGTGAAAGCACTCCTCAACAAAGTCCGGAATCTCTTGTCCAAAGGGGGATTCAAGGTCCGACAGAGGGCAAGTAACACAGCAGAGGTTATCCAGCACCTCCCGCCACAAGCCAGGACAAGTAGCATTGAAGTATGGCTGTCGCAGTCTGGCACCAACCCACAAGAGCCCACTCTAGGATTGAGATGGAGCTGCATACCGGATACAAGCGCCGCTCAGCCCTGAGCACCGAAATCCCCTCGGGTATATCCTGCCTTACACAACCCGTGCCAAAGTCTTAGTCCAGGATCTGTGGCAGACCAAGAGGGACTGGGATGAACCAATCCACCCAGCTGACCTAGTGGAAAGATGGATCTGTTGGGAAACAGAGTTGTCGGCGCTCTGCAACGTCCAGATGCCAAGGTGTTATGTCCCACCCTATGCTGACCAACTAGGTCCAAGCCAGGAACTTCATGTGTTCTGTGACGCTTCAGAGCGGGATTACGGAGCGGTTTCCTATCTCTGAGTGGAGGATGATGCTGGCCAGACCCATGTCTCCTTTGTCATTGCCAGGTCCAGGGTCACACCCAAGAAGCAGTTGTCAATGCCTAGGCTGTAACTCAGCACTGCCCTTTCTGGAGCCCAGTTGGCCTCCACCTTGCAAGCCGAGGTCACCTTGCCAATCCAAAGGGTCATCTACTAGGGTAATTCGACCACGATACTGACATGGCTCAAGTCGGAGTCCTGCAGGTATAAGGTGTTCGTCGGAACTCGCATTGCAGAAATTCAAGACCTATTGGAATTCAATGACTGGAGGTATGTTGATAGCGCAAACAATCGTGCTGATGACATCACTCCTTGTAAAACTCTTCAGGAACTGGCTCAACCTCATCGCTGGAGCTTGGGACCACCATTCTTGTCCCAACCGCAGAAGTGGCCGACAACCACCGTGCCTGTGGTGTCTCCGCATCAACTGCAGTTCACGCAATGCTACAACATCTATACGGAGCCAACAGCAGCTCTCTCTGACCCAGCAAAATCCCCAACACTGCAGGATCTGATTGCAGGCACCAACCAGACCTCAGATGGGGGCCGCTTCCATACCTACCACCCTCACTGCAGAGACACTCCTCCTGCAGTATGCTCAAGCAGCCAGCTTCTCTGAGGAGCTAAAAGCTCTGAAAACCGGTAAGGAAGTGTCTAAGGAGGGACGTCTTCTCTCTCTTGCCCCAAATACTCAGAATGATCAGAGTCGGAGGGAGGCTGCACCAAGCAGAAGTCTTGGACCCCGATACTATCCATCCAATTATCCAATTACCCTTGAATCCAGACACCCTCTTACCAGCCTCCTTATCAAGAGTTACGATGAGGAGCTTCTCCAACCAGGGCCAGAGAGAGTCTATGTCGAGATGAGGTGGAAGTACTGGATACTTGGAGATCGAGGAGCCATTCACAAGCACCAATACACCTGCATGGAATCTCAGAGACGGCAGGCCAGAGCAACTGTGCCTAAAATGGCGGATTTGCTCCCTGCTCGCTTGCGCCTCCTCAACCCCCCTTCTGGTCAACAGGAGTAGATTGCTTTGGGCCCTTCATGATCACGCTAGGTCATCCAGTGGAGATGCGCTGGGGCATTCTGTTCAAGTTCTTAACAACTGGATGTGTCCAACTGGTCCTATTGGAGTGTTTGGATGCTGAAGCCTTTCTCATGGCCCCAGGTCGGTTTATCTCTTAATGGGGGAAACCCTACGAGATCCTGGCTGACAGAGGCAAACTTCAAGGAAGGAGAAGCCATGTTGGAGGAAGCCTTCCAAGCAATGGAACCAACCCTCCAGGATCAACTGATGGACCAACAAATCTCCTTCAAATTCAACACTCCAGGAGCTCCTCATTTTGGAGGAACATGGGAGCAAGTCGGTGAAGATCGGTGAAGACAGCGCTACGAGTCGTTCTGGGTGACCAAACTGTGACTGAAACAGTCTTCTGGACCGTCCGGATAGAGGTGGAAGGGATACTGAACTCCAAACCCTTGGGATATCTCTCTGCAGACATCGCTGACCTAGATCCGGTCACACCGAATCTGCTCTTAAAGGGGGCCGAGATGCATTACTTCCTCAAGCCATGTATACTGATACCACCCTCATTGGCAGACGCTGGTGGAGGCACAGCCATATCTTGGCTGACCATTTCTGGGCCCAATTCATCCGGGATTACCTACCAAGCCTACAGCACAGAGGGAAATGCAGAGAAATACATCCAGCCTGGACACTGGCCAAGTAGTAATGATAGTGGACCCTCATCTGCCTCTGGACTCCTGGCCAGTGGGCCATATCACCATTTTTCTTGGTCAATCTCCACAGAGGAACTCTGGAGCTCTGTCAGAGTTACCATCATGTTCTTGGTCAACTCCCTGACCAAGGCCCTTCTCCCACGATTGCTCAGTATGGTGGTTCCAAAATTCTATTGACATGTTCTTGGGGACCTACAATGCTGATTTTTTTTTTTGGTACCCTTCCCATGATCTCTGCCTCGGAGCTCTATGGACAATTCATTCAACCTCATGGCTTGGTTTTTGCTCTGACATGC
Organism: Salvelinus alpinus; assembly: GCF_045679555.1. Taxonomy (NCBI): domain Eukaryota; kingdom Metazoa; phylum Chordata; class Actinopteri; order Salmoniformes; family Salmonidae; genus Salvelinus; species Salvelinus alpinus. Next base: position 68,784,962 of record NC_092086.1, read on the forward strand.
ACTGTCAACTGTTGGACCTTATATAGACAGGTGTGTGCCTTTCCAAATCATGTCCAATCAATTTAATTTACCACAGGTGGACTCCAATCAAGTTGAAGAAACATCTCAAGGATGATTCAAATTAAAGAACTACATTTCGAGACTCATAGCAAAGGGTCTGAATACTTACCTAAATAAGTTCCATTTTTTTATTTCTAGTACATTTGCAAAAATTCCTAAAAAACAGTTTTGCTTTGTCATTATGGAGTACAGTGTGTAGATTGATGTACACTTTTTTTCTCATCCATTTTAGAATAAGGCTGTACTGTAGTTAAATGTGGAAAAAGTTGACCAATGGGAACACTTTCATTGGCATAGACAACACCGTTCAGTCAAGAGCGTCTAACCCAGGGCTCTCTAACCCTGTTCCCGGAGAGCTACCCTCCTGTAGGTTTTCAATCCAACCCCAGTTGTAACTAACCTGATTCAGCTTATGACCAGAAAATTATTAATATCAGGTGCTCTAAATTAGGGTTGGAATGAAACTTTTTGACACACCCATTCCTTTCGACACAGCCATTACTCCGAGACCAGTCCAGGACACAGCTACCTATACTTGAGCTTTGCTCCTAATGTGAGGCACTGAGGCTAGCTAGGTTAGTTAGCCTACCTAGTTACCTATAAAGTTCGACTACAGTACATTTTAGGTGTAGCAAACACAGCTAGCTAACTAGCTTAACTTGAATAGCTTGGTTTGTAGTGGTACTAGCATGTCCCGTTGTGGTCGAAACGATCACCAAATTGTACTGTACAACACTGCCTAGGTTAAAATATACCTTATACAGTATTGCTAACTAGCTAAAGACAGCAAAACAACTCCTGGTCCAGCTGGTCTAGGCTGGTGCCACTGCTTGCTGGTCTCGCAAATATTTTTCCTCGCTGTCTCAACTCCTTTTCAGTTTATTCCAGCTCGAATAAATAGGGCTGTATGTTCCTATATGAAAGACAATCTAAAAATGTTTCGTCGTTCAGCTTATCTTGGAAAGAGGAACCATCAGAAGCAGCCATTATAGCTAATTATTTAGAAATCTCGGATAGACAGTACACAGTAACATAGCCTGCCTTCGAGGGTGAGAACAAGGAAGTAGGTCTCCCATCAGGCTGTACAATTTCCCCTGTCTTTACAAAGCCAGGGGAAATTAGTAAACCTAGATATCCTGCAATGTCCTGGCAGATAGGAACATCGTCGAGACCAATGGCTCTATTGAACAAGGACAACAATATCTACTCGCTGCTAGCGTGACCGTGCAATCGGAGAAACACAAAGGCCATAATAATTGTTACAAAACATACAGTTTTAGATAAGACAGCAGTCTCAATCAACCAAAGCAAGGTCCATACATAAATGGTTTGTTAAGATCGGTGTGGAAGAACTTGACTGGTCTGCACAGAGCCCCGACCTCAACCCCATCGAACACCTTTGAGGATGAATTGGAACGCAGACTGCGAGCCAGGTCGGATCACCCGACCTCACGAATGCTCTTGAAGCTGAATGGAAGCAAGTCCGCCAGCAATGTTCCAACATCTAGTGGAAAGCCTTCCCAGAAGAATGGAAGCTGTTAGAGCAGCAAAGTGGGAGGCCAACTCCAAAATAATGCCCATGATTTTGGAATCTATATGATTTTGGGATTAGTCCAAATATCACACATGGCACTTTCCTATGGCCGGATATGGACTCATTCGATATCCAGATGTGTGACATCCTATTTTCACTCTTCATGTTGACAAATATCCACTGTATATTCAAGATAAGAAGCTATATTGAGTCAAGATATGCATCTCTTGGCTGAGGTACATATCCGGATCTTGTGATTCTTTTTGATATGCTGAAAATAAGTACGATTAATGAATATTTTCTGAGTTATCATCACATGCTCAATAATGATAAATATGAAATCCATATTTTTCTTTCATGAACATATAATTTTTGAATTCCCTCTGGATATCATACATGGTATGGCCGGATATGGACTCATTAGATATCATTTACATTTACATTTACATTTAAGTCATTTAGCAGACGCTCTTATCCAGAGCGACTTACAAGTTGCTTACAAATCCTGAGATAGACCTATGTGGACATCTTATTTTCTCTATATGTTGACAAGTACTAACAGTAGGCCTACATAGCATATTTTCTCAGGATTTTGATATGCTAAATAAGGACAATGTGATGTTTATTTGAGTTTTGAGGACATGCTCAATAATTTGACAAATATTAAATCCATATAAATCTTTCAGACACTATAATGTTTTATTCCCTCTGGATAAAAGTGCTCACTATTTACCCCAGCCACAAAATTCTAAACCCGCCTATTTCAAGAATTTCCCTTCTTACAATCTGATTTTAAACCTAACCTTAACCACACTGTCAAGCTTATGCCTAACCTTAAATTAAGTGGTAATTAGCAGGGGTTGGTACCGGTTCAGGGAACAGAACCGAAAACCGGAAAATAATTGTATTTTTCTAGGAACAGAAACTGAAGCTGAAAAGAAAGGGATCCATACTGTTCCGGAACAGAACCGTTATTTTAGAAGCATGGGAACCGGTTAATAACGATATTTTACGTTCCAGGCATTTTTTTTCTAATTTTGGGATTGGAACTCTGAATTTGCTAAACTGCATTTATTTAAATAGAAAAAGCAGATGTGCTTTGGAAGTAGCAACTTGGATGAAATAGGTTGCCTTTTTGTGCCTTGTATAGCCTACTACTGAATATGATGCAAATGTATGCTCAGATTTGTCACCCTCATGTAAATAAGTGCGTTGTTTTCCGACGACTGAACAAGGCAAAAATAATTTGGGTGATGGACATTTCATAAATCAGATTTAGCCTATTTTTCGATCAGACATACAATGATGAAACATTAAAATATCCATGATCCACATTGATTCACATATCATGTAAGGATATCTATTGAAATAAATCAGGTCAGGTAATGATTACAGATATGATACATTTCTTAAAATATGTGGATTCGTTCATGCCTGACTATAAAGGCTTAGACATGTCAGCATGTTGACACACACCCTTTCCGGAGTTAGAATATTCTACTAATATGCATCAGGCGCGTGTCTTGAACCTATCTCACCCCAAAAATGGATTCATACCGTAGCAAGGAGATTTCAGAAGTCCAGATTGGATGCATGTAGAAACTGTCCCATTACAGAGAATATCCTAGCTCCGTATTATGAAATTCAGGACACGCTTATCTGGAGCAGGACTACTCCTTTCGTGTACTAAAATGTCAGACATATATTGATAAAGATATCCCAAAGGTATTGAGCCTTATCACTCAGTCTTCCCACTGGGCAAAAACTGTCTTTCAACCAAAATGATCTATGTGATGTCATTGAACCAACATGGAAAACTGACTGGATTTGCAAAAATTAATCAATGTAAGGGCATTTCATATTTTTTTCACATTGAATTCACGTTAGCTGACAACAAATCTAGACGTTGAACTGACGTCTGTGCCCATGGGTTCTTGCTACAGTACTTCACTCCGTTACAATGCCCGAGACGTCAGCCAAGACGGCGACGTTTCTATAAATAACCGTTTGAACACATCACAGGGTCTTGTGAAAAAGTTGTTTGAAAAAAGAAATGCATCAAAACAGTTGAGAGAAAGGTGAATGCCAATGTTACGTTCTAAATACATATTGCCTACCTAACCCTCAAAACCCTGAAGTTATAATGGAATTCTGTCATGTTGGCTAAACCTCCCAAAACTTTCTGTCAGTGTTGATACGTTGTTACTGCAACTACAGTTGCCAACAAGGCATGTAAAGCAAGCGAATGCGCAAAAACGAGCATCCCAGTATAAAGCCTACCCAATTCACGATTTCATTCAATTATTATGCTGAAATCTCAGGTTTGGCAACAAGAATGTCCCAAAAAGGGGTCGGTTATTACTGACAACAATAGGCCTACACATCATGTTACAGGAATTACATGCTGCGCTCCTCTGTGCAACACACAGATTAAAAAATATATATAATGACAGTATGCATCTGGAACATTAAAATGTACATGTAAGCTTACCTTTTCGTTCCCTTGTGATTGTAAAATAATCCTACACCTTTAACAGTATGTACAAATCTATTGTAGACGCCCCGAGTTAGTGATCTGCAGAGATTTTTTCTCTGCCACGTACAGACCCTGGTCAAAAACCTTCTACAAAATGCGCACTTCATTCTGGGACCCCTCAGCTCAAACCGTGGTCTTTGCATTACAACAGTAGGCTAAATCCGAGCCATAAATATTGGCTACTGATGGCAACCATAAAATAAGGGCTATCATGTTTCACCTGGAAGGCAGATCCTTATTACCAAAGTTATGTATTATAAAACAGAAGGCCTACCTAGTGCATCAAATTACATTTTGAAACCATGTGTGGAATGGTCAAAATTCCTTTTGGAACTTGTCTGTACTTGACATTTCTCCGAAGCCAGTTAAACTGGAATATTCTGTACAGAATGAGTTCGACACGTCTTGGAGGAAGAAATACATTTGGGTATATTATGTTACATGATGCAACCTTCACAAATGCATAATGCTCTCTGGACCGAAGGTAATTACGGTAATATAATAATCAAATCAAATTGTATTAATCAAATCAAATCAAATCAAATTTATTAGTCACATTACATTTACATTTACATTTAAGTCATTTAGCAGACGCTCTTATCCAGAGCGACTTACAAATTGGATACACATGGTTAGCAGATGTTAATGCGAGTGTAGCGAAATGCTTGTGCTTCTAGTTCCGACAATGCAGTAATAACAACAAGTAATCTAACCTAACAATTCCGCAACTACTACCTTATACACGCAAGTGTAAAGGGATAAAGAATATGTACATAAAGATATATGAATGAGTGATGGTACAGACGGCATAGGCAAGGTGCAGTAGATGGTATAGAGTACGGTATATACCTATGAGATGAGTACTGTAGGGTATGTAAACATAAAGTGGCATAGTTTAAAGTGGCTAGTGGTCCATGTATTACATAAGATGGCAAGATGCAGTAGATGATATAGAGTACAGTATATACATATACATAAGAGATGTGTAATGTAGGGTATGTAAACATTATATTAGGTGGCATTGTTTAAAGTGGCTGGTGGTACATTTTTACATAATTTCCATCAATTCCCATTTTTAAGGTGGCTGGAGCTGAGTCAGTTTGTTGGCAGCGGCCGCTAAATGTTAGTGGTGGCTGTTTAACAGTCTGATGGCCTTGAGATAGAAGCTGTTTTTCAGTCTCTCGGTCCCTGCTTGGATGCACCTGTACTGACCTCGCCTTCTGGATGATAGCGGGGTGAACAGGTAGTGGCTTGGGTGGTTGTTGTCCTTGATGATCTTTATGGCCTTCCTGTGACATCGGGTGGTGTAGGTGTCCTGGAGGGCAGGTAGTTTGCCCCGGGTGATGCGTTCTGCCGACCTCACTACCCTCTGGAGAGCCTTACGGTTGTGTGCGGAGCAGTTGCCGTACCAGGCGGTGATACAGCCCGACAGGATGCTCTCGATTGTGCATCTGTAGAAGTTTGTGAGTGCTTTTGGTGACAAGCCGAATTTCTTCAGCCTCCTGAGGTTGAAGAGGCGCTGCTGCGCCTTCTTCACAACGCTGTCTGTGTGGGTGGACCAATTCAGTTTGTCCGTGATGTGTACACCGAGGAACTTAAAACTTTCCACCTTCTCCACTACTGACCCGTCGATGTGGATAGGGGGGAGCTCCCTCTGCTGTTTCCTGAAGTCCACAATCATCTCCTTTGTTTTGTTGACGTTGAGTGTGAGGTTATTTTCCTGACACCACACTCCGAGGGCCCTCACCTCCTCCCTGTAGGCCGTCTCGTCGTTGTTGGTAATCAAGCCTACCACTGTAGTGTCGTCCGCAAACTTGATGATTGAGTTGGAGGCGTGCATGGCCACGCAGTCGTGGGTGAACAGGGAGTACAGGAGAGGGCTCAGAACGCACCCTTGTGGGGCCCCAGTGTTGAGGATCAGCGGGGTGGAGATGTTGTTACCTACCCTCACCACCTGGGGGCGGCCCGTCAGGAAGTCCAGGACCCAGTTGCACAGGGCGGGGTCGAGGCCCAGGGTCTCGAGCTTGATGACGAGTTTGGAGGGTACTATGGTGTTAGTCACATGCGCCGAATACCTTACAGTGAAACGCTTACTTACGAGCCCCTAACCAACAAAGCAGTTAAAAAAAAAAACACGGATAAGAATGAGCAATAAAAGTAACAAATAATTAAAGAGCAGCAGTAAAATAACAATAGCGAGACTATATACAGAGGGGTACTGAGAGAGCAAGAGGAGAGTCTATGCCCTTCTGCGAGTTTACAATTTTATATACAGTTGAAATCGGAACTTTACATCCATTTAGGTTGGAGTCATTAAAACTCATTTTTCAACCACTCCACACGTTTCTTGTTAACAAACTATAGTTTTGGCAAGTCGGTTAGGACATCTACTTTGTGCATGACACAATTAATTTTTCCAACAATTGTTTACAGACAGATTATTTCACTTATAATTCACTGTATCACAATTCCAGTGGGTCCCAAGTCTGGGACCTGTTGGATCGGAGGGTGAGGTATAGGGCCCTTCCCCCCAGAATTGTCTGGGAACTTGCAGGTGCTTTGGTGGAAGAGTGGGGTAATATCTCACAGCATGAACTGGCAAATCTGGTGCAGTCCATGAGGAGGAGATGCACTGCAGTACTTAATGCAGCTGGTGGCCACACCAGATACTGACTGTTACTTTTGATTTTGAACACATTGGTAACACATTATTCCATTTCTGTTAGTCACATGTCTGTGGAACTTGTTCAGTTTATGTCTCAGTTGTTGAATCTTGTTATATTCATACAAATATTTACACATGTTAAGTTTGCTGAAAATAAATGCAGTTGACAGTGAGAGAACGTTTATTTTTTTGCTGAGTTTACTATCCTTATCTGTGGATATGGCAAACTGATATATTCACTATTATTTACTTTTTTCCTCTCTTCAATAGTTCACCATTGACTTAAGGGGTCATGTTAGTAAGTTAGTAAAACCAAATGCATGCTTTTCAACCGTTCGCTGCCCGCACCCGCCCGCCCGACTAGCATCACCACCCTGGACGGTTCCGACCTAGAATATGTGGACAACCATAAATACCTAGGGGTCTGGCTAGACTGTAAACTCTCCTTCCAGACTCATATTAAACATCTCCAATCCAAAATCAAATCTAGAATCGGCTTTCTATTTCGCAACAAAGCCTCCTTCACTCACGCCGCCAAACTTACCCTAGTAAAACTGACTATCCTACCGATCCTCGACACTGCAGCTGTACATCAACTATCTGATCACTGCAGCTGTACATAGTCCATCTGTAAATAGCACACCCAATCTACCTACCTCATCCCCATACTGTTTTTATTTGATTTACTTCTCTGCTCTTTTGCACACCAGTATCTCTACTTGCACATCTTCATCTGCTCATTTATCACTCCCGTGTTAATCTGCTAAATTGTAATTATTCGCTCCTATGGCCTATTTATTGCCTACCTCCTCATGCCTTTTGCACACACCGTATATAGACGTTCTTTTTTCTACTGTGTCATTGACTTGTTTATTGTGTTATTGGCTTGTTTATTGTTTACTCCATGTGTAACTCTGTGTTGTTGTCTGTGTCACGCTGCTTTGCTTTATCTTGACCAGGTCGCAGTTGCAAATGAGAACATGTTCTCAACTAGCCTACCTGGTTAAATAAAGGTGAAATAAATAAATAAATAAATATTTTTTAAAGTTCCGTTTTTTGAGAGAAATACATTATCTTTGCGATGTTCTGTGTCCAGTAGACGTCACTTTGGTTCCTCTGAGTGCATCCTCCTTAGCTATAACCTCATTTAGTCGGCGTAAAAAGACAGCAGTGTTGTACTCCAGCAGAGGGCATATTGTTCTCACCACTAGCTCAGGACGATATCAGACAGTCAATGTTTTATGACCAGTAGATGTTTTAAAACCTTTCCTTCGTGTTTCCATGATTTGATAGATGTAATTCAGTGTTTACCCCAGATTATTTTCCAGGCAGGGCAAAGATCCCCAAATCAACACCCAGAACTGCTGGCACCAAAACTGTCAATTGAAACCAGTTGACCACATTGGATGCTTTGCTAGATAGTACTGTAAGACTTACCTTACCTGCGGGTAGATTTGCTTTTAGCCAAATCCTTTTAGAGCAATCCAAATAATTTCATGTTTTAAAAGTTATCCTAGATCAGGATTCATCGTTTGAATGGTAAGATGCCAATCATTTGAGTGTACCCTAACCCTAACCCTAACCCTAACCCTTATCAAAGTTAATCAAAGTACCACAATCTCTTCCTGTCCAACAGTAATAACCGAGGGGCAGAATAAAGTACAGCTATATAGCAGTATCTCCCCACACAGTTTCAGGCTATTATTAATTTATGTCCATTAGGTGTCAGCAATGTTCTTTGTATGAGAGAAGACTTATGCCTGAAATGGTCAGTCATCTCTCAAGTAAAGGACCATGTTCTTTCCAAGCTGTACCGGGAGTAAAGCCTTCCATCATGGTATTGGTTAGTTTTTTAGTTGTTTTTTATGTGTAACGTAGGCTATATAGTATGAGTTGTAATCTGTGTCAGTGTGATTGTATTGAGCTGTGAACAAGTAACATATTTGTAATAATTTATTTACATAAAGCCTCGCCTTTCGGGCTTTCTCAACGTGCCGATGTACCATGAATCACAGCTTGTTGAAACAGTTGTCTAATTTATTCTTAGCTAAACACAAAGGTGTTCAGTCACCTCTGTTGGATTTAAACATGCCATTTGGGCTTTATTTTTACACCTGAGCAGAGGCTCTGAAAGCTCTGAGACGTGGTGAATGCATGGTATGTCACGCATAGTGACATACAGAAACCAATTACCGTAGGGACGTGAATGTAGAGAATAGAGATTGTGGAATGTGTCAAAGCTGATTGATATAGTATGTTCCATCGTCTGATGATGATGCCTTTGTCTACTTTGGCATCTGGTAGCAGAGTACTGTGCATATGGTGACAGAATTTGCTCGAAAAGTGGCATCCCTTCCACCCATTAATTTATACTTAAGTTAAGTTTTTCCAGATGTGCAAATGGTTCCAGACACTGGTTTGTCTTGAGTTTGCCTGGTTAGTCATGCACAAGCAAGGCCAAAAGGTCAAAGACGCACTCGGCTACAGAGTCAGGAATGATGATTGAGGAGGGACACACAGCCAGCATCAGGTTTCAGCCACTCTAATCAACTTTCATCAGTTGAACTGAAGGTACTTGAAGGTATGTATACCTCTACTACTCCAGCACCATTTCTCCAGAGCTGATTGTTCTGCCTGGCCTCCAGAACACAGAACAAAACAGAAAAACAAAAGGCAGGGAACAGGGAGATTTAGGCTGGGGAATTAGTGTGTCCAGGTGCCCAGCCATAGAATGACTCAAGGACGATCCCTCAAAGAGGAGGATCGGGTTACAAGCTGCGCCAGTCATCACAGCCAAAATGAGTTCCCTGGGGAAAGAAGTGACAGTGGTGTTCACACTCTCTCCAGCAATAGGGCTAATAGTTTTGTTGTTGACGTTGAGCTGGTCAATTCCTTCAATCAATTGGTGAAATCACTCATTGGCAGATAAATAAAGTAAAATTTCTGAGAATGTGTTCATATGGTGAGCAGACTTTCTTTCTGGTCCTGATGCTAGTACTTTTATCTGGAGTGTTTGCGTTTGTCTGTGTGTGTGTGTGTGTGTGTGTGTGTGTGTGTGTGTGTGTGTGTGTGTGTGTGTGTGTGTGTGTGTGTGTGTGTGTGTGTGTGTGTGTGTGTGTGTGTGTGTGTGTGTGTGTGTGTGTGTCTGTGTGTCTGTGTCTGTGTGTGTCTGTGTCTGTGTGTGTGTGTGTGTGATGCAAATCCATTTGTGTGTGTGTGTGTGTGTGTGTGTCACTTGAGTAACGGCCCTGTCACACAAGCATCCCTTACTGTTCAACATGTCACTGAGTTACGGCTTCACTAATATTGACTCAGTTCTTTCCTGAAAGGACAACCAGATGTAGATGCAGGTTGCCACCCATTACCGTGGTGAAATATGGGTGAAAACAAGGGGAAAGGCTTGTCCTTATACCAAAATAACCACTGTGCACTGACCCAGGTCAGAGAAGGAGCTCCCAGTAGGGAGTAGCTCTCAGAACCAAGCCTCTAATTCAAAAGCCTCTAATGAAAATGTTCCCAAGTGGTTTATAGTGGTTAGAACACCTAAGGCAGAGGACCCAAGAATAAGAAGAACATGCGCTTGAAATATGACAACCTAAAGAGACTCTGGAGGGCCACTCAAGTCCAGCCGGGGTGCGTGCACTATACGCTAGTACCACACAAGGATTGGAAACCACCCTTCTGGCATCCCCAGAAGTCCCCACAGCAATATAAACAATGAATGAGAAAGACAGATTGACAGGCACTGCTGAACAACTGCTTTCCAATCTGGCTAGCGTATGGATAATGGCAAAAATCTTGACCTTAGGTTTGGGGCAGGCACCTTTACCTTCAAATTACATCTACGGTATATGGCTATTCTCTTTTGGAACGAGTGCTTGACTAGCAACACTCAGGGAGTAATAGAAAAATATACTTCCTGAGACATGTGCTGTAGTAATCAGCAGCCAAGAGGAGGCATGGACAGCCTTTCAAAGAGGAGCTTAGAGAGGGAATCCAGACCCCCAGGTCTTCTGTGCATTTCACTCTAAATCGTATTTGACCACTTAAGGACAGAAACCATGTGTAACCACAACCTGATATAAGAAGCCAATGTAGTTCCTTCCTGAGTGAAAGATTCTACCACTCGGCACAAAACCCTTAAGGCCTGCCACTCAAAACAAACATGCAATTGTAATACGTTAAATGAGTAGCCAATTCTACGATACCCAAGCCAGCACACCGCAAATTGAAGGGAAATAAACATTTCAGAGATATTGTTTTGGGCATTTGTTTCATTGGCTACCTAATATGAAGCATACCAAGACATGTTATGTCATACCTACATGAATAAAATATGTAAAGTACTGTACCTGAGAGAATAAGCAGAATGTAATGGCAAACATTTGTGCACCTATAATTACATTTCCTTTGTATGCAGTTGCGGAGATTAGATTTCCACAGATATTGAATATAGCATTTCACCAAAGGGTTAGACGAGGACGGTACAGTGGACAGATTTTTGAAGCTCATCTGTTCGAATCTCTGAAGTTGGCCATAAAAGGTTGTTGAGGACGTCTCTCACTGAAGATCAACTCACTGATGTTCCTTGACAGAGGAATGCAGCTTAACGAGACGGAAACAGCCGATAGTCTGGAAGTAATTATGCAAAGAAGGTAAAGGCATTCTCCTGCAAACTTCCGCTAAAGCAACAAAAGTCCTTCCATAACTGGAGCCTGAGGCCACAAATAAGATGCACAGCTACATACCCTTCCATCAGTCAAAGATACCTTTCTTCTGTGTCCTAAATGGCACCCTATTCCCTATAATTATAGTGCAATACTTTTGTGCAGAGCTCTACTTTTGTACTGCACAACATAGGGAATAGGATGCCATTTGGGGTGCAGTCTTTGAGTAGTTCTACCACCCATACCCAAACACATGGCAAAAGGAACCAACAAACTGGAGACAAGCTGAGCACCAGCAAACAAACAAACCCATTGAGTCTGGAGAGCATCAGTGAAAGGCTAGCGGCTCACAATGGACAACGCGTGGGGGAAAGATGTCTCAATGAGGGAGATTGATTGCCCTAACCACATTAAACAACAAACAGTGTATCCTTTCTTTCTCTGTCCTCCACTTCTCTCTATTTAGAAATGCACGTACTTGTGGTAGCCTACAGAACACAATTAGGCCACTAGCTAGGTACAGTTTGTTCCTCTGAAGCACAGTTGGTCGGTGTAACCTGGACTCAGGGGTACTCGTAACATAGTAAATGTAAATCCGGGACACAATTAGTATGGTATGTTACATTTCGTATGGTTTGTATTCATTTGTGGATGGCCATCATCCATTTCGTATGATATGTTACAAATGACAATTTGTATGGTATGTTACGAATTGCAATTCGTACAATATGTTACAAATGACAATTTGTTGTGGCTAATGTTAGTTAGGTGGTCCGTTGGCTAATGCTAACGTTAGCTAGATGGCTAACGTTAGCTAGGCTAGGGTTTAGGGTTAGTGGTTAAGGTTAGGGTTACATTTAGAGTTAGAAGTTAAGGTTAGGGGAAGGGCTAGCTAACATGCTAAGTAGTTAAATATACTGTGTCTGTAAAATGTATATAGTATGTATAAGCCGGAAGTAGAAGTCTAAATGTTGTTGTCCATTAGTTTACTCTAATTTGGGGAGGGGTGATACGGTTAGGGGAAAATAATAAAGGAAAATAATATATATATATATATTATTTTCCTTGGAATGTATATATTCTTTTCCTTGGAATGTATAGAAATGTTTGTCTATATATACAGTGGGGCAAAAAAGTATTTAGTCAGCCACCAATTGTGCAAGTTCTCCCACTTAAAAAGATGAGAGAGGCCTGTAATTTTCATCATATGTACACTTCAACTATGAGAGACAAAAAGAGAAAAAGAAATCCAGAAAATCACATTGTAGGATTTTTAATGAATTTATTTGCAAATTATGTGGAAAATAAGTATTTGGTCACCTACAAACAAGCTAGATTTCTGGCTCTCACAGACCTGTAACTTCTTCTTTAAGAGGCTCCTCTGTCCTCCACTCGTTACCTGTATTGATGGCACCTGTTTGAACTTGTTATCAGTATAAAAGACACCTGTCCACAACCTCAAACAGTCACACTCCAAACTCCACTATGGCCAAGACCAAAGAGCTGTCAAAGGACACCAGAAACAAAATTGTAGACCTGCACCAGGCTGGGAAGACTGAATCTGCAATAGGTAAGCAGCTTGGTTTGAAGAAATCAACTGTGGGAGCAATTATTAGGAAATGGAAGACATACAAGACCACTGATAATCTCCCTCGATCTGGGGCTCCACGCAAGATCTCACCCCATGGGGTCAAAATGATCACAAGAACGGTGAGCAAAAATCCCAGAACCACACGGGGGGACCTAGTGAATGACCTGCAGAGAGCTGGGACCAAAGTAACAAAGCCTACCATCAGTAACACACTACGCCGCCAGGGACTCAAATCCTGCAGTGTCAGACGTGTCCCCCTGCTTAAGCCAGTACATGTCCAGGCCCGTCTGAAGTTTGCTAGAGAGCATTTGGATGATCCAGAAGAAGATTGGGAGAATGTCATATGGTCAGATGAAACCAAAATATAACTTTTTGGTTAAAAACTCAACTCGTCGTGTTTGGAGGACAAAGAATGCTGAGTTGCATCCAAAGAACACCATACCTACTGTGAAGCATGGGGGTGGAAACATCATGCTTTGGGGCTGTTTTTCTGCAAAGGGACCAGGAAAACTGATCCATGTAAAGGACAGAATGAATGGGGCCATGTATCGTGAGATTTTGAGTGAAAACCTCCTTCCATCAGCAAGGGCAATGAAGATGAAACGTGGCTGGGTCTTTCAGCATGACAATGATCCCAAACACACCGCCCGGGCAACGAAGGAGTGGCTTCGTAAGAAGCATTTCAAGGTCCTGGAGTGGCCTAGCCAGTCTCCAGATCTCAACCCCATAGAAAATCTTTGGAGGGAGTTGAAAGTCCATGTTGCCCAGCAACAGCCCCAAAACATCACTGCTCTAGAGGAGATCTGCATGGAGGAATGGGCCAAAATACCAGCAACAGTGTGTGAAAACCTTGTGAAGACTTACAGAAAACGTTTGACCTCTGTCATTGCCAACAAAGGGTATATAACAAAGTATTGAGATAAACTTTTGTTATTGACCAAATACTTATTTTCCACCATAATTTGCAAATAAATTCATTAAAAATCCTACAATTTGATTTTCTGGATTTTTTTTCTCATTTTGTCTGTCATAGTTGAAGTGTACCTATGATGAAAATTACAGGCCTCTCTCATCTTTTTAAGTGGGAGAACTTGCACAATTGGTGGCTGACTAAATACTTTTTTTGCCCCACTGTATATATATATATATATATATATATATATATAGACAAACATTTCTATACATTCCATTTTCTACACATTTTAGAGTGGCCTTTTATTGAATGTGGCACATGGTGCACCTGTGTAATGATAATGCTGTTTAATCAGCTTCTTGATATGCCACACCTGTCAGGTGGAAAGATTATCTTGGCAAAGGTGAAATGCTCACTGACAGGGATGTAAACAGATTTGTGCACAAAATGAGAGAAATAAGCTTTTTATAAGTCTGGAAGATATCTGGAATCTTTTATTTCAGCTCATGAATCATGGGACCAACACTTTACCTGTTACGATTATATTTTTGTTCAATATACAGTACCATTCAAAAGTTTGGACACGCCTACTCATTCCATGGTTTTTCTTTAATTAATCTTTAATTATTTTTAAACTATGAAATAATACATATGGAATCATGTGGTGACCAAAAAAGATTTAAACAAATCAAAATATATTTTAGATTCTTCAGAGTAGCCCCCCTTTGCCTTGATGACAGCCTTGCACACTCTTGGCATTCTCTCAATCAGGTTCATGAGGCAGTCACCTGGAATGCATTTCAATTAACAGGTGTGCCTTGTTAAAAGTTCATTTGTGGAATTTCTTTCCTTCTTAATGCCTTTGAGCCAGTCAGTTGTGTTGTGACAAGGTAGGGGTGGTTATACAGAAGATAGCCCTATTTGGTAAAAGACCAAGGGCAAGAACAGCCTGAATAAACAAAGAAAAATGACATTCCATCATTACTTTAAGACATGAAGGTCAGTCAATGTGGAACATTTCAAGAACTTTGAAAGTTTCTTTGAGTGCAGTCGCAAAAACCATCAAGCGCTATGATGAAACTGGCTCTCATGAGGAACACCACAGGAAAGGAAGGCCCAGAGTTACCTCTGCTGCAGAAGATAAATTCATTAGAGTTACCAGACTCAGAAATTGCAGCCCAAATAAATGCTTCACAGAGTTCAAGTAACACATACATCTCAACATCAAGTATTCAGAGGTGACTGCGTGAGTCAGGCCTTCATGGTCGAATTGCTGCAAAGAAACCACTACTTAAGGACACCAATAATAAGAAGAGACTTGCTTGGGCCAAGAAGCACGAGCAATGGACATTAGACCGTGGAAATCTGTCCTTTGGTCTGATGAGTCAAAATGTGATATTTTTGGTTCCAACTGCTGTGTCTTTGTGAGACGCAGAGTAGTTGAACGGATGATCTCTACATGTGTGGTTCTCTCCGTGAAGCATGGAGGAGGTGGGATGGTGTGATGGTGTGGGGTTGCTTTGCTGGTGAAACTGTCATTGATTTATTTAGAATTCAAGGCACTCTTAACCAGCATGGCTACCACAGCAGTGATACGCCATCACATCTGGATTGCGCTTAGTGGGACTATCATTGTTTTTCAACAGGACAATGACCCACCAAACCCACCAAACAAGAAGGATAGTGATGGAGTGCTGCATCAGATGACCTGGCCTCCACAATCACCCTACCTCAACCCAATTGAGATGATTGGGATGAGGTGGACCGCAGAGTGAAGGAAAAGCAGCCAACAAGTACTCAGCATATGTGGGAACTCCTTAAAAGACTGTTGAAAAAGCATTGCATGGGGGAGCTGGTTGAGAGAATGCCAAAAGTGTATAAAGCTGTCATCAATACAAAGGGTGGCTACTTTGAAGAATCTCAAATATAAAATATATTTTGATTTGTTTAACCATTCTGGGTGCTACATGATTCCATATGTGTAATTTCATAGTTTTGATGACTTCACTATTCACTGTGTCCCAACTTTTGACTGGTACTGTATATATATACAGTGCCTTCGGAAAGTATTCAGACCCCTTGACTTTTTCTAAAATTGATTAAATAAAAAAATACCTCAGCAATCTACACACAATACCCCATAATGACAAAGCGAAAACATAAAAAATGAAATACCTTACTTACATAAGTATTCAGACCCTTTGCTATTAGACTCGAAATTTAGCTCAGGTGCATCCAATTTCCATTGATCATCCTTGATATGTTTCTACAACTTGATTGGAGTCCACCTGTGGTCAATTCAATTGATTGGACATGATTTGGAACGGCACACACTTGTCTACATAAGGTCCCACAGTTGACAGAGCATATCAGAGCAAAAACCAAGCCATGAGATCAAAGGAATTGTCCGTAGAGCCCAGAGACAGGATTGTGGCAAGGCACAGATCTGGGGCAGTGTACCAAAAACTGTCTGCAGCGTTGAAGGTCCCAAAGAACACATTGGCCTCCATCATTCTTAAATGGAAGAAGTTTGGAACCTCCAAGAGCTGGCTGCCCGGCCAAACTGAGCAATCTGGGGAGAAGGGCCTTGGTCAGGTGACCAAGAACCCGATGGTCACTCTGACAGAGCTTTAGAGTTCATCTGTGGAGATTGGGGAAACTTCCAGAAGGACAACCATCTCTGCAGCACGCCACCATTCAGGCCTTTATGGTAGAGTGGCCAGACGGAAGCCACTCCTCAGTAAAAGTAACAAGATTCTCTGGTCTGATTAAACCAAGATCAAACTCTTTGGCTTGAGTGCCAAGCGTCACGTCTGGAGAAAACCTGGCACCATCCCAACGGTGAAGCATGGTGGTGGCAGCATCATTCTGTGGGTATGTTTTTCAGCTGCAGGGACTGGGAGACTAGTCATGATCAAGGCAAAGATTAATGGAGCGAAGTACAGAGAGACCCTTGATGAAAACCTACTCCAGAGCGCTCAGGACCTCAAACTGGAGCGAAGGTTCACCTTCCAACAGGACAACGACCCCAAGCACACAGCCATGACAACTAAGTAGTGGCTTTTCGACGAGTCTCTGAATATCCTCGAGTGGCCTAGCCAGAGCCCGGACTTGAACCCGATCGAACATCTCATTAGAGACCTGAAATAGCTGAACAGCGACTCTGACAGAGCTCGAGAGGATCTGCGGAGAAGAATGGGGGAAACTCCCAAAATACAGGTGTGCCAAGCTGGTATTGTAGGGTCCCAAGAAGTCCCAAGAAGACTCGAGGCTGTAAACGCTGCCAAAAGTGCTTCAACAAAGTAATGAGTAAAGGGTCTGAATACTTATGTAAATGTGATATTTCAGTTGTTTATTTTTTATACATTTTCATGAAAAAAATATAAACCTGTTTTTGATTTGTCTTCATGGGGAATTGTGTGTAGATTGATGAGGGGGAAAAACTATGTAATACATTTTAGAATAATGCTGTAATGTAACAAAATGTTGAAAAGTCAAGGGGTCTGGATACTTTCAGAAGGCAATTATTTACAAAAAAACATGTATGAGGAATGATGCAGACAAATACATTTATAAAGCCACAATCTATCTGCAATATTAAAGCTGTTCTACCCCTAAATATTTGTTTTTAAATCAAATAAAAACGGGCTAAGTAGTTGCAAAGTAGCAAGTAGTTGCAGACGGTATCCGTGATGAGATTTGAATCAGGAACCATTGGATTACAAGACATTTGCATTATACGCCTACCCATCCACCTCGACCAACCACCCTACGTTTATTTTTGTGGAGAATTAACCTTCTGTCTTATGTAACCATATCAAACATAGCATATCATACCAATTTGAGTGTCCCAGATTTACATTTACTATGTTACGTATAGCTTATGAGACCAGGCTCGTCGGTGAGGCAGGTACGGCATCCCAAAAAATGGATTGTGGAAATAAAAACCAGACACCAGCCATTTCCTGTAGGTGTGTAACTTTGGCAGACCTTTTGTTCTTTTCTCACAAGTGCTGTTTGGCCTTTCTGAGGAAGACTAGACCAAAGGCTTGGGCATGGGGAGGATGAATGCCTCCTCCTTGGGATAGCTATTGTTGACCGTGGCTCCTCGGCTGGAGCCTGCCCTCTGTTATCGGAGGATAGAGAGGGACACTAGTATAAACAGACAGACAGTGCTTTTTTCAGCCTCACAGTTGTTGTTTTTTTCTTCTTGTTTCAAACCCTCTCAATTGCTTTGTCTTTGAAAGTAGGCCGGTGATTTCACAGATGGTTTCTAAAATATATCTGGGAGAAAAACAAACCTTGTTAACCGTGATTGGCTAACACCAAACTCCTTGTCTAAACAGGGACCCCTCGCTGGTTTAACTAGTCCTTTCCCTGTTGTTCTGTTCTCTCTCTTTCATCTGCTCTTTTAAAAGTGGCAGCTGTTGAAGTCCGGCAGTATTTCATCCAGTGTTGTAGACCAGGTTTCTGCTGACTGCCCATCAAAGGTATGCTCTCACATTATGGACAAAGCTAAAGCTACTGTACCAGCCATTCGTACACACACACCTCCGTTGGGAAAGACATGACCTGAGGGGAAGTCACTAGCTAACTACCTCTGTTATGGCTGGGCCTTGGAGGTAACATGACTCCTGTGTGCGGACATTGTCCTGCTCTCCTCTCATAGGTGAAGAGCTCTCACTCTCAATGAAAGACCGTAATCCTGCCTGGCCTTCCTGCTAAGTCTACCGTATAATTGCCTATCTCAAATGCAGGACCAGACTTGTGTCAAACAACCTGCTGTCCTGTCCTGTGTCCTGTGTGGGTGGGTGGGCACTTCACTTTAGACTGGTTAAGATGTAGCTGAGTCTGGCTGACTCTGCTGTGACAACTGTTATCCCACTTCCATTCTAACTCTGCTTTGTCAGTTGCTTTGTCAGTTGTAGATTGTTGGGGTGACTTAAAGGGGAGGGGACTAATGATGCATGGGTTGGGCGGGTTTAGGGTCATGAAATATTGTGTGGATGAAGGGCAGGTGGGTGGCAGGCATTAAAAATCCATAAATGTATAATGTTATGCAATTCATATCTATAGGATGCATTGAGGTTTTTCTTTCATATTGTGTACAGTATCTGCCATTAGTGCATAGCCTAAACCTAAACTTTAGGGCAGGGTTCGCTAACTGTCGCATATTTTATTTGCCCCCCCATGTTTTCTGAGCAAAAATAATAATAATAATGACTATTAAATTCTTGCGGTGAATTTGCAGTCTACAAAGTATTTGTAATTCAAATGAAAATAAATAGAAGGGAAGGCCAGTACAGTAGCCAGTACAGTAGTCTAATGTTTGGGAAATATTTGGTGAAGTGGTAAAAGAGAATGATAGCAGTACCGGATATGTTATGTGTGATGATTATGAGGGGTATAAAAAATAGACAGTCGCAAAATGGGGACTTCAAAATGTCACTTTAAGGGAACTGTACTGTTCAAATGGGTTAAACGTCCACACCAGAAGAAATCCACCTTTTCGAGCTGAAAGACGATGGCCAGAGCTCACCCATTAACTCAAATGGTACTCACATAACTTTCATTACCTGGCTAAGGTTAGCATGCTAGCTAGTTACACTACAGCTGTCAGTCCGTGCCCTATTTGTTGTTATTTCTCTGCTACATGTGGAAATCACCCCAACATTCTCACCCCCAATTCCTGAATATGTATTTGCAGCCTGCGTCAGTCTTTGAGGTGGAACCTAAACGAGAATTTCCGCTCTAGGACAAGGATTTTACTTGAAATAGGAATTACTTGAACGTCCTCCGAGGTGGGCCTTTAAATGAAATAGTTGCCTAACTAAAATCTGGACACTGACTGGACACTGACTCTCACTGATATACATTTAACATTTAAGTCATTTAGCAGACGCTCTTATCCAGAGCGACTTACAAATTGGTGCATTCACCTTATGATATCCAGTGGAACAACCACTTTACAATAGTGCATCTAACTCTTTTAAGGGGGGGGGGGGGTTAGAAGGATTACTTTATCCTATCCTAGGTATTCCTTAAAGAGGTGGGGTTTCAGGTGTCTCCGGAAGGTGGTGATTGACTCCGCTGACCTGGCGTCGTGAGGGAGTTTGTTCCACCATTGGGGTGCCAGAGCAGCGAACAGTTTTGACTGGGCTGAGCGGGAACTGTACTTCCTCAGAGGTAGGGAGGCGAGCAGGCCAGAGGTGGATGAACGCAGTGCCCTTGTTTGGGTGTAGGGCCTGATCAGAGCCTGAAGGTACGGAGGTGCCGTTCCCCTCACAGCTCCGTAGGCAAGCACCATGGTCTTGTAACGGATGCGAGCTTCAACTGGAAGCCAGTGGAGAGAGCGGAGGAGCGGGGTGACGTGAGAGAACTTGGGAAAGTTGAACACCAGACGGGCTGCGGCATTCTGGATGAGTTGTAGGGGTTTAATGGCACAGGCAGGGAGCCCAGCCAACAGCGAGTTGCAGTAATCCAGACGGGAGATGACAAGTGCCTGGATTAGGACCTGCGCCGCTTCCTGCGTGAGGCAGGGTCGTACTCTGCGAATGTTGTAGAGCATGAACCTACAGGAACGGGTCACCGCCTTGATGTTAGTTGAGAACGACAGGGTGTTGTCCAGGATCACGCCAAGGTTCTTAGCACTCTGGGAGGAGGACACAATGGAGTTGTCAACCGTGATGGCGAGATCATGGAACGGGCAGTCCTTCCCCGGGAGGAAGAGCAGCTCCGTCTTGCCGAGGTTCAGCTTGAGGTGGTGATCCGTCATCCACACTGATATGTCTGCCAGACATGCAGAGATGCGATTCACCACCTGGTTATCAGAGGGGGGGAAAGGGGGATATAATATCAACTACTGCAGAATTAAGCATTTCTTGCAGTAAAATTATACCCCAAATGTACATTTTGACTCAGGAACAAGAGTGGAGAAATATTATTTATTTATTTCAGCATATTGAGAGAATGAATGAGCAGTTAGGTGGCAGCCTGTAAAGGTGGCGGTGATATCTTTATCAGCGTCATAAAAGCTGAAAGTATTACAACCATATAAAATATGCATCCAAGCCGAACTCAAATCTTATCATAAACATGTTGGGTCGTTTTAACAGCTTTTAATTTCCTTAAAACCCGTCAAACTGATACCATTTGGAAATGTTGCACTGAAAATATTTATTTAAAAAAATGATTATTGCATTTTCTCCCCGGTCCCTAAATGTGTTTGTGGTGTGAGAGAAGCAGAGATGAAAAAGGAAAGAACTTTACAGATCTCAACCGGATTGAAGCATTCATTCTATCGATTTCTGACATTATTCTGGTGATTGAGGGTTTATTTAGTCTTCTAGGGCAACAAGTAATGACAGAAGTGAAGCTGCATGTAACTAATTATAGACAAGTTGACTAACAAATAGCCTACCAAAATAATGGACATTTTCAGCAGAAACATAGGCCTGACTGTAGCCTATAGCACGTTTTCTTTTTGCGGGTTAGGGTCGGGTATGGTCCTCAGTTTTGGGTTATTAGCAATTGCAGGCAGGTGCGGGTGAACAAACCAGCCAGGTCACCCATGATACGAATCAGTATTCGAAGTCCATCCATGCCTGAGGACATCGGGAGATTACATGGAAACCGGTCACTAGGGGCAACAGTGAGCGCTGTAACTTTAAAGTAGGTTTCGGTTTTGCAAGAACATCGTGGATCAGGGTGGCAAATGTACATAAGCATCTGATTCTAAGGGTTGCAGGTTCAAATCCAGCAACAGAAATTAGTTTTTGAGATTTTAGTTTTAAGCCTATCCCAACCCTTAACCTTTACCAGTCGGAGTTAATGACTTAATAGTTAATAAGATTTCTGACTTAAAAGGGAATTTTACCCTGGCTCTGCCACGGCATATAGAGATTACTATATTGTCAACCTTAACGTTCTTATCATAACTATCACAATCTAGAACTAGCACATTTTCAATTCAGTGGTAGGATCATGAAGTTTCGACTCCATTTTTTAAATCTTTATTTAACTAGGCAAGTCAGTTAAGAACAAACTCTTCATTTCAATGACAGACTAGGAACAGTGGGCCTTGTTCAGGGGCAGAATGACAGATTTGTACCTTGTCAGCTCTGGGATTTGATCTTGCAACCTTTCGGTTATTAGGCCAACACTCTAACCATTAGGCTACGAGTTCCAAGTCTAGGACCAAAGGCTCCTCAACAGCTTCTACCCCCAAGCCATTACACTGCTGAACAATTCATATAAATCGCCACCAGACAATTTACATTGACAGTGGCTTGCGGCTATCAAGTATGATGGGGGGACCAAAGATTATTAGAGTGATTTTCAGGCTGAACTGATGGAGAATCTATTTAGACGACAACTGAGAAGTGACAAGAAACCGACAATTTTTTTCCTTCACAATAATGTGAAATATTCTTAGTTAGAGGTAACCTATCGTTAGCTAGCTTGCTGAGTTTAACTAGTAGATGCTCCACCGTTTAATTTGTGTCGATGAGAGGAATCACTTGAAGCCATTGCATCTGGTCAGTTCTTTTAGTTTTGCACAAGGGATTGTTGTTAGTGTCCACCACCTTTTCAAAGAATCCCACCTTGGGGGAGGGGCGGGGGCCAGAGCAGGTAACACCGAACATTACAATTGGTAGTCTTTCAGAAAATTGAAAAAATATGTCTGCTTGTATATTTAGCAATCAATCCGCCGATAGGAAAGACGTCCAATGGATCTATCGAACAAGGACAACCATATCTACACCCACAAAAATGTATAGTGCTATCAGTATAACATGGAGGCTTCACAAAATGCCACAATGCAGGACTACATTTATTTTTTAATCTCAGACCTCCCATCTACACACCAAAGGCGTCATAGGGTGTATCATTCAGCGAGCAAAGCCCTGACCTGCCTTTCTCCTGGGCAATTATGTGTAAAACACATCTCACTGTCCTAGAAATTCCTCAGACATTATGAAAACAAGCCCAGATTTGCCCAGGGTGAAATGCCCATTTAATGCCTAAACATAACCCTAACCTAACATTTTTTGAATTTCTTTTGTACAATATCTTTTTCTTTTTTTTTACAATTTAACAATCAACAAAATATGACACAGATAGTGCCCCGTTATTCCTTCCAACTACACAAAACACCATGCTACATGGGGGCACATCGTGCAAAACCCCTTCCCTCCCCAACACAGGAACACCCCCCTCCCTCACCTCTACCGATATTAGCTTCACTGATTAACAAAAAATGTAATAAACAGAATGACCTTCACATTCCATGCTAGAAAATAAATTATTCAACACAAAAACAAATAATAATAATACATTAATGAGGAAAGTAGTAATGAGGCAGCTAAGGTGACGTCTCTAGAAACTGCTGAAAGTCCCCCCAGACATCAGTAAATTCAAAGGGTTTATTACGTAAATTGTATGTTATTTTTTCAGATGGAATATAGGAAGTTAGTTCTTTTAGCCACATCTGCTTGCTTGGCGGAGTGTCACTCTTCCATATAGTAGCTGTGCATTTATTGGCTGCAATGACTGCCAATTTAATGAATCTGGTTTTGCTACAAATATTAACTTGTAGAACAGAATCATCTCCGAGAAGAATAAGGGAAGGATCTAGTGGTACCGTCATATTAGTGACTGTGATAAGGTCTGAATAATGTCTTTCCAATAATTGCTTAGTTCAGGGCAGGACAAAAACATATGCATAAGTGTGCCCACTCCCGTTTTACACCTTGGGCAAAATGTTGAATATTTAGAATTTATCTTATACAGTCTCTCTGGTATAAAGTAGACCCAGTGCAAAATATTGAATTGCATCAACTTGTGCCTTGTGTTAAATGAAAGACGCTGGGCATCTAAAAAGAGCTTTCCCCGTTTCGCATCCTTAACAATGAGACCAAGGTCATCATGCCACTTCATGCATGATTTCAGAGGTTCATCGTTCTCCAACAGAGCTTGAAGCCTAGAGTACATGTAGGAAATGAAACCTTTAACCTCTTTCCTTTACAGCCACAGTGTATCAGTTATAGGTTTACTCATGGGCTGAATCTTACCTCCCTGCTGAGTGGCAATATAATGCCTAACCTGTAGGTACTTGAAGAAATTAGTTTGAGGTAACTGAAAATGAGATGCCAGTTGTTGAAAGGATAGTAGTTCAACTTCTCTACAGAGATTACCAAATGTTTTAATTCCTTTGTTGAACCAAGAAAATGTAACACCATCTCTCAGAGCTTTGGGTAAAATGGGGTTATTATAGAAAGGTGTTTGTTCATATATAGATCTAAGCCCTTCTGTTTGTTTACAGACTTCAATCCATATATGTAAAGAGTTTTTAATGAAAGGGTTGTTTATGAGACCTAGCAAAGCTTTAGGTTGGATAATGTAAGGTATGGGCAGGTAGCCTAGTGGTTAGAGTGTTGGACTAGTAACCAAAAGGTTGCAAGATTGAATCCCTGAGCTGACAAGGTAAAAATATGTCCTTCTGCCCCTGAACAAGGCAGTTAACCCACTGTTCCTAGGCCACCATTGAAAATAAGAGTTTGTTTTTAACTGACTTGCCTAGTTAAATAATGGTAAAATAAATGTAGCAGGGGTCAGATACTCCTCCTCTATCTGTCTTCAAGAGGGTGAACTTGTTGTTGTATCTTACCATACCCACACAGCCTTTAACTGAGATGCCCAGTAATACAACTGAAAGTGAGGTAGGGTAAGTGCTCCTTCTGAGTATGGTTTGCATAAAGTTGTGAGTTTCACTCTGGGGGGTTTCCCTTTCCACAGAAATGAAGAAACATTCCTATTAAGTTGTTTGAAAAATACTTTGGGAATAGGAAAGGGCAAGGTTTGAAAAAGGTACAAGAATTTTGATAATGTATACATCTTTACACAATTGACCCGCCCAATAAGAGAAATTGGTCAATCCTGCCATCTATCCAATTCTTCCCCAACCTTTTTGAGAAGTGGAGTGTTGTTCAGTTGATATGTCTTAATCATTTCAGAAGGAATTTGCAATCCAAGATATGTCATTTTCTGTGGTTTCCAAGAAAACGGCTGGTCTAAGATCAGGTTCTGCATAGCTGCCCTGTTAAAAGGCATAATTATACTCTTCGATAGGTTTATTTTATATCCTGAAAAGGTCCCATATTCTTTCAGGATGTCAACTAATGCTCGGAGTGAAATTTCTGGTTTAGTGAGGTAAAGCAAAATGTCATCGGCATATAGCGAGACCAGATGTTCACGCCCACCTATACGAACACCATGGATGGATGGATGGGATCTTAAAGCTTCTGTCAGTGGCTCTATAGCCAAAGAAAAAAGGAGTGGACTAGCGGGACAAACCTGTCTTGTGCCACAAGGTCCAATATCCATCCTCTGTAAAACTTCAAACAGGTAGTTCCATTCTATACGGTCAAAAGCTTTTTCCGCATCTAATGAAGCCGCCACTACAGATTCTTGGTCATTCTCTACATAATGCATAATATTAAATAATCTTCTGATATTATCAGGAGATGAGCGGTTTCTTACAAAGCCTGTTTGGTCCATATCAACCAAGTCCGGAAGAACCTTATCCAGTCTAAGAGCTATGAGTTTCACAAGAATCTTATATGAAGTGTTCAATAGAGATATTGGTCTATACGACCCACAAAGCAGAGGATCTTTCCCAGGTTTTAACAAAACTGTGATCAGTGCCTGTTCAAGTGTGTCTGGGAGCTTTTCTGTCTCTATGGCATAATTAAACATACTGCAAAGAGGCTCAATTAGTTTGGGTAAAAAGGATCAATAGAATTCAATAGGGAATCCGTTTAACCCTGGTGATTTTCCCCCAGCAGTGTTTGAAAATGGATTCTCTAATTTCCTCTGATGTAATCTCTTTTTCCAAGTGCTCTCTATCCTCATCAGTTAAAGTTTGCAAATTGAGTTTGTTCAAAAACTCATGCATTGTGGCAGGGGCATCCCCTTCAGACTTGTACAATGTTTCATAAAACTCCCTGAAGACTAGATTAATTTCCTCAGGACTGTGAACACCTGTGTTATTGGGTAGCTTAATTGAGCTAATAACTCTACTAGCATCCTCTTGTCTTATCTGCCAAGCAAGCAACTTTCCTGCTTTATCTCCATGTTCGTAGTAGTTTGGTTTTCCTAAGAGCATTTTCCGCTTTATGGGTCGTCAGGGTGTTATATTCCAATCGCTTTGAGTCTAATTTTTGTAGTTGAGTCGTCAAATGTTACACTATGTTCATTTTCCAGATCTCTGATTTCATTCTCCAACGAATCTACTTGAGCCTTATACATCTTACGAGCACTCGAACTAAAGGATATGATTTGCCCCCTCAGATATGTAAGGAGAGCTTCCCATAAAATTAGGGGGGAGGCAGAGTTGTTATTGGTGCTAGAAAATATGTCTATATGAGTGTTCAGAAATGTTACAAATGTGGGATTGTTTAGTAAGTATGTGCCAAACCTCCATCTTCTTGAGGGTGGTTGTGTTTTACTGACTGGTACTGAAGCCAGCAGGGCAGAATGATCTGATATACATCTTGGTAAGTACTTACACCCAGTAGTTAAACTTCCCTTGGCTGCATGAATAAGAAATGAGTCAATTCTAGAGTAACTGTTATGGACAGGGGTGTAAAATTAGTATTCTTTAACCTTTTGGTTGTGAAATCTCCATAAACCCACAAGTCCAAAATGTTTAATTTCTGCTTTTAACATTTTAGCTGCCTGTGTGAGGTTGATACTATTAGAGAAAGATCTATCACTGGATGGGTCCAGTACCAAGTTAAAATCCCCTGCCATTATTATCTCTGATGATGGGCATGTTAACTTCAAAAAGATGTCTTGGTAAAATTTAGAATCATCATGGTTAGGCCCATACACATTCACAATGGTAATAGGCTCAGTGTTAATGAAACCTTGGAATGATCACAAACCTACCCCCTTTGTCTTTCATCTGAGATTGTATCTGAAAGGGGCAATACTTATTAATGAGTATGGCCACCCCTCTTGCCCGAGAGGTGAAAGGTGAATAGTACAGTTGACCCACCCACTTTCTCTTCAGTTTATCATGCTCAGAGTCAGTCAGGTGTGTTTCCTGAAGAAGAGCTATATCAACCTTATGCTGCTTCAGATAATTCAGAATGCGTTTGCGCTTGACTGGGCATTTAGTACCCCTCATGTTAAGTGTCATAAATGTATAGTTATTAGGTGCCAACATCTTTGAAGAAAATAAGAAATAAGGAAAAGGAAAGAAACAAAATTGCGTTGAGTGTATACAACTTGTAAAAAATGAAATGATAAAAGTACAAAGTAGTAAACATCTCGTGAGCTAATACCCTGACTCTACCACAAACCCACCCAACCCCCTGCTCAACTGAGGGAGTTAAAGAACCCATACCCTTAGATGCTAGTCTATAAGCCAGATGTACCTGCTATGCATAGAATTAGGTTAATTCTAAATTATATGTATATGGAATTAGAAGTACATTGACTGTTCCTTGTAGCATGAAAATATTATTAGTCAAGTAACAAAATACAATTTGATTACAACAATAATGACCGGTAAACCTTGAAGTCTCAAATTCGAGCGTCTTTGAAAATGTTCGTAATAATCAAATTTCTCCTCGAGTTTAGAGATGACGCCATCTCTAAACTCGAGAAGAAATTTGATTATTACGAACATTTTCAAAGACGCTCGAATTTGAGACTTCAAGGTTTACTTCCAACTTCTTGTATTTTTGGTCCACTTCCTCGCGGCCGTCCAGGATGGCAGCCTGGTGGTCAGCATGGTCTTTTTCTAACTTTGTCACTCGTCCCTTTGTGACTTTCTGGTCTTCGTGGAGTTTATTGACCAGTACATCAATTTTGCTTAGGTATTCAGAAAGTGTCTCTTGGATTTTTGTTATACCCTTGTCCATCTCCATTCTGAACCATGCTGGTGCTCCTTCCGAGCTAGCATCCACCGAAGCAGAAGAAGGGCTGTCAGTGAGGGGCATTTTTCCATGCCTCGTCTGAGGCTTTGACATATTGGGAATCTTTTGCTTTGGCGATACAATAGATGTTTTAACTTCCAACTCACTATTAACGAACAGGTAAACTGTGTCAAAATGCCTTAAAATTGTTTGAAAGTTTGTTAGCGTCTTGTTAGAGCTTCACCATTTCCGGAAGTCTAACCTTAAACATTTTGAGTTCATGCCTAAACTTAACCTTACACACTTTGAAATTTGATGTTCAACTTCTAATTATGATATGAGACTGTAAGAGCTAGTTGGAACAAACAGCTGACCTGTGCATCACTAGAGTCACTTTTAACTTTAGCACAACGTTTTCCTGAAATCAGCTACTTTCCTTAAATTTATCAGAGAATAACCTCTATAGTACTTTAACCACGAATTCCCTGTAAAATATTCACATCAAGCGCTTCCTTTTGGTTTGTAGCCTGTATAATGTATAATCTGTAGTGCTCCTGAACACCTGTTTCTGTACTGTGGCTTGTCAAAGATAATGTTGTTTGGTCTTTAGGAGTCCATTTTGTGTCTGGCAGTTTGAAAGGACTTGTTCGAGATGAATTGTCTGGTTACTGTCCTTCCTTTAGAGCTTTCCCCTACACTGTCACAGTCAAACTAAAATGTGTATGTCGTTTGTTTGTTGCTTTACATACAATACTTGAGAAAAGTTCACACCAGATTTTAAAGACCCACTGCAGTCAAAAACGTGATTTTCCTGTGTTTTATATACACTCAGTGGCCAGTTTATTAGGTACACCCAACTAGTACTTGGTCAGACCCCCTTTGCCTCCAGAACAGCCTGAATTCTTCAGGGCGTGAAAACGTTGCTCAATTGGTATCAAGGGACCTGACGTGTGCCAGGAAAACATTTCCCCTATCATTACATCATGGCCACCAGACTGTACCGTTGAAACAAGGCAGGATGGGGCCATGGACTTATGCTGCTTACACCAAATCCTGAATCTGCCATCAGCATAACGCAACAGGAACCGGCATTCATCGGACCAGGCAATGTTTTTCCACTCCTCAATTGTCCAGTGTTGGTGATTATGTGCCCACTGGAGCCGCTTCTTCTTCTGTGACAAGTACCAACGAGTTGTACATTCCGAGATGCCATTCTGCCCACCGCTGTTGTACTGCACCATTATTTGTGTCTTTCTGGCCCGCTTGCACGATTCTTGCCATTCTCCTTTGACCTCTCATCAACAAGCTGTTTTTGCCCACAGGACTGCCGCTGACTGGGTGTTTTTTGTTTGACGCACCATTCTCGGTAAACCCAAGACACTGTTGTGTGTGAAAAGCCCAGGTTCAGAGATACTGGAACCGGCGCACCTGGCACCAATGATCATATCACATTTAAAGTCGCTTATGTCACTCGTTTTGCCCATTCTAACGTCCAATCAAACAGTAACTGAATGCCTCGATGCCTGTCTGTCTACTTTACATAGCAAGCCATGGCCACGTGACTCACTCTCTGTGGGAGCAAAACATTTTCGTGAACGGGGTGATGCACCTAATACTCTGTGTATTTCCACACTATGAGGTTGGAATAATACTGTAAAATTGTGAAAATTATGATAATGTCTTTTTTTTTTAACTGCTGCTCTTTAATTACTTGTTACTTTTATCTCTTATTCTTATCCGTATTTTTTGAAACTGCACTGTTGGTTAGGGGCTCATAAGTAAGCATTTCACTGTAAGGTCTACAACTGTTGGATTCGGGGGCAATTGTGACTAATACAATTTGATTTGATTTAGTATAAGAGCTGTTTGAATAGACCGCCTGAAATTTCAGCATGTTTTGGTGGGATGGAATTTTAGCCTGCCTGGTGACATCACCATCATCACCAGTAAATTAGTTAGACCAATAAGAAAGACTTCTCTGCAGATAACAGCAAGTTTCCCGTTTTCACCTCCCCACTCAGACCACTCCCAGACAGTCCTAGAAAAGTTATTGCTTGAGAAATTGCTCTTGGCTAACAAATAATTTTTGTTCATTTTAATTTAAAACAATCCCAGTAAGGTACTTAACTGTTACCCAGAAATGGTTTGATATTGAGATAAAAACAGCTGTATTGGGCCTTTAAGCTATGCCTTATTCATTTTCAACCACTGATTGTTAATGCTTATTACGAGATTTAGAAAGCTTACTGTACTTAATCCGACTGCCTGCTAATTGGTGTAATTGTAAAATGCTTTGTTGGTTTACAGTAATGTTACTTAGGCCTACTCCTAATTTTCCATTTGGTGCAGTGTATCATGTATTTGTAATGTCAAGTTCACTGGATTAAACAAGTGTTACCTAACAAGCTTTGTGTACACGTAATGAAAGCTAAATCAGCATACATACTGTATCTGTTTGTTTATGAAAACTAGTGTTTGACCTACCTCTAAAATTGACCTGATTAGCAAAGATAATAATGACATCATTTCCTCTCCTTTCCTCACCCCTCTATCTGAGATGTCAGTGGACATTATAAAAGTCCCAATCCAATGAATGACCTACTGTGGCGTTTGTTAATCAAATGATTAACCACAGCTCTTTGACCACCAGCTGCTACACAATCTGTTTGGACCACTCATCCAAGATGGCCACCGTTGACGAGCGAGGGAGAGAGCTGGCATCAGTGGCACTCAGTTGTATAGTTTTGAGGGGAAAACAAAGCAGCGAGAATCCAGCACCAGGGGTGGTATATGTATGCGTGCGTGCATGTGTGCGTGTGTTAGCCAGAACCTGCATCATAGCCAAGTCTAGTCTAGTCTATATGATTCTCCCTCCATCATTTTGGTCATGGTTTATTTGAAGCATCCACAAGCGGGAGGTAATGAGAGGGCTTGGTGTCATTAAACATTTATATGGTGACCCGGGAGAGATGCAGCTGAAGCCAAGACAGAGGTTATCAGAGCACAGGGTTCAAATGAACTCTTTAGTAGACTATTAAAGTAGCGTATCTTACTATGCATGTATAACTAGTTTGTGTATAACTAGTGTGTGTGTGCGTGTGTAGTGTGTACAGTGATGCCTGACCCTCGGGTTAAAACAAACACATTGACGCATGACCTTGCTCTTACTTCCATTTGATTAAATCAAATATTAATGTGCATGCTCAGAGATCCACTCACACCTGTTTATTGTCCCGGGAACCTTAACTAAGCGCTACGTTAAACATTCAACTGGAACACCTGGTGTGTGTATGGGTGACTGAAAAAACACAACTGTTTGATTACATATGAAGAGTTTATTTCCAAAATGCTATATCCATAATGTTTTACATTTGTTTTTTTCTCAAAAATGATTGCTTATCGGTACCTTCACGTGTGTGTGTGTAAAATATATTTTTTTTTTTACAAAACGCTACATATACATTCTTTAGCTGGAATGGAATGTTGTACTGTATATTTGGCAGACACAGTGCAGTATTCAGACCCCTTGGCTTTTTCCAAATGTTGTAACATTACAACTTTATTCTAAAATTGATTGAAATATTTTTCCCCCTCATCAATCTACACATAATTGCCCATAATGACAAAGTAAAAACTGTTTTTTTGAAATTTTAGCAAATTAATTTAAATAAAAAAACATTTACATACAGTGGGGAGAACAAGTATTTGATACACTGCCGATTTTGCAGGTTTTCCTACTTACAAAGCATGTAGAGGTCTGTAATTTTTATCATAGGTACACTTCAACTGTGAGAGACGGAATCTAAAACAAAAATCCAGAAAATCATATTGTATGATTTTTAAATAATTAATTTGCATTTTATTGCATGACATAAGTATTTGATCACCTACCAACCAGTAAGAATTCCGGCTCTCACAGACCTGTTAGTTTTTCTTTAAGAAGCCCTCCTGTTCTCCACTCATTACCTGTATTAACTGCACCTGTTTGAACTCGTTACCTGTATAAAAGACACCTGTCCACACGCTCAATCAAACAGACTCCAACCTCTCCACAATGGCCAAGACCAGAGAGCTGTGTAAGGACATCAGGGGTAAATTGTAGACCTGCACAAGGCTGGGATGGGCTACAGGACAATAGGCAAGCAGCTTGGTGAGAAGGCAACAACTGTTGGCGCAATTATTAGAAAATGGAAGAAGTTCAAGATGACGGTCAATCACCCTCGGTCTGGGGCTCCATGCAAGATATCACCTCGTGGGGCATCAATGATCATGAGGAAGGTGAGGGATCAGCCCAGAACTACACGGCAGGACCTGGTCAATGACCTGAAGAGAGCTGGGACCACAGTCTCAAAGAAAACCATTAGTAACACACTACGCCGTCATGGATTAAAATCCTGCAGCGCACGCAAGGTCCCCCTGCTCAAGCCAGCGCATGTCCAGGCCCGTCTGAAGTTTGCCAATGACCATCTGGATGATCCAGAGGAGGAATGGGAGAAGGTCATGTGGTCTGATGAGACAAAAATATAACTTTTTGGTCTAAACTCCACTCGCTGTGTTTGGAGGAAGAAGAAGGATGAGTACAACCCCAAGAACCCATCCCAAACGTGAAGCATGGAGGTGGAAACATCATTCTTTGGGGCTGCTTTTCTGCAAAGGGGACAGGACGACTGCACCGTATTGAGGGGAGGATGGATGGGGCCATGTATCGCGAGATCTTGGCCAACAACCTCCTTCCCTCGGTAAGAGCATTGAAGATGGGTCGTGGCTGGGTCTTCCAGCATGACAACGACCCGAAACACACAGCCAGGGCAACTAAGGAGTGGCTCCGTAAGAAGCATCTCAAGGTCCTGGAGTGGTCTAGCCAGTCTCCAGACCTGAATCCAATAGAAAATCTTTGGAGGGAGCTGAAATTCCGTATTGCCCAGCGACAGCCCCGAAACCTGAAGGATCTGGAGAAGGTCTGTATGGAGGAGTGGGCCAAAATCCCTGCTGCAGTGTGTGGAAACCTGGTCAAGAACTACAGGAAACGTATGATCTCTGTAATTGCAAACAAAGGTTTCTGTACCAAATATTAAGTTCTGCTTTTCTGATGTATCAAATACTTATGTCATGCAATAAAATGCAAAGGAATTACTTAAAAATCATACAATGTGATTTTCTGGATTTTTGTTTTAGATTCCGTCTCTCACAGTTGAAGTGTACCTATGATAAAAATTACAGACCTCTACATGCTTTGTAAGTAGGAAAACCTGCAAAATCGGCAGTGTATCAAATACTTGTTCTCCCCACTGTAAGTATTCAGACCCTTTACTCAGTACTTTGTTGAAGCACCTATGGCAGTGATTACAGCCTCGAGTCTTCTTAGGTAGGACGCTACAAGCTTGGCACACCTGTATTTGGGTGTCAGGTTGGATGGAAAGTGTCGCTGCACAGCTATTTTCAGGTATCTCCAGAGATGTTCAACCGGGTTCAAGTCCAAGCTCTAGTTGGGCCACTCAAGGACATTCAGAGACTTGTCCCGAAACCACTCCTGTGTTGTCTTGGCTGTGTGCTTAGGGTCATTGTCCTGTTGGAAGGTAAACTTTCGCCCCAGTCTGAGGTCCTGAGCGCTCTGGAGCAGGTTCTCATCAAGGATCTCTCTGTACTTTGCTCCGATCAGCTTTCCCTCGATTCTGACTAGTCTCTCAGTCATTGCTGCTGAAAAACATCCCCACCACATGATGCTGCAACCACCATGCTTCACCGTAGGGATGGTACCATGTTTCCTGCAGATGTGACGCTTGGCATTCAGGCTGTTCAATCTTGGTTTCATCACTCCAGAGAATCTTGTTTCTCATGGTCTGAGAGTCTTTAGGTGCCTTTTGGCAAACTCCACGTGGGCTGTCATGTGCCTTTTACTGAGGGGTGGCTTCCGTATGGCCACTCTACAATAAATGCCTGATTGGTAGAGTGCTGCAGAGATGGTTGTACTTCTGGAAGGTTCTCCCATCTCCATAGAGGAACTCTAAAGCTCTGTCAGAGTGACCATCAGGTTCTTGGTCACCTTCCTGACCAAGGCCCTTCTCCCCTGATTGCTCAGTTTGGCCGGGCAGCCAGCTCTAGGAAGAGTCTTGGTGGTTCCAGACTTTTTCCAAATATGAATGATGGAGGCCAATGTGTTTTTGGAGACCTTCAATGCTGTAGAAATGTTTTGGTACCATTCCCCACATCTAGGCCTCACCACAATCCTGTCTCGGAGCTCTATTACAATTCCTTTGACATCATGGCTTGGTTTTTGCTCTGACATGCACTGTCAACTGAGGGACCTTATATAGACAGGTATGTGCCTTGCCAAATCATGTCTAATTAATTGAATTTACCACAAGTGGACTCCAATCAAGTTGTAGAAACATCTCAAGGATGATCAATGAAAACAGAATGCACCTGAGCTCAATTTTAAATCTCATAGCAAAGGGTCTGAATACTTATATAAATGAAGTATTTCTGTTTTTTATATATATAAATTAGCGACATTTTCTAAAAACCTGTTTTGGCTTTGTCATTATGGGGTATTGTGTTTAGATTGATGAGGGATAAAAATCAAAATCAAATCAAATGTATTTATATAGCCCTTCTTACATCAGCTGATATATCAAAGTGCTGTACAGAAACCCAGCCTAAAACCCCAAACAGCAAGCAATGCAGGTGTAGAAGCACAGTGGCTAGGAAAAACTCCCTAGAAAGGCCAAAACCCAGGAAGAAACCTAGAGAGGAACCAGGCTATGAGGGGTGGCCAGTCCTCTTCTGGCTGTGCCAGGTGGAGATTATAACAGAACATGGCCAAGATGTTCAAATGTTCATAAATGACCAGCATGGTCAAATAATAATAATCACAGTAGTGTTCGAGGGTGCAACAAGTCAGCACCTCAGGAGTAAATGTCAGTTGGCTTTTCATAGCCGATCTTTGAGAGTATCTCTACCGCTCCTGCTGTCTTTAGAGAGTTGAAAACAGCAGGTCTGGGACAGGTAGCACGTCCGGTGAACAGGTCAGGGTTCCATAGCCGCAAGCAGAACAGTTGAAACTGGAGCAGCAGCACGGCCAGGTGGACTGGGGACAGCAAGGAGTCATCATGCCAGGTAGTCCTGAGGCATGGTCCTAGGGCTCAGGTCCTCCGAGAGAGAGAAAGAAAGAAAGAGAGAAAGAGAGAATTAGAGAGAGCATACTTAAGTTCACACAGGACACCGGATAAGACAGGAGAAATACTCCAGATATAACAGACTGACCCTTGCCCCCCGACACATAAACTACTGCAGCATAAATACTGGAGGCTGAGACAGGAGGGGTCAGGAGACACTGTGGCACTGTGACACAAAATGATTTAATACTTTTAGAAAAAGGCTGTAACGTAACAAAATGTGGAAAAGTTAAGGGGTCTGAATACTTTCCGAATGCACTGTCTCACCTAGCTATCTTAAGATGAATGCACTTACTGTAAGTCACTCTGGACAAGAGCATCTGCTAAATGATTAAAATGTCAAATGTAAATGTTTTACAAACAGATTTCATATTGTTGTAAAAAAATATATCTAATATTGATGTTCTAAATCATCTCCTTAATTATTTAGTTGAAATGATGTGGAAACAAAATTGATTTAACCAGTGTGTTGTCAGTGGGAAGTGATAGATTTTAAGCAAATACATGCCTGTCATTGATCAACCCCATGCCATGATTAGATAATGAAAAAACACACCCATCTTTCATAATTTCTTTAAACAATAAAAGCTAATTTACCAATATTTCTGAAAATTGATACATAGCATTTTGGAATAAAACTCTTCAAATACAGTGACGGATAGCAAAGTAAATTGACCCTGAGCAGGCAGGGAAAAGCTGCAAATAGTTCCTTTTCATCTTTACCATCATCACATTCCTATTCATTGTCACTATCACCATAACTCACTCTCCCGATGAGTCGTGGCTGATGGGCACATTGTATAGGCCTGCTCTATAAACTGAGGTTAACTAGAGATCATTTGGCTCTGTGGTTGTCTAACCATTACATCTGCTTCTAATGTTCCACTCAACATTTTCGAACCACATGAATTAAACTGCATTATTTCCATAAATGTTTTAATTTCCCTATGGGACATTTAGACAGTGAATGTGCAGTGCCACCATTGTTCCCACTGTCTGTAATACTGTCTCATACTGTACCGCGAAGCATCTGCAACGCTGGCGACATGAATCTCTCAAACAAGCTGTGAGACACAAAGACAAACCTTCGATTTTTTCACTTCACCGAAAATGTTACCTATTGTACACCTGCAGGCCATACACAAGGCCTTAAACTAGTGGTGTTGAGACATTACGACTGTGTTTAAAAGGAAGAATGGGCATAATTTACATATTGTTTAGAAACAGAAGGGTTGATGACCAATAGTTTGTGCAACACTTGCATTGACAGAGATTAAGTCATTCTCCAGACACTGGCATGGCAATAGAGCTGAACAGCTCCAGGTTGCAACACAAATGACTCATCTCAGTCTCCTACAAGTCTACTATGGCTCCTTAGCATGTAGGACACTTCAAATATCACTGGTTTGATAGGCTCTCATTGACAATCACATTCATTTTAATCAGTGTGTATACCTTTCAAACCCATTGAATCCTATTTGATTGAGAAAAGAGACAGAACAGCAAAATGCCGCCAACGATTGTGATCACAGACAAACTCACGCACACGCAAGCATGCACACACGTCCGTACGCATGCAGGCACACACACACTTTCCAATACCATTCGAAATGTTATCATTAGACATCAGTTACATCAGTCAGGCTACTCTGAGGCAGGTATAGATATGTTTCCCTCTGACTCACTCTGACTCAATAGTATTCACCAGTATACACTCAGACACATCTTCACTTCCCATGTCTGTTTTGTTCGGAGACAGGGCTAGCCTAGCCATGCTGGAATGTCTATGAGGTCATAGACTCACACACAGAAATCATACTCTGCGAGTCACTGTATAATTGCCTGAGGAAATGAGGGAAGAGACCAGAGGATCCCATAATAAATTGACATGGTGTGTTTTTGAATGCACCCACATTGTCATTTTTTCAATCAATCTCAGCTGCTGACATGATCATTTTTCAGTTCTATCTATTGTTCAGTTGCTTTATCTGGGTAGGTTATAGTCCACAATAGATTATCTCTCCGTAGTCTGAGTAATGGTAATGGTGGTGTTTTGAACAAATAATGCTGTCCCTCACTCTCACTCTCACTCACACACACACACACACACACACACACACACACACACACACACACACACACACACACACACACACACACACACACACACACACACACACACACACACACACACACACACACACACACACACACACCACCCCTAACTGGACCCTGGGAACTGTTTTATAATAGCCATCCCAATCATTTACTTTTCTTTTCTTTAGTTAAAAAAATACAGTAGGTACTTCTAGACTAGAGTGTCTGTCATCCTCAACCCATAAAGAGTGGACTTGTTTCCATAGAGTCGCGTTTGCCTGGCTACACATCCACATCACTCTGGTCAACTGACGTTTCTTTGTAACGATCGATGGAGCAGCGGAATTAAATTCAGGGTGAGTCGTCAGGCAAGCGTTTCGTTGCGCTCACGTCCCTCCCATTCAGTCAACTCTGTACGAAGCGGGCAGTCAAGCGTTTTCATAGCGCAAATCCCCATCACACGTCAGAGACGACATCATTATTTAAGGTTGAATCAAGTAGGGAAGAAAGTTTTGCGACAGACAGTGTTGCCAAGCAGCTCCTAGGTAGTGGACCTAGTTATTTCGCACAGTTTATCGCCCAGTTCTTACGGATATTATTTTTATAGATCAGCTATGCCCCACACCGTGACATTGAATGGACCCTCACCTTGGGGTTTTCGACTGGTCGGTGGAAGAGACTTCAGTACACCGTTAACTATTTCGAGGGTATGTAAATGTGTTCCCATGTATTTATTCTCATGTCGAAATACGATTGCTTTACCCTCACGATGCGTTTGGTCTAATGTCTTTCATCTAGCCTAATTTGGCACCACCGCATAGGGTACTAGGGGGTAACTAGCCCCACCTAAGAACAATGTCTAATTGCTGACACAAAAAAAAAAGAAACGTTTGGAAAAAAATGGTATGTGGTTAGGCAAATAAACTATAAAGGGAAATAAATGGCTACAGTTTACACTTTCTTAGTTTTTTCATGAAATGTTTTTAGAAAATGGGCATTTTTAAAAAAGAATTTCTAAGTGAAACTGATTAAATTGATTTTAACACACTTGTGTGAAACCCTATGCCATAATCTTCTACCGGGGTAAATCATTGGAATGGAATATAAATAATACCATTAAATGACATTGGAATATAACATTTAATAACAATAACTTAACTCTGTGTAAAATTGATGTGGCAACTCTCTTATGCTCTGCTATTGCACGATTGTAATTTGTATCTGTAGGTCACAAATAAAGCTATCCCTAGTAAAACTGGAGCACAACCCACATCCTGCACTGCTCACACCTAATCCAGTCCCCACCTGTGCCTGAAAACAGGGGGAGAGATGCCAATTGAAAAGCTCTCTTAAAAATGTAGGTAGCTATCTAGCTATATGACATACAATACTTTGTAAAATAGCTAAAAGGCTATAAAGTTGCATTAACTGTAAAGCTATCAGTCACTAGTGGAAACAATTACAACTGAAATTAAGTTATCTTTTTTAATGTATTTTACCTCAGACGATCTGGTAGTAAGATTGCTAGCTAGTACTCCTAGCATATTATGCTAGCTGGCTAGCATTTACTGCTAGTGAAGTTGCTAGCTAGCAAGTTAGCATAAACTAGCACTAACTGGGCTAGTCATTTTCTAAATGACAGGTAGAAACAGGGGCTAGTTAAGGGGGGGGGGGGGGGGGGGGACTGTATCTTAAGGCTTTCCTTGTATATTAAAAACAAATTATAAATCTAACCTCATTGGAATATATCTACAAAAAATTTGATCAACTTATCACCACATCGTTTTGTTGAAATATCTCCAAAAGTTGTGATGACACAGAGGACATTCTTTGATAAGCAAGAACAGTAATTTTGGGACATCCTATGGTCTTTATATGAATTCCAGGGGGCAGTTACTCCCAGGGGGCTAGTTACTGTCTACTACCCTAATTGTGAATTCAGATGGCTATTTGCCATGGAATAATACCAAAACGTATACAGATGGGGATCCATGTAATGCTTTCCAGTCTAATGATCTAATGCACTCCTTCAAATTGAATAATATAATATTAGTTTACATTTCTCAAGTTCTCCATTTTCTGATCCACTTGTTTAAATTTAATAATGGAAAACTGTTTTAAAATTCATTTTCCTACACTGTAAAATTTAGATTTGAATCGTTTTCTAATTTATTTTGATTCGTTTGTAAAATATATATTTTTTATATTGGTGTGGCTGGGGAAACGGGTGCTTTCTAAGTATGTGGTTCATTTGGACGCTACCACTTCAGTTTGGGGGGAGATTAGCCTTGCCTACACTATACAATAAAGTGGTAAATGAATGTGGTCCTTGGAGGCGAAGTTACACACACACACACCAGATATCCCCAAAGTAATGCTATACCATTCTAACGGCCGTGGTGCGTTGTCAGGCCACCAAATGGAGTTTACTCTCTTCTTACTGTCACTGACTGGGAACACATGGAGTTGTGTGCATCAGTCCCTGCAGGCTGCCCTTCAAATTCGCTACAACGTTCTCCTTAATCCCCTGTGCCTATGCCAACACTTTGCATAGAGAGTCTAACAGCTAGGCCTAGCCTATTATGTTGAAACGGAAGGTTAATTTACAAATCTGTGCAAAATGGCATGGTGTTTTATGTACATTTCCAGTGAAGTAGCCTCATAGGTCTAGGTTTATTATCTTGTTAATGTAGCGAATGCACAGATTGCATCGAGAAGAATTGTGAGTCCCTGTCTAGCTCTCGGGCTACCCCCGAACCATTGTGATGGAAGACACCTTGCAGCCTGCATAGCCACGTCTGAGACAGCAATTTTACGGTCCATTATTATAGCCTGTTATAGGTCTAGAGTTGACACTAGCCTCTATACGATGATCAAGTAGCCTACGTTTGCGGTGTAGCTGAGACAAATGCAAGCCTATAATGGAGACTATGCCCCTGTTTTGAGAGAACCTGTGCGTCCTCCATTCGTCCCATCCTTGAAGACATCACCGATAGACGTGTGAAAGGAGATTTTACGCTAGGCTACCAACCAAGTCATGTCGGATCAGTGATTATTTCTATAGACTATGATCATTGCTCATCATTGATCTAATATATACTGTATATTTAGATCAATGATTATTTCAAGAATGGGAGAATCCACCCATGAATATATTTAAACGGCGCCTATATGCTGCTTTGTAGGAGTGATCCTTGAGTTGCCTCTCCTTCCACAGACACTTAAAATCCCTGCTTCTCTCCTCTCGCAGCTGTTGGATAGGCCTATAATGCCGACATGCTATAGTCTAATTTACTTTCACTTGCCCACTTTAACCTACTGTTAGTTAATGGGTTATGGGTACTCAATCTAGTGGACGGCTGTAGGTTTAGTCTTGGTTTATAATGGGCTGCAAAATAGCAGTGTTGTAGAGAATTTGGAGGGCAGCTCGACATCGGACATATACACACTCCTAGCTCCTGGTCTCCAGGATCGCAAGATTATTAACCTACAGTCGTTAGAAGGATAGTTGCCGTGGGGGGGGGGGGGTACTGTTAATAAAGCACCATGGATAAGGTCCTCAGTTTCTTTTACACACAGATGTTTTGTTCCCCTCTATTCTGAGCGTCCCTCTCGTCATATAGACCTAGCTGTTAGACTTGTTAAGCTACTGTAGGCTATGCAAGGTATTTGTCGAGGCTACGCAGCAGAACTTTGCAGCGAATTTGGAGGGCAGACTGACAGGGGCTCAGTCCCAGGTCTCTTCACGGTCGGTGACAGTGCCAAGAGAGTTTCTTCATTTGGATGTGCTCATCATGTACAATGTCCGTTTTAAGTGTACGCCTGCAGTCTGAAGTTGCCAGGCGGAAACTTGGTGTGTGTGTGCACAGTGACACCTGTTGTTGCAACACAATCTCGCACTCAATTCTTGCAAATGTGTACAAAATGTATTTCAGCAGATTTTGTGCGTTTTGTGTGACTTAGTTCGTAGAAAAATACACACATTTATGTGTGACTTCATTCAGAGGCAAAAATAAATTAAGGGGGCAAACTTCGGAACAATCTTTTGAAAGTTATTGGAGCAACGCATTTTGGGCAATGGTGTTCTTTGTTTGTGTCCCATACTTATTTATATAAAAAAAACAAGCCTGTGTACAACCCAATATTGTTGATCAACCAGGTTGTCACTGAAATACATATAATATAATAGTAGCTTCACGTTTCTATTTTTGATAACTAATGCCAAATGCGCTTTTCCATTCTTGTTTTTGCTTAATACTTTGGGATACTGGTGCTATGTCGGATTTTGAGGGTTGCCAGATTGGATTTTTTTTTGTTACGATGAAGATATTTGATTGGGTAATGGGGATGCATTTTCATGATGGGAAATTAATTCATCAATAAATGTGGAGAAACAGAAGACCTCTTTTCTCTATACAAAGAAAAGAGTCAGCCCAAGAATTGAACCATGTGGCACCCCCATAGAGACTGCCAGAGGTCCGGACAACAGGCCCGCCGATTTGAAACATTGAACTCTGTCTGAGAAGCAGTTGGTGAACCAGGCAAGGCAGTCATTTGAGAAACCAAGGCTGTTGAGTCTGCCGATAAGAATGTGGTGGTTGACAGTGTCGAAAGCCTTGGCCAGGTCGATGAATACAGCTGCACAGTATTGTCTCTTATCTATGGCGGTTATCATATCGTTTAGGACCTTGAGCGTGGTTGAGGTGCACCCATGACCAGCTCGGAAACCAGATTGCATAGCGGAGAAGGTACGGTGGGATTCAAAATGGTCGGTGATCTGTTTGTTAACTTGGCTTTCGAAGACCTTAGAAAGGCAGGGTAGGATAGATATAGGTCTGTAGCAGTTTGGGTCTAGACTGTCTCACCTTTGAAGAGGGGGATGACCACGGCAGCTTTCCAATCTTTGGGGATCTCAGACGATATGAAAGAGAGGTTGAACAGTCTAGTAATAGGGGTTGCAACAATTTCTGCGGATAATTTTAGAAAGAAAGGGTCCAGATTGTCTAGCCCGGCTGATTTGTAGGGGTCCAGATTTTGCTGCTCTTTCAGAACATCAGCTATCTTGATTTGGGCGAAGGAGAAATGGGGGAGGTTTGGGCTAGTTGCTGTTGACCGGGGTAAGGGTAGCCAGGTTGAAAGCATGGCCAGTCGTAGAAAAATGCTTATTGATATTCTCAATTATCTTGAATTTATCGTTGGTAAAAGTGTTTCCTAGCCTCAGTGCAGTGGGCAGCTGGGAGGAGGTGCTCTTTTTCTCCATGGACTTTACAGTGTCACAGAACCTTTTGGAGTTTGTGCTACAGGATGCAAATTTCAGTTTGAAAAAGCTAGCATTTGCTTTCCTAACTGCCTGTGTATATTGGTTCCTAACTTCCCTTCTGTATACCACCCCTACCTTTTCACAACATAACTGATTGGCTCAAAAATGTACTTTTAACAAGGCACACCTGTTAATTGAAATCATTCCAGGTGGCTACCTCATGAAGCTAGTTGAGAGATTGCCAAGAGCGTGTCATCAAGGCAAAGGGTGGCTACTTTGAAAAATCTCAAATATAAAACACTTCTTTGGTTACTACATGATTCCA
Source organism: Salvelinus alpinus (assembly GCF_045679555.1). Taxonomy (NCBI): domain Eukaryota; kingdom Metazoa; phylum Chordata; class Actinopteri; order Salmoniformes; family Salmonidae; genus Salvelinus; species Salvelinus alpinus. Next base: position 68,827,710 of record NC_092086.1, read on the forward strand.
TGTGGGTTATTTCATAGGTTTGATGTCTTCACTATTATTCTACAATGTAGAAAATAGTACAAATAAAGAAAAACCCTTGAATGAGGAGGTGTTCTAAAACTTTTGACCTGTAGTGTATCTGTTTGTTTTTTTCCAATCTGGCAACCCTTTTAAAACTCGACATAGCCTTGTATAAAATGCATTATGAAAGAAATGGTGTAATGTACACTAAAAAGTGGAGCCTTGTATTAAATGCATTTAGAAGAAAATTGTGTAATGTAGGCGCCACGAAAAATGAAATGCATTATGAAGAAAATCATGTAGGGCTACTACAAGTGCCCCAGTATCCCAAACTATTAACTGAAAACAAGCAAAGAAAACAGTATTGGCATTAATAAAAATACAAAACTGCTACTATTATAGTATAATTATTTTGGTGACAACCTGGTTGATTAACAATATTGGGCTGTTAACCCGTTTGTTTGTAGAAGACCATTGCATATCGTGCATTGCTCTAAAAACCTTTGAAAGATTGTTCCGAAGTTTGCCACCCCCAAAATAATTTTCCTATGAATGAAGTGGCATGAAAATTGGTGTATTTTTCGACAAATGACAAAAATGTGTGTCTTTTCACACCAATTAAGCCACACAAAAATGCGCTAAATCTGTTGAAATACTTTTTGTACATATTTGCACGAATTGAGTGTGAGATTGTGTTGCAACTATCCACCAGCTCATGCCTCAAAGTTTATTCAAGTGTGCCAGACTCACCACTTTGTGTCGTTATGGCTGCTGTTTGTTAGCCCAAACACCCACAAAGTCTGTATCTATTAGGTGTTCTGTTCACTTTCCATTTATTATACAATTTGAAGTGGTGAGGCCCTCTCGCATGGGAAAGTAGTGTTGAATGAATGAAGTGTAGCGTGCTGCCATGCTTTCATTGTGAAATGTGACCGTTACCACATAATTCTGCTCTGTCAAGAAGTCCCAAACAAACCTGCTACAATTTTGCTACATGACACAGGACAGGCTGTCTATGTTGGCATATCTGTTGTACTTTTTTCAACACCCACATTATGATGAGGATACTAACAAGACAGTAGTTTACTGTGGGGGTCAAATTATATCAATATAATAAGCTTCTCCTGTATAATCCTGTATAATATCAATTTATAATACAATAAATAATATATATATATTTATACAGTATATATATTTTTTTTTCATAACTGACTAACAGCTCATCAACAACCTTACTTTACCTCAAAATATGGGTCCTATGGGTCGATTTCTAAGGTTCTGAAAGAGTCAGGGGGCCAGCAGGGGACTTGGCAGTAGCCAATAGTCAGTCAGGGTAAACAGTGGTGGCGTCCTGGAGTGTGCTGGGCGTTGACATTTGTTTTTCATCAGAGATTGTGGTGCTACTGAGGGATTCCAGGTGTTGTCTCAGCTGCAAGCCGCCAGACTCTTTAACTACCATTGCAACCAGGGGTGTAATTTTTAGATTCACAAGGGGAGACTGACTCAAGTTCACCTGAAGTAGCCTCTTTCATGTTCTAGGCCAGATATTCGCAAATTGGGAATATCTTCACATTTTCAAACCGTCCATTTATATTTTCCAACGGGGCTAGACATTTGGGTGAGGTTTTTTTGTCGCCTGATTTAGCCTCGTTTCACCGGAAAAAATCAAATTAAACCATCTAGTGTTCAGAAAAATAACAACACAATGTCAAATACAGGTAGGCTGGTCAAATAATTAACATCCAATTGCATTAACCGTTACTCGCTCGCTGGAATTCTACTAACGGTCCGTATGTAGCCAAACGTAGCTGCTGCTTATTCCGATTGCTCGATAATGGATAAATGATAAAAAAAAAAAAAGAAAGTAATGTGTCCAAAGAGACACATACCAGCTCTACTGGTAGTACTGCTACTACCAGCGGTATTACACCTGCACCTGTCGATGACACAAGTTGTTCTGCTAACACGAGCACATCCAATGCTAGCATCAGTAATTCTACATTTGTTGTTAGTCCAGCTAGCATGGACACTGACAGTTGTGAATCTGATGCAGCCGAAGAGCTACTGCCCACTTACCCGGGAAAGCACCAAACAACAGACAGGGACATTGGACCAATGAAGAGGTGCAAATAGGATGAGAACTACATTGAATTGGGGTTCACTTATGTTGAGAGTAGTGCCTTTCCTCACCCACAGTGTGTTATATGTGCAAAAGTACTATCTCACAACTCGATGAAACCTTCACTCTTGTGCAGACATTTAGAAACAAAACATGCCAATTTGAAAAATAAGCCACGGGAGTTTTTTGAGCGAGAATTAAGACGATTTTCGAGTAGTAAGACATGTATATAAAGCAACAGATACCGTTAATAAGAAGGGGCTAGAAGCGATTTATATGGTGAACTACCAAGTGGCTAGGACAGGCAAGCCCCAGACTATTGTGGAGAACTTAATTCTTCCTGCTGCTGCGGATATGGCTGGGACAATGCTGGGGGAAAGGGCCAAAAAAACGATACAGACAATGTCTTCGTCAAACAACACTGTTTCATGACGCATCAGTGACATGGCAGGAGATTTTTTTTAAATAATTACTGCCTCACATACAAGCCAGTGAATTCTATGCGTCATAGCTGGATGACGGACAATGTCAAATGTGATATAGAGAAGCACCTGAGTGAGTTTGGTGTGCAATTACGCAGGTACTTTCCCAAAACGGATGACCCAAACAACTGGATTCATTATCCCTTTCATGTCCTGCCTCCAGTCCACTTACCGATAACAAGAGAGCCTCATTGATATTGCAACAAGCGGTTCTGTGAAATTTTAATTTAATCAGAAGCCACTGCCAGATTTCTGGTTTAGGCTGCTCTCAGAGTATCCTGCCTTGGCAAATCGCTCTGTTAAGACACTGATGCCCTTTGCAACCACGCACTGTACCTATCTGCCCTCACTAACATGAAAACTAAATACAGGCACAGACTGTGTGAGGAAAATGATTTATGACAGACTCTCCAATACAACCCAACATTGCAGAGTTATGTGCATCCTTTCAAGCACACCCTTCTCATTAACCTGTGGTGAGTTATTCACTATTATTGATGAACAAATAAAGTTTTATATGTTAGATGGTCAAATAAAGAGCAAAATGATTGATGATTATTTATTTGTTATCTGTGCCCTGGTCCTATAAGAGCTCTTTGTCACGTCCCACGAGCCGGGTTGTGACAAAAAACTCACACTCATTCTTATGTTTAATAAATGTATCGTAAAGTGTGTGTGTGGCAGGCTTACAATGATGGCAACAAAACAACATTTGAGTGTGCGCTGACCCTGTTGCTAGAGGGGGTACGCAGCTGGAGGTTGAATGTTTGAAGGGGTACGGGACTATAAACATTTTGGGACCACTGTTCTAGGCCATTGACATCCTTGCTTAGCGTACGTAAAAAAAAAAAATAGCTTTCAAGGGTTTACAGTACCATGACTTTGTGCAGTGCAAGTGCTGATCATCTGATATCATGCTTGTGGATTTTATTGTACCAAGACATTATTAGACAAGGCTTTCTCAGAAAATCTTCCTTAGGCCAGTTAGACCAATACCCAAACTGCATTGCTGGCACTATAAAAAGTCACTGGTGGCATCCCAAATGACACTCTATTCCTTATGTGGTGCACTGCTTAAGATCAGGGCCCATAGGGATCTGGTCAAAACTAGTGCACTATGGGAATAGGGTGTGATTTGGGACGTGCCCACTGACAAATCACAGGGTGGCAGGTAGCCTAGCGATTAGGAGCATTGGGCCTGTAACCAAAAGGTTTCCCCTAGGTGAAAAATCTGTCGACGTGCCCTTGAGCAAGGCACTTAACCCCCAAGACCCCTCTCTCCATTCCATTGTTTCTGCAACCTCACCCTAACAAGCAAAGTTTGAAATGTGTTCTATCCTCTTGTTGCATTGAGTCTCTAGTGACTCTTGTCAAGGAATGAAGTTTAAAGAGTGGGATATGCACGTTACAGCCTTATTCTAAAATGGATTTAAAAAATCATCCTCAGCAATCAACACACAATACCCCATAATAACAGGTTTTTAGAAATGTTTGCAAATGTTTAAAAAAAAAAACATCTAAACATAAATACCTTATATGCATAAGTATTCAGACCTTTTGCTATGGGACTCGAAATAGAGCTTGAGGGCATCCTGTTTCAGTTGATAATCCTTAGATGTTTCTACAACTTGATTGGAGTCAAATGAAATGAAAAATGAAAAAGTTAAATGTAAATGTAATGTAAATGGAGTCCACCTGTGCTAAATTCAATTGATTGGACATGATTTGGAAAGGCACTGACCTTTTCTATATAAGGTCCCACAGTTGACAGAGAATGTCAGAGCAAAAACCAAGCCATGAGGTCGAAGGAATTGTCTGTAGAGCTCCAGGACAGGATTGTGTCGAGGCACAGTTCGGGGGAATGGTACCAAAAAATGTCTGCAGCATTGAAGGTCCCCAAGAACACAGTGGCCTCCATCATCCTTAAATGGAAGACGTTTGGAACCAGCAAGACTTCTCATAGAGATGGCCGCCCCACAAAACTGAGCAATCGGGGGAGAAGGGCCTTGGTCAGGGAGGTGACCAAGAACCCGATGGTCACTCTGACAGAGCTCTAGAGTTCCTCTGTGGAGATGGGAGAACCTTCCAGAAGGACAACCATCTCTGCAGCACTCCACCAATCAGACCTTTATTGTAGAGTGGCTAAACGGTAGTCACTCCTCAGTAAAAGGCACATGACAGCCCACTTGGAGTTTGCCAAAAGGCACCTAAATACTCTCAGACCATGAGAAACAAGATTCTCTGGTCTGATGAAACCAAGATTGAACTCTTTGGCCTGAATGCCAAGCGTCACGTCTGGAGGAAACCTGACACCATCCCTACGGTGAAGGATGGTGGTGGCAGCATCATGCTGTGAGGATGTTTTTCAGCAGCAGGGACTGGGAGACTAGTCAGGATCGAGGGAAAGATGAACAGAGCAAAGTACAGAGAGATCCTTGATGAAAACTTGCTCCAGAGCGCTCACGTCTTCCGACTGGTGCAAAGGTTCACCTTCCAACAGGACAACGACCCTAAGCACACAGCCAAGACAACGCAGGAGTGGCTTCGGGACAAGTCTCTGAATGTCCTTGAGTGGCCCAGCCAGAGCCCGGACATGAACCCAATCGAACAGCTCTGGAGAGACGTGAAAAATGCTTTGCAGCAACGCTCCCCATCCAACCGGACAGAGCTTGAGACGATCTGCAGAGAAGAATTGGAGAAACTCCCCAAGTACAGCTGTGCCAAGCTTGTAGCATCATACCCAAGAAGACTCAATGCTGTAATCGCTGCCAAAAGTGCTTCAACAAAGCACTGAGTGAAGGGTATGAATAGTTATGTAAATGTGATGTTTCAGTTTTTATTTTTAATACATTTGAATAAAGAAAACAACTGTTTTTTCTTTGTCATTGTGGGGTATTGTGTGTAGGTTGATGGGGAAACATGTTTTAATTAATTTTAGAATAAGGCTGTAACGTATCAATATGTGGAGAAGTCAAACGGTCTGAATAAATTCAGAAGACACTGTATAAACCACAGTAGTTGCAGAGGGTCAAAGATCATATCCCCCAAGACATGCTGACGTCTCAACATTACAATAACAGGGGAGGTTAGCAGGTCTTGGGGGTATGATCTTTGACCCTCTGTAACTTTCTCACTCAACATTATTCACAATTTATTCTGGATTGCCCTTAATCATGGTAGCATCCGCATGAATGTAGAAGTGTTTAGAAACATATTCTGTTCTTATTTACAATAAAAGTGACTCCAAAATGACACAATACATTTTTTACCATTCACTGCTATTGGGCACAAAATAATCTGAAACACAACCAAAACCAACTGGAAATGCACCCAACAAGTTTATAGAGTCACAAGCTTGTAGTCATTGCGTGTTAGGAATATGGGACCAAATACGACACTTATGACTACTTTAGTTATAAGAATCTTTAGGGGTTTCAATCATTTTGACCCATACCTTTTTTGATTAAAAAAGTATTACTTCATATTTCTTCTGAGCAATTCTATTAGTATAAAATAATATCATTTCTGTTTTTTTTGGCATATAGCTCAGTATTTGAATAATTTATTTTATAGAGTCATTATTGCTCATCTCTATTAAGGGTGTAAATAATTTCAATCCAGGTCCTCGGCGGCCCTCTATTTTACACAGACTGCAGATATGCCTTTGCATATCTCTGAGTTAATGATCTAGAACACCTGCATTCTTAAACAATGAAATTCTGGGTCCCAGTACACCGTCCTGATTGCAATAGCTGGTTTGTAGCTAAGGTGCTAATTAGGCTTGAGATGTGAGTGGGAAGTCCGTAGGACTCATGCATCTAAATTGCCAACCAAGGGAGCCAGCCAGATCTCTGACGTAATTGTTAAAGCATTTTGAAGGGATGTGCAGAAAATATCAGTTAGGGGATAAAACCTTGTTAAATCAATGTCAATTCAACTCCCATGCAAGAGGTGACATAAGTCAAGACCAGCTAATGGTGCTAATTCATGAACAGAATTCCTCTTGGACAGTAGTTCACAACTCCATGTCATGTAAATAAAAACTAAAATGTGTTTGTCGTTACGGATTTTTCACGAGTTTCCTTTTAAAACGCTCCAGTCCAAGCTGTATGTCATGTTGTGTGGTTCTGAAAATTGATGATTTCCCTAAAGATTCTCCTTTGGACATTTGACAAATACGTTTCCCAAAGTGTTCTGGGAACCAACATTAGCTAGGAAGGCTATACAGTAGTAGGTCTATACACTTATGCCAAGGTCAGATCCTGTGCATAAGGTTTATCAAACCTTTTCTATATATTTGACATTTCAGTCAATGTTCTTATGTATTTTCTCTACTGAATGGGGTCACTGATGTTTTCTTTATCAGATAAATATTATCTGAGCAGTTAAGGCTGGAGTCTTCTGTATTTGACACCCAATGTCTGAGTTTCCTTCTTTCAAATGCAAGGAGAGATTAACTTCACCGACATTTGGACTCTGTTATATTTTCCTTTCCTCTGAAGTTATCTTTTATCAGAGATAGGAATGTATCTGGATCCTTCCATGAAATGAGTGCCTTTTGGTAGAATTTGTGCACAAATATGTTATATTAAATCAACTCCAGTCCTTGGGCCTGATTGGTGTCCCCCTTTTTTGCCCCAGCCCCAGCTAACACACCTGACTCCAATAATCAACTAATCATGATCTTCAGTTTAGGACGCAATTAGTTTAATCAGCTTTGTTTGCTAGGGATGGGGAAAAGTGACACCACTCCGGCCCCTGAGGACTGGAGTTACCAATCCCTGTATTAAATTAAGTGCCCTTTAAAATAGACCACATGGAAAATTCTATAAATCCGTTTAAATAAAGAGTTGCTGAAGTGCCAAAATTCTGCCTTTTGACGTGTCCCTCTAAGGATACTCTGTGACTTCTAGGAAGATTTTACCCACTTAACCACAACATTTCTCAGAGTTTTCACCATCAATGTAAATCTCTAGTTATTTTGTTGTGTTGACAAAGTCATTTCTGAAGATTATTCTTTATTTCATGTGATTAGTGATTCATTTTAAGGTTAAAAAAACCCCCTGTCTCTCATTTTAAGGTCAACCCTATTACATGAAATAAACTCCCGTTTTAATAGATGGGTTGGTTGTTTAGCAACAAAACCAACGTGGGTGCAACTATGGGACAAAACAGACAGGGTTGGCTTAGACTGTTGACAACATTTAAACTATTTAGTCTCTAAATGTTTATTGAAAACATATATCAATTTGCACAATGAGCAATTGTCTCTCAGATACAAAGTTTCAGTTGTTGGTTAGCTAGATAGCTAATTTGAGCCATATTAGCATAGACATTACATCAGTCAAAACACCTCAAAACAAGATCTGGTACTTGTGTGCATGGCCAAAGAGTTCTATTTTCATGTCATCCAACAAATGTAAATGCCTGGTATTTGCTAAACGGCATTGGCACTTGGATTGGAACTGGTGCTTTGGTCACATGACATGAAAATCTAGCTCTTTGACCACGCACACCAGTTGTGAGTTTGGTGTCGAAATGAGAATGCATGAGCAGAAAATAACTCCATAACTACTGTAAAATATTGTGGTGGATATTTCTTGTTTTAGGGCTATTTTGCTTCCACTGGTCCTGGGGCCCGTTTTAATGTCAATTGCATAATGAACTTTACCCAGTACCAGGACATTTTGGCCAAAAACATGGTTACCTCTGCCAGGAGGCTGAAACTTGGATCTCAAGTGGATCTCCCAGCAAGAAAATAACCCAATTAACACTTCAAAATCCACAAAGAAATGGTTAATTGGCCACAAAACATTTTGCGATGGCCTTCTTAATCTCCAGACTTGAAACCCTATTGAAAACCTGTGGTTTGAATTGAAGAGGGCAGTTCATATGTGCAGAAAATGGATATCAAGAATCTGGCAGGATTTTGTATGGAAGAATAGTCTAAGATCCCTCCCAATGTGTTCTCCAAATCATTAAACATTTTTGAAAAAGGCTCAGTGCCATTATCCTCGCAATTTAAGTATTTAAAGCTATTGAAAACAGGGGTGTCAATCATTTTGATCCCTACCGTTTTGAGAATGTTTTTTTATTGTTTATTCTTGTTAAACAAAATCTAGAAAAAATATAAAAAATTCTCTGAGCAATTTCCCCATTATTTGAACATTCAATATATACTGAACAAAAATATAAAAGCAACTAAAGTTACAGTTCATATAAGGAAATCAGTCAATTGAAATAAATTCAATAGGCCCTAATCTATGGATTTCACCAGACTGGGCAGGGGCACAGCCATGGGTGGGCCTGGGAGGGCATAGGTCCACCCACTTGGGAGCCATGCCCGCTCACTGGGGAGCCAGACCCAGCCAATCAGAATTAGTTTTTCTACACAAAAGGGCTTTATTACAGACAGAACTACTCCTCAGTTTCATCAGCTGTCCGGTGGCTGGTCCTGCAGGGCTGGAAAAACCCTAGATCATTGTTATACTAATTTCCGCGACGCATATAAGGCCCTCCCCCGCCCCCCTTTCGGAAAAGCTGACCACGACTCCATTTTGTTGATTCCAGCCTACAAACAGAAACTCAAACAACAAGCTCCCGCGCTCAGGTCTGTTCAACGCTGGTCCGACCAATCTGAATCCACGCTTCAAGACTGCTTCGATCACGCGGATTGGAATATGTTCCGCATCGCGTCCAACAACAATATTGACGAATATGCTGATTCGGTGAGCGAGTTCATTAGGAAGTGCATTGACGATGTCGTACCCACAGCAACGATTAAAACATTCCCAAACCAGAAACCGTGGATTGACGGCAGCATTCGCGTGAAACTGAAAGCGCGAACCACTGCTTTTAACCAGGGCAAGGTGACCGGAAGCATGACCGAATACAAACAGTGTAGCTATATTCTCTCCGCAAGGCAATCAAACAGGCTAAGTCCCAGTACAGAGACAAAATCGAGTCGCAATTCAACAGCTCAGACACAAGAGGTATGTGGCAGGGTCTACAGTCAATCACGGATTACAAAAAGAAAACCAGCCCCGTCGCGGACCAGGATGTCTTGCTCCCAGACAGGCTAAACAACTTTTTTGCCCGCTTTGAGGACAATACAGTGCCACTGACACGGCCCCCTACCAAAACCTGCGGCCTCTCCTTCACTGCAGCCGAGGTGAGTAAAACATTTAAACGTGTTAACCCTCGCAAGGCTGCAGGCCCAGACGGCATTCCCAGCCGCGTCCTCAGAGCATGCGCAGACCAGCTGGCTGGTGTGTTTACGGACATATTCAATCAATCCTTATCCCAGTCTGCTGTTCCCACATGCTTCAAGAGGGCCACCATTGTTCCTGTTCCCAAGAAAGCTAAGGTAACTGAGCTAAACGACTACCGCCCCGTAGCACTCACTTCCGTCATCATGAAGTGCTTTGAGAGACTAGTCAAGGACCATATCACCTCCACCCTACCGGACACCCTAGACCCACTCCAATTTGCTTACCGACCCAATAGGTCCACAGACGACGCAATCGCAACCACACTGCACACTGCCCTAACCCATCTGGACAAGAGGAATACCCATGTGAGAATGCTGTTCATCAATTACAGCTCAGCATTTAACACCATAGTACCCTCCAAACTCGTCATCAAGCTCGAGACCCTGGGTCTCGACCCCGCCCTGTGCAACTGGGTCCTGGACTTCCTGACGGGCCGCCCCCAGGTGGTGAGGGTAGGTAACAACATCTCCACCCCGCTGATCCTCAACACTGGGGCCCCACAAGGGTGCGTTCTGAGCCCTCTCCTGTACTCCCTGTTCACCCACGACTGCGTGGCCATGCACGCCTCCAACTCAATCATCAAGTTTGCGGATGACACTACAGTGGTAGGCTTGATTACCAACAACGACGAGACGGCCTACAGGGAGGAGGTGAGGGCCCTCGGAGTGTGGTGTCAGGAAAATAACCTCACACTCAACGTCAACAAAACAAAGGAGATGATTGTGGACTTCAGGAAACAGCAGAGGGAGCACCCCCCTATCCACATCGACGGGTCAGTAGTGGAGAAGGTGGAAAGTTTTAAGTTCCTCGGTGTACACATCACGGACAAACTGAATTGGTCCACCCACACAGACAGCGTTGTGAAGAAGGCGCAGCAGCGCCTCTTCAACCTCAGGAGGCTGAAGAAATTCGGCTTGTCACCAAAAGCACTCACAAACTTCTACAGATGCACAATCGAGAGCATCCTGTCGGGCTGTATCACCGCCTGGTACGGCAACTGCTCCGCCCACAACCGTAAGGCTCTCCAGAGGGTAGTGAGGTCTGCAGAACGCATCACCGGGGGCAAACTACCTGCCCTCCAGGACACCTACACCACCCGATGTCACAGGAAGGCCATAAAGATCATCAAGGACAACAACCACCCAAGCCACTGCCTGTTCACCCCGCTATCATCCAGAAGGCGAGGTCAGTACAGGTGCATCAAAGCAGGGACCGAGAGACTGAAAAACAGCTTCTATCTCAAGGCCATCAGACTGTTAAACAGCCACCACTAACATTTAGCGGCCGCTGCCAACATACTGACTCAACTCCAGCCACTTTAAAAATGGGAATTGATGGAAATTATGTAAAAATGTACCACTAGCCACTTTAAACAATGCCACTTAATATAATGTTTACATACCCTACATTACCCATCTCATATGTATATACTGTACTCTATATCATCTACTGCATCTTGCCATCTTCATGTAATACATGTACCACTAGCCACTTTAAACTATGCCACTTTATGTTTACATACCCTACAGTACTCATCTCATATGTATATACCGTACTCTATACCATCTACTGCATCTGCCATGCCGTTCTGTACCACCACTCATTCATATATCTTTATGTACATATTCTTTATCCCTTTACACTTGTGTGTGTGTGTAAGGTAGTAGTTGTGGAATTGTTAGGTTAGATTACTTGTTGGTTATGACTGCATTGTCGGAACTAGAAGCACAAGCATTTCGCTACACTCGCATTAACATCTGCTAACCATGTGTATGTGACTAATAAAATTTGATTTGATTTGATTTGAAGAAGCCAGATGTGGAGATCCTGGGCTGGCATGGTTAAAGTGGTCTGTGGTTGTGAGGCCGGTTGGACGTACGGCCAAATTCTCTAAAATGATGTTGGAGGCGGCTTATGGTATATGAATAGTCAATTATCTGGTAACAGCTCTGGTGGACATTCCTGCAGTCAGCATGCCAGTTGCATGCTCCCTCAAAACTTGAGACGTATTGTGTTGGGTTAAAAAGCTCCACATTTTAGAGTACTTTTATTGTCCCCAGCACAAGTTTCACCTGTGTAAGGATCATGCTGTTTAATCAGGTTCTTGATATGCCACACCTATCAGGTGGATGGATTATCTTGGCAAGGAGAAATGCTCACTAACAGAGATGTAAACAAATTTGTGCACGTCATTTGAAAGAAATAAGCTTTTTGTGTGTCAATGGAAAATGTATGGAATCTTTTATTTCAGCTCATGGACCAACACTTTACATGTTGTGTTTATATTTTTGTTGAGTATACAGTAGTTCAGTATTTGAAATATATATTTTATACAGTCATTTTTGCTCATCTTTATCAAGGGTGTCAATAATTCTGGACCCCACTGTACAGTAGATTCTTCCTTTCTCCTCCTAGTTCCTCCTAAAATTAGATTTACAGGCCTTTCTCGTTCCCTTGCTGTTTTATGATCTGTGCTTCCCTAATACCATAGTGCTGAACACAGGAACATGTGCCCCAAAGTTTTCTGTCTGTCACTGTGCCACATACCTAACAAGAGCCATGTGACATAGAGCCAAATGAGATTTACTTACATATTGTCGGCCAAGACGTTCCTGCCGCCACTTCCTCCAGGTTTGAAAGACGTGACATGAGCACCTCTAGAACGAGGCACAAATAGCTGCCACTTCTATCAGCACTTAACGCGTTCAAAATGGTTTCAATTACCTTCATACAAATGGCAAATGAATTTATACAATTCAGGCACGTACTACCGTATTACTCAGTGAAGCGTCACAAAGAAAGGAGATGGATATTGGTCAATGGAGCGCAAAGGAGTGGAATTTCACTTGCAAAGGAAGGAACAGACATTCAGCGACACAAATTAGATTCAGAACATTACACTCAATGACTAACGCGCGGTCATACACGCAGCATAATGGGCGACGGCATTTTCCTCGGCTACATTGAAGATCAAGCAGGCTCTCCCTGGCCTTGCCTTCTCATTAAAGAAAGAGCCAATGCATTTACTCGACAGCTGCTCCATTGTTTATGGCACTGGCACATTTGAACCTCTTTGTTAGAGTGCAACAATCAAACGGCGTTGGGAATTTTGTAACCTAAAAAGTAATGATTTTCCCCAAATGTCCTCAAGGCCAAGGCAATAACCTTCGTTTCCATCAGCCAACAAGCAAGCAAACAAAAGTGGTTGTTTGTCCGGTTGCCAGCATTATTCCTCTATTGCACCATGTGAGCCTGTATACAGCAAAGTATGTAACCTTGCCTGACAGCCAATCGGGACCACAGAGTTAACGGTTCAGATGAATTTCGCCTGTATTTTGGCACACGATGATGACACGACACAATACTATGACCCTGCTCCTTTTCACACCCCACCAAAACTGTTAATCTTGCAGTATCCTAAAAAGAACATACTGTATTTTGGGGGAGGAGCTCAGTCTTTGGCAAGCCCCATGGCTTATCTGTGTGACATTATAATGTCGTATGCTAACCACCAACAGAATGTGTTACTGATTAACTGTGTCATTCTGTAAAGGGACCACCTCATAGAATGACTCAGATTGTTTAGATTGCTCCAGCAATGCACTGGATCATGATGCAATCAAAGTCAGTTAAATATGCCTAAGAAGGGGCCTGGACTCTGAAATGGTTTGTATTGGCGATAATTAAAGGCCTGTCGTGGAGATTTAGTGAGGGAACGTGAGTGAGTCACGTCTGGATGGCCATTCATGGCCTGACCCTTAGGTGGTCTTTGTCTCTCTGCAATAACAACACAACCTCCTACACTGTGACACAGCAGCAAAGCCACATCATCCACAACATACAGTGCATTCGGAAAGTATTCAGACCCCTTGACGTTTTCCACATTTTGTTACGTTACAGCCTTATTCTAAAATGGATTAAATAAATCAAGTCCTCATCAATCGACACACATTACCCCATAGTGACAAAGTGAAAACTGGTTTTTAGACATTTTTGCAAATGTATTAATAATTAAAAACAGAAATACCTTATTTACATAAGTATTCAAACCCTTTCCTATGATACTCGAAATTGAGCTCCGGTGCATTCTGTTTCCATTGATCATCCTTGAGATGTTTCTACAACTTTATTGGAGTCCACCTTTGTTAAATTCAATTGATTTGACATGACTCGATGGCAAACACCTGTCTATATAAGGTCCCACAGTTATCAGTGCATGGGAGAAGGGCCTTGGTCTGGGAGGTGACCAAGAACCCGATGGTCACTCTGACAGAGCTCTAGAGTTCCTCTGTGGAGAAGGGAGAACCTTCCAGAAGGACAACCATCTCTGCAGCACTCCACCAATCAGGCCTTTATTGTAGAGTGCCCAGACGGAAGCCACTCTTCAGTAAAAGGCACATGACAGCCCACTTGGAGTGCCATTAGACACTTAAATGACTCAGACCATGAGAAACAAGATTCTCTGGTCTGATGAAACCAAGATTGAACTCTTTGGCCTGCATGTCAAGCGTCACGTCTGGAGGAAACCTGGCACACTACGGTGAAGCATGGTGGTGGCAGCATCATGCTGTGGGGATGTTGTTCAGCAGCAGGGACTGGGAGACTAGTCAGGATCGAGGGAAAAATGAATGGACAAAGTATAGAGAGATCCTTGATGAAAACCTGCTCCAGAGTGCTCAGGACCACGGACTGGGGTGAAGGTTCACCTTCCAACAGGACAATGACCCTAAGCACACAGTCAAGACAACGCAGATTTGGCTTCGGGACAAGTCTCTGAATGTCCTTGAGTGGCCCAGCCAGAGCCCGAACCCGATCGAACAGCTCTGGAGAGACCTGAAAATAGCTGTGCAGCAACGCTCCCCATACAATCTGACAGAGCTTGAGACGATCTGCAGAGAAGAATGAGAGAAACTTACCAAATACAGGTGTGCAAAACTTGTAGCGTCGTACCTAAGAAGACTCGAGGCTGTAATCGCTGCCGAAGGTGCTTCAACAAAGTACTTAGTACTTAGTACAAAAACAAAACTGTTTTTATATCAATAACATCATTTACATATTTTGCAAAAATGTCTAAAAACGTGTTTTTGCTTCGTCATTATTGGGTATTGTGTGTAGATTGATGAGGAAAAAAACAATTTTAATACATTTTAGAATAAGGTTGTGATGTAAACAAAAAATTGAAAAAGTCAACGGGTCTGAATGCTTTCCGAATGAACTGTAGCTCTGTTTACTCAGATCCCACGGCAGTGACCCCTCAGTTTACCGAAACTGGGACTGAGAAGGGAGTCAGACTGTACATTTTGCATTTAACACTGAAACACGTCTCAGCGATTAGTTTTTCACGGACAATGAATTTACGTGCTTTTCTTCTTAAAGCAAAGCACTGCTCAGTGTGCCAGCCTGCTCCCCTGATGTAGATAACCTTCAGGTCATTGTTCAAATGCAATTTCATTTGCATAATGTGAGACATTAACATTGTTTTCACAGTTCATGTACTCAAATCATTAAACAGTTGGCTGCCATTTTATTTGATTTATTTTGTCAAAATGTTCTTTTAACACAAAGTTGTCTTTCAACCATTGGTTCCAATGATAATACATCCTAATGTAACTTGCAGACAGCATTCAGGGTAATAGGTCATATTTGTTATGAGATCACGTTGTGATTGCTCTTCTAAAAAGATTAATGGCTGTGAAACACTTGAAGACATTGATTACAGAATAGTGCGTCTGACATTTTAACAAACTGGAGCTCCATTAGTTTTATGACCGGTTATTAAACATCTTCCTTCGGCCTGATGTATAGATTGGTTTGGGTTCGGTCCAACAAAGTTTACACGTTGCAGGGGAGGTAAAAGAATCCATGCATACGGGCAGGTCATAGAGTAAGACTGGCCTGGTTGTATGAGGGGACGGAACATTGCGATGCTTGGTGGTTTTGTTTAACTGCCAAATCCAGATGTCCGGTGATGCAGGCATAGAAAGAGATGGGAGGATGCAGGGAGGGAGGAGGATCATTATGGAAAATTGCTGTCATGTGTAAACAATTGTTTCTGTAAAGGTAAAATGTACCCAGAGGAAGGAGTAGAAATCTCTCTCTCGCTCCCCCCCCCTCTCTCTCTTTCTCCCCCCCCCCCCCCCACCTTTCTCTCTCTTTCTCCCCCGCCCCTCTTATGGGGCCCAGAAAGACATCCACAGGGGCTTTATATATCTGGAGTGAGATGACGGAAAGGAACCTGCAATGTATCTCCTAGTATTAGACAGAGGCTATGTGTGTGTTCTGATGGACAGCACTCATGGGCTTAGTGCATCTCAAATGGCACCCTATTTTGTATATAATGCACTACTTTTGACCAGAGCCCTATGGGTCATAGTAGTACCCTATATTTAACTAGGCAAATCAGTTACAAATGAATTCTTATTTACAATGACTGCCTACCGAGGAACAGTGGGCCTTCTTCAGGGGAAGAACAACAGATTATTTTTTACCTTGTCTGCTCGGGGATTCGGTCCAGCAACCTTTTGGTTACTGGCCCAACGCTCTAACCAACTGCCGCCCTGCTGCCTTGACTGCTTTCACTGTATTGACACTCACTTCAATGTAGTCAAACGTCAAAGAGTTCGAACTGCCCGGCTTACCAATAACGCTTTAAATGTCCGCTTTCTAATTTTGCTGTGTCACTCACTGCAACTGGCAATAGAAAATGTAAACCTATAGTTCTGGGGAGGGGTCACATTACACCCTGAATAGACCGGCTGTATTATTGTATTTTGGCTGGGTGTGGCACTTCCACCCTAATATCTTCTCTTTTGTTTGGTGTTAAGGTGACACCGGGCAGTAAGGCAGCACAGGGGGACCTGTGTCCTGGAGACACCATCCTGGTCATCAATGGGTACAGCACAGAGACCATGACACACATGGAGGCCCAGAACAGGATCAAGGCCTGCATGGGGGAGCTCACACTGGCCATAATCAGGTACGTCAACATGGGAGTGTGACTGTGGGCTCTATTTGAACAAACATAACGCCATGGTAAATCTATGCGTACGCGGTAGCACTATAGGTTCAGGGCAGACATATTTTTGTCTATTATTACTATAATCGGTGCACTTGCTGGTGTTGGTGCAAAAGGGCTGGGTTTTAATGAATAAACAAGTTGTGGGTGAATCAAGGCTTGGCCCCTCACTGGCCAATCAGAACATGCTCCACTTTTTTTTAATTTTAAAACCTTTATTTAACTAGGCAAGTTAGTTAAGAACCCATTCTTATTTACAATGACGGCCTACAACGGCCAATCCCGGTCGATGCTGGGCCAATTGTGCTCCGCCCTATGGGACTCAATCGCTGCCGGTTGTGATAGAGCCTGGATTCAAACCAGGGTGTCGAGGTGTCTGGAGTGACACCTCAAGCACTGAGTTGCAGTGCCTTAGACCGCTGCACCACTTGGGAGCCCAAATATGTGGCTGCTTCAGGTTGTGTATTTATGGTCTTTTATGTATGGTGTTGAAATCAACTCCAATTCCAATGTTAGTCCGTTATAGTTTGTTAAATGGCTTAAAGAAATGAAATAATAAAATCTAGATCTATTCCATTTTTGCTAAATAGGTTAACTTGAACCCATTTGCAGTCCACTTTGTTCTAAGTAATTGCATGGTTTCAATAGCATTCACACTGATATAGGGGCTATGCTTACTGTTAATTGCATTATGGCTGAGCATGGACATGCCAAACATTGTCAATAAGCAAGGTTAAATTAATTATTGATAAGGCCTAAAAAGAGAATTCTAATCAAATTCTATTCAAAACGAAATAACAACTTGTTTTAAATAGGCTAGACCCTCTGTAGTGCCTTGCGGTCTGAGGTCGAGCAATTGCCGTACCAGGCAGTGATGTAACCAGTCAGGATGCTCTCGATGTTGCAGCTGTAGAACCTTTTGAGGATCTCAGGACCCATGCCAAGTCTTTAGTTTCCTGAGGGGGAATAGGCTTTGTCGTGCCCTCTTAATGACTGTGTTTGGACCATTCTAGTTTGTTGGTGATGTGGACACCAAGGAACTTGAAGCTCTCAACCTGCTCCACTACAGCCCCGTCGATGAGAATGGGGGCGTGCTCGGTGCTCCTTTTCCTGTAGTCCACAATCATCTCCTTAGTCTTGGTTACGTTGAAGGATAGGTTGTTATTCTGGCACCACCCGGGCAGTTCTCTGACCTCCTCCCTATAGGCTGTCTTGTCGGTGATCAGGCCTACCACTGTTGTGTAGTCTGCAAACTTAATGATGGTGTTGGAGTCGTGCCTGGCCATGCAGTTGTGGGTGAACAGGGAGTACAGGAGGGGACTGAGCACACACCCCTGGGTGGCTCCAGTGTTGAGGATCAGCGTGGCAGATGTGTTGCTACCTACCCTCACCACCTGGGGGCGGCCCGTCAGGAAGTCCAGGATCCAGTTGCAGAGGGAGGTGTTTAGTCCCAGGATCCTTAGCTTAGTGATGAGCATTGAGGGTACTATGGTGTTGAACACTGAGCTGTAGTCAATGAATAGAATACAACTAATGCCGGTTTTACTGAGGCTGATACCGTGCAGGTGTTTGTACACATGCATATACATACTCTCATTCAAATAAACACATACAAGAACACACACATACATGTAATATTGCCAGACATGCACACAAACATATACAGTTGGCATTGTTATGATTTTAGTTCTCCTTGATATCCTTTTAAATGTATTATTTATGATTTTCTTGCATTTTTGTTTGCTGTTTTCTTCTGTCTTTTCCTTTTTTCTCTTTAGTTCATTATCTTGGTTGTTGGTGCATTGGGGGGTTCTTGGGGGTGGGGAATGGAATTAATTGTAATTTTTTATTTCTTCTTGGGGGGGGGGGACTGCGGGAGGGGTCGCGAATGGTTGAGGGACAGCTATTGGGGAACTGTGGGGGGGATCTTGAAGGGTTCGGGTTCATGTTTTTTGGCCTGGTGGTAGATCGGTCAGCGTGCCCTTGAGCAGGACATTGACCCTGGATGCTTCTGTGTGTCGCTCTGAATGGGAATCTGTTGGATGACTGGTATGATGTAGGCTTCACTGCAAGTATATTGTATGTTTCGAATATTCAATAAAAAAAATTAAAAAATAAAACACGATCATCCCGGAAGCCCTAGCCTTTCAAGCACTTCATGGCTACTGACGTGAGTGCCTCGGGGCAGTAGTCATTTAGGCAGGTTACCTTCACTTTCTTGGGCACAGGGACTATGGTGGTCTGTTTGAAACATGTAGGTATTACAGACTCGGTCAGGGAGAGGTTGAAAATGTCAGTGAAGACACTTGGCAGTTGGTCCGCCCATGCTCTGAATACATGTCATGGTAATCCGTCTGGCCCTGCGGCCTTGTGAATGTTGACATGTTTAAAGGTCTTACTCACATCTGCTACGGAGAGTGTGATCACACAGTCGTCCGGAACAGCTGGTGCTCGCATGCATGCTTCAGCGTTGCTTGCCTCGAAGCGATCATAAAAGGCATTTAGCTTATCTGGTAGGCTCGCGTCACTGGGCAGCTCGCGGCTGGATTTCCCTTTGTAGTCCGTAATAGTCTGCAAGCCCTGCCACATCCGACGAGCATCAGAGCCGGTGTCGTAGGATTCAATCTTGGTCCTATATTGATGCTTTGCCTGTTTGATGCTTCGTCTGAGGGCAAGGCACGATTTCTTATAAGCGTCCGGATTAGTGTACCACTCCTTGAAAGCGGCAGCTCTAGCTTTTAGCTCGTTGCGGATGTTGCCTGTAATCCATGGCTTCTGATTGGGATATGTACGTACGGTCACTGTGGGGATGACGTCGTCAATGCACTGATTTGATGAAGCCGGTGACTAAGGTGGTATACTCCTCAATGCCATTGGATGAATCCCGGAACATATTCCAGTCTGTGCTAGCAAAACAGTCCTGTAGCGTAGCATCCGCATCATCTGACCACTTCCGTATTGAGTGAGTGACTTGTACTTCCTGCTTCAGCTTTTGCTTGTAAGCAGGAATCAGGGGGACAGAATTATGGTCAGATTTAGCCTCCCGGGTGGCGCAGTGGTCTAGGGCACTGCATCGCAGTGCTAGCTGCGCCACCAGAGTCTCTGGGTTCGCGCCCAGGCTGGGCTGGGTTCGCGCCCAGGCTCTGTCGCAGCCGGCCGCAACCGGGAGGTCCGTGGGGCGACGCACAATTGGCATAGCGTCGTCTGGGTTAGGGAGGGTTTGGCCGGTAGGGATATCCTTGTCTCAGTATGTAAAATGTAATAAAATGTATGCACTCTACTGTAAGTCGCTCTGGATAAGAGCGTCTGCTAAATGACTAAAATGTAAATGTAAATTTGCCAAATGGAGGGCGAGGGAGAGCTTTGTATTTGTCTCTGTGTGTGGAGTAATGGTGGTCTTTTTTTTCTTTGGTTGCACATGTGACATGCTGGTAGAAATGAGGTAAAACTCATTTAAGTTCGCCTGCATTAAAGTCCCCGGCTAGTATGAGCCCCGCTTGGATGAGCATTTTATTGTTTGCTTATGGCCTTATACAGCTCGTTCAGTGAAGTTTTATTGCCAGCATCGGTTTGTGGTGGTAAATAGACGGCTACGAATCATATAGATGAAAACTCTCTTGGTAGATAGTGTGGTCTACAGCTTGCACCCCAATCTCCGCCCCCTGTATTTCCATATTTTATTCACGCGAATGACAGGGATTTGAGCCTGGTCTCGGGGAAGCAGTAAGTTCTTCGCGTCAGACTCATTAAAGAAAAAATCATCGGCCAGTTCGAGGTGGAGTAATCGCTGTTCTGATATCCAGAAGCTCTTTTTGGTCATAAGAGACGGTAGCAGCAATATTATGTACAAAATAAGTTACAAATAATGCGAAAAACAAACAAAGTAGCACAGTTGGTTAAGAATCCATAAAACGGCAGCCATCCCCTCCGGCACCATTATTCACTGGGACCAAGCTTCCTGCCATCCAGGACCTATACACTAGGCTGTGTCTGTTCCGAGCCCCTACCTATTTTTCAGGTATCTGTGACCAACAGATTCATATTTGTATTCCCAGTCATGTGAAATCCATAGATTAGGGCCTAATGAATTTATTTCAATTGAGTAATTTACTTATATGAACTGTAACTCAGTAAAATCTTTGAAATTGTTGCATGGTGTGTTTATATACACTATATTACCAAAAGTATGTGGATACCTGCTTGTCGAACGTCTCATTCCAAAATCATGGGCATTAATATGGAGTTGGTCCCCCCTTTGCTGCTATAACAGCCTCCACTCTTCTGGGAAGGCATTCCACTAGATGTTGGAACATTACTGCCAGGCTTCCATTCAGCCACAAGAGCATTATTAAGGTTTGGCACTGGTGTTGGGCGATTAGAGGTCTAAGGCACTGCATCACAGTGCTAGAGGTTTCACTACAGACCCTGGTTCGATTCCAGGCTGTATCACAACCGGCCGTGATTGTGAGTCCCATAGGGCGGCGCACAAATGGCCCAGCATCGTCTGGGTTAGGGTTTGGCCGGGGTAGGCCATCATTGTATTTAGGAATTTGATCTTAACTGACAAGCCTAGTTAAAAAAAGGTTAAATAGAATAAAATACATTTTAAAAAATGTACCTGGCTCGCAGTCGGCGTTCCAAGTCATCCCAAAGGTGTTCAACGGGGTTAAGGTCAGGGCTCTGGCCAGTCAAGTTCTTCCACACCGATCTCAACAAACAATTTCTGTATGGACCTTGTTTGGTGCACATGGGTATTGTCATGCTGAAACAGGATTGGGCCTTCCCCGAACTGTTGTCACAAAGTTGGAAGCACAGAATCGTCTAGAATGTCATTGTATGCTGTAGCGTTAAGATTTCTCTTCAAAGGAACTAAGGGGCCTAGCCCGAACCATGAAAAACAGACCCAGACCATTATTCCTTCTCCACCAAACCTTAGTTGGCCCTATGCATTCGGGCACGCAGAATTCTTTTGGCATCTGCCAAACTCAGATTTGTCTGTCGCACTGCCGCTGAGCTCTTCAGTAAGTCCATTATACTGCCAGTGTTTGTCTATGGAGATTGCATGGATGTGTGCTCGGTTTTATACACCTGTCAGCAATGGGTGTGGCTGAAATAGCCAAATCCACTAATTTGAAGGGGTGTCCACATAGTTTTGTAAATATAGTGTATAATGCTCTTTTCAATCACTCGTGGAAGCCAGTCAAAGTGATCAATTCTCTACTCCAACAGAGCACCCTTGCATCACATTCAGTAAGGCATACACATTGTGGCAGAGCATGGACTCCTAAATGGACAGTTAGATTGATATTGTATATTCAGCAGTTTATGTTGGGTGAAATGGCTTTTTCCACTGCTTACAGCAATGCATAATTCTTAGTTCAGGAACATTGGGGATGAGTCTTTGGTATTGGAGAGGACAGGAGCATTATGATGTAATGCAACACAGCAAATTCTCTATTTCAATGGAAATCGTCAGTCTAAACAGCCAGTTGCCATTTAGAAGGGATAACTCAGAAATGGGGATGAAGCAGAGTGGAAGATTAGTATTTTTCTCAGCTTTCCAATAGACGTTTTGAAATTCCCAGATGAGAAGAGTAACCTACTGCGGTTTGGAATATGTTTGGGTTGACAACAGATCCAGTATGAAAATGTCCTCTATCCTTCTAGGGTAGTGAAGTGAACATTAGACCCAGAATGAAACTAATCGTCAGCCTGGAGCAGACTTTGCACATGCAATGGAAAGGAAAGGAGAATCAGCCTGATTTCCACATCCATGGGTAACCTGATCCATCAGATGAGCAGGAGACATGGATTTGTGTTTGAGCTCAACGTTTTATCCTGTCAGAAGAAACTTTCCGTTTTTGTGTAGAATCCAGAATGTGCTTTCCCTCGAAATGCTCCGGCCTCTCTGTGAAGCGGTCCGTAAATCAGAACGAGCGTTAAGTGGTACAGTATATCCACATAGGAGTAGGACATTTATTTAAGGATACACGAGGTTGAGTGTAGTGCAATCTCGAGTGGGAACTGAAAGGTCCACTGCTGTAGAAAATGATTTTTAATCATAACCTGCATTAAAAAACAATTATCTTTATTTTATTAGCCTCTACCTCATGAAATTCATGCACTTTTCAATCAGTCATGAGCAAATGATTAGGGAAACCATAACTGTAGACTAGAGATGAAATGCCAACCAACCACTCCGGCAGGAGCAAAAAAGGTTTATGCTTTTTTCGCATTCTTTACTATTCTCCACGGCGTAATGAGAACATTTGAAATTCAGGTCACATGACGGCATGGTGAACACAGCAGCAGCCCCGGTATTTCCTGGTATGTGACCTTTTTCACTACACC
Source organism: Salvelinus alpinus (assembly GCF_045679555.1). Taxonomy (NCBI): domain Eukaryota; kingdom Metazoa; phylum Chordata; class Actinopteri; order Salmoniformes; family Salmonidae; genus Salvelinus; species Salvelinus alpinus. Next base: position 68,850,948 of record NC_092086.1, read on the forward strand.
GTTGGGTAATTGCTGTTGGCCTGGGCTGCTGAATCCAGGGAGTGTGTGTTGCGCAGATGAGCATGTACCCTTTGCTCCAACCCCAGAGGAAATGAGCTGCTAGCATACACGGGAGCAAGGGAGTGAGGGAGCAAGAGAATCCACTTGGGCGTAAGAATGTTATTTTACGGCCCAGATTTTCACTGTGTGTGTGGATGGAAATTCAATTACATAGATTGCATGCATCATGTAGCTTAGCTTTGGATTTCTCCCCTAGCCTCCTTCACTTTATGTCATGTAAAAAAATATATATATTTTAACTGCATGTAACCTCAGTCAGTTGGAAGACGGAAGGGAAATTCCATTCACACTTACAGTAAGCACAAGGGAGGGGAGATTTTGCGTGTCTCAATATGGATAAAGCTGACTTGATTGATTTCTTGACAACAGGAATGTTGTGCTCTATGAAAAATGACTTGGTTAATGTTTACTGGAGAGTATTGAACTAGTGCAACCAAAATGAAGTTCTATTTTTGTTTGGAATGACCAGAAGAGGCAGGGGCCAAGTTGACTTACCCAGAAAGTTTATATTTTTGAGAACAACAGACCAAGCCCTCATTAAAAGTCTCAGCTATAAAGGACTCAAACTGTCAGGCTGCTGAGGCCTGTAATTTTCTGGTGCTGCCATTGGATAAATACTGTATATAAGTCTACAGGTCTGCTTGTGAACCCAAATGACATTGGTTGCAGTGGAGCTTGAGGCACTTATGTACAAGAATGTCTTACTTATGCCACTGAATTCATTACTTTCATGACCTTATTTCTTTAAATATTTTTATCATAACCCGTTTTTAAAGCAACTATGAGCCCTTGGTAGCTGACCAGAGAGCCTCATGAAAGCAAGAGTCAAACAAATAAATGTTCAAAAAACCTGGGCTTGGAAGAGCATCTGTTTTTGGAAATGACACTGCCTCTGAATCAAGAAATAGTGTCAATAATGCATTTGTCACACAGCAGTTGGAAGGAAGGAGAGAGGGGGAGGAAGAGAGCAACAGGCCAGCTTTAGTAGAGCTTGACACTGAGTCACCACTTCAACCCATCCAACTATGCTGCTCCATTTCCAGTCCCTGACAGGTTCCCTCGGGACTGCGCTGTGAGGTACAATGGCTCTGCTAGTTCCGCATTTATAGCAGCCTGATCAAAAGGTTGTTTCTAAACAGGCCCTGCTCCAAGTTCACTGTGGTGTCAGTGCCGGGCGGACAGAAACCCGGCAGGCCAGGGTCTTATTGAAACATGTCAAGTTTCCCTTAGCTGGCCTGTATATCTTCTGCCTATTGAGTCTCAATGAAGACATGGACCAGCTGTGGCGAATCTCACCTCCCAACCCCTGAGTCTTCCCTCCTCTCCCCCTCCTCCTCTCTGATCCCTCCTCCTCTCTGATCCCTCCTCCTCTCTGATCCCTCCTCTTTCCCTTGAAGTAAGCAGTGGTGGTTACAAAGAGCTGCGAGACCGACAACGAGTGGTCAGAGCCTGTGGAAAGAGCCCTGCTGGGCTGGCAGGTTCAACATAGAGAAGTAATGAGACCTGAGGAAGGAGAGAGAGTACGGAGAGAGTGAGACCGAGGGAGAGTTGTTATTTAATGCCCCTAATGCCGCTAATTATTTGTTATTCTTATCTCTTACTTTTGTGGCGGTATTTTTTTTAAACTGCATTGTTGGTTAAGGACTTGTAAGTAAGCATTTTACTGTAAGGTCTACCTACACCTGTTGTATTCAGTGCATGTGACAATTAAGATTTGATTTGATTTTGAGAGAGAAACAGAGAGACAAAGATAGCCTGGTGGATGTGCCTCTGTTTTCCTGGTCTGACTGTCTGGACAGTGAGTCAGAGCTGAGGAATTATGAATGGGACAGGGATTGTTAATATAGTACTCCTACTAGGAAAGAGAAAATAAACAGCCAAAGATAGGGAAAATCCCTCCCCTGTCCTCCACTTCTGTTGTGGTCGTAAATGGCACATCAAGGGAGCCGGTGGAGTTGGGAGGGGAGACTACAGCCCTGCTGCGGTCATTGATCTTGTCATCTCACAGACCAATAATCTACTAAGTGACCCCCAGGTCTGGTGAGAAGACCCCATACGGTGTGGTTTTAAAAACCACTTTGTCTCCGAGACCAGAGACTACATTTGATCTCGTCTCATGTTACACCAATAACGAAGTAGCAGCTTGATGGTTTTGATTTATAACAGTGCGTTATTAAAAAACTGGTTTCAGTTAGGGATCAAGAGGAGTTGAGACGCATTTGATAGCAACAGGAAGGCCTCAATCTGGCAAGAGGTAATGCTGTTGATCAGCGTCTTGTTCTGAGGGTAGTTTCTCCCCTTTAGTCAATGCAGCATGAAATCCCTGCACAGCCAAAATAAACCATCCACATCCACCGCCTCAACCAAATCAGGAAATTAAAAACCCAGCAGAGTCAGACAGCGGAAAATCTGACCGATGGGAAGGTTTGTCGAAACTCATAATGATACCCTGACACTGGGCCATTTCATTTCAGAGACTTCTATCGTCTTCATTTGACAGCGATATGCACACACTCATTTACGAGCAAGGGGAGTAGGAGAAGGATATGCAATTTGACGTGAAAATAAAAGCGCGCTCATTGACCAGTTGTCTCTTGGCACTGGAGGCCAGCGAGGAGAGAGTGAAAGGCCGTTGGTCTGCACGGCTCTGATCACTCGCAGACCGTCTTCACTAATCCCTCACACACTGACTCAATATTGGCGGGACACGCTAAACTGGATCACCAAAAACAATATGCTCCATTGTGCCTGTCCTATTGGTGCGTATCACAATGTCTGCTGCCTACTCCGTCAGTCTCTCTGCCTCTCTCTCAAAGTTTCCACTCATAAATCTACACTACATGACCAGACGTATGTGGACACCTGCTCATCATTCAGCACTCCAGAGAACTTGTTTCCACTGCTTCGGAGTCCAATAGTGGTGAGCTTTACACCACTCCAGCAGACGCTTGGAATTGCGCATGGTGATCTTATGCTTGTGTGCGGCTGCTCAGCCATGGAAACCCACTTCATGAATCTCCCGACGAACAGGTATTGTGCTGACCTTGCATCCAGAGGCAGTTTGGAACTTGGTACTGAGTGTTGCAAACGAGGACAGATGATTTTTACGCGCTTCAGCACTCGGCGGTCCTGTTCTGTGAGCGTGTGTCACCTACCACTTCGTAGTTGAGCCCTTGTTTTCCCTTCGATTTTTCCACTTCACAATAACCGCACTTACAGTTGACCGGGGCAGCTCTAGCTAGGATGCCATGATTTGTTGGAAAGGTGGAATCCTATGACGGTGCCACGATGAAAGTCGCTGAGCTCTTAAGGCCATTCTACTCCCAATGTTTGTCTATGGAGATTGCATGGCGGTGTGCTCAATTATATACACCTGTCAGCAACGGGTGTGGCTGAAATAGCCGGGTCCACTTATTTGAAGGGGTGTCCATATACTTTTGGATATATAGTGTATGTTCTCCTTGACATGTTCTATGGTTCCTTGTATTATAGCGAATGTAATATGCCACCAATTGGCTTGCTCAATAGAGCTTTCGTATTATGTATCCAAGGAAACAAACATCCTGGGATATAAAGTGTTGTATCCTTGGAAAAGAGGGAGGGTTGGATGGATGTCCTAGGCATAGATCGTCCCACACTGTCTGCAGCTCATCCATCAAACACTTACCCATAAAGCAGCCCTGATACGAACACCTCTGTGATCACTTCTGAGGCATTGCCTCACCCGCCACAGCCATGCCAGCTGAATCCGGAGTGACCTCATCCTTCAGTTTTGAAGTTTCCACTAGTGGAGAACTCAGAGGCCTCATTGTTGTCTCCTGCTCCAGAGGCCTGCCTGCGTTCACGTACGTAGGTGAGACTACTGACCGACTGACCAGGTGAAGAATGAGTGGAGGGGAAACACGTCTTTGTTCCTCTACACACGCACATTGCACTCTGCTGCCTCGCTGGGGCCATTGTGATGTCATGGCATTGCCCTTTTGCGGTTGGCCCATATACTGTAACAGCAAATGGTCTAGCAACGGGACCCCCCCGACATGATTCAGGAATTCCAAAAAGCATTACAAACTCCTCCCTCAGAAGTCTGTTTTTCTATGTGAAGGCGATAGTCATTTACTCCCCCCTTCCCAACGGTGTGCCATTAAACAAGCTATATAATGCCATTTCATTTGTATTCCACGTTTTTATTACCCTATGGTTTTATAGGAAGTTCTAAATCTTGCTGAAGCAATTTTCTCTCCATGTCTGGGGTGTGGAGCGCAGGCCATAAATTAAGACTAGGCTATTGTATTAACACAGGAAAAACAATACAGTATAAGAATGGCAAAATATTTTGTATTTACAGTACATGGATGGGCCCAGCCATGATAGGCAAAATACTTTGTGATAAATGAAAGACAATGGGGTTTATTGTACAAAGTCACCTGACACAGAGAGCACACAATACATTTTTGACCCCTTACCATCCTGTTGTTCCTGTTCACTCGGATGGCTGTCTCAGCATGGTGAACTAAACTAATAACAAGGAATACTGTGGGATTACACTACAATATCTGTGCCTGTATTCATGTTAGACACAGTACAGGAGGTTGGGACTGTAAGATTCTATCTGCATTTTTGTCAAAATTGAGTTATTGTCATAGTCTTGTTCTGTTCAGTGTTATCTACCTTCAGTGCCTTCAGAAAGTATTCACACCCCTTGCCTTATTCCAGATTTTGTTGTGTTTCAGCCTGAATTTAAAATAGATTAAATTGCCATTTTTTTGGTCACTGGCCTACACACAATACCTCATAATGTCAAAGTGGAATAATGTTTTTAGAAATGTTCAAAAACTATTTAAAAATGAAAATCTAAATGTCTTGAGTCAATAAATATTCAACCCCTTTGTTATGGCAAGCCTAAATAAGTTCAGGAGTAAAAATGTGCTTAACAAGTCACATTATTGTAAGGTTCTGTATTTATTTTCTTAGTCAACCTTGTGTTCTGTTTCTTTGCGTTCTTGAACGTAGCCCTGTCTTTCATTTTTGCTCATTGATTTCACCTGTGTTAGTTACTCACCTGGTCTCTTCAGCTCCTATTTAGTTCAGTTCATTCTGTTTGTGCCTTTATGAGGTATTGTTCGTTTTGACTCTACTAAGCATTCTTAGCTCGTTTGTGAGAACCAGTTATAGCCTTCAGTCCTAGTTTTGATTCCCTGCCTGTTTGCCTACCTGTATAGGACCATTGTCTGCCTGTGACCACGATTCCTGCCTCCTGTGAAATAAACACCTGCCCGCGCGCTGTGCGTGAATCTACACATTTTTCTCCCTGAGTATTCATTACAGAATACCTCACCTAAAAACGGAATGGTTTCAGCGGAGCTACAGCGGCGCCTAACCCAGTAAGAGGAGCGTATGGAGGAAATCTGCCGTCTTCTCCGCCAGCCTATTCCTACTCCTCCGATGCCAGGTATCGTAACCCATAGCCCTCCTTCATTCATATCCATGCCTGGAAAATATGACGGTTCACCTGGGAAATGTCAGGGATTTCTGATCTAACTAACTTCGTCACCGACAAGAGCAGGTTGGATTTTGTTGTGTCTCTACTCACAGGCAAAGCCCTGGATTGGGCCACCGCCATATGGACTGCCAACAGCACAGAACTCGGATCCGAGACCCATTTCCACACCCTCTTCAAAGAGGTATTCGATCACTCTCCCTCCGGTCGTCCTATAGGAGACCTCCTCATAGAACTTCAACAAGGATGCAATTCAGCTGCCGAGTATGCCCTCGCGTTCCGCACCATGGCTGCAGGGAGTGGATGGAGTGAGGCTGCTTTACTTGCCGTCTAAAGACGAGAGCTCAACAGGGAACTTCGGGCGGTGCTGGCCTGTGGAGGTGACCTTCAGGATTTAAATCAATACATTCGTGTCTTTATCGCCGACGAACTCTGCCACCCAGGAACCCGAAACCTTCTCTTTCCGTGATTTCCCCCATCCCGTCTGAGTCTTCCAGAGCCCATGCAGTTGGGCCATGCTCCTCTCCCGTATATTGAACGTCAAAGGCGGATCCAAGGAGGGCTCTGCCTATACTGTGGAGGGTAAGATCATCTACTCAGCCATTGCCCTGTTTGCCCCCCCCCCCCCCAACAGAGATGAGAAGGGTCCCTCTGCTGCCATTCAGGTAGGCGTGTCCTTACTTCTAAATATCTCCCAGAAGCAATTCTCTATCCCAGTATTGATAAACATGAAGGGGGTTACTAAGTACGTAGATGGCTTGATCTATTCTGGAGCAGCAGGTAATTTTATCGATCACCAGCTAGTACAAGAGCTTGACATTGATCTAACACCTGTCCACCCCTCCCTTAAGGATTAACACCCTGGACAGGCAGCCATTGGGCACGGGCTTCATTATGCACCTGACAGTGTCACCCTCCAGATGGGAGTCTTCCTCTCCGAAACAATTCAACTCATGGAACTCTCATCACCCAAACAGCCACTCATCCTCGTACACCCCTGGCTTTGTCGTCACGACCCTGCCATCTCGTGGCGACAAGGTGAACTACTGTCCTGGTCTTCTACCTGCTTCACCAGTTGTCTTCACCTACCCTGCAGAGCCACCACCATTGAGGCCTCTGCAGTGCCACCCACCATACCATCTGAATCCACCCAGTACAGCAAAATCAAGGCCTCCGCTCTGCCACCACATCGTCCAGGGGACTGTGCTATTGACTGACTTCCTGGAGTGTCCCCACCGAAGGGCTATGTTTACCCCCTATCCTGGAAAAGGAAGCAATGGAGAACTACATTGACACACTCAAATGGTTTCATTCGTCCTCCTTTCCCGGCTGCGTCCAGCTTCTTCGTTGGAAAAAAGGACAGTGGTCTCCGTCCATGTATTGATTACCGTTCCCTGAATGACGTCATGATCAAGAACCATTTCCCTCTTCCTCTGATCCCAGCGACCCTTGAACAAGTGGGCCGCGCCAACATCTATACAAAACTCGACCTGCGACGGGCATATAATCTTGTCCATATACGTGAAGGAGACAAATGGAAGACCTCATCACCGCACTATGAATACCTGGTCATGCCCTACGGCCTTACTAACGCCCCCGCTGTCTTCCAATCCTTTATGAACAAGGTTTTCCAGGATATGATCAACCACCTTCTCATCGTCTACATTGATGACATCCTGACTTACTCCCACTCCTTGAAGGAACACATGCAGCATGTGCAAAAGGTTCTTCAACGGCTCCTTGACCATATTCTTTTGAATACTGAAAAGAGCACCTTCCATGTATCTCGGTGAACTTCCTCGGTTTCGTACTGACACCTGGAGGGGTCAGCATGGATGAGCACAAAGTCACCGCTGTCAGTAACTGGCCGACACTCTCCACCGTTAAGGAACTCTAGCGTTTCATTGGGTTCAACTACTATCGCCGGTTCATTCGGAACTTCAGTTCTACTGCCGCTCCCCTCACTGACCTTAGCAGCCAAAATACCCCGGACCCTTCAAGGGACTGATACTGCATTGACTGCTTTCGACAACTTGAAACTCCTCTTCACCTCAGCTCCTGTCCTTCGCCAACCTGATGCAACCCTTCCTTTCACCCTGAAGGTGGATGCCTTTGTCGTAGGAGCCATAATCTCTCAGCGGGTGGGAACACCTCAAATCACATCCCTGTGCCTTCTCCAGGAAGTTATCCTCCGCTGAGAGGAATTACGATGTGGGGAACAGAACTCCTCGCCATCAAGCTGTTCCTCAAGGAGTGGCGCCACTGGAGGGTGCAGAACATCACTTCATCCTAACAGATCATTGTAAAGTTGGCCAAGAGGTTAAACTCCAGACAAGCTCGCTGGGCTCTTCACACGCTTCCATTTCCATGTTACATCAATGGAAAGAAATGTAAAAGCTGATGCGCTCTCCTGCCAGTTTGGCCTTCCGACCAGTAACTCGGCCCCTACACCCATGTTTCCTTCCTCTTGCATTATGGGACTGATACAGTGGGAGATTCACTCTGCCATACAAGAAGCCCTAACCTCAGACATGGCTCCTCCTGAGACACCAGCTAGGAAGAGCTACGTACTAGCAGCTGTTAGACCCCCAACTGATGCAATGGTGTCACGTCCTTGGGGTCAGGACTTCCAGGCATTACACAAACCACCGAACTTCTAGCTCATAAGTTCTGGTGGTCCTCACTGGCATCCGTCGTAAGGGATTATGTACTCCTGTCCAGTCTGCGCCCAAACCAAAGCCCTCGCCATCTCCCTTCCGGTAAGCTTCAACCTTTGCCAATCCCTCACAGACCCTGGTCCCACATAGCTGTTGACTTAATCACAGACCTTCCTGAATCCTCTGGTAACACCACCATCCTTGTCATGGTAAACCGTTTTTCAAAAATGTGTCAGGTAAATAAGGAACCAAACGCCATGTGGCTGAGTTCTGTCCGTATGGCATTCCGGAGGACATCGTCTCTGACTGTGGGCCCCAGTTTGTCTCCCAGGTGTGGAGAGCCTTCTGTGACTAACTGGGGGGTCGCCCTCAGCCTCTCCTCCAAGTACCATCCCCAGACCAATAGGCAGACGGAATGCCTGAACCAAGAAATAGAGAAGTACCTCTACCAACAATGTTCTGCCTCGCCACATGACTGGAGTCGGTATATGGCCTGGGCTGCATACACTCAGAACTCACTCATGGGGGGGGTACTGCATTTATTTTCTTAGTCAACCTTGTGTTCTGTTTCTTTGTTCTTGAACATAGTCCTGTCTTTCATTTTTGTTCATTGATATCACCTGTGTTAGTTACTCACCTGAAAAAATAAACACCTGTATGTGAATCTACATCTTTTTCTCCGAGTATTCATTACAATTCTAAGTTGCAGGGACTCACTCAGTGTGAATTTATGGTTTTTAACATAATTTTCTGAATGACTACATCTCTGTACCCCATTCAATTATCTGTAAGGTCCCTCAGTCTAAGTGAATTTCTAACACAAAGACCCTGGGAGGTTTTCCGATGCCTCACAAACAAGGGCACCTATTGGTAAAAATCAGACATTGAATATCCCTTTGAGCATGGTGAAGTTATTAATCACACTTCGGATGGTGTCTCAATACACCCAGTCACTACAATGATACAAGCGTTCTTCCTAACACAGTTGCCGGAAAGGAAGGAAACCACTCAGGGATTTCACCATGAGGCCAATGGTGACTTAAACAGAGTTTAATGGCATTGACAGGACTGAGGATGGTTCAACATTGTAGTTACTTCACAATACTAGCCAAAATGACAGAAAGGAACCCTGTACATAAATATTCCAAAACATACATCCTGTTTACAATAAGGCACTAAGGTAAAACTGCAAAAACTTTAGCAAATAAATTCACTGTTCTGAATACAAAGCGTTATGTTGGGGCCAACACATCACTGAGTACCACTCTTCATATTTTCATGTTATGGGTATGCTTGTCATCAGCAAGGACTATGGAGATTTTTAGGATAAAAATAAATGTAATAGAGCTAAGCACAGGCAAATTCAGAGTAGAACCTGGTCTGCAGACACTGGGAGATTAATTCACTTTTCAGCTGGACAATAACCTAAAACACAAGGCCAAATATACACTGGCGTTGGTTACCAAGATGACATTAAATATTCCAGAGTGGCCTATTTACGGTTTTGAATTAAATCGGCTTAATCTATGGCAAGACTTGAATGGCTGTCTAGCAATAATGAACTAGACAGCTTGAATTTGTGCAAATATTGTACAATCCTGGTGTGAAACTCAAACTTAACCAGAAAGACTCGGGTAACCCAAAGATGACTCGTGTGTAAATAATTATGTATATGAGATACTACATTTTCAATAAAAATATTAAACATATTTTAACTTTGTCATTATGGGTTATTGTGTGTAGATGGATGCGAAACATATATTTAATCACTTTTGAAATCACGCTGTAACATTTGGAATAAGGGGGGTATGAATACTTTCTGAAGGCACTGTAGTACTCTAAATCCCTGAATTTATGTTAAAAAGAATGCAAGAAAAATAGCTGACACCATTCAAACCAATGATGGTTTTGGAACTTTAAAGCCAATTATCTCATTTTAGAATTATTGTTTTGCAGATAGAACCTTATAGTCCCAAGCTCTCGAGTATCTATAGTCAAGTTTCATGCTTGACGAAAGACCGGCGTACAACCATCACTGTCTATGAATTCTATTTTATTTAATTTTTTATTTAACCTTTATTTAACCAGGTAGGCTAGTTGAGAACAAGTTCTCATTTACAACTGTGACCTGGCCAAGATAAAGCAAAGCAATAAATAGGCCATAGTGGCAAAATTATTACAGTATGGCAAATTAAACACTGGGGTGTTAGATGTGCAGAAGATGAGTGTGCAAGGAGCGGTACTGGGGTGCAAAGGAGCAAATAAATAATATGGTGTTGAGGTAGTTGGATGGGCTATTTACAGATTGGCTATGTGCAGTGATCTGTGAGCTGCTCTGACAGCTGGTGCTTAAAGCTAGTGAGGGAGATATGAGTCTCCAGCTTCAGTGATTTTTGCAGTTGGTTCCAGTCATTCGCAGCAGAGAACTGGAAGGAAATGCGGCCGAAAGAGAAATTGGCTTTGGGGGTGACCAGTGAAATATACCTGCTGGAGCATGTGCTGCGGGTGGGCGCTGCTATGGTGATAAGATGGGGCTTTACCTAGCAATGACTTAGATGACCTGGAGCCAGTGGGTTTGGCGATGGATATGAACCGAGGGCCAGCCAACGAGAGCATACATGTAGCAGTTGTGGGTAAAATATGGGGCTTTGGTGACAAAACGGATGGCACTGTGATGGACGGCATCCAATTTGCTGAGGAGAGTGTTGGAGGCTATTTTGTAAATGACATCGCCGAAGTCAAGGATCGTTAGGATGGTCAGTTTTACTAGGGTGTGTTTGGCAGCATGAGTGAAGGATGCTTTGTTGCGAAATAGGAAGCCGATTCTGGATTTAATTTTGGATTGGAGATGCTTAATGTGAGTCTGGAAGGAGAGTTTACAGTCTAACCAGACACCTAGGTATTTGTAGTTGTCCACATATTCTAAGTCAGAACTGTCCAGAGTAGTGATGCGGGCAGGTGCGGGCAGCGATCGGTTGAAGAGCATGCGTTTAGTTTTGCTTGCATTTAAAAGCAGTTGGAGGCCACGGAAGGAGAGTTGTATGACATTGAAGCTTGTCTGGAGGTTAGTTAACACATTGTCCAAAGAAGGGCCAGAAGTATACAGAATCCACCTCTGCGTAGAGGTGGATTAGAGAATCACCAGCAGCAAGAGCGACATCATTGATATATACAGAGAAAAAAGTTGTCCCGAGGATTGAACCCTGTGGCACCCCCATAGACTGCCAGAGGTCCGGACAACATGCCCTTCGATTTGACACACTGAACTCTGTCAGAGAAGTAGTTGCTGAACCAGGCGAGGCAGTCATTTGAGAAACCAAGGCTTTTGAGTCTACCAATAAGAATGTGGTGGTTGACAGTGTCGAAAGCCTTGGCCAGGTCGATGAATACAGCTGCACAGTATTGTCTCTTATCTATGGCGGTTATCATATCGTTTATGACCTTGAGTGTGGCTGAGGTGCACCCATGACCAGCTCGGAAACCAGATTGCATAGCAGAGAAGGTACGGTGGGATTCGAAATGGTTGGTGATTTGTTTGTTAACTTGGCTTTCGAAGACCTTAGAAAGGCAGGGTAGGATAGATATAGGTCTGTAGCAGTTTGGGTCTAGACTATTTCCCCCATTGAAGAGGGGGATGACCGCGGCAGCTTTCCAATCTTTGGGGAACAGACGATACGAAGGAGAGGTTAAACAGGCTAGTAATAGGGGTTGCAACAATTTCTGCGGTTAATTTTAGAAAGAGAGGGTCCAGATTGTGGCCCGGCTGATTTGTATTGGTCCAGATTTTGCAGCACTTTCAGAACATCAGCTGTCAGGATTTGGGTGAAGGATAAATGTGGGAGGCTTGGGCAAGTTCCAGTGACCCCCTCAACCGCAGGGCGGTTGACAGGGGTAGGGTGTAGCCAGGTGGAAAGCATGGCCAGGCGTAGAAAAATCCTTATCGAAATTCTCAATTATCGCAGATTTATCGGTGGTGACAGTGTTTCCTAGCCTCAGTGCAGTGGGCAGCTGGGAGGAGGTGTTCTTATTCTCCATGGACTTTAGTGTCCCAGAACTGTTTGGAGTTAGTGCTACAGGATGCAAATTTCTGTTAGGAAAGCAAAGGCTAGCTTTTTCAAACTGCCTGTGTATATTGGTTCATAACTTCCCTGAAAAGTTGCAAATTGCGGGGGCTATTCGATGCTAATCCAGTACGCCACAGGATGTTTTGCAAGGTAAAGATTGGTGTGCACAGATCATATTTTTGACTGTCTAGGCTTGGTTCAGTCCTAAAGTATGTAATCACAGACCGTTATATTGAGTGGTACTGAAGTGAATAAAAAAGGTATCATGAGAAAGTTTTGCCAAGGGTTGTGAGTTCATGCCATAGTTTTCCTGTTGATGTGCAGTAAAGATGACTTTATCTCTAAAATGTATTGGAATGTGGTCATACTCAGCTGCCAGTGTTACGCCTGCTAAACAAAAACACATGCTGAGAAGAAACCTGACACTTGATACTGTGTAAAATTAAGAAGTGAAGCTTATTTTGGAGCACAGTGAAATATTTCATCCCCGGACCATATCCCGGTAATATTTAGCAGTGGTTAGTGATATTTAATACGAAAGTTCAAGTCATCATCTTTTTTCGCTTACTTAACTGTATTATGGTGTATGTGTCATGAGTTTAGTCCATTTTCATTCCACTCTAGCATAATCATATCCAGTAATAACAGAATTTAATCGCATCTTCTTAGTGACTGCTGTGAGCAAATAACCTGTGAACACAAATTGATAGGAGCAGATATGACGGCTTTAAAAGCCCCTTAGTATTTTATAGATACAGAGTCCTTGTTTATCTAACCCTAGCCTCTCTTTCCTGGGTATTGTCTTTCAGGTCAGGAGACAAAGTCTGGTCTCCAAATGTTATTGAAGATGGCAAGACAAGTCCATACATGGCCACATTGGAGACTGAGTCACCACAGGTATGAGCTGCACTTGTTTACATGCAAATAAGAGCCATAGATACGATTATATACACTGAACCAAAATATAAATGCAACAATTTCAAAGATTTTACTGAGTTACAGTTCATATAAGGAACTCAATTGAAATAAATTCATTAGGCCCTAATCTATGGATTTCACATGACTGGGAATAAAAATATTGATCTGTTGGTCACAGATACCTTAAAAAAAGGTAGATGGATGGATCACTTGTCAGTATCTGGTGTGACCACTATTTGCCTCATGTAGCGCGACACATCTCCTTCGCATAGAGTTGATCAGGCTGTCGATTGTGGAATGTTGTCCCACTCCTCTTCAATGGCTGTGCAAAGTTGCTGGATATTGGCGGAAACTGAAACACGCTGTCGTACACGTCGATCCAGAGCATCCCAAACATGCTCAATGAGTGACATGTCTGGTGAGTATGGAATTATGTACAGATCCTTGCAACATGGGGCTAAAACATTAGGGGGTGGCATGGATGAATGGCACGACAATGGGCCTCAGGATCTCGCCACGGTATCTTTGCATTCAAATTGTGATCGATAAAATGCAATTGTGTTCGTTGTCCGTAGCTTATGCCTGTCCATACCATAACCCCACCGCCACCATGGGGCACTATGTTCACAACGTTGACATCAGCAAACCGCTCGCCCATAGAATGCCTGAGTTGAAACCAGGATTCATCCGTGCATAGCACATTTCTTCAGCATGCCAGTGGCCATCAAAGATGAGCATTTTCCCACTGAAGTTTGTTACGACACCGAACTGCAGTCAGGTCAAGACCCCAATGAGCACGCAGGTGAGCTTCCCTGAGACGGTTTCTGACAGTTTGTGCAGAAATTCTTTGGTTGTGCGAACCCATAGTTGTAACATCTGTCTGGGTGGCTGGTCTCAGAATATCCCGCAGGTGAAGAAGCCAGATGTGGAGGTCCTGGGCTAGCGTGGTTACACGTGCTCTGCGGTTTGAGGCCGGTTGGACCTACTGTTAAATTCTCTAAATGATATTGGAGGCGGCTTAAGGTAGAGAAATTAACATAAAATGTTCTGGCAACAGCTCTGATGGACATTCCTGCAGTCAGCATGCCAATTGCACGCTCCCTCAAAACTTAAGACATCTGTGGCAGCGTGTTGTGTGACAAAACTGCACATTTTAGTGGCCTTTTCTTTTCCCTAGCACAAGGTGCACCTGTGTAATGATGCTATTTAATCAGCTTCTTGATATGCCACACCTCTCAGGTGGATGGATTATCTTGGGAAAGGACAAATGCTCATTAACAGGGATGTAAACAAATTTTATCATGAAACTTTAGAGAAATACGTTTTTTTGCGTATGGAACATTTCTGGGATCTTATATTTCAGCTCATAAAACCTGTGACCAACACTTTACATGTTGTGTTTATCATTTTGTTCAGTGTAGATTATCTTCTGATATACTGCTGCCTCGATGGTTCCCAAAATAAATTATCCAGATGCAAGCCGAGGCGTTGCCGGTGAACTTTGCAGCGTTTTCCGATACTGAACAGAGGGTGAAGCAAATTGTAACCAAAACAAGCAGACAATGAGCGTATTGTGGCTGGGAATTCTGAGAAGTGACCATTCATCTTTTATTGTTGCCGTTGGTTGTCATGTTGGGGCGCTTTCCCATGTCCCAGTCCCTTCAGTGTAGCGATCCCTGTAAACTGGGCTGAATGGTCACACAAAGGCCTGAACTTATTTCATGACTTCATCAATTGAATGTTGACGCTATACACAGCAGACAGATGTATTGAGTTCCGCTTCAGTAGGCAGGCTGGTGGACATGTTGAATGAAAGAGCTATACGAATGGTGAAAGGTTCAATACAGAACAAGTGAATTCTATCCCTGAGGTGAATATGGTGAATGTTTTTTCCATGTAGCTGCGACTGAGTTTACATAGTCTTTTTTTGTCTTCAGAAAGCCGCATAGATATTTTATTGCTTAACACGTGTGACATCTATTAAGTCAAAGCCACTGATCCTTATTCTAAATATTCCTAATGGTCTTGGGGTACATGGTTGATATACTGCTCTTGTAAACATGGTAGTCATAACATATAAATCTTTCTAGTGATAAAGGAGGTGAAAGACCACCCCATTACAGCCTTCAGGCAATCCAATGAGACAGGCAGATTCCATGAGAGGGGTCCTGGGGATTGGGAATGTTGTATTTCACCATCTCGACACAAGCTGAAGTCTGAGCAAAGGGGAACTATCAACTCAAACTCTGTATATAAACGGAGACAGGCATGCTAGCAGTGTCTCCTGTGTGTGTATAATCGGAGAATGCTGCTCTACCTCCTGGATAAGAGGGAGGTTTGGAAACCTTGTATCCACTCTACTCTCTACTGAAAGACTGGCTCCTTTTTAATAGACTTAAAGTTGAGAGCTAAAAACGGCAAAGTGAGTAAGTAGCATTAGCTTAATTTGCTTTAGGTGGAGGCTTGTTAACATGAAAGGGAAACAGTTTGTTGGTTGGTCCCTTGAGTTAGGCCAAATGAGGCCCTGAAATGGTCTCACCACACCAAGACCGTGGTGAAGAATGCTCAACAGCGCCTATACAACCTCAGGCGGCGGAAGAAATTTGGCATGGCCCCTAAAGAGCCTCATGAATTTCTACAGATGCACAATTGAGAGCATACTGTTGGGCTGCATCACCACCTGGTACGGCAACTGCACCACCCTCAACTGCAAGGCTATCCAGAGAATGGTGCGGCCAGCGCAGCTCCGGGGGCCCGCTGCCTGCCCTCCAGCAAGAGTGCCAAAGGAAGGGCAAGAAGATCATTAAGGACCTCAGTCTCCCTAGCCACGGACTGTTCACTCAGCTACCGTCTGGCAGATGGAGACAATACAGGTGCATCAGAGCTAAGACAGAGAGACTAAAAAACAGCTTCTATCTCCAGGCCATCAAACTGTTGAACAGCCATCACTAGGTGATGCACACTCATTCACACAAAACACACAAATTAGCACACACACACACCTCGTACTCATAAACACATGCACATACACTAACACACATCACTCACACAGTCACACACAGCCAACGCTGCTGTCCCGTATTGTAGAGACATTAAACCACTGGACATTCCCGTTTCTCACTGTGTATTTATATACTGTATTCTCTAAATGGCTCTAATATATCTACTTCGGTACATATCATTCTTGTGTAAATTAATATGGTGTATATACTTAGATTACATTTGGATTACTGTCACAGTGCTATTTGGGGTTTTAATTGGGGTCGTTACGACACTTGATTTATTTATTTTGATTATTTGTGTACTCGTTTCACATTTGACCGCATTTAGGAGCTAGTAACATAAGCATTTCATTGCATCTGCTATAACATTTGCTAAACTGTGTACGCAACCAATAAACATTGATTTGATTTTGATTCGATTTTGAAATAAATGACCATGGTTGTTTCCTCCTCCAGGCGTTTAATTTACCTTGAAAGAGATGATGAACAGTTACGAAACTAAAGCTATTTGTGGCATCCTCGTACTGGAAAGAGGTGAAAAACAGGAGGAAGATATTGATTGTTTCCATAACCTTATCTTACTCATCAACAGACAAGAATATTGTACGATTACCAGAGAGGATAATGACTAATTTTGAAATTATTATTAGAATAAATAAGGGAAAATAGGCCTGTGGTCTACAGTATGTTGAAGTAGGTCTACAGGTGGCCACAGCTAGCCACTGTATGCCATTCTGCATATTTTCTTCAGGCTAAATAAAATCACCATTGTGTCTTTAGCAGTGGCCTTGGAAAGTCCGGCGCTTTAGAATGCGGAAACGCTGGAACTCACGTCACTAAGGTTCCATTCTCAAGCCGCACTGCCAAGCTGGCAAGAGGGAGAGGATTATCCTTACTGGAATTTATGAGAGCTGACAGCGATACATGACTTGAGACTGTAATTTTTCCATTTCTTGGAATTCGTTTCACTTCATAGAATCCATTTGCTACAGAATCTATTCTATGAATGGAACAAGTCCGCTGGTCTTCCAGTATACCTGTCAGATAAGATCGTCTGCCTAATAAATCAAATTACAGAACCCTGACAATAGAGTCTAATTGTGACGTGCTTATAGGTTATTTTCAATAGTGATTTTATGCTCTTCCATAGAGGTCGTACTCTACCTCTGTCAAATATGTTTAGCGGTTCAATTAAAACCTTGTTCTCTGTAAAAAAAAATTAAAAAAATCCAATCAACACAGTGCCATTGAGAGTTCACATTCACTGCACCACATTCATCCAGGACTTCAGATCGTAAACTTGTGACCCAACTTATTTTGTTGTTTGTTTCCAGTCCTGGGTGAAGTAGTACTAATCAGATGGTAATCCCCAGAAATCTGTATTTGGGTTGGCCCAGAGAGGTGTCTCTCTCCCTCTTGTCAGCACGCTGTGGAGCGGATGGGGCCATGGAGAGCAGAGAGCTAGCTAGCCCCTTATCTGTCTGCTTGCCTCCAGCCAGCCCTGGACCCACCGTCCCTGGGCGTCTCTTAGCCCTGCACTCTGGGATAGGAACAGGGACAATAACGAGCTGGTTTGTTTGGTTAGCGGTGCAGAGCGCCATGTGAAAAGTTTAATTGCCCAGGCCTGGGGATTACTGTGAGAGGGGGAGGGGGAGTTGAATCGGAGAGAGAGAGGGGAGCTGAGGGCCCAGTCAGAAGCAAGCATATGGCTTCAATTAAGCTCCTCTTCCTCCTCCTGCTTTTCCTCCCCCTGCTCCTGCTCTCCTCTACCTCCCCCCCTCCTCCTTCTCCTCCTCCTGCTCTCCTGTACCTCTCCCTGACCAAATTCTGCAGTCTGTCGACTGAGGTAGCAGCAGTAAATCCCCCCCCCCCCCCCTCCTTTCTCAGTGCTTATTAATACGAGTAGCTTTAAGTCGGGCTGATTTCCCCAGGAGTCCTGTGGTTCTGTCTAAACGGGCCCCAGTCTAAAGGCATAACTCCAACACAGCTCCTCCCCCCTGGCTAGGCACACAGGCTCAGCAGCCAGTCACCCAGAACCAAGGGCCATGCTTGGCCACCATTGTAAAACAGGTCAGTGAAATCTAATGACGGTCTAAATTTACGAGCAGACAGAACTGCTTCTCATAAATACTGCTTTCTCCAAGTCTTTATTTTTTTTTTGTCGTAGTCAAGGCTCAAAGAATGTGAGAGTATTTAATCGATTATCTTCTTCAGCAGTCTTTCCCATTTTGGAACTGTATGTGAGAGACTGAAAGAGTGACTGGTCATAATATAGCAACATTAGGTTTGATTGCATTAGTTTGAAAAACAAGATAAGGTTACTAAGTGATTTATCTGGTGATTAGATATGATTTAACAAAGCACACACTCTATGTGGAAGGAGTGTCACCAGTCGCTACGGTTTCCATGAAATATATTTTATGTGTGCTGTTTTAAAATCACCACTTCAGACCGGCATAGGTACGATAAATCAGTTTAATGGGACAGTCTGCTTACTTTGATTTATTTAATGAAAATAATGGTAGCCTCCATACATACCTAAGAGCAACTTGAAAGCACTTACAGGTCCTGAATGTTACCAAACTGGCACTTGAAAAGTTGAAAAGCTATTCACCAGATGTACTGCCTTATAAATCTGCCATTCACTGAAAGCAAATACTGTATCTATTTGCTGCAGACACAAGGCCAACAGTGCATATTATGGAAAAGTGTGCCATCGAAAAGTAGTCTCAGCGTTCAACTGAGACAGAAACATGCAACACATGTGTGCCAAGCAGGGCTGGCTTTATGGGGGAACCTTCCAAATAAAGTTTTGAAATATGGATAATTTATTTTACCGAAACGCGGACCGACAGAAAGACGCATCAATCTCAGATCAAGCATCCGAGCAAATTGAACGGCGCCCCTCCGTCTCAGTATGTGTAGAACATGTATGTGATGATGTTTGGACAAAAATAGTATGGCATGTCGTACTCTTCAGCCAGACAGTATCAGATACATGGGCTACATATACAGTAGTAAAACAGAGGGGCGATGTTTTGCTCACTCGGATGCTTTCTTCAGTGAGATCATTTCGGCAGAGAGGAAGCGGGAGGGCTCACTCACCAAAATGTATCCATAATAAGCCCAATGCATTTCCATGGGCTTTATATGCAGACCTAAGGTTGCCCGCCTGCCTTCCCGCCTTTGGGACAACGACTCCCATTGTCAGGGCAGAGACATGAGAAACTCGTCATTATATATAGATCTCTGGTTTCAGGGCAGCCACTTGCGAATTGGAAAGGAAAGTTTACATGTGCACAGAGCACTGTTCAGGTCATGGCTTCCCCTAAAGTGAATTCATGTTTTGACAAAATGATATAATTACTCCTGTCTAAATAAAATCATCAAAAATACTTGGCCAGACAGCATGACATAGCCACAGAGGATCATTAGCTTCTTTAAAAAAATAAATAGCTGTGGATAGTTTCCCAAACGCATAGGCCCATGAAGCCCGTGTGGCAATAGACCTAGCTGATTATTTGTGACTGTCAGTGAAAAGCATCTAAAATATGTGTGAAGATAATGTGTCTTGAGTATAATTTTGGCGAAGATATGCTGCGGCTCTCCAGATTTCATGCACTCAGCTCTCCAGAATGCCCTCAGTTGTCTCCCGCCAATTCTTGCCCATTCATTGTTTTGTTGTGTGAATTGGTTGCCCTTTTGATTGTTTATTTTTGATTAATTCCCCATTACATATGTCACCAGTAGGCCTATGAAGTGTATCATTAATCCCCGTCATTTGGTTACATACATTTCTGTTAATGCATGTATTAATTAGGCTACAGTCATTTACCCTTCTCATTCTTGGAATGGAAACATTGTTTGTAGAGTTCACAACCTGCTACACTTGTGAGAAACACATTTTGGTTTATTTCATAACCATAATTTACGAGTTTTGTCAATTTTTTCATTGTCTTTTGTTTGGAGTGCTCCATGTGAGCATGCGCGCCTGAGCACACATGGAAGTAGCCTACCTGCCCTGCGCACAAATGTAGGAAGGTGCCCATTTGGGGATGTCTGAGTTCTGATTGTCTTAACCCTCTAGAGTCTAAGCCCTGTCTAAGTCAGGGGATAGGGGATGAGGAGGGGGGGGGGGGTTCTAAGCTAACATATGGAATTGTTTTAAGATGGTCATAACAATGATAATTTAGCTATTTGATGTGGAATTTTAAGACCGCTTAACCTATAAAAAAAAGATTGGATGAAACATTGAATTTGACTTTACTGCTATTAGCCAATAAAATTTGTATTTATTTATTATAGATCCCCATTAGCTGCCAAGGCAGCAGCTACTCTTCATGGAGTCCAGCAAAATTAAGGCAGTTGTACATTTTTAAAAACATTACAATAAATTCACAACAGATTTCACAACATGTTAAGTGTGTGCCCTCGGGCCCCTACTCTACTACCACATATGTTTGTCTTGCTTCACAGTCCCCACTGTTCCATGACGGTCTATAATTTTTATTTATTTATTATTTTGTACTTTATACCCCTTTTTCTCCCCAGTTGGTAGTTAGTCTTGTCCTATCGCTGAAACTCCCGTACGGACTCGGGAAAGGCTAAGGTCGAGAGCTGTGCGTCCTCCAAAACACGACCATACCAAGCTGCTCTGCTTCTTGAGACAATGCTTGCTTAACCCGAAAGCCAGCCGCACCAATGTGTCAGAGGAAACGTACAACTGGCAACCGAAGTCAGTGTGCATGCTCCCGGCCTGCCACAAGGAGTTGCTAGAGCGTGATGGGACAAGGACATCCAGGCCAGCCAAACCTTCTCCTAACCCACACGACGCTGGGCCAATTGTGCATTGCCTCGTGGGTCTTCCGGTCACAGCTGGCTGCGACACAGCCCTGGATTGAACCCGGGTCTGTAGTGACGCCTCTAGCACTGCGATGCAGTGCCTTAGACCGCTGCACCACTTGGGAGCCCACATAGTCATGTCTTGTGAGGTATTCATTGGTGTCTGAGCTGTGCGCCAGTAGATAAAACAGACAGCTCGGTACTTTCAACATGTCAATACCTCTCACAAATACAAGTAGTGATGAAGTCAATCTCTCCTCCACTTTTAGCCAGGAGAGATTGACATGAATATTATTAATGTTAGCTCTCTGTGTACATCCAAGGGCCAGCCATGCTGCCCTGCTCTGAGCCAATTGCAATTTCCTAGTCCCTCTTTGTGGTACCTGACCAAATGGCTGAACAGTAGTCCAGGTGCGACAAAACTAGGGCCTGTAGGACCTGCATTGTTGATAGTGCTGTTAAGAATGCAGAGCAGGGCCTCCCGGGTGGCGCAGTGGTCTAGGGCACTGCATCGCAGTGCTAACTGCGCCACCAGAGTCTCTGGGTTCGCGCCCAGGCTCTGTCGCAGCCGGCCGCGACCGGGAGGTCCGTGGGGCGACGCACAATTGGCATAGCGTCGTCCGGGTTAGGGAGGGTTTGGCCGGCAGGGATATCCTTGTCTCATCGCGCTCCAGCGACTCCTGTGGCGGGCCGGGCGCAGTGCGCGCCAACCAAGGGGGCCAGGTACACGGTGTTTCCTCCGACACATTGGTGCGGCTGGCTTCCGGGTTGGAGGCGCGCTGTGTTAAGAAGCAGTACGGCTGGTTGGGTTGTGCTTCGGAGGACGCATGGCTTTCGACCTTCGTCTCTCCCGAGCCCGTACGGGAGTTGTAGCGATGAGACAAGGTAGTAATTACTAGCGATTGGATACCACGAAAATTGGGGAGAAAATGGGATAAAATTTAAAATTTAAAAAAAAAGAATGCAGAGCAGTGCTTTATTATGGACACACTTCTCCCCATCTTAGCTACTGTGGTATCAATATGTTTGGACCACTCAAAGCAGATTAGTCTCCTCAACTTGCTCAATTACCACATTATTCATTGCAAGATTTAGTTGAGGATTAGGGTTTAGCGAATGATTTGTCCCAAATACAATGCTTTTAGTTTTTGAAATATTTAGGACTAATTTATTCCTTGCCACCCATTCTGAAACTAACTTCAGCTCTTAAGTGTTGCAGTCATTTCAGTTGCTATGGTAGCTGACGTGTATGGTGTTGAGTCATCCGCATACATATATACATTGGCTTTACTCAAAGTCAGTGGCATGTCATTAGTAAATATTGAAAAAACAGTAAGGGGCCTAGACAGCTGCCCTGGGGAATTCCTGATTCTACCTGGATTTTGTTGAAGAGGCTTCCATTAAAGAACACCCTCTGTGTTCTGTTATACAGGCAACTCTTTATCCACAATATAGTAGTGGGTGTAAAGCCATAACACATATGTTTTTCCAAGAACAGACTATCGACAATGTCTAAAGCCTCGCTGAAGTTTAACAAAATAGCCCCCACAATCTTTGTATCATCAATTTCTCTCAGACAATTATCAGTCATTTGTGTAAGTGCTGAAAGTCTGTTGTCAATTTGTTTACTGTAAAATAGCATTGTATCTGGTCAAACTTTTTACAAAAGTTTACAAAGGGTTGATAACAGGCTGATTGGTCAGTTATTTGAGCCAGTAAAGGGGGCTTTACTATCCTTAGCTAGGGGAATAACTTTTGCTTCCCTCCAGGCTTGAGGGCACACACTATCAAGTAGGCTAAAATTGGTGATATGGCAAATAGGAGTGGCAATATCATCCTCTATTATCCTCAGTAATTTTCCATCTAAGTTGTCAGAGCCTAGTGGCTTGTCATTGTTGATAAAAAAACAATTCTTTTTCCACCTCTTCCACACTTAACCTTTACCACTCTAGCGTTCCGCCAGCGGAACTCCTCCCACATTCCACTGAAAAGGCAGAGCGCGAAATTCAAAAGATATTTTTTAGAAATATTTAACTTTCACACATTAACAAGTCCAATACAGCAAATGAAAGGTACACATCTTGTGAATCCAGCCAACATGTCCGATTTTTAAAATGTTTTACAGCGAAAACAGCACGTATATTTATGTTAGCTCACCACCAAATACAAAAAAGGACAGACATTTTTCACAGCACAGGTACCATGCACAAAGCCAACCTAACTAACCAAGAACCAACCAAACTAACCAACAAACAACTTCATCAGATGACAGTCTTATAACATGTTATTCAATAAATCTATGTTTTGTTCGAAAAATTTGCATATTTGAGGTATAAATCAGTTTTACATTGCAGCTACCATCACAGCTACCGTCAAAAATAGCACCGAAGCAGCCAGAGTAATTATAGAGACCAACGTGGAATACCTAAATACTCATTATAAAACATTTCTGAAAAATTCATTGTGTACAGCAAATGAAAGACAAGCATCTTGTGAATCCAGCCAATATTTCAGATTTTTTAAGTGTTTTACAGCGAAAACACAATATAGCATTATATTAGCTTACTACAATAGCCTACCACACTACCACATTCATTCATCAAGGCACGTTAGCGATAGCAATATGCACGTTAGCGTTAGCGAATAAACCAGCAAAAGATATCAATTTTCACTAACCTTCATAAACCTTCCTCAGATGACAGTCCTATAACATCAGGTTATACATACACTTATGTTTTGTTCGAAAATGTGCATATTTAGAGCTGAAATCAGTGGTTATCCATTATGCTAACGTAGCTTCTTTTTCCCAGAATGTGCGGATATTTCTATTAGACTCTCACCTATTCTGACCAAATAGCTATTCATAAACATTACAAAAAAATACATGTTGTATAGGAAATGATAGATACACTAGTTCTTAATGCAATCGCAGTGTTAGAATTCTAAAAATATCTTCATTACGACAATAGGCTTATGTTATAGCGAGAGAGTGGCCAAAACCTGTGCGCAAAACTACTAGTACACAGTTCGACAGATATATGAAATAGCATCACAAAATGGGTCCTACTTTTGCTGATCTTCCATCAGAATGTTGGACAAGGGGTCCTTTGTCCAGAACAGTCGTTGTTTGGATTTAGAACATCGTTTTTCCCTCTTGAATTAGCAAGCACACTGGCCAAGTGGCGCGAAGCTCCCCATCGTCAACAAACACAGACAACGCAACACGCCTAACGTCCCGAAAAAATTTAAATAATCTAATAAAACTATATTGAAAAAACATACTTTACGATGATATTGTGACATGTATCAAATAAAATCAAAGCCGGAGATAGTAGTCGCCTATAACGACAGCATTTCAGAAGGCAATTCCAGGTCCACCCTCGCGCTTACCAGAAAACAGGAAATGGATGACTCGTCGTGGCAAGATGATTTTATCCACCTCAGACCAAGATAAACACTTCATTATTTCTCTCACTTCCTCTTGACATCTAGGGGAAGGTGTATGACGTGCATGTATACTCATACGTATCATGCCCATTTATAGGCAGGCCCTTGAACAGAGCATCATTTTCAGACTTTCCACTTCCTGGTCAGAAAGTGTGCTGCCAAATGAGTTCTGTTTTACTCACAGACAAAATTCAAACGGTTTTAGAAACTAGAGAGTGTTTTCTATCCAATAGTAATAATAATATGCATATTGTACGAGCAAGAATTGAGTACGAGGCCGTTTAAATTGGGCACGTTTTTCCCCCAAAGTGACAACAGCGGCCTCGGTCCTCATCAGGTTAATTCACGGAATTCAAAATTACAATGCTTGTCTTTCATAATTTGGTCAGATATACTTGGATGTGTAGTGTCAGCATTTGTTGCTGGCATGTCATGCCTAAGTTTGAAAAAATCATTAAAGTAGTTAGCAATATCAGTGGGTTTTGTGATGAATGAGCCATCTGATTCAATGAATGATGGAGCTGAGTTTGCCTTTTTTCCTAAAATGTAATTGAAGGTGCTACAAAGCTTTTTACTATCATTCTTTGTAATTTATCTTTGTTTCATAGTGTAGTTTCTTCTTCTTTTTATTCAGTTTAGTCACAGGATTTCTCAATTTGCAGTACGTTTGCCAATCGGTTGTACAGCCAGACCTATTTGACATTTATTTTGCCTCGTCCATACAGTTTTTCAATTCCTCATCAATACATGGGGATTTAACAGTTTATATAGTCATTTTCTGAATGGGTGCATGCTTATTAGCAACTGGGATAAGCAATTTCATAAGTGTCAAGTGCAGAGTCTGGTTGCTCCCCATTACACACCATGGCAGGTAGCATAGTGGTTAGAGCACTGGGCCAGTAACCAACAGGTTGCTGGATCGAATCCCCGAGCTGAGAAGGTAAAAATCTGTCGTTCTGCCACTGAACAAGGCAGTTAACTGTTCCTAGGCCGTCATTGTTAATAAGAATTTGTTCTTAACTTCTCCAGGATAGGGGGCAGCATTTTCACTTTTGGATAAATAGCGTGCCCAATTTCAACTTCCTTCTACTCATCCCCAGAAAATAAGATATGCATATTATTAGTAGATTTGGATAGAAAACACAAGTTTCTAAAACTGTTTGAATCATGTCTGTGAGTATCACAGAACTTATGTAGCAGGCAAAACCCTGAGGACTAACCATTCAGATTTCTTTTTGAGGTCATACTAGATTTCTAATCTATGCAGTTCCTACCGCTTCCACTGGATGTCACCAGTCTTTGGAAATAGGTTGAGGTTATTCCTTTGTGCAATGAAGAAGAACGGCCATCTGGAATCAGTGTAACGTTATGTGTACGGTTTGAGAGTTGCGCAAGACTAGAAAAGTATCGTTACTTTGTTGTCATCCTGTATTGAAAACAGATAGACCCGTATTCAATTTGATCGATTATTAACGTTTACAAATACCTTAAGTTGTATTACAAAAGTAGTTTGAAATGTTTTGGCAAAGTTTAGAGGTCATTTTTGAGATATTTTGTAGTAACGTTGCGCAAATTGGAAGTTTGATTTTATATCATTTTCTTTTAAATTTGGCGCCCTACATTTTCCCTGGCTATTGGCCAAGTGGGACGCAAGCGTCCCACATATCCCACTGACTTGTCTAGTTAAATAAAGGTACATTTTTATTTTATTTACAAAACTTATTGTATGACCTCTTATACACTATATTAGGCCCAGCTTTTGGATCTTTGGTTTTCCTAAGCTACTATATTGTGATCAATATATCCGATGGATTTGGATACTGCTTTCAATCAAATTTCTGCAGAATTAGTAAAGATGTGATCAATACATGTTGATGATTTCATTGCTGTGCTGTTTGTAACAACCCTGGTAGGAAAACCTGAACCAGGTTGCAGGCACTAGCTAATGTTTGAAGCTTTCTCTTGAGTGGGCAGCCTGATGAAAGCCAGTCAATATTTCAATCACCCAGAAAATACACCTCTCTATTGATATCACATACAAGCATTTCACACATGTTATCCAGATGCTGACTGTCAGCACTTGGGGGTCTATAGCAGCATCAGAATGGGCTTTAGGTGAGGCAGATTAACCTGTAGCCATTTTCCTTCAACGGTATTTAACATTAGATCCTCTCTACGCTTTACAGGAATATGGTTCTGAATATAAACAGCCACATCTCCACCTTTAGCATTTCTGTATTTTCTGTAGATCTCATAACCATGTATTGCTACCACTGTATCATCAAAGGTATTGTCACGTCCTGACCATAGTGCTTATGTGTTTTGCTTGTTTTAGTGTTGGTCAGGACGGGAGCTGGGTGGACATTCTATGTTGTGTGTCTAGTTTGTCTGTTTCTGTTTTCAGCCTAATATGGTTCTCAATCAGAGGCAGCTGTCAATCGTTGTCCCTGATTGAGAATCATATATAGGTGGCTTGTTTTGTGTTGGGATTTTGTGGGTGGTTGTTTTCTGTGTCAGTGTTTGTGCCACACGGGACTGTGACGGTTAGTTTGTTTTGTTATTTTGTAATTGTATATTGTTTTCATGTTATTAAATCATGGAAACTTACCACGCTGTACATTGGTCCTCCGATCCTTCTCGCCTCTCCTCGTCCGATGAGGAGGACGAAATAGACTGCCGTTACAGGTATTATCTAAGTGAGTTTCAGAGATTGTCAGAATATGAATGTCATCTGTTACTAGCAAATGATTGATTTCATGAACTTGTTTCTTAAGCTACATATGTTAACGTGGGCAATTTGTAACACTTTTCTGGGATTCTTAATTGCTTTTCTTGTTTTGCTGGGAGGCTTAGCAGAGGTAGACATGCACAGGTTATTTATGTTAGTGCAGGGTGAGCTGCACACAGTGGATGTCCTGCTATGGCACACCACCTCCATGCTAACAGTATAACTCTGGTTCATAGGCATATGATTATGAGCTGCTCCTCATAAAGTAATTAGACTCCACATGAACCATGACAGTATCAGCCCCCGGTGACTGACGCATAGCCTCGGGAAGCAACCTGTTGATATCATGAACTTTTGTCCCAGGAAAACACAAAGGTACAGGTATATGCCTCACTATCGAACTCCCGATCACAATAGCCAGAATGATCTGGCCTCTCCCGTGTCTCGAAGCTGATTATGAGGCCAGAGCCACAGAACTCACCTGAGAAGGCTGCTGAGATGCCGGCTGCGTGCAGGCCACAACAGCCAAAGGGACAGAGCTCTGATCCAGAGAGCAGGGCCCAGCGGAGGGGGGCCACGGTGGTCCAGGCTGTGCCCAGGCAATTGATTGACTAGGATAGGGAGAGGTAGCTGAAGGGATATCCACAGCCATGGAGGGAACACCCAAGTCCCTGGCAGAAGACAGCTGGTACAGGGGCTCAAAGCGATTTGAAAGTCTTAAGTCCGGACACGGGGGAAGAAGGCAGGCGCGCCAAGAATGATTCTTCTTCTTCTTTCTGGTTCCAACACGCATCCATTTACGCTCACCTGGAGTCTAACAATGAGCAGCCATTTTCTGGTTCAAGCTAGTAGAGGAGTGCAGTAGCGGACAAGATGCCGATAGTCTCATGGAATCCTTATTCCCTTCCAGGTGCTTGGTCAAATGTTTTTTTTCTTCCTGAAGAGTAATAATTATTTCTTTAGCTGCATCAAGATCAATACATTTTTCACAAATGAAGGTATCCATCGAACCTTTCCCCGTGACAACAGGTTGCCGGCTGTTCCTTGCTACACACCGGCCGGCTGCGTGTTAGCATTTTTTGTAGCCTCTCGGAGCTGTGTCGGGAGGATATGTAGTCTTGGGAGATACAAAACATACAGTTACAGTATGTACGGGCCAATAATTGGAGTCACACTCACACACTGGAAGTAAGGACTTAGTTCTATAGTAGTTCTATAGAGACCGTTGTATGAGTTGAGCTCTTGGTAGCCTGGCTCGGTTGTTGGTATCCAGGTACTAAAGCATCCGGGGTGAAAAAGTTGAATGAAAAAAGTTGAGGGTGGAAAAACTAAGACGTTGGTAAATGAAGAGTTTTGATTAAACAGTTAACAGTAAAAAACTAAGTTTGGCAGGTAGCCAAGTCGCAACAAGCAGCACAATAACGCGGAGGTGGGACGTTTTCTCACGTGAGACAGTAAGCTCTATAACATACATCGTCAGTCCAACAGATAGTAATGTTTGGGGCTTCTGAGGCTTGTGGGCGCCCTAGAGCAAAACAGAGAATGACATCGTGTTCGTAAGAGTCAACTTTCAATAGAATGGTCATAATACTTTGTAGCCCAAACCATTCGGACACTACAGGCAGAAGTTAGCAGAAGAGGCTGTACCGACTTTAGACAAGTCTTGTGAGGCTTCTAGGCATCCTAGAACAAAACGGAGAACGTCATCGTGTTCATAAGAGTCTCATATTTCAACAGAGTGTCCATAAGACTTTGTAGACTGTTCGGACGCTACAGGTGTTTTTGTGAGAAGATAGATTTTCAGGATGTCTCATGGTCTGACAAACACTACTCTAGCTCTGCCACCTTTCATCGCGGATGCGGAAGGGCGATATCGGCGGATGCGGAGGATTGAAATGCAGCCCGTGCAAAAAAAATGACAAATCTTTAGCTTAAACAGACAGATTTTGATGGGGCTTTTTTTTATGTTAACTAGATTTCTGCGGGGGCGCCGGAATTGTAAGCTAAACTCCCTACTTCCACCACTAATAAGCTGAGCTTCGTAAGTCATTTTTTATTTACCTCACACAGTAAGTCAACGAAGTCTGTTTTTTTATACATCCAGTGCGTATGATAATAGTTCCTCACAGTATTTGAAAAATCTTTCCAACACTTTCCTGGCCTCGATAATCACCAAGCATCGGTGTGAAAGACCAAAATATCATGATCTGATGATCATATACCTATATCCAGTCAAAGTCATAAAATACCTGAACATGTTTCCCTTGCACAAAAACAGCTGTCTGTCCTGAGCTCACTGGTGAGAGAACTCTGAGGGCCCAGGATAGAGGGCCCAGGATAGAGGGCCCAGGATAGAGGGCCCAGGATAGAGGGCCCAGGATAGAGGGCCCAGGATAGAGGGCCCAGGATAGAGTTCCATTTCTTTAGCCGCCAATGGATCACGGGTTTATCAATGGGCCCATATGGCAGAGTCTGGTGCTCTCACATTAGTTTAAGTTTTACTTTTAGATTTTTATCATTTTAATTCAGATTATGATTAACCACTTGACAATGATTTTGAAAAACTTAAAAGTTGTTATTGAAACGAAAATGCACATGTGAAAACCATAATTGGCACGCAGATCGGTAGAAATTGTAGTATAAGTTGTAAGCTTTCCCAAACTTGAAACTCTGCCTATGGTATTTAAAAAATGTGTGCACAAGCAAGCGCATGCACACATAGGAAGTCCAGTGAAAAAAACATGCCCCCTATGGAAATCAAAAAGCCGTCCAACTGATTCGTTCTGGCGCCGGCCCTTGTGCCAAGGATTTGAAGCAGGCTTTTCTCTCTACCTCTCCCTCGCTCCATCTGTTTATGTGAAAACGACCACTCTACTGTAAATAGGCAACATCAAAACTTTTGTGTTCATTTGCCGTGCTTGATACAGTAAATCATCACTCACTCTCATTAGGGTATGGTATAGCCAAAGTGTTTGCCAAGCCTTTCAGCAGTCCTGTCACTCTTCCTCTTGGTGATCTCAGGGCTCCTGTGGCTTCTATTGTAACTGTTTGAAGGAGGCGCTGGTATCCATCCACACGTCGTAAAAAGGCCAAGTTTACTGTCGCTCCAGGAACACTTGGTAATACAATACACTCAAATGTTTGCTCTGCCTCTTTTACTGTTGTTGCCGAGAGGGGAGACGGCTTGGAGGTATGGACCAAGCCCAGGGTTGGCGAAGCAGCTTGGGGTAGGGATGTGGGGTGTGGGATCGAGGGCTCAGCCGAGTGGTGATTAGCGATGGCCCAGGCATGGGTGGTCTGGGCCAGGGAACAAAGACCAGGCCACATCTGCTGCCTGCCTGCCTGGAGAGTCTGTGAACCTCCGCTTCCTGGGGCCAACCACTCAAACTAACCCACCACTCAATGTGCACACACAGGTTAATCAACAGGCAAGCTGTGAGGGATGACAACTTTGTCTCCAGTACTCTTATTGCACAACCGTTAAACAAGTCACTCCAGTTTAGATTACATATTTACAGAGGATCTAAGATTGTGTGCAGCCCACAACAGCCTTTAAGTCACTATATTTTGCATGACAGTCATACCACTAAAACCAGCCATTAGAAAAGTGATGACGTTAACACAATATTGCAAGCCATCCTTATCTGTGGCTTGGCTGGAGAGATGAACACGCATGTCACACGCAATATACTGTCGATTATCAGTGTAGTTCGTGGAAGTCTGCAGTTAATATTTGGTTACGTCATTGGAGAGTTGACGCAGGTCCATGCAAAATGTGTTTGCCTCTGTGCAAACACTCACCTTAATGTTGCCATGAATAGACTATGACAACGACATAGAAGTGCATTGGGAATAACCATACTTTTCTTAATGACTCCTCTGCTCTTTCCTTCTCTAGAATTTCCGACCCATTAGCACTGGACCAATGACCAGTGGTTACACCAGTGGTTACAGCAGCAGCTACAGCAAGGGGAACAACAGCAGCGGTTACAGCCGAAAACCGTCCTACACTCCCGAGCTGCCGCACCTCAACAACGGCACCTCCAAGCAGTCCAACCACGCGCAGTACAACAACCCAGCCAGCATGTACGCACACAACAACGGCAGCAACGGAGACAGAGACAGGGTCTTGCCAAAACAAATGGGCGGCCTGAGCCTGAGTTCCCCTCACAGGTAAGGCATGTGGAGTGGAAAATCCATTTGTTATCGCGTGGTCTCTCGGATGTGTGATAAATGTGTGTGTTCTCCTAGGCTACAACCTACAGCGCCCAGAGATGTCCTCTGGGCCCTGCTGTTTGTGCTGACTGCACACGTTTCCCCCTCCCCAAGGCCTCCAAGGGCCTCACAGTGAAGTTCACCTTGTAGGGTCCCTCCGGAGTGGAGGAAGACCAAGTGCACTGTATCTTGACAGGATCAGAAAAGATAGATCAGCCGTGCTGATATTCACAGAGCAGTGCTTAATGTTATGCACTATTGGCATAATGGAGCTTGAGGATTCTCTCTGGTGGGTTGTGTGGAAAGACTGAACAGCAAATGGGGTCCATCTCCTGTTTGGACTAGGAATACCAAGGTGGAATGGATGAACCTTCAGCGTAGTTTACTTCAATGGAAGAAAGGACCTTAGACTAGAGTCATTTCAAGATATTCTGGTAGATGCACCATGTCAATGTGAATATGTCAGTGTGAGGACCACATTAGGAAATAAGTGTTGTGTCATGTTTTCATGTGTTGTACTCTAGATTTCAGTACAACTGACTAGGCATCCCCTTTTCCCTTCTTAAAACTGCATTTATTTTACCCCCAAAATAAGTCACAGCATTCACAAATGAAATCGACGAACAGTGCAACAGTTAGTGGCGACATTTCAGTCACAGAAGCTGTTGGTCACACTGAATTCAAACTGAAAACAACTTTATTTGTTTGTCTTCGTCTCTTTCAGCCCTGAGCCTCCGATGCGTTCTCCAATGGGCCGTAATGGAAACGGTCATAGTTTTGAAGTCACCACAGAGTCAGATGTGTACAAGATGCTGCAAGACACAGAGGAGCCAGTCTCCGCACCCAAACAATCCGGCTCCTTCAAATACCTACAAGGCATATTGGAGGCAGAGGATGGAGGTACCCTCATTTGTTGCTCTATATGAGTCTCTATTCACCCTACAGTTTACCTAAACAATGTGCCTGTTTATGTATGTTAGATATATGTTTGTATATTTGAGCTAAATTGTTTTCTTCTGCAAGTGGAGCGTGTGATCTTTTCCAGCCACATGACTGTATGTGCACTGTAGCACGTGTTGTCCCTGAGAGGAGAGGGAGCGTTGGCATAGTTTTCCTTTTATAGGCCGAGAGAGCTGAAAGTCAAATGATAAAGAGGGGGGAGAAAGTTTACCGCAACACAGCCTTATGAAAGACAATAAACAGAGAAGTATGACTTCCTGGTGTTTCTTTCAAACTTTTTTCACTGTTTTCCTTAGAAGTAATGCGTTGTGTTTTCGTCAGTGTTGTGGCCAGATCTCACCTCTTCAAGGAGAACCCAAACAGACAGGCTTATCCCCAGGAGCAAGTCATGCTGTCTGTTGGAGATCATTGAGATGGTTTTGTATCAACACCAGTCCCATGTTATTCTTTGAATTTGGTGCTAATCACTTGCAGGTGTGAAAAGGGATTAAGGAAGAACGAAAAGTCAATAATGGTTTTAACAGAATTAGATTAATCGGCACCGATTCGCCTCCTGCACAGTTGTTCTTTTTTTTCACGACCGCAAAAGGCGTCATGGACACTGGGTTTAAGCTTCTGGTGCGATGCTTACACACCTTGGGGCTTATACAAGACTCGCCCTAAAGCTCTGTCTGCCTGTTTCTGGTTGTTGCTCTCTGTCTGTGGGAATGCTTGCATTATCTTCTGCTGAAGGATTTTTTTTCTATTTCCCAGCTCAGCTTTGACCTTTAGATGGAGAGGAGCATTTGACTGCGTGTGATATTGTCATCCTCATCCTTTAAAAGGAATACGCTCTTGTTTTGAAAATGTCGGCATCCCTGGGATTTCAATGGAGCGCAAACACGAGGCGCTGTTATGATGTAGCCCCACAGGCTCTGATTTGACCATCTGTGGTGTCAGACAGTGCGGAGGGTGAAAACAAGAGGAGAGGAGACGTTTGCATGACGAGATTCTCAGCTTATTATAACACTGAACTCCCCAGGTATACCAATCACTGAAGAATCCACCACTTATTGTGGTCAAAGATACTGTATACATATAATGGTCGAAGACAGACATGGGAGGGAAGCGATCATGTATTTATAATGTACTTTACTTTTGAGGATGAGCAGATGTGACGAACACATTGTACTGCCTGTAGTTGAACCCCCTGTTGTCTCATCGTTGTCGGTGATCAGGCCTACCACCGTTGTCTCTTCAGCAAACTTAATGATCGTGCTAGATTCGTGCTTGGCCACGCAGTCGTGGGTGAACAGGGAGTACAGGGGGGAACTAAGCACACACCCCTGAGGGGCACACGTGTTGAGGAACTGCATGGCAGATGTGTTGTTGCCTACCCTTACCACCTGGGGGCGGCCCGTCAGGAAGTCCAGGATGTAGTTGCGGAGGGAGGTGTTTAGTACCAGGTTCTTTAGCTCAGTGATGAGCTTTGTGGGCACTATGGTGTTGAACGCTGAGCTGTAGCCAATGAACAGCATTCTTACGTAGGTATTCCTTTTGTCCATGTGGGAAAGGGCAATGTGGAGTGCAATTGAGATTGCATCGTCTGTGGTCTATTGGGGTGGTATGTGAATTGGATAATGGTGTTGATGTGAGCCATGACCAGCCTTTCAAAGCACTTCATGGCTATAGACGTGAGTACTATGGGGCGGTAGTCATTTAGGAAGGTTAGGCAGGTTACCTTGGTGTTCTTGGGCATAGGCACTATAGTTGTCTGCTTGAAACATGTAGGTATTACAGAGTCGGTCAGGGAGAGGTTGAAAATGTCAGGGAAGACACTTGCCTGTTGGTCCACGGATGCTCTGAGTACGCTTCCTGGTAATCTGTCTTGCCCCGCGGCCGAGTGAATGTTGACCTGTTTTAAGATCTTACTCACATCTGCTACGAAGAGCATGATCACACAGTCATCTGGAACAGCTGGTGCTCTCATGCCTGCATCAGTGTTGCTTGCCTCAAAGCGAGCATAAAAAGCAATTAACCCGTCTGGTAGGCTCGCGTCACTGGGCAGCTCGCGGCTGGGATTCCCTTTGTAGACCGTAATAGTTTGCAAGCCCTGCCACACCCGACGAGGGTCAGAGCCGGTTTAGTAGGATTCAATCTTAGTCCAGTATACAGTTGAAGTCGGAAGTTTACATACACTTAGGTTGGAGTCATTAAATCTCTTTTTTTCAACCTTTCCAGAAATATCTTGTTAACAAACTATAGTTTTGGCAAGTCGGTTAGGACAATTGTTTACAGACAGATTATTTAACTTATAATTCACTGTATCACAATTCCAGTGCGTCAGAAGTTTACATACTAAGTTGACTGTGCCTTTAAACAGCTTGGAAAACTCCAGAAAATGATGTCATGGCTTTAGAAGCTTCTGATTAACTCAAATTATTTTAATTAGCCTATTTGAGGTATACCTGTGGATGTATTTCAAAGCCTACTTTCAAACTCAGTGCCTCTTTGCTTGAAATCATGGGAAAATCAAAAGAAATCAGCCAAGACCTCAGAAATAAAGTTGTAGACCTCCACAAGTCTGGTTCATCCTTGGGAGCAATTTCCAAATGCCTGAAGGTACCACGTTCATCTGTACAAACAATAGTACGCAAGTATAAACACCATGGGACCACGCAGCCGTCATACTGCTCAGGAAGGAGACGTGTTCTGTTTCCTAGAGATGAACGTACTTTGGTGCGAAAAGTGCCGGGGCCAAAATTTACCCAACTTATTGTGGGAAGCTTGTGGAAGGCTACCCAAAATGTTTGACCCAAGTTAAACAATTTAACGGAAATGCTACCAAATACTAATTGAGTGTATGTAAACTTCTGACCCACTGGGAATGTGATGAAAGAAATAAAAGCTGAAATAAATCCTTCTCTCTGCTATTAATCTGACATTTCACATTCTTAAAATATAGTGGTGATCCTAACTGACCTATGACAGGGACTTTTTACAAGGATTAAATGGCAGGGATTGTGAAAATCTGAGTTTAAATGTATTTGCCTAAGGTGAATGTAAACTTCCAAACTCAACTGTATTTCGATAATAATTTGTTATGGATCCATAACTAAATCAACATCTTCATTTTGAAAGAATATTTTTTTTATCATTAATTTATTAACAATGTAGTTGCGAAGTATCTACAAAGTACTAAGTAGTTGTAAAGTTGCTAATGCTAAAGTTATCCATGATGAGATTCAAACATACAACCTTTGTTTTGCTAGACATATGTGTTATTCGTCTACCCATCCCCCCCGACCAACCACCCTACTTCCATTTTTGCCTAAAGTAAGCATCTGTCTTATGTAACCATACCAAATATAACATATGCTAATTTGAGTGTTCCGGATTTACATTTACTATGTTACGTCTAGGCTATGAGACCAGGCTGAATACAGCAATTATTACAGTAAAAATAGACACCGTTATTACTCCAACCTTTTAAACAGTCACAGTATTAGTGTTGGAGTGTTGTAAACTTCTTTGTGCCAGGTAGTTCACCAGTGTGATGGGTAGGCCATGCCAGAGCCAGAGGCAGTGGCGTGCTGGGTCAATGGGGCCTGCTGGCACCTCATCACTCCGTGGTTCAGGGAGAGTGTGATTGTGACACTCTGGTGTGATGATGATCTGCTCCTTAATGTGAAATATTTGCTCTGCCAGGCAGCAGCCTCTCTCTCCTCTCCTAATTGATGTGTTCCTGCTGTGTGCCAGGATCTCACATCAGCCCTGGCATCCCTGAAATGTGAATGGAGGGAGATGGATAGGGAGTGAGAGGTAGAGATAGGGAAAGGAAGATAGAGGTATGGGGAGGGGTAATGATACTGTAGGTAATACAGTACAGAGAGAGAGGGGAGGGTATGGTAGAGAGAAAGAGGTAGAGAGGCTGACAGCGTGTGAGCACCACCCTGGCCCTCTGCCTATACCCCTGCCATGCCCTCTGAGGTTAACACACACCAGTGAAGGGAGTGCTTACTGAGGAGTGATGTCTGTTGTGGACAGTAGCTGACCTAGGTGCCTCCCTGAGCCAAGTGTGAACACCATTCATTCTTCCATCTCCATGCTTTCACCCATGGCTGACTGCTGCCTTTCTAGCTCTCATATACTGGTATAGGGTGAAGTTGCCCCTAAATCTTGGGTCAGTTTTGCATTTTATCCAACTGATATCGTGGATTAGGATTGGGGGACAGGAAGCTGATCCTAGATCTGTACCTAGAGGAAACATATCCCTGGGGGAACTACGTTGATTTACAATATCTAAACGTGTCTTAACTGCGCTATATAAGTTGAATAAATAATCATGCTAATTATGTTTTAAAAAATTAACTGAGGTGCTATTTTGTGTGTCTGTGTCCACAGGTGTGTCCCCCACTGACATGTCTGGAGTGAGAGGCCTTAGGTCCCCGGACCGATCCCCAGTCCCTAAACTGGGCAGCCCCATCCCCGGCCACATGGGCCCCATGCCCGGCCTACAGAAACTCCCCCAGTGCACGCGCTGTGGCAACGGCATAGTGTAAGTCACAAAAAACAGAGATGACGCTGCACAATAGGGGTGTGTCACAAATAGCACCGTAGTCCCTATATAATGCACTACTTTTGACCATAGACTACAGGGGATAGGGTGCCATTTGGGATGCTATCTAGTCCTGCTCCAACAGGCCCAAGCTAATAACAGAGAGGGAAAAGGATCTCCATATATCGCTTTGAATGAATAAACCTCTGTGCCACGCCCTCCTCCTCAGGAACCCAGAGATGCCGGTAATCCCCACACTGTTAAAGCACCATGGGTAAACAGCGATGTCATTTGAACAAGGGACTGCTGTGGAGGCTTAGTACCATGGATCTGTTATATAGACTGTTTACACAGGGGTTTTTAGGCTGGGCACTAAAGCATTTACCTACTGTTATAGGCGGTAGTGGTTAGGATAAAGGCCCGGATACAGGGGATATTCAAATTCAACCAATGAGCTCTGGCCGTTGTGAAGCTAAGTAATCCTTATTGGTAATGCAAATACCCACGTCCATGAATAGAATTACTGGTCACTTGAATGCACAGTGACATAGTTAAATAAGAAAATGAATGCTAATCAAATAGCTCTTTATTTATATAACCTTGAACCACTTATCTTTGACATGACACTAACAACCTGGTTATGTTCTGTCCGTATAGGGGAACCATCGTGAAGGCCAGAGACAAACTGTACCACACAGAGTGCTTCATGTGTGATGACTGCGGCATGAACCTCAAACAGAGGGGCTACTTCTTCATCGAGGAGAACTTGTACTGTGAGACCCACGCTATGGCCCGCGTACAGCCGCCTGAGGGATATGACGTGGTCGCCGTCTACCCCAACTCCAAGGTTGAACTGGTCTGAACGTGTCTGTCTCTCACACAGTCCCCCCTCAGACATGTGCCTGCAGTCTTATCCACAGCTCCCAGCCCGTATAAATGTGCTCCATTTCCAATGCACTACATGTCCAAGCTGTTGCCAGGAAATATCAGTTTAGAGTTGGATACTAGAGAGTGGGGAAAATGGAGTTTCCAAAGGTTTTAAGTCTCTCTTTAATTCTTTCACACTTACAGCATACTATTCCTATTTCGGACGGATTTTACACCTGCTGAGTAAAAAAAAACGATGTTTTATTCAACCTATTTTACTAAAATTGGGGGGCTTTTCTTTGTGTCAATAGCACTTTTAGACTATGTTGAAACATAAGCAATATTCAACCGAATGACCTCTCACATCTTGGGATGGTTTTCTATTTTTAACTCTGCCGACTACAATGCAGTTAGCGGAATGGAATCGGGTCAAGCACCTGACTGAGAATGGAATTCACCTTTCACTGCTTCTCATACTGTTACTGCTACAATTAAAGAACCCCGGCTTTATTACATCTGTTGAGGTGCAACCCAGTGCCACACGAGAAAGCCTTTTGTCTCTCCACTGTAAGCAGCTTTTAAAAAGCTGTGGGGAGCAAAGACGCAGGACAAGGCCATGGAAAATATTGAAATCCAGCTGGTGAATCTAGAAACATATGGGAATAATATACAATTGTTTAGTGTTTTTTTGGCACATTTTGTTGAAATAGACAGTGATTGTTGGCTAAGGGAACGTATTTGAAAGAGTGTGTCGTTTTTTCTTGTTTGATTTTAATATATATTTAGTCACAGCCAGGCCACTGAATGAATCATACTTCTACATTTCCAGGGAGGTATGGGATTTACAGTACCAGTAAACCGTTTGGACACATCTACTAATTCCAGGGTTTTCTTTATTTTTACTATTTTCTACATAGTAGAATAATAGTGAAGACATCAAAACTATGAAATAACACATATGGAGTCATGTAGTAACCAAAAAAGTGTTGAACAAATCTAAATATATTTTATATCATAGATTCTTCAAAGTAGGCACCCTTTGCCTTGATGACAGCTTTGCACACTCTTGGCCTTCTCTCATCCAGCTTCATGAGGCAGTCACCTGGAATGCATTTCAATTAACAGGTGTGCCTTGTTAAGTTCATTTGTGGAATTCCTTATTTATTTTTTTATTTTTATTTTTATTTTTTTAAATTTTTATCACCTTTTCTCCCCAATTTTCGTGGTATCCAATCGCTAGTAATTACTATCTTGTCTCATCGCTACAACTCCCGTACGGGCTCGGGAGAGACGAAGGTCGAAAGCCATGCGTCCTCCGAAGCACAACCCAACCAAGCCGCACTGCTTCTTTAACACAGCGCGCCTCCAACCCGGAAGCCAGCCACACCAATGTGTCGGAGGAAACACCGTGCACCTGGCCCCCTTGGTTAGCGCGCACTGCGCCCGGCCCGCCACAGGAGTCGCTGGAGCGCGATGAGACAAGGATATCCCTACCGGCCAAACCCTCCCTACCCCGGACGACGCTAGCCCAATTGTGCGTCGCCCCACGGACCTCCCGGTCGCGGCCGGCTGCGACAGAGCCTGGGCGCGAACCCAGAGACTCTGGTGGCGCAGTTAGCACTGCGATGCAGTGCCCTAGACCACTGCGCCACCCGGGAGGCCCCGGAATTCCTTTTTTGAGCCAATCAGTTATGTAGTGACAAGGTAGGGGTGGTATACAGAAGACATCCCTATTTGGTAAAAGACCAGGTCCATATTGTGGCAAGAACAGCTCCAATAAGCAAAGAGAAATAATAGTCCATCATTACTTTAAGACATGAAGGTCAGTCAATCCAATAACTTTTTAAAGTTTCTTCGAGTGCAGTCACAAAAACCATCAAGCGCTTTGATGAAACTGGCTCTCATGAGGACTGCCACAGGAAAGGAAGACCCAGAGTTACCTATGCTGCAGAGGATAAGTTCATTAGAGTTACCTGCCTCAGAAATGAAATGCTTCACAGAGTTCAAGTAACAGACAAATCTCAACATCAACTGTTCAGACGAGACTGTGTGAATCAGGCCTTCATGGTCAAATTGCTGCAAAGAAACCCCTACTAATAAGAAGAAGAGACTTGCTTGGGCCAAGAAACACGAGCAAAGGGCATTAGACTGGTGGAAATCTGTCCTTTGTTCTGATGAGTCCAAATTAAATATTTTTGGTTCCAACCTCCGTGACTTTGTGAGACGCAGGGTAGGTGAACGGATGATCTTCACGTGTGGATCCCACCGTGAAGCATGGAAGTGGTGTGATGGTGTGGGTTGCTTTGCTGTTGACACTGTCTGTGATTTATTTATAATTCAAGGCACACTTAACCAGCGTGGCTACCACAGCATTCTGCAGCGATACGCCATCCCATCTGGTTTGCGCTTAGTGGGACTATCATTTGTTTTTCAACAGGACAATGACCCAAAACACACCTCCAGGCTGTGTAAGGGCTATTTGACCAAGAAGGAGAGTGATGGAGTGCTGCATCAGATGACCTAGCCTCTATAATCACCCGACTTCAACCCAATTGAGATGGTTTGGGATGAGTTGGACCGCAGAGTGAAGGAAAAGCAACCAACAAGTGCTCAGCATATGTGGGAGCTCCTTCAAAACTGTTGGAAAAGCATTCCAGGTAAAGCTTGTTGAGAGAATGCCAAAAGTGTGCAATGCTGTCATCAAGGCAAAGGGTGGCTACTTTGAAGAATATTTGTTTAACACTTTTTTGGTTACTACATGATTCCATATGTGTTATTTCATAGTTTTGATGTCGTCAATACTATTCTACAATGTTAAAAAAACGTCAAAATTAAAGAAAAACCCTTGAATAAGAAGGTGTGTTCAAACTTTTGACTGGTACTGTATGTGCTTTTGGAAGTGACAAAAATATCTGTTTTAGGAGCAAAAAGTATCTACCCCTGAAAGTGTTGGATGAATTATGATCACTTACATATGTGGCCATGTACATAATCATGCAGCCTTAGGGACAGCAAACGGTGAACTGAAATAGTTGCATGAAAAGTGCTATTTTAATTTGAATGAAAAACTCCATCTCAAAGTGATTGCTCTTCGATATCCACCGTGACCCTAATGTTTAGCTACTGCAATGTCAACTAGGACAGTAGTTCTTTGTAAATTATGTGAAATTATGTTGTCATGATGTTGGTGTTTTAGTTCTAATTGTACATATTTGTTTCGTCATGGCTGTTTAACAAACATAACCTGTCACTCTGCCTTCACACGTCTGTGTCATTTAAGTGCTTACCGTGTTTAGTCACAGAATCCTCTAATTTTTAACTTATTGTTTTGTCGACACATTTTGTTCTGGTTTCTTCTATTTCTTTTTTAAGATATAATAAAGTGAAAAAAGTATTAAAATCATACCCATGATTGAGAATTTATTTTACAGGCATGCTGTATTTATTGTGAAATGTTTGGAGAGTAGTACTTTAGCTTGCCTGTGGACACACTACATAGATATAGGGTTCCATTTTGTGGATTTGTATATCCTGGCTGTGACAAGGCACTCTACCCACAGCATGTATTCAGACCTACAGCTCGGAGTCAACGCCTTGCGTTCCAAATGGCACACTATTTCTTACATAGTGAGTGCACTGCTATCCCCACTGGTCACAGATGTCAATTGCACTTCTATTTCACGTTGGTGCAACGTAATTTCATTGACATGACGTGAAAACAACATTGATTCAAACAGTGTGTGCCCAGTGGGTTGGTGCCATTTTGGATGAACACAAATTGACTGATCCAAACCCAGAGACATCCACTTCCTAGGGCCTGTGACAACAAGTACTCCATGTTTCAATTTGTTACAAGCAGACTTTGAACACAAAACTGCCTTTTTGGATTATGTTCAAATTGTGTCATCCAAAACCTACACATAATGATTTTTCACATTTTACCCCCACAAAATGTTTTTGGAGAAAATTGTGTGGCACTTGATGTAATATGAGAAGTTTGTGGTTCGTTTAAGATCGAATGTCAAGTTTACCATACAGTTGTGATGTATGGCTGAGATTCAATGGTTAACTATAATCAGAAACAGAAGGCAGGGGAGCCCTTCATACCCCAATAAATATGTCTTAACGCCTTGAGAGAGAGAGCAAAATGGGGGGGAGAGAGAGCGCAAAAGGGGAGAAAGAGAGAGAGCGTGCAAAAGGGGAGAGAGAGGGAGAGAGAGAGCAAAAGGGGAGAGAGCGAAAAAGAGGGGAAGAGATACAGGGGGAGGGAGAGAGAAGGAAGAGAAATTGGTCTGTTTTGTAGTCCCAGTCATTAATTTAAATGATTCAGTCAATATAAGAGTGATGTGGTTTAGCAACGTGGCCAACAGTTAGTGACTAATCCAAGGCTTTGAACACATCTTAACAGGCATACGGTAACATTTTCCACATTGGTGACACATATGTTATGCTGCTGGTCACAAGTCAATCCCCAAACAGCTGCAGCAAGGAACATGGCGTTTAGGAAGTCGTCTCATACTTTAATCAAGCATGGATAACATGATAAAGACCTCCAACTTTGTATAAAAGAAAGCTTTCACAGAAGCTTAAAACATTTCACCATTACAGTTCAAATGCATTACTCTTTTCATTCATATATTTGCAATGCACAGTAGCATGTACAATTTAAGTGGAATCTATTTTAATAATAGAGATACTGGTCAGCTCTGTATACCCGTCACAGACCCACTGGTTGATGCTTATTTATAAAACCCTCCCCCCTAGCTGAGATAC
The DNA here is from genome assembly GCF_045679555.1 of Salvelinus alpinus. Classification (NCBI taxonomy): domain Eukaryota; kingdom Metazoa; phylum Chordata; class Actinopteri; order Salmoniformes; family Salmonidae; genus Salvelinus; species Salvelinus alpinus. Next base: position 68,893,515 of record NC_092086.1, read on the forward strand.
ATACTGCAGCCCTCATCCTCCACATACAACACCCGTTCTCCCAGTCACATTCTGTTAAAGGTCCCCAAAGCACACACATCCCTGGGTCGCTCATCTTTCAGTTCACTGCAGCTAGCGACTGGAACGAGCTGCAAAAAACACTCAAACTGGACAGTTTTATCTCCATCTCTTCATTCAAAGACTCAATCATGGACACTTACTGACAGCTGTGGCTGCTTCACGTGATGTATTATTGTCTCTACATTCTTGCCTTTGTGCTGTTGTTTGTGCCCAATAATGTTTGTACCATCTTTTGTGCTGCTACCATGTTGTGCTGCTGCCATGTTGTGTTGCTACCATGCTTTGTTGTCATGTATTTCCGCCATGCTGTGTTGTCTTAGGTCTCTCTTGATGTAGTTTTCAACTCAAATTTGATTTGTTTCATGCGCCGAATACAACAGGTGTAGTAGACCTTACTTACAAGCCTTTAACCAACAATGCAGTTCAAGAAATAGAGTTAAGAAAATATTTACTAAATAAAAATAAACACAATATTAATAACAATAACGAGGCTAGATACAGGGGGTACTGGTACCGAGTCAATGTGCGGGGGTACAGGTTAGTCAAGGTCATTTGTACAAATAGGTAGTGGTGTCTCTCTTGTTGTGATATGTGTTTTGTCCTATATTTTAGTCCCAACCCACGTTCCCGGAGGAGGCCTTTTGTCACGTTTGTCGTAATGTGGAAGAGAGGAGGACCAAGGCGCAGCGTGAAGTGAATACATTCTTCTATTTATATAAGAAGAAAACCTAACCAAACTAATACAAACAACAAAACGAACGTGACGCTATATATAATAGTGCAGACACAAGCAACTAACACATAGACAATAACCCACAATACAAAACAGGCTACCTAAATATGGTTCCCAATCAGAGACAACGCAAAACACCTGTCTCTGATTGAGAACCATATCAGGCCAAACACATAGAAATAGACAAACCAGACACACAACATAGAATGCCCACTCAGATCACACCCTGACCAAACAAAACATAAAACATACAAAGCAAACTATGGTCAGGGCGTGACAGTACCCCCCCCCCCCTCAAGGTGCAGACTCCGGCCGCAAACCTAAACGCATCTGTCCGCGGTGGCGGCTCCGGCACGGGACGTGGACCCCACTCCACCATAGTCATAACCCTCTTTGGTGGCGCCTCTGGAGCGGGGACCCTTGCAGCGGGTCTCGGACTGAAGACCATCCTAGAGGGTGCCACTGGACGGAGGGGCAGCTCCGGACTGAGGGGCAGCTCCGGACTGAGGGGCAGCTCCGGACTGAGGGGCAGCTCCGGACTGAGGGGCAGCTCCGGACTGACGGGCAGCTCCGGACTGAGGGGCAGCTCCGGACTGGCGGGCGGCTCTGGCGGCTCCCGACTGGCGGGCGGCTCCCGACTGGCGGGCGGCTCCCGACTGGCGGGCGGCTCTGGCGGCTCCCGACTGGCGGGCGGCTCTGGCGGCTCCCGACTGGCGGGCGGCTCTGGCGGCTCCCGGCTGGCGGGCGGCTCTGGCGGCTCCCGGCTGGCGGGCGGCTCTGGCGGCTCCCGACTGGCGGGCGGCTCTGGCGGCTCCCGACTGGCGGGCGGCTCAGGCGGCTCCCGACTGACGGGCGGCTCAGGCGGCGCTGGACAGACGGGCGGCTCAGGCGGCGCTGGACAGACGGGCGGCTCAGGCGGCGCTGGACAGACGGGCGGCTCAGGCGGCGCTGGACAGACGGGCGGCTCAGGCGGCGCTGGACAGACGGGCAGCTCAGGCGTGCCGAGGCGCACTGTAGGCCTGGTGCGTGGTGCCGGAACTGGTGGTACCGGGCTGGGGACACGCACCTCAAGGTGAGTGCGGGGAGAAGGAACAGGGCATACTGGACTGCCGAGGCGCACTATAAGCCTGGTGCGTGGTGCCGGCACTGGTGGTACTGGGCTGGGGACACGCACCTCCGGGCGAGTGTGTGGAGGAGAAACAGGTCATACAGGGCTCTGGAGATGCACAGGAAACCTGGTGCGTGGTGTAGGCACTGGTGGTACTGGGCTGGTGCGAGTGGCTGTCACAGGCGGACTGGTGCGTGGAGAAGGCACTGGATAAACCGGACCGTGGAGGCGCACTACAGGTCTCGAGCACCGAGCCTGCCCAACCCTACCTGGCTGAATGATACCCGTAGCCATGCCAGTGCGGCGAGGTGGAATAGCCCGCACTGGGCTGTGCTGGCGAACCGGGGACACCATGCGTAGGGCTGGTGCCATGTACCCCGGCCCAAGGAGACGCACTGATGACCAGATGCGTAGAGCCGGTTTCATGGCACCTGGCTCGATGCCCAATCTAGCCCGGCCGATACGAGGTGCTGTTATGAACCGCACTGTGCTATGCCTGCGCACCGGGGACACCATGCGCATCTCTGCATAACACGGTGCCTGCTCGGTCGCTCTCTCTCCACAGTAAGCACGGGGAGTTGGCTCAGGTCTCCTACCTGGCTTAGCCACACTCCCCGTGTGCCCCCCCCCAAGAAAATTTTGGGGCTGCCTCTCTGGCTTCCAGCCGCGCTTACGTGCAGCCTCCTCATACCGCCGCCTCTCCGCTTTCGCGGCCTCCAGCTCAGCTTTTGGGCGGCGATATTCACCAGCCTGTGCCCAGGGTCCCTTACCGTCCAGAATCTCCTGTCCATTTCTCTACAAAGCACTGTTCCTCCATTTCACGCTGCTTGGTCCATTGAGGGTGGGTTATTCTGTCACGTTCATCGTAATGTGGAAGAGAGGAGGACCAAGGCGGAGCGTGAAGTAAATACATTCTTCTATTTATTTATGAAGAAAACCTAACCAAACTAATACAAACAACAAAACGAACGTGACGCTATATATAATAGTGCAGACACAAGCAACTAACACATAGACAATAACCCACAATACAAAACAGGCTACCTAAATATGGTTCCCAATCAGAGACAACGCAAAACACCTGTCTCTGATTGAGAACCATATCAGGCCAAACACATAGAAATAGACAAACCAGACATACAACATAGAATGCCCACTCAGATCACACCCTGACCAAACAAAACATAAAACATACAAAGCAAACTATGGTCAGGGCATGACACCTTTTGTCTTTTTGTAGAGGCACCTTTTGTCTTTTTGTCATTGTAAGTAAGAATTTGTTCTTAACTGACTTGCCTAGTTAAATACAGGTTAAATAAAACAAATATTAAAAAATTACCAGAGGCACATAAACACTAACTTCGGAAAGTATTCAGACCCCTTGACTTTTTACACAATTTGTTAAGGTACAGAATTATTCTAAAATGTATTAAATCGTTTTTTCCCCTCATCAGTCTACAGTACACACAATACCCCATAATGACAAAGCAAAAACAGGTTTTTAGAAATGTTTGCTAATATATTCAAATAAAAAACTAAAATAACACATTTACATAAGTATTCAGACCCTTTACTCAGTACTTTGTTAAAGCACCTTTGGCAGCGATTACAGCCTCGAGTCTTCTTGGGTATAATGCTACCAGCTTGGCACACCTGTATTTTGGGAGTTTCGCCCATTATTCTCTGCAGATCCTCTCAAGCTCTGTCAGTTTGGATGGGGATTGTTGCTGCACAGCTATTTTCACGCCTCCCAAAGCCACTCCTGCGTTGTCTAGGCTATGTGCTTAGGGTTGTTGTCCTGTTGGAAGGTGAACCTTTGCCCCAGTCTGAGGTCTGGAGTGCTCTGGAGCAGGTTTTCATCAAGGATCTCTTTGTACTTTGCTCCATTCATCTTTGCCTCGATCCTGACTAGTATCCCAGTATCTGCCACTGAAAAACATCCCCACGACATGATGCTGCCACCATCATGCTTCAACGTAGGGATGGTTCCAGGTTTCCTACAGACGTGACGCTTTCCATTCAGGCAAAAGAGTTCCATCTTGGTTTAATCAGTCCAGCGTTACGAAGGGACTCGGCTAGCAAGGAAGCCCGAGAGGAAGCTCCAAAAAAACATTTTTGGGGGGCACACGGGGAGTGTGGCTGAGTCAGGTTGGAGACCTGAGCCAACTCCCCGTGCTTACCGTGGCGAGCGTCATACTGGTCGGGCACCGTGTTATGCGGTGGAGCGCACGGTGTCTCCAGTGCGCGTGCACAGCCCGGTGCGCTACCTTCTAGCTCCCCGAATCAGCCGGGCTAGAGTGGGCATCCAGCTAGGTCAGAGGATGCCGGCTCAGCGCATCTGGCCGCCAGTACGTCTCTACGGCCCGGGATATCCTGCGCCGGCGCTGTGTCTCCGGTGCGTAATCCATGACGGCGTAGTGTGTTACTAATGGTTTTCTTTGAGACTGTGAGTTCTTACTGGTTGGTAGGTGATCAAATACTTATGTCATGCAATAAAATGCAAATTCATTACTTAAAATTAAAATGTGATTTCTGGATTTTTTTAGATTCCGTCTCTCACAGTTGAAGTGTACCTATGATAAAAAATTACAGACCTCTACATGCTTTGTAAGTAGGAAAACCTGCAAAATCGGCAGTGTTTCAAATACTTGTTCTCCCCACTGTATATACACGAGGCACGACAAGACAAAGATGTCTGTACTGCTACGCCATCTTGGAAATTGACAGGTGTGTGGGTTTCCAAATCATGTAGAATCAATTGAATTTACCATAGGTATCTAGTTGTAGAAACACGTCAAGGATGATAAATGGAAACAGGATGCACCTGAGCTCAATTTCGAGTCTCATAGCAAAGGGTCAGAATACTTATGTAAATAAGGTTTTTGCATACATTTGCAAAAATGTCTAAACTTGTTTTTGCTTTATTATTGTGGTGTATTATGTGTAGATTGCTGAGGATTTATTTAAAAAATCAATTTTAGAATAAGGCTGTAACGTAACAAAATTTGGAAAAAGTTGAGGGGTCTGAATACTTTCCGAAGGCACTGTATGTAGTGATGAAGTTACTTTACGTGACAGAGAGAGAGGGAGAGACACAGAGTGAGAGACCTTTACTCCATGGAAATAATTCTGAGCTCCAGTGTTTCAACTCATCTCAGTTCTACTCTAAACACTGAGCCTGAGCTGAAAATAAACACTTCATGTCTCTCAGTAACCGTCTGTATTGTGTATTGTGGCCAACGTCACTACTTCAGCATCAGCTAGCTGACTGTCCATCAGAATAAACTTGATGTGAGGAGTGTGTTGTGAGAGCTTCAAACCTAGCGACAAATTGTCCGGCTTGGCGCTTGGCGCCAACAAAACGCCTGAAAATGGCGCCAACAGACAGGGCAGCCGTGCCTCTAGCTCCTAGGCAACTTTGCAGTGTTTAGTTTTTTTATGTTTTATTTCTTACATTATTGTCCCAAAAATCTTGTGTTATTACATACAGCTGGGAAGAAAGCTAAATGTTCAGTCTCTGGATCATAAAGTTGACGAGCTCAGGGCAACGATTTCCTTCCAGAGAGACATCAGGGATTGTAACATACTCTGTTTCACAGAAACATGGCTCTTTCGGGACATACTGTCTGAATCTGTACAGCCAGTTGGGTTCTCAGTTCATCGCATGAATAAATATCTCTCCGGGAAGAAGAAGGGCGAGGGTGTGTGTTTCATGATTAACTACTCATGGTGTGATTGTGATAACATACAGGAACTGAAGTCCTTTTGTTCACCCGACCTAGAATACCTCACAATCGACCGCATTATCTCCCAAGAGAATTCTCTCCGGTTATAGTCACAGCTGTGTATATTGCCCCTCAAGCCGTTACCACGACAGCCCTCAAAGAACTTCACTGGACTTTATGCAAACTGGAAACCACATATCCTGTGGCCGAATTTATTGTAGCTGGGGCTTTTAAACAAAGCAAATTTGTATAAAACGCTACAGAAGTTCTATCAACACATTGACTGTAGTACTCACGATGCTAAAACACTCGACCACTGCTACTCCAACTTTCAGGATGCCTTCAAGGCCCTCCCCTGCCCTCCCTTCTGCAAATCTGATCACAGCTCAATTTTGCTCCTCCCTTCCTATAGGCAAAAACTCAAGCAAGGACTGTTCAATGCTGGTCTGACCAATCGGAATCCACACTTCACCGGGGGCAAACTACCGGCCCTACTGACACCTACTGAACCCGATGTCACAGGAAGGCCAAAAAGATCATCAAGGACAACAACCACCCGAGCCACTGCCTGTTCACCCCGCTACCATCCAGAAGGTGAGGTCAGTACAGGTGCATCAAAGCTGGGACCGAGAGACTGAAAAACTGCTTCTATCTCAAGGCCATCAAACTGTTAAATAGCCATCAGTAGTACCTTCGAGGCTGCTACCCTACATACATGGACTTGAAATCACTGGCCACTTTAATAATGGAACACTAGTTACTTTGAAATGTTTGACATATTTTGCATTACTCATCTCATATGTATATACTGTATTATATTCTATTCTACTGTGTCTTAGTCTTTGCTGCTCCAACATTGCTCGTCCAAATATTTATATATTCTTAATTCCATTCCTTTACTTTAGATGTGTGTATTGTTGTGAAACTGTTGGATATCACTTGTCAGATATTACTGTACTGCTGGATCTGGAAACACAAACATTTCGCTACACCCACAATAACATCTGCTAAACACGTGTATGTGACCAATAACATGTTGATTTGATGCATATACAACATCTAAGCTAATTATCTTTCATTGAATCAAGTGATATTGTCTTAGATTGATTCCGCTGGAGGGTTCTAACTTCTAACACCTAAACAAATAAATATATTCTTCCAAGGCTCAGAGGGAGATTAAAGTGCTGTATCTGGAAAGCATTAGGAGTGTGGTTCCCTGTCCTCTTCCTCCACATTCCCCTGGTGTAATTGATGAGCAGGATCAAATAGGAACGAGGCTCATTCACTTGATGTGCAGGATTCCTTTCAGTCCATTGTGCTTATGGAGCCCACTGTTGGGCTTTGTTCCATTTAGTGTCTGAAACCAGGCCTCAATCATTCACTCAGTCACTTCATCTCTCCTTTTCTTCAGTCCATTCCTCTCCTCCCTTTCCATATGGTACCAACCTGTTTTTTTCTAACAGTTGTGATTTGTAGTGAGTTATTGGATGGGTGCCTGTGAACAGCCTGGCCTCAGAGCCATACAAAATATACTTGACCTATTTCTGAGCACCTCCAAGACGTATGACACTGTACCTACTGATGGTGTAGTTACTTGAGACAGAAACTAAGGTAGGGTGGTTGGTCTAAGAGGATGGCTGGGCGTAATCCGTGACAGTCTAGCAATCCAAAGGTTGCATGTTCGAGTTGCAATTGGCTCAACTGTAGCATTTTATCTAACCCTTCCCCTAACCCTTATTCTAAATGTAACCCAATTCAACTAACATGTTGCGTAAATTCACGTAAATTCAACTTTTGTTGTGTATCCTTTCGTTATGTGTCTGTGTCCATTAGTAATTCTCCTTTGTTGCTACAGGGCAACAAGCAACCTGGTCTCAGATAAAGACATGCATTACTATACATCCTCCAAGAGCTATGATAAATTGCATCATCCAATTCGTATGATATTCTACGACCGGGTCAGACGTATGATACTGTAAGTCCTCTAATTTGTATGATTTTGTATGACCGCTATTCCCTTCATAAGGTAACCTAATGTAAAATATTATATTAAACGGATTGTCACAGATTTACATACAGAATAATACGAATTGCCCTGAGATCACATTGCTGTGAAACCTGGCGTTAATCGCTTTAGATACTAGGGTATTAAAGAGTGGTATGTTTGTTATTCCCAATCCACCTTCAGAACAATGCAGCTTGAGAAAATGGCGCCGGAGGAGATGGCCGCCGTTTTACGGTCTCCTAACCAATTGTGCTATTATGTGATATTTGTTAATGATTTTGTACATAATGTTTCTGCAACCATATCTTATGGCAGAAAAGAGCTTCTAGATATCAGGACAGCGATCACTCACCTCGGATTAGACAAAGATTTTTTCAACAACAACAACAGCAAGCAGGACTCACAAGATATTCTCCAAACACCCCACAGGGCAGACATCCCAATTATTCGCAAAAGGAAGCGACACAGAGGAAGAAGAGCCGGATGTCTCGTCTGGACCCGCAGAAGGCAACTAGGAAAGCTGCCGTTACCGTCAATATTACTCGCCAACGTGCAATCATTGGACAATAAACTAGACGAGGTACGATCACGAATATCCTACCAACGGGACATCAAACACTGTAATATCCTATGTTTCACGGAATCACGACATGGATTTTCAGCTAGCGGGATACACGCTGCACCGGCAGGATAGAACAGCACACTCCGGTAAGACCAGGGGGGGGGCGGTCTGTGCATATTTGTTAACAACAGCTGGTGCATGAAATCTAAGGAAGTCTCTAGATTTTGCTCGCCTGAAGTAGAGTATATTGTGATAAATTGCAGGCCACACTACTTGCCTAGAGAGTTCTCAGCTATACTTTTCGTGGCTGTTTATTTACCACCACAGACAGATGCCGGCACTAAGACCACACTCAGCCAGCTGTATAAGGAAATAAGCAAACAGGAAACCACTCACCCAGAGGCGGCGCTCCTAGTGGCCGGAGACTTTAATGCAGAGAAACTTAAATCAGTTCTACCAAATCTCTATCAACATGTTAAATGTGCAACCAGAGGGAAAAAAATTCTAGATCACCTGTACTCCACACACAGAGTACAAAGCGTACAGAGCTCTCCCTCGCCCTCCATTTGGTAAATTCGACCACAACTCTATCCTCCTGATTCCTGCTTACAAGCAAAAATTTAAGCATGAAGCACCAGGGACTCGTCTATAAAAAAAAATGTTAGATGAAGCAGATGCTAAACTACAGGACTGTTTTGCTATCACAGACTGGAACATGTTCCGGAATTCTTCCGATGACATTGAGGAGTACACCACATCAGTCACTGGCTTTATCAATAAGTGCATCGAGGATCATACTACACCGGCTCCGACGTTCGTCGGATGTGGCAGGGCTTGCAAACTATTACAGACTACAAAGGGAAGCACAGCCGCGAGCTGCCCAGTGACACGAGCCTACCAGACGAGCTAAATCACTTATATGCTCGCTTCGAGGCAAGCAACACTGAGGCATGCATGAGAGCATCAGCTGTTCCGGACGACTGTGTGATCACGCTCTCCATAGCCGACGTGAGTAAGACCTTTAAACAGGTCAACATTCACAAGGCTGCGGGGCTAGATGGATTACCAGGACGTGTGCTCCGGGAATGTGCTGACCAACTGGCAGGTGTCTTCACTGACATTTCATCATGTCCCTGATTGAGTCTGTAATACCAACATGTTTCAAGCAGACCACCATAGTCCCTGTGCCCAAGAACACAAAGGCAACCTGCCTAAATGACTACAGACCCGTAGCACTCACGTCCGTAGCCATGAAGTGCTTTGAAAGGCTGGTAATGGCTCACATCAACACCATTATCCCAGAAACCCTAGACCCACTCCAATTTGCATACTGCCCAAACAGATCCACAGATGATGCAATCTCTATTGCACTCCACACTGCCCTTTCCCACCTGGACAAAAGGAACACCTATGTGAGAATGCTATTACTTGACTATAGCTCAGCGTTCAACACCATAGTACCCTCAAAGCTCATCACTAAGCTAAGAAACCTGGGACTAAACACCTCCCTCTGCAACTGGATCCTGGACTTCCTGACGGGCCGCCCCCAGGTGGTGAGGGTAGGTAGCAACACATCTGCCACGCTGATCCTCAACACTGGAGCTCCCCAGGGCTGCGTGCTCAACCCCCTCCTGTACTCCCTGTTCACCCACAAATGCATGGCCAGGCACGACTCCAACACCATCATTAATTTTACAGACTACACAACAGTGACAACAGGCGAGACAGCCTATAAGGAGGAGGTCAGAGACCTGGCTGGGTGGTGCCAGAATAACAACCTATCCCTCAATGTAACCAAGACTAAGGAGAGGATTGTAGACTACAGGAAAAGGAACACCGAGCACGTCCCCATTCTCATCGACGTGGCTGTAGTGGAGCAGGTTGAGAGCTTCAAATTCCTTGGTGTCTACATCAACAACAAACTAGAATGGTCCAAACACACCAAGACAGTCGTGAAGAGGGCACGACAAAGCCTATTCCCCCTCAGGAAACTAAAAAGATTTGGCATGGGTCCTGAGATCCTCAAAAGATTCTACAGCTGCAACATCGAGAGCATCCTGACCGGTTGCATCACTGCCTGGTACGGCAATTGCTCGGCCTCCGACCGCAAGGCACTACAGAGGGTAGTGTGTACGGCCCAGTACATCACTGGGGCAAAGCTGCCTGCCATCCAGGACCTCAGAGGAAGGCCCTGAAAATTGTCAAAGACCCCAGCCACCCCAGTCATAGACTGTTCTCTCTACTATCGCATGGCAAGCGGTACCGGAGTGCCAAGTCTAGGACAAAAAGGCTTCTCAACAGTTTTTACCCCCAAGCCATAAGACTCCTGAACAGGTAACCAGATGGTTACCCAGACTATTTGCATTGTGTGCCTCCCCCCAACCCCTCTTTTACGCTGCTGCTACTCTGTCTATGTTATATGCATAGTCACTTTAACTATACATTCATGTACATACTAACTCAATTGGCCCGACCAATCAGTGCTCCCGCACATTGGCTAACCGGGCTATCTGCATTGTGTCCCACCACCCGCCAACCCCTCTTTTTACGCTACTGCTACTCTCTGTTCATCATATATGCATAGTCACTTTAACCATACCCACATGTACATACTACCTCAATAAGCCTGACTAACCTATGTCTGTATATAGCCTTGCTACTGTTATTTTCAAATGTCTTTTTACTGTTGTTTAATTTCTTTACACACACACACACACACACACACACACACACACACACACACACACACACACACACACACACACACACACACACACACTCTTGTACAGCTAACCTTGTGGGGACATACAATTCAGTCCCATTCAAAATCCTATTTTCCCTAACCCCTTACCCTAAACCTAACCCTAATCCTAACCCGTACTCTTACCTTAACCCTAACCCTAAACCTAACCCTAACCCAAAAACCTCAACTTAATTCTAACACTAATTCTAACCTTAACCCTAAACCCCCTAGAAATAGCATTTGACCTTGTGGGGACTCACAAAATGTCCCCAGTTGGTCAATTTTTACTTTGTTTACTATTCTTGTAGGGACTTCTGGTCCCCACAAGAATAGTTAAACACGTCCACACACACACACACTCACACACACACACACACACACCTTTTTTTCCCGCACTATTGGTTAGAGCCTGTAAGTAAGCATTTCACTGTAGTATTCGTAGCACGTGACAAATAATCTTTGATTTGATTTGATTTTGATTTGATTTGAAAGATGCAGCAAAACTTGAAAGATGAAAGCGTTTCTAATGAGGTGGAATTATCATCATCTATGATCATTCTTTGAAATAGTTCAATTTCCAAAATGTTTCAAGTGAACACGTACAGTAATGTAATGGTGTGTAAACATAGTTTGGTTGATGAAGAGAGAGGTTGTAGATATGAACTATTTCTCTCTCTTTTCAGTATCAGAGGACATTTCTGAGATGCAACCAAATTCCATTCCAATATGCCTCTGTCACACAACACAAGAGAGCACTGGCTTATTTGATACTTACACGCCTTGCAAATAACACTTCAGTTTAGATTGCATTATTGTGCAGTGCAAGAACGCAATAATAACAAGGCTAGAGGAGCATCATGCCCCATCTTGTGCGTTTGGCTTGGTTTTGTAACCATGTTTATTCCACCCACTGCTTTATGAGGATTTATGAAGGATCCCTTGAACCTCCAAATGTTTGGCTAGTTCTTATTGGGGGGAGCTGTGCTCGTAGACTCATCAAAACGGGATTGAGAATAAAGAATGTCTTGGGTTTGGAAACATTCACAGGCCGGGGGATCTTGACCTCCCTTAACGCCTGGGAAAAGAAACTACATTACCAGAGAAGAATAATAGAAAGGAATGCTGTCCATCAGTGGAACAAGCATGAATGCATACGGTATTTTGGCATTGTTTAAGGACACGCTGATCATCCATTGCCCTGTGGTTAATTTGACACAGAGGGAATCTATCCTTGGGAGTTTGTTTACATCCAGCGCGAGCAGCCAAGGTCTGAGAGTGGCTGAGATCCATCTATGAGATGAGCCGTGTGTTTATAAACACATGCAATACAGTAAATATGCACCTTCTTATAGTTATGTACATAAAACTGGATATAAAAACCAAACAGATGGCTTTAGGTTTGAGAAACATGTCAGCTCCACCAAACTTGGCTAAAATTCGAGGAAATTTGTCAAATGGGATGACACCGAACACATCCTCTCCTGTGGAGTACCTTTCACCAAAAAAATCCCATTCTCATAGATCATCCCACTTGTTGTTTCTCCTTTCCCAATCTATGACAACACTGCTAGATAGAGTAAGCCATCATCCAAGTGCTCTCAAACAAGTACAATATATCCCAAATATTCACATTTAAATTCACTGTAATTAGAGAATCATTTAATATGTTGGTATCGAAGTTGTACATTTATCAGTGACAATGTGCAGTCTGATCCCTGGTCAAACATACACATTACAGAGCATAGATACTTTCATTAACCTTTGAAACAGCTACCAGGGCAGACTTTCCTTCTATCTTTTTTGGTCATTATTGTTAGAGTATGAGTCAGTATTTTCCTCAAATTCCTGCAGATTGTCTGAGGGGGTGGCCAGTTAGGGATGGACTGATGGAGACAGGAAACAGGAAAGACAAGCTCAGCTGTCCCAAACATTAGGCCAGAAAAGACTGTACGGCCGGAGGTCCCCTCTCAAGAACAATACTGGCAGGAGCTTCTCTCTCTCTATAATTCTCTCTCTCTGTATGTCTTTCTTTCTCTGACTCTTTCCTGTACCAGCTCGCTTGCCCTCTCTTTCAATCTCTCTCTCTGACTATTTATTGTACAAGCTCTCTCTCTCTCTCTTTCTGACTATTTCTTGTACAAGCTCTCTCTCTCTAAAAATAAAAAAAAGTTGTGTACCGTGATCTCTGCTGCCAGAGATACCTGATTTAGCACAGTGGAAGTGGGGGCTTTTCATAATGTGGTCCATAAAAGAGAAGATAAATGTATTCTGATTTCAGATGAATTCATCTAAATACTTGTGTATAGAGCAGGGATGGGCAACTCCAGTCCTCGAGGGCCTGATTCGTGTCACACTTTTTCTCCATCCCTAGCAAACACAGCTGATGAACCAAATTGCATTCTAAACTGAAGATCATGATTAGGTGATTTTTGGAGTCAGGTGTGTTAACTGGGGCTGGGGCAAAACTGTGACAGCAATCAGGCCCTCGAGGACTGATTGGGGGAGATGGGGTTAGAGGGGGTGATGGTATAAGTGACATGTGTCTCTTTCAATCTCTCTCTCTCTGACTATTTATTGTACAAGCTCTCACTCTCTCTCTCTCTCGCTCTGACTATTTCTTGTACAAGCTCTCTCTCTCTCTGACTATTTATTGTACAAGCTCTCTCTCTCTCTCTCTCTGCTTGCACCCCCCCCTTTCAGTTTTTTCTTTCACGCTCATACACTCTGCCTCTACCCCTCCTCCTCTCCCTTTCTCTCTCTCAGAGCAGCGGGTGAAGTGTTTTAGTGGTGTCCATAGCAACTGCATGAAAAGTGCAACACCAGCGGGCACTGAAATTAACAGGCCAACCGTGGGACTGCCACCTTGGCCTCTCTGCCACTGTGAGAAAAGAGACAAGGCTTCCTTTTTCATCAACAACTTGGCATCAACTTCATAAAAGAAGATAGCCGTGATACAATTGCCTGAGCGGTCATGTCTGGACTAAGTATGTCTGGGCTTTTGAGTGGCGTAGCTGTCTAAGGCACTGCATCTCAGTGCAAGAGGCGTCACTACAGTCCCTGGTTCGAATCCAGGCTGTACCACATCCGGCCGTGATTGGGAGTCCCATAGGGTGGCGCACATTTACCCCAGCGTCATCCAGGTTTGGCCAGGGTAGGCCGTCAATGTAAATAATTATTTGTTCTTAACTGACTTGCCTAGTTAAATACATAAATAAAAGTACAGCAGGGAGTGTCTTCGATCTTAAAGACAGAGGAAAGAGAAAGAATGATATGCATGCCTTTGTCATTTAGCCCCTGTTGAGACTGTTGCTCCGAGCATCACACAATTGGACAAGTTCCGACTTCGCGTACTTGAAGAGTAAGGGCTAGATTCAGTCAGGGCAATTTACATTTGAAGGTAATTTCTGATTGAGCGGACATATGCAGCGTTTACCATGAATGCAGTCTCCGCGAATGCGGAAACATTGTCTTTACATTTCAATCTCTCTATACTGTGTATCTTCAGCGCTACGGATTGACTCTAGGCCTTAGTCTAATTTAGCCTTGCTTTTTATTCATGAGATTTCCAAGCTGCACACTACCGATAAGAATGAGCATAGTCTTTTTACGTGGAATGTATGCAGCTTCCATAAGGTTTTGCCAACATCATTATTCGTTCTTGGTATGACTACTACGTTTTTCTCTCTCTTCCTGCTTTTGCAGCAACTAAAACACTGACCACAATATGAAGTTCATGAAAAGAAAATAACCTCTTGGACGCACATCCAGAACACAAAAATCCCCAATACTTCTCATCCATAGTGCTACTCTTCGAAATGACATGAGTGGTGTAATTATAGATGAGTTAATATGACATAATGGCCGAGCCCTCCGCAGATGTGCTGGGGTTTCCTAAAGACAGCCTGAGTAAAACCAAGTCAGTATATTATGTTGTTAGAAAGCATGAAGTCATTACCAGCCAATGGCAAAATGAGAATCGCAGCCCTGGGAGGCTGAAAATGTGAACATTGAGCAAGAGGGAGAGGGAGAGTTTGCTGAAACAATGAGCTGTTATTGTGAGAATGCACAAATCATGGCATGCCAGTAGAGAGGATGCTGCAATACCCTGCAGGGTAATTATGAGGTGGCTGGATTAATAGAACCAGAACCAGAGCATGAAGGCAGGGATCCAGACATGCTGCTAGGGCACAGAGGAGCTCTGCTGATTGATGTCCTTGAGGTGCTTTCACTTACCGCTCCAAACTCCTGGCATGGGACCCTGTACTGAGCCCTGAGGAGCACCCAGCCAGGCTCCACCTGTTACCGCAGGTGTTCCACACACTGGTTCATATGTCGACATATCCTGGTGCCACATTGTTCATATCTGCTACGAATCAACATCCTGCCCAGGAAGGGCATCGCTGAGAGACATGTCATTTTTACCATCACCCCCTCTAACCCCATCTCCCCCCAGTGCTGCTTATGTAGCCTTGCTGCTTACAATGGTAAAGACATTCCGCTATGCTACTATTTAAAGAGTCAAATGAATACTTGGTCCATGGCTTTCTTTCCCAGAAGGGGCAGAATGTATTTTTGTGTTGGCCGACATTATTTTACCAATTAACTTATTCACCTAAATAAAAAAACAGGGCCCGTGTATTTTTTGCATTGTGCTTTTTATATGGTCAAGCATTGTGTTAGCAAGTCTACACCAGATGGTTGTATATACAATTAGCTAGTAGACTAGATTAAGGACAGTTCTGAAAGAACGTAAAAAAATAAATATTGCGTGTGTTGTGTATAAAAAAGCCAGGCGAATCTCTATCTACCATCAATCTACCCACAGCCATGAAGGATGGTCATGGATCACATCAACACCATCATCCTAGACACCCTGGACCCACTCCAATTCACATAACGACCTAACAGATCCACAGATGATGCAATCAATATTGAGCTTCACACTTCCCTCTCCCACCTGGGCAAGTGGAACACCTATGTGAGGATGCAGGATAGGCAACAACACATTCGCCACACTAGTCCTCAACACGGGGGCCCCTCAGGGGTGCGTGCTTAGTCCCCTCCTGTACTCTCTATTCATCTGGCCGCACACAACTCCAACACCATCATTAAGTTTGCTGACGACACAATAGTGGTAGGCCTGATCACCGACGGCGATGATGCAGCCTTTAGGAAGAAGATCCGACGCGTGGCAGTGTGGTGCCAGGACAACAAACGCTCCATTAATGTCAGCAAGACAAAGGATCTGATTGTGGACTACAGGAAATGGAGGGCCGAGCAAATCCCCATTCACATCGACTGGGCAGTAGTGGAGTGGCTTGAGAGATTCAAG
This sequence comes from Salvelinus alpinus, assembly GCF_045679555.1. NCBI lineage: Eukaryota > Metazoa > Chordata > Actinopteri > Salmoniformes > Salmonidae > Salvelinus > Salvelinus alpinus. Next base: position 68,909,783 of record NC_092086.1, read on the forward strand.
TTCCTCTGTTTCCACTTCACTAAGGATCCATCATGGTCCTCACACACCAACACAGTTGCGATGTGTGTGTGTGTTTGGTTTTACCATCCTTGTGGAGACCAGAAGTCCTCACAAGGATAGTAAATTAAGGAAAATTCGGAGAAGGACAGACATTTCGCCTGTTCCCACAAGGAATAAGGCTATTTTAGGCAAAGGGGTTAAGTTCTGCGTTAGGTATTAGGTTTAGGTTTGGAGTTTAAGGTTAGGGTGGGGTTAGGGTTAAGGTTAGGGTTAGGTGAAGGGTTAGGGAAAATAGGATTTAGAATGGAAATTCATTGTTTGGTCCCAACAAGGATTGTAAAACAAGCGTTTGTGTGTGTGTGTGGAAACTGTTTCTTCGTGTTTCTTGTAAAGCATGTGTGTATAACCAACATCCACACCCTATCTACCCCCCTTCCATGCCCACTTCAACCAAAGTTGATTGAAGTTCCCTGATTCAACATAACCATCTGTGAGCCAAAAAGGAACATCAATGTATAATGCCTGACTTGTCCTTGGTCATCTGAACGTTGTGCTCTACCGAACACTTTAAAGTTACTGTGGTGTTTTCATCATAAACACTGACACAGCAGCAGAACTTAGAGGCTGATGTCAGACAGAAGAAGCCTGTGAATGTGGGCACTACTTGTTTTCTAGTCAGCTCCATGGTTTCAGAGGAGAGAGGCAAATCAACAAAGTTGCTCCTGCTCTCTGCCGATTGGCTATTGCCCCATATCCATTGTACCACAAGACTATTTGGACGTTGATTCAATCAGAGGCCTTTCCTACAAAGCCTTAGTCTGTTTCCCAAATGGCACCCTATTCCCAGCAAACTTTTCTAGGGAGAGAGAATATTTTTGTCATGTTACCAGTAATGTTCCCCAGATGTTTGAGTGTCCAGTTTTCCGTTTGTTACGGGAACATTCTATGTATGTTAGCAAAATCCTCCAGATATATCCTCCAATATATTTTAAAATAAAGGTGCAAGTTGGAACCAAACAAGGTTATTGATTGCAATGTCATAGGGCACGGGTGTCAAACTCATTCCATGGAGGGCTTAGCGTCTGCAGGTTTTTGTTTTTTCCTTTCAATTAAGCCCTAGACAACCAGGTGTGGGGAGTTCCTACCTAATTAGTGACCTTAATTCATCAATCAAGTACAAGGGAGGAGCAAAAACCCGCAGACACTCAGCCCTCCTATGGAATGAGTTTGACACCAGTGTCATATGGGAACCATTTTAGTGCCTCTGAAGAACCCTAAATGGGATTGTTCTTTGAAGACTTGTGAAGAACAGGAAGGCCAGCACACTGTTTATGCTCCCAATTCACTGCTTTATTTGTCAAGTCAAACAGACTATGTGCTCACATCCCAGAATATATACATTTCTGGGTTTGGCGGATGCCAGGAGAATGCTACTTGCCGAATGCAAAGTGCCAACTGTAAAGTTTGGTGGATGATAAATAATGGTCTGGGCTGTTTTTCATGGTTCGGGCTAGGCCTCTTAGTTCCAGTGAATGGAAATCTTAACGCTACAGCATACAATGACATTCTAGAAGATTCTGTGCTTCCAACATTGTGGCAACAGTTTGGGGAGGGCCCTTTCCTTTTTCAGCATGACAATTCCCCTCACAATGCCCCTGCCCACAAAGCGAGGTCCATACAGAAAGGCTTTGTCGAGATCGGTGTGGAATAACTTGATTGGCCTGCACAGAGACCTGACCTCAACCCCATCGAACACCTTTGGGATCAATTGTAATGACGATTTGAGCCAGGCCTAATCGCCCAACATCAGTACCCGACCTCACTAGTGCACTTGTGGCTGAATGGAAGCAAGTCCCCACAGCAATGCTCCAACATCTCGTGGAAAGACTTCCCAGCAGCAAAGGGGAGACCAACTCCATATTAATGCCCATGATTTGGAATTAGATGTTCGACGAGCAGATATCCACATACTTTTGGCCATGTAGTGTACGTACAATTTGGTCCAAGTTAAGACCTAGGCAACAGTAAAAAAATATATAATGCTTTGGAAACTGTTGGAATACCGACGCATATAACCATTATGCACAGGACACGTGGTGGCTGTAGATATAATTATAGTGACCTGTTTCAAAAACAACTAACACATGTAGTATTTACAGAAAATATATCTAATATATACATACATACATACATACATACAACCTGACCCAGTGGATACTAGGACTGCAGAACAAATCTACATATTCATGTAACAAATGCTTTGACATTAAACCTTTGGTTTAGACCTTTAGGAGACATAGCAGACAAACAGTGAATCCAATACAATTCTCGTCTCAGTAATAGATTCTTTGAAGAACCATACAAAAATCCAAAACCAGAAACGTTTCCGCCCTCCAGGAACTGAAATGAATAGCCCTGCTGTAGGGTTTTAAGAAGGCATCTGATAACTCAGTAGGGATTGTCCATCCTGGTTCATTCTAAATGCTTAACTAGTACTTTCCCAGGAGGACGTTGTTGAGACATCGTCATGTATTGATGAGATAACATCGCTTTGTTTCACAGTAAGGGTGCAATGATATCTTTATTTGTAATTTGGCAAGTCATTCCCAATGTGATCTCAAAAGGAAATAAACAGTTACCAGAGGATGACATAAGAAGTGTGCAGGCGTTGGATCTGATATGATTCCATTCTTACATTATATTGTGATTGTCATCATTGCTCATTGTCTCATCATGCTCTTGTGCTGTTGGCTAGTACTCCCCTCCCAACTCACTTCTGGATCACGATCGCCATCTAGTGGAGAGTGTGTGCTGTTACAAATATCACCTGGCTCGTCAGCATCTCTAAGAAGCATGGTCTTGTTATCTGTGGTTGTGGTTCAGCTGTAAAACACACCAACAAGGACATTATGTCACCATGCACTGATTTTCTCTCTAGAATCACTTGGCGATTAGAGACATTGTCGCGTTTTCGCTTGGCCGTGGATTCGCCCTGGGCACAGGTGTGTTGAGTTGGTGGAAACAGGTTCCTAGATTTATATGCAGGCCTACAAGTTGAACTCTTCCCTTTCACACATGCCAGAGCACACACACACGACACATTCCAGATGAATAGTGCACGTGAATAACCACATGGAGATACTGTATACTTTGAAGTTGCGAGAAGAAGAAAAAATATGTACAGTATTTGCCAAGGCAGCAGCTACTCTTCATGGGGTCCAAACACATAAAGGCACTTACATTACATATAAAACAAAAGACAAAACAGTACATCATATAATATTATTACACCACTACATATCTACAATAGAAAATGTATAATACCACCATGCAACAATATTAGAACGTATGAGTGTGGAGTTTTTGTGCTAGGGCTTGTGTGCGTATGCGTGTGTCTGTACCTTTGTGTGTGTCTCTTCACAGCCCCCGCTGTTTCACATATCTTTATCTGCATTTTAAATCTGATTCTACTGCTTGTTATCATTTACATGATGTGGAATAGAGTTCTGTGCAGTTACAGGGCGGCAGGTAGCCTAGTGGTTGGAGCGTTGGACTAGTAACCGAAAGTTTGCAAGATTGAATCCCCGAGCTGACAAGGTAAAAATCTGTCATTTTGCCCCTGAACAAGGCAGTTAACCCACTGTTCCTAGGCTGTCATTGTAAATAAGAATTTGTTCTTAACTGACTTGCCTAGCTAAATAAAGGTAAAAAATTTATCAATGTAGTACTGTGCACCTCCCATAGTCTGTTCTGGACTTTGGGGAAATTAAGAGGTGTCTGGTGGCATGTCTTGAGGGGTATGCATGGGTGTCCGAGCTGTGTGCTAGTAGTTTAAACAGACAGCTTGGTGCGTTCAACTTGTCAACACTTTTTACAAAAACAGGTTGTGATGAAGACAATCCCTCCTCCACTTTGAGCCATGGGAGATTGGTATGCATATTATTAATGTTAGCTCCCTGTGTACTTTTAAGGGCCAGCCGTCCTGCCCTGTTCTGAGCCAATTGTAATTTTCCTTAGTCCCTCTTTGTGACACCTGACCACATGACTGAACAGAAGTCCAGGTGCGACAAAACTAGGGCCTTGTTGGTAGTGTTGTTAAGAAGGCAGAGTAGCGCTTTACTATGGACAGACTTCTCCCAATGTTTTGACCATGACAGTTTACAATCCAGGGTTACTCCAAGCAGTTTAGTCACCTCAACTTGCTCAATATCCACATTATTCATTACAAGATTTAGTTGAGGTTAAGGGTTAAGTGAATGATTTGTCCCAAATATTTGAAATATTTAAGACTAACTTATTCCTTGCCACCTATTCTGAAACTAACTGCAGCTCTTTGTTAAGTGTTGCAGTCATTTCAGTCGCTGTAGTGTCTGACATGTATAGTGTTGAGTCATCCGCATACATACAGTTGAAGTCGGAAGTTTACATACACTTAGGTTGGAGTCATTAAAACTAGTTTTTCAACCACTCCAAAAATGTCTTGTTCACAAACTATAGTTTTGGCAAGTCGGTTAGGACATCTACTTCGTGCATGACACATGTAATTCTTCCAACAATTGTTTACGGACAGATTATTTCACTTATAATTCAATGTATCACAATTCCAGTGGGTCAGAAGTGTACATACACTAAGTTGACTGTGCCTTTAAACAGCTTGGAAAATTCCAGAAAATGATGTCATGGCTTTAGAAGCTTCTGATAGGCTAATTGACATCATTTGAGTCAATTGGAGGTGTACCTGTGGATGTATTTCAAGGCCTACCTTCAGACTCAGTGCCTCTTTGCTTGACATCATGGAAATATCAAAAGAAATGAGCCAAGACCTCAGAAAAAAATAGTAGACCTCCACAAGTCTGGTTCATCCTTTGGAGCAATTTCCAAACGCCTGAAGACACCATGTTCATCTGTACAAACAATAGTACGCAAATATAAACACCATGGGACCACGCACCCATCATACCGCTCAGGAAGGAGATGTGTTCTGTCTCCTAGAGATGAACGTACTTTGGTGCAAAAAGTGGAAATAAATCCCAGAACAACAGCAAAGGACATTGTGAAGATGCTGGAGGAAACAGGTACAAAAGTATCTATATCCACAGTATAAGGAGTCCTATATCGACATAACCTGAAAGGCCGCTCACCAGGGAAGAAGCCACTGCTCCAAAACTGCCATAAAAAAGCCAGACTACGATTTGCAACTGCACATGGGGACAAAGATTGCATTTTTTGGAGAAATGTCCTCTAGTCTGATGAAACAAAAATAGAACTGTTTGGCCATAATGACCATCGTTATGTTTTGGAGGATAAAGAGGGAAGCTTGCAAGCCGAAGAACACCATCCCAACCGTGACGCACGGGGGTGGCAGCATCATGTTGTGGGGGTGCTTCGCTGCAAGAGGGACTGGTGCACTTCACAAAATAGATGGCATCATGAGGCAAGAAAATTATGTGGATATATTGAAGCAACATCTCAAGACATCAGTCAGGAAGTTAAAGCTTGGTCACAAATGGGTCTTCCAAATGGACAATGACCCCAAGAATAATTCCAAAGTTGTGACAAAATGGCTTAAGGACAACAAAGTCAAGGTATTGGAGTGGCCATCACAAAGCCCTGACCTCTATCCTATAGAAAATGTGTGGGCAGAACTGAAAAAAATGTGCGCAAGCAAGGCGGCCTACGAACCTGACTCAGTTGCACCAGCTCTGTCAGGAGGAATGGGCCAAAATTCACCCAACATTGTGGGAAGCTTGTGGAAGGCTACCTGAAACGTTTGACCCAAGTTTAACAATTTAAAGGCAATGCTACCAAATACTAATAAAATAAAATACAAATACTAATGATGATGAAAGAAATAAAAGCTGAAATAAATAATTCTCTACTATTATTCTGACATTTCACATTCTTAAAATAAAGTGGTGATCCTAACTGACCTAAGACAGGGAATTTTTACAAGGATTAAATGTCAGGAATTGTGAAAAACTGAGTTTAAATGTATTTGGCTAAGGTGTATGTGAACTTCCGACTTCAACTGTAGCTGATATTGGCAGAAAGCTTAAATTGTTGTTAATCTAACTGCACTGTCCAATTTACAGTAGCTTTCACAGTGAAAGAATACCCTGCTATTGTTTGAGGAAAGAGCACAATTTTGAACATGAAAAGTTACTAATAAACAAATGAGGTATATTCTCCTACATTCCTTTCACAGTTCCACAAACTTCGAAGTGTTTCCTTTCAAATGGTACCAAGAATATGCATATCCTTGCTTCACAGGCTGAGCTACAGGCAGTTAGATTTGGGTGTCATTTTAGGCAAAACACATTTTTAAAAAGGGGCTAAATTAACTAGCCGTTGATTCCCTACCACCTCCACTTGTGTGGTGGTGACCCCATCTCTTGCTGTTAGTTTCGCTCTACAGCGTTCTTCGCTGGTGATAGGCTTAAGGCCACAAAGTGTTATCCCTGACGAATGGTTTGCTATGGCAAAGGTAGTGGACGTCTTTGGTTGGAGTACACAGGCAGGCATGGGGTGAGATAGAAATCTGGATTGTTTTCCTGATAAGCTATGACTGGGGGTGTGGGGATTTTCACGTGGGTGTTGTCGTGCCAAAATCCTACATTTAGAACCCTTTCAACCTATAGATGTTCTCTAGTTCAACAATCGGTAGCGTCAGTAAAAATCACACTTCCTTACGATTAACATCAACGTGTATTGGAATTGCAGACCCCAGACTATAGACCAGGTGTGACTAATGGCTTTATTGTGGTTGTGGTAGCTGAGGTCAATATATTGTGCACCATTGAAAGGGGCACTAGATATGAGGGAATTCTATTCATTGCCAGGTGATCCATAGAAGAGCTAACTTCACAGAGAAAATCCTCCAACAACAAGCGAACGATTTGGACATGGGCATAGACATGGTTCATGACCTCTACTAGTTTCCTACCGACAGGAGGGTTTTGTTCATGAGAGTAGCGTGTGTATTTACCACCAGAATAGTGTTCTGGAGAGACCTTCCCACATGCTTGAACACAATCTCGTGTGGTCCAGTGGGGCAGGAACATTTTGGCGACGCCAACGAGTTTAGTGTATATGTAGTATCAGACCTTATCCCCGACCTCAAACTCCTGGTGTGAGGCCTTTTTGTCATAATTCTGCACCTCTTTCCATCTTTCCTTGAGCCAACACAAAGGTAGTCTGGAGATGGGTTTGCAAGTCAGCCACTTATTGATGAGCCGTGTATGCGGCGGCTGCGGCAACATCTCCCGGTTGGTACATTAAATGCAGTGGAAGCGTCATCTCGAAGTATGTTATTCCTGTAGACCTATTGTGTGTGGCTCTGATTGCCATCAATACCAGTGGGAGTTTGAGGTCCCAATTTTTGTTGTTGGCTGTCACATATTTCCTCAGGATTCTGACGATTGTCTGATTGCTCCTTTCTACTCTGCTGGAGCTCCTAGGGTGGTACGCGATGTGAAGTTTGGATTTGACTACCAGAAGCCTTCCATAGTTCAGTCATTGCAGCAGCCGAAAAAATAGCTTCCTCGGTTGCTGTCCACGGTTTCTCCTGGCAGGATGAAATGACTGAAAACGTGGTTCAGCAAGAGAATGGCCGTGGTTTACGCTGTGTCACTGGTTGCTGGCAGGGACTCCACCCACTTTGTGAAGAGTCACAGTGAAGAGATACTTGTTGCCTCCTGCCGACCTGGCAACTGGGCCGAACCAGTCGATCTGGATCAAGCTCCAAGGGTAAGATACTCTGTGAAGTGGCTTGGAAGGTTGAAACTGTCAGCAAACTGGACACCCCCTCACACATTGTACCACGTCTTGCTCCATGTGAGGCCAGTGGGCCACCTTTCCAAATGCTTCGCATTTAGCCTTGACCTCCCTATGGCCTCTGCATGAATTGTTGTGGGCATGAGCTTTCATTATCCACCTGTGTGTTTTGGGAACTACCCACCTTTGTGTGGCATTGGTTTCCGAAACATATACCAGTAGGTAATCTACAAGTGTGAGGTGCTGTTAAGTGGTGTACAGCCAACGCAAGTTCTGTGAGCCTGCCAAAGCCAGCTCGGTCACTGGGTGATTGACAGGATCAGACAAGAAAGCCATCAGTGGCAAGGGTCTCATCTTGGGGTTGCATTGGGGAAGCAGGTCACCATTCTGGAATGAATGACTTAGCAACACGTTATGTTCGTATGAAGATGTTTCCCGCAGTGCTACAGTACATAGCTACGCGGGGCACCAGTGATCAATGTGTCCTGAGCATCAAACACCCAAGGAGTGCTGTGAATTGCACCAGATTTCGGCAAGCTATCGGTATGGTCGTTGCCAAGTTTGTCACAACCAGGTGATTTGGAGTGTCCTTTGACTTTCTTCTAATGCACCTGTAGGTCGTGTTTGGTTATTAGGTCGTCACAAGCTAGAAGGAGCTCTTTGTTCTTTACTCATTCGCCACTTCAAGTAGTCATGTGCTTTTGTTTCCAAAACAGCAAGTGGCATAAGAAGGTGAGTCCGGCATAGTTTGAGTCAGTGCAGATTGCAAGTTCTGACAAGTCGTGTTCCACAGCAGTTTGCAGGGTGATAAGTACAACAGTAACTTCTGCATATTGGCTGGTCTTTTTGCCTAGCTGAAATTGAAATGGTTTGCATGGAGCACGTCTCCCAAGCCAGTCTCTTCTTATTATTGGTGTCTTTAGAAGTGGTTTCTTTGCAGCAATTCAACCATGAAGGCAGGATTCACGCAGTCTCCTCTGAACAGTTTATGTTGAGATGTGTCTGTAACTTGAACTCTGTGAGCCCACCCAATCTACCTACCTCATCTCCATATTGTTTTTATTTACTTTTCTGCTCTTTTGCACACCAGTATTTCTACTTGCACATCATCATCTGCTCATCTATCACTCCAGTGTTAATTTGCTAAACTGTAATTGCTTCGCTACTATAGCCTATTTATTGCGTTACCTCCTCACACCATTTGCACACACTGTATATAGACTTTCTTTTTTTCAATTGTGTTATTGACTGTACGCTTGTTAATTCCATGTGTAACTCTGTGTTGTTGTGTGTGTGGCACTGCTTTGCTTTATCTTGGCCAGGTCGCTGTTGTAAATGAGAACTTGTTCTCAACTAGCTTACCTGGTTAAATAAAGGTGAAATAAATCAATAAAATTAAAAGGTGCAATCTGAGGTGCAGCTAATTGCCGATTTATGAAGCTGGTAACTCCAATGAACTTATCCTCTGCAGCAGGGGAAATTCTGGGTCTTCCTTTCCTGTGGTGGTCCTCATGAGAACCAGTTTCGTCATTGTGCTTGATGTTTTTTGCGACTGCACTTGAAGAAACTTTCAAAGTTCTTGAAATGTTCTGGATTCACAGACCTTCCTGTAATGATGGGCTATCATTTCTCTTTGCTTATTTGAGCTGTTTTTGCCATAATATGGACTTGGTCTTTAACCAAATAAGGCTATCTTCTATATACCACCCCTACCTTGTCACAACACAACTGATTGGCTCAAATAAAGGAATTAAAGGAAAGCAATTCCACGAATTAGCTTTTAACAAGGCACACCTGTTAATTGAAATGCATTCCAGGTGACTACCTCATGAAGCTGGTTTAGAGAATGCCAAGAGTGTGCAAAGCTGTCATCAAAGAAAAGGTTACTTTGAAGAATCACAAATAAAAAAGCCTCAAATATAAAATAGATTTTGATTAGTTTGACACTTTTTTGGTTACTGCATGACATAACATATGTGTTATTTCATAGTTTTGATGTCCACTATTATTCTACAATGTAGAAAATAGTAAAAATAAAGAAAAACCTTTGAATGGGTAGGTGTGTCCAAACTTTTGACTGGTACAGTATGTTCTCTTCGAAGTAGTGATGGTTCGAAGGCAACGCCGGAGCTACGTCACATGGGGACGGTTTGAAGTCGGTGTCATCGTCACCACAGCTTTGTCACACCGCCAAAGCCCCACCCAAAGGCAGGTTTTTCCCTTTTGCGTAGTTTACTATCACATCATGTCTCTGCAGTATCATTAGCCAAATCCGCTATCCTGCTGTTGTGTACCGCTCCCTCCTGGAGTTGTTGGCTCGTCAGAAATTTCACCGGTTGGTGACATGTTTCTATGATCCATTTGTGTCCGCCGACTTAACTGGTGAAGTGCTTGACTGCCCAGACTGTCGACAGCAGTGCTTTTTAACAGTGTGAGTATTTATGTTCAGCAGGGTTCAGTGTTTTTCTCGTGTAAGTCTTGGTCGTATTCTTGGTACAACCCAGCATTAAGGCAGTGTTCTGAGACATCTACTTCCAAAAATAAAGTATTGTCTTTGTTGGGGTATACCAGGCAGGGTGCCTCAAAATGCAAGATTTTCAAGGAAGTCACAGCTTCGTCGTGAGTGGCATCCCAAACTAATGAGGTATCTTTCTGAAGAAGACGGGTCAAAGGTGCACCTCATGAAGGTTTGTTGGTGTTTTGATGTTGCGGACTGCCTGGGTTCTGCGAGATTGTGACAGGATGCCCTCAACACCCACCAGAAGTCCAACATAGTTTACTTTGGTCCTGCACGACTGTCCTTTCATGACTAACAATTTAGCCCTGGCTGCACCTACAGTAGTTGGGTAGGAACGTGATCCATCTCCTTGAGGTGGTATGACCATGTCTCTCTCCTCATGAGCACATCGTCAACAGATTATCATCCCCTTGGTGGCTGCATCTATTCGGCGTTTGCTTCAACAGGTAAAGCCTGTCAGTATCCGTAGCGTTCGGGTAGCCATCCAAGGCTTCCTCTATATCTGCTAAGAAGGTCTCAGTGTCATTTAGCTTCCCTGGAATGGGGCCAAAGGTGCGGAAGTTTTCAATGATTTTGTCAAGGCATTCTGCGCAAAGAGCGTGGAGAGGGTTGGCTTCAACCTATGGGGAATTTTGGGCCGAAAGGCCAAGAGGAGAAGCCAAGCTTAGGTTCTTTTGGTGAAGAGGCATCATATTACTCTGTCGAATGGGCAAGAGGAAAAGACTAAGGGACAACTGAGAGAGGAAAAGTCTGAAACATTCTGTGTCTTCACTCCTTTGTGTACCGAGCTCCGGTTGCTTGGTTGGGTAGTAACGCTGTAGCGCATGACTGTTCTGGAGTTCCTCCAAATGCTACCTAAGGGTGATATTCTGCTGCATCATTTTGGATACGTGAGTGTCGCACTTGCTCCGTTCGGCCTCATACTTATCTGTCATGGTTTGCATGGTAAGGTATTGAGTGCAGAGCGAGAGATTCAGTGATGAAATTTCCTCCGCTTGCTTAGATATAATTTTTCCACCTTCCTCACCTGGGTTCTCTCATCATTCATTTGAACAGTGACTTCAATGAGTTCCGCTGTTTTGTCATCCAACTTGGTCATTATCTTCATTAACTGATAATCTTTGGTCTGCAGGTTTTGAAATATAATTTTTTGGGCTAAATCGAGTTGTTCCTGTAGAAGACGGTTTTGTGCTCGTTCTTCGTCATAAAATTTTTACAGGTTTTTAATTGTCAATCTCTGCTGGAGGCCATAGTTCAGGGCTAAACTGGAGAGAACCTTTACAAGGCATGTGCCTGATGGTCTATTGTGGAGGGCGTCTGTCGCAATCTCTGCAGTTTTTCACTTATGGAATTGGGATTTAACATACTCAGCCCTTTAGGTTTGGGTTTCCATCGCTGCTGAGGTCAGCAATCAAAATTTCCATGGGTGAGGGTTCACTTATTAGCAGGGGGATGGGGGGCACCCCCTCTGATAGCTTGCTCATTATTATTATTATTATTATTTTGTTTTGTAAAGTTTGGGTTTTGACTGGTTGGAAGCTGTATAATGTTGGAGTTGGACTTCAATGAACTTGCAAAAGCAAATTTAATTGATTTAGCAATGTTAAGGATTAATCATACATGTATAGGCTATATGGGAATTAAACTTTAATTAACCTGAAAGTGTTGCTGTATCTAGGTTAAGATTGACAAGTTTAAAATGGCTAATTGGTTGGAAGAAATGTATTTGGTCCTTAGCCGAATGATCAACCTGGTAAAAAAAATGTATTTAACTTCATTTTAAATCAAATGAGACAACGATATACAATCAGTTGAGATCGGTTGGATACTATAAAGTGTAACCAGTTCTTAGATGTGAAAAGAAGTTTTGCCCTCACACTGAATTTACTAGTTTAAAAAAATTATTTAAAAAATGCCTATTCTTCACTACAATGGTTCACTGACCATGAAAACTAAAATCACACGGGATTCCAGCAAAGGCGGGACTTCCGTCACCAAAAGCGCAGGATTTCGCTGTAAACAAAGAAAATGGTTTCTCTTTCTTTGTTAGCTTAGCTTCTAACGCTAAGCTAGCCGTTCTTGCACAAGAATGTTCACTTCAAGCACATAAAGGTCCCCTTCAATTTGGAAACGGGGGTTTACTAACGACGTCTCACATTCAACCCAATCGGCGTTTCTTGCTAGCAATGTTACCCGAACATGCGGTAACATAAAGAAATACTTGCCGTGTCTACTCACGCTCCTGATGCGCGAGAGACAGAGAGAGTACTTTGCTTCGGCCAAACTAATATATCTTCTCAAATTTCCTTAAATCGGCTGGCACTTATGTCCTAGCTCTGGAAATTAATAATTCACCCTACACACTTTGTCCCTTTGTCAGGTATACAACACCGGAGACAATCTCTGCTGGTATCTGAGTCAAAAGGAAACGCACACACACACACACACACCACAACGATAATCCTGCCTACTAGTCTTTGGGGTATAATTTGCTACACAATTCCTGTAGACTGAATTCAACAGTAAATCCTAATTTTGTCTTAAATTCCTTGCACGGCAGCACCAATATGTCCTGACTTGACTTTAACATTATTCTAAAGACTGTTATTATCTAATTAACTAATTATTATCGATTAAATTAATCATGTAACAAGTAACTCATTAGGATCTGGGGCACCACGAGAGCGGTTTTTTAAAAAGTTACCATCTCCCGAATTAAACTCTAAAAGGTCTTTAACTTTCACATCTACAAACAGTCAACTTATTAATCACAACCTCATATCATATCATCATTCTGAACCGTCATAACCTCCTTGCATCTGCAAAAACCTGAGCCTTACTTGTGATTCAGTACTACACAAATTGGTTTAATTATTTATTTACTAGGTAATTAAATAGGGACAAAGACTGATGTCTGATTTTTGGAGTGTGCCCCTGGCTATCCATACATTTTAAAAATACAAAATGGTGCCGCCTGCTTTGCTTAATAGAAGGAATTTTAAATGATTTATACTTTTACTTTTGATACTTAAGTATATTTAGAACCAAATACTTGTAGGTTTTTACTCAAGTAGTATTTTACTGTGGTGACTTTTACTTGAACTTTCTATTAAGGTTTCTATACCTTTGTTCAGTTATGACAATTAGATACTTTTTCCACCACTGGTTGGAGGTTGGAAGATTGTGGATGTTTTGGTCCCAGTCTGAAATGTGTCTGAGCGAGTGCTAGTCAATCAATCACGCAGACATAGACAGGTTGCCAATGCTAGAGGCTGTGAATCATTAGTGTGATGGGGTTAATGTGTACACAAAGGCCAGAACAGAGAATGTACAGAGTGCTCCTTTGCTGCCATATACTCCTATTACCATCCTAGAGATCAGCTGAGGTAAGGTGAAGAAGTCAGGAAGTGGTTACTAGGTTGAAGCTTTACTCCACAGCCTTCCTGGGGCAGTGGGGATGCTTTCCATAGACTTTCTTCCTGCTCCGTGCCAGCACCATTCACAATGGATTCAGCGCTGTTTTATCCCAGACTCAGGCAACCTGAGCGAGGCATGGATGAAGGCCGTTGTTACACACGCCTCTGAGAAGAAGGAACGCAACACCCTGCTGCAACTCAACTCCCCGTGAAGCAAAAGAGGTATGAACTGTAGGTGCGAGAAAGGACGACAAAGGCAGAATTTACCGTTTACTAGGATTTATTTCCTTACACGGTAATATGGGGAAAAGAGGCTGGACGGAACCAAAGCAAAGAAAGTAAATATCAAAGCTTCCCCCTTTCCTATCTAACCTGCCTACCCACTACTACCCATCTTAGCACCACCTGGTGCCCTAACCAAAATACAGGGGGTGGTCCGCCCAGGTCTTACCTAGTGTGCCTAGACAGTGAATATACTACGGGTATATGTATGCCCGCGGGCCTCATGCCTAAGCACTCCCAAAGTGCCTTCTCCTTCCCCCCTGGGAACAAATGAAACAGAATAACAAACAATCCACTTCACAACAAAACTGAGAAAACTAACTCAGGTCACTAAAGAAGCTCTGACAAAGCAACAAACACAGAACATAGCAAAGCTGCTACCAACAACAACACAGTACATACCACACTTTCTGTTAAACAACCAACACTATATCACAATCTAATTCTCCAGCAAGGATCTCAGCCTGCCTATGATCTCTCTCATCTATGATCTCTCCTTCCTGAACAGAACACTGGCTTTTATAGCTTCAGGTGGCAATGGTGATTAGAAACAGCTGTATCCTGACGAGGGGGCGGGGTCAGCTCTCCACTTATCAATTGGGGCCGACCAATCAGCTGCTTGGGGAGTTTACAGGAATTTCTCCTGAAACACACACACTCAAATACAAACCAGAACACAGAAACTGGGGAACGTAACACGCCCACCACAAAAATTGCAAACATAGTTTGTAATAACAAAACCCAACGCTTCCCCAGTTAGTAAACCCGTGATAGAGCGTCAGCAACCACATTCGCTGAGCCCTTGACATAGGCTATCTGTACATTATATCCTTGTACAATCAGAGCCCACCGCATAAGGCGGCGGTTCTGATTGTACATTTGTTTCAAGAACACTAAAGGATTATGGTCCGTGAAGACCATAACAGGCAAGGCACTGGATCCCACATATACTTCAAATAACTGTAAGGCTAGCAATAAAGCCAGCGTCTCTTGTTCAATAGTGGAATACCTTGACTGACACGAGTTGAACTTACGGGAGAAGAAACTGACGGGCCGATCCACTCCATCTTCATCTTCCTGTAAGAGAACCGCACTCACCCCCACTATACTAGCGTCAACCTCCAACTTAAAAGGTTTGTCAAAGTTGGGGGCGGCAAGCACTGGGGCACTACAAAGTAGCGCTTTAGCGGACTCAAAAGCATGGTTACAGTCCTTGGACCAACTAAATGGTACCTTGGGACTAAGCAAAGATGAAAGGGGAGCTACTACCGTCGAGAAAATCTTACAGAATGTACGATAGTACCCTACCATCCCCATAAAAATGGTGAATGGACAGGAGGAGGAGAGCAAGTGCAGAAGTTACAGCCTGGACTTGGTCAGAATCCTGTCTGCTCTGGGCTACATCCCCAGCCTGCATGTCAACCTCACTGTGGTGGAGCAGGAGCGCTGTGTGGAATGATGGACCTACAGCAATTACATCTTCCAGTCCACCATAGACACTGAGGTCAGTGTAAACAAATTCTCTCTCTATAAGCTGCTGCTGAAGTTGGCTAGGGCAGTAAGAGTCTATGGGGATGTAACAAAGCACTGCTCAAGTTACTGATTCATTTACAATGGATTATGTTTTAAAAGAGCAGGATGACCTCAGGTATATCCAGAGTCCAGTGCAGTCCAAATTAAATTTTTCCTGTGTTTTGTCCCATATTTACAACAGCTGATGAAACTAAGGCCTAGATTCAATCAGATCAAGCATTAACCGGTGATAGCAGACACCCGCATAGCGGATGTTTTGGCGGTGTTGTAGGTGGAACTGCATTGGAGCCATCAAATCAGTGAGCAGCTGCTCTTGCAATCATTTTCACAAAGCGACACCCACCCCACTCGCAGTTAGAAGTTCTGAAGGAGAAAGTGTAGGCTGAATAGAAATAATTACACTCAAATTGAATAATAATGAGGATTTCTATCATCTTAATCGAGGTGAAGATTACATCTCACATTCCAGCATAGGATTTCTCTTAACGTGACTCTGTGTAGCCAATGGCAATGTCCGCTTTAAGTATAATGCCGGGAGCCGCTTGTGGATTTGACAGCTCTAATGCAGTTCTACCTCCGATACCATAAAATAAATCTGCTATGCAGATGTCGACTAAAGCGGTTTTGATTGATTCTGGCCCTAACACTGTTAAGGTGTGAAAAAATGTGATCCGTGTAATTTCCTAATAGTTTTACTAGTTGAAAATGCAATCTACGCTGGACCTTCTAATCAGCAGGTTTGCATGGTGGAGTTTTGGCCAGGCGATATATACGTTAAAGTTCCAAACCCCTCTGCCAATAATAGTTTGTTTTCAGTTTTCCCCTCAAAGTGGAATTATGTTTTTAGAAAAGTTTACAAATTAATAAAAAATGAAAAGCTGAAATGTCTTGAGTCAATAAGTATTTAACCCCTTTGTTATGTTATGTTTACTTCAGGAGAAAAAATGTGCTTAACAAGTCACATAATAAGTTGCATGGACTAATAATGTAGTGTTAGCATGATTTTTGAATGACTACCTCATCTCTGTACCCCAGACATACAATTATCTGTAAGGTGCCTCAGTCGAGCAGTGAATTTCAAACACAGATTCAAACACAAAGACCAGGGAGGTTTTCCAATGCCTTGCAAAGAAGGGCACCTAATGGTAGCATACAGAGTGAAAAGAAGGAAGTACAGAATAAAAATATTCCAAAATATGCATACTGTTTGCAACAAGGCACTAAAGTAACACTGCAAAATATGTCCTGAATAAAAAGTTTGGGGCAAATCTGTCACGCCCTGACCTTAGAGATCCTTTATTCTCTATTTTGGGTTAGGTCGGGGTGTGACTAGGGTGGGCATTCTAGTTTTGTTATTTCTATGTTGGACTGGTAGGTTCCCAATCAGAGGCAGCTGTCTATCGTTGTCTCTGATTGGGGATCATATTTAGGCAGCCTTTTCCCACCTGTTTGTTGTGGGATCTTGTTTTTGTATTGTAGCCTTTTGCACTACAAAGCTGCACGTTCGTTTTGTTACTCTTTATTGTTTTGTTGCTGGTTCACATTAATAAACATGATGAACGCCTTCCACGCTGCACCTTGGTCCAATCCTTCCAACAATGTTCGTTACAAAATCCAATACATTAGTCAATACCGCTCTCTATATTTTCAAGCATGGTGGTGGCTCAGGCTCCATCATGGTATGGGTATGCTTGTAACTGTTAAGGACTGGGGAGTTTTTTCTGGATAAAGAAAGAAACGGAATGGCAAAATCTTAGAGGAAAATCTGGTTCAGTCTGCTTTCCACCAAACACTGGGAGATGAATTTACCTTTCAGCAGGACAAAAACCTAAAACAAGGCCAACTCTACACTGGAGTTGCATACCAAGAAGACAGTGAACGTTCCTGAGTGGCCGAGCTTGAAAATCTATGTCAAGACCTGAAAATGGTTGTCTAGCAATTATCAACAACCAATTTGAGGAGGGAGGTGAGGTTACCCATATTTACCCATATTTAACCCCTTTTTCCCCACTAAACTACTTCCATATACACAGTGTACAAAACATTAGGAACACCTTCCTAATATTGAGTTGCACCCCTCGCTTTTGCCCTAAAAACAACCTCAATTCGTCGGGCATGGACTCGACACGATGTCAAAAGCCTTCCACAGGGATGCTGGCTCATGTTGACACCAATGCTTCCCACAGTTGTGTCAAGTTGGCTGGATGTCCTTCGGGTGGTAGACCATTCTTGATACACACGGGAAACCCAGCAACTTTGCAGTTCTTGAGACAAACCAGTGCGACTGGCACCTACTACCACACTGTACCCCGTTCAAAGGCACTTCAATCTTTTGTCTTGCCAAACGGCACACAAACACAATTGTCACGTGTGCTCCCTCTCCGGCCTCTAGGTCTCCAGGCTGCTCGTTATGACGCACACTTGTCACCAGCGTTACGCGCATTATGACATAAACCTGGACTCCATCACCTCCTTGATTACCTGCCCTTTATATGTCACTCCCTTTGGTTTCTTCCCTACTCCTCATTGTTTCTGTTTCATGTCTGTGTGCTGTTAGTGTTTCTTGTTTTGTATTATGTTCCGTTTAGTTGATTAAAACACTCACTCCCTGAACTTGCTTCCCGACTCTCAGCGTACATTGTTACAACAATCCATGTCTCAACTGTCTCAAGGCTTAAAAATAATTATTTAACCTGTCTCCTCCCCTTCATCTACACTGATTGAAGTGAATTTAACATGTGACATCAATTAGGATCAAAGCTTTCAACTGGATTCACCTGGTCAGTCTACTGTTTGTCATGGCAAGAGCAGGTCAAATCAAATTGTATTTGTCACATGCGTTGAATACAGTGAAATGCTTACTTACAAGCCCTTAACCAACAATGCAGTTTTAAGAAAAATACAAAAACAATATTTTTTAAGTAACAAATAATTAAAGAGCAGCAGTAAAATAACAGTAGCGAGGCTATATACAGGCGGTACCGGTAAAGAGTGAATGTGCGGGGGCACCGGTTAGTCAAGGAAATTGAGGTAATATGTACATGTAGGTAGAGTTATTAAAGTGTGCGCATAGATAATAAAGAGAGAGTTGCAGCAGCGTAACAGGGGGTGGGGGTTAATGCAAGTAGTCTGGGTAGCGATTTGATTAGATGTTCAGGAGTCTTATGGCGTGGGGGTAGAAGCTGTTTAGAAGCCTCTTGGACCTAAACTTGGCGCTCCGGTACCGCTTACCGTGCAGTAGCAGAGAGAACAGTCTATGACTAGGGTGGCTGGAGTCTTTGACAATTTTTAGGGCCTTCCTCTGACACCGCCTGGTATAGAGGTCCTGAATGGCAGGAAGCTTGGCCCCAGTGATGTCCTGGGCCGTATGCACTACCCTCTGTAGTGCCTTGCGGTAGGAGGCCGAGCAGTTGCCATACCAGGCAGTGATGCAACCAGTCAGGATGCTCTCGATGGTGCAGCTGTAGAACCTGTTGAGGATCTGAGGACCCATACCAAATATTTTCAGTCTCCTGAGGGGGAATAGGTTTTGTCGTGCCCTCTTCATGACTGTCTTGGTGTACTTGGACCATGTTAGTTTGTTGGTGATGTGGACACCAAGGAACTTGAAGCTCTCAACCTGCTCCACAACAGCCCCATCGATGAGAATGGGGGCTTGTTCGGTCCTCCTTTTCATGTAGTCCACAATCATCTCCTTTGTCTTGACCATGTTGAGGGAAAGGTTGTTGTCCTGGCACCACATGGACAGGTCTCTGACCTCCTCCCTATAGGCTGTCTCGTCATTGTCGATGACACTGTTGTGTCATTGGCAAACTTAAGGATGGTGTTGGAGTGGTGCCTGGCCATGCAGTCATGAGTGAACAGGGAGTACAGGAGGGGACTGAGCATGCACCCCTCAGGGGGCCCAGTGTTGAGGATCAGCGTGACGGATGTGTTGTTACCTACCTTTACCACCTTGGGGTGGCCCGTCAGGAAGTTGGAGAGGGAGGTGTTTAGTCCTAGGGTTCTTAGCTTAGTGGTGAGCTTTGAGGGCACTATGATGTTGAACACTGAGTTATAGGTAATGAATAGCATTCTCACAGGTTTTCATTTTGTCCAGGTGTGAAAGGGCAGTGTGGAGTGCAATGGACATTAAAACATCTGTGGATTTGTTGGGGTGGTATGCAAATTGGAGTGGGTCTATGGTTTCTGGGATAATGGTGTTGAAGTGAGCCATGACCAGCCTTTCAAAGCACTTCATGGCTACAGACGTGAGTGCTATGGGTTGGTAGTCATTTAGATATGTTGGTATTACAGACTCAGAAAAGGAGAGATTGAAAATGTCAGTGAAGACACTTGCCAGTTGGTCAGCGCATGCTCAGAGTACACGTCCTGGTAATCCGTCTGGCCCTGCAGCCTTGTAAATGTTGACCTGTTTAAAGGTCTTACTCACATTGGCTACAGAGAGCGTGATCACACAGTCGTCCAGAACAGCTGATGCTGTCATGCATGTTTCAGTTTTACTTGCCTCGAAGCGAGCATAGAAGTAATTTAGCTCGTCTGGTAGGCTCGCGTCACTGGGCAGCTCGCGGCTGTGCTTCTCTTTGTAGTCTGTAATAGTTTGCAAGCCCTGCCACCTCCGACGAGCGTCGGAGCCGGTGTAGTACGATTCGATCTAAGTCCTGTATTAACTCTTTGCCTGTTTGATGATTCGTCGGAGGGCATAGCGGAATTTCTTATGAGCTTCCGGGTTAGAGTCCCGCTCCTTGAAAGCAGCAGCTCTACCCTTTAGCTCAGGGAGGATGTTGCCTGTAACCCATGGATTTTGGTTGGTGTGTGTACGTACAGTCACTGTGGGGACTTATTGAAGCCAGTGACTGATTTGGTGGACTCCTCAATGACATCGGAAGAATCACAGAACATATTCCAGTCTGGGCTAGCAAAACAGTCCTGTAGCTTAGCATCTGCTTCATCTGACCACTTTTTTATTGACCGAGTCACTGGTGCTTCCTGCTTTAGTTTTTGCTTGTAAGCAGGAATCAGGAGGATAGAGTTATGGTCAGATTTGCCAAATGGAGGGCGAGGGAGAGCTATGTATGCGTCTCTGTGTGTGGAGTAAAGGTGGTTTCTTGTTTTTTTCACTCTAGTTGCACATTTAACATGTTGATAGAAATTTGGTAAGACCGATTTAAGTTTGCCTGCATTAAAGTCCCCGGCTTCTTAATATTTTGTATACTCAGTGTCCTGTACTGTACTATACAGTACAGAATAGAGTGGAGTGGAGTAGAGTTCAGTACACAGTACGGCACAGTATGCTTTACTGTACTGTACTAAACTCTAATGTACTGTACTGTCTTAAACTAAACTCCACTTGACTATACTCTACTGTCCTGTACTCTTCTGTGATGTATTGTACTGTACTCTGTACTGTACTGTACTGTCCAAACGTGTTAAAATTTGATGTCTTTGATTGGTTCAGATTTGATCCGGTCCAAAGGAGGGTATTGCATATTTCTACCTTTGTGTACCTATTTAGGATACATCACCATGAAGGGAATGACATTCATATCCGTACTTATAGATTTCTGTGTAAAGCTTTCCGTTACAGTGGAATTGCCCTTAGTAGGCCTTCACGTCATAGGAATTTCACCTCTCTGCTTTTAATGCCATCCTTAATCTCCCAGGACTGTCATCGATAGGACCACTCCACCATTAGTTCTCCACTCTTGCAGTTACTAGAGACAGAGACACCATGGAACTGGACTGCCACTTGTCAGGAGGCCATTCAACAGCCAAAATGCCATCTGGAAAGAGTAGGCCTACATTGCCCTCATACATGTACGTACCTATGATGCTACCACCCATAGTGTAGCTCGGGGTTTCCCAAACTCGGTCCTGGGGCCACCCCTGGACCCTAGCACTACACAGCTGATTCAAATAACCAAAGCTTGATAATGAGATGGTTATTTGAATTATCTGTGAGGTGCTAGGGTTAAGCCAAAACGTGCACCCAGGGTGGATCCCAGGAACAAGTTTGGAAAACCCTGCTGTAGCTGTTGGAAACAGATCAACCCACGGCCCAAAAATCCAGTCAAACATGAAGGATACTGCACTTGTCTCTACAGCTTGCCCAGAATGACCAGTTACAGCCCCTTTGCTTCACTCTTCTGGAAAGGTTTTCCACTAGATGTTGGAACATTGCTGCGGGGCCTTGCTTCCATTCAGTAACAAGAGCATTAGTGAGGTCGGGCACTGATGTTGGGCAATTAGGCCTGGCCCAATTCATCCCAAAGGTATTCGATGGGGTTGAGATCAGGGTTCTGTGTAGGCCAGTCAAGTTCTTCCACACCAAACCCGAAAAACCATTTCAGTATCTCGCTTTGTGCACGGAGTTATTGTCATGCTGATACAGAAAAGGGCCTTCCCAGCATAGAATGTCATTGTATGCTGTAGCATGAAGATTTCCCTTCACTTGAACTAAGGGGCCTAGCCATGAACCATGAAAAACAGCCCTAGACCAATATTCCTCTTCCACCACCAAACTTTACAGTTGGCACTATGCATTGGGGCAGGTAGCGTTCTCCTGGCATCCGCCAATCCCAGATTCGTCCATCGGACTGCCGAATGGTGAACTGTGATTCATCACTCCAGAGAACGCGTTTCCACTGTTCCAGAGTCCAATGGCAGCAAGCTTTACACCACTCCAGCCGACGCTTGACATTACGCATGGTGAGCTTGGGCTTGTGTGCGGCTGCTCGACCATGGAAACCCATTTCATGCAGCTCCCGACGAACAGTTCTTGTGCAAACGTTGCTTCCAGAGGCAGTTTGGAACTCCGTAGTGAGTGTTGCAACCGAGGACAGACGATTTTTATGCATTACACGCTTCAGCACTTGGCGGTCCCGTTCTGTGAGCTTGTGTGACCTATCACTTCGCGGCTGAGCCGTTGTTGCTCCTAGACGTTTCCGCTTTACAATAACAGCACTTACAGTTGACAAGGGCAGCTCTAGCAGGGCAGAAATTGGACACACTGACTTGTTGGAAAGGTGGCATCCTATGACAGAGCCACGTTGAAAGTCAATGAGCTTTCAGTAGGCCATTCTACTGCCAATGTTTGTCTATGCAGATTGCATGACTGTGTGGTGGATTTTATACACCTGTCAGCAACAGGTGTGGATGAAATAGCCGAATCTACTAATTTGAAGGAGTGTTCACATACGTTTGTACTGTATATATAGTGTATGTGGCCCAAAATGTTGTACAAAGCTGGTGGAATAAGTTGGTGGAATCTTATAAAAATCATTCACAGCTGTAATTGCTGCCAATGGTGCTTCCACCAAGTATTAACTCTGGGGTGTGAAGACCTATGCAATCAAGATATCTTTGTTTTACATTTTTATTCATTTTAGATATTTTCTATACATTTTATTTTACTTTAAAAATGTGGAGTAGGGGGGGATTGGAGGGACGCCATGTGCGACTGACGTGTTTTCCGTTTGCTCCCGTGGTATTTTTAAAGTTTATGTGAATTTTGCAGCAGAACCGTATTTATTTTCATATATTATTTTGGTGATCCCTTCCCGTAAAAACCAAGACTACTTTACTTCCAAATGTCAGCATGTCGACGAAACATAAGGCCAAAAGCATGACTTTGAGAAAACCCGGCCTACAAGACACACTCTCATCACCGCCCTCCCCTGAGCCTGACGGCCCGGGGACTGATACTTTACCCGGGGGGGCGGCTTGGCCTGGCGGCGCTGAAGTGAACATTCTCGAGGCCATCAAACTACTACGCTCTGAGATAGTTGAAATGAAAACGGAGGTGGTTGCTACGATTGAGGCCCGAATAAAGGAGGTTTCGGATACTTTAAAAGCAGATCTAACCATCCTGCGGAACGAGACGGTGCCAGCAATCACATCACTCAAAACAACAATGGCGTCGCACACTACAACGATTGCAGCACTGGAGACCTTCGCTACAAATGTCTCCGACTTAACTACATCCCTGAAGGCTGACGTGAAACGCCTAGCTGCGGATTTGAAAAAGGTGAGGGAGAGCTGTGTAAGTTTAGAGGGATTCTCTCGCCGCAATAACCTGAGACTTGTATCAGTCCAAGAGTCAGCGGAAATGCCTCGCGCCACGGATTTCGTTTCTGGGCTGCTGAAGGATGTTCTTGCCTTAGATGAAAAGCCCCTGATTGATCGTGCCCACCGGTCGCTGCGCCCAAAGTCCCGGGATGGGGAGAGGCCCCGTGACATAATTCTTCGAGTGCACTTTTTCCATGAGAAGATGGAGATTCTCCGACGAGCCCGCAATACCACTCTGAGCTTTCAAGGACAGAGCTTCTCCATCTACCAGGACTACTGCCCCACTGTTTCCAGGCAGCGCGCAGCTTTCGGACAGGCCAAACGACTACTTCGGGACCATCCAGGTGTGAAGTACGGACTGCGATTACCGGCCCGTTTATGGCTATCTCATGATGGTAAAGACTACACATTTGAATCTCCGGATGAGGCTCTCTCTCACATTCAACGTCACATCAAGAAGTCTTGAACTTGGTCATAGTTCAGCAACTGTTGCTTGCAAACTGTGGATAGTAAGTAACCCACCTGTGGTACAATTATGTTTAGCCACAACATGCTAATTTTGTATAGTTGGGGAGTTGGCGAACCCATTCAGGCTTATTTGATGTGATCTAATGTTTTGATCATCTAGTGTGCTTGCCTTACAAGCATTCAGTCATTTTAATTTCATTGTATTGAGGTTTTACTATACTCATGTGTTTTCTAGGCTGTCTTGCTCACCTATTCAGTTTGTTTACATAGCGTCTCAGTGACTCAAAATATTCTTGGTTATTTGCTTACTGCATCCGTTTGCATTGACCCAGTAAACAGTAAATGCTTCCCGAGGCGACACGTTTTTTGGGGTCTTCACTTAAATTTTAAAAGTTCTGAGCGTCATTTATGCCCAGCAAGCGTTCAACGTTGCGCACACGTAGTTTTTTGGTCTTGGTTGTAAGCTATCTTACTACGATTTCCTTACTTCAAATTAGGTTTTCGGCTGAGAGCCTTTGTACATTTTATTTTTTTATTTTATTTTCTCTCTCAAATGCCTGTTATAAGACTGGGAATATAATTATATACATCTGCAAGTGGTGCTTTTGTAATTTCGTCTGCACAAGGGATTCACTTTTATTATTTTTTATTTAAAAAATGATTATCTCTTTTTGCTGTTTGATCCACTAACAAAACGCGACTTTAAAGAGCGGGACTGTGGGTTTAGGTTTAAGACCGCACTCTCACAGACATACTGTGCGAAGAGAACATGTTCTATTTAGGCTTGTACCTCGTTTGGGGAGGTATTGTCTGGGGTGGGGGGAGGGGTTGAATTGTTCAGTTCTAATGTTGTCATTCTGTCTTTTTTTTTTTTTTCTGTACTTTTTCCAAACATCTACCACCGTACATTATTACTCTGAGACAAGTCATTCTGGGGTTTTTGGGCGCTCATTGCTTTTCCATTCTATGCTCTAATGACAGGGTTGTATAACGGGAATGCCCAGAGGGGCCGAAACAATGCGATCAAGTACATTTCGTGGAACACCAAAGGGGTTAATAACCCAGTGAAGCGTAAGAGGGTGTTGACACACTTAAAGGGTTTGAATGCAAATGTTGCATTTCTACAAGAGACTCACTTGAGGACTGGTGAGCACTTTAGGATGCGTAGGGATTGGGTTGGTCAAGTGTTCCACTCTAACTTTCATAGTAAATCAAGAGGGGCTGCCATTTTGGTTGATAAAGCCACTCCCTTTGTAGCTTCTGAGGTTATCACTGATCCTAAGGGACGATACGTCATAGTAACCGGTAAACTGTTTTCTACCCCTCTTGTTTTGGCTAGTGTTTTACGCTCCCAATTGGGATGACACAAGTTTCATTTCTTCCTTTTTGTCTGCTATACCCAATTTAGATTCTCATTTGTTGATTTTAGGGGGGGATTTCAACTGCAAAATGTCCCCAGTTCTTGACAAGTCCTCACGAACAACTACAGGCCCATCTAAATGTGCCCTACTTATTCAAGCCTTTCTTCAGAAATATGCCATGTTTGAGGCCTGGCGTTTCCTACATCCTACAGATAGACAGTATTCCTTTTATTCTCATGTTCATCAAACATACTCCCGGATTGATTACTTCTTTTTGGACAAAAAACTTCTGCCTAACCTTCGGCAGTGTACTTACAAGAGTATTGTTATTTCTGACCATTCACCATTAGTGCTTGAACTAGAGTTTCCCCAGCGACCTCCTATGTGTTATCAATGGCGTCTTAACCCCATTTTACCCCATTTTACCCCATTTTACTCTCAGATTTCTTCTGAAATCACCTTATTCCTAGAAACTAATTCAACACCAGGTATGTCCTGCTCTACCATATGGGAGTCTCTCAAAGCATACCTACGTGGCCAAATTATTTCTTATACAGCCAACCAAAACAGAGTTCGCTCTCAGCGACTTCGGGACCTGAGCGAATCCATAGCCACATTGGATGAGAAGTATGCTACGGTTCCTTCCTCTGATCTGCATAAAGAGCGCCAACTACTCCAATCTGAATTTGATGAGCTTTCTACCAGGCAAGCTGAACAGTTACTCTTGCGAGCTCGGTACAGAGTGTATGAACAAGGCGACAAGGCCAGTAAACTCCTTGCACATCAGATCCGTAAATCTGAGGCCTCACGTTTAATCCCACAAATAAGGACCCCGTCTGGTGCCACCACAGTTATACATAAAGAGATCAATGATCAATTCAAACAATTTTACTCTGCGCTATACACCTCTGAATCCCCTCAAGACCCTTTGCTGATTGATTCCTGAATACGGCCTGAATATGCCTTCAATTGATACAGACACCCATGACTGTCTAGAAGAAGAATTTACACCTGAGGAGATTGCAACAGCAGTGTCCACAATGAAAAGTGGTAAATCACCGGGTCCGGATGGTTTTCCAACCGAATTTTACAGGACGTTTTCTGGTCTGCTTTGCCCATTCTTGTCTCGACTATTTGCAGAGTGCCTTAATACCTCAAAGCTACCGCCTAGTCTTTATCAGGCTTCAATTTCATTACTATTAAAGAAAAACAAAGACCCCCTGGAATGTGGATCCTATCGCCCAATCTCGCTTTTAAACTGTGATTACAAAATCCTAGCCAAGCTTTTAGCCATCCGTATGGAAGGCTCGCTGCATCAAGTAATACACTCTGACCAGACTGGCTTTGTGAGAAATAGGCATTTGTTTTTCAATATTAGGCGCCTTATGAATATACTGTACTCCCCAGCGTCGAAGGACCCAGAGGTGGTGGTCTCACTTGATGCAGAAAAAGCGTTTGACCGCGTTGAGTGGGATTACCTAACAGCTACCCTTTATAAATTTGGCTTTGGCCCAAAATTCATTGCGTGGATAAAGATTCTTTATTTTTCCCCCATGGCTTTGGTACGGACTAACAACTTGTCCTCTGACTATTTTCCCTTGCACCGCGGATCCAGACAGGGCTGTCCACTCTCCCCCTTGTTGTTTGCTTTGGCAATCGAACCTCTCGCCATTGCACTACGCTCTAATGATGCCATTCAAGGAATAAGCAGGACGGGCTCAGAGCAGAAAGTCTCGCTATATGCGGATGACCTCCTTTTGTTTATCTCTAACCCTGATACCTCATTGCCACGCGCCTTATCTGGTCTTAAAAGGTTTGGATCAATCTCAGGGTACAAGCTGAATCTAGGCAAGAGTGAGCTTTTTCCTGTAAACAAGGCTGCTTTAAAGTGCTCTTTTACAAGTTCTCAGTTTAGGATTGTCCGGGATCAATTCACCTACTTGGGAGTTAAAGTGACAAGGAAATATTCAAATCTGTTTCAGGAAAACTTGGTTGCTCTAGCAGACAGTTTGAAACAATCTTTTACTTTTTGGAATGCGCTACCTCTTTCTCTTATCGGAAGGATTAATGTCATTAAAATGAGTGTGTTGCCCAAATTTCTATATTTATTTCAATGTTTACCCATTTTTATTCCAAAATCTTTTTTTATTTCACTGGATCAAACATTTATGCATTTTATTTGGGATGGCAAGGTACCACGGATTGGTAGAAAACATTTACAGAAGCCTAAGTCATTGGGGGGTTTAGCTCTACCAAATTTTCAGACATACTATTGGGCTGCAAATTTCAGAGCCCTTCTGTACTGGCTGCAGACTGATCCTACTGGCCCTAGACCAATCTGGGTCCAGATGGAGTCTGAATCGTGTAAACCTGCTGCACTTTCTTCTGTGTTGTGCTCGTCTCTCCCAGTGTCCCTAGGCAAAAGGTGTGTCAACCCAATTGTAAAGCAGTCTCTTAAAATTTGGAATCAGTTCCGTTTAGCCTTTGGCCTCCGAGGCTTTTCTCTATCAGGCCCAATCAATCAGAACATTTTATTTCCTCCATCTTTGAATGATGGGGCTTTTGGCATCTGGCACTCACTAGGCCTCTCCTCACTAGTCCAATTATTCTTTGATGATACATTTGCCTCTTTTGCTCAGCTACAGGAAAGGTTCAACCTCCCCCAATCCCACTTTTTCCGCTATCTCCAGACTAGGAACTTTGTCAGAGCTAACACACCTGAATTTCCCCATAGGCCTGCGAATACAGCTATAGAGAGCATCCTGGAGCTGAACAAGCTTCCTAGGGGCGCAATTTCAGATGTATATGCAATCATTCATGACTTACAGAACCCTTCTTTGGTGCCTTTAAAGACTCGATGGGAAAAGGATTTGGGGGAGGAACTTGGGGAAGACACCTGGGAATCTGTGCTGCGCAGGGTGCATTCGTCCTCTTTTAGCACTAGACACAGCCTCATTCAATTCAAGGTGGTTCACCGTATCCACTGGTCTGGGGCCAGACTTGGAAGAATATTCTCTGATTTTGATCCTACCTGTGTCAGATGTAAAATTGAACCAGCCACACTGTTGCATATGTTCTGGGGCTGTCATAAACTGTCAGGTTTCTGGGAATTAATATTTAAATGTTTCTCTGATATATATAACACTGTTATAGATCCCTCTCCCCTTACAGCCCTTTTTGGAGTACTGCCCATAGGTACCCCCCTGTCAAGAATCCAGTCGGACACTGTTGCTTATACAACTCTTTTAGCTAGACGGCTAATACTACAGAACTGGAAGATGGCAGCTCCCCCATCTTATAAATATTGGGTGAGAGATGTGCTGTGCTCTCTGAAACTAGAAAAAATTCAATTCAATTCACGTGGGAACCCCAAACTGTTTAATGAGGCTTGGGCTCCATTCCGGTCTTACTTTAAACAGTCCATCCTCGGATGGCATTCCTATTAAAACCAAAATAAGTCTGTATTTGACCCCCCTGTGACTTAGAGGTTGGATGAGCATTTCTCTGTGTTTTTTCTGGGGTGGGGCTGGGGGGCATTAAGGTTGATGTGCTTATTGATTGTGACCTGTGGATGCCTTGTTCATCTTGCCCGGGCAGAGACTAAGGTGTGAGCTTGTTTTTCCCAGTTATTTTTATTGTTTAATTCTGTTCACGCCTACATAAAATTATTATTATTCATTTTTTATTTTAAAGCATTGTAAACTTTTTATTTTTGGTCCAGTGGATGGTTGGTCTGTGGCCTTGACTGTCTGGGAGTGGTTGCATTTCTCC
This sequence comes from Salvelinus alpinus, assembly GCF_045679555.1. NCBI lineage: Eukaryota > Metazoa > Chordata > Actinopteri > Salmoniformes > Salmonidae > Salvelinus > Salvelinus alpinus. Next base: position 68,938,972 of record NC_092086.1, read on the forward strand.
ACCCCATCCCTTGACTGTTTACAGGAACAATGGTGAGGTGTTTGCTCTGTCCCTATACTATAGATTGCCCTTTAACCTTTTGTAGCCTTCTGCCTGGTGTGTTTAACTTGTCTAAAGTATGGTATCTTTAAAGTAATTTTTTTTATATGTATTATTTGTATTTTTTCTAGTTAGGTATATTATTTATATTGCTTTGTCTTGTCTGTGTGTGTAAAACTTAATAAACAGAGTTTTCAAAAAAAAAAAAATGTGGAGTAGGTTGTATTGATCATTAGGAAAACATTTGAAAAATTGTTACAATTTTTGGCAGCAAAATTTAAAAACTGTGCAAGGGGTGTGTAAACTTTCACTAGGTGAAGGTGTTTGAGTGTAATCATGTTGGTCAAATTGGATTCAGAATACAATTTATTTACACCAAAGCAGTCTTTATGGGAGGGCAGTGTACACAATTCTGAAAAAATGCCTCATCTACAAAATTCCTATTTACACTTGATTTAACCTCCATCAAATGGTATTATGGCAACCATATTGGCTTTTGGACTCCATATTGGATTTGGGGCAAAATCCAGGGTGGCCCCGAAGACAAACTGTGGTGTCCCCCTGACTTAATTGCAAGAGTAGGGGTTAGATGCAAAATCCTTCAACCATAACCTTGGACCCCCAAAAATGTAATTTATATATCTGAGCCCACTTGTTTTCCTTAATGCCAATTACAATAGCCAAATAATTATTGGCACCTTTGACAAACATGAGCAAAAATACCATATAAAATAAATACTGAGCTATAAAAACACTGAGTTATACAGTATTGCATGGTCAAATAAATTGCTCAGAGAAAGATGTTTTATTTAACAATAGGGGTCAAAATTATAGGGGTCAAAATTATTGCCACCCTTTTTTTCAGGACTCCAGCACCCTCCCCTTGCGAGGATAACGACACTGAGCCTTTTTCAAAAATGTTTTATGAGATTGGAGAACACATTGGAAGGCATCTTAGACCATTCCTCCATGCAAGACTCTTACAGTTATTAACCATTTCTTTGACGATTTTGATGTGTGCTTGGGGTTATTGCCTTGCTGGAAGAGCCACTTGCAGCCAAGTGTCAGCCTCCTAGCAGAGGCAACCAGGTTTGTGGCTAAAGTATCCTAGTACTTGATAAAGATCATGATGCCGTTGACCTTAACAAGGACCACAAGACCATTGGAATCAAAATAGCCAATGCACCCCCATCTTTTACCATAGGTACAGTATGAGGTACTTTTCTGCTTATGCTTCTGCTTGGCCAAGAGCTCTATTTTCATGTCATCTGACCATAGCACCACCTGGAGTTTGATAAATGGCATTAGCACTTGGATTGGAACCCGGAAGCTATGGTCAGATGACATGAAAATAGAGCTCTTTGGCCACGAACACCACTGGTGGGTTTGGTGTTGAAAAACAGAAGCATATACATTCAGACATTTTTCTTCAGTTTTTAAGTTGATGGGGTGTGTCACAATATCTATAAAATTAACCACTTTTCCCCAAAAATATTTTTACACAACCATTAATTTAATAAATAGTAGCCATGATTGTGTTTTATGTTCTGACTCCAGTAGGGGTGTCAAAAAAAATGGAGGGCCTTACCACTAGCCTATTAGTAGGTATAATACGTCTTGGAGGTGCTCAGAAATACATACAGTAGGCTATGTTTCATATGGCTCTGAGCCAGGCTGACTGTTGCTATGGTGAACAATATGTCACATGATCATTCATCTTCTTGTTATAAATTGTAAAGGAGAGTTCAAGACACTATTTTTCATTAAAAAAACTAGCTAGCTATATATAAAATTATGTGCACCCACCTTCATCTCCTCCTTCAGTAGTTTGACTACCCGATATGTCCCTAGGAATATCAAAGTTCTGCAGGATTTGTGCTGGAATTGGTCCTGCAGGAATTGCCATATCCTGCAGGATTCGTGCTGGAATTTACTTGGTTGTGCAGCAATTGTCAGGTCCTGCAGGAATTCTCATATCCTGCAGGAATTGCCAAATCATGCAGGAAATATCAAAATCCTGCAGGTTTCGGTCCTGCATGATTCCTGCAGGGATTGTCATGGTGTACAAGATTTTCAAAAATTCTGCAGGACAAGTCATACTAATGCAGGAGTCCTGCAGGAGCATCAGGGACTTTTCCTGCAGGATTTGTCAATCCTGCAAGATTCCTGTGGGACTTTTTTGTAAGGGTACAAACAGGAACATCGCTTCCCAGAATTCTCAACCTCTCATGAGAATGTCATCTCCCCTGTGATAAATGCAAGTATCAGTAATTCTATATACGTACATTCCCTTTGATGCTTGACAAGATTGAGGTGTGTATTTAAAGACCATGAAAGCAAAGTGTGCCAAATTGGTTCGGGACTCGATGAAAACTGACCGGGACAACTGGCAGCAGAGCTTGGAAAAGGGGGCAGTTTTGGCAGCAAATACAACAGTCCACTGGCAAAACCCGGACTGGAACAGAGGGAAGTGAAACGTTGTTAATGCTATTGGACTGTGGAAGGTCCAATCTAGCATGGAATAGCCTTCATTTCTCAGAACAAGAATAGCCTGACGAGTTTCAGAAGAAAGTTATTTGTTTCTGGCCATTTTGAGCCTGTAATTGAACCCACAAATGCTGATGCTCCAAATACTCAACTAGTCTAAGGAAGGCCCGTTTTATTGCTTCTTTAATCAGTACGACAGTTTTCAGCTGTGCTAACATAATTGCAAAAGGGTTTTCTAATGATCAATTAGCCTTTTAAAATGATAAACTTGGATTAGCTAACACAACGTGCCATTGGAACATAGGAGTGATGGTTGTTGATAATTGGCCTCTGTACAGCTATGTAGATAGTCCATTAAAAATCTGCCTTTTCCAGCTACAAAAGTCATTTACAACATTAGCAATGTCTACACTGTATTTCTGATCAATTTGATGCTATTTTAACGGACAAAAAAATAGCTTTTCTTTCAAAAACAAGGACATTTCTAAGTGACCCCAAACTTTTGAACGGTAGTGTAAATACAAAAAAATTATATATCATATATATACTCGGAAACCATGATGGCATATTATTAAAGATGATTACATACATTTATGACACAAAAGGAAATGCACATAATTTCTAAAGCATTCTATGGGAATTTAGCCACCCTCTAAAGTCAGGATAAAAACACTTAATCCAAGACAAGACATGTATTATGTATGGCCAAATATTAGCATTTTTATATTGTGTGTCGATATAGTAAACATAAACACCTGGATATGGTTTTGTCAATTTTCACAAAATATATCAGTGTTTTTTATCTCAGGTTTATATTTTCTTGTGTGCATAGTAATAATGCCACAACGTTAAAAATAACATTGAGTAAAGTATCACGTTAGTAGCATTTCCGAGTACAAGTAGCTAGATTGATACCGTAACAAAGGAATATGTAGTCTGTACTGCTGCTCACATACACTAAAAGCTTGATTGCATTCATTTCACAACATAATGGCAATGGAATATATTTTCCATACCTTCCACATACCCACACAACCTCCAAACTGCTATTCAGATCTTAGCACAGGCATTTGATCTTGTAAGTACTACAATACTCCAGTTCTGTTAAATTGGTGGTATTTAATGATAATCACAGATAAAATGTGTATCTCTGACTCACAGGTGAGATGAGGGAAGTGGGAAGGTAGGCCACTAAATGGTGCCCGAGGAAGACTCTAGTAGTAAAGGGCATTCGGAAAGTATACAGACACCTTGACTTTTCCCACATTTTGTTAAGTTACAGCCTTATTCTGAAATTGATTCGTTGTTTCCTTCAAATCTACACGCAATACCATATAGTGACAAAGCAACAATTTTAGAAAATGTATATACATGTATATAAATACATATATATATTACATTTACATAAGTATTTAGACCCTTTACTCAGTATTTTCAGGCCTCTCCAGAGATGTTTGATCAGGTTCTGGGCTCTGGCTGGGCCACTCAAGGACATTCAGAGACTTGTCCCTAAGCCACTCCTGTGTTGTCTTGGCTATGTGCATAGGGTTGTTGTCCTGTTGGAAGGCGAACCTTCGCCCGAGTCTGAGGTCCTGAGCGCTCTGGAGCAGGTTTTCGTCTAGGATCTCTCTGTACTTTGCTCCAATCATCTTCCCTCGATACTAACTTGTCTCCTAGTCCCTGCCACTGAAGAATATCCCCACAGCATGATGCTGCCACCACCATGCTTCACTGTAGGGATGGTGCCAAGTTTCCTCCAGACGTGACGCTTGGCATTCAGGCCGAAGAGTTCAATCTTGGTTTCATCAGACCAGAGAATCTTGTTTCTCATGGTCTGAGAGTCCTTTAGGTGCCTTTTGGCAAACTCCAAGCAGGCTGTCATGTGCCTTTTACTGAGGAGTGTCCACTAAACCATAAAGGTCTAATTGGTGGTGGTTGTATAGATGGTGGTTCCTAATTGGTGGTGGTTGCATAGATGGCTAATTGCATAGATGGTCATCCTTCTGGAAGGTTCTCCCATCTCCACAGAGGAACTCTGGAGCTCTGTCAAAGTGACCATCAAGTTCTTGGTCACCTCCCTGACCAAGGCCCTTCTCCACCGATTGCTTAGTTTGGCCGGGCGGCCAGCTCTTAGGAGGAGTCTTGGTGGTTCCAAAGCGGCCTTTACATATTCTAACAGCCAAACTATCAGTTTGCTGAAATGTCAGCTGTTAGAATAACACATATGGAATCATGAAGTAACCAGAAAAGTGTTGTATTTTAGATTCTTCAAAGTAGCCACCCTTTGCCTTGATGACAGTTCTTTGCACACTCTTCGCATTCTCTCAACCACTTTGATAAGGAATGCTTTTCAGAGTTTTGAAGGACTTCCCACATATGCTGAGCACTTGTTGGCTGCTTTTCCATCCCTCTGCAGTCCATCTCATCCCAAACCATCTCATTTTGGTTGAGGTTAGGTGATTGTGGAAGCCAGGTCATCTGATGACACACTCCATCACTCTCCTTCTTGGTCAAATAGGCCGTACACCGCCTCAGAGGTGTGTTTTGGGTCATTGTCCTGTTGAAAAACATATGATAGTACCACTAAGTGCAAACCAGATGGGATGGCGTATCGCTGCAGAATGCTGTGGAAGCCATGCTGGTTAAGTGTGCCTTGAATTCTACATAAATCACAGACAGTGTTACCAGCAAAGCACCCCCACACCATCACACCTCCTCCTCGATGCTCCACGGTGGGAACCATACATGCTGAGATTATCCATTCACCTACTCTGCGTCTTACAAAGACACAACGGTTGGGACCAAAAATCTTACATTTGGACTCATCAGACCAAAGGACAGATTTCCACCAGTCTAATGTCCATTACTCGTCTTTCTTGGCCCAAGCAAGTCTCTTATTATTATTGGTGTCCTTTAGTAGTGTTTTTTTTTTGCAGCAATCTGACAACGTAGGCCTGATTCACGCAGTCTCCTCTGAACAGTTGATGTTGAGATGTGTCTGTTACTTGCAATTATTTGGGCTGCAATCTGAGGTGCAGTTAACTCTAATGAACGTATCCTCTGCAGCAGAGGTAACTCTGGGTCTTCCTTTCCTGTGGCAGTTTCATCATAGCGCTTGATGGTTTTTGCGACTGCACTTGAAGAAACTTTCAAAGTTTGACTGACCTTCATATCTTAAAGCAATGATGGACTGTCATTTGTCTTTGCTTATTTGAGCTCTTCTGGTCATTATGGGCTTGGTGTTTCACCAAACAGGACTATCTTCTGTATACCACCCCTACCTTGTCACAACACAACCGATTGGCTAAAAAAATTACTTTTAAGAAGGCACACCTGCTAATTGAAATGCATTCCAGGTGACTACCTCATGAAGCTGCTTGAGAGAATGCCAAGAGTGTGCAAAGCTGTCATCAAGGCAAAGGGGGCTCCTTTAAAGAATCTATAATATAAAATATTTTTGGACTTTTTTGGTTACTACATGATTACATATGTGTTATTTCATTGTTTTGATGCATTCATTATTATTCTACAATGTAGAAAATAGTAAAAATAAAGAAAAACCCTTAAATGACTAGGTGTGTCCAAACTTTTGACTGGTACTGTACATTTATATTTGGTTAATTTACACATCTGCATTAAAGCATAATAACTGTATGTAAAGTAACTATTAATGCATCCTTTCCATAGTGTACATTTTTATTTTTGATAATCCACTCTGTTTTTGTTGAGAATTTCAGGTTATTTAACCTAAATCTTTTAGTATTTCCATTTTGTCCATTTTCACCATATTTGACCTTTGACCCATTAAAAAGGGCCTTAAAAATCAACATTTCTGTAATGGCTTTCATTGGTGGAAGGAGAGGAGGACCAAAATGCAGCGTGGTACGTATCCATAATATCGTTTAATCGAGAATTAATACAAAATACAAAAAAAGAACAAGAGAATAAATGAAAACCGACACAGTCCCGTATGGTGCTAACACTGAAACAGAAAATAACTACCCACAACCCATAGTGGGAAAACAGGCTACCTAAGTATGATTCTCAATCAGAGACAACGATCGACACCTGCCTCTGATTGAGAACCATACTAGGCCAAACACATAGAAATATAACGTACAGAACAAAACATAGAAAAACAACATAGAATGCCCACCCCAACTCACGCCCTGACCAAACTAAAATAAAGACATAATAAATTAACTAAGGTCAGAACGTGACAATTTCACTGGACATCAGGCCTAACTATGTGTACCACCCCTCATTGTTTAATTATGAAGCACATTTCTTTTCAAACAATTTTTCTCGGTTGACTGGTCACTATCAGGCCCACTCAGAGGAGTAGACAGAACCAGAGTAAAACGTGGAGCGGAGCTGAATGGGCAGGCTGCCTGAGATCCCCCAACCCCTAAACAGGAGAAACACAATTTTCCCTTTTTGTGGAATTGATTTCCACCCTAAACCCTTTAGTGGATGACCTACATAATTTTGCTAAATTTCCAATCTACCATCATTTTGATACATTTCCAAAATAAATGTCCATCCTTTTTGTTGGAATCTTGCAACTTCGTGTTTTATGATTACAGTGGTTCCCAACTGGTCACTGCTAAATGAACCTGAAGTTATTAAGAGCCTAGGTGCTCAAACCCTCCACCAGGTGGTGTAGTCGATATTTTATGACATACGTTTGTCCTGCTGTTTTTCTTTTTTTTATAGGTTTAACCAATTTGAGCTCCAGCACATAGCTCCTTTTTTTCCAGCCCTTACATTCTAATTGGTAATTTCAGTCCATTTCCGAGGGTGTAAAACAAATCTTCAAAGGCATAACCATACAGCCATCTAGTTACAGGTATTGTCCTCTGATTCACTATTGACCGGGATTCTGTGAACCACACTTTAACACAGTTCAGAGAGGAAATTGTAATGATTAACCTTCACTTTTAATGGCCTTCCAATACATTAGCACTACGGAGTGGGGTAATTCAAGATGCGTTAATACTGTGTAATATCTTATCGCCTCCAATTGAGGGGATGGCCCATAAAAGGAGAGAGCTCTGCTGTTTGTTGTCAATGTCAGATGGGGACAGATGCTATCCAACAACTCTACAACAACCTCCGGAGCAGCTATACAGTTCAGGCAGTTTTCTTCAAGTAAAGAAGTTACTTGACTATAAATAAAGGTTAACTGAACACAGCACCAATATGAGAGATTACGATGGAATTACAGCTTTCTTGGGAACATGGGGACCCTTTCAGCGGACAATATTTTTGGCATTGGCCATCAGCATCCTGCCCAATGGATTTACTGGTATTTATATACTGTTTGTAGGTGATACCCCGCCACATGAGTGTTTTATTCCTGAGGATTATAATGTCAGTGACATGTGGAGAAATGTGACCATCCCCATGGTGACAACGAATGGTGTGTCACAGCGTAGTTCGTGCTCAAGACTCAAACTGGAGACAGTTAAAAACTTCTCTAGCCTGAATATCATTCCAAATGTGGATATCAACGTGAGTGAAATTGAGCTGGAGAGTTGCTTGGACGGTTGGAAATACAGCAAAGAGGTCTACCAGTCAACATTTGTCACTGAGGTGAGAGAAATGTATTGCAAATCACTGCAAACATGATTGACTATTACCAAGCACCTAAAAAATGTGTGTATGATAAAAAAGAGAATGAAAATCAAATATGTGATTGATAAACTTCCAATGCTTACATCAACAAATAATTGCAGTTACAGTCAGAAATGGGCAAAGTATACATTAAAATGCATCTTGTTACAAATACAAGATACTCGAAATGCCATTTGTATTCAACCAAAACACAAAATACTTTCGCAAAGTATTGTATGTACATAAAATACAGGTATATTGAGGTATTTTGTCATTTTGAAACCACAAAATACATTTGCGAGTGCCACGCATTCACTACAGCAACATTCTCAGTAACAGTAAAAAAATTAAAATAAACTTTTTATTTGCTATGACTGTGAAATGTGCTTGTATATCTACCTTAGTTGAATGCACTGACTGTTAGTCACACTGCTTAAGACCCTTAAGACCCACTGGGCTAAAAACTGGTGATTTCACCTATAAAATCAATGTGAGGATGTTGTATCAATGTGGGAAACTGATTGGATTTGCAAAAATCATCAACATAAAGGGAATTTGTCTTTTTTTCACCCAACTCTTTAACCTAAAACCAATGACATGGTGACATTCTGCTATGACCAAAATGTAAATGTAAAAATGTACAATTGCGCACTGGGTATTATTATTGACTCTTATCACATCATGGTGCTATCAGACTTCTGATACCAATGCAGGGTGAAAAGGGGTCACAAAATTGTGAATCACAAAAAAATAAATGGTATAGAAAATGATGATGTCTTTTCAAAATACAAAATTACAGGTCTCGAAAGTATCTTGTTTCAAAATACATTGGATTGTAGTTCAGGCCAGTGAAATACAATGACAAAATAATCAAATGTAATTTTAAATATGTATTTAAATTCAATGTAACAGAAATACTGTTATAGCACAGTGCATTGTAGTTACACTCCCCTAACATATTTATTTGGACAGTGAAGCTAAAAAGTTTAATTTAATTTTAAGTTTCATATGACGCAACACAATCTGTGCAGGACACGTTTAAAGAGAGAGTGATGAATCTGCATAGAATAACTAAGGGAAATGAATTGATTCTCCACAAACGATCATGGGCTTAACAAGATTGTTTGATGATCATCCCTGAGGTTTTCCTGAACTTTCTAATACCTTTCTGATGCAAATCATACCAAAGCAAACTTCCTTCAGGCTCACATTTGCCATTACCTGATTTGACATACAGTATCTGGTGCTATAACTTTTATTGAGATAATAGCAATTGTCACGTTCGTCGTAGTGAGGAGACCAAGGCGCAGCGTGATGTGAATACATACTTCTTTTAATAAAGAAATAACACTGAACAAACTAAACAAAATAACAAAACTAACGTGAACGCTATAATACAACGAGTGCAGACATGCAACTTCACATAGACAATAACCCACAAAACCTAAATGGGAATGGCAACCTAAATAGGATACCCAATCAGAGATAACGATAAACAGCTGCCTCTGATTGGGAACCAATTCAGGCCACCATAGACCTACAATAACCTAGACAACACAAAACACACATACCCACCCACGTCACACCCTGACCTGACCAAAATAATACAGAAAACATATATAACTAAGGTCAGGGCGTGACAGTAATAAAGTCAGATTCTAAAGATTTGTCAAATTATTTTACACATTTGTTTCTGATACCCCCAAGTGTCCTAAAATAGAAAATCAGATATTCAAAGAGCTTGACTATGTTAATAGTATCTTAAATATGAATCAATTTGACTTTGTGACCCCTCAACCCCCCTTCTCCGAAGGGTATGGCGGCTCACCCAGTGATATTGTTTTACAAAAGTGGCTCCCTCAAAAATATTACAGACTACCACTGCCCTACAGGTACAAATCAAAGGATTCTACGAGGCACCCAAAAGGGTTCGCCCAAAGGAACAAATGACAGAACTCTGTAACCGGATGGTTCTTCATGACCAACATCATATCGTAGGAAAACTTAATCCTGTCATGTTTTTTTGCTAAATGTAAGGCATCAACCTATTGAAGCTTCTGTCAATTGGGCATGCTTCTAGCAGGCTTTGCGGTGCTAGTTGATGCTTATGTCAATACATTGCAGTCAATGGGAAAAGATGATTAACACAGTGTTGATGCTTATGTCAATACATTCCAGTCAATGGGAAAAGATGAGCATCATCCAATTGATGCTTATGTCAATACATTGCATTCAATGGGAAAAGTCTCAACCAATTGACGCGTACATGAATACATTTGCAGTCAATAGGAAAAGATGAGTGTCATGAGGTTGACACGTCAATATATCGCATTCAGCTAGCGGCCATACTGAATGACGTCGGCAACGAAAACGAGGCTAGGGTGGGAAAATACAGAAGCATCTCCTTCAAAACAACGGCAGGCAAATGGACAAACAACCTGCAGATACTAGCACCAATTACAGTCGCGTCTATTGACAAATGGGCTGCTGAAGACCTCCGAATTCCAAAATTGGTCTAGACTAAAGGATACAGCAATTGGATCGAGCAATAGATCCACGATGTTAAAGGTAATTATACGATTGTGCAAGGCTTGCCTGCCGCTTAGCTAACGTTAGAGCCATCCAGCACAGTCAAGAGTCTGCTGTCATCAGCAATACTGCTGGCCAATATCATAGGTGTTATAAATGTAAATGGTACTTGTCCATCCTTCAAACATTCTATCTTTAAATTTCAGCTCACATCATGTGTTGTGAGCATAGTCTTGCTATTGAGAAAGGTCGCCGTAGGCAGACCTGGCTCTCAAAGGAAGACAGGCTATGTGCCCACAAAATGAGCTGAAAACTGAGCTGCACTTCCTAACCTCCTGCCAAATGTATGATCATATTAGAAACACATATTTCCCTCAGATTACACGGACTCACAAAGAATTTAAAAAACAAATCAAATTTTGATAAACTCCCATATGTGTTGGGGGAAATACCACAGTGTGCCATCACAGCAGCAAGATGTGCGACCTGTTGCCACAAGAAAATGGCATCCACTGAAGAACAAACATCATTGTAAATAGAATCCATATTTATGTTTATTTATTTTCCCTTTTTTACTTTAACTTTTTGGACATCGTTACAACACTGTATATACATAATATGACATTTGAAATGGCTTTATTCTTTTGGAACTTGTGTTCCAATATGTAATATGTACTGTTCACTTTTTATTGTTTATTTCACTTTTGTTTATCCATTTCACTTGCTTTGGCAATGTAATCACGTGTTTCCCATGCCAATAAAGCCCCTTGAATTGAATTGAATTGAGAGAGAGATCAACACTCACACATGACTTCATAGATGGTCATAGTTTCTAATCATATTTTCTAGAGGTTTTGATATATGAAGAAGGTCAAATTGAACTTAAGAGGTATAGAATATATATAGAATAAGTATGAATTAAAACAGGAAGGGCAGTTGAGTGATCTGAGACCTTTCATGGCCCTGCCTTTCGGAGCCTGTCAGGTTGTGACATGATGAGAGAAGATACAGTATGTTGTGAATAGTGCTATAAACATGTTGTGAAGAGGTTTTTGACCATTCAGGGACCTAATCTCAAACACTCATGAAAACATGTAGAAAATATTGTCTACACTTAAGAATGTGAATTTGGTTAAAGATAATAATTGCATTTGCTAATTTATAGGCATGAAAATAAAGATGCTTTAAAATGTGACATGTTTGAGATATTTCTGGACACTATAGGGGACGCCTAGGCCTTGTTATGGACAAACGTTTATACAAATAGCTTGGTATATGATATCTGCTCCATTTGAAGGGCACATGGGGACACAATGTTGGGTAATCACTGAAGGGGAATGTTGACCAACTGAGCATCTCAGTATACAGCTCAATAAACACACTTGGTGTTTTGTTACATTTCAGTGTTCTGTGATGTATTTCAACTGTCAAATTGGGATGCAAACTCAAAATTGAATACATTTCAACTCTATATCTGACATGGTAGAGGTGTGTTATTTTCTTAAGCCCATAACCATGTGTTAGGTGTATACTTTTGTTTCAAAGTAGATTTGTTTGTCTACCAAGAAACACTCTGTGTGACCCTGATTTAGCCCACTGCAGTAAAAGGTTAAGGGGTAAAATGATCTGTTTAAGTCATTAGTAATGGGCACGTCATTAAAGGGTACAAGGACATTTTGTAGGTGGTCTTTAGCCTGTCAATCATTTATTGCTTCATAAGCAGAAAACATTTGGTTCAAAGACACTTGGGGGACCCAAGTCACTAAGCATGTTGTGAACCTAGGGTCACCCTAGGTTCATAATATTGAACCGCATTAAGGCGTTAACTGTTAGACACTTAGAGAGGAGGAGAGAGCGATTTATTGCCACCAAGCTCCACATGCACACACACATGCACACATCCCAAGGACCCAATGACTCTTGTGTAGGGCGAGATAAACAGATCAGGGAGACAGCTTCCATTAATGGTAAATTACATTTAATTTAAAACTTGTATTTTCTTCAAAACCTTTACTACAGTCATTTAAACATGCATATTGCAATTATTAAACTTTACTATGCAATATTAAATGGCAACACCAATGTTTTATTTCCTAAACATTTAAATAAATCACACATATTATTATTACACAATATTACAGATTACCACCCAATAAATGTTTATATGTATAATTATTTTTGTTGTTGGAAAGACTGTTTTTTAAATGTATTTTTCTTAGAAAATACACTGCTCAAAAAAATAAAGGGAACACTTAAACAACACAATGTAACTCCAAGTCAATCACACTTCTATGAAATCAAACTGTCCACTTAGGAAGCAACACTGATTGACAATAAATTTCACATGCTGTTGTGCAAATGGAATAGACAAAAGGTGGAAATTATAGGCAATTAGCAAGACACCCCCAAAAAAGGAGTGATTCTGCAGGTGGTGACCACAGACCACTTCTCAGTTCCTATGCTTCCTGGCTGATGTTTTGGTCACTTTTGAATGCTGGCGGTGCTCTCACTCTAGTGGTAGCATGAGACGGAGTCTACAACCCACACAAGTGGCTCAGGTAGTGCAGTTCATCCAGGATGGCACATCAATGCGAGCTGTGGCAAAAAGGTTTGCTGTGTCTGTCAGCGTAGTGTCCAGAGCATGGAGGCGCTACCAGGAGACAGGCCAGTACATCAGGAGACGTGGAGGAGGCCGTAGGAGGGCAACAACCCAGCAGCAGGACCGCTACCTCCGCCTTTGTGCAAGGAGGTGCACTGCCAGAGCCCTGCAAAATGACCTCCAGCAGACCACATTTTGCAGGGCTCTGTTTCCCATGCTTGTTCAATGAACCATAAACAATTAATGAACATGCACTTGTGGAACGGTCGTTAAGACACTAACAGCTTACAGACGGTAGACAATTAAGGTCACAGTTATGAAAACTTAGGACACTAAAAAGGCCTTTCTACTGACTTTGAAAAACACCAAAAGAAAGATGCCCAGGGTCCCTGCTCATCTGCGTGAACGTGCCTTAGGCATGCTGGACGGAGGCATGAGGACTGCAAATGTGGCCAGGGCAATAAATTGCAATGTCCGTTGTCAGGATTTGGCCAGGATTGTTCTGATTTTGGCCACTAGATGCCCCCATTGTGCTTTTTTGACCCTTTTGTTTTCCCTTGTTTCCAGTTATTATTTGCACCTGTGCCTCGTTTCCCTTTAATGTATATTTTTGCCTGAAGAACTTTCCTTTTTACTTTATTAAAACACCGTCTCAAGTACTGCTGTGTCTGCCTCATCTTCTGGGTTCTGCCGACTATTAGTGGCTCAGTTTGCTAAGTGACTGTTCCTCACACCATAGACCCGAGTTCGTAACCGGGTCCTGACAGTCCGTACTGTGAGATGCCTAAGACAGAGCTACAGGGAGACAGGGCGGACAGTTGATTGTCCTTGCAGTGGCAGACCACGTGTAACAACACCTGCACAGGATCGGTACACCCGAACATCACACCTGCGGGACAGGTACAGGATGGCAACAACAACTGCCCGAGTTACACCAGGAACACACAATCCCTCCATCAGTGCTCAGACTGTCCGCAATAGGCTGAGAGAGGCTGGATTGAGGGCTTGTAGGCCTGTTGTAAGGCAGGTCCTCACCAGACATCACCGGCAACAATGTCGTCTATGGGCACAAACCCACCGTCTCTGGACCAGACAGGACTGGCAAAAAGTGCTCTTCACTGACGAGTCGCGTTTTTGTCTCTGCAGGGATGATGGTCGGATTCACGTTTATCGTCGAAGGAATGAGCGTTACACCGAGGCCTGTACTCTGAAGTGGGATTGAGGTGGAGGGTCCATCATGGTCTGGGGCAGTGTGTCACAGCAGCATCGGACTGAGCTTGTTGTCATTGCAGCCAAACTCAATGCTGTGCGTTACAGGGAAGACATCCTCCTCCCTCCCTTCCTGTAGGCTCATCCTGACAGCATATTGGATGACTGTCATTCATATTCCATTCACCCAGTTTAATGTAACAGCGATAGGTTCAGGCTACTACATAATACTCCAATTTTCCCTATACCCATCATGAGGTTGCTATAACCTAGCCTATGAATGAAAGTTTGTATGTAGGTACCCACAGGTCGAGAAACAAATTTGATGTGACAGACAGTGACATTCAATACCACCTTGCATACACTTGCCTGCATCTAGCTGATAGTGGGTGTAATCATTAGTCCAACAGTTGCAAACAATAGTTTCTACTGGACAAATTCAGGTATGTTAATCCCCGCTTTGTTCCGTTTGCTTCTGTTTAAGAAACATTTTTCAACAGAATTGGCGGAATGAATACAGGGGTCGAGCGTAAACACAGTTCACAGTTTCATAGCAGCCACGTTGTATTCCTTCTCGCATCTATGTTATGCACTCTCCTCCTTTCACCTCTTCTCTTCGCTTGTGGACTTCAATGCACAAGACATCAGCTGTATGTGACCAGGAGAAAAAAAACTTTCCAAGCCAAACCGCTACACACAGTCTACATCGTTGTCACAATATTAGCTAAAGTAACGTCATGCAGCAAGCCCCCAAACGGCTGACAGTGTATGTTTCTACAAAGCTATACAATATTGATAACATTAAATAATCAATTCATTGCATATATTCTTGTACCATATGAGAAATTATCAGTTATAAATGTATCTTTTTCTTCACTATGTTAGCTGCAACATGCTGTACTTTCTGCACACGCATGATAGACATTTCCTGGTCGGAGCACAACTCCGGCGCCGGTGAGCATGAGGAGCATCTATTAATCCTGCTGTATAATTAATTGCGGCCAGGTCAAACGAAAAACAAAAATTAACAACTCACTCGGATAAAATGTATCATAACTCTTGAGTCAGTAAACAGAGTCGT
Source organism: Salvelinus alpinus (assembly GCF_045679555.1). Taxonomy (NCBI): domain Eukaryota; kingdom Metazoa; phylum Chordata; class Actinopteri; order Salmoniformes; family Salmonidae; genus Salvelinus; species Salvelinus alpinus. The sequence goes on from NC_092086.1 coordinate 68,954,532, forward strand.
TCAAAAATAACAAATCGTTTGTGAACTGCACATCAAAACTTGATGCTGGTTTTGCTTTAGCTTGTCCAAAACACAGCGAATGCTGGTCGCCAGCAAAATCACAACAAAGTCTGGTCACCAGCAAAAACCAGCTAGACCATGCTGGTCAGAGAGGTTTGACCAGCTAGACCTTGCTAGTCAGACCTGCTTGACCAGCTTGAAATTTTCCTAGCACGCAATGACTACATCCCGCTTATGACTCTACACACTTGTTGGAGGCATTTGCAGTTTGTTTTGGTTGTGTTTCAGAGTCACATTTATTGTAAATAAGAGTAGAATATGTTTCTGAACACTTCTACATTAATGTGGATGCTACCATGATTATGGATATTATGAATAAATCGTGAATAATGATGAGTGAGAAAGTTACAGAGGCACAAAGATCATACCCCCAAGACATGCTAACCTATTACCATTACCGATAACAGGGGAGGTTAGCATTTGGTGGGAGTGTATGATATTTATACTTCTGTCAATTTCACACTTATCATTACTCACAATTAATTCATGGTTATCCGTTGTTAGGTTCTGAACAAACAGAGTAAAAACTCAAACTGACAACTAGGAAAATCTCAAACCAACTTTATTCATCCACTGGGTCATACAGCTGCAAAGACAAAGACATGTTTACACAATTACATATATTTAAACCCTCCTACTAGGCGGAGTCAACTTCTTGCACATCTAGACAGCCAATACATCTCTGTTGCTAGTCAGGAACTTAATTGGTTACTCTCACTGGTGTAGTCATGGCCCTGCCTGATGCTAGAACCTTCATGGGCGTGGAAGTATACTGTATGTGTGGGAAATAGAACTGTTCCTTCCTACTTCATTTGACCTGACCTCGGGTCGAATTCCTCACTCCTCCCTAATCCACAAATGTCCTACCTTATCAGTGACTGAAACCAGACTGTTGCCCTTTGCCTCCCTCCTTAGGAGCCATGAGATTTAACAATAACATGTTTTGACAGAAGTTAAAACTTTCTGCACTCCCCCTTGTCTCACTCAGTAACTTTCCATACACCTAGTTGTTATCCACCCTCACTTGACCCCAACATATACATTCCTTGTACATGTAAAGTAATCAATACATTCTAGTATGATAACATGAATTAGTCCATTTCAAGCTAGAACCCAACAGTACCTCCTTTTTTAATAGTAACTCCATACTGTTCAACTATATATAAACTTCGAAACTTTGAAAAAATAAACCATATTCTCAGTTGATTTGTATGTTTACACCGCCGAGACTTATAGCCTATGACCTATCACTGTCACGACTTCCGCCAAAGTTGGTACCTCTCCTTGTTCGGGCTGCGTTCGGCGGTCGTCGTCACCGGCTTTCTAGCTGCCACTGATCTACGTTTCTTTTTCCATTTGTTTTGTCTTGATTGTACACTCCTGGTTACCATTACGTTATAATTTATTCACTATTTAACCCTCTGGTTCCCACAGGGTTTTGTGCGTGTTTGTTCTTTGTTTAGTGTCCAAGACTTCTGTGAGCTGGTTTGTTTTCCCTGTGTGGAAATTATTGTTGTTTCTTTTCGTGTAAAGTACATATTTTATTCAGTTCTGTGTCCTGCGCCTGCCTCCATCCTAACCGCTGCACACTGACACTTGACAGAAACACGCACAGCATATGGAGTCAGCAGGTGCACCCAGTCCTCCGTTACCAGTGGAGGAGCGCATCCAGCAGCACGCGACAATGCTCCAAAATCTTGGCACAGCCATGTATCGCATGCTGCACACCATGGAGCGATGGGAGAGAGGGGTTTTTCCCATACCCCTATCAACTTCACCCCAACCCACACCGCTGTCCACCCCTCTGTCACCTGGACCCAGTGGGATTCGGCGTTGGTCCGCTATGAGGATTTCACCCGCCGCTTCCTAGCGATCTTCAATCATCCACCTAAGGGGAGAGCGGCGGGGGAACGCTTGTTCCATCTCAGACAGGGGATGAGGAGTGCACAGGACTTCGCACTGGACTTCAGAACCCTGGCTGCCAGCGCGGGATGGAATGAGAGGGCCCTGATCGACCATTACCGGTGTATTCTACATGAGGACGTTCGTTGGGAGCTGGCCTGCAGGGACACCACCCTTACCCTCGACCAGCTGGTGGATTTATCCATCCGGCTGGATAACCTGTTGGCCACCTGCGGACGTTCGGATCGGGGTCCGTCCATTCCATCCCCCAGCACCTCCGATCCTACACCTATGGAGCTCGGAGGTGCTGCTCTATGGGTGACCGGAGGAGGGTCCGTTTCCTGCACCACCTGTGGCCGCAGAGGACACACTGCTGGCCGGTGCTGGGGAGGTAACCAAGGGAGTTGAGGCATTAGGCAGGGCACTGGTGGATCATCCCAGGTGAGTAGGCACCCGACTCACCCAGAGCTCCTTGTTGCGCACATGTGTGTATGTATAGAATTTCCTGAGTTTTCCACGCATTCCCAGCATAAGGCGCTAGTAGATTCAGGTGCAGCTGGGAACTTTATTGATCGTTCATTTGCACTTAAATTAGGGATCCCTATTGTTCCTGTTGATGTGCCCTTCCCTGTACATGCCATAGATAGTCGTCCTTTAGGGCCGGGCCTGATTAGGGAGGTCACAGCTCCACTATGTATGATAACGCAGGAGGGTCATGAGGAGAGAATTACTCTCTTCCTGATCGATTCTCCTGCGTTTCCTGTGGTGTTGGGGCTTCCCTGGTTGGCCTATCATGACCCAACAAGTTCGTGGCAACAAAGGGCTCTCAAGGGATGGTCACATCAGTGCTCAGGGAGGTGTATAGGTGTATCCATAGGTGCAACTACGGTGGAGAGTCCAAACCAGGTCTCCACCATGCACATCCCCCCTGAATATGCCGATTTGGCTCTCGCCTTCTGTAAAAAGAAGGCGACTCAACTACCACTCCATCGACGGGGGGATTGTGTGATAAATCTCCTGGTAGACGCAGCACCTTCCAGGAGTCACGTGTATCCTCTGTCACAGGAGGAGACGGCGGCTATGGAAACATATGTCTCCGAATCTCTGGGACAGGGATACATTCGGCCTTCCACTTCACCTGCCTCCTCGAGTTTATTTTTTGTGAAGAAGAAGAATGCAGGTTTACGCCCGTGCATTGACTATAGAGGTATAAATCAGATCACGGTGAAGTATAGTTACCCGCTGCCTCTCATAGCCAGTGTGAGTCATTGCACGGGGCGCGCTCCTTCACCAAATTGGATCTCAGGAGCGCTTACAACCTGGTGCGTATCCGGGAGGAGGATGAGTGGAAGACGGCATTTAGTACCACCTCTGGGCACTATGAGTACCTCGTGATGTCGTACGGGTTGATGAATGCTCCATCAGTCTTCCAATCCTTTGTAGATGAGATTTTCAGGGACCTGCACGGGCAGGATGTAGTGGTGTATATAGATGACATTCTAATATACTCCGCTACACGCGCAGAGCATGTGTCCCTGGTGCACAAGGTGCTTGGTTGACTGTTAGAGCATGACCTGTACTTCAAGAATGAGAAATGTCTGTTCTTCCAACAGTCTGTCTCCTTCCTAGGGTACCGCCTGTCCGTGTCAGGGGTGGAGATGGAGAATGACCGCATTTCAGCCGTGCGTAATTGGCCGACTCCAACCACGGTAAAGGAGGTGCAGTGGTTCTTAGGGTTTGCCAACTACTACCGGAGGTTTATCCGGGGCTTTGGTCAGGTAGCGGCTCCCATTACCTCCTTGCTGAAGGGGGGACCGGTGCAACTGCAGTGGTCAGCTGGGGCAGACAGGGCTTTTGGTCACCTGAAGGCTCTGTTTACCTCGGCTCCCGTGCTGGCTCATCCTGATCCCTCTTTGGCATTCATAGTAGAGGTGGACGCGTCCGAGGCTGGGATAGGGGTAGTGCTGTCTCAGCGCTCGGGTACGCCACCAAAGCTCCGCCCCTGTGCTTTCTTTTCGAAGAAGCTCAGCCCGGCGGAGCGAAACTATGATGTGGGGGACCGGGAGCTGTTGGCTGTTATCAATGCTCTGAAGGCGTGGAGGCATTTGCTTGAGGGGGCTAAACACCCTTTTCTCATTTGGACTGACCACCGCAATCTGGAGGGCAGCGAGGAGAATGAACCCTCGCCAGGCAAGGTGGGCCATGTTTTTCACCCGTTTTGTTTTCACCCTATCCTATAGACCAGGTTCCCAGAACGCTAAGGCAGGCGCACTGTCCCGGATGTATGACACAGAGGAGCGGTCCACGGATCCCACTCCCATATTTACGGCATCATGCCTGGTGGCACCGGTGGTATGGGAGGTTGACGCAGACATCGAGCGGGCGTTACGTGCGGAGCCCACTCCCACCCAGTGTCCAGTTGTGCATCTGTACGTTCCGTCTGATGTCCGTGATTGATTGATCTGTTGGGCCCACACGTCACCCTCCTCTGGTCATCCTGGCATCGGTCGGACAGTGCGCTGTCTTAGTGGGAAGTACTGGTGGCCCACTTTAGCTAAGGACGTGAGAGTTTATGTTTCCTCCTGCTCGGTGTGCGCCCAGTGCAAGGCACCTAGACACCTGCACAGAGGAAATTACAACCCTTACCCATTCCACAACGGCCGTGGTCACACCTATCGGTGGATTTCGTGACGGATCTTCTTCCGTCACAAGGAAACACCACGATTCTGGTCGTTGTGGATCGGTTTTCTAAGTCCTGCCGTCTCCTTCCTTTGCCCGGTCTCCCTACGGCCCTACAGACTGCGGAGGCCCTGTTTACACACGTCTTCCGGCACTACGGGTTGCCTGAGTATATAGTGTCTGATCGGGGTCCCCAGTTCACATCGAGGGTCTGGAGGGCATTCATGGAACGTCTGGGGGTCTCGGTCAGCCTGACCTCAGTGTTTCACCCCGAGAGTAATGGGCAGGTGGAGAGAGTTAACCAGGATGTGGGTAGGTTTCTGCAGTCCTATTGCCAGGACCGGCCGGGGGAGTGGGCGGCTTTCATCCCCTGGGCAGAGATGGCCCAAAACTCCGCCACTCTTCCACTAACCTGTCTCCGTTTCAGTGTGTACTAGATTATCAGCCGGTCCTGGCACTGTGGCATCAGAGCCAGATCGAGGCACCTGCGGTGGATGAATGGTTTCGGCGCTCGGAGGAGACATGGGACGCTGCCCATGTGCGCCTGCAACGGGCCATCAGGCGACAGAAGGTTGAGCGTCGACCGCCACCGCAGTGAGGCCCCGGTGTATGCACCGGGGAACCAGGTCTGGCTCTCGACCCGAAACCTGTCCCTTCGCCTGCCCTGTCGGAAGCTGGATCCGCGGTTTGTGGGGCCATTTAAAGACCCGAGGAGACTGAACGAGGTATGTTATATGTTACAGCTTCCCCCTGATTATCGTATTAACCCCTCGTTCCATGTGTCTCTCCTCAGGCCGGTGGTGGCTGGTCCGCTCCAGCAGTCTGAGGTGCGGGAGTTTCCTCCGCCCCATCTGGACATCGAGGGGGCCCCGGCGTATACTGTGCGAGCCATCATGGACTCAAGGCGTCGGGCGAGGGGCCTTCAGTACCTCGTGGAGTGGGAGGGGTATGGTCCGGAGGAGAGATGATGGGTGCCGGTGGAGGACATCCTGGACCCTTCCTAACTGCAGAACTTTCACCGTCTCCACCCGGAATGCCCTGCGCCTCGTCCTCCGGGTCGTTCCGAGGCCGGTGTCGGCGCGCTGCTGGAGCCGCGCATCAAGAGGGGGGGGGGGGGGGTACTGTCACGACTTCCGCAGAAGTTGGTGCCTCTCCTTGTTCGGGCGGCGTTCGGCGGTCGTCGTCACCGGCTTTCTAGCTGCCACCGATCTACGTTTCTTTTTCCATATGTTTTGTCTTGATTGTACACACCTGGTTCCCATTACGTTATAATTTATTCCCTATTTAACCCTCTGGTTCCCACAGGGTTTTGTGCGTGTTTGTTCTTTGTTTAGTGTCCAAGACTTCTGTGAGCTGGTTTGTTTTCCCTGCGTGGAAATTATTGTTGTTTCTTTTCGAGTAAAGTACATATTTTACTCAGTTCTGTGTCCTGCGCCGGCCTCCATCCTAACCGCTGCACACTGACACTTGACAATCACACGATGTACACTCTTATTCCCCTCCTTTCATACAACTGATAATGACATTTCAGCTGGAGCGTTTGACTTTCTCTTCCTGCTTCAGGTTCCTAAGAGAGTGATAACAAAAGACTTGAAAAGCAAAAGAAAATAAAAACACAAAACATGACAAGTATTAGTAATGCGTTAAGCCATGCATAAACATATATGGCAAAAAATGAAGTTTGATAACATGATGATTCCCACACTCCCTTAGCCTGACTTTATGCCTTTGGGATACTGTTCTGCTGGGCTCCACAAAAATGAAGGCTCTATACAGCCCATGCTTGTACCCAGACTTCCTCTTCAGGCTGCAGGTTTACAAAAGGTGTTCCCACGCCATATCATCCTAACTCAGCCCCCGTCTCCTCCTTCTCCCTCCATGGCCACCCGATATACAGTACATGTGCGATGGCCTTTATCAACTGGACCTCATCTTGAGGTAAATCAGCACTGCATACACGTTTCCACATCAACGCCTTCAGAAGGGGATATCCCAGCAATGCTAACAAGGTAAACCCTGCTACCACTAACACTGCCCATAATCCATTGGGTCAGAAGTTAACATACACTAAGTTGACTGTGCCTTTAAACAGCTTGGAAAATTCCCAAAAATGATGTCATGGCTTTAGAAGCTTCTGATAGGCTAATTGACATAATTTGAGTCAATTGGTGGTGTACCTGTGGATGTATTTCAAGGCTTACCTTCAAACGCAGTGCTTCTTCGCTTGACATCATGGAAAAATCAAAGGAAATCAGCCAAGACCTCAGAAAACAAATGTAGACCTCCACAAGTCTGGTTCATCCTTTGGAGCAATTTCCAAATGCCTGAAGGTACAACGTTCATCTGTACAAACAATAGTATGTAAGTATAAACACCATGGGACCACGCAGCCGTCATTCAGCTCAGGAAGGAGACACGTTCTGTCTCCTAGCGATGAACGTACTTTGGTGCGAAAAGTGCAAATCAATCCCAGAACAACAGCAAAAGGACCTTGTGAAGATGCTGGAGGAAACTTTAGAAAAATATCTATATCCACAGTAAAACCGAGTTCTATATCGACATAACCTGAAAGCAAGGAAGAAGACACTGCTCCAAAAGCGCCGAAAATAAGCCTGACTATGGTTTGCAACTGCACATGGGGACAAAGATCGTACTCTTTGGAGAAATGTCCTCTGGTCTGATGAAACAAAAATAGAACTGTTTGGCCATAATGACCATTGTTATGTTTGGAGGAAAAAGGGGGAGGCTTGCAAGCTGAAGAACACCATCCCAACTGTGAAGCACGGGGGTGGCAGCATCATGTGGGGGTGCTTTGCTGCAGGAGGGACTGGTGCACTTCACAAAATAGATGGCATCATGAGGCAGGACAATTGTGTGGATATATTGAAGCGACATCTCAAGACATCAGTCAGGAAGTTAAAGCTTATTCACAAATGGGTCTTCCAAATGGACAATGACCCCAAGTATACTTCCAAAGTTGTGGCAAAACGGCTTAAGGACAACAAAGTCAAGGTATTGGAGTGGCCATCACAAAGCCCTGGCCTCAATTCCATAGAAAATGTGTGGGCAGAACTGAAAAAAGCGTGTGCGAGCAAGGAGACCTACAAACCTGACTCAGTTACACCAGCTCTGTGAGGAGGAATGGGCCAAAATTCACCCAACTTATTGTGGGAAGCTTGTGGAAGGCTACCCGAAACATTTGACCCAAGTTAAACAATTTAAAGGCAATGCTATCAAATACTAATTGATTGTATGTAAACTTCTGTCCCGCTGGGAATGTGATGAAAGAAATATAAGCTGAAATAAATAATTCTCTACTATTATTCTGACATTTCACATTCTTAAAATAAAGTGGTGATCCTAACTGACCTAAAACAGGGAATTTTTACTAGGATTAAAATGTCAGGAATTGTGAAAAACTGAGTTTGAATGTATTTGGCTAAGGTATACGTGAACTTCCGACTTCAACTGTATATCTCAGTCAGATGTGGTGGATGCCAAAGCACTTTGCTGAGAAAGTACAATGAGCCCTCATCCAAGGTCAATGTGACCTTGGATGAGAGAGAGATGTATGGGGATTAACAGTAAAACTACGGTAGTGTGTCCATTTTAATCTCTGAATGAGCAGCAGCTGGAGCAAACACAGATAAACTTGTTTGCTCAAGGGCTTAATGACAGGTTACTCCGTTAATTCTAGCATCTGCTGCTGTAAGCCTACACACAGAGTCAATCAACCCAGACATTTGCAGTGATGTACTGTCACATCCTTCCTCTCCCTAGTATTATTGCTCCTGATCCACAGTAAGGATAGAAAAGGAAGAAAGCGTCAAACTCCTGAGGAATTTGTATGCGCCTTTTGGGAGCAAGGAGTACTCAGAGGGGACCATGTGTTTGTAATGAAGGAGGTTTGATGAGTCAAGGCAGCGCACCAAAGCAGATCTGGAAACATGGCCTCCCAGCTGACAACGCACCCCGTCTACTCTGACTCATATTGACAAATGAGTGCATTTGGAAAAGGGCAACTGCAACAAATTGAGAGGTTGACGTGTGCCAGATCAATTCAGATAAAAAAATTATGTAACAGGTTCACCCATACACATTCAGACAGTGCTTCCATTTTAAAATTCACAAAGCAACAACAAAGCAAGGATGTTTCAGATTCAGGAATGTTCAAATAAAAATCTATTTATATTCCTAAAATAATTCCTTATTCATAAATCATGCAATGTTAAATCATTCAAACGTGCACACAGTACATTAAACCATGTGTAATAAGTGACTTACCTGCTGAAGCTGACAGGAAAAGATGAGCTGGATGGAGTTGACATCCCTGATCCATCCCCAAATTCCTGGCCTCTGTTCCAGCCATCACTGACTGAGGGCAGTGGCGGATACAGGCCAAAGACAGGCTTCTGATCCTGTTGTACGCGCACTGCCATCGATGTGTTTGCGCCGTAGTGGTAACTCAGCCCACTCATGGAGCCCACCGAGCTGTGGGTACCAGGTATGTCCAGGCTGGATATCTGACAGTAGCTCTGGCGCTCGTTCTCCTGCTTGATTACACCTGGGGTGTAAAGCTGGATGAAGGAGGTGTCAGCGTCCTTCTCTGTCTTGATGACAGGCATGGAGATCCCTGGGCCCAGTTGCTGCCGAATCTGGTCCGCACCCTTCACATTTTTACAGTTTCCCCCACTGCTACTGACTATGGGCTCGGTTTCCATGTTGCCGTCACCGAGCAGGGCATCATCCACTGACAGGGAGGAAAGGAAAGCGGCCTCGTCAGCCAGGTAAAACTCATTCAGGTCTGACAGAGAGCCAGGCAAGTCCAAATCCCGCAGAATGTCCAGCGTATTGTCACCAAGGAGCCTCTCATTGACATCCAAGTCCTTCAGTGACTGTCCAAAGCTGACTGTCCCCATGTCAAGCCTGTCCTTATCATTGGTGAAAAGTCCTCAGTTTTCAGAGGGAAAAGGTAATTAGAACATCCAAGTACGGAGCTCCCTGGGGTGTAGGATCGATTTAAATCTGAAATGCTCTCCTCCAACAGAGCAAAGTTCTCAAACAGTTGCTGCTGTTGATGATTCTGCTGCTGTTTCTGTGCGTTCTGCATTCTCAGGGCCTTGCCCATTAACTTCACTTCAGCCTCCTCTATAGAGAGTCCAATGGAGGCTGTCCCTGCTGTGGAGAGCTCACCCTGAATCTTAGTGACATTCAGTCCGTTAGAGGAGTCTCTGGCTGGAGGCTGGGGTGTGGAGCCAGGCAAATGCATCACGGAAGTTAATGTGGTGGACTTGGAACTGCCTGCGTTAACCGAGAAGCTTCCCTCTTCACCTCCATCTAAGCTCTTGTCCTGGTTATCCATTTCTTGATCCTGCTTGACACACACAGGGATGAAAGCACTGGTTTAGAAAGTGCTTGTAATTCAATTCAAAACGGCAACAGAGACTGATAATTAAAAATAATTGTCTGAATTTAAAATGGGTACTGTTATTTACAATGTTTCTATACAATGCAATAATTTCAACGCACATATTTGATATTTAAACCATATGATCACATCTCTCCTGGCTTCTACATGACTGACAATATGACAGCAGTGTAAATAATATTCCAATGTTGTAGCTACCACCAATAAACTAGCAAGAAATACCTTAAATCCAGAAATCAGAGGTGTAACCTATAATATAGACATTTGAAACAGTGTTTACATTAATATTTTAAGGTTACGCCCATTTTGTTTTGATATTTTCTGTATGCAAACATGAGCATGCTTTTTTGTTTCTCGTATCATCACAATGGGAAAGAGAAAGCACGCGCATGCTCGCACACGGAAAAAAATCACTTAAGAACAAATTCTTACGTACAATGAAGGCCTACACCGGTCAAACCAGGACGGCGCTGGGCCAATTGTGCGCCGCCCTATGGGACTTCCAATCACGGCCGGATGTGATACAGCCTGGATTCAAACCATGGTGTCTGTAGTGACGCCTCTAGCACTGAGATGCACTGCCTTAGACCGCTGCTCCACTCGGGAGCAAAGATCATTCCATCTAACCCATAACACGTTAATCACAACTGCTCGGCCACTTATAAAGTTATAAACATAAAGTTATAAACATACTTTTTCAAGTCAATTAGTCAGTTTCCCCCCCAAAACACTATTACGAATTCCTGCGCCTGTCTCCAATCATTTATACAACGTGACAGCTTAAAACTTATTGTCAATAGGGGGCGCTGTTTTCACTTTGGAAAAAATCGTGCCAATTTAAACGGCCTCGTACTCTAATCTAGATCATACAATATGCATATTATTATTACTATTGGATAGAAAACACTCTCAAGTTTCTAAAACTGTTTGAATTATATCTGTGAGTAAAACAGAACTCATTTGGCAGCAAACTTCCAGACAGGAAGTGAAAATTCTGAAAATGGGGCTCTGTTTCAGGGCCTGCCTATTCAACTGGCTTATAGTTATCGATATACATGCACTTCATACGCCTTCCACTAGATGTCAACAGGCAGTGGAAGGTGGAATGGGGTGTCTAGCTTGATCTGAGGTCAAATGAGAGCTTTTGGAGTGGCAGGTCAGGAATTTCCTTTGTCAACCAAGACGCGAGGCGGAGCTCGACATTAGCTTCTGAAAAGCTTTCGGTTTACACGGCGAATATCTCCGGCTCTGATTTGATTTGATACATGTGATAATAACATCGTAAAGTAGGTTTTTTCAACCGAGTTTTATCAGTTTATTCAACGTTTATTGGGACTTTTGGAGTTTTCCATTCTTTGCGTCAAGAGAGGGTGGGAACGTTATCAACCTTGGCTAGCATTGTGGCGCGAATTCAACAGAAGAAAAGGACATTCTAAAACCAAACAACGATTTATTCTGGACCAAGGACTCCTTGTACAAGATTCTGATGGAAGCTCAGCAAAAGTAAGAACAATTTATGATGTTATTTCGTATTTCTGTGGAAAATGTTGATTCCTATTCTCCGCCGTTTTGGTGAGCGCTGTCTCGTAATAACGCAAGCTGTATGTTATGGTAAAGTTATTTTTAAAAATCGAACACGGCGGTTGCATTAAGAACCAGTGTATCTTTGTGTACCTGGGTCTCCCGGGTGGCGCAGTGGTCTAGGGCACTGCATCGCAGTGCTAGCTGCGCCACCAGAGTCTCTGGGTTCGCGCCCAGGCTCTGTCGCAGCCGGCCGCAACCGGGAGATCCGTGGGGCGACGCACAATTGGCATAGCGTCGTCCGGGTTAAGGAGGGTTTGGCCGGTAAGGATATCCTTGTCTCAGTATGTAAAAAAATAAATAATAATAATAATAATAAAATGTATGCACTCTACTGTAAGTCGCTCTGGATAAGAGCGTCTGCTCTTGGCCGGTAGGGATATCCTTGTCTCAGTATGTAAAAATGTAATAAAATGTATGCACTCTAGTAAGTCGCTCTGGATAAGAGCGTCTGCTAAATGACTAAAATGTAAATGTAAAATGTAAAATGTAAAATCTTTCATTTGCCATACAACAAGTATTTTTATGTAAAGTTTATGATGAGTTCTTTGGTCAGATTAGGTGAGTGTCCAAAATAGCTCCGGACATTCTGGGGAAATGTTGCTACATATTCACAATGTATAACCACGGTTTGCAGCTCTAAATATGCACATTTTCGAACAAAACATAAGTGTATTGTATAACCTGATGTTATAAGACTGTCATCTGATGAAGTTGTTCAAGGTTAGTGATTAATTTTACATCTTTTGCTGGTTTTTGCGATAGCTACCTTTTGCGGTGAATAAATGCATTTGTGTGTTTGGCTATTGTGGTAAGCTAATATAATTCTATATTGTGTTTTCGCTGTAAAACACTTAAAAGATCGGAAATATTGCCTGGATTCACAAGATGTTTATCTTTCATTTGCTGTACACCATGTATTTTTCATAAATGTTTTATGAGGAGTATTTATGTATTTCACATTGCTCTCTGTAATTATTCTGGCTGCTTCGGTGCTATTTGTGATGGTAGCTGCAATGTAAAACTATGATTTATACCTCAAATATGCACATTTTTCAAACAAAACATAAATGTATTGTATAACATGTTATAAGACTGTCATCTGATGAAGTTGTTTCTTGGTTAGTGACTAATTATATCTCTATTTGGTCGGTTTTGTGATAGCTACCTATGCGGTAGAAACATGGTGAAAATATGCGGTTGAGTCTTTGGCTATTGTGGTTAGCTAATATAAATACATATTGTGTTTTCGCTGTAAAACATTTAAAAAATCGGAAATGATGGCTGGATTCACAAGATGTTTATCTTTCATTTGCTGTATTGGACTTGTGATTTCATGAAAATTATATTATATGATATCCCTGTCCCGTTAGGCTAGGCTATGCTAGTCAGCTTTTTTGATGAGGATGCTCCCGGATCCGGGATGGGTATCACTGAAAGGTTAACCGACCCTAAATGAAGACAGCTGGAATCCGACGCCGCCGCAACTTCGGCAGCTGCAACTGGCCCATCCGAAGCTGCCGCAACTTCGGTAGCTGTAACTGGCCCCTCCGAATCCGCTGCAATTGGCCCGTCCGACACCGCCACAACTTCGGCAGCTGCAACTGGCCAGTCCGACGACGCCGCAACTTCGGCAGTTGCAACTGGCCCTGACCAACACGCACAACGTTCCTGTGGTCGTCCTCGAGACCGGTGTCGTCCCGCTGCTGGTGCAGCCCGTCAGGGGAGGGGTACGGCCCAGAGGAGCAGTGCTGGGTTCCTGCAGTGGACATCCTGGACACTTCGCTGACCAGGGATTTTCACCATCGGCACCCTGACCGACCCGCACCACGACCATGTGGTCATCCCCGAGGCCGGTGACGTAGACCTCCGGAACTAGTGCATGGAATGAGCAGCAGTACTGGGGGAATCCGTGACATTCCACTGCAACTGGCCCGTCCGACACCGCTGCAACTTCGGCAGCTGCAACTGGCCTGTCTGACTGAAGCTGACACAACTTCGGCAGCTGCAACTGGCCCGTCCAACGATGCCGCGTTTATTGGGCTTCGTCCCGTCCCGTCCCTTTTCATGGCATGTTGTATATTTTGGGTGGAGTATTAAACCCCCCTATTAGGAATTTCTGCGCCTGTCTCCTAATCATTTATACAACGTGACAGGCAGTGTATGTTGAAGTTGTACTGCAATTACTGCATCCAGAAACTAACTGCTGTGTTACGATGTTGTCTTGTCGTCATTTTGCAATTCTACTGTGGTTATTTTGCAGTTACAGCATATAACAATTACTGGAATTCAGAATAAAAGTTACTGCAAGTTACTTTCACTTTTTGTAAAGAGTAGAGAAAATACATTTGTGTAAATTAGGAAATATGTGTATTTTGCAGTGGGATGTGGTGTGTGATAACGCGTACAAAGTTCCTTTGACCACATCAATTCACTACTTTGGTGCGCTGGTGGGAACATTCATCTCTGGCCAGATGTCCGACAGGTCAGTACTGTATCCTGTTATACTGTGACCCTCAGTGCTAATGGAGAATCATGTGAGGCGTGACCTTGCGTTCTTTTTCATCAACAGGTTTGGAAGAAAGCCAGCACTCTTCACTACAATAGTAATCCAGATTGTGGCCACATTCGCACAAATATTCTCCCCAAACTGGGAGGTATTCAGTATTATTTTCTTCTTTGTTGGCGCTGGATCAGTCTCCAACTATGTCATAGCGTATGTTCTTGGTAGGTTGAAAATAAGCATTCCTTGTAACTACAGTATCTCTTATGCATTTGGTAAATTTACTTAACTTGCATATCTGGTCCTAGGGACAGAAATACTGAGCCCTGGAGTTCGTGTGGTATTCTCCTCTCTTGGAGTGTTCCTAAGCTCTGCGATCGGCTACATGTTAATGCCACCTGTGGCATACTTCATCCGTGAGTGGAGGTGGTTGCTGGTGCCCATGGCAGGCTCTGGACTCATATACATCCCCCTATGGTGGTAAGCACAATGTTTTTCCCGCAAAACCTTCTACTGAGTCAATGATCTGTGGCCTCTTCTTTTAACAAGGTACATTACTTCTTGCATACTTCATTAGCCTGATTGCTCAAAGGGCTTCAGTTAAGTTTTTTATGACTGTGTATGATTTGGTATAGGGTCATCCCAGAGTCTCCCAGATGGCTGCTCTCTCAGGGAAGAGTTGAGGAGGCTGAGGCCATACTGAGAGACGCTGCCAGGAGGAACGGAGTTGAAGCACCAGAGGTCATCTTCACTCCCTCAGAGGTGAGCTAGCTTAGCTTAGCTACAGTTTAGCTTACGTCATTTCATAAAATAAACTTCCTAAGGATATGGAGTAACAAAAACCATCCACAGAAGAATTACAAAGGTGTCTATGTCTTTGAATCTGATGTAAAATATATATTTTAGGTACTAATCCAGTTTAAGTCACAGTCCATTTTGCTGCAGTACATAACCTGAATGAAGTAGATCAACCAATGGTAAATCATTTGAGAGACTAATGCATTCCTTCCTGTTTTATGGCGTAATCCAGGTCATTCATCAGAATTCTCTAGTTAAGGTTTCTGATGTGTTTTAACCAATGCAGTGAATCACTGCAGAATAACAAAAGTGAGATAGATGGTGGACATGTCCAGCCATCACCATCTTTTGCGATGTCTTATTAAGACATGTCTTGAGACGTATGAATGCAGCTGCCACTGTATCGAAGACATTGTACGCAGTGTATCATAGTGCACTGCGCCTTATTACGAGCGATATGTTGGCTGGCCCTCTTTTGAAGTCTCATAGACTGATGCATCAAACTGTTTTTGTTTATGAAGCCCTCCTGCATAAACTTCTGCCTTAACTTTCTTCATTGTTAAACTTAAAGACGTTCTGTACAGGATACCAGACCCGGTCTCAGGGATGACTAACTCTGGAGATCCCCTTTGATTTCCAATGAGTTTGGTATATCTGCTCTTAGTTAATTTTTTTTGCATCATGTGTGGAATGATCTCCAACGTTCTTAAACATGTTAGGAATTGGTGCCTCTAGGGCGTTTCAGAAAGCTGTTGGGGGACCTTTTATCTTGAAGAATGTGTCTGTTTTTTTTATGATTGTGTTTTGTTTTTTGTATATTGTGTGTAATTACATGTATTTTGTGTATATGAATGTGTAGTTTAATGTGTACATTGTATTTTTATGTGTATTGCGGTGCTATACAGGGCTTATCTGGAATAGAGACCTTGGTCTCAGCGTTGACTCCCTGTCAATATAAAGGTTAGATAAATCAAAATGTCTTAAATATATAAGACATCTTAGAAATAAGACATTAAGACACTAACTCAGTTACATTTTTTATTTAGGGCTATGGCAGTCAATTGAAAAAACAGTATTTCTGTCTTCTCAACTCACTATCACATACTTTTTATTTGGGGCTAAGACAGTCAATTGCAAATTAATCTGACATAATGTCTCTTATCTCACCACCACTAATGAGATGGGTGTGTTTGATGCATGTCGGGTCGGAGCTTCTCAAAGTAAGGGGGCGTGGTCGACAGTACGCACCTCATCTCTGCTTCAATCCAATTCCCATTCAACCTGGATTGATATTTGTTTTTAATGCAGACGAGAGCACTGAATCCAGCTTCACACAGATACTGTATGAGCTGACGAAGGGTACCAGGACTTTTAATGCTCACAAGGAGACGGCAGGGTATTCCCTTTGAGTCAGGAACCAAAACTCCTCTGTAGTGACCCGTGAATGTGTCATAAAGTAACCGACACTGCCACCTGGTGGAAAGTTTGCGCACCAGGACTCTTAAGATTCAGGTTCAATCAGAGTGGCCAGTGTGGAAGAGCTTCAACAAACAGTATAGATTTTGGGGGGGAACAGAGGTAGGTACAAATTTAGGCCACCCACTAATGGCCGAAAGTGGAATTTTATTCAACAAAAAGAAAAAAAGGTCTTTCTCCAGTTTAGGGGGTGGGGAAATCCATTCATGGTTTTCCTTCTGCTCTGTCCATTCCAGATCCACCCCCTGTGGGTTAGGCCTGTAGCACAAATAAATGATGTGCAGTACAATGCCACACATTTAACTTTGAATATATGGTTACAATAAACCAGAGTCTGCTCATTAAAATGAGAAATCCATTCATTAAAATCCAGTCCAATGGAAAATAGTTCAACTGTGAACGTCCCTGTTACTCCAGTCTGTGTTTTCCATCGATGATGTGGGCCAGAGCTCCGCCCCTTTTCCAGTTTCTGAGATCCTCCCTTTAACCCACCTTCCTCTACTTTCTTCACTGCCTCAGCATATGACAACTTCTGCTCTACTCTAACCCTGGAAACCTCAACCTGCCTCTCTCGCACGAGACATTTCTGATCCCCAGCCCCATGGGCACCCCTACAATTAACACATTCCACTACTTTCCCCAATACTACACATTCCTTTGTCTCATGCCCTTCTGCACATTTCTCACACCTTGGACCCTCCCTCCTACACACTGCTGCCACATGCCCATACGCTTGACACCTGTAACATCGTAATGTATTCGGCACATACGCTCGTATAGGATAACTTATATCCCAACTTCACCTTGTCAGGCAAAGACAACTTAAAAACTCAAAAGAACAGACAATGACTCTTCTGTTTCCCCACTCTCGCCACCCTGTCTGTGTCACATCAAACGACGAGTATCACATACACCGGGAATCTTTGCCCTCAGCTGGTCAACGTTTATATCTACTGCTACCCCAGTTATCTTTCATTGGTTCCCTTTTCTTTCCCCCATTCGTTTGACTTCGAGCGCATTCTTCCTCTGCCCAACACAAACAATTATTACCAGACCACTTCTAGTTATCCTCACCGATTCCACATGACTCAACTCTTTTTTCACCCACTGTGAAACCACAAATGGATCAGCCAAAAGGCAAGAGTCCACTTTTTCCATCAACTTCACTCCTACTGTCACAGACTCTTCTTCATCCTTATCCTCGGTGCATACCTCGGTCTCCGATAACTTTAACTCACCTACCACCTCCAATACTTCACCCTCATTCACTTCCATTTCTCCTCCTGTCTTCAGCTCCCTCTGCTTACACTTTCTACCATTCTTCTTTGACAAACCATCTTCCTTTTTTCCACAATTTTTATCCGACTCACGCTCACCGTCTTCTTCCCTCACTCTCTTAGACCTGTTCTCCCTCTCTTTTTCCCTCCATTCCTCCTCCATTTTCCAAGTACACGTCTCCTGAAGATAATACTGCCGCTCGATCCCTGACACCCATCTTGTACCTGCTTTTTCTCGGGACTCATGTTTCCCCTGACCCCATAATGAAAAATTTTATTTCTGGCTTCAAAACAAACACCACCGTCATTCTCTGCCGCCATGCTGCTTCTGAAAGGCTTTAAATACAGGTTTCAATCTGCAGTGAACCAATGGGAATACCCCTAAATTACTTTACTTGCATTCTCGCAAAGGGGGGGAAATCAGATGTGAGTTACTGCGGTTTTCTCCCGTTGTTACAGTCCTGTGAATCCACTCAGTGACAATCCAAAGCAAACCGTAAGTGAAATCACACAAAATGCGCACACAAAAAAAAGAGTGAGAGCAAGCCATTTCCTGGTAGAATTCAAAACAATTTATTTAGTCATACTCTCCTCCACTTTTCGCTGCCTGTCCTCGGGTGCACTTTGCAACTGCTTTAGGCCCATTTATTTTTCTCACTATTGGAGTTGGGAGGGGTGTCTTCCCATGTTCCTCCTTGGTGACCGTCTGGGGCGTTGGACATCTGTCTGCCCCTGGTTTTCCACCGGGGTCTCTCGTCGGGGGCATGCTCTGGAGTACCTTCCTCTGTTCCAGATTTGACCATATTTCCCTTCAGAGCACAATGGCATAGTCTTCCTCTGGGCATCCTTCCCCACTTTTCCACAGGCAGAGGTAGATTTTTCAGTGGGTAGACTCACCAGGTCTTCTATGGATGTATGAAAAGTTTTATTGCACACATGTTCAGGTTAAGATGTTACACCCACCTCGACTGCCCTTTCCTTTTCTGTGTGTGGTAGGGTTTGCGTCCCTTCTTGCAAGATGCCCTGCCTTCAGGGAGTGTCTTCTGCCGCACACATCTTCTACATGCTGAGGCCCACACCCATAGATCCTTTTCCATCTGGGACCAGTAGTAGCGTCGACTGAGGGCCGACAGCATCTTGGCCATTCCAACATGGCCATTTCTCCCATGGATTTGCCTGCATACTGATGCTTTTCTGGGTCCAAAACCCGACAAGTGAGTATCCCATCTTTGAGCTCTAGACTAGCCCACTCCAATAGGAGGCGGCGCACAGCTGCAGTCTCCCAGTTATTTTCTTCACCGGCAGGTCTTGCCTCTTGGGCAAAATATGGGTGTAGACATCTGAGGGTGGGATCTCGTTCTTGTCACTCCTCCCAGTGCTCAGGGTCCTGGCCCATTTGGACAATGTTCACCATGGTTGGTTCTGTTTGACAAATGAGAGGTACCAGAGCATCCCAACACAATCCATTGACATTCATTCATAATATGGATAGATTTCCAGGGTTATGAATTTAATTTCTTGAAATCACAATTTCTCTGTTCCTCAACACCAAGGTCACCACCTTTACCTCTGCCAGCACATACCCTATACATAGGGGATTTGCAAACCATTTTCTGCACTCAACGTTCAAGGTCCTCCTTGGGGCCAATCTCCTGTGAGGATGTTAAAACAAGCTTCTGTCATCAGGGTAAGTTGAGATCAAGTATTGATTAAAAGGTTCACATTTCTTCCATTTGAATGAGTTCAACTTCAGGGCATGTGCCTACCAAACTTGGCCTTTAGGTACAGTCTTGCTTGGGCCCTTCAAGCCTTCTCCAGTCACCTGGCCCGTGGTGACTGGGCTTAGTAGTTTAAAGGCTGCTCAGTTGCTTTATTGACACTTTCCTCATCCATACGCCCACTGGCTCTACACTCACAGCTCGATCTTGCTGAGGTTCGGAGTCCTCGTAGCTCTTCTCGGATGGTTTGGCTCAGGGCTGTCATCTGCCCATTACATTTGGTTGGGAATCATTGATGGACAGCAATAATTCAACCTTGCCTCTGATTTTCAATTCTTGCCCTGACTTCTAATGAGGCCATATCACCCTAAATGCAGCATGGCCAATGCAGACGTCAGATTGACCATACATCCAGATGCACAATGCACTTCTCTCTCCAGAATGCGTGCTCTCCCGCCAATCTGTGCACATTCATTGTTTCATAACTGCATTGTGTGAATTGTTTGCATTTGATTGTTAGTGTCTATCAATTCCCCGTGACACACTCTATATCACCAGTAGTACATTCACAGTTAATTCATATAATTTCTAGTCTACAATGTTTCTTACTTTGGTTACGGTTTAGTTTCAATTTGTTCAATATTATTATTCCAGTCTTCCTGTTCTCATTGTCGGAGTGGACACATTGTTTGCAGAGTGCACAAACTATGTTACACTTGTGAGAAAGTTTTGGTTTATTTCATTCCATTTATGAGTTCTGTCAATTTAGTCATTGTCTTTGTTTGGAGCGCTCCTGTCAATGTTGAGAAACACAGACGCATAGAACTAGGCCTATAGGCTACAGTACCTGGCCCGTGGGCAAATTTAGGTATATATACACGTACCCATTTGGGGATCTGATAGTATTTCTGATTGGCTTAACGCACCACCACTAATGACCTGTGGAGCTTCTCAAGGTAAGGTTTTCTTCACCTCAAACAGCAAGCAAACAACGTGTGTTTTTACCAGGGGCGCAACTTTCACTGGGGGTAGGGGTGACATGTCCTCCCCACAATCTGAAATTGCATTTTTGTCCCCAACAGTTGTATCATTTGAATGTGATACAAAACGAGGCAACGCAGTGCTTTTGGACCATGCGGATGCCTCTGAGCAGTCAGGTAAAATTGTATGTCCCCCCACATCTAAAACCAATGTTGCGATTTACAATAATTCCTCAATGTATTAGAACAATCTTTCCAGCTCTCTCCCTTTTGATAGCCACTCAGCGTGAAAGGGAAAAATGGCATGCTCTGATCCAGTGGAAACGTCATAAAATAGGCTTCTTATCAGTGCTTAGTTGATTATTGGAATCAGCTGTGTAGTGCTGGGGCAAACACCAAAATGTACACCCCTTGGGGTCCCGAGGACCTAGTTTGGGAAACACTGCTCTATTCAATATCAATATACAAATTCTCAATCAGGGGTTTTTCATAACTTTATTTGTTTTAATAAAAATGTGTTATTTTTTTATCTTGTTATTATCATTATAAAAATAGATACATACTGATTGTACAAAACATTAAGAACCGCTGCTCTTTCCATGACATGGTGAATCCAGGTGAAAGCTATGATCCCTTATTAAAGTCACTTGTTAAATCCACTTCATTCAGTCTAGATGAAGGGGAGGAGACAGGTTTAAGAAGGATTTTTAAGCCTTGAGACAATTGAGACATGGATTGTGTATTTGTGCCATTCAGAAGGTGAATGGCCAACCCAAAATGACTGCCTCGCCTGGTTCACCAACTCTTTCTCAGATAGTTCAGTGTGGCAAATCGGAGAGCCTGTTGTCTGGACCTCTGCCAGTCTCTATGGGGGTGCCACAGGGTTCAATTCTTGGACCTACTCTTTTTTCTGTATATATCAATGATGTCGCTCTTGCTGTTGGTGATTCTCTGATCCACCTCTATGTAGATGACACCATTCTGTATACATCTGGCCCTTTCTTGGACACAGTGTTAACAAACCTCCAAATGAGCTTCAATGCCATACAACACTCCTTCCGTGGCCTCCAACTGCTCTTAAATGCAAGTAAAACTAAATGCATGCTCTTCAACCGATTGCTGCCCACACCTGCCCGCCCTCCTAGCATCACTACTCTGGACGGTTCTGACTTAGAATATGTGGACAATTACAAATACCTAGGTGTCTGGTTAGACTGTAAACTCTCCTTCCAGACTCATATTAAGCATCTCCATTCCAAAATCTAGAATCAGCTTCCTATTCCGCAACAAAGCCTCCTTCACTCATGCTGCCAAACATACCCTCATAAAACTGACTATCCTACCGATCCTTGACTTTGGCGATGTCATTTACAAAATAGCCTCCAACACTCTACTCAGCAAATTGGATATAGTCTATCACAGTGCCATCCGTTTTGTCACCAAAGCCCCATATACTACCCACCACTGCGACCTGTATGCTCTCGTTGGTTGGCCCTTGCTACATATTCGTCGCCAAACCCACTGGCTCCAGGTCATCTATAAGTCTTTGCTAGGTAAAGCCCTGCCTTATCTCAGCTCACTGGTCACCATAGCAACACCCACCTGTAGCACGCGCTCCAGCAGGTATACTTCAATGGTCATCCCCAAAGCCAACACCTATTTGGCCATCTTTCCTTCCAGTTCTCTGCTGCCAATGACTGGAACGAATTGACAAATCACTGAAGCTGAAGACTTATATCTCCCTCACTAACTTTAAGCATCAGCTGTCAGAGCAGCTTACCGATCACTATACCTGTACACAGCCCATCTGTAAATAGCACACCCAACTACCTCATCCCCATATTGGATTTTTTGTTGCTCTTTTCCACCCCAGTATCTCTACTTGCACATCATCATCTGTACATCTATCACTCCAGTGTTAATGCTAAATTGTAATTATTTCGCCACTATGGCCTATTTATTGCCTTACCTCCCTAACCTTACTACATTTGCACACACCGTACATAGATTTTTCTATTGTGTTTTTGACTGTACGTTTGTTTGTCCCATGTGTAACTCTGTGTTGTTGTTTTTGTCGCACTGCTTAGCTTTATCTTGGCCAGGTCGCAGTTGTAAATGAGAACTTGTTCTCAACTGTTCTACCTGGTTAAATAAAGGTGAAATAAATAAAAATGTAAGTGCCTTTGAATGGGGTAAGGTGGTAGGTGCCAGGGGTACCAGTTTGTTTCAAGAACTGCAACGTTGCTGTTTTTATTTAAGCTCAACGGACTTTGTAGAGTGGTGTGATGAATCACACTTGGTCCTCAATACCAACAAGACCAAAGAGATGTGCATAGACTTCAGGAAGCGAACAACACCCACCTCTGCAACATCTACTGTATCAGAAGTCAGATCATAGAGATTGTAGAGGGATACAAATATCTGGGTGTCCTCTTGGACAATAAGCTTCAGTGAAGTAGATACACAGACCTGATCTACAAAAAGAGTCAGCAGACACTGTACTTCCTCGAAAAGCTGGGATCTTTTAAAGTTGACTGTACTACAGTGACTCTGTTCTATGAATCTTTCAGAGCATTTAAACTGTTTATATTGTTCGTTGGTTTGGCAATGCCACTGTCAGCCAGGAAAATATGCTGAGAATGATTATTCCTAAAGCAAGCAAGGTACTTGGAGTCAAACTGAGAGGCTTGGATAATATCTTTAAGGTCAGGGCCCTCAGCAAGGCTCACACAATCCTTTTAGACCAAAACCGCCCCCTGTACCTGGACTTTGAACTACTCGCCTCTGGGTGCAGGTATATGGCACCCCTCCCCCTCCCCGACAGGAAAAAAAAAACTAGGCAATCATTTGTACCAAGTGTGATATCCCTCCTAAACAGCTCGGGCTGAAGTTCAAATCCAACAAGCAAGCCCAGCAGGCTAGTCCCTTTCATTGGTATGTACTGTGTGTTACAGTTATGAATTTGTATTTTCAATTTATTTTCTATTGTATTTAAACTCCACTTCAAACATGTACATGATACTGCAACAACATTTCCCCATGGGGACATTAAAGTATGTAAAGCAAAATAAAAAACACCAAGCCAACTTGACACAACTGTGGGAAGCATTGGAGTCAACATCCCGGTGGAAAGCTTTCGACTCCTTGAAGAGTCCATGCCACGACGAATTGAGGCTATTCTGAGGGCAAAAGGGGGTGCAACTCAATATTAGGAAAAAGCATCTAATGCTTCGACACTCAGTGTGTATATATATATATATATATATATATATATATATATATACACTGTTGAAGTCAGAAGTTTACATACACTTAGGTTGGAGTCATTAAAACTCGTTTTTCAACCACTCCACAAATTTCTTGTTATCAAACTATAGTTTTGGCAAGTCGGTTAGGACATCTACTTTGTGCATCACACGAGTAATTTTTCCAACAATTGTTTACAGACAGATTATTTCTCTTATAATTCACTGTATCACAATTCCATCGGGTCAGAAGTTTACATACACTGTTGTCTGTGCCATTAAACAGCTTGGAAAATTCCAGAAAATGATGCCATGGCTTTAGAAGCTTCTGATAGGCTAATTGACGTAATTTGAGTCAATTGGAGGTGGACCTGTGGATGTACTTCAAGGCCTACCTTCAAACTCAGTGCCTCTTTGCTTGACATCATGGGAAAATCAAAAGAAATCAGCCAAGACCTCAGAAAAAGATTGTAGACATGCACAAGTCTGGTTCATCCTTGGGAGCAATTTCCAAATGCCTGAAGGTACCATGTTCATCTGTACAAACAATAGTACGCAAGTATAAACACCATGGGACGCGTTCTGTCTCCGAGAAATGAACGTACTTTGGTGCGAAAAGTGCAAATCAATCCCAGAACAACAGCAAATGACTTTGTGAAGATGCTGGAGGAAACAGGTACAAAAGTATCTATATCCACAGTAAAACAAGTCCTATATCGACATTACCTGAAAGGCCGCTCAGCAAGGAAGAAGCCACTGCTCCATAACCGCCATAATCCAGACTATTGTTTGGCCATAATGACCATCGTTATGTTTGGAGGAAAAAGGGGAAGGCTTGCAAGCCGAAGAACACCATCCAAACCGTGAAGCACAGGGGTGGCAGCATCATGTTGTGGGGTGCTTTTGGACAATGACCCCAAGAATACTGCCAAAGTTGTGGCAAAATGGCTTAAGGACAACAAAGGTATTGGAGTGGCCATCACTAAGCCTTGACCTCAATCCGATAGAAAATTTGTGGGCAGAACTGAAAAAGCGTGTGCGAGCAAGGAGGCCTACAAACCTGACTCAGTTACACCAGCTCTGTCAGGAGAAATGGGCCAAAATTCACCCAACTTATTGTGGGAAGCTTGTGGAAGGCTACCCAAAATGTTTGACCCAAGTTAAACAATTTAAAGGCAATGCTATCAAATACTAATTGAGTGTATGTAAACTTCTGACCCACTGGGAATGTGATGAAAGAAATAAAAGTAAAATAATAAATAAATAACTCTCTCTACTATTATTCTGACATTTCACATTCTTAAAATAAAGTGGTGATCCTAACTGACCTAAGACAAATTATTTTTTACTTGGATTAAATGTCAAGAATTGTGAAACTGAGTTTTAATGTATTTGGCTAAGGTGTATGTAAACTTCTGACTTCAACTGTATATGTATGTATGTATGTATGTATGTATGTATGTATGTATGTATGTATGTATGTATGTATGTATGTATGTATGTATGCTTGTTAAAATGTTGTCAAGCGCTTTCCATTGCATGTCTTCATGACATGGCACAAAATGTCATGGTGTGTCTACAGACACAATCCGTGTCTCAAGACAAGTCTTAGAAATGTGTTTTAAGATGACTCAAGACATCTTGAGAAACGGGATGGCTGGGTATGAATTTACTCTTAACAAATGTCGACCATTATTTTTTTTTGCTTTTCTAAATGATGTATCCTGATGATGACTTACCCACATATCACCAGGTAGAAGATGCTCTGGCCATGAAGGACATGAAACACAACATTCTGGATGTCATGAGGAACAGCAACATGCTCTCAGTCACAGTTCTGTGTTCCCTTCTGTGGTAAGTCCTAGCATCTGAAGTCCTCAACAATCTCAATGACTCTGAATGTGACTTTGTTTGTGCCTGTTCATCATGCTCAGTAGGATCTGTATCTTTGATTTCCCTTCTCTGCAGGATGATAATCTCCTGTGGTTACTTTGCCCTGATTTTGAACACCACCAACCTCAATGGAAATCCCTATATCAACTGCTTCCTGTCTGGAGTTGTAGAAGTGCCAGCCTATTTCATCGCCCTGGTGCTGCTCAGATACTGTTCCAGACACTTATGCCAGTCCTCCACTCTCTTCCTAGGTGGCACTGTTATTCTCTTCATTAACATTGTCCCAACAGGTAAAATTAATAGACAGTCTCAGAGGGAGTCTCATTGACAGATATTTATAGACATCACCCAATTTACACATGGCTGACTCTCTATGTTTCAGATCTCCCAGGAGTGGCCATCTTTCTGGAAATGGTGGGGAAGTTTGCCATCACCACAGCATTCTGTGTGGTGTACGCCGTCACGTCGGAGCTCTTCCCCACCGTGGTTAGGAACATGGCTATGGGGACGTGCTCCATGGCAGCACGCATAGTCACCATCCTCTCCCCCTTCATCATCTACCTCGGTAAGACCTGACTCACGGTCACTTTCTTTGTTCAGTGGAGATGAACAAGATTGAGCGGACGTAAATTGACAATGTCTCTCACTGTGAATTTGCTTTGCTGATATTCAGACCCCTCCCTTGGTACTGAAAACGTCTTAATTTATTTTTTTGCAGGAAATTACTACAAGTACCTCCCATACATATTGATTGGTAGCCTGGCAATATTTGGGGGGCTGTTCTGCTTCATTTTACCTGAGAGTTACGGGAGGGTGTTGCCAGAAACCATCTCACAGATGCAACAAATCAAAGGGTGAGTTTGACTGTCCGTCCTTCTTTATGTCCATCCGTATATATATGAATGAAGAATTGTTTCAAATACGTGTTTTTGTCTTTTCTACAGGTGTCGATGCAACACAGACCAAGACACCAAAAACATTGATAGCAAATCTGAGTTTCGGAAGGAGTCTAAATTGTGAATCTTGTTCTACTATACAATTTTTTTCTCTTGTGGTGTATTAAAACTACAAAACAGTATTCTGGTTTGTAATTATTAGCTATCTTTTTCTTTATGAAATTGTACAGTGCATTCGGAAAGTATTCAGACCCCTTGACTTTTCCACATTTTGCTACATTACAGCCTTATTCTAAAATTGATTAAATTGTTTTTTTCCCTCATCAATCAACACACAACACCCCATAATGACAAAGCAAAAACAGTTTTTTTGTTGTTGTTGAAAAAGATATCAACATATACTGAAATATGATATCTACATAAGTATTCAGAACCTTTACACAGTACTATGTTGAAGCACCTTTGGCAGCGATTACAGACGTAAGTCTTCTTGGATATGATACTACAATCTTGGCACACCTGTATTTGGGGAGTTTCTCCCATTCTTCTCTGCAGATCCTCTCAAGATCTGTCAGGTTGAGCGTCGCTGCACAGATATTTTCAGGTCTCTCCAGAGATGTTCGATCGTGTTCAAGTCCGGGTTCTGGCTGGGCCACTCAAGGTCATTCCAAGAGTTGTTCCGAAGCCACTCCTGCGTTATCTTGGCTGTGTGCTTAGGGTCATTGTCCTGTTGGAAGGTGAACATTCGCCCCAGTCTGAGGTCCTGAGCGCTCTGGCAAAGGTTATCATCAAGAATCGGTCTGTACTTTGCTCTGTTCATCTTTCCCTTTAATCCTGACTAGTCGTCCAGTCCCTGCCGCTGAAAAACATCCCCACAACATGATGGTGCCACCACTATGCTTCACCGTAGGAATGGTGCCAGGTATCCTCCAGACGTGACTTTAGGCATTCAGGCCAAAGAGCTCAATCTTGGTTTCCTCAGACCAGATAATCTTGTTTGGTCTGAGAGTTCTTTAGGTGCCTTTTGGCAAACTCCAAGTGGGCTGTCATGTGCCTTTTACTGAGGAGTGGTTTCCCTCTGGCCACTCTACCATAAAAGCCTGATTGGTGGAATGCTGTAGAGATGATTGTCCTTCTGGAAGTTTCTTCCATCTCCACAGAGGCACTCTGGAGCTCTGTCAGAGTGGCCTTCAGGTTCTTGGTCACCTCCTTGACCAAGGCCCTTCTCCCCTGATTGCTTAGTTTGGCCAGGCGGCCAGCTCTAGGAAGTCTTGGTGGTTCCAAGCTCTATGGACAGTTCCTTCGACCTCATGACTTGGTTTTTGCTCTGACATGCACTGTCAACTGTGGGATCTTATATAGACAGGTGTGTGCCTTTCCAAATCATGTCCAATCAATTGAATTTACCACAGGTGGACTCCAACCAATATAGAAAAATCTCAAGGATGATCAATGGAAACAGAATGCACCTGAGCTCAGTTTAAAGTCTCATAGCAAACTTTCTGGATACTTATGTAATAAGGTATAACAGTTTTTTTATTTTTTATAAATTAGCAAAAATTTCTAAACCTGTTTCGCTTTGTCATTATGGGATATTGTGTGTAGATTGATTCCATATGCACAAAAAGCTTATTTATATCAAATTGTATACACAAATGTGTTTACATCCCGGTTAGTAAGCAGTTCTCTTTTGCCAAGATAATCCATCCACATGACAGGTGTGGCATAACAAGATGCTGATTAAACAGCATGATAATTACACAGGTGCACCTTGTGCTGGGGACAATAACAGGCCACTCTAAAATGTGCAGTTTTGTCACACAACATAATGCCACAGATGTCTCAAGTTTTGAGGGAGCATACAATTGTCATGCTGACTGCAGGAATGTCCACCAGAGCTGTTGCTAGATACTTTTATGTTGTATTCTCTACCATAAGCCTCCTCCAATGTTGTTTTAGAGAATTTGGCAGTACGTCCAACCAGCCTCACAACCGCAGACCAAGTGCATGGCGTCGCCAGGGAGAGCGGTTTGCTGATGTAAACGTTGTGAACAGAGTGCTCCATGGTAGGGTTATGGTATGTGCAGGCATAAGCTACTGTACGGACAACAAACACTATTGCATTTTATCGATGGCAATTTGAATGCACAGAGATACCATGACAAGATCCTGAGGCCCATTGTCGTGCCATTCATCCGCCGCCATCACCTCAGGTTTCAGCATGATAATGCCTGGCCACGTGTTTCAAGGATCTGTACACAATTCCTGGAAGCTGAAAGTGTCCCAGTCCTTTTCTGGCCTGCATACTCACCAGACATATCCCCCATTGAGCGTGTTTGGGTTGCTCTGGATCGATGTGTACAATAGCGTGTTCCAGTTCCTGCCAATATCCAGGTATTTCGCACAGCCATTGAAGAGGAGTGGGACAACATTACACATGCCACAATCAACAGCTTGATCAACTCTATGTGAAGGAGATGTGTCGAGCTGCATTAGGCAAATGGTGGTCACACCACATACTGACTGGTTTTCATATACACGCAACTACCTTTTTTAAAGTTATCTGTGACCAAGAGGTGCATATTTGTATTCCCAGTCATGTGAAATCCATAGAGTAGGGCCTCGTGAATTTATTTCAATTGACTGATTTCCTTATGTGAACTCAGTAAAATCTTTGAAATTGTTGCATGTTGCATTGCAATTTTTGTTCAGTATATATAGCCAAGTTAACCTTACTCATTGTGTTTCTATTGGGTAAAATCGTCTGCCACATGGCATATATTGTTACTCCTTATTGTGTTTGACTTTTCTATTATTGCTCTATTTTCTTTCTCTCTGCATTGTTGGGGAGGGCCCATCAAAGTATTTCACTGTTAGTCCACACCTGTTGTGACAAATCCCATTTGTTTTGAATTGAACACTTCTCCTGTGCCTTATGTTGGTTTTGAGGTTACGTCATGTATTTAAGTTAAATGACAATCATTCTTATTTGAATTGAAATATGCACTTTTATGATCATATTTGTTTTCCGTAGAGCAGATTGTATTGAATTCTATGCATAAAGATCGTTGCAGGTTACTTAGATTATCAATTAGATCCTATTGAGGTGACTAATGCTCAAGTATTTTGTTTGGGTCCTTTGTAAAAGTGTATGAATAATTTGAGGGCAGAGGCTTTTTCTAGATTCATGTCATCTGTGTCTGATGACATAATGTGACAAAGTGATGATGTACTGTGACATCTAGAGGCCATATGCTGATATCATATTTGAATGTCAGGAAGGTAAAACAATGTGTGGTAAGTTCATATATTTTTTACATTGCGTTGAATTCATTTTCATGACTTCACTTCCAAGCACCACTTTGGTGAAGAATCAGTGACTATTATATTATATTGTATTTAATATGCAATATGCAGATTTCTCCTATTCAAGTATTATTCAAGCCAGGTGGTTTACTACTGTGTAAAATGTGATCCTCCAGATTTGTGAGATAAGGTCAATTAATATACACTTCCTTTAGGTTTTAGTGGGCATGTGTGGAAATTGTCTTGAGGTAGATAAGGTACAGAGGAGTTGTTGGAATTACACCCCTTTGTAATTCTATGTAAACGTAATATAAATATGACTTTACTGTACTGCACATCTAATCTTCATACAACCAGCAGACAAAATTAATGGTTAAGCTACAAAACTTATCTCAGCATTTGGACTTTAACCTCGCACAGGTTAAAAGATAAAGGAAGATCCTCTTGAATTTTAACTTGGGTGCCCGGCTGACATTTCATAACTGCGTAACTGCTGAGTTATGTATAAAGAGTCCCATAACCTCTCGAGCCTTATGAGTGGCTGCTGCTCCACATGTGTGCAATGTGCAAGCAACTGAAAAACCTTGTGAGCGGGAGTAGCCAAGTTCGTGATTATGATGAAATTACGTCTTTCTTGGGAACATGGGGACCCTTTCAGCGGACGATTTTCTTTGCATTGGCTGCCAGCATCCTCCCAAATGGGTTTGTTGGTATTTATATTGTGTTTGTAGGTGATACACCACCACACCAATGCTATATTCCTGAGGAGTATAACGTCAGTGAGACGTGGAAAAATGTGACAATCCCCATGGTTACAATGAATGGTGTGTCACAGCTTAGCTCTTGCTTAAGGCTCAAATTGGAGACCGTTAGAAACTACTCTAACCTTAACATCGTCCCAAATGTGGATATCAACGTGAGTGAAATTGAGCTGGAGAGTTGCTTGGATGGTTGGAAATACAGCAAAGAGGTCTACCAGTCAACAATTGTCACTGAGGTGAGTCAGGAATATTCACAATATACATTCTACTTTCATTGTAACATGTAAAATATCACACATTTTACAGTACAAAACAATTGTCTAAAATCATATGTACACACCTTGTAATCCAGGAAAATGGGTAAATATGGAATGATATCTATACAACAAGGAACTTTGTTTTTAAAGTTCAAGAATGAGTTTCCTTGAAGGGTGTCGAGATAAAGTCCACAAGCCCTCAATGGCATATGCAGTCAGCTTAACTTGACATTTTCACATTTCATGTCAACTTTTGAAGAGAGCTAAAATGACCTGTATCAAATATTAACCGTCTGCGGTCGGGGAAAACAGTCTTCTGTTGAAGAGCACAGTGTCAATGATTCTTTTGACAAATCATTATTTAGTGCACTGATTCCTTAGACGAATCGTGCTTGAAGTGGAGGCAGAGATTTTAAGGTTTTTAACCGGACAGTTTGTGGTGCTTCTGTGGTGACGAGGTGACAAATCTTCTGTTTCTACTAGTTCTGATTTTGACACTTTTGCTCCCAGAATTAAATGAAGTGGCTACCCTCATGCTGGGCTGGGAGCAACACAGACCTATAGATCCATAGTCGAGGATTCCTCCAAATATACAAAGGGTTCCATCTTCTACACTGATTAGTAGCTGATCTGTCTGTCACTAATGGTTTGTTTTGCAGTGGGACCTGGTATGTGACAATGAGTTCAAAGAGCCTCTGACATCCTCAATATACTTCCTTGGTGTTCTGGTGGGAACCTTTATCACAGGACAGCTGTCCGACAGGTGTGTATGACAGAGACAAGTTTGGAAAGAATGAAGAACATCATATCCATAAGGACTTCTGTGGTTCTTACATTGAGTTGTTGTCACGTTCCTGACCTGTTTTCTGTTGTTTTGTATGTGTGTGATGGTCAGGGCGTGAGTTTGGGTGGGCATTTCTATGTTTTCTGTTTCTATGTTGGTTTATGGGTTGCCTGGTATGGCTCTTAATTAGAGGCAGGTGTTTGGCGTTCCTCTAATTAAGAGTCATATTTAGGTAGGTGTTTTCACAGTGTTCGTTGTGGGTGGTTGTCTCCTGTGTTTGTGTTTGCTTTGCACCATACGGGACTGTGTCGTTCGTTCGTCTGTTTTTGTAGTAAGTACTTGTTCGTTCTGCGTGTGTATTGTAAGTTCGTCGTTCTAAGTCTGTCTACTTTCGTTTTGTTATTTTGTATTCTCTTTAAGTATAGTTTGTTTTGTTCTGGTTTAAATAAATTACGTCATGTCATTTCAACACGCTGCACCTTGGTTTAATTCCTGCCCCTCTTCGTATGAAGAGAGAGAGGAACGACGTTACAGAACCACCCACCAATCCAGAACCAAGCAGCGTGGCAACGGGCAGCAGCAACAGCAGCAGCAGTATAAGGAGGAATGGACATGGGAGGAGATTCTGGACGGTAAAGGACCCTGGGCACAGCCAGTGGAGTGTCGCCGCCCCAAAGCGGAGCTGGAGGCAGCGAAAGCGGAGAGGCGGCATTATGAGGCGCTTGCAAGGCAGAGTGGCTGGAAACCCGAGAGTAACACCCAAAAATTTCTTGGGGGGGGCTAAGAGGTAGTGGGCCAAGGGCAGGTAGGAGACCTGCGCCCACTTCTCAGGCTAACCGTGGAGAGCGGGAGTACGGGCAGACGCCGTGTTACGCAGTAGAGCGCACGGTGTCTCCTGTACGAGTGCATAGCCCAGTGCGGGTTATTCCACCTCCCCGCACTGGTAGGGCTAGATTGGGCATTGAGCCAGGTGTCATGAGGCCGGCTCAACGCGTCTGGTCTCCAGTGCGTCTCCTCGGGCCGGCATACATGGCACCTGCCTTTCGCATGGTTTCCCCGGTTCTCCTACATAGCCCGGTGCGGGTTATTCCACCTCCCCGCACTGGTCGGGCGACCGGGAGCATTCAACCAGGTAAGGTTGGGCAGGCTCCATGCTCAAGAGAGCCAGTAAGCCTACACGGTCCGGTATTTCCGGCACTACCTCCTCGCCCCAGCCCAGTACCACCAGTTCCAGCACCACGCACTAAGCCACCTGTGCGTCTCCAGAGCCCTGTTCCTCCTCCACGCACTCTCCCTATGGTGCGTGTCTCCAGCCCAGTGCCTCCAGTTCCGGCACCACGCACTAAGCCATCTGTGCGTCTCCAGAGCCCTGTACGCACTGTTCCTTCTCCCCGCACTCGCCCTGAGGTGCGTGCCCTCAGCCCGGTACCTCCAGTTCCGGTACCACGCACCAGGCCTATAGTGCG
This sequence comes from Salvelinus alpinus, assembly GCF_045679555.1. Taxonomy (NCBI): domain Eukaryota; kingdom Metazoa; phylum Chordata; class Actinopteri; order Salmoniformes; family Salmonidae; genus Salvelinus; species Salvelinus alpinus. The sequence goes on from NC_092086.1 coordinate 68,987,542, forward strand.
CGTCGAGAGGTCAGTGTGCCCTGTTCCTGCTCCCCGCACTAGCCTTGAAGTGCGTGCCGTCCTCCCGGTACCTCCAGTTCCGGCACCACGCACCAGGCCTACTGTGCGCCTCAGCAGGGCAGAGTCGGCCGTCTGCCCAACGCTTTCTGCACTGCCTGTCTGCCCAGCTCCGTCTGAGCCATCTGTCTGCCCAGCTCCGTCTGAGCCATCTGTCTGCCCAGCTCCGTATGAGCCATCTGTCTGCCCAGCGCCGTATGAGCCATCTGTCTGCCCAGCGCCGTCTGAGCCATCTGTCTGCCCAGCGCCGTCTGAGCCATCCGTCTGCCCAGCGCTTTCTGAGCCATCCGTCTGCCCAGCGCTTTCTGAGCCATCCGTCTGCCCAGCGCCTTCTGAGCCATCCTTCTGCCCAGCGCCTTCTGAGCCGCCCGTCTGTCCCGAGCCATTAGAGCCGCCCGTCAGTCAGGAGCTGCCAGAGCCGCCAGCCAGTCAGGGGCTGCCAGAGCCGCCAGCCAGTCAGGGGCTGCCAGAGCCGCCAGCCAGTCAGGAGCTGCCAGAGCCGCCAGCCAGTCAGGAGCTGCCAGAGCCGCCAGCCAGTCAGGAGCTGCCAGAGCCGCCAGCCAGTCAGGATCTGCCAGAGCCGCCAGCCAGTCAGGATCTGCCAGAGCCGCCAGCCAGTCAGGAGCTGCCCTACAGTCAGGAGCTGCCCTACAGTCATGAGCTGCCCTACAGTTATGAGCTGCCCTACAGTCATGAGCTGCCCTACAGTCATGAGCTGCCCTACAGTCATGAGCTGCCCTACAGTCATGAGCTGCCCTACAGTCATGAGCTGCCCTACAGTCATGAGCTGCCCTACAGTCATGAGCTGCCCTACAGTCATGAGCTGCCGGAGTCCCTCAGCCCGGACCTGCCGGTGTCCCTCAGCCCGGACCTGCCGGAGTCCCTCAGCCAGGACCTGCCGCCCCTTATCCCGGTGCTGCCCCTTATCCCGGTGCTGCCCCTTATCCCGGTGCTGCCCCTTATCCCGGTGCTGCCCCTTCATTTAGGTGGTGTTAGTTGGAGGGTGGTCATTGGGAGGGGGATACAGAAGCGGGGAGTGACTATGGTGGGGTGGGGACAGCGTCCGGAGCCTGAGCCACCACCGTGGTCAGATGCCCACCCAGACCCTCCCCTGGACTTTGTGCTGGTGCGCCCGGCGTTCGCACCTTGAGGGGGGGGTTCTGTCACGTTCCTGACCTGTTTTCTGTTGTTTTGTATGTGTGTGATGGTCAGGGCGTGAGTTTGGGTGGGCATTTCTATGTTTTCTGTTTCTATGTTGGTTTATGGGTTGCCTGGTATGGCTCTTAATTAGAGGCATGTGTTTGGCGTTCCTCTAATTAAGAGTCATATTTAGGTAGGTGTTTTCACAGTGTTCGTTGTGGGTGGTTGTCTCCTGTGTTTGTGTTTGTTTTGCACCATACGGGACTGTGTCGTTCGTTCGTCTGTTTTTGTAGTAAGTACTTGTTCGTTCTGCGTGTGTATTGTAAGTTCGTCGTTCTAAGTCTGTCTACTTTCGTTTTGTTATTTTGTATTCTCTTTAAGTATAGTTCGTTTTGTTCTGGTTTAAATAAATTACGTCATGTCATTTCAACACGCTGCACCTTGGTTTAATTCCTGCCCCTCCTCTTCGTATGAAGAGAGAGAGGAACGACGTTACAGTTGTGAAAATATAATTCTAATTGTAAGAGGCTTGCAGGAAGTCAAAACAAAATGCAGTGTCTTTGTCTGCTGCTACAGAATCCCACAGTGTTCACAGGATCTCATAAAATACAACAGTGAACAATTAGTGTGTCCTTGGTCATTATACAACCACTATCAACATATAGGAGAATAATACTTACTTAACAATCAGTGTCCATCAACCTGTACCTTGAGTGTCACAAACACTAGAAATCATGTGTATTTCAAACATTGAGAATATATTCATATGCTAAGCATTGTGTTAATCACTCTAAAGTGAATATGAACTTCAGTGATCTAAAACAACCCCATTAAAATCGTGCAACACAAAAGATGTTATGACTTAACAGTTCATAGATTACATTTGGATTGGAGCAGTTCACAATAAATACTTTTCTTAATGCCATATCGTCTTACTGCCATATCTTCACTGTGCATCTTTTAAATTCCATTAATAGGCTAAATCAGGGATAGGCATCTCCTGATTGGTGTCACACTTTTTCCCCATCCCCAGCTAACACATCTGATCAACTAATCAACTAATCAGGATCTTCAGTTTAGAATGTAATTCGTTTGTTCAGCTTTGCTAGGGATTGGGGAAGAGTTTGACACCACTCCGGCCCACGAGGACTGGAGTTGCCCATCCCTGGGCTAAATAATAATCCAATTAGAGTTGTTCATAACTTTTGACAGGTTCGGAAGAAGGCCAGTGCTCTTTTCCATGATGGTGTTACAGACTGTAGCTATATTCGCCCAGATATTCTCCCCAAACTGGGAGGCATTCAGCGCCATCTTCTTCTTTGTGGGCTTTGGTGGATTCTCCAACTATGTGGTAGCTTATGTGTTAGGTTTGTGACAAACTTTAATAAAAAAATTAACTTCCATTAATTCGTAACAGCTCAACTTCAGATTTATCCATTAAGAACACATGACATAATACACCTTTGACCTGTGTGCTGGTTGGTGTCTGCAGGATCCGAGATTCTGAGCCCTGGGACACGCGTAGTGTTTTGCTCCCTGGGCGTGTTCATGGGATCTGGTTTGGGCCAAATGTTCATGCCAGCGGTGGCCTACTTCATCCGTGATTGGAGGTGGCTTCTGGTACCCATGGCTGGTTCTGGACTGATGTACATCCCCCTCTGGTGGTGAGTTGATGAATTGAGGACCCTCAACACTGTCTAGTTGAGGACATGGTCTAACTGTACTACCTACTGTATGTTTGATTGGCACAGGTTAATCCCAGAGTCTCCCAGATGGCTGCTCTCTCAGGGAAGAGTTGAGGAGGCTGAGGCCATACTGAGAGACGCTGCCAGGAGGAACGGAGTTGAAGCACCAGAGGTCATCTTCACTCCCATTGAGGTAAGCAGTTACCTTTAGTGAATAGGTCTAGATTTGAGGGTAACAGAATAGGTCACACTTACACTATAGCTACAAAGAAAAAAATGGATACAGCGACAATTACACCTATGTGACAAGTGAACTTGGACGACACCTCAAAAATACAGAAAAATTTAGGTTGGAAGGGGGAAAATCCTAAAGTGGAAGGAGAATGTGCATTGCAAACTTGGAAGTTTTTAAACTTACAGTATTTCTGCCCTACAATAGATTGAGGATGCCTGCAAAAATATGGACAAGAAATATAATTTCTTGGACATCCTACAGAACTGTAACATGGTCTCAGTTATACTAATTTGTTCTCTTTTGTGGTAAGTTGTGCTCTCCATTGCATTATAGTTGTATTCCAAGATATGCTTAAAATACCAGAGTCTTATCACTCATTAAAGATAGACTCTCCTTTATGATGTTGCCACGAGCAGCACCGCACATTTTGAGATGATCATGATGCAAGGCTCTCACAGTCACACAGAGTATGTAAAAAGGGCTTTATAAATACATTTGATTGATTGATTGATTATCTATGCATGTGCACTAGTGTCTTTTTAGTCAGCATGCTAGGCTAGCTTATGCTTTAGCAGCCCGTTGGATTCCATGACCTAACATGATATAGTAGCTGCGGGAAGTGTTGTGGAATCCAATGGGCTGCTTCAAAATCAAATCAAATTCAAACTTTATTTGTCACATGCGCTGAATACAACAAGTGTAGACTTTACCGTGAAATACTTACTTACAAGCCCTTAACCAACAGTGCAGTTCAAGAAGCTAGCATGAGCTAGCCTTGCCAATTCATAGACAGTAATGCTAGTGCGTTAGAGTGTTTTCACATACATATGTGACTGACCGGCTCGATTAGGTCTTATGTAGCAAAATTTGAAATTGTGTTTTTTACTTTGGATAAAAATAGAGACTCAGAGATATAAAATGGCATGTCATACAGTACATTACAGTTGATGAACAATGGTTAAGTAATTCTACTTTGAAAGCTGATCAACTTGTAACCCCACTTTTGAGAAAATGGCCCTTGAATGTTTTGGTACACCTACTTGAGAGCTCTTCTTTGTCTACACCCATTCAGCATCGTTCACTTAAGCCTTAGCCCCCCCCCCCCCCCCCCCCATCTCTTTAAAGATTCCCATGTAAGGCCATGTACTAAACAACAAAAGATTTCAAGACTAAAGGCTTGTTTATACTACATCTATCAACAGTTGTCGCCGTGACATCATGAACATTCTGTTGTCGTCCGACATCAAACTTGTCATTGTCGTTATGAAAAAGTATGAACACAAAAACTACAGACTGCATGACATCAGCAGCCTGGTGGTCTAAAATAGCATAACTGGTGTATTTTAACACCAATAAACCCACCTGTTTAAAAAACAATTCAGTATATGTCAAACCAGGCAACTAAAACCAACTTTCAAAATGTTTTGGTTCTTTCTAGCTTGTTAGCTAGCTAGAAATAATGTTCAGTCCAGTTCAAATAATGACCACGTCATATACAGTAGCCCCCAATGTCTTCACTTTAACTAATTTGTATTCTTTGTTGCAAGAAAATAAATTCACAACAAGATCATTATTTACAAGTTAATGGCAAGCTAATTACAGAAAATAGCTTGCTGTGGTGAGTGTGATGAAATTAAACAGGGCATTCTACCGGAGAACTTTATGATTTGGACACTGTCTCTTTGGCCTAACGTTATATCGTAATTTGACTTTGATAGAGGTCATGTTGTTTTTCACATTACTGTCTCTGGTAAACACATAGTATGTCAAATAAAACAAAAGTTTATTTGTCACATACAGAGTTGTAAACAGTACAGTGAAATGGTTACTTGGTGGAGTCTTTTGTTTAGACATCTAACTAGCTATCTAAACAATTAACCATAATCCCTCTCTGTCACGGATGTCATGGTTGCCCTTAGTTTGAAGATGTAATCCGGAGAAAGGTGTTTTATACAACAGTAGCCTTCTGTGTGTTCTCTTTTCGACTCCCTCTGCATATTTGAAAACAAACGCCAGAATGTTCTCAATTTCTTTCGCTATCATACTCTAATTCCACTGGGCATTCCACTGATTTCAAAACTCGGTCCTCCAGAAAGTGGAGAGGAACACTTTTGCAGTTGTACTATGTGAAATCTTTTTTTTAAAGCTGCGTTAGAAAGGATTACCTACACATACTGACCAGCTCATGTTATACACAGATGCGAGCTACATGGCAGACCAATCCGAACTCATCGCTCAGCATGTCCAGCCTCATCCATTAATTATCTCAGCCAATCATGGCTAGCGGGAAGGTTCCTGCCTTTTCCGTGGCTAAACCAACTCGGCTCTTAATTTAACAATTGAATTCGTATTTACAGATGGCATACAAGTTTGTTTTTTAAGGCACGTGAAAGTTCACATGTTCCAGACGGCATTTCTACCCCCCCCCCCCAAAAAATATATAAGTTGTATGTTCAAATGCCTCTCCTGTGAAGTATTGAAGTGCAACATATGACTAGTTTCCTGAAACAGGTCACATACTGTATCTGAAGTGTGAGGGAAATGCCCCGATGCTCCGACACTGCCCCAACGCTCTGTCTAAATGTTAATATGCCTTGGTTGCAATACGGTTTTAGAAACATCTGGAACTTACCTTCCAAATTGTCTAGAATTAAAAAAAAAAAAAGGTTAAATTACCTCACACCTTTATAACACAATTCCTTCGTGGCCTTATTTCCATGTTTCAGTGTGTTTATGGAAGAGAGAGGCGACCACCTGTTCCAATTAGCTATGTAACGTCTCTGAACACCTGTGTGTCACGGAAGAAGGATGCCAGAAAAGTGTTTTAACGGAAAATATTGTAACTGAAAAATACTGTCGGCTGCAACTGTGTTAAAACAGTGTACAGTTTTAACACAAGTGTATATTTTGCATTTGTAAGAGGATTTTGGTCGAGTTTATTCCGCTTTTCTTTGTGTCATCTTCAGAAAATTGCATGTAGCTTTTCTCCATACCTTCGTGGTAGTTTGTACTGGCATGTCAGATTGGCCTTGTGGGTGTGACCAAATCCAAGGACTGGATTCCGATTGGCTAGTTGTAGGTTGGTTATTCAGACATTTATTTCACAGCAATTTGTGACTTGTTGGTCTCTCATCATTTTATTAATATCAGACTATTATCAATCATCACACTGTTATTAATATCAGACCCATTACTTGACCTGGGTTACATGTACTACAACCAGTATTTGCAATCTTAGAGAGCTATAAATAATGTATGATGACTACTGATTGCAGTATTTATGTTATTTTCCTATTGTCCCTTTAGGATGGTCATCACCATGGCCTACTATGCACTGCTATTCAATACCACTAACCTGCATGGGAATTCCTATATCAACTTCTTCCTGTCTGCAGTTGTAGAAGTGCCAGCCTATATACTCGCTATGTTACTGCTGAAATTTTGCTATCGAAGATTCTGCCAGTCATCCACTCTGTTTTTTGGCGGTTCTGTTATTCTCTTCATCCAGATGATCCCAGCAGGTAATGTTAAAATGTCATTTCTAGTCTAGGGGATCCACTATTTTATGTTCAGTTCATTATGAACAAAGCAATGTAAAACCCATAAGCGTTTCCTACTGCACATAATCAAATACTGTTTCATTTGTGTGAAAACATGAGCTCTTGATGTCCATTTGATATGCGTGTGTGAAGGTCAAGAATGTCTTGTCAGAGCTCCGATACAAGATATTAACCCCTGATTGACGTCGCCACTCAGATCTCCCAGGAGTGGCCCTCTTCCTGGAGATGGTGGGGAAGTTTGGCATCACCACAGCGTTCTGTGTGGTGTACGCCGTCACGTCGGAGCTCTTCCCCACTGTGGTGAGGAACATGGCCATGGGGACGTGCTCCATGGCAGCACGCATCGGCAATATCATCTCCCCCTTCATCATCTACCTCGGTAAGACCAATCAATCAGTTAATCAAACAGTTAATGAATCAATCAATGTCAACATTGGACTGTTAATAAAGTGTATCTATATAATCTTGCCCTCTTTTACCAGGTAATCATTACAAGTACCTGCCATATATTTTGATTGGGAGTCTGGCTGTGTTATCCAGCCTACTTTGTTTCGTTCTACCAGAGAGTTTTGGAAAGGTTCTCCCTGAGACAATACCACAGATGCAGAAGCTTAGAGGGTAATTCATGTATTTCATAGGTGTTATAATAGTTAATAGCATGTGGTAACGTTTCATAGCTTGTTCTTATGATGGCATAATGATAATAGCCACAATAATGAAAACAACAATGTTTATTAGTATCATAATTACAGCAATTATCATTAGGAATAGTATTAGAATTATAATAGCAGTAGTACTAGTAGTACATTGCAAGTATATGTTGTATAATGTGCTACACTTATACGTCTCTCATTTTGCAATAGGTTCGGAAGTAAGAAGAAAACTGCAAATACAAGTAACAATCCCGTTGTAGAAAAAGAACAAAGATTTTAACTGACTCACGTTGTTACTTCCCACAAGACACTGTACATGAATAAAGGTTTTTAATGAACATGTTTTAATTTATATTTGTATCTCATATGTCATTGTTCATATACACTGAGTGTACAAAACACCCCCTTTTGCCCTCAGAGCAGCCTCAATTCGTCAGAGCATGGACTTCACAAGGTGTCGAAAACGTTCCACAGGGATGCTGGCCCATGTTGACTCCATTGCTTCCCACTGTTGTGGTTGGCTGGATGTCCTTTGGGTGGTGGACCATTCTTGACACACACAGGCAACTGTTGAGCTTGAAAAACCCAGCAGTGTTGGAGTTCTTGACACACTCAAATCGGTGTGGCTGGCAACAACTACCACCATACCCCATTCAAAGGCACATCTTTCAAAGCCACATCTTTCAAAGGCACATCTTTTGTCTTGCCCATTCACCCTCTGAATGGGCACTGTACATGGCGCCGGAGCAGAAGGCAGACATTTTACGCACCCCCAACTGATTGTGTTTTTTTGTTTGTTTATCTGCATTGTTTGTAACTTATTTCTTTACTATTTTTGTACATAATGTTGCTGCTGCCGCCTCTTATGACCTAAAATAACTAGAAATCAGGACTGCGATTACTCACCACGGACTAGTAGAATCATTTTTCTTCTATCACGACTCTGACAAGCCCGAGGCGGAGGATATACGGCTCCCTCGGGAACAGGCCCCGACCCCAGTGATCTGTGTGAAGAGGAGGCGGAGAAAGAGAGGCCGGAAGGTGAGCTGCCTTCTGAGGAGTCGGAGGCAATTGAATAAACCCCCACTCCCCTCAATTCTGCTAGCAAATATGCAATCTTTGGACAATAAAATTGACAAGTTATTGGGAAGATTAAACTACCAACGGGACATTAAAAACTGTAACATCTTACGATGTACCGGCAGGATAGAACAGCGGCGTCTGGTAAGACAAGGGGCGGCGGTCTATGTATTTTTGTAAACAACAGCTGGTGCACGATATCTCAGGAAGTCTCGACCTACTGCTCGTCTGGGGTAGAGTTTCTCATGATAAGCTGCAGACCACATTACCTACCGAGAGGGTTTTCATCTATATTCTTTGTAGCTATTTACATACCACCACATTCAGAGGCTGGCACTAAGATAGCATTGAATGAGAAACTTAAATCAGTTTTACCAAATTTCTATCAGCATGTTCAATGTGCAACCAGAGGGAAAATAACCCTGGACCACCTATTAGAATTTTGACTGTTTAATACTAGAGAATTACCTGCATGCACAAAGGCCTACCAGTGCATTGTATACAAGCATGCCATTTCTAACTAACTTTAGGCGTTGTGACAAAACTCTTCACAATCATGCAAATACCTCACACATTGCTTCACATTAACAGTACTGTCATAGTAAAAACCATATGACACCTGGTTAAAAGATGAGTTTATACTTTTATTGTTATAAACTGTGAGAGTAACGAGAGTAACCGAGTCCTCGCATGAACCCGTCTTAGGACAATCAATGTTTTTGCAGTATACTCTTGGCGACATCTTGTGGTCTTCTATCAAACTTTTGAAGTGTGAAGTGATGCATTTTTTTTGTGCCAATAAAGCTCGTGTTGTGGTATCAATCACTTGTCACAAGGAAAGAAAGAGAGGCAGTGATGTAATCAATTCTTCAATGGGCCAGCCAAATAGAATATTTGGAAATGTATAAAATGGCATCTGACACATTTCACTTAACCCCTACCAGTGACAATTTGCCTAGGGCTCCAATATACACAAACTCTGACACCAAAGAGACATTAAAGAACAGAAATACAAATGTTCTTTAAAGATATTCACATTTATCTGCAAATTGTACACACACAGGCACGGACACACGTACGCAAGCACACACACACACACACACACACACACAAAACACACACACACATCTATACATTCTAAAACTGAGGTCCATCAAAATTGATCAGTTATAAACAACCGGAATGAATCTATGCTGCTTACGTGGTACAGCAATTTAAGGAATGGGTGGACGAGTTTCAAAAAGAGCATAGAAGCCTACGTAAGACAAGGGCATTTCATTTTTCTTTACAGTCCCTCACTTCCACTTTCTCACATAGCACGTCGGTAACAGATTATATGAAACTATGGAGCAAGTCAATAAATGCTTTATTACCAATACACACATTTGAGTGTATTTAGTATTACATTCTTACATGAACAACAGAAATACACAACCATGTTTTGACCAATCTTCTGTGAAAACATTGCTTTGGCAATCCCTAAGGCCTAAGTAATAGTTGTATCATATCCTTGGACATCTACATGCAAACTCACCTTCGATGCAGTGAGAAGATCCTATTCCATAGTAAAACGCATTTCAGTGAATACATCCATAAATATACAGAAAATATCCTTAACATAAATAGAGATTGAGGGACCCAAGGATAGCAGGCTTGCGCTGTGTTTTCATGGCAGTCAGTTTTACTTTCACTTTTTGTTGTGATCAGTTGGGGGGAGGGCTCTGGCATGGAATTACGTAGAATTCTAATGGCTTCATCAATAAGTGCATCGATGACGTCATCCCCACAGTGACCATACGTACATACCCCAACCAGAAGCCATGGATTACAGGCAGCATCCGCACTGAGCTAAAGGCTAGAGTTGTCACTTTCAAGGAGCGGGACTCTAACCCAGGAGCTTATAAGAAATCCCGCTATGCCCTCCGACGAACCATCAAAAAGGCAAAGCATCAATACAGGACTAAGATCGAATCATACTACACCGGCTCTGACGCTCGTCGGATGTGGCAGGGCTTGCAAACCATTACAGACTACAAAGGGAAGCACAGCCGAGCGCTAACCAGTGACACGAGCCTACCGGACGAGCTAAACTACTTCTATGCTCGCTTCGAGGCAAATAACACTGAAACAGGCATGAGAGCACCAGCTGTACCGGAAGACAGTGTGATCACGCTCTCCGCAGCCAATGTGAGTAAGACCTTTAGACAGGTCAACATTCACAAGGCCGCAGGGCCAGATGGATTACCCGGACGTGTACTGAGAGCATGCGCTGACCAACTAGCAGCTGACATTTTCAACCTCTCCCTGTCCGAGTCTGTAATACCAACATGTTTTAAGCAGACCACCATAGTGCCTGTGCCCAAGAACACTAAGGTAACCCGCCTAAATGACTACCGACCTGTAGCACTCACGTCTGTAGCCATGAAGTACTTTGAAAGGCTGGTCATGGCTCACATCTACACCATCATCCCAGAAACCCTAGACCCACTCCAATTTGCATGTCGCCCCAACAGATCCACAGATGCACTCCACACTGCCCTTTCCCACCTGGACAAAAGGAACACCCATGTGAGAATGCTATTCGTTGACTACATCTCAGCGTTTAACACCATAGTGCCCTCAAAGCTCATCGATAAACTAAGGACCCTGAGACTAAACACATTCCTCTGCAACTGGATCCTGGACTTCCTGACGGACCGCCCCCCAGGTGGTAAGGGTAGGTAATAACACATCCGCCACGCTGATCCTCAACACAGGGTCCCCTCAGGGTTGCGTGCTCAGCCCCCTCCTGTACTCCCTGTTCACTCATGACTGCACGGCCAAGCACGACTCCAACACCCTCATTAAATTTGCCGATGACACAACAGTGGTAGTCCTGATCACCGACAACAGTGAGACAGCCTATAGGGAGGAGGTCAGAGACCTGGCCGTGTGGTGCCAGGACAACAACCTCTCCCTCAACGTGATCAAGACAAAGAAGATGATTGTGGACTACAGGAAAAAGAGGACCGAGCACGCCCCCATTGTCATCGATGGGGCTGCAGTGGAGCAGGTTGAGAGCTTCAAGTTTCTTGGCATCCACATAACCAACAAACTAACATGGTCCAAGCGCACCATGACAGTCGTGAAGCGGGCACGACAAAACCTATTCCCCATCAGGAGACTGAAAAGATTTGGCATGGGTACTCAGATCCTCAAAAGGTTCTACAGCTGCACCATCGAGAGCATCCTGACTGGTTGCATCACTGCCTGGTATGGCAACTGCTCGGCCTCCGACCGCAAGGCACTACAGAGGGTAGTGCGAATGGCTCAGTACATCACTGGGGCCAAGCGTCCTGCCATCTAGGACCTCTATACCAGGCGGTGTCAGAGGAAGGCCCTAAAAATTGTCAAAGACTCCAGCCATCCTAGTCATAGACTGTTCTCTCTGCTACTGCACGGTAAGCGGTACTGGAGCGCCAAGTCTAGGTCCAAGAGGCTTCTAAACAGCTTCTACCCCCACGCCATAAGACGGCTGAACATCTAATCAAATGGCTATCCAGATAATTCGCATTGCACTCCCCCTTCCCTCTCCACACCACTGCCACTCTCTGTTGTCATCTATGCATATTCACTTTAATTAACTCTACCTACATGTACATACTACCTCAACTAACCGGGGCCCCAGCACATTGACTCTGTACCGGGCACTGCCCTGTATATACTGTTATTTTTTACTGCTGCTCTTTAATTACTTGTTACTTTTATCTCTTATTCTTATCCATATTTTTTTTAACTGCACTGTCAGTTAGCGGCTCATAAGTAAGCATTTCACTGTAAGGTCTACACCTGTTGTATTAGGCGCATGTGACTAATAACATTTTATTTGAATGTCACACATTCACAATCCAAGTCTCAGTTGTCTCAAGTCTTAAAAATCATTCTTTAACCTGTCTCCTCCCCTTCATCTACACTGATTGAAGTGGATTTAACAGGTGACATCAATAAAGGAACTTAGCTTTCACCTGGATTCACCTGGTCAGTCTATGTCATGGAAAGAGCAGGTGTTCCTAATGTTTTGTACACTCCGTGCATATACAGTGCCTTTGGAAAGTATTCAGACCCCTTGACTTTTTCAACATTTTGTTACATTACAGCCTAATTCTAAAACGGATTAAATAAATACATCTCCTCAGCAATCCACACACAATACCCCATAGTGACAAAGTGAAAATAGGTTTTATAAACTTTTGCAAATGCATTAAAAATTAAAAACAGAAATACCTTATTTACATAAGTATTCAGACCCTTTGCTATGAGACTTCCATTGATCATTTATTTATTTTTATTTAACCTTTACTTAACTTGGCAAGTCAGTTAAGAACACATTTTTTATTTACAATGACGGCCTACAGGGGAACAGTGGATTAACTGCCTTGTTCAGGGGCAGAACAACAGATTTTTACCTTGTCACCTTTCGGTTACTGGTCCAACGCTCTAACCACTAGGCTACCTGCCGCCCCTAGGCTAAATGCTGTCCCATCATCCTTGAGATGTTCCCACAACTTGATTGGAGTCCGTCTGTGGCAAATTCAATTGATTGGACATGATTTGAAAAGTCACACACCTGTCTATATAAGTTCCCACAGTTGACGGTGAATGTCAGAGCAAAAACCAAGCCATGAGGTCGAAGGAATGGTCCAAGACGGGATTGTGGTTCGAGGCACAGATCTGGGGAAGGGTACCAAAAAATGTCTGAATCATTGAAGGTCCCCAAGAACACAGTGGCCTCCATCATTCTTAAATGGAAGAAGTTTGGAACGACCAAGACCCTTCCCAGAGCTGGCCGCCTGGCCAAACTGAGCAATCGGGGGAGAAGGGCCTTGGTCAGGGAGTTGACCAAGAACCCGATGGTCACTCTGACAGAGCTTTAGAGTTCCTCTGTGGAGATGGGACCTTCCAGAAGGACAAGCATCTCTGCAGCACTCCACCAATCAGGCCTTTATGTTAGAGTGGCCAGACGAAAACCACTCCTCAGTAAAAGACACATGACAGTCCGCTTGGAGTTTGCCAAAAGGCACCTAAAGGCTCTCAGACCAATAGAAACAAGATTGTCTCGTCTGATGAAACCAAGATTGAACTCTTTGGCCTGAATGCCAAGTGTCACATCTGGAGGAAACCTGGCACCATACCTATGGTGAAGCATGGTGGTGGCAGCATCATGCTGCGGGGATGTTTTTCAGCAGCAGGGACTAGGAGACTAGTCAGGATCGAGGCAAAGATGAAAGGAGTACAGAGAGATCCTTGATGAAAACCTGCTCCAGAGCGCTCAGGACCTCAGACTGGGGTAAAGGTTCACCTTCCAACACGACAACGACCCTAAGCACACAGCCAAGACAACGCAGGAGTGGCTCCGGGACAAGTCTCTGAATGTCCTTGAGTGGCCCAGCCAGAGCCGGGACTTGAACCAGATTGAACATCTCTAGAGAGACCTGAAAACAGCTGTGCAGTGACGCTCATAATCTAACCTGACTGAATTTGAGAGGATCTGTAGAGAAGACTGGGAGAAACTCACCAAATATACGTGTGCCAAGCTTGGAGTGTCACAACCAAAAAAACTACCTATGTAAATGTGATGTTTCAGTTTTTTTTATACATTTGCTACAATTTCTAAAAACCTGTTTTTGCTTTTTCATCATGGGGCATTGTGATGGAGGGGAAAAAACGATTTAATCAATTTTAAAATAAGGCTGTAACCTTACAAAATATGGAAAAAGTCAAGGGGTCCGACTACTTTCTGAAGGCACTGAATTTGCAATATCATCACTAATATCCTTACATCTACATTTCCTGAGCGGATCAAATATACAGCTGGTTATATAGAAGCAGAGTTTCCATGCCAGAGCCCTCCCCCCCAACGGATACAAACAAAAAGTGAAAGTAAAACTGACTGCCATGAAAACACAGCGAAAGCCTGCTATCCTTGGGTCCCTCAATCTTTATTTATGTTAAGGATATTTTCTGTATATTTATGGATGTATTCACTGAAATGCGTTTTACTATGGAATATGATCTTCTCACTGCATTGAAGGTGAGTTTGCATGTAGATGTCCAAGGATATGATACAACTATTACTTAGGCCTTAGGGATTGCCAAAGCAATGTTTTCACAGAAGATTGGTCAAAACATGGTTGTGTATTTCTGTTGTTCATGTAAGAATGTAATACTAAATACACTCAAATGTGTGTATTGGTAATAAAGCATTTATTGACTTGCTCCATAGTTTCATATAATCTGTTACCGACATGCTATGTGAGAAAGTGGAAGTGAGGGACTGTAAAGAAAAATGAAATGCCCTTGTCTTACGTAGGCTTCTATGCTCTTTTTGAAACTCGTCCACCCATACCTTGAATTGCTGTACCACGTAAGCAGCATAGATTCATTCCGGCTGTTTATAACTGATCAATTTTGATGGACCTCAGTTTTAGAATGTATAGATGTGTGTGTGTTTTGTGTGTGTGTGGGGGGGGGGGGGGGGGGGGGGGGGGTTGTGCTTGCGTACGTGTGTCCGTGCCTGTGTGTGTACAATTTGCAGATAAATGTGAATATCTTTAAAGAACATTTGTATTTCTGTTCTTTAATGTCTCTTTGGTGTCAGAGTTTGTGTATATTGGAGCCCTAGGCAAATTGTCACTGGTAGGGTTTAAGTGAAATGTGTCAGATGCCATTTTATACATTTCCAAATATTCTATTTGGCTGGCCCATTGAAGAATTGATTACATCACTGCTTCTCTTTCTTTCCTTGTGACAAGTGATTGATACCACAACACGAGCTTTATTGGCACAAAAAAAATGCATCACTTCACACTTCAAAAGTTTGATAGAAGACCACAAGATGTCGCCAAGAGTATACTGCAAAAACATTGATTGTCCTAAAACATGTTCATGCGAGGACTCGGTTACTCTCGTTACTCTCACAGTTTATAACAATAAAAGTATAAACTCATCTTTTAACCATGTGTCATATGGTTTTTACTATGACAGTACTGTTAATGTGAAGCAATGTGTGAGGTATTTTCATGATTGTGAAGAGTTTTGTCACAAAGCCTAAAGTTAGTTAGAAATGGCATGCTTGTCTACAATGCACTGGTAGGCCTTTGTGCATGCAGGTAATTCTCTAGTATTAAACATGCAGAATTCTAAATAAAGGCCTACTGAATGTATCAAAGTCAGGATGATGATCTCTCAGGCTATTTTCATGACAGAGCCAGAACAGATGTGTTTTTTTATAGTGTTTTGGATGTGGAATGCTGCCAAGCAATATTTTTTCTCTCTCAATTGTAAGACAGTGATAGTGATCAAGGAAATTGTGAACTAGGTCAGAAAACGCAATGCACCCAGACTTTTATGCAGTGGTGGAAAAAGTACTAAATTGTCATACTTGAGTAAAAGTGAAGATAACTTAATAGAAAATGACTCAAATAAAAGTGAAAGTCTCCCAGTAAAATACGACTTGAGTAAAAGTCTAAAAGTATTGTGTTTTAAATATACTTAACAATCAAAAGTAAATGTAGTTGCTAAAATATACTTAATTATCAAAAGTTAAAGTATGAATGATTTCAAATTCCTTATATTAAGGAAACCACGCGGCACAATTGAATAGTTAAAAAAAAAATTGCGGATAGCCAGGGTCACACTCATCATTTACAAACAAAGCATTTGTGTTTAGTGAGTCCACCAGATCAGAGGCAGTAGGGATGACCAGGTATGTTCTCTTGATAAGTGTGTGAATTGGTCAATTTTCTGTCCTGCTAAGCATTCAAAATTTAACGAGAACTTTTGGGTGTCAGGGAAAATATGTTGACTAAAAAGTACATCATTTTCTTTAGGAATTCTAGTGAAGTAAAAGTAAAAGTAGTCAAAAATCTAAATTGTAAAAAGTCAAGTACAAATACCCCAAAAAACTACTTAAGTAGTACTTTAAAGTATTTTTACTGAACTACTTTACACCACTGCTTATGAGCCAGAATTCCAAATAATGTGAGGCCTAGTACTGGAGTAATCCTGATGTGTAGCAGTCTACAAGTATTCACCTCAAACAATTAACCTACAGAAAACAAACTACAGTGCTTAAATGCCCATTGAGATTCACATTAAGGATCAAATCATTCAATAAAATCTGGTTTAATGCTGCTGATGCAGAGATAATGGCATTTCTCTGGTACTTGTGTCAAGTCAGCCACCGGTATGTAGCCTAGTTCTTATGTAACCTGGTATTTGTCAATGTTGTGTATTGTGTAAATCGTAGTAATTGCAGTAATTATCTGACTTAGGTTTATTATATCAATTGTTGTGGTTGGTTCTAACGATGAACTTAGCCTTAAGATATTTTGGCAAGCCAGAGCCTGGACAATTTAAATATGTGTGCACAGGTAATGGATGTGGATCCATGACAGGACTCATAGTTTCCTGTAAATGCTTTTCTCCTTTCTCAGTGGGGACACTCCTCTTCTCAGTAGTGACACTCCCTGGCCAGAGGCCCACACTGCAGCCCTAGGAAAAGTCACGTGATTTCCAAGAAATCGGACCTGCAGCTCAGAGCCACAGCCTGCTACAGACAACAACAATTGCAGATGTTTGAGCCTGTCCACTGAGATTGTTTTGTAGCAGCATCCTGTATGACGATTGTATTTTATTACTCTCAGTCCAACCTTCGATTTATCAAGTTAGAGGGAGAGTGAAGCAAAGTTCAAGGTTGTAATTTGGATACCTTTTATAATATCTTGCTTATACAAAAATAGTTTATTTATGGTTTTGTCTTTCACTGCTCCTACTGTAACTCGTCATTCTGGTTTCTGCACGTGATTCTGATGTTTCAAAACTTAAGCATGTTTTGACCAAAGACTAGGTAAATGTAGGAATTTCTGGGTTGAAATTGCCCTCTGCAGAGCTAGAGTTATTTTGGTTGTTTAGCAAAGTTTATATGCATCATTGGCTAAATTACCACAAGGATGGGGGAAATTCCCCCTTTGGGCAGCAAAACAGTACAACTCCTCCTCTTTCTCAATTTTCAAACAGAAATGGGGTTTGTCTTTGGTGGTTTATCAATGTGTCATTCTGGTCATTCATGCCATGACCATGGTAGTTAGTTCGTTAACTAATGCCGCAATCACGTGCTAGTCGGAACTGGTTAACTCCAAAATTTCCGACATGCTAACTGGTTGTAGTTATGCATGTGCCGTGTTCAACCAGTTAGCAAGTCGGAAATTTCTGAGTTCCCTAGTTCCGACTAGCACATGAACGCGGTTTAAGCTAGCCACTTGTAGCTAGCCTGTAACTCCTCCTGTAGGTTTTTGGATTTGTTTTTGAGGGAAAAAGCTATAAAGATTGGTAAAAAAATTGCACTTCTGTAGCCAATTATCTTATTCATCCATTTTTTTTATTCTTAAAAGGCTCTTGAAGCACATGTGCGTCAATCTAAGTAACATTATTTTTAAAAAGATAGCAAGTTTTTTTGCATAGGCTGCGTCTCAATCCATCGCATCCGCCTATGTCGCCCTTCCGCCTCTGCGGTGGAAGATGGCCGAGCGACAGAGGTGTGTGTCAGACCATGAGACATCTTAAAAATGGGTCTTCTCACAAAAACGTCCACAGCGTTCGAACGGCCTAAAAACTATTATGACCACTCTATGGAAAGGGGAGACTCTCACAAACACGATAGTGTTCTCTGTTTTGCGCTAGGCCCCCACACAAGACTCGTCTGAAGTCGGTAACGCTGATGTGCCAGCTTCTGTCTGTAGCTTTTTAACCAGTTCAGCTACACACTAATATGAACTCACTATGGAAAGTGGAGACTGTTACGAACACAATGGTGTTCTCCGTTTTCTCTACAACCCCCACAAATGACACGGGACTCGTCTGAAGGTGACCCATACAAACAAATGGAAGTATTGAGATACAGTGCATTCGGAAAGTATTCAGACCCCTTGACTTTTTCCACGTTTTGTTACGTTACAGCCTTGTTCTAAAAATGTTTACATTTGTTTTTTTCCCTCATCAATCTACACACAATACTCCATCATGACAAAGCAAAAACAGGTTTTTATACATTTTAACAAATGTATCAAATAAAAAACTGAAATATCACATTTACATAAGTATTCAGACCCTTTACCCAGTACTTTGTTTAAGCACCTTTGGCAGCGATTACAGCCTTGAGTCTTCTTGGGTATGACACTACGAGCTTGGCACACCTGTATGTGGCGAGTTTCTGCCATTATTCTCTGCAGATCCTCTCAAGCTCTGTCAGGTTGGATGGAGAGCGTCGCTGCACAGCTGTTTTCAGGTCTCTCCAGAGATGTTCAATCTGGTTCAAGTCCAGGCTCTGGCTGGGCAACTGAAGGATATTCAGAGACTTGTCCCAAAGCCACTCCTGTGCTGTCTTGACAGTGTGCTTAGGGTCATTGTCCTGTTGGAAGGTGAATCTTCAACCCAGTCTGAGGTTCTGAGCACTCTGGATCAGGTTTTCATCAAGGCTCTCTGTACTTTGCTCCTTTAATTTTTTTTACGATCCTGACTAGTCTCCCAGTCCCTGCTGCTGAAAAACATCCCCACTGCATGATGCTCCCACCCTCATGCTTCACCGAAGGGATGGTGCCAGGTTTCTTCCGCACATGATTCTTGGCATTCAAGCCAAAGAGTTCAATCTTGGTTTAATCAGACCAGAGAATCTTGTTTATCATTGTCTGAGAGTCCTTAAGGTGCCTTTTTGGCATCTTCCAAGTGAGCTGTCATGTGTCTTTTACTGAGGAGTGGCTTCCGTCTGGCCACTCTACCATAAAGGCCTGATTGGTGGAGTGCTGCAGAGATGGTTGTCCTTCTGGAAAGTTCGCCTATCTCCACATCTCTGGAGCTCTGTCAGAGTGACCATCGGGTGCTTGGTCAACTGCCTGACCAAGGCCCTTCTCCCCCGATTGCTCAGTTTGGACAGGCGGCCAGCTCTAGGAAGAGTCTTGGTGGTTCCAACCTTTTTCATGGAGGCCACTGTGTTCTTGGGGACCTTCAATGCTGCAGACATTTTTTGATACCCTTCCCCAGATTTGTGCCTCGACACAATCCTGTCTCGGAGATCTACAGACAATTCCTTCGACCTCATGGCTTTGTTTTTGCTCTGACATGCACTGTCAACTGTGGGACCTTATATAGACAGGTGTGTCCAATCAATTTAATTTACCTCAGGTGGACTCCAATCAAGTTGTAGAAACATCTCAAGGACGATCACTGGAAACAGGCTGCACCTGAGCTCAATTTTGAGTCACATAGCAAAGCGTGTGAATACTTATGTAAATAAGGTATTTCTGTTTTTTTATGTTTAAAAAACAGTTTTAGTTTTGTCATTATGGGGTACAGTGTGTAGACTGATGAGGATAATTTTTTGGGGATCCATTTTAGACTAAGGCTGTAACGTAACAAAATATGGAAAAAGTCAAGGGGTCTGAATACTTTCCGAATGTACTGTAGTTTTGTGCCAACATAAATAACAGGTTAAATATGTGTCCAAAAAAAGACAAATTAGCTTTTGTTAACTCCAAGATACAGTATAGGACAGACACTTCAAAACCTTGTTCTTTATTTATTTATTTTTGACTGTCTTTTTCTCTGTTTTTCCTCTGGATGAGAATTTTCCTTATGGCTTATGGCCCCTGAACAAAAATATAAAAGCAACATGCAACAATTTCAAAGATTTTACTGAGTTACATTTCATAAGGAAATCACTCAATTGAAAAAAAATTATTCACCCCTAATCTATTGATTTCACATCACTGGACTGTTGGTCACAGTCTGATACCTTTAAAAAAAAAGGTATCGACGTGGACCAGTATCTGGTGTGACCACCACTTTCCCATAGAGTTGATAAGGCTGTTGATTGTGGCCTGTGGAATGTTGTCCCACTCCTCTTCTGTGAGAAGTGCCTGGATATTGGCGGGAACTGCATAACGCTGTCATACACGGCAATCCAGAGCCACACAAACATGCTCAATGGGTGACATGTCTGGTGAGTATGCAGGCCATGGAAGAACTGGGACGTTTCTGCTTCCAGGAATTGTGTACAGATCCTTGCGACATGGGGCCGTGCATTATCATGCTGAAACATGAGGGATGGCGGCGGATGAATGGCACGACAATGGGCCTCATGATCTCGTCATTGTATCTCTGTGCATTCAAATTGCCATCGATAAAATACTATTGTGTTCGTTGTCCATAGCTTATGCCTGTCCATATACCATAACCCCACCGCCACCATGAGGCACTCTGTTCACAACATTGACATCACCATACCGCTCGCCCACACAAATTCATACACGCTGTCTTACATCTGCCCGGTACAGTTGAAACCGGAATTAATCCGTGGAGAACACACTTCTTCAGCGTGCCAGGTTCCATCGAAGGTGAGCATTTGCCCTCTGAAGTCAGTTACGACGCCAAACTGCAGTCAGGTCAAGACCCTGGTGAGGACGACGAGCATGCAGATGAGCTTCCCTGAGTTTGCATCGAAATTCTTTGGTTTTGCAAACCATCAGCTGTCTGAGTGGCTGGTCTCAGATGATCCCGAAGGTGAAGAAGACAGATGTGGAGGTCCTGGGCTGGCGTGGTTACACGTGGTCTGCGATTGTGAGGCCAGTTGGACGTACTCTCTAAGGCAGCGTATGGAACAGAAATGAACATTCAATTCTTTGGCAAAGGCTCTGGTGGACATTCCTGCAGTCAGCATGCCAATTTCACGCTCCTGTGTCATTTTGTTGTGTGGCAAAACTGCACATTTTAGAGGGGCCCTTTATTGTCCCCGGCACAAGGTGCACCTGTGTAATTATGCTATTTAATCAACTTTTTGATATGCCACACCTGTTAGGTGGATGGATTATCTTGTCAAAGGAGAAATGCTCACTAGCATGAATATAAACAAATTTGTGTAAAACATTTTCTAGGAAGGCTTTCCACTAGATGTTGGAACATTAGGGCACAGACTTGTTTCAATTCAGCTGCAAGAGAAGTAGTGAGGTTGGGCACTGATGTTGGGCGATTAGGCCAGGCTCACAGTCGGCATTACAATTCATCCCAAAGGTATTTGATGGGTTGAGGTCAGGGCTCTGTCCAGTCAAGTTCTTTACCACCGATCTCGACAAACCATTTCTGTATGGACCTCGCTTTGTGCACGGGGGCATTGTCATGCTGAAACAGGAAAGGGCCTGTTGCCACAAAGTTGGAAGCACAGAATCAAACCCCTTCACTGGAACTAAGGCGCCTCGCCCGAACCATGAAAAACAGCCCAGGCCATTATTCCTCCTCCACCAAACATTACAGTTGGCACTATGCATTCGGGCAGGTAGCGTTCTACTGGCATCCACCAAAACAAGATTTGTCCAACGGACTGCCAAATGGTGAAGCGTGATTCATCACTCCAGAGAAAGCGTTTCCATTGCTCAGGTGTCCAATGGCGGCGAGCTTTACACCACACAAGCCGACGCTTGGCATTGCGCATGGTGATCTTAGGCTTGTGTGCGGCTGCTCGGCCACGGAAACTAATTTCATGAAGCTCCCGACAAACAGTTCTTGTGCTGACGTTGCTTCCAGAGGCAGTTTGGAACTTGGTAGTGAGTGTTGCAACCGAGGACAGGCGCTTCAGCACTCTGCGGTCCCATTCTGTGAGCTTGTGTGCAGCACAACAGCACTTCAAGTTCACCGGGGCAACTCTAGCAGGGCAGAAATTTGACGAACTGACTTCTTGGAAAGGTGGCGTCCTATGACGGTGCCACGTTGAAAGTCACTGAGCTCTTCAGTACAGGCCATTCTACTGCCAATGTTTGTCTATGGAGATTGCATGACTGTGCTCGATTTTATACACCTGTCAGCAACGGGTGTGGCTGAAATAGCCAAATCCACAAATTTGACCCCTTTTGGTAATTTAGTGTTGTGTAGTGCAGCCTCCCGGGTGGCGCAGTGGGTTCACGCCCAGGCTCTGTCGCAGCCGGCCGCAACCGGGAAGTCCGTGGGGCGACGCACAATTGGCATAGCGTCGTCCGGGTTAGGGAGGGTTTGGCCGGTAGGGATATCCTTGTCTCAGTATGTAAAAATTTTTATAAAATGTATGCACTCTACTGTAAGTCGCTCTGGATAAGAGCGTCTGCTAAATGACGTAAATGTAATGTAAAAAATGTATAGCTAACCATGAGCTATCTAGCTAAATAACAATATTCTAACAGATGCAATGTACCTTGATTCATCTGTTGTTTTGTTTTTTTATCAACCCACACCCTCCGACTACATGGTAGACGCCATGCCAGGCATTCCTGGTCTCTGTGTGTTTCAGAGAAGCTCTGGTCTTTCTAGTAAATCAGCAGACAGACATAGGGAAGCTTAGAGCCTGAGTCACTCGGGGATCTCTTCCTCCTTCTCAGCCTGCTCTCAGCCATAGGGCCCTGGTCAAAAGTAGTGCACTAAATAGGGTGCCAGTTGGGACGCAACATACGACCGTGCCACATCAGATCATATCAGATCATTCTGTTAGTCAGTATTCATACTTCTGTGTCGTGGGTGTATTGTGGTACTGTAGTAATGTTGTGTTGTATTGTAGTGCATTAGTACCCTGAGTCATCATTGGGAGGAGTAGCTGCCAGTGGGTAGGTGTGTGTGCCTGCCCGCAGAAGGGTTTCCAGAGAAGCCAAACAAAAGCATCAAAGTCTAAAGACACAGTAAACACAGAAACTAAACCTGAAAATCAACCTACCCCAGCTGGGCTCTATTACGTTGTTTTGTTTGGCCTTTGTTGTGATTCCTTGCATTCATTTCAATCATTTTGCCTTGACGTATCATATGTTGTTAGTTTGATTATTCGTTTGAGCAGGTGAGTTTGAGGAGGGATTTAGTGGTAAAGGAAGGGATTTAAACAGAGGGGTTTAAAGTGGTGGTGATGGTGTTATGTTCAACAAGATCATGCAACATCTCATCGACAGTAATATTACCACCATACCACAATGATTATGGCACTTCCGTTGCTACATGTCCATCCAATTTGATTATAGGCCATAGTGTAATAATTCATCTATAATAGCAGAGTTTGCATAGACAGAACTGAGTTTAATAGGAGCACATTTACATATGTTCAAAAGGCATGCATATCAGTTGAGTCTTGACTATGACTCATAAATGCATTCCATTGCTGAGCATTGGTATTCAGAATCACTGCCCTAAATCGTCCTAATGCTCTCTACTCTACTTTATCTATGCCTATTGACATCCTGTCATTCTGAAAAGCCTGTAGTTATTATCAATCCTGTTGGCTTTTTCACACTATCTGGTGCAAAGACAGGTGATAAAGCCAATGTGTGTTTGTCGAGTCTGGCTTTCCAGTAAAAGGGACTTAATTTAAATGAAAGGCATTGGACATTGCCAAATCCCCCTTCCTCCTCCTCACTCTTTTCCCAGGTGAGCAGAAAAACGTATCATCTGATTATCTCTGATAATCTCCGATTATCATCAAACATCTGAGTTATTGTTTCCTTGGTAACCCTTGGCTTTGATTGAGCGAGAACAAAAGATAATTCATCACTTTGAAATACAATTCAAAAGCCCATTGTTGATATTGTTGAAGTGACAACCTCACCCTCAGTGTTCTGAGATTAGATACTTGCTAATTCAATTCAGAACCTGCACATACACACGTACACACACACACACACACACACACACGATCACACTTCTCACCTTGTCTGTCGCTCGCTATGTTTGTTTTACATGTGTCATTGAGAGTCTTCACCCTGATATCCTTGACCCCCCCCCCCAATAAGGACTATACGTTTTGCTTGTTAATGAGTGACATGGGTGGTTAATATTTCAGCTCTCACCCTTTCTGTCACATGCTTTGTGTGCTTGATATGTGCCAGTATGAGTCAATATTACAGTACTAGACCTACTAAAACATTTACGTCAACACATTATGCTCTTACACTCATATATCATTTATATTCTCTCTGGGTAATGTTTGCAGAAGACCAGAGTTGCAGCATAAGCTCTCCCTTGGTGGAGAGTCAGTATGTACAGCCATGCTGGGTCATTAGGGCTGAAAGTTTTGGAAATACCAAACAGACTTTTCTCTCCACGTGAGAAGGGAAGTTACCCATGCTGCTGTGCTGCGGTGAGGTTGTGTTGCCCGTCTCATTTCACAACGGTCAAAACAACTAATTTTAAACTTCTGCTTGTTCAGAAGCAATAAATCAGCACTTTAAAGTGGTAAAGTGTATATCTTCAACAAAATATGAAGGTGCATACTTTTATGACAATACGTCTTCGGGTAGGGTACTGTAATTGTCAACTAAGATACTGTTCATCTGTACCTGATACTGCAGGTGAAACGGACTACCAGCACCACTTTGCTGGATAGCATCTTAATGATAACAGTAAAATGATCTCATTATAGATATGAAGAATAGCCCCTTTGGTCAATGAGAAATACAGTCACATAGGTTAGAGGGTTCTGTTTTTGTCATGGAAATTCTGTTCTTATGGGACAGCCTATGTATCAGATAGACATTATATGTACACTACAGCGTGTGTGGATTGGAAAGCACCTCTGTTTTTCCTCTGTCACATGATGTTGGTACACTCCCTCCTTTCCTCCCTCCCTCTCTTTGTGTGTTTGTGGTTACATATGAGCTAGTGTGACAGAGCTTACTAGTTCTTTGCATGGGCAGGATGGATCATGGATTAAGTCTATTATAATATACATGCTTGAAATAAAAAAAAATGAAGCCGTGTAAAAGTTATGTATACAGATGATAATTAAGAGAGATTTCCATAGAAGCCGGTGTTTGGAGCATATTGTTAAGTTCTCATTTTCAGAGCACAAACTCAACGGACTCTATGAAAGCTTGAACCAAGTTTATTCTTCCCAGGAGGCTAATACAGCTGCATCAGACAAGGTTTCACCTGTGGTAGTATACATACCCCACCTTGGATGGAGTCTCCTCCTTATCACTAAACATTGCATCTTTATTGCTAGGCAGGGAGCTGAGTGATACGGGACTTAAACGGTTCCTCCCCTTTTTTTATTTAACCTTTATTTAACTAGGCCAGTCAGTTAAGAACAAATTCTTATTCACAATGACTGCCTAGCAACAGTGGGTTAACTGCCTTGTGCAGGGGCAGAACAACAGATGTTTACCTTGTCAGCTAGGTGATTTGATCTATCAACCTTTTGGTTACTGGCCCAATGTTCTAAACACTAGGCTACCTGCCGCCCCTTATCAGTACTGCCAAAGGTGACCGTTTTCCCTGCACTCAGCCCCTCCCAAGCTTCCTTATGGCACCCCTCATGTCTCTTTTAGAACAAATGATTAATAATAGTTCAAGCTCAGAAACCAAACCTATCAATATACAACATTGGCACGGGTGTTGTTAAGCCCTAAACGAAGTCAAGGGCTGGCAAACCGTGCCAATATATCCTCCAAACATAGGCTTCGAGGGTCGGAGAGACAGACAACAAGGTTTATACAAATCTCTGCTGTTGGTAACTAAATGTTAGTCTAAAAGAAATGTCAGATAATGTCCAGATGCTTTTTATAGTCGAAATCAAGTTTATAAATTGCCTGGCTGGGCTGATGAGACAGTGGATTGCGCAGTCAGATGGAACAGAGTAAATAGGCATTTTAACATCATAGATTTAGCCAGTGGCAACTTGTCGATTAGACACCAGCTGGAATGCGGTTTTAACCAATCAGCATTCAGGATTAGACCCAGCCGTTGTATAATGTCTAACAATCCAAAATGCAATGTTGTCTTGTAACATCAAAGGGATACATACATCCTCCTTGGTTTGCCATGGGTATATTGAAGATGCCCATCCAAAACTGCATACACTGGTTTCCATACCAATTTATTAATGCTGAGGGGTTCCTTATTTTTATATATTCCCATGCAGAATAAAGTCTACAAGCTGAAACAAAATGTGTGGGAGACTTGTCCTCAAGGGCAAACGGAACCATAGAAATGAATCTCCCTCTCAAAGACAGTGGTGGAGTTGTGATTTTTTTAAACCTTTATTTAACTAGGCAAGTCAGTTAAGAATATTCTTATTTTCAATGACAGCCTAGGAACAGTGGGTTAACTGCCTTGTTCAGGGACAGAACAACAGATTTTTACCTTGTCAGCTCAGGGATTTGATCTTGCAACCTTTCAGTGACTAGTCCAATGCTCTAGCCACTAGGCTACCTGCCGCCCCAGAGTACAGTATACGAGAAAATGACAAGTTAGGGAGAATGTTTCTGACATGAATCAGCTAAGCCACATGTACATTTAGAAACTAGACCCAATTTATTGAGAAGCAGCTGAACATGCATGGAGTTTGAAGCAATATAATAAACTCAAATGACCAGGAAAAACTCAGGGCCCCATTTATAAGTATAAGTCCGGTCAAATTATGACTTTATGAAGGAAAACCGGCTGGACCATGCACTGTGAAAAAAACTGTAAAAGTATCGTTTTGATACCTCTAACACCAACTCCACTGCATGTATGGACATCCGTTTTAACAAAAATGCATAGAATTTGATATCAATATTTCCCCATAGGATTCAATGGAGAAACCAATTTTTGATATTGCTAATTTAATTATTGAAAACAATACTGTGATCCTGTCTATGTAAAGCTGCTTTAACATACAGTGCATTCGGAAAGTATTCAGACCTCTTGACTTGTTCCACATTTTGTTACGTTGCAGCCTTATTCTAAAATGGATTCAATTAAAAATGTTCCTCATTATTGTACACACAATACCCCATAATGACAAAGTGAAAACAGGTTTTTAGAAATACCCTTTGCTACGAGACTCGAAATTGAGCTCAGGTGCATCCTGTTTCCATTGATCATCCATCCATTGATGTTTCTAGAACTTGATTGGACTCCACCTGTGATAAATTAAATTGTATTATTTGGAAAGGCACACACCTGTCTATATAAGGTCCCACAGTTGACAGTACATGTCAAAGCAAAAACAAGTCCATGAGGTCGAAGAATTTGTCCATAGAGCTCTGCGACAGGATGGTGTCAAGGCACAGATTTGGGGAAGGGTACCAAAACATTTCTGCAGCCTTGAAGGTCCCCAAGAACACAGTTGCCTTCATCATTCTTAAATGGAAGAAGTTTGGAACCACCAAGACTCTTCCTAGAGCTGGCCGCCCGGCCAAACTGAGTAATCGGGGGAGAAGGGCCTTGGTCAGGGATGTAACCAAGAACCCAATGGTCACTCTGACAGAGCTCCAGAGTTCCTCTGTGGAGATGGGAGAACCTTCCAGAAGGACAACCATCTCTGCAGCACTCCACCAATCAGGCCTTTATGGTAGAGTGGCCAGACTGAAGCCACTCCTCAGTAAAATACAGATGACAGCCCGTGAGAAAACAAGATTCTCTGGTCTAATGAAACCAAGATTGAACTCTTTGGCATGTATGCCAAGCGTCATGTCTGGAGGAAACCTGGCACCATGCTTTTGGTATGTTTTTCATCTGCAGGGACTGGGAGACTAGTCAGGATTGAGGCAAAGATGAACGGAGCAAAGTACAGAGATACCCTTAATGAAAACCTGCTCCAGAGCGCCCAGGACGTCAGACTGAGGTGAAGGTTCACCTTCCAACAGGACAACGACCCTAAGTACAGTCAAGACAATGCAGGAGTGGCTTTGGGAAAAGTCTCTGAATATCCTTGTGACCCAGCCAGACGCCCGGAATTGAACCCGATCGAACATCTCTAGAGAGACTTGAAGATAGATCTGCGGCGACGCTCTCCATCCAACCTGACAGAGCTTGAGAGGATCTTCAGAGAAGAATGGGAGAAACTCCCCAAATACAGGTGTGCCAAGCTTGTAGCCTCATACCCAAGAAGACTCGAGGCTGTAAACGCTGCCAAATGTGCTTCAACAAAGTACTGAGTAAAGGGTCTGAATACTTATGTAAATGTAATATTTCAGTTTTTTAAATGTTTTATACATTAGCAAAAAATTCTAATAAACTATTTTTGCTTTGACATTATGGGGTATTGTGTGTAGATTGATGAGGGGGGAAAACAATTTAACGTTTTAGAATAAGGCTATAACGTAACAAAATGTGGATTAAGTCAAGGGATCTGAATACTTTCCGAATGCACTGTATATAATTACTGTACCGGTACTCCCTGTATATAACCATGTTATTTTCTACTCCTTGTTTTATTCTTGTGTCACTATTTCATTTATTTTGATTTTTTTTGGGACCTTATCTTTAGCTCTGCATTGTTGGAAAAGGACTGGTAAGCAAGCATTTCACTGTTAGTCTACACCTGTTGTCCAGGAAGCATGTGAAAAAAAAAGAAAAAAAAAAGTTGATTTGATTTGATGTATGGATAAGGCTCCTGTTGCCGTGCTAACAGTTGCCTAGAGAAAGTGTGGTGATTTCTCTGTACGAATTCCATCCTTGTTAAGTATTCTGGACAGGTCACTACTTACGAGGAAAATATCTCAAACTCCATTAGCATTATTGCACGAGTATTTGAATAAAAAATGAAATGTTTAAACAACTATACTATATATACTATATACACATTTTATTATGATTCTGTATTTCTAGACTAGCTCAAATTCAGCACAGTTCTTTCAGCTCCAGTTTTAGAATGTCGACAAGATGGTTCAATACAGTCGTGGCCAAACGTTTTGAGAATGACACAAATATTAATTTTCACGAAGTTTGCTGCTGTCTTTAGATATTTTTGTCAGATGTTACTATGGAATACTGAAGTATAATTACAAGCATTTCATAAGTGTCAAAGGATTTTTATTGACAATTACATGAAGTTGATGCAAAGAGTCAATATTTGCAGTATTGACCCTTCTTTTTCAAGACCTCTGCAATCTGCCCTGGCATGCTGTCAATTAACTTCTGTGCCACATCCTGACTGATGGCAGCGCATTCTTGCATAATCAATGCTTGGAGTTTGTCAGAATTTGTGGGTTTTGTTTGTCTACCCGCCTCTTGAGGATTGACCACAAGTTCTCAATGGGATTAAGGTCTGGGGAGTTTCCTGGCCATGGACCCAAAATATCGATGTTTTGTTCCCCAAGCCATTTAGTTATCACTTTTGCATTATGGCAAGGTGCTCCATCATGCTGGAAAAGGCATTGTTCGTCACCAAACTGTTCCTGGATAGTTGGGAGAAGTTGCTCTCGGGGATGTGTTGGTAACATTCTTTATTCATGGCTGTGTTAGGCAAAATTGTGAGTGAGCCCACTCCCTTGGCTGAGAAGCAACCCCACACATGAATGGTCTCAGGATGCTTTACTGTTGGCATGACACAGGACTGATGTTAGCACCCACCTTGTCTTCTCTGGACAAGCTTTTTTCCGGATGCCCCTATTCAATCGGAAAGGGGATTCATAAGAGAAAAGGACTTTACCCCAGTCCTCAGCAGTCCAATCCCTGTACCTTTTGCAGAATATCAGTCTGTCCCTGATGTTTCTCCTGGAGAGAAGTGGCTTCTTTGCTGCCCTTCTTGACACCAGGGCATCCTCCAAAAGTATGCTGCCTGCTGCCATTCCTGAGCAAGCTCTGTACTGGTGGTGCCCCGATCCCGCAGCTGAATCAACTTTAGGAGACGGTCCTGGCGCTTGCTGGACTTTCATGGGCGCCCTGAGGCCTTCTTCACAACAATTGAACCACTCTCCTTGAAGTTCTTGATGATCCGATAAATGGTTGCGGTAGGTGAAATCTTACTGGCAGCTATATCCTTGCCTGTGAAGCCCTTTTTGTGCAAAGCAATGATGACGGCACGTGTTTCCTTGCAGGTAACCATGTTTGACAGAGGAAGAGCAATGATTCCAAGCACCACCCTCCTTTTGAAGCTTCCAGTCTGTTATTCGAACTCAATCAGCATGACAGAGGGATCTCCAGCCTTGTCCTCATCAACACTCGCACCTGTGTTAACAAGAGAATCACTGACATGATGTCAGCTGGTCCTTTTGTGGCAGGGCTGAAATGCAGTGGAAATGTTTTGGGGGATTCAGTTCATTTGAATGGCAAAGAGGGACTTTGCAATTAATTGCAATTCATCTGATCACTCTTCATAACATTCTGGAGTATATGCAAATTGCCATCATACAAACTGAGGCAGCAGACTTTGTGAAAATGTATATTTGTGTCATTCTCAAAACTTTTGGCCACGACTGTATAATACAATGGACAATAAAATGTATACCTTGTATTAAGTACACTGAGATGATTTGACAAACTACCTAAATAGGAAATGAGAACAATTATGAAACATGGATTGTCTCCACCCACCTGTTTGTCTGCTTGCCTGTCTTGACTCTGAACCCACCTGCCTGACATACTGCCTGCCCTGATTTTGAACCTGCCTGCTACTCTGTACCTCCTGGACTCTGACCTTGTTATGATCTTTTGCCTGTCCACGACCATTCTCTTGCCTGCCCCTTGGATTATAATAAATATCAGAGACTCGAACCATCTGCCTCCCGTGTCTGCATCTGGGTCTCGCCCTGTGCCCTTATATCTTCTGTGGAAAGCAGTTGCAAAAGTAGTTTGACCCGTTTCCGAGAAACGTTACAAACCTGACATGAAAAAATGTGCATCGGTATTCAAAAGTGTTTTATATGCTTGAGTCTGAGAAAGTAATTCCTCTCTAATTTATATAGTAGTGTAGTTTACAACAGCTGGGAATAATCATGTTATTTACACACAATGCTGTGTTAAATCCCCTTCAGCATTAAAAAAAAACTTTTATGCTCTGTTAAAAGCCCTGCCACTTTGAAGAATGGCAATAAGACTCCCTTCAAAACTAATCTGTTTCCAATAAATTGTTATTTTACAATTATTACATTGTAATTTACAATGTTACTATAACCTTGCATCAGGCTGTTGCCTGTTGCGCAGTGATGCATTGGACACTCAGCTCCCCATGTCTAAGATAGCTAACTCATCAGGTTATACAGCCTGTTCTCCCCTCATCAAAACCTCTCTAGAAGTATGTCATGTCAGATATAAATATTTTTTATATATTAAGTATAGTATACAATATATGAACTATACAGTATACACACAACTCACAATAGGTTGGCATTTAATTTATTTTGTACAAAAAAAAAATGACTTAAAAATATATATACAAATATACACAAAATGACATCTTAAACACCTTTCACCAAATGAACAGACATTTTCTCATAATAGTTCGTTATTATCGCCCGTAAATATACTGCTGCATATCATATAGTGTGTAAATAACGGAACATTTTGTCACAGTGAAACAGAAAAACCTGATGTTGCTCATCCAAGCGGAGAGTTGATATGATGTTTTGGCAACGGACTAGGTGCCCTCATATCAACTATGGATTTTGTAAATGAGCTATTCACACTGAGTACAATACAGCTATGAGCGCGATTTAACAAAGAGTGGAAACACAGTAGAGAGTACCGGACATACTTCCTTTCAAAAATGCTACCTAAGGTTGTAGAGATCCTCCAATTGTCACAGAGCTTGTCACAGAGCAGCATTCGTCAAATGGCAAAGATGGTGTAGCTTGAGGTCAGGAGATAAAGAAAAAGTCGGGAGTGAAGTCTTTTTGGTTCTGTTCGGGGTCTGAGAGAGCGGGGCTCAGAGTGGGCACGTGATCTGTTGGTGATAACTGGATGTGTTGCTGTTCAGTGAACAGTAGTCGGTGTAAGAGAGGATGTCGTCAATGATCGGTAGTCCTGAGATGAGTTCTGTGTACAGCCGCAGCTCTATTTCCGCCCCTGTCGGACAAAACAAAACAAAGGAGGTCAGGGATGCAAGAGAAACACAGCTGTAAGATGGTACAGACTTCTTCTTATGTTTTCGCAATATTGACAGCAGCCTTGTCAGATGATTGTTGATGCAATGACAAAAACTCAAGCTTAGACTCTGGTGTAATCATTCACTTCTATGTCTGCCATCTATTTACCATATATGCATTATCATGTTTCACACCTTATGCATATGAGAAGGAAATATTATTGATTGAAGGACTGGCCTCAATTGTCTCAGTGTTTTACATATGACAGTTTTGTTTAACAAATATGTTTCCAATTGCCTACGGAATCCAGAGTTTTCCTATTCCTTTTCCTGTCGTAGTCTTTCATTTTGACTAACAAATGTTTTACAAAGACAATGCATGCAGACAGGACTAAATCCTGCCGTTGAATACTACAGTGTAATTAACAGCCTGGATTGCATCCAGCGTGATTTACCTGAGTTATCACTCCATTGGCTCTCTGGACTGTGGTAAGACTCTGCAGTGTCGAAGGACTCTGCTGTGCCTGCTTCATTGGTCAGGAACCCCTTGTCGTTTACACTGCCTTGCTCCCAATGCTGTGTCATCTAAATGAGCAAAACACAGGTGATGAGCCTGGTTGAATGCTTGTTAGGTTTAACTGTGTTAGAATTTTTAGTATTCAATACAGAATATCTGGCAAACACGGCTATTCCTGATAATGAAAAAAGCACACTGAACTTGTAGTGGTAGAGACAAACTTACCTCAATAAGGGTTTCCTGGTGACCGTCTTCATAGTCTGTAAAGTTGAAGAAGGACAATTGACATGAGCATTGTGCAAACCTCAATTTACATTTGCATCCCACACTCAAACACAAAGAGTTTCGTCAAACCCAAACATCTAGCAAGGTTAATCTTACCTGTGGGGTGGTCTGGCGACACTTGGAAAGATGTGTAGAAGTTGTTGGTGCTGTCTGGGCCTATTTCCACACTGCTGGAACACTCTGGAGCAAATGTAAAATCACCTAGGTTGTCTGTGCTGTCTACTATGCTTTCCTGTGTCATACTGTCCTCCTGCAGGTGTGTGTTGGTATTGAGGTCCTTGGGGCAATTGGTTTCGCTGTACGCCATTCCCTCTGGCTTGATCTGTGACCCCTAGAAGAGGCAATAGCAAAACATGAAGTAAGATTATAATGCTAATCTCTGTTGACACTGGCTTGGATACAGCCAGCTAAATAGACATGCACAGGTCTTTATATAGCAGAGGGAATACATTACTACAATGATGATAGGGATTCTGAAGTGGGTTGAAGGGATTCTAAAGCGGGTTGAAGGGATTCTAAAGCGGGTTGAAGGGATTCTAAAGCGGGTTGCAGTTAAAAAGGAATATAACCGTACCTTGTTATTTTTCTTTACATTGTTCGCTTTTGACCTCTTGTTATTTGGCTTAGAGTGGACGTTCTTCATTTTGTAGACGCGCACCGCTCCACTCCCTCTGTTGATGCTTTTGTCTTTCACTTCCTCTATGTCAGGAAGGGAGTTCATTGCACAGCGGAAATTAGCCTTCCACGTCTTAGGGTCTGGTTTAGTCTCGCCTTGTATGAATTTCCCTGCATCCACAGACAAGTAACATCATTGTTATTACGATGCAGTAAGTATATTGAAAAACCTTAAGGTCCTGAAGTGCATATTGCGCAGAGCATATGATGCATAAAATTACATTTTATTATGAGTGGGGCTATAGTAGGTAGTCTAGGTATGTGTTTTTTGCTCACCTGTGTGCATGGCCCATTGCTTGAACAGACACGCGTCCTTGTTCAAGTCCCATCCGTGACGTGCAGCATGCTTCCAAGGGATGGAGAAAATCTTATTGTCCTGGACAAAAACCACAAAGCAATAGGTTTCAAATGAGCGCCTCCTATCTCTCCCCCCAGCTTCTCCTCTACATGCTTAGTTTTGAGTAGTCCTTCTCATGGGTAATAGTGCTTAATATGCTTTGAGCTGTCAATGTCTGGACTAAGTTCTCTTCTTACAATGAGTGTCCGCCACTGCAATGTTTCAGGGAGTATTTATTTCCATTGTTCATAAAAATGCATTAGTAGAGTCTGATGAGTCTTACCTTGTCCATCCACACCAATCCACTGATGGAGTTGGACTCAATCTTTTCCTCCAACCAAGGCCTCATTCTCATCCTAGACACAGGCATGGTTCCTGGGAGAGCAAGGAGAATAGATTAGCTCCGTTTTAGCCACATGGCTTGTGAGATGTGAGGTGGATGTACAAGCATGTTACTCAGGCCCTCCCACTGCCCTTCTCAGTTAGTGCAGATGTTTAGTGCAGTGAAGCTCATGACCTAGCCTTGGCAGACGATAGTGGGAACTAGACCTGCACTATAGTCTGAGATTAATGTGCATTCCCAGTTAACACTCCTGTCCCCCTTGGACCGGCTCATACATCAAGCATCCTCCATTCAGGCTGCAAAGGCATGATTTATTTCCGTAACTATCATTAACGGCGAGCTGCCGGAAAATATGTGTACTGTCTTAATAAAACACCATTTTATATTACCATTTCGTATTTTAGAACAATTTAGGATGTTGCACAACGCGTTCAGCGAAGGGTGTACAACATCCTAAATTGCCCGAAAATACGAAAATGGTCGTGGCAAATTGTGTTTTATTAAAACAGAACACATATTTTCCGGGGGTTCGCCATTAAAGATAGTTAAGGACGGGAATTGTGCCTTTACAGTCTGAATGGAGGATGCCGGTCCAGGAGAAGCACAAGTTTAGTATCGGGAATGCATTTCAATTCTAGACGATATGCAGCCCTAGCGCCCACTATCGGATGCCTAATCTAGTCATGAACAGGAAGTGTGATGTAGCCATGACCATTGCCAACGAGTGTCAAATTACGCAGTACTAGTATGTCTGTCATGTGCATTTAATAGGACTACATTGAACGTCTTTAAAATAATTTTTCATTGTCTTATTCAAGCAGATAAAGAGTTTGGTTATATCTGGTGCATCCCAGGTTAAATGGAGCAAGTTCTTTAGAAGTACTTAAAAAGAACACGATGGACATTCATATTCAACCAATAACAAGTATGCACACTCTGATCATGCACTGAACAAGCGAACGGATTAAAACCAATGCATTACAGTGCCTAGATACGTTACAAACCGTGTTACACCTAGACCGACTAAAACGTGCAATTATTTATATTTTAACTAGAACTCTTGAAAAGTCATAATATACTACTGCAATGTTGTATTAGCTACTTGCATTACTTCGGCTAGGTTCATTCGCGAACAGGTTGGTTGACCGTACCGCCAAACCCCTTTGCTTTTAGGCGCGTTCGTGTCAGTGTAATATTATCTGTCAAAATATGTGGGCTATGCCCAATGACAAGACGCACGCTGCTGCACACGCGTTAAAACAAATGCGAGTCAATATTTAAAAAAAAATGCCTATAGGCCTACTATAAATACAAACTATATCGTCTATAAATATGTACAAAGAGAACTATGAGCACAGTTTATATGTAGCCTAGTAGTGCATGCAATAAGAAAAGAAAATCACTTACAGCTGCAATATGATGTCGCTTAATCCGATTGATTAGAAATGTAGCCTAAAAGCAGGTATTCTCTTTTGTAAAGATGGAGCGAGATGTTGTTCCTCTGTTATTCCTTGTAATATCCACTCTGGTCTTCATTGACAGTGTGTACACTGCTGAAGGAACGGTGGTTTTTATACAGAGATGCTGGGACTTCCCCACTTAGTAGCATGCATACGGTTTTGGCAGCTGTCCGCGTCTGCGCCGAATGTCACAACAAGGACGGCGCGCTCAAACTACAGGCAACCTGATTTCCGAGAAATCATGCTGTTGTGAGCGAAGCTATGGTCGTCGTGAAAAGGCGTGAACAGACCCAATAAAATAGCCATGCATGTTGATCGTAGCAGTATCATGAAGTATAATTTACAACATCTAGGCTTTTTATGTCTTATTGTTTTCAGTGAAAATTAATAATTCTGCATGACCATTGATAGTTTATTCATTTAACTTGTGCTTATAGAATATATAGAGATGATGTATAGTACACATAGGCTATTTTATCAGTTAAGTAATCATCCCACACGTATTCCTATAATTTAATTGAATGCAGTCGATTATCCCCAATAATGAGACAATATTAGAGAATACGAATCCATTATTTAATTGCATAACTATGCCAAATGCAAGCAGTGGGTGAGTGGCCTATGCATTCTCTGTTATTGGTGCAATTATGTCCCGCAAAGCATCAATAGCCCAGGCATAGGCAAGTCCTTTTTAAATAAATCGCAGCCGAACTGAGAAGTCGCGCTTTTCCGGGAAATGGTGTAGTTATTAAAAGCACCGACAGGGGTAGTGTTGACTTGTTCAATTGGTACAGGGTGCCCCAGACTCCAGTCAGACTTCATGTAAGTCACTGCTGACACGAGCTGCTTGTTTACAAAAGAAAGAGCTTATACCAATTGCCAACTGCTACAAAGTTAAGCATATCATGTTATGTATTACTATTCAAGAATTGCCCATGTTCGAATGTTAACAGCATGAAACTGCCATGCACTTTATTATAAGGACTTGGAGTGATCTGCTTTAATCTCAATTGTCTCATATTGCATAAATACAGAAACGCGTATTTAACAGTGTTCTGATTTACAGTGCAGAGGTTAATCCGCCAGGAAACCCTTCGTCAAGCAGGAACACGTCCCCATTTTTTCCATAAAATGACTGTCATGTTTGAGCTCGGAGCGCGCGGGGGAGTTGTGTATTACAGTGTGTGGGTGTGTCCCAGTCCTATGAGGAAAAGCAGGGTATTTTCCTGCTGCGGAGTTTTTGCTCCGTTAAAAAAGCCCAGGGTTTTCCCAATAGAAAAAAAGGATATCTCTCTTTTAATGGTGGTCAATATTATTTCTCCTTTATACAAATTATTTGAATTACCACCAACCCAATGTGTGTATAATTAACTATTTGGTATATCGTATCCAGGAGGCTTCTCACATGCAATGGGTAGCCTAGTACCTCAATATGTTTTACATGCTTGCTAAATCCCAACTTGGATGCTTAGTAAGACAATCCTTGCATTTGTATAGTGCTTTAATTTCACTACTTCTCAAATTGCAACTCACCACAAATCTGTCTGAAGAGGAAATATAGACAGCAGACTTCTTAACATATTTAATTGTGACTCTTCTGAGGGCATGGGGCATATAATGCATTAATAAAAATGTTGGTTGATTCATTTAAAGGCCTTGCGAAGCGTCCAGTATGTCTATAGAGCTCGCCAGCTTGTAGTCCTAAAAACCGGAAATGAACACCTCTGGTTCATTCAGACATTCCAATCGGGGAAATGAATGGGGAAAGAATAGGGTTTGGTAATAAACGCCGAAAGTATGGTCTGAGGTTAACACAGGCTTAGATTTTATATTTTTTGTTCTCTATGAACTAACATCTGTCAGTTAACATAACCTTTATGAATTATGAAGCCTTTTTGTTCTTCATGTGCTTATTTTGATTACATAAACACTTCAAAATGTAAAACAAGTGACTGATGACGAATATCTCATAGAACAAAACATATAAGATATCCTAAGCCTGTGTTTACCAGACCTTATTTTTGGCTTTTATCCAAAACCCCCTACAACAATGTTTTATTCCAATAGGCTTTTGCCAACGAGCCATGGTGGAGTTAGCCTCTGTTATTGCCTACATAAAGACGCCGTTACTACTGTGCTCTATTGACTGTTAAATCAGTCACAGAACATATGTCAGAAATCTACACTGAAGCCTCTGGGTCTTTATAAATCAAAAACTCACATTAAAGACAGATTAGATGTATAATATAATAATTGTCTGAATGTTAAACTGCTGAGGAAAAAGTAGCCTCCGTGCCATGCTTTGGAGATGAAGGAACCGAGAATAATAAATAGTCTGTTTGCAAGGAGAAATTCCCTCAAATGGGCATCTAAAGCTCCTCCGACAGAGGTCATACTACTAGAGTGAGTAAATATACTGTATTGTCCCTGTCTGGCTGTCTCCAGTGAAGAACAGCAGCTTGTGGGCTTTAGATGAATCGGCTTGTACTACACAATCTCCCCTCAGCCATCATCTTGTGAAAAAGTCCTATCTACCCTGCTCCAGAGATTTCCACCCTGATACCATCCAGAGGGTAAATGCCAGCCTGTCTCGGACTGTGTGCTATGGCCAAATCTACACCTGGCCCACCATCCCACCTTCAGCTTGAACTGTCTTTACGACAATGTATACCTGTACAAAGAGGCAGTCCCCACCTTAAACAATGTTGCTGGTTAGTTTTGGTTACCCTCCCTACTCCCATCACCAGGACAGGCCTGGGACACTCCTGCCCGCTATGGCAGACCCAACCATGCAACAGGAGCTACACCAAGGCCTCCTGTGCACACCCAGAATGGAGCATTGGCAGCCACTCTGATCCCCTGCAGCAGCTCCACTCATTTGGCAGGTACTTCATCAGGGTGGACTGAAATCTGCCAACACTGCTCTCTCCCAGTTCCCGCTCTCGCCGCTGCATCCAGCGACTCGAGGGAGGTCTGTAAAGTGTTCAGTCTGCTCTGCTCTCATGTGGTTGACCAGGGACCTTGGCATAGTCCCAGTTCACTCAACAAATAGCTGCAGATGACCCTATGCCTGTTAGCTCTTATGGAACTGAGCTGGGGGCTTAGGCTAATGCACCTTAATGTGCAAACTATTGTTTCAAAATGGACACAATTGATGTTTGGGTACAGGACTCGTGTCCTGACATTCTGGTTCTTTCAGAAACATGGTTAAAGGGTTATGTATCTGATAAAGACGTTGAAGTAAATTATTTTAATGTATTTAGATGTGACAGATTACAGAAAGGGGGAGTAGTGGCCATATGCAGTACCAGTCAAAGTTTTGACACACCTACTCATTCAAGGGTTTTCTTTATTTTTACTATTTTCTACATTGTATAATATTAGTGAAGACATGAAAACTAAGAAATAACACAAAAAGTGTTAAACAAATCAAAATATATGTTTTATTTGAGATTCTTCAAAGTAGCCACCCTTTGCATTGACGACAGCTTTGCACACTCTTGGCATTCTCTCAACCAGCTTCATCTGGAATGCTTTTCCAACAGTCTTGAAGGAGCTCCCACATATGCTGAGCATTTGTTGGCTGCTTTTCCTTCACTCTGCGGTCCAAGCATCCCAACCCATCTCAATTGGGTTGAAGTGGGGTGATTGTGGAGGCCAGGTCATCTGATGCAGCACTCCATCACTCTCCTTGGTCAAATAGCCCTTACACAGCCTGGAGGTGTGTTTTGGGTCATTGTCCTGTTGAAAAACAAATGATAGTCCCACTTAGCTCAAACCAGATGGGATGGCGTATCACTGCAGAATGCTGTGGTAGCCATGTTGGTTAAGTGTGCCTTGAATTCTAAATAAATCACAGACAGTGTCACCAGCAAAGCACCCCCACATCATCACACCTCCTCCTCCATGCTTCACAGTGGGAACCACACATGCGGAGATCATCAGTTCACCTACTCTGCGTCTCACAAAGACACGGCAGTTGGAACCAAAAATAAAAAATTTGGACTCATCAGACCAAAGGACAGATTTCCACCGGTCTAATGTCAATTGCTCGTGTTTCTTGGCCCGAGCAAGTCTCTTATTATTATTGGTGTCCTTTGGTACTGGTATCTTTGCAGCAATTCGACCATGAAGGCCCGATTCACGCAGTCTCCTCTGAACAGTTGATGTTGAGATGTGTCTGCTACTTGAACTCTGTGAAGCATTTATTTGGGCTGCAATTTCTGAGGCTGGTAACACTAATGGACTTATCCTCTTTAGCAGAGGTAACTCTGGGTCTTCCTTTCCTGTGGCGGTCCTTATGAGACTAAGTTTCATCATGGCGCTTGATGGTTTTTGCGACTGCACTTGAAGAAACTTTCAATGTTCTTGAAATGTTCCGAATTGACTGACCTTCGTGTCTTAAAGTAATGATGGACTGTTGTTTCTCTTTGCTTATTTGAGCTGTTCTTGCCATAATATGGACCTGGTCTTTTACCAAATAGGGCTATTTTCTGTATACATTACCACCCCTACCTTGTCACAACACAACAATTAACATTGGTTCAAACACATTAAGAAGGAAAGAAATTCCACAAATTAACTTTTAACAAGTCACACCTGTTAATTGAAATGCATTCGAAGTGACTACCTCATGAAGCTGGTTGAGACAATGCCATGAGTGTGCAAATCTGTCATCAAGGCAAAGGGTGGCTACTTTGAAGAATCTCAAATATATTTTGGTTTGTTTAACACTTGTTTGGTTACTACATGATTCCTTATGTGTTATTTCATAGTTTTGATGTCTTGACTATTCGTGATCAGGTCAGAGTCAGGCAGGTACAGGACGGCAGGCAGGCTCGGGGTCAGGAAACAGGAGACAAAGGGCTGTGAGACATAGGTTTAATCCTAGACACATGAAAAGTGGGATGTATACGAAAGGTAAGGGGCAACAGAAGACCAACAGCATAGGGGCTAAGGATCTTCGAGATGGGGAAAGGGACGATAAAACGGGGACAGTTTGCGGGACTCTACCCGGAGGGGCAGATGCCGAGTGGACAGACGATAACGGGGAGCCGGGGTCCGGTGGCGGTCCGACCGCCTGTCGTCGATACCTGGAGGTGGTCTTGAGAAGGCTGACCAGGCTCTCTTCCAGGTATGACGACAGCGGCGGACGAACATCTGGGCGAGGTTTTTTTTTACCTCTTGGGGCTGATATCCCAGGGAGCATTTAAAAGGTGAGAGACCAGTGGCTGAGCAAGGGAGGGTGTTGCGGGCGTACTCTACCCACACGAGCTGCTGGCTCCAGATGGTGGGATTAGCGGAGAGCAGGTAGTGAAGAGTCCTCTCCAGGTCCTGATTGGCTTGTTCCGACTGGCCGTTAGACTGGGGGTGGAACCTGGAGGACAGGCTGGCCGACAACCCAATGAGCGTGCAGAACGCCTTCCAGAACTGGGATGAGAACTGAAGACCCCGGTCGGAGACCATGTCCACCGGAAGTAGTAGTAGGAGATTGTGACGTTAATTCGGTTGAATAGCAGGGCCCATCGAGCTTGTCTGGAGTTGAGGCACTTGGCTGTGCAGAGATATTCCAGGTTCTTGTGATCTGTCCATACTATGAATGGGTGTTCCGCGCCCTCTAACCAGTGCCTCCATGATTACCCGACACTCTCAGGTTTATGGGACACGTGGTGTGGGTGACTCTGCCAATAGAGCGCCCATCCAACGCTCTGACGTCCATGGGAATGGAGAGGGGTTGTGTGGGGATTTCCAATTCCGACACCAGGGTAGCGTCCATAAAGCTCTCATCGTCCCCAGAGTCTATGAGCACCCGGAGGGATTTGGACCGATCACCCCACAACAAGGTACTAGTACCTCCTTGATGAGCCTGGTTCTTTCATGGGCAGGTAGATAAAACATGTCCCGTAGCTTCACAATACAGATAGCTCTGTGTGTTAAGTCTGCGTAAGCGCTCAGCAGGAGACAATCTAGCCCTGCCCAGTTGCATGGGCTCCGGAGGAGACGACTTGGCCGCCCCGCAGGATCCGAGAGATTTCGGCCGATATTGGCTCCACTCGGAAATTGTGGCCTTTGGGGATTTCTGGAATTCCTCGGAGGCGAGGTGTAAATCGAGGACGAGTGTCGGCAACAGGGAACAGACTCCCTCTCCCTGGTCAAGGATATGAGGGAGTCGAGGTTCAGGGGCAGCTCCCGGGCTGCGAGCTTGTCTTTAATCACCTCCGACAATCTGTGAAGGAAAGCGTCAAATAGGGCTTCCAGGTTCCAGGCACTCTCAGCCGCCAATGTGCAAAAATCCACAGCGAAGTCTGCCACACTACGGGAATCCTGACGTAGTTGGAGCATCTTACGAGCCGCCTCGCCTGGACAATGGAGAATCGAACACTTTCCGTAACTCCGCCACGAACTCCTCCAATCTGAGGCAAACGGTGGATTGTTGCTACCACATCGTCGTAGCCCAGGCAAGAGCCCCACGGACAACAGCATTATTATGTACTTTATCCTCCAGGAATCTGAGGGAAATGAAGAGGGCTGCAGCTCAAAGATGAAAGAACAATGAGAGAGAAACACCCAGCAGGATCCGGGATCTCCAGCTCTCCGTAGGAGGTAAGCATGGTTTTTGGGAAGCTGTGGTATATTTGGGAGAAACGCCGCTGGTAGCAGGGTAATTGACAGTCTGGGGGGTTACTGTAGTGGCGGGCTGCCTCACAGAAAATCTGCAGAATTTTTCCAGCAATGTGTTGAAGGCATGGTCCTGGCTTCCCACCAAGGTCTGGAATCCTTCCATAAAACCTTGAAGTAACTCCTCGTGTCTTCTAATGGTGGCAACCTGGGAGGAGACGGCGTTGCAGAGCTGCTGGGTCAGTCATGGCCAGCTCGTACTATCACGACTCAGATGCAGACACGGGAGGTGGATAGTTTAGTTCTCCGATTATTTATTAAACACTAGCAGGCAAAGGGCAGGTCGAGGTTCGTTATCAGGTCAGAGTCAGGCAGGTACAGGACGGCAGGCAGGCTCGGGGTCAGGGCAGGCAGAGTGGTCAGAACCGGGAAAACTAGGAAACGGAACTACAGAAATAGGAAGGTGGGAAAGAACGCTGTTAAGACCTGACAAGGCAAGACGAACTGGCAACAGACAAACAGAGAACACAGGTATAAATACACAAGGGATAATGGGGAAGATGGACGACACCTGGAGGGGGGGTGAAGACAAGCATAAAGATAGGTGAAACAGATCAGGGTATGACAAATTCTTACTAATAACCCCCATAAATATTTGTCTAGTGGAGTATTTGCATATGATCTCAGTTATCATTGTCCCATAGTATGTATTAGAGATACGAAAAAGTTAAATACTAATCCTTGTTTAATTAAGAAGATATATTTTAACGTTTTCTCCTCAAGGTTTTTACATGACCTGTTCTAATCTGATTTAGCCACTATCTTCTGTATTCCTGACCCTGAGTTGGCTCTAGAACATTTCTCCTCCATATTTATTCCTCTGGCAGATAAACACGCCCCTTTTAAACAATTCAGAGTCAAAGATAGATCTAACCCTTGGTTTTCTTCTGAGCCTTCTGAGGTCAGTCATATGAGAAATCAGGCCTGGGCCAAAGCAAGGAGAACTGAGTCTGTAGTGGACTGGCATTCTTTCAGAGAATTGAGGAACATATGTACTATCTTGATTAAGAAAGCTTAAATTAAGCTATTTTTTAAGCACTATCTCTGACTCTCCTGGTGACCCTTCAAAATTTTGGAAAACAGAAAATGCACTGAAGTGTGCAAATTCCTCTTCTTCTCTGCCTAAGCAAGTTCTGTCTGACTCTGGCATCATAACTTAAAATAATGCAATAAGTGATCATTTTAATCATCGTTTTATCCCGGGAGGCTTTTTATTTGAGAGAAACTGTGGTTAAATTTACCCACGTCAGTCAATCGACTGATCTTTCCTCTGCCAGATTCGAGCTGACTCAACGTCAACTTCTATTGAGTTTTACATTTCATTTCAATAGTTGGCATCTGTGAGGTGCAAGATGCCTTGCTTAAGATTGATGTAAAAAAAAAAAAATCCACTGGGACTGATATGCTTGATCCATTTTTGCTGCAGCTCTCTGCCCCCCTGATTGCTGAATCATTAACCCATATGTCTAACCTGACGATTAGATCTGCTACTATCCCCAAGGTTTGGAAATCTGCCCATGTACTCTCCCTTCACAAAGGTGGTGACTCTTGTGACCTACATAATTATCGCCCTATTTCTAAACTTTCTCACCTAGCTAAAATTTTAGAATCCTTAATTCATTCTCAGCTAAGATCTTTCTTATCTTTGAAATGTATTCTAAATGTACATCAGTCGGATTTTAGACCAGGTCATAGCACTATCTCTGCTGCATTCCTAGTTATAAATGATGTGATTAACTGTATAGATAAAAGGCAATATTGTGCCAGACCCTTTCATTATCCTGTCCTTGACTTTCAATACTGTTAATCACTCATCTCTAATTCAGAGGCTTTCCTCAATTGGCTTAGACCAGGCTGCATGTAACTGATTTAAAAATTACTTGACAGATATAACTCGATGTGTATCTACTGATGGTGTTAAATCAGGTTTCCTGGATATTATGAAAGGTGTCCCACAGAGGTCGATTCTGGGTCCTGTACTTTGTACTGTTTACATTAACAATATCGACTTGTCTGTAAAAAAACGTTAACC
Organism: Salvelinus alpinus; assembly: GCF_045679555.1. NCBI lineage: Eukaryota > Metazoa > Chordata > Actinopteri > Salmoniformes > Salmonidae > Salvelinus > Salvelinus alpinus. The sequence continues at coordinate 69,032,103 of NC_092086.1, forward strand.
TGCACTTGTATGCCGATGATACTGTTGTGTATGCTATTACTGTAAGGACCGATGCTGGAGACGAGAAGCAAGTACAGGGAGTGAACATTTAATGGAAAACAAAACAAAACAAGAACAGCGTCTGGACGGGGGGAACAAAACAACATGATAACAATAATGCTGACACGGGGAACCAACTGAGGAACAGACAGATATAGAGGGGAAGGTCAAACAAAGTGAAGGAGTCTATGTGAGTCCAATGAGTGCTGATGCGCGTAATGATGGTGACAGGTGTGCATAATGATGAGCAGCCTGGCGCCCTCGTGCGCGAGTGAGGGGAAGCGGGAGCAAGCTTGACAATTATCCCGCCGGTTGACCAGGCTCTACCTGAACTACAGTCTGCCTTCATAGCATTACAGAAAAACTGTATTGACCTGAAATTAGTATTGAATGCAGGTACAACTAAGTATATGTTGTTCACTAGAGCGCATAAAAATAACTCTGATGATTTAAACATATGTACTTTGGCTGGTGTCCATATTGATCATGTCCCTGCTTACAAATGTCTGGGCATCTGAATAGATGAAAAGCTGTATTTTAAAAAGCATATTGATTAGTTAGTAAAGGTGAGAATAAAAATGTGCTTCTTCTATAGAGATAGCTGCTCTGCAACGGCCTCTCGTTAAATAGTCAAATGCAGATTTTGTATTTTTTTGTATTTTATTAGGATCCCCAAGCAGCAGCTACTCTTACTAGGGTTCACACAAAACATGAAACATGACATAATACAGAACATTAATAGACAAGAACAGCTTAAGGACAGATTATTCAGTTGACGTTCCTATTGGTCCTAGACTGTGGCGACATCATCGATATGAATGCAGCTGCCACTTCATGAATGCAGCTGCCACTTCATTAAAGCCGTTAGTAGCAGTTTATCATGCGCTTTATTACAGGAGACAATTTTTGTATCATCGCTGCATTCTCTATCAGAAAGTTGGTTGATGCATTGCTATGTTTTCATTTATTAAGTCCTTTTACAGAAAGTCCCACTGTACCTAACGTCTTTACTAAACTTTAGACACAAGTTACCACACCCGGTCTCAAGGATGGTTAACTCTGGAAATGTTTTTGGTCTCCACGAAGTAAGGAAAGCCTTGCATGTTATTTGTGGAACAAAATTTGATATTTGGATGCCTCTAGGGCAATTCAGAAGGCTGAACGAGGACCTTTTACTGATGAATGTGTGTGTTTTTTATGATCGTGTTTTTCTATCTGCTTGCATTTTGTATTTATATTTTGATGTGTGTATTTTCTGTAATTTATGTAATTCAGGGCTCATCTGTAAAAGAGACCTTGGTCTCAGTTTGACTCCCTGATAAAATAAAGGTTAAATAAATACAAATCTGCTTTGACAGCTCTGTGACATTGGATCAAATCAAAGCCACTGCTGATACTTCATGGTGGCGGCCCTGCCCCCCTTTAACAGCTGCTCTGCAACGGTTCTCTACTTCCTCCTTTTCCTTACTTTCCCTCTACCTCTCCCCCTTCCACCATGGCCACAACCCTCCCCATATACATGTTGAGCGGTGAGATAGGCAAGCCTGAAGATGCAATAGATAACCTGACATTCTTTATGGACATGGAGGATAGGGGAGGGGGAAGAGGAATAGTGTATGGGAAGAGGTTTTATGTGTGGAGCTTTGAAATCACATGGACAGAACAAGCTTCGGGTGGGGAAAAGGCATGCTGTCTTTGTAGTACAAGACACATGTCACCTTTTGAAGGAAATATCCCTTTCACTCTGTTATCACTTAATGCCATGTGTGTGTTGTGTACCCTAACATCTATGCAAGGGGCATTGCAATCATGCAACGAAATCCCTATTGTCCATCAGTAGGTTTTTTTCTCTTGCAACTCTTGCATGACCTCCCTGAATTCCCTCCACAGTCTGTGGGTGCGTCCCAAATTCCCTATATAGTGCATTACTGTATACCAGCCATATGGAGAGTAGTGCACTATAAAGGGAATAGGGTGCCATTTGCATCCACCTGTGTGATCTGGGGTGTAATCATTAGCCAAACAGTTGCAAAACAAGAGTTTTTATTGGACAAATTCAGGTCGGTCCCTCCCCGTTTAGTTACGTTTGCTTCACTTTAAGAAACGTTTCGCAAACAGAATCGGCGTAATGAATACGCCCCTGACTGCCTGCCTCTGTTTAACATGTTTATCGTGGCCATGTTTGTCTTTTCTGCAGCAGGAGGAGGAAGATGTGACTGGTGGCAGGACAGGAAGTGACAGATGGGGAGGTCCTGACAATGACCCACTTGATTAGGTCAGTCATGTGATGCTGACACTACAATAACACAATTAGGCCTAATTTTCCATGCCTACCTGCAGAGGAGCACTCCTCCCCTCGCTGGCGCCCTCCCTGGCTACCTCAGGAGACTGCCTCCAGGAAGTGTTTTAGGCTGCTCAAAATGTTTCAGAAAAAAATACAATGGGGACATACAGTGGGGAGAACAAGTATTTGATACACTGCCGATTTTGCAGGTTTTCCTACTTACAAAGCATGTAGAGGTCTGTCATTTTTATCATAGGTACACTTCAACTGTGAGAGACGGAATCTAAAACAAAAATCCAGAAAATCACATTGTATGATTTTTAAGTAATTAATTTGCATTTTATTGCATGACATAAGTATTTGATCACCTACCAACCAGTAAGAATTCCGGCTCTCACAGACCTGTTAGTTTTTCTTTAAGAAGCCCTCCTGTTCTCCACTCATTACCTGTATTAACTGCACCTGTTTGAACTCGTTACCTGTATAAAAGACACCTGTCCACACACTCAATCAAACAGACTCCAACCTCTCCACAATGGCCAAGACCAGAGAGCTGTGTAAGGACATCAGGGATAAATTGTAGACCTGTACAAGGCTGGGATGGGCTACAGGACAATAGGCAAGCAGCTTGGTGAGAAGGCAACAACTGTTGGCACAATTATTAGAAAATGGAAGAAGTTCAAGATGACGGTCAATCACCCTCGGTCTGGGGCTCCATGCAAGATCTCACCTCGTGGGGCATCAATGATCATGAGGAATGTGAGGCATCAGCCCAGAACTACACGGCAGGACCTGGTCAATGACCTGAAGAGAGCTGGGACCACAGTCTCAAAGAAAACCATTAGTAACACACTACGCCGTCATGGATTAAAATCCTGCAGCGCACGCAAGGTCCCCCTGCTCAAGCCAGCGCATGTCCAGGCCCGTCTGAAGTTTGCCAATGACCATCTGGATGATCCAGAGGAGGAATGGGAGAAGGTCATGTGGTCTGATGAGACAAAAATAGAGCTTTTTGCTCTAAACTCCACTCGCCGTGTTTGGAGGAATAGAAGGATGAGTACAACCCCAAGAACACCATCCCAACCGTGAAGCATGGAGGTGGAAACATCATTCTTTGGGGATGCTTTTCTGCAAAGGGGACAGGACGACTGCACCGTATTGAAGGGAGGATGGATGGGGCCATGTATCGCGAGATCTTGACCAACAACCTCCTTCCCTCAGTAAGAGCATTGAAGATGGGTCGTGGCTGGGTCTTCCAGCATGACAACGACCCGAAACACACAGCCAGGGCAACTAAGGAGTGGCTCCGTAAGAAGCATCTCAAGGTCCTGGAGTGGCCTAGCCAGTCTCCAGACCTGAACCCAATAGAAAATCTTTGGAGGGAGCCGAAAGTCCGTATTGCCCAGCGACAGCCCCGAAACCTGAAGGATCTGGAGAAGGTCTGTATGGAGGAGTGGGCCAAAATCCCTGCTGCAGTGTGTGCAAACCTGGTCAAGAACTACAGGAAACGTATGATCTCTGTAATTGCAAACTAAGGTTTCTGTACCAAATATTCAGTTCTGCTTTTCTGATGTATCAAATACTTATGTCATGCAATAAAATGCAAATTAATTAATTAAAAATCATACAATGTGATTTTCTGGATTTTTGTTTTAGATTCCTTCTCTCACAGTTGAAGTGTACCTATGATAAAAATTACAGACCTCTACATGCTTTGTAAGTAGGAAAACCTGCAAAATCGTCAGTGTATCAAATACTTGTTCTCCCCACTGTAAGTAGGCTAGGGTTACTTAAGATGTGTCCAGACTCCAGATTAACCGTTGCATAAAATATGCTACAGTAGGCTTGACATTTAAGGTGCAATATGATATATGTATGACAAACCAATAAATATAAAATTATCTCTGTATGTCCTTTTAAATTATCACAAAAATATTATGGTTGCAGTAGCAGCAATGGGCGGTCCCCTTGCTTAGGAGGGAGCAATTTTCAAGGTGATGTGTCATGTCACGTGAGGAGTGTATCTCCAACCCATCTCCCTCTTGGGAAAATGTGAATCGGCAGGACACAAACATTCCCCATGGAGAGCCACTGAAATGTACTAAACCCAACTCTAGAATCCACTGTAACTCGCATAGCCTATATACTGTAGGTTTACGATATACAGTTGAAGTCGGAAGTTTCCATACACTTAGGTTGGAGTCATTAAAACTCATTTTTCAACCACTCCACAAATTTCTTGTTAACAAACTATAGTTTTGGCAAGTCGGTTAGGACATCTACTTTATGCATGACACAAGTAATTTTTCCAACAATTGTTTACAGACAGATTTTTTCACTTATAACTCACTGTATCACAAGTCCAGTGGGTCAGAAGTTTACATACACTAAGTTGACTGTGCCTTCAAACAGCTTGGAAAATTCCAGAAAATGATGTCATGGCTTTAGAAGCTTCTGATAGGCTAATTGACATAATTTGAGTCAATTGGAGGTGTACCTGTGGATGTATTTCAAGGCCTACCTTCAAACTCAGTGCCTCTTTGCTTGACATCATGGGAAAATCAAAAGAAATCAGCCAAGACCTCAGAAAAAAATGGTAGACCTCCACAAGTCTGGTTCATCCTTGGGAGCAATTTCCAAACGCCTGAAGGTACCACGTTCATCTGTACAAACAATAGTATGCAAGTATAAACACCATGGGACCATGCAGCCGTCATACCGCTCAGAAATGAGACGCATTCTGTCTCCTAGAGATGAACGTACTTTGATGAGAAAAGTGCAAATCAATCCCAGAACAACAGCAAAGGACCCTGTGAAGATGTTGGAGGAAACAGGTACAAAAGTATCTATATCCACAGTAAAACGAGTCCTATATCGACATAACCTGAAAGGTCGCTCAGCAAGGAAGAAGCCACTGCTCCAAAACCGCCATAAAAAAGCCAGACTACGGTTTACAACTGCACATGGGTACAAAGATTGTACTTTTTAGAGAAATGTCTTCTGGTCTGATGAAACAAAAATAGAACTGTTTGGCCATAATGACCATCGTTATGTTTTGAGGAAAAAGGGGGATCCTTGCAAGCCGAAGAACACCCTCCCAACCATGAAGCACGGGGGTGGCAGCATCATGTTGTTGGGGTGCTTTGCTGGAGGAGGGACTGGTGCACTTCACAAAACAGAAGGCATCATGAGGAGGAAAATTATGTGGATATATTGAAGCAACATCTCAAGACATCAGTCAGGAAGTTAAAGCTTAGTCGGTAATGGGTCTTCCAAATGGACAATGACTTCAAGCATACTTCCAAAGTTGAAGCAAAATGGCTTAAGGACAACAAAGTCAAGGTATTGGAGTGGCCATCACAAAGCCCTGACCTCAATCCCATAGAAAATTTGTGGACAGAACTGAAAAAGCGTGTGCGAGCAAGGCGGCCTACAAAACTAACTCAGTTACACCAGCTCTGTGAGGAGGAATGGGCCAAAATTCCCCAAACTTATTTTGGGAAGCTTGTGGAAGGCTACCTGCAAAGTTTGACCCAAGTTAAACAATTTAAAGGCAATGCTACCAAATACTAATTGAGTATATGTCAACTTCCAACCCACTGGGAATGTGATGAAAGAAGTAAGAGCTGAAATAAATCATTCTCTCAACAATTTTTCTGACATTTCACATTCTTAAAATGAAGTGGTGATCCTAATTGACCTAAGACAGGGCATTTTTACTTGGATGAATAAATGTCACGAATTGTGAAAAACTGAGTTTAAATGTATTTGGCTAAGGTGTATGTAAACTTAGGACTTCAACTGTGCATTCCCTGATAATAAAATGCCGGTATATAGAGCTATTAGTGTACGAATCCACAAATCTAACCTAACCATGTACCATTATCCAACATACGTTTGATCTGTTAACTCATTTATACCCAGCATCTATGCTGTCATGCATGTTGGTAATTCGAATGCATTTTTGTATAGAATAAAAAAAGAAATAAAAAGAAATAGAGCCACTACAATATCGCTATATCCTAATAGTGCACGTCACCCAGTACAGTTATCTCTGCGTAACCTTGCTCTCCGCGCATCTCACTTGCGACGTCGGTAAACCGCTTTATTTCAGTCGGTATGCCGCTGCTCAGGGAAACGCAGGGAAGCCTATAGTCTACCTAGAGGTGAAATAAAATACATAGTCCAGGAGGGATGGTAGGCTATATTCGTTCATATTTGAGGATGCATTTTTTTCTATCTCGTGCGCACCTATAGCTATGTATGTACTCCAATGCAAATAGGTATAGCCTAGGCTGTAACCGGTTGGACGTTGCAATCTGAATTGACTGGCTAGCAGTAAATAGACTAGTAGGCTATTACTCCGTTATTCTTATAATCTCCCGGATTGTCGGCGAGTTACTGCAGTCGATGCTGCAGTTTTAGGCTCTTGCACCGGGCTGTGTGCTGCGACCGCAAACTCAATGAGAAAGACATGCTTTCCTTCGTTCTGGTCTCTGGGTCTGTCTGGATAATATTAGGTGAGTTTCATATATTTTCATTCGTTGTGTTCACCATAGAATAGCAAGTGCCATTTATTGTATGGGCGCAGCCTCTCTGAAATTGTGAGACATGTTATTGATTTAGAATTCATATAGAATAGGATGCGTTCTTTTTACAGGTGCCGCTTCCATATTTAGAATAGCCTATAGAGTGGCCTGGATGATACATTTTCAGGATACATTTATTCGCGTGCGGCCTACACCGAATGCATCTGGGAAAGGTTCTCTTTATGTGCGTATCTGCCGGCCTGGCAGTTAGTGCACAATTATAGCATAACCTATTTGATGTCATTTATAATAATAACCAGTTGTTGAGACATTTTCACGGAATAACGATTTTATTCTAAGCGGGCCTTGTAATTACAGCCATATGGCATGGCTTCGGAAAGCGCATAGCGCAACATAATGCAATAACCAATGTGCATAGGACAACTGGGTCGATACAGTTTTTTCTGAACATATATATTGTTTTGTGTTACAGCGAGTTATACACATTTCCGGTATTTTTATGCTAAGTTATTCCACATGACAGGCTTCAGTGGGAGAAATTCGTGTCTGCAGGTTATTAAGGTCGTGCCAGATACTGTAGGATATATGCCTAAACCGGAAACACGTAAATGAAAACGCTAATCTCTCAACCATTTAGCAACTGTATGTCGCTTGCCAATGGCTCAGTGACAGCTGCTAACATGCATCAGCGTAAATGTAAGCTATTGTCAGACAGCCAGATAACACGTAGCTAGCTAGATCAACAAAACATATACATTTTGCTAAACAATTGCAGGATAGGCCTATATAGCAACGTGGCATAGTGGTTGCCGATGGATGTCTTCAGAATCTACCCACGCCATAGTGGGTAGTATGACGTGCGACTTCACGCGCTGAAGAGGGCATGTCTGATTGGTAGGAGCTGTCCAGTGGTGAGGGGTCCTGAATCACTGCAGCCAGCTCGAGTGTATTAGCAGTTTCTTGGGTAATGCTCTGTAAAACACTATTTTATTCCGCCAGTCAGGGGTGTGGGGGAAAATGTGACAATTTAAAAAACGTTTTATATTAATCAACATTAGGCACATATTCCACATATCAGCATGTTTGATCTATAGTAACCTCGACTGCAAAAGATAAAGTAGCCTAGGGCCCGTTAAACTGTTGGGTTGTCAACATTTGCTTTACAGCCATTGTGCGCTGTCAAAAGTCATCGTCATGCGTAATGCATTGTTTTAACATCTGAGGTAGGCTACTAAACATAGTCCATGAGCCAGACCCCCCGGATTTGGTCTATTGGGTTCACTTAGGGCGACGATGTTTCATAGTAACTTTTATGAAGGTCTATGTCCCTAGAGTTGGAAAATGTGCAATAGCAGTGCAGGAATGACAGCTTTCTGTGTGTTATCACTCTTTCTTTCATCCCTCCATCCCAGAAATTTTTCCCATAGGGATTTTACCCCATGACAAACAATGTCAATATACAACAAGTTATTGCTCAGTTATACCCTGTAATCATATATCATTGGAAAGCTTAGATTCACAGCTATCCATCAGACACATTTCGGGAATGTTCAGGTCAACAGAACTCTGACCTTGGACCTCTAGGGTACATATCAGAATTACCTGTACAAATTCCTTTACAAAGGAAACCCTGACACATTTTAAACTTTGTTTGACAAGTGGTTCTGAAAGATCATGAAATTACCTTTCAAATGATATAAAGCACCAGATACAACTATTGTTTAAATAGCCCATATTGTGCCATTGAAATAAGAATGTTGGAAGCTTGGCCATAGAATTCCATGTAATTGGGTGATAGAGGCACCAAATTGCACACACACACACACACACACACACACACACACACACACACACACACACACACACACACACACACACACACACACACACACACACACACACTAACCCTACATAAACTTTTTTCCAATATGGCCGCCAAACAACTCAATGGGATCTTATTGGACAATTTCGCATGACCATACCTGTATGAAATTTAATTGTAGCATGCCCCAAAATATCTTAACATGTTCATAGTGATGTAAAATATCTGGCACACCTGGCTCATTTGGATGTGTATTCTACATCACTATGAACACTTTAAAGGTCAAATGTAGCCGTTTTAATCACCATATCAAATCATTTCTTGGTAACATTTAAGTACCTTATTGTGATTGTTTTAAATTAAAACGATCAAAAATAAAACATTTAGCTTCTTAGCAAAGGGCAATTTCTCAAGCAGAAATGTTGCTACGACTGTCTGGGAGTGGTTTGAGTGGAGAGGGGAAACTGAAAATTAGCTGTTATTGGCAGAGAGGTTTGGAACTCTCTTTCTTGTTGGTCTATTAACAAATGTATCGCATGGTGATGTCACCATGGAAGGCCAAAACTCCATCCAACCAAACCAGGCTGAAATTTCAGGCAGTCTTTTCAAACAGCTCTTACAATAAAATAAATTTTTCACAATTTCACAGTATTATTCCAAACTCATAGTGTGGAAATATATATAAAACACAGTAAAATCCCATTTCGAACTGCACTGGACCTTTAAGATATAATTGGGAATACTACAATTATTTCATACAGACATGGCCATGCGAAATTGTCCAATAAGAGCCCATTGAGTTGTTTGGCAGCCATATTGGGAAAATGCTTCTGTGCGGTTGATACATGAATTCTGTGATATTTTTTAAACCCTGTTCTAGCTGTGTGTGTGTAATTTGGTGCCTCTATCACCAAAGTTAGAATCCAAAAACATAGCTGCCCCATTACATGGAATTCTAAGTTTCCAACATTCTAATGTTGATGGCACAATAATGTTGATGTTGATGTCTAATGTTGATGGCACAATAATGTTGATGTTGATGTCTAATGTTGATGCCGATTTTCTAGCAGCTGATGCTTCCAACGTTGGTTATGGTATATATAATTTGAAAGGTAATTTCATGACCTTTCAGAACCACGTGTCAAACAAAGTTTAAAAATATTTACAGGTTTCCTTTTTAAAGCAATTTTTACAGGTAATTCTGATATGTACCCTAGAGGCCGATGGTCAAAGTTCTGTTGACCTGAACATGAAGAAAAATGTGTCTGGATGGATAGCTATCTTTCCAAATATATATGATTAAAGGGTATAAGTGAGCAAGAACTTGTTGTATATTCAATTGTTTCGTTATTGGGTAAAATTCCTATGGGAAAAATGAATGGGATGGAGGGATGAATGAGAGATGAGACATCGTCACCCCAAGTGAGACCGACCAACCCCCCTGGCTCATGGACTAACAGGTAAACCTATTATTTTCCCCCCTCTTAATAATTCAGAGGATGAGCCCATCACAGAGTTACAGACTGAGAAAGCGTATATGAGTGCTTCTCAGTTGAAAAGTTTGGCAAAAATGCAGTATCTTTCTGAACATTGTAGACTACATTTGTAAATCAGCCTACAATTGAATTACTTTTTATGTCTTCATGGAACCTAGCTAGGCTATAGCCTATTTAGTGAATGTTATACTATACCAGTGGTAGTTTAGTGTTATTTAGAAACATTGCATGAGAAGAGTGGGGATAATATCAAGCATAAAACCTTTAGCCGTTACCCTATCAGCTAGATTTGGCCCCTGTACAGTAGGCTATGCTACTGTACATGTGTGAGGTGTTCATTTACAGGTTCATATTTACAGTATGTAAGTGCATTCCAAGTTTAAAGAGAGGAAATGATATGATATTTACATGCTGGAATCTCATATAATCCATCACATTAATTATATTAATGGATGGATATTGCCTCACGCAGACAGTTGTGAGTGTTATGAAGAGTAGGGGTGGATGGTGTGGATGTTCCAGCATCCCAAGCATTCCCATTGCTTTAATGTCGGTTATTGGACTGCATTGGCAAAATGGAAAGTGCTGAACAAGGGTTACGTCCTCTCCTGATGCACCGCATGCTTTACTAGGTATCTTTAGATCAGTCTTAAAGGCACTCAAAAACGTGATTTTCTTGTGTATTATATATATTTCAACACTATGAGGTTGGAATAATACCACGAAATTGTGAAAATGATGACGAGTGGTTTGAAAAGACGGCCTGAATTTTCCGCCTGTTTTGGTGGGATGGAGTTTTAGCCTGCCTGGGTGACATCACTAGGTGGTCAATTAGTTAATAGACCAATAAGAAAGAGAGTTCCAAACTTCTCTGCCAATAACAGCTAGTTTACCCCGCTCCGACCACAACCACAAAGACAGTCCTAGCTAAATTCTTGCTTGAGAAATTACTCTTTGCTAAGAAGCTATTGTTGTTTCTTTTTGACCATTTTAAGTGAAAAAAAAAACGTACTCAATTGTTACCAAGAAACAATTTAATATTTAGATAAAAACGTCTGCATTTGTCACGTCCTGACCATAGTTCTTGTGTGTTTTGCTTGTTTAGTGTTGGTCAGGACGTGAGCTGGGTGGGCATTCTATGTTGTGTGTCTAGTTTGTCTGTTTCTGTGTTCAGCCTGATATGGTTCTCAATCAGAGGCAGCTGTCAATCGTTGTCCCTGATTGAGAATCATATATAGGTGGCTTGTTTTGTGTTGGGGATTGTGGGTGGTTGTCTTCTGTCTTTGTGTTCTGCACCAGATAGGACTGTCTCGGTTTTCACATTTGTTATTTTTGTATTTTGTATAGTGTTCACGTTATTGTCTCTTCTTTATTAAATCATGTTGAACACTAGCCGCGCTGCATTTTGGTCCTCTCCTTCACCCCAGGAAGAAAGCCGTTACAGCATTGGACCATTAACTAGAAAAACCATTGCCTGACATCCCCCATCTCTTTTAAAATGACTCATTGATCTGCTCACTGTATGACTCAGTCCTGTATGTTCGTATGTTAATGTGTTTGATTGAGTCTGCACTGTATGTGCGTGTATGTTTTGGGATCCTGAGTGGCACAGCGGTCTGCTAGAGGCCTCACTACAGACCCGAGTTTGATCCTGGGCTGTATCACAACCGGCCGTGAGTCCCATAGCGCGGCGCACTATTGGCCCAGCGTCGCCCGGGTTAGTGGAGGGTTTAGCCAGGGTAGGCCGTCATTGTAAATAACAATTTGTTCTTAACTGACTAACTAGTTAAATAAAGGTTAAATTGAAAAAAAAAATTATGTTAGCTTTTAAACTTGCATGTGTGTGTTTGTTTTTGTGCTGAGGTCTCCGTGTGTGTGTGTGTGTGTGTATGTGTGTGTGTGTGTGTGTGTGTGTGTGTGTGTGTGTGTGTGTGTGTGTGTGTGTGTGTGTGTGTGTGTGTGTGTGTGTGTGTGTGTGTGTGTATGGTACATACAATATTTATCATTTGCTGGAGGAACGGAAGCCCTGTGGGTTTAGGGAGGGCGGAGGAGAGAGAAGGGGGGGGGGGAGTGAGATAGAATAGCTGGAACGTTTGCTGAAGGTGGTGTGATACGGTGGCCAGCCAGGCACAAACTAAGCCAAATGCGCTTCTCCTTTCCCCCCATCGCTTCCCTTGCTGAGCATAATCTCCCAGCGGTGGGAGGTAATCAAAGGTTTGTAGAGGGCAAAGTAAGATCTGCCCGGGGGCCCAGACACCACAGACACACACACAGACTGACGGGTTACTGCGCTGCCTTGTAAGTCTTCACTACCAGAGTCTAGTGTGCCTTGCTTCCTTATTAATGCAGCTGCTTTCCTGTGCATTGATGTTGAACCCTAACCCCTTTTAAAGCATCCTCCACACTTGCCTTTGTCTTAATCAACGGGATTCTCCATGTGTCGTTAGCCTAGAACGCAGCCAGTGCACTCACATGGAGTGCGTGGATGTGCGCAGCACGCATAGAACATGGGCTTAATGTGACTGTGGGTTTGCGGAGGTGACACTGTTGAGATAAAATGACTGGATGGTCGCACAGCTAGAGAGAGAGAGAGTGAGAGAGAGTGAGTGAGTGAGTGAGTGAGTGAGTGAGTGAGTGAGTGAGTGAGTGAGTGAGAGAGAGAGAGAGAGAGAGAGAGAGAGAGAGAGAGAGAGAGAGAGAGAGAGAGAGAGAGAGAGAGAGAGAGAGAGAGACAGACAGACAGACAGACAGACAGACAGACAGACAGACAGACAGACAGACAGACAGACAGACAGACAGACAGACAGACAGACAGACAGACAGACAGACAGACAGACAGACAGACAGACAGACAGACAGACAGACAGACAGACAGACAGACAGAAAAGAGAGAGCGAGGTGACTTTAAATAGAAAAGGCAGAGCCGGGGGAGGGGGGGGGGGGGGGGGGGTACTTGTGTGTATCCGTCTCTATACTAATAGGCCATAATCTCATGGCAGAATAGCCTAATTGCTGGTGACGCTCTGCAGATGGGGAGAGGGGGCGGGACTCAGGCCTCTGAGGTTAGTGTGGTCAGCCAATACCTTCCGTTCCCAACCCTTACGCTACCGGTAGGTTACATGTACTGTATCCAAGGATTCAGAATAGACACAGTAGGCCTACATATGGAAAGAAACAGTACATCTTGGGAAAATCAGTGGTGGAAAAAGTTCCCAGTTGTCATACTTGAGTAAAAGTATAGATATCTTAATAGAAAATGACTCAAGTAAAAGTTAAAGTCACCCAGTAAAATACTACTTGAGTAAAAGTCAAAGTATTTGGTTCTAAATTTGCTTAAGAATCAAAAGTAAATGTAATTTCAAAAATATACTTCAGTATGAAAAGTAAAAGTATACATCATTTCTAATTCCTTATATTACGCAAAGCAGACGGCACCATTTTGTTGTTTTGAAAATGTACGGATAGCCAGGGGCACACACTCAGACATCTTTTACAAATGATGCATTTGTGTTTAGTGAGTCTGCCAGATCAGAGGCAGTAGGGATGACCAGGTGTTCTCTTGATATGTGCATGAATTTGACAGTTTTCCTGTCCTGCTAAGCATTCTAAATGTAACAAGTGCTTTTGGGTTTCAGGGAAAACATATGGAGTAAAAAGTACATTATTTTTACGACTTAAGTAGTACATTAAAGTATTTTGGCTTAAAAGTACTCTACACCACTGGTGTTCCTAATGTTTGGTATACTCAGTGTATATCTTGCTGTCTGTGTACCCCTCCAACCACAAATATCATGAGCTCACTGTGTCCCTAATGACCCAAATTAGGCTGTGTTAGACGACTTATGTGATTGGTCCATCTGATCAAGGTCATTATTGTTGATGATGACGATGTGGTGGATCGGGAAGTGGTGGTTGCCTGAGCAGCTCTTCCACTGTCCTCTGCCCAGTAGTACTCTTCCTAGGCTAAAGATAGCTGGCTCTGACCTGTGTGTGAGTGATCCTCTGCTAGCCTAGCATAGGGACAGGTTACAATAGGACAAAGAGTGCAGAGAAGGGACACTGCCTCTTGGATGAGAGGATAGGCTAACCCTCTAACAATGAGACAGATGCAATCTGGTGATGGGCTGCCATCAATAATGGAAGGGTCTACAACTGTTATCCCCCTGGTTTACAACCAAGCGTTCTTACTCTCCAACTGGGGTCATGACTTTTTGTACAGACACCCAGCCTAAAACCCCAAACAGCAAGCAATGCAGGTGTAGAAGCACGGTGGCTAGGAAAAACTCCCTAGAAAGGCCAAAACCTAGGAAGAAACCTAGAGAGGAACCAGGCTATGAGGGGTGGCCAGTCCTCTTCTGGCTGTGCCGGGTGGAGATTATAACAGAACTATGCCAAGATGTTCAAAATGTTCACAAGTGACAAGCATGGTCAAATAATAATCATTAATAATTTTCAGTTGGCTTTTCATAGCCGATCATTAAGAGTTGAAAACAGCAGGTCTGGGACAGGTAGGGGTTCCATAACCGTAGGCAGAACAGTTGAAACTGGAACAGCAGCAAGGCCAGGTGGACTGGGGACAGCAAGGAGTCATCATGCCCGGTTTGCCGTGACGTATGGTCCTAGGGCTCAGGTTCTCCGAGAGAGAGAGAAAGAAAGAGAGAACGAGAGAATTAGAGAGAGCATACTTAAATTCACACAGGACACTGGATAAGACAGGAGAAGTACTCCAGGTATAACCAACTGACCCTAGCCCCCCGACACATAAACTACTGCAGCTTAAATACTGGAGGCTGAGACAGGAGGGGTCAGGAGACACTGTGGCCCCATCCGATGATACCCCCGGACAGGGCCAAACAGGAAGGATATAACCCCACCCACTTTGCCAAAGCACAGCCCCCGCACCACTAGAGGGATATCTCTAGTGGTACTTTTGATCCTTAAGTATATTTGAGCAATTACATTTACTTTTGATACTTCAGTACATTTAGAACCAAATACTTTTAGAATTTTACTCAAGTATAACAATTGGGTACTTTTCCCACAACTGCCTGGCAGTATAATTCACCCTCATCAAGGCTGAAAAACCCCCACCAGAGATAGATATCGGACAGAGACAGAGTTCTAGCCTAATACTAACACAGCAACTGAAACAAGGAAGGTCAGGATTGTATAGAATTGCAATGTCTGTCAAATAAATTGCCATAAAAAGCACCATGTACCACATACCACTATGAGCAATACTAGTATTACCATAATGTTGCACATGACTCATCACTGCAAACTTGCTGTGGCCTTTCAATAGAGATGGTACTGAACCATAGGGATGTAGTTAAAAACACTCACAGGATATGTAGAGTCTACGTGTGTGAATGTGTCAGTTTTGTAGTGACAGAAGAGGAAGTGTGGCCTGTTCTGTTCTGGTAGATGGTTGATTCACATGGTGGCTACTGTAACTGTCATTTCTGATGTCTCTCTCTGCTGCATCGTGAACCAAGAACGAGGAGGAAGTGATTGTGATTGGCTGGGCTTGTGGTTCTGTGTGACTCATACCATTAGGGAAGAAACACAAATTCAGCATTTCAACTGTCTACCAACCAACCATACAGAATAATGTATATGATTCAGTGTTATTCAGTAATGTATATCTTAAGATAGCTAGGTGGGACAAAAACATGCCTAAGTAATAGTAAGTACATTTTTCCTCAATAAGGTAGCTATCAGCAAAGTCAGCAAAAAGTCAACTGCGAGTGTTAGTTCACGAAAGGGGTAAAGAGAGGGTGTGATGGGAGGGGTGCTGTCGGATTATTTAAGATACTCTTTGAAGAGGTAGGGTTTCAGATGTTTTCGGAAGCTGGTTCAGGGGGAAGCTGGTTCCACTATTGGGGTGCCAGGACAGAGAAGAGCTTTGACTGGGCTAGGCGGGAGCTGTCCTCCTGTAAATGTGTGTAGGGGGGGCAAGATACCAGACGTGGCAGGATGGAGTGCTCGGGTTGGGTAGGCTTTAAGCATAGCCTGAAGTTAGGGAGGGGCAGTTCCTCTTGCTGCTCATCCAAGCTGGGCTGACTTCCAGGCTGATATATCTGCCTGGTATGCAGAGATGCGTGTCGCCACCTGGATGTCAGAAAGGGGGAAGGAGAAAAGTAGTTGACTTCTAGTGCTGCACTATACGATAAATACTTTATATAAAGTGCAGTGAAAAAGTATTTGCCCCCTTTCTGATTTTCTCTATTTTTGCATATTTTTGATTCTGATAGTAATCAGATCTTCAACCAAAACCTAATATTAGATAAAGGGAATCTGAGTTTACAAATAACAAAAAAGGGTGTACTTATTTTACATATTTAATTAACAAACGACACCCAATTTCCCTGTGTGAAAAAGTAATTGCCTCCTTACACTCAATAACTGGTTGTGCCACCTTTAGCTGCAATGACGGCAACCAAATGCTTCCTGTAGTTGTTGATCAGTCTCACATTACTGTGGAGGAATTTTGGCCCACTCTTGCATGCAGAACTGCATTAACTCAGCAATATTTGTGCGGTTTCAAGCATGAACTGCATATTTCAAGTCCTGCCACAACAACTCAATTGGGATTAGGTCTAGATCTAATCCAAAAATTCAAATTTATTGCTTTTTAACCATTTTCATGTAGACTTGATTGTGTGTTTTGGGTCATTGTCTTGCTGCATGACCCAGCTACACTTCAGCTACAGCACACAGACGGATGGCCTGACATTCTCCTGTAGAATTTTCTGATACAGACCAGAATTTATGGTTCCTTCTATTAAGGTAAGTTGTCCAGGTCCTGAGGCAGCAAAGCATCCCCAAACCATCACACTACCACCACCATGCTTGACCGTTGGTACGAGGTTCTTACTGTGGAATACAGTGTTTTGTATTCGCCACACATAATGGGACCAATCTCGTCCAAAAAGTTCTCAAGTTTGCCCAAAATTCACCTGGAAGCACCTGGATGATCATCAAGACTCTTGGAAGAATGTTCTATGGACAGATGAGTCCCATAATGCCTGGCAAAAACCAAACACTGCATTCCACAGTAATACCAAAGGTCCAGCATGGTGGTGGTAGTGTGATGGTTTGGGGATGCTTTGCTGCCTCAGGACCTGGACGACTCTCTCTGCCTTTCCTTTTCACTTACTCTCCTCTCGACCCTTCTGTCCCCCCCCCCCCCCCCCCCCCCTCCTCTCCCACCCCAGAGTTGAGTTCCACCCTGATAGAGAGGATGCAGGCCCAGGAGCTAATGAGCAATCTACGGCTGCCTGAGCTGGACGAGTTAACCCAGTTCTTCCGCTCCCTGCCCACCTCCACGCTGGTGGGAATTGGTGCTCTGACTGCTGTGCTGGCCTACTGGCTGGCCACACGGCCACGCGCCATCTCTCCTCCCTGCAACCTCCGGCACCAGTCTGAGGAAGTGCTGGTAAGCCAGAGATACGATGCGATCAGAGGAGGCTGGTGGGAGGAGCTATAGGATGACTGGCTCAGTGTAATGGCTGGAATGGAGTCAAACATTCTTTCCAAGCGTTTGATGTGTTTCGTACCATTCCATGTATTCCATTACAGCTGTTACAATGAGCCGGTCCTCATATAGCTTCTCCCACCAGCCTCCTCTGGATGCGATACTCCACCTCGGCCCGTATTCACAAAGTGTCTCAGAGAAGGTGTGCTGATCTCGGGTCAGTTTTGCCTTTTAGATCATAAGGAATAATACAGGATGTACCTGATCCTAGATCAGCAATCTGAGACACTTTGTGAATATAGGCTCTGGGCACATTTACATTACATTTACATTTAAGTTAGCAGACGCTCTTATCCAGAGCGACTTACAAATTGGTGCATTCACCTTATGACATCCAGTGGAACAGCCACTTTACAATAGTGCATCTAAATCTTTTAAGGGGGGGGGGGGGTCAGAAGGATTACTTTATCCTATCCTAGGTATTCCTTAAAGAGGTGGAGTTTCAGGTGTCTCCGGAAGGTGGTGATTGACTCCGCTGTCCTGGCGTCGTGAGGGAGTTTGTTCCACCATTGGGGGGCCAGAGCAGCGAACAGTTTTGACTGGGCTGAGCGGGAACTGTACTTCCTCAGTGGTGTGTGTGTGCTTGTGTGTACACCAGGGCAGCACACAACAAAGGGGGCTGACTAAGACATAAAACCCCACAGAGGTTTACCTGAGGGTTAACACAATACCACTGTTACACCCACTCCATTTACCCTCATACACACATCATCACATCCTCACGTAAGTAAGAGAATAAAGGGTAACATTTTGGTCATCGAACCTACTGTATATTTGGACCACATTCAGAAATAGTAATGTTTTTACTTTGGTGTGTGTCTGTGTGTGTGTGTGTGTGTGTGTGTGTGTTCCCTAGCCTCATTGTGTCTATCTCCCCCTGTCGGTCTCTAGCATGAAGATGGGGGTCGCAGGTCCATGCTGGGGGACAGCCCCAATAAGCTGCTGGCACACTACCATGAGGATGCCAAGACCATGTACGAGGTGTTCCAGAGAGGCCTCCACATAGCCGGTGTGTACACACAAGCACACACACACACACGCACGCACGCACGCACGCACACACCCACGCACGCACGCACGCACGCACGCATGCACACGCGCGCGCACACACACACAAACACACATACTCTTACATGTGCAGACACAGTCGCAGACAGACAGACAGCATGTGTGCACACATGCACACACACTAGCACTTACTCAGACCACAGTGTCTGCATGAATGTCACATACGGTACATGCACACAAACATGTTTTTTTTGTGTGCATGTGGTCTGAGTAATATACCCAGACATTGACATTGTGGTCCGACAAAGTGATGGTGGCCTGCCTGTGTGGTCTGTCTGTGTGAGTGAAAAAGTGCCATCTAGGTTATCATGTCAACCGAGCGTGTGGGAATTAGTGTGTGAGGCCTAAAGTTAAACTGCAGACAGACTAGACCGTATATAAAGTAGATAGTATCTCTCTATATCTGGTTCTGAATGGGCTGAATGACCAATGCTGAGGTCCAACAGTCATGTTATTGTTAGTACACAGTGAAGAGATTGCTGAAGAGAACAAAATAAAAAGAATAGATAGCGGAATCAAAATGTACTGTACATGCGATACAACATAGGTGTCAGTCAAGAACTTCTGTGTTTTCATGTGATCGTTTGGGGGTTTCTGTGTTTTCGTTTTTTTCCCCTGACTCATCCTGTTGTTGTATTGTCTCTAGGTGATGGACCTTGTTTAGGCTCCCGGCTACCCGACCAGCCTTACAAGTGGCTGTCTTATAAAGAGGTAAGCACACAGTAGAACTACCTTTTGTACAGAACACTGAAGCACAAGAGCAGCTCTCTGCTTTGCATACAGGCTCTGTGTGGTCTATTCCTTCATAGGGCTAGTGTAATCTATAGCTCTGTGTGTAACTCACTCCTTGTGGTTTGTATTGCATTTGGAGGTGTGGCATATGGCGTCTCGACAGATCCACAGGTTCAGTTTACAGTCTCCCCTACCTCAAGGAGAGACGTCTGCTACTACTCAAACCTCTGTAGTAACACAGAGTTGAATTTGAAGTTGATTTACACTAAAGCTTTCTGTACAACTACTGAAATACTGTCCTTTTTACACACACATTTGAAGGGATTTTGGCTTCCAAACACAATCAAAAGTGAGGAATTCATTTTCAGCATTCTGTGTATGGAATTCTTTAATAGTATTTTCTCCTCGATGTTACTGAAAGGGATTTATTTAGGAGGCTTATAAACGCTTCAGCATTGGAATGCTGCAGCTGGATGGATTCTGCTCCAAATTTGAATCTATGACATCATGAGAATTGAACAGAGGATAGTATGTTTCTCTTTTATACTGGCATATTTCTCGTTTCCCAATATGCTCAGCTGCTATTTATTTTTCACTTCCAGGTCACGACCCGGGCGGAGCACTTGGGGTCGGGGCTGCTGAGCCAGGGCTGCACGCCGAGCCCAGATCAGTTCATCGGAGTGTTTGCACAGAACAGGCCAGAGGTGAGGTCATCATCACGGCGAGACACTGTTTGTGCGTCTCAAATGGCACCCTATTCTCCACATAATGCACTATATAGGGAATAGGGTGCCATTTGGGATGACATCTGATTCACAAATGTTTTGACGTGACGTACAGTCTAACAGCCCCGACTGCTCATGTAGAGGCTTTTTTATTCTCTTTATGGCGACGCTGACCTCCTCTTGACCTGTCTGTCTGTACTTGCAGTGGATCATTTCGGAGCTGGCCTGCTACACCTACTCTATGGTGGTGGTGCCTCTGTATGACACACTAGGGCCTGATGCCATACGGTACATCATTAACACTGGTAAGACTAGCAGCTTTCTGAGGTGTGTGTCCCAAGTGGCACCCTATTCCCTACACTGTTCACCTATGGGCCCTGGTCAAAAGTAGTGCACTACACAGGGAACAGGGAGCCATTTGGGACTGAAACTTGCTGTAAGTGTACTGCTGTCTACTCTATTCGCCCAAACCAATAGATCTTAGAATGTTCCTTTTGGTTTCATGGCCCAGTTCTTTTAATTATTTTCTTGATCAAGTTGCGTTGGCGATATCATGAAACACATACTACCTATAGATGTGTCTGAAAAGATCAAAAACTTTGACACTCAGCCTTCCCTTCCTGAATAACAGTTTTACCTTGACCAGAGAATTGTGTTTGGTCGTGTTTAAGTTACACAATCCCCTTAACTCCGCATACTCACTCACAGGAATCAGGCAAGGGCTCACCTTCGCCTTATGCTGCAGGTAATGAGCTCAGCTCAGTGGGTTTGGGAGGGAGCAGGTCTTGAGATCTGTCGTTACACTCTCCTTCTTTCTCCCATGACCTCAGGGCTTTCCATCCTCACACTAGTCAGACAGATAACATTAACTCACTTTCATCATGTTATTCATCATTTCCAATTGCCCCTCAGTGTCATAGTGCGTTGGTTTTGGCCCAGTGCCCCAACAGGATTTATCTCTGCTCCAAGGCCGTAGAAGGGCAATCTGTTTGTAGAGCAGTAGTTAGTTAGCTGTGTGTTTACTAGCTGATTGGATCATGTATGTGTGTTCTAGTTGTTACAAAAGGATCTCGTGTGCTGTCTTTCAGCCGACATCATCACAGTGATCTGCGACAAGCCTGAGAAGGCCCAGGTGCTGCTGGGTAACGTGGAGAGGCAGGACACCCCCGGGCTGAAGAGGATCATCCTCATGGACCCCTTTGACCCTGCCCTGCTGGAGCAGGGGGAAGGCTGCGGGGTCATCGTCCAGTCCATGCAAGACGTTGAGGTACGTAGGGAGAGTGTAAGGGGGCAGGGGGGATGGGGGAGTAGTGTAAGAGGGTAGGGAGAGAGGAGGGAGGGAGTGGGGAGAGTAGGGGCAGATGGAGATGGGAGGGAGGGACCTCAGGTAGGGAGGGAGAGGGGACTCAGCCCAGCTAATGTACTTTACGGAGTGGCTACAGTTCCAGATTTTGTGGCTATTGATACAGATTTCTGCGCAGGTGCAGTATTATTTTCTGTACCTAGCTGCTACCCACTCTGCTGCCTACTTAGCTTCTGCTCAGTGTTCCCACTGCTCCGCTGCCGCTTCCGCCTCCTTGACATGAAGGGGGAAACTTTATGTTGTACACTAAAGCAACACCCGCTACGATATGGCAGCATAATTATGACCATTATCATTGGAAATAGTAGGCAGCCGAAAGTAGTAGTTGACAAACGATGTGAGGAATAATACCTCACCGGGTGCCAGGCGATGCAAAACAAGCTCGCCCATTATCAGACTTTGTTTACCGGTCTGGATACACATGCTCGGGTTGCCTAGAACGTTCGGCTGGCCAGAGGTGGAACAGCTAGGTAGCTTACTCGTGCGGTACTTGCATGATCATTGAGATGCAAAATAGCAGTTAGTAGTGTCTATATGTGGTTAAAACACAGATTGTTTTTTTCCCCAATGCAAAACTCAAGTTGGGAGTTACATTCTTTTTTACAGGAACTGGCTAGTGGCTAAAATATGGCAGCAACTATAAAGATTAGCCTAAGAATATAAAGATGATTCACCAAACTATATTTTGAAAGAGGAGGCAAAGTGCTTTAAGCATATGTTTTCATTTCAGTCTTCTCCATCTCCACTAACTGAAGTTAATTGTAAGGATTTTTTTTCCATTAATAGTGTAAAATTAACAGCAATACAGAAAGAGTCAAGTGAAGGCCTAATTACAGACAAAGAATTTCTAGATGCAATTAAAGCCTTCAAGTCTGGGAAAACTCCAGGGCTAGATGGCATACCAGTTGAGGTATAGCAAATATTTTTCGATGTACTCAAAGTTCCATTATTAATGTGTTTTAACCACTCCTACAAAAATGGTAGACTATCATATACTCAGCAAGAAGATTTGATTTCACTATTACTGAAACAGGACCCAGGTGGTAAATATAAAGATCCAGTACACCTAAAAAACTGGAGAGACCTTACACTTCAAAGCCTAGCAAAATGCATAACGCGTAGAATTACAAAGGTATTGTCAGATATTATTCGTCCTATTCAGACAGGTTTTTTACATGGACATTACATTGGAGATTATATAAAACAAGTACAGGAAACAAGGGAACACTATGAACAATCGGGGAAACCAGGCCTGGTATTCATAGATGACTTTGAAAATCCCTTTGATAAAGTACAATTGGAATTTAATTTCGTACAATGGGTTAAAGGTATGAGAAAGTACTTTCTCAGAAAGTTTTACATTGTCAAAAGGAGTGAAACAAGGTTGTCCACTATTGGCATATCTATTTATTATGGCCATCGAAATGTTAGCTATTAAAATCAGATCCAGCAATAATATCAAAGGGCTAGAAATCCAGGGCTAGAAAACAAATGTGTCATTGTACGATGACGATTCATGTTGTCTTTTAAATCCACAATTTGGATCCCTGCACAGCCACATAGAGGATCTAGATATTTTTTCTAATCTCTCTGGATTAAAATCGAATGATGATAAGTGCACCATATTACGTATTGGATCAAAAAAAAAATACAACTTTTAAATTACTGTGTAGTTTACCAATAAAATGGTCCGACGGTGAGGTGGACATACTCGGATTTCATATCCCAAAATAAATAAATAATCTCACTGCAATACATTTTAATAGAACGTCTATTTGATAGAACGTCTATCACCCTGATTAACTATTTAGTCATACCCCAGTTTACTTATTTAATTATAGCCCTGCCTACACATAATTATAGCCCTGCCTACACCTAAGAGTGAAGAGGCGACTCCGGGATGCTGGCCTTCTAGGCAGAGTTGCAAAGATAAAGCAATATCTCAGACTGGCCAATAAAAAGAAAAGATTAAGATGGGCAAAAGAACACAGACACTGGACAGAGGAACTCTGCCTAGAAGGCCAGCATCCCGGAGTCACCTCTTCACTGTTGATGTTGAGACTGGTGTTTTGCAGGTACTATTTAATGAAGCTGCCAGTTGAGGACTTGTGAAGCGTCTGTTTCTCAAACTAGACACTCTAATGTACTTGTTCTCTTGCTCAGTTGTGCACCGGGGCCTCCCACTCCTCTTTCTATTCTGGTTAGGGCCAGTTTGCGCTGTTCTGTGAAGGGAGAGGTACACAGCATTGTACGAGATCTTCAGAAATATGAGGCAAAGATCGGTTACATCATCATGGTTCAGAAGCGGTAAAGATAGAAACGTAAACACCCCTGACATTTAGTTTGCAAAGAAAAAGACATCTCTCAGACTGGCCAATAAAAAGAAAAGATTAAGATGGGCAAAAGAACATAGACACTGGACAGAGGAACTCTGCCTAGAAGGACAGCATCCCGGAGTCACCTCTTCACCGTTGACGTTGAGACTGGTGTTTTGCGTGTACTGTTTAAATGAAGTTGCCAGTTGAGGACTGCTTCGGCATGCACTTTTTATAACAAAATTATTCCAGCGTGAAACTATGCAAGCCTCTCTTTTGTTGGGACATTACAGTTGTTCAGATATTCAAGCCCCTCTACTTCATCATGGCTGTAAATTGTATTTTATGATTCTTCTAATGATTATTTAACACAAGGTGTTGTGCTTCTTTGCATGCTGTCGTCCCATCTAGGCACTGGGCAGAGAGAAGCATAGAAATCCCATGGTAAGTGCAGTCTGTGTGTCTGGTTTGATTGTTTGACTGAGTAAGCATCTCTGTATCATTAGCTGCATCACATCCACACAGTCATAACCTACCCAGCTAGGGAAATAATTAATTAGTTGAGAAAAGTTCACATCGAGGTCTTCGCTGTAATCTTGTCTCTCTGTAATTATTGTCTAATCTCACACACTGGAGAAGAGTGCGTGATGCAACTTTGTGGTTAGGGAGCACAGAACACAAATTAGCATCTTCGAATAGCCTTGAGATGGATATTATCTGTCCCTGTATTAACAGGCAGAATGCAGGAAGAAATCAGTGTCGTGCCGACTATGTTTTGTTTTGGTTATATTGCAGACTACATATCTCTGGCCTGGTGACAGTTCTTCCGCCTAGACCTATTTGTGTTTGCGGAGAGAGTATTTGAATATGTTTACTTTTTCTCCATCGAACATTTGTTATTTTCGAGTACAAACCAATTGGTTTCCTTTGATCGCCATATGGAGCACTGAACTATGTGTGCTATTATGTAAGAATTGAGATCACACAGCAGACGTAAGGTCTTGCGAACATTCTTTAGTTGTCTTTTTCCCGTAGTAACCGCTGCTTGAAATACGTACCTTTGATCTCAAAGAGCACTTTGAGTGCTTGTGCTCTTCAATGGTGGAAAAAGTACCCAATTGTCAGTCCTACTTGACTCGAATAAAAGTAAAGGTACCTTAATAGAAAAGGACTCAATTAAAGTAGAAAGTCACCCTGAAAACACTACTTGAGTCATTACTTTATCTCTCTTTGCTGTCTTCTCTACAGTCACACCTTGCTTAAAATGCCAGAGATGGGCCATTGTGATGGTGATTATTGTCTAAAGATGATGTCAATGTGTTAAAGATCTCCTTCAGGGCTATATCCTGACTGAACGTTTGTTCCCCCACAGCCACCTACACCAGAAGACCTGTCCATCGTGTGCTTCACCAGTGGTACCACAGGTATGGTCATCCAGCCACCAGCCACCAGACACCCCAAAGGGGCTTATTCTTTCAAGCTGAATGCAGTGTTAATGTGTATTATCGCAGTGTTAATGTGTATTATCACAGTGTTAATGTGTATTATCGCAGTGTTAATGTGTATTATCACAGTGGTGGCGTGTGTCTATTGCTTCTCTCATTGTGCGTGAGATATTATTAACAGGAAGAGACCACCCCCCCCCCGACCATTTCAGACCAGGGCCAATGCCATGTGTCAGAGTTAATAGTATGGTCATGGTAGGGCTCCTAACACTGTTAGACTTCTGAGGGAAAGACATTTAGACATAAAAGAGGAGTTGTCTGGAATCTTAACCTGTTATTACAGTCTGGCCACAAACACAGTCACAAAGAAGATCAGGAGTAAGATTAGGAGAATCCAGATATTTTCCAACGAGGGTGGAAACCACAGCTTTAGTCACAGGCAGCGAAGCGGCCCACTGCAGTAGTGGAAAGAGTGCCACCTGTTGGTCTTTCAGTGTAACTTCCATTAGCCTGAAGCCTGTTTCCCCCTGGTGGATGTCTCTGCTGGTGCCCTCTTATCTCCTGTGGTCTGTCTCTGAGTGTGTTCCAAAAGTTGTTACAGGGTGGTATAACTCAGGCATTTTCCACCATGGCAAATACATATATTTTTTAAAGTGAATGTGTAATTTGAAAAAACAGGTGGCACAATATTATTGTTCTGTTAGTTCCTAGGCTGCTAATAGCTAACTGTTTGTTTTTCCATATACACTGAACAAAAATATAAACGCGATATGTAAATTGTTGGTCCCATGTTTCATGAGCTGAAATAAATGATCCCAGAAATGTTCCATAAGCACAAATCTTATTTCTCTCAAATGTTGTGCACACATTTGTTTACATCCCTGTTTTTGAGCATTTGTCCTTTGCCAAGATAATCCATCCATGTAATTGGCATGCTGACTTCAGAAATGTCCACCAGAGCGTTTGCCAGAGAATTTAAAGTTAAGTTCTTTACCATAAGCCGCCTCCAACGTCGTTTTAGAGAATTTGGCAGTACGTCCAACCGGCCTGAAAACCGCAGACCATGTGTAACCACACCAGCCCAGAACCTCCACGTCCGTCTTCTTTACCTGCGGGATCGTCTGAGACCAACCACCCGGACAGCTGATGAAACTGTGGGTTTGCACAACTGAAGGATTTCTGCACAAACTGTGGGCAAATGCTCACCTTCAATGGCCACTGGCACGATGGAGAAGTGTGCTCTTCACGGATGAATCCCGGTTTCAACTGTACCGGGAGATGGCAGACAGTGAGCGGTTTGCTGATGTCGACGTTGTGAACAGAGTGCCCCATGGGGGCGGTGGGGTTATGGTATGGGCAGGCATAAGCTACAGACAACAAATACAATTGCATTTTTACAATGGCAATTTGAATGCACAGAGATACCGTAACGAGATCCTGAGGCCCATTGTCGTGTCATTCATCCGCCGCCATCATTTCATGTTTCAGCATGCCATGTCGCAAGTATCTGTACACAATTCCTGGAAGCTTAAAATGTCCCAGTTTTTCCATGGCTTGCATACTCAACAGACATGTCACCCATTGAGCATGTTTGGGATGCTCTGGATCGACGCGTACAACAGAGTATTCCAGTTCCTGCCAATATCCAGCAACTTCGCACAGCCATTGAAGAGGAGTGGGACAATATTCCACAGGCCACAATCAACAGCTTGATCTATGCGAAGGAGATGTGAACTCTATGCGAAGGAGATGTGAACTCTATGCGAAGGAGATGTGAACTCTATGCGAAGGAGATGTGAACTCTATGCGAAGGAGATGTGAACTCTATGCGAAGGAGATGTGCTGCGCTAAATGAGGCAAATAGTGGTCACACAAGATACTGACTGGTTTTCTGATCCACATCCCTACCTTTTTTTAAGGTATCTTTGACCAACAGATGCATATCTGTATTCCCAGTCATGTGAAATCCATAGATTAGGGCCTAATGCATTTATTTCAATTGACTGATTTTCTTATATGAACTGTAACTCAGTAAAATCTCAGAAATTGTTGCATTTTGCGTTAATATCTTTGTTCAGTGTATATCTACCTTGGTTGTTTTCCATGGATTGATACTGTATGCGGCACCCTTTTCTCTATATAGTGCACTACTTTTGACCAGTAGTGCACTATAAAGGGAATCGTGTACCATTTGGGACAGAGCTAATGCTCATTGTTGAGAGCAGCTATAGGGGGAGAAGTTCATTGAGTTTTTTCTGAATCCCTCCTCCGTAGGAAACCCAAAGGGAGTCATGCTGACACACGGGAATGTAGTGGCTGATTTCTCAGGCTTCCTCAAAGTCACAGATGTGAGTTCAAACAGACTATGGTGTCACAGACCCTTTCTTTGGGGAAATTTGCCTTGCATTTATCTTTAGTAGGTACTTTTCTCCCATTTCTGTAACTCTATTAGAGGCAAGGCTCACTAAATTGCTTCAAGTCCAATATCTTACATGGGACAATAAGACACAGATGTATTTATTTATTTATTTATTTATTTATTTATTTTCATTTATGTTTCTCATTAGTATCATATTTGACAGTTTAGTGGTGGGAAACAAATGGTTCTGAACCTGTCTAACCACCGCTTCTCTCCCCCATGCTTGTCTGGCGTGCCACAGAAAGTCATATTCCCAAACCAAGACGATGTTCTCATCTCCTTCCTGCCTTTGGCTCACATGTTTGAGAGACTCATTGAGGTAATGTCCCAAACAAAGTCCACACAAGGCTTTGAGTTGTATTATTATAGTTGGTGTGTGTGTGTGTGTGTGTGCGTGCGTTTCCAGACCTGAAGGATCTTGGCAATTGCCCTGGTCCTCGGCCGCAATTGACCTGGTCCTCGGCCGCAATTGACCTTGCTATCTGGGATGTTAACTTTGCCATAGCCCGTCAGCTCTTTACTGATACCCTATCTGCTGCCTCTGTAAAAGCTGGCTCATACAGTTACGGGTGTGTGCTTTATTTCATCCGTTTCTCACAGCTACAGGAAACTTGAGTCCCGATTGGCACCCTATGTTATATATCGCACTACAAAGAAAATAGGGAGCCATTTGGACCACAAGCTTGGTCTGTTGTTTCCTGTAGCTATGGACAAACACAGGAAACCACCTCCCAGACATGTTCTTCACGTTCACGAGAAGACACACACCCAGACAGTGTTAATGTGTGGGACTTCTATGCAGCAATGCAGATACCCACGAGTTAATCCTCAGAAGGAACACCTCATGTTCTGTGTAGAACTCCGTGAGTAGGCTATGCCTATGCTGTGATATTCCTAGGGCAGCAGGTGGCCTGGCGCTTAGAGCGTTGGGCCAGTAACCGAAAGGTCGCTGGATTAAACACCCGAGCCGATAAGGTGAAAAATCTGTCGATGTGCACTTGAGCCTGGCACTTAACCATAATTGCTCCAGGGATGAAGTACTGCTATGGTTGACCCTATAAAACAACACATTTCACTGCAACACTGTAGATGTGACAATAAAACATTTATGCCACATGCAGTGTTATGATACCTGCCAGGGTGCTGCAGTCTTATTATGCAAATCACGTCTGTCAACACGGAGAAGAAGAGAAAAGGCGGTCCCTGCAGAGCCTTTCCTCCAAAGTAGGAAATGTTCCAAAGATGGGATTGAATTAGGGTCATGGCTAGAAGGGAGTAGCAGGTTAGGAGAATTAACATAGCAGGTTAGGAGAATTAGCTTAAGGTTAGACAAGGGGTTAGGGTTAGCTAAAATGCTAAACATTTCCACTTTTGACGTTTATTTGATAAAAGCTGTATCCCTTCTAACCATGACCATGTATTAGGTCAGATCCCCTTTTAACCAAATGTCTAATTGTTAAGAAACAGAGAGGAGTGTGGAGGTTATAAGTTACTATCAGCCATTTGGTTTTTAGGAAGGATAAAAAGGTACTTCTAAAGTGTATAAACAAATCTGAAACAACTAGGCCAAAAAAGTACACAATGCCCACACTATTCATTGGGCTATTCAATTGTGTGGGATGTTTGTGTGTTTTTGTCTAGTCAAGGGTGTTTGTAGTGTCTAGGTGGTTTTGGTAGAGTTTATGGGGTTGTGTTCAGTGTAGGTGTCTAGGTATGTCTATGGTTGCCTGAGTGGTTCTCAATCAGAGACAGCTGTCTATCGTTGTCTCTGATTGGGAGCCATATTTAAGGCAGCCATGGGCATTAGACAGGTTGTGGGTAATTGTCTATGTTTAAATGTTAGTAGCGTGTGTCTGCACTTTCGTTTTGTAGCTTCACGGTCTTTTGTTAGTTTGTAAAAGTGTTTCGTTTCGTGTTCATCTTCGTCAATAAAAAGGAAGATGTATTCGTATCACGCTGCGCCTTGGTCCTCTCATTCACCTAAAGAAGATCGTGACAAATTGCTCTATTTAATTGCTCTGTAACCAAGTATCATGTTATTAAAAAAAATACATTCAGCATCACTCCGTCAAGGGAAATATACTGTACACTGAACAAAAATATAAACATGTAAAGTGTTTCATGTTTCATGAGCTGAAATAAAGGATCCCAGAAATGTTTCATGCGCACAAGCTTTTTTCTCAAATTTTGTGCACAAATTTGTTTACATCCCTGTTAGTGAGCATTTTTCCTTTGTCAAAATAATCCATCCACCTGACAGGTGTGGCATATCAATAATATGATTAAACAGCATGATCATTACACAGGTGCAACTTGTGCTGGGGACAATAAAAGGCCACAGATGTCTTAAGTTTTGAGGGAGCGTGCAATTGGCATGTTGACTGCAGGAATGTCTACCAAAGCTGTTGCCACAGAATGTAATGTTAATTTCTCTACCATAAACCACCCCCAACGTCGTTTCAGAGAATTTAGCAGTACGTCCAACCGGCCTCACAACTGCAAACCACGTCTATGGCGTCGTGTGGACGAGCGGTTTGCTGATGTCAACTTTGTGAACAGAGTGCCCCATGGTGTCCGTGAGGTTATGGTATGGGCAGGCATAAGCTACGGACAACGAACACAACTGCATTTTATTGATGGCAATTTGAATGCACAGAAATACCGTAACGAGATCCTGAGGCTCATTGTGAGGCCCATTTTTTTAAGGTATCTGTGACCAACAGATGCATATCTGTGTTCCCAGTCATGTGAAATCCATAGATTAGGGGCTAATGAATTTATTTAAATTGACTGATTTCTTCATATGAACTAACTCAGTAAATACAATGAAATTGTTGCATGTTGCGTTTATAATATTCTTTCCAACAAAAATATCTACATATATTTCAGGATGTTGCGCATTCCTGGAAATAATCAGAATTCATGTAAACATTACAGTTTTGAAAACATGGCTTATATGGTGTAAATTGAGCCGCAGGATTGGGTAAATTAAGCCACCTACACATTTCTGTACTGAATGAAATATTACCACTTCCTTTTTAAAATGATGTCTATCTTTATTTTCCAAACACAATTCAACACAATCACAATCACTTTTTTTTGTCTTTTAATAATTGTTATAATCTTTTAACACAGGCTTAACACCTAACAAACACTTTGTACTTTTTTAAATCACTTTTAACATAGGCCAGGCCCTGTTGTTACCTCATATCCCAGCTATAATGCCTTGCATTACACATGGGAAGAAAACACTTCAGTTTTCTTAACTTGCCATATGCTTAACCATTAGCTCAACATACCCCAAAGCAAACACGTTGACTATATTATCCCACACAGCTACAAGGATGCACTTTCATGCTAGGTTTAGGACCTCATATTGAAGCTTATAGAGACCCCAACTGATGTATAGAACAATCTTGAAATGATCTACTTTGGTTTACATACAAGCATCATGAAATCGCTAACACAATAAATTCATTTGACTTGGTGAAAATGTTTTTAAGTCCTAACTTGCTTACCACTTTTTCCATGTGGTTTCTTCCTCCACGGACTCAAATTATTAATTTTGTGTATGGTTTCCTAGAAACAAGGGTGGCTCTACTTATCCCTTTGGCTCAACTTACCCCACTCTCCCCAACTGTATGCAATAAGTGCTTTTTGAATCAACGGTCACTGTTTTGTCTTCTTTCTCTCTATTTCCCCAGTCTGTGGTGTATTGTCACGGTGGCCGGATCGGCTTTTTCCAAGGTGACATCCGCCTGCTGTCTGATGACATGAAGGCCTTACGGCCCACCATCTTCCCCGTGGTGCCTCGATTGCTCAACCGCATGTACGACAAGGTGAGAGAACCACCTACCCACACATGCGCACGCATAGACGCGCACACACCTCCCCTCATTCTCCATATCTTATATCAACTCCCCCTCTCTCTCTCGTGTGTGTGTGTGTGTGTGTGTGTGTGTGTGTGTGTGTGTGTGTGTGTGTGTGTGTGTGTGTGTGTGTGTGTGTGTGTGTGTGTGTGTGTGTGTGTGTGTGTGTGTTCCACAGATCTTCAGCCAGGCCAACACCCCATTGAAGCGCTGGCTGCTGAACTTTGCAGCCAAGAGAAAAGGGTCAGAGGTCAGCCGTGGGATCATCCGCATGGACAGCCTGTGGGATAAGATATTCTTCAGTAAGATACAGGTATCCACCTCACCTCCTCCTCTTGTCCTCTCCTTCCTATGAGTGGCCTGACACGGTTGATGGATGGATGGACGGAGGGACGGACGGATGTGAAGATTGATACATAGATGTGTGCTGTGTGTGTGTTCAGACAATAAAGGGGGAATACGCACTGTGTATGTCCCCAGTGTGACCCTTTGGCAGGCAGAATCCACTGTATTCCAAGAAAGACTCAATGTTTGGTGTGTTGTTGGAGTTTGGGTTGTGATAATATTGTGTTCTGTTGGCAGGCCAGCCTGGGTGGGAGGTTACGTATGATTGTAACTGGAGCTGCTCCGGCCTCCCCCACCGTACTGGGATTTCTCAGGGCAGCACTGGGTTGTCAGGTGAGTGACACACACACACACACACAAACATGTATGAGTGCTTAAACCCACACAAACAGACACACACAAGAAGGCACACATACACAAACACCTGAGGATGTGTGCACACAGACAAACCACGCAAATCACAACCTCCTAACATGCTGTCTATCCTTGCTGGCTGTAGGTGTATGAGGCGTATGGCCAGACGGAGTGTACTGCTGGTTGTACTTTCACCACTCCTGGAGACTGGACCTCAGGTTAGCTTATCTTCCCTCTCCTCTTCTTCTCCAGATGCTCCACTCCCACTTCACCCAACAAACCTTATAATATGGGACGCATCCCAAATGGCACCTTATTCCCTATATAGTGCATTACTTTTGACCAGAGCCCTATGGGCCATGGTCAAAAGAAGTGCACTATATAGGGAATCGGGCCCTGGACAAACATAGTGCATATGAAGGGAGCCGTTTGGGACACACCCCTACTGTAGACCAGGGAGCAAGAATACCTCTACGACAGGGGTGGGCAACTTTGATGGGGGTGAGGGCAACAAAAAATTCTAACATTTTAGTGGCCCCCCATCTTGACAGCTGATAACTTTTTTGTTAATTTAGTGCAATTCTAACACATTTTTATCATGGGGTATGAAGCAGTGGTTCTCAACAGGTTGTGCTTCGGGACTCATATTGAACCAGCTTGTCTCAGTTGCTACCCAATATTCGCATCCCAATTTTTGGGGGGCCAAAATGCAATCTGGAAAATTATTCCCACTTTTTAAATTGTCAATAATTAGATTTTGCCCGTATTCTTGATGTAGAATGTTAATAAGCAACCTGGTTTGAGACCATTAAATAAACCAAATCCGCTAAATAGCACTGCTAATACTGTAACTTTATATTAAAAAACTGTGATTAAATTATTTAAAAAATGTAGGTTCAGTTATATTTCTTTACACACTTTCTAGCTGCTTTTACTTGTTTATGTTCAGACTGGAGTATTTTTTCATAAAAAGAATACAAATAAATTACTCAAATGACCCGCAACCTATTCAAATCCTCCTGCAACCAAAATTTGGGTCGCAACCCACGAGTTGAGAGTCGCTGTTGTAGTTTTAACCCAAGTTTGCTGCAACTTTACTACACGTTTTGCCTTGTGGCAGAGAGGAAAATTAGCTGTTTTACAGCTAATTTCCTGCAATTCTTCAGATTTTTCCATAGGGTAGAGAGAAATGTTTGCAGTTTTTTTTATATGATATCTGAGTGAGACTAGCAAAATCAATGGAGGCCGCCCCGGACAGTAATTCGACCATGATAACAAGTTTAGAAAGTTGGCCGCTAAACTAATTTAGCAATCTAAAAATATTTAGCTGACATGGGCTTAGTGACTGACAGAAGAGATCACCTGCTGATGCACAGCCACATTTCTAAATTGCACCTTGTGTATTCTACTATTCTAACTCGCAACAGTAAGTTGAGACCACGACTGAGTTCCAGCTGCACATTCCTGCTGGATGACATCAGCTTACAGTCAGTTCTAACCGACGCCTGTATTTGGTATTTATTAGGATCCCCATTAGCTGCTGCAAAAGCATCAGCTACTCTTCCTGAGGTCCACATGAAACATGACATAATACATTGTACAGGACATTATTAGTCAAGGACAAAAATACATACATTGAAAATGTCACACATAGCCTACGTATCAGTACATACCAGTACATACACACAATATCTAGGTCTAGTACATAGTACAGTGCAAATTACAATACAAGATATATAAAATGGCTCTTAACAGTCCTCTTTGTGCAGTAAGGTGTTCTTTTATCTGTTTTTTGAAAATGGTTTTATTGCTAGCTTGAGTTACCTGGGGTGGCAGAGAGAACCATGTAGTCATGGCTCTATTTAATACTGTGCATTTCCCAGCCTCTGTTCTGGACCTGGGGACTGTGAAGAGACCTCTGGCTTCATGTCTTGTGTGGTACCGATGAGTGTCCAATCTGTGTGCCAACTGCTTGAACAGTTCGGTACCTTCAACACATCAATACCTCGCACAAAGACCAATAGTGATGCAGTCAATCTCTCCTCAACTTTGAGCCAGGAGGGACTGACATGCCTGTTACTGACACTTTCCCTCCATGTCTGGTCGACTGAGATGTCAAGAAGGCAGAACAACGCCCTATCGTGCACACACCTCTTCCCATTGGAGCAACCATTGAGTCTATATGTTTTGACCATGACAGCTTTCCATCTAGGGTTACACCCAGCAGTTTAGTCTCCTCAACTTGCTCAATAGCAACATTTTTCAATAATAGATATAAACGAGGTTTAGCGTTGAGCGAGTGATTTGTCCCAGAAATGATGCTTTTGGTTTTTGAGATATTTTACACCAGCCTATTGCTAGTTACCATTCTAAAACTGACTGAAGCTCTATGTTAAATGTCTTAGTTATTCATTTTACTGTTGCAGCCGACGTGTATACTGATGAGTCGTCAGCGTACATAGACACACAGGCTTTATTCAAGGTCAGTGCAAGGTCATTCGTAAAAACAGAAAACAATCATGTCCAAAGTCGGCTGACCTGCGGTACACCACTCTCAACAGAATTTACATGAGAGAGTCTTCCAATAAAGAAAACCCTCTGTGTTCTATTCTAAGTCTAACAAAACAGCTCCCACAATCTTCTTACTATCAATTTCTTTCAGCCAATCATCAGTCATTTGTGTCAGTGCCAAGCATGTTGAGTGCCCTTCCTTATAAGCATGCTGAAAGTCCGATGTTCATTTGTTTTCTGTAAAATATAAACACCTTATCCTGCACCACTGGGTGAAAGTCTCCAATTTGACTATGGTGGAAACAAAATCACACAGAGATAACATGCTGCGTGTTGGGAACACATTATCGTATCACCCCTCGGGAGATCACCCCTCGGGAGATAGTGTTATTAGTCAGAGTCACATGCTTTCAGCCTCACACAACCTTTGAGGTTTTAGGTTTTGAGCTCTGTGGCTATGGGATGCAGGTGCCACCTTTCTGCAGCGTGCCGCTCGGACGCCCAAATAGGACCACAACCATTTCCCCTCTGTAACGTTTGAGAACAGGGGTGACGTGTCGGTAGACCTGACCAGATTGGGGTCAAAGGCCTGTGGATCACATACAGTATTTACCCACGCACCATGTTGTTGTTCTGTGTTTTACAACAGGTTCACAGTTGCTGTATGATAACGTATGCACTTTATTACGTCGGTGAAACAGCCATGGCCAAAGGTTACACTGGGAAAGTAATGAGCTGCAGTACTTGTGGTTTAATGGTTGTTAAAGGAACTGAAACGCCTAACCCAGACATCAACCCATTAAACCCTCTGTGCGTCCCAAACAGAACCGTATTCCCTATATAGTGCACTACTTTAAACCATGCACTACATAGGGAACAGGGAGCCATTTTCGAACGCGGATGTCAATCGTCTCCTGTCTGCCTCTTATTATTTCACGAGGCTGTTGCGGTTACCAGCAGATAGATCCTTTCTTCACAGGGCAGGAGTGGATCATGTTATTCAAAAAGCAAATCAGTTCACGCTCATAATAAGGCCCTGTGCTCTTACAGTACCTAATCAGTGGGCTAGCTCAGTGTTAGTTTGGATCAGGCAACTGAATGTGTGAAACGACATCAGACAAAACTGAATCAGGGGTGTCGGGGGGGAATGACAAGTCAAGATCGTCAAATGCCCGAGAATTGGTCTTTGGTTTTGTGCCATGCGTTTTTTTAAAATGTTTAGCAAGTGTGGATAGACGTATGACTTCAACTATTGTGCAGGCCTGATTGTCAAACCACACGAAGTATTGCCTATTTCCACAAAATAATGTTGTGGCTCAGATGTTGTAAAAGTAATATAGCTCGTGTCCCATCCATAACATCAACATGTGAAAGTGGTACGTTTCTATGTTTTGTAGTAAAAAACGAGAGTAAGATAAGTATTTCCAATGACATCAACCAATCAGTAGGCAATGCCTACTAAAATCACGACGCACACCAATGATGTCATTGGAAATGGTGTCTCTTTTTTACTACAAAACCTAGAAATGCGTAATTTTCACATATGTTGATGTGTGAAAATTTTTGTTGGTGCTGAAGCAAGGCAGTTAACCCATTGCTCCCCGGGCGCAGAAGACGTGGATGTCGATTAAGGCAACCTGATTCAGAGGGGTTGGGTTAAATGCGGAAGACACATTTCAGTTGAATGCATTCAGTTGTACAACTGACTAGGTATCCCTTTCCCAATTAGGTAGAAAACTCTTCAACCGGTGGTGCTAACAAGAGGGGAGACTATACAGGGTGAGGGGTACTGTGGTCAATGTCTCCACCTAGTGGTAAAATACAGAACAGCAAACAGTAAATTGGAAGGGGAGCATATTTCAACTGCAGTAAATATAATTGATGTAAAACCACGACTATAGAAAATGTTTGGTTTTGAGGGGGGGGAAATGAGGGTTAAACAAAACTAGGGAGAACATCAAAAGCAAAAAGGACTAACTGGTTCTAACAATAGCACACTAGTGAGCTTTTCTCCTGAATGTATATGAAGTACAAATGCCTCCAATAGCCAAAGTATCACTTTGTTTAAGGGGGAGGGGGGGGGGGGAAATTCCCAAAAACATACTAAAGTCCTTCTCTAGGTTAAGACCTCTGGGGACTAAAGTATCTAAGGGATTGATCTAGAACATCTCTCTGGGCTGTCGGTGTTTGTCAACGTCGCTACAGCGTTTGTTTTTGCTAACTCGTTCAATTCCAAAATAACTCACAAAGCGAGTGTCCTCTCTTTTTTAAACAGAGGGGTACTGGGCTGTTGGGGTCATCACTTCGAATGGCACTTCGGCGCTCACACATTCTAGTGCGCAACCTCCTTGAGGTCTCGCCTACGTTAAATAAGTTGCACAGGCAGCAAATCACATAGATCACACTGCGAGAATTGCAGTTGATGGTACCTTTGAACTTGGGGTCACGATCCAATCTGGGGTGCAGGAAACTTATCATACGTTTGGTGTTACTGGCATTGGGTACAATTGCCACACGTGTAGTTGCCGGGAGGAATTGGCAGGATGCTGGTCTTGTTTGCGCTTTGGCTGACATCGGATCGAACAATATT
Source organism: Salvelinus alpinus (assembly GCF_045679555.1). NCBI lineage: Eukaryota > Metazoa > Chordata > Actinopteri > Salmoniformes > Salmonidae > Salvelinus > Salvelinus alpinus. Next base: position 69,069,567 of record NC_092086.1, read on the forward strand.
GTCTTAAATGTTTTTAGCGCAATGTTAAGCTGCATGGGAGGCTGCTGAAATGTATTGCCTAGAGCTGGGTCTAAGCAGAGAATATGCCAAAGTTTTTTGATGATGCCTAGGAGTTCTGGACTTTGCTCGGTGTAGGTAGTGACCATTTGGATGGCGGTAGTGACCATTTGGATGGAGGATCTAGGTCTAGGGCTTGCTCAGTAGCTGTGCTATAGGAATTTCCACGAGTTTACTTTCAGCTTGGTTTATCCATGTGTGATTGTAGCCCTTTGCTCTAAATCTGTAATCTTCTGTCGAATGCACTTTGACGGAAGCAGAAGCTTTGACCCTATGTTGTTAACTTTGAGCATGGAGGAAGTTGTTTGTCGGTGCTCGTTCTGAATAGATGAGGGAGGCTCTCAGAAATCAGGCTCTCAAAAAAAGAGTTGGTCTAGTTTAGAATGAACTTTTTTCCACTTATCCGAGGTGCAGTTTAGTGAAGTTGGTTGCCATCCTTGTGCCCATGGCGGTCATGCTACACTGCAGGAAGTAGGCATCGTCAAACTTCAAGTAGTATTTGGTGACCACCAACCTCATGAGTTCAGCTAGGAAATGGAAGGAATGAAATTAATGAACATGCACCTGTGGAACGATCGTTAAGACACTAACAGCTTACAGATGGTAGGCAATTAAGGTCACTGTTATGAAAACTTAGGACACTAAAGAGGCCTTTCTACTGACTCTGAAAAACACCAAAATAAAGATGCCCAGGGTCCCTAATCATCTGTGTGAATGTGCCTTAGGCATGCTGCAAGGAGGCATAAGGACTGCAGATGTGGCCAGGGCAATAAATTGCAATGTCCGTACTGTGAGACGCCTAAGACAGCGCTACAGGGAGACAGGACGGACAGCTGATCATCCTCACAGTGGCAGATCATGTGTAACAACACCTGCACAGGATTGGTACATCCGAACATCACACCTGCGGGACAGGTACAGGATAGCAACAACTGCCCGAGTTACACCAGGAATGCACAATCCCTCCATCAGTGGTCAGACTGTCCGCAATAGGCTGAGAGAGGCTGACTGAGGGCTTGTAGGCCTGTTGTAAGGCAGGTTCTCACCAGACATCACCGGCAACAACTTCGCCTATGGGCACAAAACCACCGTCGCTCGACCAGACAGGACTGGCAAAAAGTGCTCTTCACTGACAAGTCGCGGTTTTGTCTCACCAGGGGTGATAGTCGGATTCGCGTTTATCGTTGAAGGAATGAGCATTACACCGAGGCCTGTACTCTGGAGCGGGACCGATTTGAAGGTGGAGGGTCCGTCATGGTCTGGGACGGTGTGTCACAGCATTATCGGACTGAGCTTGTTGTCATTGCAGGCAATCTCAACGCTGTGCGTTACAGGGAAGACATCCTTCTCCCTCATGTGGTACCCTTCCTGCAGGCTCATCCTGACATGACCCTCCAGCATGACAATGCCACCAGCCATACTGCTCGTTCTGTACGTGATTTCCTGCAAGACAGGAATGTCAGTGTTCTGCCATGGCCAGCGAAGAGCTCGGATCTCAATCCCATTGAGCACGTCTGGGACCTCTTGGATCGGAGGGTGAGGGCTAGGGCCATTCCCCCCAGATATGTCCGGGAAATTGCAGGTGCCTTGGTGGAAGAGTGGGGTAACATCTCACAGCAAGAACTGGCAAATCTGGTGCAGTCCATGAGGAGGAGATGCACTGCAGTACTTAATGCAGCTGGTGGCCACACCAGATACTGACTGTTACTTTTGATTTTGACCCCCCCTTTGTTAAGGGACACATTATTCAATTTCTGTTAGACACATGTCTGTGGAACTTGTTCAGTTTATGTCTCAGTTGTTGATTCTTGTTATGTTCATACAAATATTTACACATGTTAAGTTTGCTGAAAATAAACACAGTTGACAGTGGTAAAATACCAGAAAAGGAAACAGTTAAACAATTGGAAAGAAAAGGTGAGCATATTTCAACTGCAGTTGATATAATAGATGTAAAACCATTACTATAGAATACATGTTGAATATGTTATATGTCAGGGGTATCAAACACATTCCATGGAGTGCCTAGTGTCTGCAGGTTTTTCCTTTCAATTAAACCCTAGACAACCAGGTGTGTGGAGTTCCTTACTAATTAGTGACCTTAATTCATCAATCAAGTACAAGGGAGGATCAAAAACCTGCAGACACTATTTTATTTATATTTTATTTCACCTTTATTTAACCAGGTAAGCTAGTTGAGAACAAGTTCTCATTTACAACTGCGACCTGGCCAAGATAAAGCAAAGCAGTGCGACACAAACAACAACACAGAGTTAGTTACACATGGTATAAACAAGCGTACAGTCAATAACACAATAGAAAAAAATAAAGTCTATATACAGTGTGTGCAAATGGCGCGGGGCCCTCCGTGGAATGAGTATGACACCTGTGTGTTAGGTATTGGAAAATAAACAAGAGGGCTACGTTTTTGTATTTTCAGCTTAATATATGCTTTTTTGGGGCATTATACTGTATTCCATACTTTTCAGTGGCAGCCAGTTTACTGTGTAATGACTTGAATCAAACAAATGAAGACATCAGTTAGTGCTGTCTGTAAACTCGATTTTTGCTCATATTTGTCCTTATTTTGATGACTAACTCTAGGTCATGTGGGGGCACCACTGCCATGTAACCTCATCAAGCTGGTGGATGTGGCTGAAAAGAACTACTTTGCTGCCAAAGGAGAAGGAGAGGTGAGTTGAATGAAACATCAAGGATATTTTTTTGATAATCTGTACTTGAACAGGGTCACAGACAGTTGGTCATTGAGGCTATAATAGGTATCATAATTATTCACCCCACCATGGATTTGTTCACATTTTGTTCCGTGACAGTAGGATTAAAATTGATTTTGTTGTGATTTTTTTGTACTCCCTGACAAACTGACAAAGGCCATGCAGCCGAACCTCGTCATTTTTTAAAGAACTTTGTTTCAATTGAACATGCCATACTAATAAAGGCATTTTAATTAATTATATGAAGAGTGCCTTGGTCCTCCTCTCTTTTTGATGATTTGTTTTGTTGTTGTAATAAACCTACACAAAGTACTCAATGTCAAAGTGAAAAGAAAATTCTACAAATGTTAACAAACTAAGACAAATGTAATAACTAAAATATAGTTGCCAAAGTGTTCACCCCTTTTGTTTGGGTAAGCCTTTATTATTTCAGGCGTAGAATTAGGCTTAACAAATCACAAAATAAGACTCCCTCTGTGTGAAATAAATGGGGTTGACATGATTTTTGATTGACTATCCCTTCCTCTGTCCTCCATATGTACATACAACATATGTAAGGTCCCTCAGTGAACTACAAAGACCAGGGAGCTTTTCAAAAGCCTCATAAAGAAGGGCAGTGATGGGTAACCATAACATATCAGACATTGAATATCTCTTTTTAAGAATGGTCAAGTTAATAATTATGCCGTGGATTATGTATTAAAGCACCCAGACACAACACATATACAATCATCCTCCTGATCTGCTGCAGGAAAAAGGATGTCAGGGATGTCACCTTGAGGCCATTGGTGAATTTGTATTTTTGTATTTAACTGCTACAGGGTTCAATGGCTGTGAAGGAAGAACTGAGGGTGGATCAACAACATTGAAGTCCACAATAATTGCCTAAATGACAGAGTGAAAAGAATGAAAATATACAGAGTAACAAATATTCCAAAACATGCATTCTGTATGAAAGAAGGCACTAAAGTAATACTGAAGAAGGGGGAAAAAAACGGCAAAGGAATACACTTTTTGGCCTTAATGCAAAGCCTTAGGTTTAATTCAAAGCCTTAGGTTTAATGCAAAGCCTTAGGTTTAATTCAAAGCCTTAGGTTTAATTCAAAGCCTTAGGTTTGGGGAAAATCCAACACAACACGTCAATGAGTAACTCCCTCCTTATTTTCAAGCATAGTGGGGGCTGAATTCATTTCAATCCTACTTTGAAACGCAACAAAATGTGAAACAATACAATGGGGGTGAATACTTCTGATAGCCACTGTATGTAAAATATGTTAGCATTCGTCAAAATGATAGTTGGGTGCTGAACATATTCTCCTTAATTATCACTTTGTTTTTCTCTCCCTCCCTCCCTCCAATCATCCATTAGGTGTGTGTGAAAGGGCCCAATGTTTTTAAGGGCTACCTTAAAGACCCAGGGAGGACGGCTGAAACGCTAGACACAGACGGTTGGCTCCACACCGGAGACATAGGGAAATGGTTACCTGTACGTACCAACGCTTGTCTATGACCCTTCACTTGCAAAGACAATTCCTCAAACATCTCTTTGCCATCCTTGTACAATATCCTATTTTATGGTTGAATCCGATCCACAAGTATCTCAGTTAAAATGTATGGTATGAGCGTATTTCAAGACAGGATTCAGACCTGTTTCCCGCTATCTCCTTATGACATCTGCCCTCTTCTCTCCTGTCCTCTACACTCCTCAGAACGGTACACTAAAGATCATTGACCGGAAGAAGCACATCTTTAAGCTGGCCCAGGGAGAGTACATCTCCCCTGAGAAGATAGAGAACATTTACATCCGCTGTGAGCCTGTGACCCAGCTCTACGTCCATGGTGACAGTCTACAGGTGAACTAACCTACCTCCCTAACCACCTCTCTTCCGTATCACATCACAGCACGTGGTTCGTTGTTTGAGCATTATGATGAGAGATGGTCACTGGACCCAGAACCACCTAAGGATACCTAGACATCTCTGTGTCCAGACTGTACATGTACCCATGTGCTCTAAACCAAACCCATGCAGTTTTAGTTTTTCTGTTTGTTGCCAGAGGACATAGATAATCGGGTCAAGCCAATTCATTATATATGTCGCTCAATTTGTTTATAAACCCCTTATCCAGTCAAGTCAGTAGTGGCTTTTCTTAATGCCACAGTTTATGCTTGACACTGTTTATGTACAGCTAGTTTCATAGAGACACAGATTTACTTAGGCCCATACTGTAGCTCCTTTGTGATCATTGGCCATCGACGACTTGAACGCACCCAGTTCTAGTCAGTCTTCACCAGCTCATTCCCTCCCGTGATGGTTTTGTGTGTGTGTGTGTGTGTGTGTGTATGTGTGTGTGTGTGTGTGTGTGTGTGTGTGTGTGTGTGTGTGTGTGTGTGTGTGTGTGTGTGTGTGTGTGTGTGTGTGTGTGTGTGTGTGTGTGTGTGTACATAGAGAGATGTATGTATGAAAATGGAGTCACAGGAGAATTTCCATAATCCAGAAGAAAAAAACATATTAAATGATATATACACTACCGTTCTAAAGTTTGGGGTCACTTAGAAATGTCCTTGTTTTTGAAAGAAAATCACTTTTTTGTCCATTAAAATAACATCAAATTGATCAGAAATAGAGTGTAGACATTGTTAATGTTGTAAATGACTATTGTAGCTGGAAACTTCTGATTTTTATTTTTTATTTCATGGAATATCTACATAGGCGTACAGAGGCCCATTATCAGCAACCATCACTCCAGTTTTCCAATGGCACGTTGAGTTAGCTATTCCAAGTTTATAATTTTAAAAGGCTAATTGATCATTAGAAAACCCTTTTGAAATTATGTTAGCACAGCTGAAAACGTTTGTTTTGATTAAAGAAGCAATAAAACTGGCCTTCATTAGACTAGTTGAGTATCTGGAGCATCAGGATTTGTTGGGTTCAATTACAGGCTCAAAAGGGCCAGAAACAAAGCACTTTCTTCTGAAACTCGTCAGTTTATTCTTGTTCTGAGAGATGAAGGCTATTCCATGCGAGAAATTGCCAAGAAACTGAAGATGTCGTACAACGCTGTGTACCTCTCGCTTCACAGAACAGCGCAAACTGGCTCTAACCAGAATAGAAAGAGGAGTGGGAGGCCCCAGTGCAAAATAAATCATTATTTATAACCTTGTCAACCTCGACTATATTTCCTATTCATTTTGCAACTCATTTCGTGTATGTTTTCAAATAAAATTTCTAAGTGACTCCAAACTTTTGAACGGTAGTGTATATAGATATGTATGTTTGGACACATCTTCTCATTCAAGGGTTTTTCTTTATTTTACTATTTTCTACATTGCAGAATAATAGTGAAGACATAGAATAATGTAGTAACCAAAAAAGTGTTAAAAAAATAAAAATAGATTTTATATTTGAGATTCTTCAAAGTAGCCACCCTTTGCCTTGATGACAGCTTTGCACGCTCTTGGCATTCTCTCAACCAGCTTCATGAGGTGGTCACCTGGAATGCATTTCAATTAACAGGTGTGCCTTGTTAAAAGTTAATTTGTGTAATTTATTTCCTTAATGCGTTTGAGACAATCAGTTGTGTTATGACAAGGTAGGGGTGGTATGCAGAAGATAGCACTATTTGGTAAAAGACCAAGTCCATACTATGGCAAGAACAGCTCAAATAAGCAAACAAAAACGACAGTCCATCATTACTTTAAGACATGAAGGTCAGTCAATCCAGAAAATGACAAGAACTTTGAAAGTTTCTTCAAGTGCAGTCGCAAAAACCATCAAGCACTATGATGAAACTGGGTCTCATGAGGACCGCCACAGGAAAGGAAGACCCAGAGTTACCTCTGCTGCAGAGGATATGTTCATTAGAGTTAACTGCACCTCAGATTGCAGCCCAAATAAATGCTTTACAGAGTTCAAGTAACAGACACATCTCAACAACTGTTCAGAGGAGACTGTGAATCAGGCCTTCATGGTCGAATTGCTGCAAAGAAACCACTACTAGAGGACACCAATAAGAAGAGACTTGCTCGGGCCAAGAAACACGAGCAATGGACATTAGACCGGTGGAAATCTGTCCTTTGGTCTGATGAGGCCAAATGTTTGATTGCAACCGCCATGTCTTTGTGAGACGCAGAGTAGGTGAACGGATTATCTCCGCATGTGTGGTTCCCACCGTGAAGCATGGAGGAGGAGGTGTGATGTGTGGGGGTGCTTTGCTATTGACACTGTCTGTGACTTATTTAGAATTCAAGGCACACTCAACCAGCATGGCTACCACTGAATTCTGTAGCGATATGCCATCCTGTCTGGTTTGAAATTAGACCCACTACCACAGATCTCCTGGCCTCCACAATCACCTGACCTCAACCCAATTGAGATTGTTTGGGATGAGTTGGACCGCAGAATAAAGGAAAAGCACCCAACAAGTGCTCAGCATATGTGGGAACTCTTTCAAGACTGTTGGAAAAGCATTCTAGGTGAAGCTGGTTGAGAGAATGCCAAGAGTGTGCAACGCTGTCATCAAGGCAAAGGATGGCTACTTTGAAGAATCTAAAATCTAAAATATATTTTGATTTAACACTTAACTTTTTTAACTTTTCACTCAACCACCACTAAAATTATAATTGCTAGCCTTTCCTTTGCGTTTGAGTCAAAACTTTTTTGGTTACTACTAACTTTTTTTGGTTACTACATGATTCTATATGTGTTATTTCATTGTTTTGATGTCTTTGCTATTATCCTACAATGTAGAAAATAGTAAAAAAATTAAGAAAAACCCTTGAATGAGTAAATTATGTAAAAAGGGCTTTATAAAAACATTTGATCGATAGGTGTGTCCACACTTTTGACTGGTGCTGTATATATTTATTTTCTCCCCTTTCTAACTTCTAATGTTCATATACTATATGGTCTGTTACTCTTCCAGTCCTGTCTGGTTGCCATAGTTGTTCCTGACCCAGAGACAATGCCTGCTTGGGCCCTGAAGAAAGGCATGGAGGGGAGCTATCGGGACCTCTGTAAAAATACTGTATGTGATTTTAAATTATTCTACATTCAATGGTGTGTTTGTTCCATTTGTTGCCATGATGAAAGGTGTCAACTATGTGTTATGTGAATAGAGAAATAGCCCTAGATTCTCAGTAAACTGATTAAACAAAATGAAAGGGTGCCCTGTTGAACCCCTTTTTGTTAAGAGTTGGGCCCTTTGTTGAAAAGGTTGGCACAACACATGGTATCATCTTCGAGAGTCATAGTGTGGGGGTGTTGTGTCTCTGTTTGTGTAAAGGTCCTGAAGAAAGCCATCATGGAAGACTTGCAGCGACTGGGCAAGGCGAGCGGCCTCCACTCGTTTGAGCAGGTGGGTGTGTCAATTGTGAGGTGTTCATTGGTGGGGGCAACTGACACTCAGTTTCAACAAATGACAAGTATCTGAAAGAGAACTCGATGATGACACAGGATCCTGTCTACATTTTATAATGTCTTCATTTTCTCCTAAGGTGAAAAACATCTACGTCCATAATGAGCAATTCTCCATTCAGAATGGCCTGTTGACTCCGACACTAAAAGCAAAGAGACCTGAGCTGAGGGAGTTTTTCAAGGAGAAGATTGAAGACCTGTACGAAAACATCTCCATGTGAAACACTACCACGACCACAAACTAAAAGCCTGGTTCTCAGCAACATCACTCCTCATGCACATTTTTCCTTCACTCCACTTCACCCCTATGAAACCACAAAAACAGACTCAAATCAGCCAAACAAGTTACTGACTGTGGTTCAGGAAGGAATAATCGATTTCTCTTTTGACACCCGCTGACCGAGTGTTGCCCGCTGCCCCACGGCAGCCAATGTAGATCTACAACCAAATCAGCCTCCTCTCCATCTTGAAACGGCAGCAACAGACAGTCAACATAGCCTGCACGTTCCTCTTTCCTTTGTAGGCCTATCAAAACATAACTTAAAGATTGCATCAGTTTTTTTTCCTACATGATGTGCTCAGAGTTTGCCTGGTAAGAACATACATACATGGGCTAAGGGCAGTGCATGCAGTGTGCTCTGCATTGCTGGGACTGTTGTTACATGATACTTCAAAATTTGTCCTGGGATTTTCTGGTCGTCGACAGTCAAACTCTAAGGCTTTCTCATGTAGTCGATATCGACAAGCTCCATCCATTGACGGAGGTTAGAACAAAATGGACAGTGACATTTTGGGTTTACATAGTACAAATGTATAGGCTTTTGAGTTAATTCTGGTCGCAAAGTATCACTATGTAGATGTAGATGTAAGCATATGAATGGATTTTTTTGCTTGTAGTGAGATGAATTGTAACTTTTATTGAATTTTCTGTCATATGGAATCATCACCATATCCTTGTATTGAATGAGTGCAGCAATAAGGATTAGGGGTGTGTTGGGGTAGGGATGGGGCAGAGAAAAATAAAATAAATTCTGGAATAATTTTTATTTATTTACTTTCCATGTCAAGCGATGCTCAATCAAACTAAAACAGGATTACCTTTGCATTGCAACACTGACTCATATGGCTGGGCGATATAGACAAAGTGTTAACTATGATCACGATAGTGATATAGGGTAATATGAGCATGCACACAGTTGGACAGGTGGCACAGTCTCCATAGAAGTGTTCATCCTGTGTTTTTGGAGTCTATTGAGCTTTACACAGTTAACGTGGCTGTGTGATTGGTTGAAGTTTACTATGGCACAACAAGCAGGCACTAAATGCTAGTGCCTGCTTCTTCTCAGCAGCCAACAACCACAATGTTGAGTGCTGAAGGTCTATATGGTGTATTTTCTTCAAGTACCTCAGATGTTTCATCATCATATTTGATGTCTGATTTTAGTGGGGGAAAGGCTGCACTTACAGAGCCTCTGAAATATGCTCGTGAGCAGTAGAACCTCACATTGTCTGTTACAGCTAACAATTGTAATTTTAGTGGGTTTTGAGTGAACTGAAGCCTGAAGACTAGCCCACAAAGTACATGCCTACATGATTTAGTTCTGCAGGCTAACACAGTGCTGTGACACACAGTCAGCCAGGGCTCAAATCGTGGCGTCCATCACACAGATTAATATAATACATTTGCAACATCCAGCTCATTTTATTAAAAAATACTTGACTTAAGCTCTTGGCTCCTATAAGGACCATAGGCCGTTGACGGTAGTCCTCCTCCATCTCACTTATTTCAAGTTTGCACCAGTTGAGGCCGCTCTCAGTAATTTCTGCCTGGACAAATACACCTGTCACATAAATATCTAACCAGAATAAAAAAAAAAGTTTTTTATCCTGAGTCACAATCACAAGTCTCTGCTTACAAACAAGCTGTTCAGAGGATAACATGAATCCACTTCACAGATAAGATGTGATTGATATATGTAGGGGAGAGTACGAGGATTGTGTACATTGCATCTGGCAGAACAAGCATGCTTGTACAGCACTTATGTAAATTAATGTAAAGTATTAAAGGTATACAATTTTTCTTTGCATGTGAAACCATGCGACTGGTGAGAAATCAATAAAAAATGTATAGTCAAATTCCAACTGATGAATGTAAACAGGGCAGAATATAAATAATCATGTAGTATGTTTAAAAATATATAAATAATAGTATGTTTTATAGTAAACCTAAATGATGGGCAGGAGAGGAATAAAGCTGTACATGTTGGATATTTGAATAGTCCGTGTTTTTCCTTCTTTGACTAATGACATGACTCCAGGTGAGGTCATGTTTCAAACCTGGTACAGCGTTAGCACAGATAGAACAATGAGTTAGTTATAAAATGGGTTAGTTATAAAAAACTCTTTGGCGCAAGTGTACTCTATTTTTGCATCTCACTTTTATGACCAGCAGGGGTCGCAAAAATACATTTTTGGGGGGAACACCGCCATTCAAAATAATTTCTGAATAGCTCGAGAGGCTCAAGCTCATTCAAGTTGCTGAAGATCCAGAATTGAAATACTCGCTATGGGCAATTACAATATTTTTATAATTTTATTAAGAATAGTTTGTTCAAACAAAAAAATTATGTTGCCTAGCTAGCAGTAACTAGTTTAGCAGGGGTCATTCCCTGGTCACTCAAACACGTTTGCTAGCTCGCATTCGTGTTTTGTTTGAACAATTACAGTATGAGCTACTATGATTATACCTGAAGGCCATATCTCCCTAGACTTATTTTAATGTATTCCTACACAGAAAAGATATACAGTAGCCATCTATAACATTATTAGATGAACAATTTCTGACAACCAGCTACACACATTTACCTACAGCACAACGGGTAGACAAAAAAAGAACCCAAGCCCAGTGTACTCATTACCAAACTAGTTTTCTACCTTGCAGATGAAGTTAAGTCCTGCTCATAGCTGATCAGTAGGTTTTCACACTATGGTTGCTGTTCACTTGTCTGGCAGAAGCAAATTGGATGCCAGACAAACTGATCATCAAGCACATCTTTTGTTTAATTCTCAGAACTGAAGTGACTCTTCGTTAAACCCCTCTGTGCACAGCAAAAAGGTCCTGACACCCATAAATGAGTCAATATGCGCTAACCACAGGTGAGCTGCTTCATCTGCTTAACAAGTAATAGCAGTCATAAGGTCTGAGTACCAAATGGTACCCTATTCCCTATATTGTGCAATATTTTTGAGCAGAGCCATATGGGCCCTGATCAAAAGTAGTGCTTTAAATGGGGAATCGGTTGCCATTTGGGATGCAGTCGGATAATATTTGTAGCTCCAATAAAGTGACTGATCATCCCTTTGACATCCCATTACAATGCTTACCTCAACAGATCTGTCTCGTCAACTGCTCCCCTGATGAGTGAAAACATTCAATTAAACCAGTTTGCTTCACCTCCGATTTACTCTAGCTTATCACTCTCCATTTTTTTTTCAGGAGAGCACAATCAATTCAAGCACAGAAGACCGTGCAAGTTGAGTTTGGAACATGTTGGGGTTTTTTGTCAGTGAGTGAGTGAAGGGATGGAGGGCCTTTGCTCCTTTTGGTCTGTGATGTTTTGGATTGTAATTGGGTCAGAAAGTTGACCACTGAACGTAATGCATTTTCTAGGTGCAGTTTCGCCAATGGATGTTTACTCCCTCCTGTTGGATTGTGATGAAACTGACAGATGATATTATCTCCAGCGATACCAGCACCAGCAGTCTGATCTCACCTGAGGTGTTCCGCAGAGAGGAAGTCTATGGTGTGTATGTGTGTATGTGTATGTTGGTCTAGGACTGAGCAGGCACTGTAAAAAAGACCTGGCTGACAGCCTATGCTGTAAGAAGTTGATTGTTGATTATTAAATCTGAATATTAAATTATTAAATCTAGTGTCGCATGGTATACCGGTACCATGGTAATATCACGATACCAAAACGTCATGATACTTATGACACCAACATTTTTAGAATACCATAGTACAGTTTCATGTGATACTACTGAAGTTTTCAACCCTACCAATCTAAAGAACCTGCTGGCGCCTGTTATAAAATGTAGTTATAAAGTTAGTTTGGTTTATAAATTCAGTTGAATTTAAGCAACAGGCACTGGTCTCTTGTATGCACAGGTTCAATAATATCCACTTCACTTTCATGCTCATATCACGTGTGGCAGCTGTAATCAACCAGCTGCATCCCCTACCAGCCCTCACTCACCTGCCCCTCCCAGCATCCCTTACCAGCGCTCACTCACCTGCTTCTCTCCGCATCCTCTACCAGCGCTCACTCACCTGCTTCTCTCCGCATCCTCTACCAGCCCTCACTCACCTGCTTCTCTCCGCATCCTCTACCAGCCCTCACTCACCTGCTTCTCTCCGCATCCTCTACCAGCCCTCACTCACCTGCTTCTCTCTGCATCCTCCACCAGCCCTCACTCACCTGCTTCTCTCCGCATCCCCTACCAGCCCTCACTCACCTGCTTCTCTCTGCATCCTCTACCAGCACTCACTCACCTGCTTCTCTCCGCATCCCTTACCAGCCCTCACTCACCTGCTTCTCCCCGCATCCCCTACCGGCCCTCACTCACCTGTTTCTCTCTGCATCCCCAACCAGCCCTCACTCACCTGCTTCTCTCCGCATCCCCTACCGGCCGTCACTCACCTGCTTCTCTCCGCATCCCCTACCGGCCGTCACTCACCTGTTTCTCTCCGCATCCCCTACCGACCCTCACTCACCTGTTTCTCTCCACATCCCCAACCAGCCCTCACTCACCTGCTTCTCTCTGTTCGCTCTTCTATTCCTCCATCAAAATATAATTTATCTGTCATGCTGAGCGGGGATGCAGACCCTACTACTCAGTATCGTGATACTTGGTAATGTATCGTTACAACACTAATTCAATCCCATCGTTCTTGCGGTTTAGAAGAGACAGTGGCCTTTCCCGGTGAGGAGCTTTTGGACCTGCATGTGAAGAACTCAACTATCCTAGATGTCAGCCATGCACTATCTAGCTAATAGGTTGCCATGGGACACAGCAAATGTGTCGTTTTTAAAAGGAAAGTGAAACCTTGCCAACCTGGGATATAAAGTATTCCATGCTTCTTTATGTGTGCACAATGTTATTTGTATCTTTGCAGATATCTCCCAAATGAATGATGGAAAACATCAGGAAAAGAGGTCAATTGGATTCAATGTATTAGATGTCACATTCATTTTTTCATAGAATGAAACAGTATATCCTAACAAATGACATTTCTTTGTTCACAGCCATTTAGCACTGCCCATTAGACACACATTTTTAGGGATTTGTTTATCATTTATATTTTTTGTTTGTAATATATAATTGACTTATTTCTGTCAAACACCTAACAAAAGCAGGAGAACACATATCGAACTGATTATTTATTTTCCATGTATTTGTAGACAAGCTGTATGTACAATGCCTATTTTTCCATTGAAAGATCACCCTTGCCTGGAGGAGTAACTGTGCCCTCAGTCCCCAAGAAAACACCACGAGTATGAAAACACTCCCCTGTCTTTTTGTATTTCTCAGATTCTGGCTGTATCTCAGTGGCATTTAAAGAGAAATTGTTTCATTCTCAAGAGAAATTGTGAATCATCTGAAAAAGAGACTCTGAGTATCAATGGGCTTTTCCTGGTTGAATAAAGGTTCAAAAAAACACACACAAAAAATAGTGTATGAATGTCAGTTAGTAATGAAATCTTTCTCTCAAAGTCAGTGATGATTAGACCCAGGAAGATCAAAATGCAGGAAGAGAGTAACATTCAGTGACTCTGTTACCACTGAGAAGATGGTAGTGAACAATGTGAGCCTGTCAGTGGCCACACGGCCATTGAAATCACTGAGAGGACCGGAAACACAGGGGGCGACAGAGAGACGGCTGCCCCTGAAGAAGCCCCAAAAGTCCAGAAAAGACCCACACAACACTCCCCGGAGCAAACCAGGTTCTTTGACTTTGCAGACGAGAAAGAAAAGGACACATTATTTCAAAAAAGTGTGGCAGAGGTGCTCCTCCCTGAGGGTAAGCATTCTCTCTGAATGGTCAATCTGGATGAGTTGCTGTCATAGAATGTTGTTTGACTGACCATGGGCCTGGTGTTTTTCGCCACCAGATGATATTCGCCAATGTTGGTGTACCTTCGACAGATGCATTTGAAGATGAGGGTGAAGCTGTTTGGTATGCTCACAATTTCTACACAGGAAGTCTTGCAGATTTTTGTTCTAAAAAAACTGTAAATTCCACATCCTCGGACTCTATTTACCCTGCACTGAAATGTCTTGCAGAAATATGTCATTACTCAAAATGTCCATTAGAGGTCATGCCTTTCTCATGAGACCTTTCATCATGTCCTTTCAAGCATTTCCATGAGTAGGGCCAGGAGGGCCCGACTATTGTGACTGGACCAGGAAAAACTTGTCTCTATTTATTGGCTGTAAATTGGGCTCAAATTGGGCTCAATTCCTGCCACCCTATCCATGAAACATACTGTTTTGTCATAATAATTTATAGTGATGGTTATTGAGTAGGATTAATCTGCTGCTACATCTGTTCATTTTCTATTGTTTTTATTGAATATTGTGCTTTATTCACTCTGCAGTTCCAGAACCAGCTGTGCAAGGTGTGCCGGTTCCACCCCTCCGGGAAGGAAAGCTACCACAACTTGTTAATGCTGTCATCAATCGAGGTGAGAAAGCAAACAAACCACATTGGCTGAAGCTCATATATAACCTTATTTTACCTGACATTTTCACAACACATTCATCTCACAAGGCCCTGTAAGCATGTTTTGAAATAGTTTTGCAAACTTGTAATTCAATACACAATTGTGAAGCTATACAACACTAATGAAAAGGCAGTTTGTACATTTGTTTTTTAATTATTTATTTTAGGACAATTCTGTAAAGAAAAAGAGAATGTTTTCACAGTCCATGTACAGGTTGTCTGTTTTTTTAAATAGAAAATAAACATGTATGAAATTCTGTTGCTGTAATACATAATGTACATTGATTTTGTTTAACTAAATACATTGATAATATTACCACCCTGTTGAAGAGCTGGTATTTGAGCTATTTGACATGTGACATACAGTATGTTTCAGGCTAGGAATTGAATATGAACCATATTTAACTTATCAAAATATGTAATCTCCTACGGTGTCCTGGCCTGGGATATATATGGATTCTTTATTATGTTTTAGGAGTTTTTAATGTACATTTTATTTCGTATCTCGACCAGATGGTAACTTTAAGCCAAAACATCAACACAGCATTTCTATTGACCACGTGGTGCTTGGCCAAAAATATCAGCCAATCAAGTATTTTCGACAAGGAGCAGTGGATCATCGTCCAATCAGAAACATGTAGTGGGTTTCCATGCAGCTCGTGTGACTAATGCTTGTCATATGACTCCGACACAAATGGAATTAGTTTCAAGGAACTAGCGTTGCTCTTGGATTTAAAAGAAATTGAGACGTTCTGTACCTAAATATTTGGTACAAAATGCCTCCAACTCTTTTCCATAAACTTTTTAATAAAAGAAATGCCTTTTCGCCGCCCCCAAGATGCAACAAAGAGGATCCCGCGTTCAGGTACGTGCGCATGCTATCCGTAATAAACTAGCTAGCTAACGTTAGTTGAGCAGCTCATCTTGTGAAAGAGGTGAGCAAAAGGTCCGGAGCCTTGTATTAGGATACTGCTATGCAATCCGTATTAGCATAACTAATGTCTGATGACAGCAGCTGAATGCGGCCCTTATTGTTGCCACCGGCAAGCTAACGTTAACCCACCTTGTGAACTCGCTCGAGGAACATGTTGGGTCTTTGTAGAAAATAAGGCAATGCCGCCACTCTTGGTGGCAATTACTTGAAGACGTTTCGGTAACACGAGACAAAGCAAGTGTTAACTTCTAATGCTAATGTTACCAATTTGGGCTGGATAGGGTGTTCATAATTGGGGTGTGTTTCCGTGGAATAAATGATCGATTTTTAGAATGCATAACTATTCATAACTAGTTTGTTACAATTCCAGATTATTATCAACACTCGGTGCAATGTACAACGGCGCTGCATACATGCTACTACCCCAATGATGTGTGTGTGTGTGTGTGTGTGTGTGTGTGTATATATATATATATACATCATTGTACAGTAGCAGGCATTGAGATGTGGTCACAAGCCAGCCAGTCAACCAGGGACAGTATGTGCTCTGTGCACGTGACAGTTCAATGGGCCTATGACAAATGGATGGCTGGCAAGCTGAAGCTGCTCTGTGAATGCTCAGAAAATACATTAGTTGTGCCTTAGTTTCTCTGATTACTATGAAATTACAAACCGTTTGATATTTATCTTCTGTTACTGCGCATTGGGAAATCCTTTTAAACATCCTTTAAAAATATAGATCTTATGAATTATAGGCCTATCATTTTAAGAGAAATGTCAATGAATTCAGGTGGATTCCATTTATATCTGTCACTCATGAGAACCCATGATACTAAATACCCTCCCCTATATGTGTCAAATCCACATTCATAAAGATGTCCAGGCTGAGAGAGAGATGCAGCAGAGTTCATTTCGCACTGGCCCCCATCGTGGCATGGGTTACTATTCCCTTTCTGGCCCGCACTTAAGTACATTTCTTTGCACCCAGGCTTCATTCATCAGACACACATGACTGATAGTTCACTTTAACACACACTCTCAAGCATGTTGGTGTCTCCTACTACAAAATTATTGATTTGCTTATCTGACAGTAAAACTACTCAGATACTGACACTGGACTGACTATAAGAATACCAGGCAGGGCAGCAGGTTGGTTGACACTCTGAGGAAAACCCTTGACAGAGCTCATATTACCCTGACTCCCTGGCTACGTGTGACCAAGGGCATTATACTGTATATCGCTGAGAGATACCTGCCAAAGGCTTTGTTTGCTTCCCGGCCTGCCCCGAATGCAAACAGCTTCCTTCCTGTACCACAGAACAACACACACAGCCTTGAGTCAGAACTCAAAACACACTGCTCCTTCCCCAGGCAGAAAGTATTCACACCCCTTTTACTTATTCCACATTTTGTTGTGTTAGAGCCTGAATTTAAAATTGATTAAATTGAGATTGTGTGTCACTGATCTACACACAATACCCCATAATGGCAAAGTGGAATTGTGTTTAAAAAATAATAATATTCTCCAATTTAATGGAAAGAAATGTCTTGAGTCAAGTGTTCAACCCCTTTGTTATGGCAAGCCTAAATCAGTTCAGGAGTAAAAATCTGCTTCACAAGTTGCATGGACTCACTCTGTGTGCAGTAATAGTGTTTAACACAATTTTTGAATGACTACCTAATCTCTGTACCCCACACATTCAATTATCTGTAAGGTCGCAGTCGATCAATGAATTTCAAACACAGATTCAACCAGAAAGACCAGGAAGGTTTTCCAATGCCTCGCAAAGAAGGGCACCTATTGGTAGATGGGTAAAAAATAATAATAAAAATACGGACATTCAATATCCCTTTGGACATAGTGAAGTTATTCATTACACTTGGATGGCGTATCAATACACCCAGTCACTACAAAGATACAGGTGTCCTTCCTACCTCACTTGCCGGAGAGGAAGGAAACCGCTCTGGGATTTCACCATGAGGCCAATGGTGACATTAAAACAGTTACAGAGTTGAATGGCTTTGATAGGAAAAAACTGAGGATGGATCAACATTGTATTTACTCCACAATACTAAACTAAATGACAGAGTGAAAAGAAGGAAGCATGTACAGAATAAAAAAATATTCCAAAATATTCCATGCATCCTGTTTGCAATAAGGCAGTGAAGAAATTAACTTAATGTCCTGAATACAAAGCATTATGTTCGGGACAACACATCACTAAGTGCTACACTTCGTATTTTCAAGCATGTTGGTGGCTGCCTCATGTAAAAAAAAATAAAAAACATCTAGATGAAAACCTGGTTGCTCATAACCAAATAATGTTGTTGACTCACCATTTACTTATTAGCCAAAGCATACATTAGAGAAAAAACACTCAGTTCTAGTGATGCACTGATATGACATTTTTGGCTGATACCGATTTCCGATATTTTCCTTGCCAAAAAAAGCGAAACTGATAACCGGTATTTATAATTTTAGTGGCTTTTTAAGCATGCTAGTACAGTTAAATAGTTAACACACCCACATGGACGCAGCGGTCTAAGGCACTGCTTCTCAGTGCAAGAGGCATCACTACAGTCCCTGGTTCGAATCCAGGCTGTATCACATCCGGCCATGATTGGGATTCCCATAGTGCGGCGCACAATTGGCCCAGCATCTTCCGGGCCATCATTGTAAATAAGAATTTGTTCTTAACTGACTTGCCTAGTTAAATAAATGTTACACACACACCACACTGACCAAAAAGTTATTTTGTTGGCAGTTATGTATGTTCCCATTACCAGTAAAACATTGTCATAACCTATTTCTTTCATTTACTTGCTGTGCTGATTTACTTGCTGTGCTTGTTCAGTTGTTTCATTCTCAACCAGTACTTCTATGGAATGCCGTTCAGGTCTTTGCGTGTCAAAAAAGATACACGTCAAATAACACTTTGATGTGTCAAATAACATGACTTCTGTTTCAGTAGCTATAGTTAGTTAGCTAGCTAACTATATAGCTAGGTGTCATCTAAAATAACCCTAATTTATAAGACAGTTCTTGTTTGATTAATTGTGGTCGGACCCATCTATGTGAAGCTAGCCGCAATAAGGATTAGCCACAATGGTGGAGTTTGCAGTTAGCCTTCAAAATAAAAGTATGGCATAATTCTACTATTTGTATTCATTTGCATTACTGTCAATGACATATATTTTATTTTGAAGGCAAACCGTAAATTCCACTATTGTGCCTAATCCTTATTGTGGCTAGCTTCACAACACAACCCTGTGCGGTCGAGCCTTACTAGCCAGATGAAGCTAGCTGGCTGCTTATAACGTTAGCTTTGGGCAACAGGGTTAAGTTGCGGTCATGTACCTACGTTATATGTATGCACGGTACCTTTGACATCGGGTTTTGCACATCGTGGCGTTAAACTAGACATCCGATGTTTGCATTTTTTAGCAATTATCGTCCAATTCCGATATGTTCACCGATATATCGTGCATCCCTACTCAGTACACTTGTTTTTGAAGCAAACCGTTTTTTAAAAAATGCTTGAAATTTGCTTAGATAATGACATCATCCTCTTTGGATAAGATGTGCCCTTATGTGATTAGGCAAGCAGCTTCGTGCACAGAAATGTTTTTCTCGAGGGAAGCCAAACTTTACACTCCTTCGTCAGTGATTTGTCAACAGTAGGGATTCTTCAATGAAGTGTTTGTCATTCAATTACACTTTATATGCAACAAAAGATTACTTGAGAAATAGTGCACCAAACATCTTAATGTAAAATTGTACCATCATGATTTCTTCTGCAAAAAGGTGTAAATTCATGACAGATTTCTTAAGTTATCTCCGATTAATTCTGAATATTTTGAGGAAGTGTAAAGATGGACAAACAGTACACGGACCGCTTTTTTTCTTGTTTTTCAAGCAAAGGAATATAGTGACAAAGCAAAGGACAGAAACGACTCACACTTGTGAAATTATCTGTCTGCATTTATTGCTGTTATGGTAAAGTGCACTAGTAGTTCCATCGTGTGTTTCCAAATCCTGAATCTATCCAAACTATTTGACTTGGTCCTTTCGGGCTCAGGCAGACTGCCCCAGTGCCCCCACATGGAAGCTAATTTGAATATCCAGCTGTATGCAAGTTTCATTGGATGAGCTGTCAAAGCAGTTTACTCCCAAACCACTCTTTCCTAACAGGCCAAGCAGAGGCACAGAGAAAAGCTGCTTTTTAACGTCCTTAGTTATATTTTTGGGGAAGGACATCTATTTAATTAATGTTGTAATTAATTGTAGGTAATATTTCATAAACATTCTCGAACACTGGACAGATACTTTAAGATGTAGTAGTGGAATGGTTGAGAGAGGTGAAATCTAGGCTCAAGTTCCCTCTGCACATAGTTTCATAACAGTGTGTGTGTGTGTCATGTGCGGGATCATCAATCATAACGTCTGTCACAGTATCACTTCTATTCCCTAGTCAGTCACAACCTGTAAAAGTAGCTGCCAGGTTAGATGAGGGAAAGTTGTTGCTTTAAAAAAAAAAAAAAAAATTGTTTACATCCAATCTCCTGCTTCCCCGTCTTGAGTTGTGGTTTGGCTACTTTGTGGTTTTTCTTTTTTATTGAGTTGGTCTAGTGAGTGTGTTGCATCTCATCAGGCAGGCCAGTGGTCTGTAAGACAGCTTGTCGACATGTTCTTCCTATCAGTGCTATTTTAAGTGACTCAAGAGTTCTGAGAACAGCAGGGTCATGGTAAAGATATATATTTTGTGTAAAGGACCCCACCCTGTCTTTACCTATGGTACTGGTAAGTACTAATAGTTGCCTATGTCTTAATGGAAACAGAATAGCCTATTTGTGTGAGATTTAGGCTATCAAATGTAAATATATGTAGCCAACTAGGCCTATTTCTTGAACTCTTCCATGCTCTCTTAGTTAGCAGCACAATCAATGCTTCCTCATAAACCACATCAAAGCCTTTGAAAAGCTGGTGTTTGAATGGTGTAGGCCTACCGGCATTTATCCTAGATTTTAATATGCAGGCCTAAAAGCGTCCGCATGTTTCCCAGCTGATAACAGTTCGTAACAGTTTGTGCGTATATTATGACACATTTTGTCTTAATTTGGTCTTCGGCAAGTTTTTTTTCCCGGTTGTTCACGCACATTATATTTTTTCTCGAGGCAAGCTGAGGTTGGCAGCCGACTATGTGCCTTCGTCTGTGATTGGTCAATAGTAGGGATTCTTAAATTTGTCATTCAACAAAATGTTTTCATGCACTTTAAAAAAAACTTGAAATACTGCATCAAACATCTTTGATGGAAAATTGCGCAACTTAGATCTCCTTAACTCAGTCAATTAATGACACATTTCTTATCTTAGATTAATTTAGACTTTTTGAGGAAGTTCTCTCAGAATGGACAAACAGTACTATTGATCTTTTAAGGGAGTATGCGGACGCACACTCGTTCGTTTTGCCTAGCCGAGTTCAGCAAGGCGCCAGCTGAACTGAAGCATGCTGATGGCTTAACTCCCCTCAGAATTCTAACCCTGACTACAATACCAACTTTGCCAGAAACCCTTTTTGCTGTTTCTCAGAATTGGCAGTCAGAGCTTGTCCCAAATGGCACCCTATTCCCTATATAGGTTAGTGCACTACTTTTTAACTAGAACCCAATGTGTCCTGGTCAGAAGTAATGCACTATATAGGGAATAGGGTGCTATTTGGGTTGCCGTGAGTCATGGAACTGGGCTTGTGGTATCAGTAATGTTTAAGATTTTACTGAGTTACAGTTCATATAAGGAAATCATTCAATTAAAATAAATCTGTTGGTTACAGATGCCTTACAATGGGCCTCAGAATCTCATCACGGTATCTCTGTGCATTCCAATTGCCATCGATTTTAAATGCAATTGTGTTCATTGTCCGTAGCTTATGCCTGACCATACTATAACCCCACCTCCACCATGGGGCACTTTCAACGTTGACATCAACAAACCTCTCACCCACACAAGGCCATACATGTGGTCTGTGGTTGAGGTCAGTTGGACGTACTGACAAATTCAATAAAATCATATTGCAGGCGGCTTATGGTAGAGAAAAGAACATTAAATTATCTGGCAACAGCTCTGGGGGACATTCCTGCAGTCAGTATGACAATTGCACACTCCCACAAAACTTGAGATATCTGTGGAATTATGGTGTGAAAAAACTGCACATTTTAGTGGCCTTTTATTGTCCCCAGCACAAGGTGCACCTGTTTAATAATCATACTGTTTATCATCAGCTTCTTGATGCCACACCTGTCAGGTGGATTAATTATCTTGGCAAAGAGGAAATGCTAATTTAATTAGGGATGTAAATAAATTTGTGCACAACATTTGAGAGAAATATGCTTTTGTCAATCATGTTCATGTGTAATGTTACACCATAAACTGATATGAACACTTAAAGGCCTCTCGGAATGTAATCTAGGTCTAGCCTATTTAGTTGAGAGTCCCATATCAGTGATGTATCCCATATCACCTGACTACCTACTTTCGGTACAGTCTGGCAAAACAGAGACACTCAGTATTGTGGGGGCTTTCAGACAGCCTTTGGTCTAGAACTGAAGCTCAGAATTAGGCATAGTCCCCTTGCACTCAGCTTGACTTAAAGTAGAATAACTATTTTCCCCAGAGATAACGCGAGTTTGGCAATCATGTAACAGCAATAGCATTCCACAACTTTACACCGTTCTTACACATGTGTGATGCAGCATGATCCACTCAGTCATAGACACACTGCCCCTGGGTTTGTGGTTTCCTCTGGCATCCTTTCCATTGAACAATCAGGGGTTGAACTTGGTTTGACGAGAATGTGGATGTGATCCACACACTCATGGATCATATGACTCATGGAGTGGAATGCAGAAGTGAGCGGTCACCTGGCTGAAACCAAGGAAACACAACAGGTTGTGGGTCAGGTGTCCAAGTGAGTCAGCCGTGGTGGGGACTTGGAGCTTTCAAGCTCCCCTGCATTAGCATCTTGTGGCTTCTCTGGGGCTGTTGAGAGAGATTGGAGAAAGGATTCCCCCTTCCTCCAGCTCCCACTGACCCTTCCCCAGTTCAGACACAGTCACTGTGTTTTTAGTTTTAGCAGGGAGGGTATGTGTGTGTTGCCCACAGATCCAGTTTGTGTGTGTGTGTGTGTGAGATGGTGTTTGTGTGTTGGAGTCGGTAAGCAGGTGTCCTCTTTCACTCATAAGAAAGTGTGATTAGGTTATTCTAGCACCCAGCGTCCTGAAGCAGGGTTTCATTTTCAGCCCAGAGTTTTATAATATAGCCTGGCTGGACTGGTTCACCAGAATGCTTATCTGGAAAAGTACCCTCTGTGTATTCAAAAACAACCCCCATTATCAGACAGAGGAAAAGCGTCACAGCTTAGGTTGACTGTTTATGTAACATGCGTGTTCACCCCACTTGGCTGCCCACCACACACACACACACACACACAGTGTCCCAATGGCCTCTGCAGCGTGTGCCTTTCTGGTGGCTGGGAGGGCTGTTCTGCGGTCACAGCGAGGAGGACATATTATTCCCTGTGAAGACCTCCAGTGGATGGCTGTGCCTGTCACTTTCTTTAGTTTCAGAGGGGGACTAGACTCCCGCCCAGTGGGCAGCGGCAGTGCCGGGATGCCTTTGTCCAGGCGCTGTCCAGCACAGCGCAAAGATCACCTGACAGTCTCATGTTGTTGTGTGAATTTAGTTCAGAGCTATTCTTAGCCACGCAGTGGATGAGAGGGCAAAGAGAGGGCTGGGGGAAAGACTGGCAGATGCACAATGATGCCCAGGTACCTAGTAATATTTCAAACAGCTTGCTGCTTGTGTGTATGATTATTGCCAGGTGTTTGTGATACTGTTCAGGATTTGACCGTGTTGGATTTGAATGTGGTTAGAATACCTAACTCAAGGTTACTTTCAGCTTCACGGAGAGAGCTGCAGCTGTGTGTCGCGGTGCTTGAATCTACTTGTTTTTAAGTGGCGCAAGGCTATATATTTTCACTATAATTGTGGTGACAGTGTGCTGCTGTGTTATGTAATGTGGTGATTAGTGCTCTGACAGCTTGCAGTTGCTTCTCTATTTGGAACCAGTGTGGATGCAGTGTTTACCGCCTTTCAGTCAAAGGCTGTCCGTCTTCTGTAATTTTTAGGGAGTTTACTTTGGCACTGCAGGGCTCCGGCTCACACAATGCTTCTTTGTAGATTGTATGCTCTGATTGATACAGCTGAGCTATACGCAAAATGTTGTTGTTATTACAAATGCCCTAGTCTAAATAGTACATTTGAAACATTCATAGACTGGGGGATAGAGAAACACATTAAGAGGTGGATACTGCAAGGAAATTAATATGATGTTTATAGGCCTTTTTTTTGTAGGCTATTTTATAGGCTCAGTCTGAATTGGGGTCAGCACTGTGCTGCTGTATGTAACAGTCTTGTGTGCTGCTGCTTTTATGAATGGCTCCTAATAGCCAACTGTCATAGGGTCTGTTTCCTTGTTTCTCCCCGCTCGCTCTCTGTCACTGGTTGATGGACACAGTGTTCTTAAAACTGCTCCACTTTCTCTCGTCTGCTGACTTCTGTTCTGATAAGATGGAGAGCTGCGTTGTCTGTTGTCCTCTGCTGAAATGATTTGCCAAGCTCATATTATGTTTTAGTTTTTGTACTCCCTTCTGTTTGTTAGGCTGAATGAATCCTATTACTAGCTTTAGCTAGGCCTAGCCTATATGTAAATGTATCATGCTAAGGAGTAATGCCATGGTGCTTAAAACATATTGACAGGCTGTAGGCCTGCGCTACTGTCATTTGATCCTATCATTTAGTCCATACGGTATGATCCTATCATTTAGTCCAATTTATAGGACACTTCCGTTCACCTACTAACAAATTGACACTTCTCAACTACACGACGACACAGGAAGGAGAGCGGACCGACTTTTGCCCCAATGAGAAAAAGCGAATGCCTCGTGCGTAACTCGGAGCCAACATCATTGATGACTTGGTTGTCTGAGGGGAATTGGATGTTTCTGAACAGAATATATAGGCCAGCTATGGAGAGCCTGGGGTGTAACAGGCTCTTTGCATCCCAAATGGCACCCTAATCCCTATATAGTGCACTACTTTTGACCATAACCCTGTGGAACAAGTAGTGCCCTATGTAGCGAATAGGGTGCCATTTAGGACAAAGGCACAGTAAGTTTGACTAGTCTGCTCTTTCCTATGCTCTGCAATGGGTAGGGGAGTATTCTTGGCCTGCCATGGAATGCTGATTCTCGCCAGGGTAGGCCTTGCTTTCAAAATGGACAACTTTTGCACTCCATGAATGAGTCCAAGGATGATTACTTTATAGGATTCGTGTACCATCACCTCATTCACTTTCAAGGTTTCTTTTCTTGAATGTTGTTTTTCGTTTACCCGACCTACTCGATTAGTGCTGTCATTGAGTGAAGGTTTGATGGGCACATAAAGGGAATATTGTACTCGGACGTAGCAATTATTGTGAGGACACCGATAATGAATCTATTTCAATGATAGACGTTATGTTCGGCCAATGTCATACGAGCTAGGCTTGGGCAGTATCCAGTGTCATACTTTCCTACCAACCTTGTACCACACTGGGATATTCGGTAATATTGGCGTTGAACACAAGGGACACTGTTTTCAACCCCACCGAGGCTCTAATCCGAAGGTTATCAATGCTAACAAGTACATGTAAAATCCCGTAAAGAATGCTAACTAAATTCAAACAAAGGCATTGCTAACATTGTATAGTTTCTGACCTAAACTATACAAGTAACAAAAAAATACTACTCAAAGTTAGCTGCACATACAAAACAAATATTAAACAGCAAGGCTCTTGGTCCAGGAGCGGATTCTCTGCTGTTACCAAGCAAAGCTTGATTTTGGAAGTACTGTAGCTAACCACTTAGCTAGATAGCTAACTAGCTACTAAATTAGCAAACCAAATGCACAACTGCGGAAAATTTGGCATATTTTAGACCGTTAACTTAATAGTAATATGATACCTGGCTGGCAAACATTTAGTTGTGAATTCCATACTGTAACTAGATCACCTGGCGCATGCAGCACAACAGTGGGTGACAAACAAGGCTCCGGTCTTTCGTCGTGTGCTTGTAAACAAACACCACGTGAGGACTTACCTGGGGACTGCAGGTAAGCCTTCTAATAAAAAATGGTGACAGGTGAAATGAAGAACACTATCTTCTTTATCTTCTGAGGTACTGCACAAGTTGACTGCAAGTATTTACTTAAAAAGTATCTGTAAATATTCAATTGTATTAAACTTCAAAGAAATAATTTTGACGGTGTTGAAAAAACATCCATTGGCTTTTTCCAAATACCCCGGTATGCGGTGTGTGTTTTGTGTGTGTATATATATATATATATATACAGTGGGGAGAACAAGTATTTGATACACTGCCGATTTTGCAGGTTTTCCTACTTACAAAGCATGTAGAGGTCTGTCATTTTTATCATAGGTACACTTCAACTGTGAGAGGCGGAATCTAAAACAAAAATCCAGAAAATCACATTGTATGATTTTTAAGTAATTAATTTGCATTTTATTGCATGACATAAGTATTTGATCACCTACCAACCAGTAAGAATTCCGGCTCTCACAGACCTGTTAGTTTTACTTTAAGAAGCCCTCCTGTTCTCCACTCATTACCTGTATTAACTGCACCTGTTTGAACTCATTACCTGTATAAAAGACACCTGTCCACACACTCAATCAAACAGACTCCAACCTCTCCACAATGGCCAAGACCAGAAAGCTGTGTAAGGACATCAGGGATAAAATTGTAGACCTGCACAAGGCTGGGATGGGCTACAGGACAATAGGCAAGCAGCTTGGTGAGAAGGCAACAACTGTTGGCGCAATTATTAGAAAATGGAAGAAGTTCAAGATGACGGTCAATCACCCTCGGTCTGGGGCTCCATGCAAGATCTCACCTCGTGGGGCATCAATGATCATGAGGAAGGTGAGGGATCAGCCCAGAACTACACGGCAGGACCTGGTCAATGACCTGAAGAGAGCTGGGACCACAGTCTCAAAGAAAACCATTAGTAACACATTACGCCGTCATGGATTAAAATACTGTAGCGCACGCAAGGTCCCCCTGCTCAAGCCAGCGCATGTCCAGGCCCGTCTGAAGTTTGCCAATGACCATCTGGATGATCCAGAGGAGGAATGGGTGAAGGTCATGTGGTCTGATGAGACAAAAATAGAGCTTTTTGGTCTAAACTCCACTCGCCGTGTTTGGAGGAAGAAGAAGGATGAGTACAGCCCCAAGAACACCATCCCAATCGTGAAGCATGGAGGTGGAAACATCATTCTTTGGGGATGCTTTTCTGCAAAGGGGACAGGACGACTGCACCGTATTGAGGGGAGGATGGATGGGGCCATGTATCGCGAGATCTTGGCCAACAACCTCCTTCCCTCAGTAAGAGCATTGAAGATGGGTCGTGGCTGGGTCTTCCAGCATGACAACGACCCGCAACACACAGCCAGGGCAACTAAGGAGTGGCTCCGTAAGAAGCATCTCAAGGTCCCGGAGTGGCCTAGCCAGTCTCCAGACCTGAACCCAATAGAAAATCTTTGGAGGGAGCTGAAAGTCCGTATTGCCCAGCGACAGCCCCGAAACCTGAAGGATCTGGAGAAGGTCTGTATGGAGGAGTGGGCCAAAATCCCTGCTGCAGTGTGTGCAAACCTGGTCAAGAACTACAGGAAACGTATGATCTCTGTAATTGCAAACAAAGGTTTCTGTACTAAATATTAAGTTCTGCTTTTCTGATGTATCAAATACTTATGTCATGCAATAAAATGCTAATTAATTACTTAAAAATCATACAATGTGATTTTCTGGATTTTTGTTTTAGATTCCGTCTCTCACAGTTGAAGTGTACCTATGATAAAAATGACAGACCTCTACATGCTTTGTAAGTAGGAAAACCTGCAAAATCGGCAGTGTATCAAATACTTGTTCTCCCCACTGTATATATAGTGTACCACCCAAGCCCCTAATACCAACGATATAAATTATCAAATGACTTGAGATGAGCAATGGATAACTTGATTAAAAGTTCCTTTAGATTAGAGGCTTAAGAACTAACCCCCCCCCCCCCCCCCCCCCCAAGTGAATGAGGTATGTAGGTTATACTGTGACTGACACCAGTGTTTTGGTAAACAGCATGTCACACACACGCACTTAGCCCAGACCAGTACACATCCCTGGCCCTGAAGGACCACAGTAATGCAGAGAACACAAATACCAGTGGGCTGTGACTAATGGTATTGACAGGGAGTTAGGACAGCTAAGCTCCCTCACCCCCCCTCAAAACAGTGGCATTTAAGAGGACCCCTCACAGACTCTCCAATAAACAGCTAGAAATAGGCCTATCCACTCCCTGCTTCCCATCCCTCAGATTTGAGAAAAATCCTCCTCTGTTTCGTCTCTGTCCATCACTTTTTTTTTTCGGCCCTCCAAACCAAACAGGCCCTGTGGTGGAGGCTGGGGGGTGGCCATAGCTGTCTCTGCTCCCCATCAGGGAGGCGGCAGAATGAGGGGAGGAATGGCCGCAATGGCACGACGGGCATGCCCACCGACCGAAAGGGCTGACCGCTTAAGAGGACTTATTAACCAACTGTCAGTCCATCACTGTGAAACTGTTTTACTTTTTTATTATAATTTATCCTTTATTTGATGGAGTTTACCTGGGCCATTATGGACCTCTGCTTGGTTCTGGTATTCTGACTGGGTGAAGACAGGTCTGACTAAGGAATGTCTGTCTTTACGTGCTGCTGATATTTTGTGAGTCAGTTTGATAGTTTGAGTAACAGGTCTACATTTATTGCTAGTAGTGCCAGCATGCTCATATGCTTCATGCTTGTCCCCCCCCCCCCCATCTCTCTCTCTTTCTCTAGCTGGTCATCCCCACAGCTGGACCCTAGCCAGATCAGATTGATAGTGTACCAAGACTGTGAGCGACGGGGGAGAAATGTCCTCTTCGACTCCAGTGCCAAAAAGAGGAGTGCAGAGGAAGCCCCTGCCTCGGTGAGTGACACTTTGGTGAGGGATATGGGGGGCGATGTGTCTGTCTTGTCTGGGGAAGATGTTTTATGAGGCTGTACACCATAGTGTGGGGGAAATGGGTAATGCTGTCTAAAGCTCCTGTGGCTGTATTAGAGAGGGCTTGACCGGTTTGAACTGGACCTCTTATCTCCAATAATAATAATATCAACTGACACCCGCCACCGATGTGTAAACATTCCTCCAGACTCACATGACCAGTCTGAGTCTCTATCACACATCTTCAGCCCTTTTGGCATTGCGCTGTCATGGGTTGCTGCAATGTACTTTGGTGTTGACAACACCCCAACTGCTTGACCTGTATCACCCTTGTGTCCAAATAGAACATGTGTATTTACTTTAACAACCTATTGTAAATGTTTGTAATAAAAAGCAATATGAGTTTATTGGATAATGGCCACAATTAGCTAGGCCTGTCTATGCAACAAGTGTGGGTACTATGTTAGTCATTGCCATTCAATGCATTCTGCAGCATGATTAAGGTTTAGTTTGCTCCTGTGTGACCCCTGTCACATGATGGTTTTTTGCCTGAGGATATTGTTTCTCCCTAGAGAGGTGGAGAGCAAGTTTGAGTGAGTTAGCTTGAGAGCTAGAGAGGGAGGGAGGGGGAGTAACGAGGTTGTACAAGCTAGAAAGAGGGTGAGCAGTGAGTGAGTGCGAGAGGGGGAGGGAGTGGGTGCTGCAGAGAGGGAGGGGGAGCAAGAGAGAGGGGGAGGGAGGGAGGGAGAGCAAGAGTGCGGTTGCAGCTCCAGCTCACGAGTTCCTGAGGAAGTCATATGACAGGCACTCACATGTACCAAGCCTTTGTGTACTCTATCAGGGTGTGGCGAGACATTTGTTTGATGTGAGCCATTACTAAAGCAAAGCAACACACGCAGTCCAGTATAATAGGGTGCCATTCTCTGCTGACAAATTAAGTCACATCACATGGGGGGGGATAAGATTTGTGTTTTAATCTGTATGGATTTAAGACGAACAGAAATAACTTTGAATGCTCTGACATCAATCTCATTTCGTGAGATACAGAAAGCCTCTTTGTTGGTTGTGTTTGCGTAGAAATACGAGATAAAGCTTTGATAAAGGCTTGATTCTTTATTTTTTTTATTTACATTTAACGTCACTAACACTTTGGTTTCTTAGGAAATTCCTCAATGCACTGTATTTGTTATTATCATTATTTAAGCAATGTATGTCTATAAACATCAATCATTCAAACATGAACAGAAGAACATTTTTGTCGCTCTACGTGCATATTTTTGGGGGGAACGATTGTACCGCTAAACTATTGAATTCCATCCGGGTGTGTATATGTGTAATTATACTGTCAGACAATTCCTATAAATGTGCCCTCTGTGCAAAAGATATCCAGCGTTTATGTTTAAAGATCAGTCAGAAGCTCATCAAACCTAAGACAGGCAGTATGCTTCTTATTTATGTGAAAGGCCATGACAAATACTAGTGTTGTTTTTGGGGGGGGGGGGGGGTGTATGCGAGAAACTCAAAGGACCAGGGCCTTATTTTATTCTACAATACTACTACATACATTACATGACCAAAAGTATGTGGACACCTGCTCAAACATCTCATTCTAAAATCATGGCCATTAATATGGAGTTGGTCCCAACCTTTGCGGCTATAACAGCCTCCACTTTTCTTGGAAAGCTTTCCACTAGATGTTGGAGCATTGCTGCGGGGACTTGCTTCCATTTAGCCACAAGAACATTAGTGAGGTCAGGCACTGATGTTGGGCGATTAGGCCTGGCTCGCAGTCTGCGTTCCAATTCATCCCAAAAGTGTTTGAGGTCAGGTCTCTGTGCAGGCCAGTCATGTTCTTTCACACTGATATCGACAAACCATTCTTTATGGCCCTCGCTTTGTGCAAAGGAGCATTGTCATGCTGAAGCAGGAAAATGCCTTCCTTAAACTGTTGCCACAAAGTTGGAAGCACAGAATCATCTGGAATGTCATTGTATGCTGTAGCGTTAAGATTTCCCTTCACTGGAACTAAGGGGCCTGAACCATGAAAAACAGCCATTATTCCTCCACCAAACTTTACAGTTGACATTGAGGAAGGAAGCGTTCTCCTGGCATCCGCCAACCCAGATTCGTCCATCGGACTACCAGATGGTGATGCGTGATTCATCACTCCAGAGAATGCGTTTCCACTACTCCAGAGTCCAATGGCGACGAACTTTACACCACTCCAGCCGACGCTTGGCTTTGCGCATGGTGATCTTAGGCTTTTGTTCGGCTGCTCGGCCATGCAACCCCATTTCATGAAGCTCCCGACGAACAGTTATTGTGCTGACGTTGCTTCCAGAGGCAATTTGGAACTCGGTAGTGAGCGTTGCAATCGTGGACAGGCGATTCTTTCTTTTTTTACACGCTTCAGCACTCGGCGGTCACGTTCTGTGAGCTTGTGTGGCCTGCCATGTTGCCGCTGAGCCGTTGTTGTTCCTAGACATTTCCACTTCACAATAACAGCACTTACATTTCTAGCAGGGCAAACATTTTACGACTTGATTTTATACACCCGTCAGCAACATGTGTGGCTGAAATTGCCAAATCTACTAATTTGAAGAGGTATCCACATAATTTTGTGTGTATATATATATATATATGTATATGTATATGTATATATATATGTATATGTATATGTATGTATTATTTGTTTGGTCCTCCCCCAGCAGAAGATGTGCAGTAGTGAGGCCCAGATGAAGGTGTTTGGGAAGTGCTGCCAGCTGAGGCCTACAGGGGGCAGCTCCAGCTCTCTAGACAGCTCCTCCTCCTGCGCCTCCGAGCCCCGGGAACCCAGGGAACAGGGCCTGCGCTTCCAGGTGAGAACATACTGTTGGACAGAGAGGCGTACTTGACTCGAGGCCTGTTTTGGCATGCGAAACACCATTGGAAAGGAGATTTAACTCTCTAGTACATCTCTATGGTTAAGAATGGTCCCTCTGACACCTCACACGCTGTTTGGATAGATGGGCCACAGCTCCTCAAAGCATACCACTGAGAGCTATTTCATGATCAAAAGACACTGACTTGAACCCTAATAGTTTGACATAAAGTGTTTCCCTATTGCCTGAGGCAAGTAAACTGAACAGTCACTCATGGACATATGTTTTTTATATACATACATACATACATACATACAGTTGAAGTCGGAAGTTTACATACACTTAGATTGGAGTCAATAAAACTAGTTTTTCAACCGCTCCACAAATATCTTGTTAACAAACTATATTTTTGGCAAGTCGGTTAGGACAGCTACTTTGTGCATGACACAAGTAATTTTTCCAACAATTGTTTACAGAGATTATTTCACTTATAATTCACTATCACAATTCCAGTGGGTCAGAAGTTTACATACACTGTTGTCTGTGCCTTTAAAAGGCTTGGAAAATTCCAGAAAATTATGCCATGGCTTTAGAAGCTTCTGATAGGCTAATTGACATCATTTGAGTCAATTGGAGTTGTACCTGTGGATGTATTTCAAGGTCTACCTTCAAACTCAGTGCCTCTTTGCTTGACATCATGAGAAAATCAAAATAAATCAGCCAAGACCTCTGACTAGACCTCCACAAGTCTGGTTCATCCTTGGGAGCAATTTCCAAATGTCTGAAGGTACCATGTTCATCTGTACGCAGCCGTCATACCGCTCAGGAAGGAGACGCGTTCTGTCTCCTAGAGATTAACGTACTTTGGTGCGAAAAGTGCAAATCAATCCCAGAACAACAGCAAAGGACCTTGTGAAGATGCTGGAGGAAACGGGTACAAAAGTATCTATATTCATAGTAAAACGAGTCCTATATCGACATAACCTGAAAGGCCGCTCAGCAAGGAAGAAGCCACTGCTCCAAAACCGCCATCAAAACTCCAGACTACGGTTTGAAGCATGGTGGTGGCAACATCATGTTGTGGGGGTGCTTTGCTGCAGAAGGCACTGGTGCACTTCACAAAATAGATGGCATCATGAGGAGGAAAATTATGTGGATATATTGAAACAACATCTCAAGACATCAGTCAGGAATTTAAAGCTTGGTCGGTAATGGGTCTTCCAAATGGACAATGACCCCAAGCATACTTCCAAAGTTGTGGTAAATGGCTTAAGGACAACAAAATCAAGGTATTGGAGTGGCCATCACAAAGCCACTCCAAAGCCACTGTGTGGGCAGAACTGAAAAAGCATGTGCGAGCAAAGAGGCCTACAAACCTGACTCAGTTACACCAGCTCTGTCAGGAGGAATGGGCCAAATTGCACCCAACTTATTGTGGGAAGCTTGTGGACAGCTACCCAAAACGTTTGACCTAAGTTAAACAATTTAATGGCAATGCTACCAAATACTAATTGAGTGTATGTAAACTTCTGACCCACTGGGATGTGATGAAAGAAATAAAAGAAATAAAATTTCACATTCCTAAAATAAAGTGGTGATCCTAACTGACCTAAAATAGGGAATTTTTACTAGGATTAAATGTCAGGAATTATGAAACTGAGTTTTAAATGTATTTGGCTAAGGTGTGTGTGATTGCGAAAATAACCAAACTGCAACGACTTCCAGTAGCCTACAACTGATATTTCTGGTTCCTCCCCATTTGAGTGAAAGGCAGACCATTTATGGCAGTCATGCAAGTTGAGCCTGCTCTGAGAATTGTTTTACGGATCATTTCTTATTTGTCCCCTATGTGTTGGTGAAAGGCAGGCAATATATGGTTCTCTGCATGAATAGCTCATTTACATTTGAGGGCAAGTGATCAAAGTGTTTGGGCAACCAAAAAATAAATGTCTTTCAGACTTTAATGTCAATCCAATGTATTATGTTTCAGTCTTGACTGCAGAAAACCATGCAATTTACTTGCCCTCTCTGTTCTCCTTTCCCTCTCTCCCCTTCTCCTCTCCTGTCTCTCAGGGGTCACGGTGCTCCTCTGACGCCAACATGTTGGGGGAGATGATGTTTGGCTCTGTGGCCATGAGCTACAAGGGCTCCACACTCAAAATCCATCAGATACGGTGAGATCCAGGCGGGGGGGGAGAGATTGTGTCCCACAGCACTTTGAACTGGAGCTCTAAGAAATGTACACAGCAGCTGTCTTGATGTGTTGTCATTATTGAATAGTGTAATAATAGTGAAGACATAACTATCAAATAACACATATGGAATCATGTAGTAACCCAAAAAGTTTTAAACAAATCACAATAAATTTTAGATTTTAGATTCGTCAAAGTAACCACCCTTTGCCTTGATGACAGCTTTGCACACTCTTGGCATGTCCTCAATATTATTCTACAATGTAGAAACTTGTGAAAGTAAAGGAAAACCATTGAATGAGTTCAAACTTTTGATTGGTACTGTACATCACACGTCAGGAGCACTAAGTCATCATGAATCCTCCCCCCCCCCTATTTTTCTCGCCCTTTCTCCCTTGTCTGTTCACAGGTCGCCCCATCAGCTGATGTTGAGTAAAGTGTTTACAGCCCGAACAGGGAGCAGTGTCTATGGCAGCCTTAACACGTAAGCCCTACTACCACCTTCCCTCATGTATCTGTCTCTCTCCTGTCTTTCTCTTCCTCCTCTTTTCTATACTTGCTCCATCTATCTCGATCTCTTCTACTGATGCCCTTTGAACCTGTGCCATTGTCTGTGTGCTCCTGGCAGACTGCAAGACAGCCTGGAGTTCATCGGTCAGGACCCCAACGCTCTGAGGCCGGATCAGAACACTGTGGCCAACGGTCTACTGGGGAACATAGGTAACCACAACCACAGTACAACTGACTGGTCTGGCACCTACGATGTCTCACACATGAATGGATGTATACTGTTAATATCGACACCTATGGGTTTTATTTTATTTTGGTTGTGCTGAAGCACTGTTTTGTTTATCTCCGTTTATCTATCATGTCTTTGTTTATCGTTTTATCCATGCATAGACACAGTTAACTTCCAAAATAAAGGAAACGCCAACATGAAGTGTCTTAATAGGGCGTTGGGCCACCGCAAGCCGCCAGAACAGCTTCACTGCGCCTTGGCATAGATTCTACAAGTGTCTGGAACTCCATTGGAGGGATGCGACACCATTCTTCCACAAGAAGTTCCATAATTTGGTGTTTTGTTGATGGCGATGGAAAACACAGTCTCAGGCACCGCGCCAGAACCTCCCATACCTGTTAACTTGGGTTGCGATCTGGTGACTTGAGACACAGACACACCCTTGAAAACCCCTATGCTCCTTTGAGACTCCTCTTTCAAAGTCACTGAGAACTCTTCTTCTATGGTAGCCAAAATGAATGGGCCACTTGGCATTTTTATACATTACCCTAAGACTGATTTGAATGTTAATTGCTTAATTAACTCAGGAACCACAATTGTGTGGAAGCACCTGCTTTCAATATACTTTGTATCCCTCATTTCCTCAAGTGTTTCCTTTATTTGGGCAGTTAACTGTATGTGATCTGTGTTGCAAATCTTTATCAGACACTGGCTCTCTTTTTACGTGTGTCACATGTAAATTGACTTTACCTGAATTGATGTGTATTCTCCAGGCAAACTGTTTGTTCCCTTTCCTTGAACGTCCATTTCAGGACAGTTTAAAACAGGCTGACTTGAATTTGCCAAGAGTTCTCCACTGGAGCCTGTGCCTCTAGAGATTTATGATGCAAACACAGATCTTTTGGCAAATTCATCTCTTGTTTTCTCTCTGTCATCCCCACAGAAAATACACTCTCCTCTACAATTTCGGAATGTTTTCTAAAAAGTATTTCGCTGTGAGGTTGTATTTTCTGTGCGGGATCTTGGTCCACCTGACCGACTACTCTCCGTGGCAACTAAATATATCCGACGGACGTTGCGGTTCCGTTGTGGTCACATTGTGGTCCCGGACTGCTCCAGGTTGTCTGTCTCCGTCGGGGTTAGAGTGCCTACATGGTAGTCGGCCTCCTGCTTCTCTACTAACAGTGGTTCATGTCCGGTTTTGTTTTGTCTCTTCTCCCTGTTCGTTTTGTGCTGCGCAGGTTTATCTCAGCTCTGCAGCCCGCGGCGGGCCTTCTCTGAGCAGGGCCCTCTCCGCCTCATCAAGAGTGCCTCTTTCTTTTCAGGTTTGCGATGTGCTTGTGTGCAGTTGCATGCATGTGTACGTACGCCGCATGTGTCAGCAAGTGTATTACGGGGCATGGTCAATATCTGCTTTATGGTTGTTGTACCCCTCACTTTCCTCACTCCCTCCTACCCTCTGAACCATAACCTCTCCATCCCCCCTCCTCCTTTTCCTCCCTCCTTCTCTGAACCGCCGAAACCTCTCCCCTTGTGGTGATTTACGTATAAATAGCCTCCTTGTGACCCTCTGTAAGCCACTGCTAGGTGGCACGGCATGTTGCTCCCTAGCTATGCTATAGTGGAATGTTCATAAGGTGCAGGCCACGGTGGGCGGGGGGCAACGGCGCGTTGCAGCAAAGCTTGTGTTGATTTGACCGTAAATCATATCAACAGCACCACACTAAACAATGCCTTGGCCACCACATTTTTCTGCACTCGTAAACTATGGCGTGAACTTTCCCTTTGTCATTTAGCCTATTGTGTTCACGCCGAGGTTAACCTCTGCGAACGTACATGTTGTTTGTTGTGTATCTCCGATGCTACTGCTGCTGCACCTGCTTCAACACAGAGTGGGGTTAGAGTGAACACAAACCACAGTACCCTAGTAGAGGGCCCTGTAGCAAGTGTCTTGCACTGTGGCGGTATGTAATTGGTGGACTTGGTCATTGGGAAATGAATGTTCTGTGGTAGCGAAGGTTGCCCCTTGCTTTGAGAGCGGTGGTGGGTAAAGCACTGGCACCCCTCCCGGCTTGCGCTCCTCAGTGGGCCGAGTCGACCTGGTCTGTTTCTCAGTCTTTCCCCTTCTCTCTCTCCCTCTCTCTCTCTCCTGCAGGCCACAGTAACCCCATGGATATGCCGGGCAGAAACCTGTACGACGAGAGAGACAGTGGAATCGCCAGATCAGGTAATGCCTATTAACTAAATCCAGGATTAGCCTTGCTAGACACCCTGCACTGATCCGAAGCCTTATATGTCTCTCTGAGATGTTGCGCCTCGGTTACTTGGTTTTAGTACTAGATTCACCTCACTGGTGTGTCCTCTCTCGCTGAACCATCTCTAAACAAGAGTGCTCTTACAACTAATGGGTTTAGATGAAGCCACATTCCTCTGGGTCACGGCTGTAGACCAGTCAGCTCCACACAGCATTTCTTTCTCTTCAAGGTCAAACTGGATTGATAGTGTCACCACGGCTGCATCCCAAATGGCACCCTGTGCCCTACACAGTGCACTACGTTTGACCAGGGCCTTTCTAATGGAGGCATGGCGCAGATGTTAACGGCCACCCTTTTTTTCCATTCATTGACCCCCACTGCCACCATGTAGCCATCCTTCATGGGGGTGTGGAGGAGAGAGAGATGCTGGAAAATCTTGTGCAGTGGAAACTGACCCCCAGCCCTGGCATTGCCAGCATGAGAGGAATCTCACTTTCTGTCAACCACCCGCGTCACAGGCAGATGCTTAAATATAGCACCTCCCAAAACCTGGTACTAGTAAATGAGGTTCTAATTTGGTCCCCTCTACCACACACACACACACACACACACACACACACACACACACAAAAGCTCCCCTTCTCCTACACCCATACACCTCCCTAGTCCTCAATCACAAACATTTGGCATGCCTCCATTGATCTATGCCTACGTGGTGCCTGGTATTGGGTCAGCTTTCCTTGTGACTGTGAGGTGATATTGAATGTCCCAGCCATGCTGTAATAATCAGGGAGGGCTGTGGGAAGCTGAACGAATGCAGTGCAGATGTCTGCTATGTGAGTTTCCCCTGTTCTGTTGTGTATGAGTAACCTTCCTGACTGACTCACTCTCCCTCTTTTCTCTGTTACCCTCCCCCTCTCTTCTATTCTCTCCTTTTGTTCTCTCCTTTCTCATTCCTCAACTCCTCTCTTTTGCTCTCTACACTTCTATGGCTCTCTGTTACTCCCATTTTCCCCTCTGTCATTCCTCTTCTCTTACTCGCTCTATCCATGCCTCCCTCCCTCCACAGCGTCTCTGAGCAGTCTCTTGATCACTCCGTTCCCCTCCCCGGGCTCCTCCCTCACCAGCAGCCAGGCCAGTAGCTACCAGAGACGCTGGCTCCGCAGCCAGACCACCAGTCTGGAAAACGGGGTCTTCCCAAGATGGTGAGACAGCGGCTCAACACAATGACACACATTCCCCTTCTGGTGTCCCCCCCCCACCCCCCACCAGGGCCTCTCGAACGCCCATGTGAAGTGGAGCCCCTGAGGACTTCCTCAAATTCCAGCAGGCATCGCTACTGTATATACAAATGACTGGACTGGAGGATCATAATACTGTGTGGGACCACTGGCCCCTCCCTGAATTCTATCTACACCTATCAATTACAGGACACCAAACGCACTGTCACTGGTGTTGGCTTAATAGTACATGACCAGTTACAAATTACATTTAGGTATTTCATCGTATCGTTTATTCTGGGAGTTGTCCCTGTTGAAGAGTATCAACTACTCTTGGTGTTCTATCTATCCTGATTAGTGAGTGAGTACTATAGTCTATTGTTCTCCCCCTTTTCCAGGTTGAGATCTTATGTCAAGGCATCATTTACCTCTCTCCTTTGACATTTGCCTGTTAAGAATACTGGCGTTCACTTCATAGTCACGATGTCTCTGTGTCCCCCGTAGAAATTATGTCTGTTTTTTTCCCCCCCTGCCCCAGGTCTGTGGAGGAGAGCTTTAACATGTCGGACGAGAGCGGCGGTCCTAGCTTGGGCGTGGCGAGAAAGAAGAAGATAGCCATCGGCGTCATCTTCCTCCTCTCCCAGGACGAGGAGGAGAACAGCAAGTTCCAGGACTTCTTCTTCTCCCACTTCCCCCTCTTCGAGAGCCACATGAACAAACTCAAAAGTGCCATTGAACAGGTGAGGAGCTGCTCCCATAGATATTGTTGTCGGTGTGTGGAGAAGTCTCCCTGGCATATTTGACAGTGATGGTAGATATACAAAATGATATGTTGTGAACGGAGAGGGGGAGGCTTTCAATCAGACTTGCTCAGTGTGTTAAACATATACAATGTATGTGGGCCTGAGATGGAAAAGTAAAAACCATCTTGTGTTAAATCTCGACTTCTGTTAGATCTGTCAGCGCCATGTGTTTTTTTTTTTACAGTGCCTTCAGAAAGTATTCACACCCCTTTTTCCCACATTTTGTTGTCACAGTCTGACTTTAAAATGGATTAAAGTGAGTTTTTCTCACTGGCCTACACACAATACCCCATAATGTCAAAGGGGAATTATGTTTTTTGAAATTGACAAATTATTCAAAAATAAAAAGCTGATATGTCTTGAGTCTTAAGTATTCAGACCCTTTGTTATGACAAGCCTAAAATGTGCTTAACGTAATAAGTTGCATGGGACTGACTATGTGCAATAATAGTTTTAACATGATTTTTGAATGACTGCCTCATCTCTGTACCCCACCCATCTGTACCCCACCTTGCAAAGAAGGGCACCTATGGGTAGATGGGTAAAACAAAATAAGACTGAATATCCCATTGAGACTAGTGAAATGATTAATTACACTTTGGATGGCGTATCAATACACCCAGTCACTACAAAAATACAGGCGTCCTTCCTTACTTAGTTGTCGGAGATGAAGGAAACCGCTGAGGCAAATGGTAACTTTTTAAAAGAGTTTTATTTTTGTGCTGAATACAAAGTGTGTGGGGCAAATCCAATACAACACATTACTGAGTACCACTATCCATAGTGGTGGCTGCATCATGTTATGGGTATGCTTGTAATCGTTAAGGACTGGAGAGTTTTTCACAGGCAAAATCCAAGAGGAAAACCGGGTTCAGTCTGCTTTCCAACAGACACTGGGAGATTAATTCACATTTCAACAGGACAATACCCTAAAACACAAGGCCAAATCTATACTGGAATCGCTTACCAAGAAGACAGTGAATTTTCCTGTGTGGCCGAGTTACAGTTTTGACTTAAATCTGCTTGAAAATCTATGGCAAAACCTAGTTATCTAGCAATGATCAACAAAAAAAATAATGTTTGAAAGAATAATGGGCAAATCTTTCACAATCCAGGTGTGGAAAGCTCTTCGAGACTTACCCAGAAAGACTCACAGCTGTTATCGCTGCCAAAAGTGATTCTAACATGTATTAATGTATGAATTGTATGAATTTTTATCTAATCAAGATATATTAATGTTTTATTTTTCATAAATGTTTTACAAATGTTAAAATTGTTCTTCTACTTTGACATTAGCGTTTTTTTGTGTAGATCGTTGACAAAAATGGACAAATCATTTTTAATACCACTATGCAACACAACACTGTGGAAAAAGTAAAAGGGTGTGAACACTTTCTGAAGGCACTGTATCCAGTCTCTGTTCTTGTCAGTGTGTGTAGTCTCAGGGGGGGTCCCTGCTCTATCTTCTCCCTCTCTAAGTACATGCCTCTAAACATGCCTCTGTTCTCATTTACAAGGCCATGAAAATGAGCCGGCGATCAGCTGATGCCAGTCAGAGGGCTCTGGCTTACAGCCGCATGGTGGATGGCCTCAATGAATTCAGGTGAGTTACTGTTACTGTCATGTGTTTACTGAGACTGAAGCAAACCACACTGACAATGTAGCAGAGGCAAATCCCTTAGCTTGTTAGCTAGGAGCCTGGGCAAGGAGGGAGGACAGGTGGAGGCATAATTTGTTGCCATAGGGACTCTGTATATTTCCTTTTATCTAACATATATCAAAGTGTCGGGGAGCAGTAGATCATTAATCCATACCTTAGTTTAAGTTAGTGTGACGTAGATAGCTTCTGACCTTCCTAACATTGGGCAGCGTCCCCACAGGGTGTTCTCACAAGCACGGCCAAAATAAGCTCATTAATAATCTGCACTGTAAGCAGAGAGGGAGCATGCAGTCCCTACCTGTCCTGTCCACACTCGCACACGGTGACGACAGGCCAGCTACACCCCTGCTGCTCCCAGTGCATGCTGGGAAATTCCCTGCTGCAGAGCCACTGACGCGGTGGGAGGGGAGGGAGAGACGTGTTGGGCACAGTGTGAAGGCTTCCCGTTGCTGCAGTCATATGCCTGCTGGCGCTGTGCCATGGCAACCCAAGCCCCCGCGCTGAGGAAACACGATCTCCCTCAGACAGTGTCCGGGCTACCAGAAGAGTAAATAATGTCAGTGCCATCAGCAGGAAGGCCAATATAGTTGGCTATTTGTGTTTGACCTTTAGGTCTCTGAGGTCATGGAAACATAATGGCGCAAAATGGAAGAAATGCTGCTTGATGACGAAGTCAGGTGTAAATTGACGCAGTCTGGTATAATACACACCCATACCCACGGAAGCAACATGGAAACACACATACGATGCCAATTGTATATCTAGTAGGATTGGGATTGACGGACTTAAAATGCTCTGCCCGCACAACAGTGGTATTGAGGTCACATGGAATGAATGAAGTATAAACTTAGACTCAGTCGGTTTTATAAATGTCCAGTCGACTTGACGTTCCTTCACGTCCGTCGGTGCCTTAAAGTTCACCTGGACAGCTGGTCAGACGGGCCGTAAGGCTAGACCGTGGGCTGGCTTCCCCACGTCAAGGAAAAAACCTCACTACCCACGCCATGGGCTTTTAATAGGGTTCTTCACAATAGCGGCTGAGAAGTGTTGCTGTGATGAACTTTAGCAAAAGGTTCTGAATTTATGTGTTCGTTGAATAATAACATAAGGTAGAGTGGGGTTGAAGGGTTATTAGTTACGCGATGTCTGCATATTTCCTAGCAGTGTGTCAAAATGATCCCAGTCAGTTGAAACCAAAATCTGATGTTTAACAACACTACTGTTGTAAAAGGAGACACAATATGCCTATATGTTATTTGTGTTCATCTTTTAGTTTCTGTGAACTTCATTCAGGGAAAGACCTTTTACAAATCATCGATCTCCTCACTACCTGTCATCTCCTTCCTATTACCTATAGCTGTTGTTCGATAGTTATACTACTTGTTTCCCCTGCTCATCAGCAAACATCTGGGATCTAAAACTATAATGCCGCACATTCCTCCATTCTCAGAGATGCCCTCAGTTCTGTGTAAAACTCTGAACTGCTTCCCGCTGTGAAATTTCCAGACGCTGAATTGCCTCAGAGGGTCTCCCTTGTAAGCAAGGACTGGACTGAGAACTGTGACCCTCTTGTTCACCCCGAGACAATGATGGCTTGTGTTTCTCCCTCCCCCTCTCCAGGACGACCATCGTCAACCTTTACACCATGCCCCGCGTGGCCGAGCCCGTTTGGCTCACCATGATGTCTGGAGCCCCCGAGAAGAACCAGCTCTGTGGACAGTTCATGAGGGAGCTCTCCCTGCTCATTGAGCAGGCTTCAAAGAACCAGTTGAGTGCTCCTGTCTGTCTGTCTGTGTGAGTGCTGTACGTGTGCAATAGTGAACGAGCTGAAAAGTCAGGAATCCCTGCCAATCTTTAGCTTGTTTTTGTCGAGGTTACAAAACCAAGCTTAATCATTTGCCAATGTAGCAAGACATCCATAGAACTCACTGTATTAGGATGCAGTAGTCTACTGCCACATGATTTAGACTGACCAGTGACCACTATGATGTATCTCGGAATGATCATGAGTTCGAGAAGAGGGGAAACACGAGGCTGCAGAGGGGGTGGAGATTGAGAAAAATGAGTCAGACAGAGAGTGGAAGCGGTAGACAGTGACTGTGTCCAAAATGTCACCCTATTCCCTATGTAGTGCACTACTTTTGACCAGAGCCCTATGAACCATGGTCAAAAGTAGAGCACTAAATAATTCTCTCTTCCTCTTCTCCCAGGTTCCTCCCTGCTCTCCTCACAGCCATCCTCACCAACCACCTGGCCTGGGTGCCCACCGTCATGCCCAACGGACAGCCGCCAATCAAGATCTTTCTGGAGAAACACTCCTCTCAGAGCGTGGATATGCTGGCCAAGACCCACCCCTACAACCCACTGTGGGCCCAGCTCGGTAAGGACAGACCGAATGTTACCTGGGTTAGTAGAAATCGCGG
Source organism: Salvelinus alpinus (assembly GCF_045679555.1). Lineage (NCBI taxonomy): Eukaryota > Metazoa > Chordata > Actinopteri > Salmoniformes > Salmonidae > Salvelinus > Salvelinus alpinus. Next base: position 69,112,769 of record NC_092086.1, read on the forward strand.
TCTACTAAATCGGCTGGCCAGTGCTCACAATCCTTAAATTCCATCCCATCGTGGCATGCATATTTGTCAGGATCCATTTTTTTGTAAGCTGTTAAATGGTATGAAAGTCATCATCACTCACTTCATGTTAAATAACATGGCAGAAATATCTCTGTTTAGTCGACTGTTAAAAGACGCTCCTATACTTAACAGTAACTAGCTGTAAATACCAAATAGTGGGCTTCATTTTAGCACATGCAACTTTAGTGTACAGCTCCTCCTAGTGGCTGAAAAGGATCAAACACAGCACAGAGCGCCGATTCCCTCACTCTCCCAAATGTAAAAGGGAAAGAATAAGTTCTACACTTTTGACCACATTTGAATTGTAGCTGTACATATGTAACAAAGTCAAAATTAGAAATATGTAGTTAATTGGGATGAACTGTAGTTAACTGTGGTGTTTGTTTTGTGCCTATAGGTGACTTGTACGGGGCCATCGGCTCCCCGGTGCGTCTGTCCAGGACGGTAGTGGTGGGTCGGAGACAGGAGCTAGTCCAGAGACTCCTCTACGTGCTCACTTACTTCATCCGTTGCTCGGAGCTGCTGGAGACCCACATGCTGGACAGCGCTGAGGACGAGGCTATCGTCATCCCCGGCTCCCTCATCACCACCTCACTGCGGCGCGGGGAGGTGGAGGAGTCCGACTATGTGCTGGTCACCATGCACAAGCCTAGCGGAGACTACCTGAGCCAGGGTCCCGAGTCCCGAGAGGACAGCAGCTACCCCTCAGACAGCAACAACAGCCTGCAGAGTAGCACCTACACAGACACTGAGGCTGGCAATGGGCCTGAGGAGGAGGAGGAGGAGGACGACGACGAGGAGGAGGGGGACAGTAATAAGAACAGTCAGGGCTCCAAGAGCAGCGTCCTGCAGGCCCTGGCCCACTCCAGCCACAACACCAACGCTGTGCCCATCATCGTCCACACGGAGGATGATAGTGAGCCCGCGCCGCTGAAGGAGTCACCAACCTCCTGTGTGGATGCCAAGCTGGAGACGCTGGTGCGTGTGGGCTCAGCCTCCCCCGGGGAGCAAGCCTGTGTGCTCCTGGAGACCGAGGCAGAGCTGGAGGTCAAGGCCAGCCAGGAGGAGGTGACAGAGGAGATGCCCATCAAGGTGTTCCACTCCTCAGGGATACCACTGGAGAAGAAGCCCCCTGACAAGACCGTACCTGTACCTGTACCCGGCCCCTTTCTGTCAAACCACCAGGAAGAGCCTGCCACCAAAGTGCTGTTTCTTATCGGCGACCCCCAGTCCCCAGGGTCAGACACCGAGAACAGGAGGAAGAAGGTGGAGGAGGACATTAAGAAGCACAAGAAATACATCATGGAGAAACAGAGGCAGCAGCAGCTACTACATCAAGCGCAACAACAGCTGCTACAACAACAACATCAACAGAAACTACGACGACAACAACAGCAGCAACAGTTACTACTACAGCAGCAACAGTTACTACTACAACAGCTACTGCAACAAAAACAACATCAACAACAGCAGCAGCAGAGTGGGAGCGGTAACGGTGGTGATCAACGGGTGAAGTCCACAACCGGCACATCAGCGGACCAAACCAAGACCAACGGTGGGGGGGAGAAGACTCTGATACGCGTCTCCAGTAAGATGCCCCAGTGGAACCCTGTCAGCGAGGAGGAGTGCTCGGAGCTGTTCGACGAATACTTCAGTGACGACAACCCTGTCGAGACCAGAACTATAGACGACGTGGCGAAACGCCTAGAGTTGTCGAGCGGCACGGACAAAACCCAGAAAGAGCTGCTGGACCCTTCGGGAGTCCAAAGCAGCAGTAGCACTAAGGGACAGGAGGGTACGGGACAGGGCGTTATGGGACAGGTAGGTGGGGGTGGAGGGGGGGCAGACGTCCAGACCAGGTGTAGGTGTGGCTCCACAGACACGTCGGAGGCAGGCTCCTGTAGGAGCTGTTCTGCTGAGCAGGACAAGGGCATTGTGATTTCAGTAACTGTCCGCAAAGGGGACAACATAGAGGACCAACAAAAGAAGGTGGCCCCGCTTAATGACTGGGAGATCCCCCGGAACGAGAGTTCGGACAGTGCGTTGGGGGACAGCGAGAGCGAAGACGCAGGGCAGGACATCCACAGGCAGAGCGAGAGCGACATCTACTACAGAGAGGATCAGGAACCAGACGAGTGGCAGGAGGAGGTGGAGGTCCCCTTCCCTGGGTGAGATACACACTGGTCTGAACCAATGGCTTGGCCACTTTCACACAGTATACGTCTTGAGTTTTACAAGGCGTATTGATGTCAACATTAAAAACATTGTTTTCAACTCAACCTCTGTGACTTATGTGTCAGAATATGTTCTGATGTCGTCTATGCCATGTCTTAAATCAACAGGTCAAAGCTAGTGGAGAATTTCTCCAAACCGAGCATTGCCAACTTTGGGAGGTCCCTGTTCGGAGGGTACTGTCCGACCAACGTGCCGGACTTTGTTCTGCAGGGGATGCCCAACGATGACAAGTTAAGGCAGGGCCTCATGTCAGAATTGGCCCACGCTGTACAGGTAAAAGGCTGCTATATACCTCAAGCACTAAACAGCTGGATTGTGAGGCTTCGTGAGACCCTAAAGTCTAACTCACTTAATCCTTTACATGCTGTATCTGATCTGCAGCCGTCTGAGCCCAAAGTATTCTCCTATTTTTTTTCTTGCAGCATCCAGTGTTGGATGAGCCCATTGCGGAGGCTGTCTGCATTATCGCAGACACTGATAAGTGGACAGTGCAGGTAGCCAGCAGCCAGAGACGAGCGACGGACAACAACAAACTGGGGAAGGAAGTCCTGGTGTCCAGCCTCGTGTCCAGCCTCCTCCAGTCCACCCACCAGCTCTACAAAATGAACGTCTCCCCCAACTTTGTAAGTTCATACAAATGCCAAATTAGCATGCAGTGATTAGCAGTGTGAGTACTCCCTACTTTGGCTACTCGGTATCACAAACATCTAACAAGATTATAACTCTCCTCAGTGCATAATGCACCTTGAGGACAGACTCCAGGAGATCTACTTCAAGAGTAAAATGCTGGCAGAGTACCTGAAGGGACAGACTAGAGTGCACGTCAAGGAGCTGGGGATGGTCCTGGGGTGAGCAGCTAAACCGTTCTTATACAATGGCATTCCGTTCCAAATTGCACCTATTCCCCTATATATTGCACTACTTTGGACCAGCGCTCTATGGGCCCTGGTCCAAAGTAGTGCACTATATAAGGGGATAGGGTGCCATTTATTGTCAAATATAAATGTTGTGATCAATGTTCCTTCTGTTCTTAACATACTCCACTTTGTTATTTACATCTGAATAACATTCACAGTAACGGAGTTAGAATATACCCATGGCTTTTTGCTCAGCTATGTACAATAATCTAAGTATGGCTTTTCTTATCATTTCAGTATTGAGTCCAGCGACCTTCCACTGCTGGCAGCCGTGGCGAGCACTCACTCTCCCTATGTGGCCCAAATACTGCTATAATAGATGAAACCAAAGCCAGAGATGGAGTATGACTGATACTGTGCTCTGCCCTGGCCTAACATGGCGGCTTGACCCTGTCCGCCAACGCCCTGCTGACGTTCTCAGAGAGGGTCTCCTGGACAAGGTGTGCATCCAAAATGGCATCCTATTCATAATTTGTGTACTATGTAGGGAATATGGTGTCATTTGGGATGAAGAAAGGGCCACCTCGATGGATGCGAGACCTCGGTGGATACTGCTGTTGCTGCCACTGGGCATACAAACACACTGCCACAAGGGGGCAGCCTAGCCCACAGTCTACTCTCCGCTAGTAAGTGCTGAAGCTCTGCTGGCTAACTCCAGGCCAAGGAGGCGTCCCTAAATCGTTCTCTTCTTTTTGAATGTTTTTTTCCCCACCTCTGCATCCAGACTATTTTAACCCTGTTAAAGGACAAGAAAGCCAAAGTCAGACATTTTCTGTTGAGTATGAATAATAAAGACAGCGATACTAAAATAGTTTTTTTTTCATGTACTTTGTTTCTGTACAATCTTTAACCAGGTCATAGGAAGCAACGGACTCCGGAGATGGATAGGATGCATTTTTTTTGTTGTAAATATCATAGAGAATATTGTCACTTTATGCCAATTATGTTTGTGTTCTTCATGTATTTGTTTACAAGTGTACTTGCCCTAAAATGTCTCTCTAAATGATCCATAATTCATTGGATTTCATTTGAAAATGAACTACATCTTTTCACTAATTATAAACATAGGCCTAGAGGTCATATCTGGGTAATCGATAGTCATTTTAATTATTAGCTAAGGTTGAAAAATGCTTAATGTGGCTTTGACATACTTTATCACAGGTACAACACTACCTCAGATCTGCTTTTTATAGTTACCCACTAGAAATGCCTGAGGGAAAAAATATTTTGTTGTTTTTAATCGTAGGAAATAAAACTGTGCGAACACAATGCTGTGCTTTATTGAAAAAGGGATGTTAATTGAATTCCTGAAAATGGGAAAACTATTGTATTTCTCTTGAGTACAATGAGAGCCCATTTCTACTGCGGTATGTTGAAAAAAACGAAACAATGATCTACATATATTTTCAAACTGAAATATTTTCACGGTTTAAAACTTTTTTACCGCTTTGCCACCATTATACCATGTTTACGGCTGTATTGAATGCTACAAAGGGAGAGTTTGTGGAATATATGTTAGCAATATGTGTATCAGTTCATTACACTATACTCCAATATTTAATTATGGCTAACTAAAAACACTGCGTTTGATTTTACAAAAGCAAGAGGTGAAACCACAAATCAGTTTTATTGTTGTTTTCTACAAATATTTTTACCAACCAAAAAATTGATGTTGCATTTGAAGTACTTTGTCTGGAGAGAGAATGCCATACAATGGAGTCTCAGCGAAAGAGCAGCACTGGAGATATTGAGATGCAAGACTTAGCTTTCACACAGTCACACACAGTATCTGCCCAGGTTCGCTTCTTGCTGTTCACAGCATGGTAGCCATGGCACAAAAACAGCTGAGAAGTTGAGCTTCGCACTTCAACACTCTTAGTTGTTGTGGAAATTGACCCGCTATGCTGTTTACTTAATGCATCTACGTCATATCGCTGAGTCTACCTTTAATGGACATGTAGTGTGAATGGATCAGGGGCTTCTGAAGAATTTATTTTGCTGTAAACATTTTTTTGACATGCTTATCATGTAAGATGCTAGGCCACTGCAGGATATGTTGTACTTATTGCATTTTGTGAAACCCCTGATTATTTCTCGGAGGTATGACTTTATATCTACTTTTCTCTTTATACATGAATATGAATAAATAATTTAGTATGGTGTGTAATGATTAATGTAAACTGTACATATTAATTTTATTTCAATATGAATTGTTTCTCAAATTATCCTTTCCCAATTTTATGGGAATGTTGTGCAATAAAGATGCCAATGTTATAGATGCAAGTGTCTCAGTAAATACTTTCAGTATACATTTTTCATTTCAAATTCATGTTTCATTTCAGTGCAAACTAAGGAAAGTATTCAGACCCCTTGACTTTTTCCACATTTTGTTACGTTACAGCCTTATTCTAAAATGGATGAAATTGTTTTTCCCCCATCAATCTACACACACTACCCCATAATGACAACGCAAAAACAATTTTTTGCTAATATATTAATCATAAAAAACATAATTTACCTAAGTATTCAGACCCTTTGGCAGCGATTACAGCCTTGAGTCTTGGGTATGACGCTACAAGCTTGGCACACCTGTATTTGGGGAGTTACATTCTTCTCTGCAGATCCTCAAGCTCTGTCAGGTTTGATGGGGAGCGTTGCTCCACAGCTATTTTCAGGTCTCCAGAGATGTTCGATCGGGTTCAAGTCCGGGCTCTGGCTGGGCAACTGAAGGATATTCAGAGACTTGTCCCAAAGCCACTTCTGTGTTGTCTTGGCTGTGCTTAGGGTTGTTGTCCTGTTGGAAGGTGAAGCTTTGCCCCAGTCTGAGGTCCTGAGCGCTTTGGAGCAGGTTTTCATCAAAGACCTCTCTGTACTTGGCTCCGTTCATCTTTGCCTCGATCCTGACTAGTCTCCCAGTCTCTGCTGCTGAAAAACATCCTGACAGCACGATGCTGCCACCACCATGCTTCACCTTAGGGATGGTGCCAGGTTTCCTCCAGACGTGACGCTTAGCATTCAGGCCAAATAGTTAAATCTTGGTTTCATCAGAACAGAGAATCTTATTTCTCATGGTCTGAGAGTCCTTTAGGTGCCTTTTGGCAAACTCCAAGCGGGCTGTCATGTGTCTTACTGAGGAGAGGCTTCCGTCTGGCCACTCTACCATAAAGGCCTGATTGGTAGTGTGCTGCAGAGATGGTTGTCCTTCTGGAAGGTTCTCCCATCTCCACAGAGGAACTCTGAAGCTCTGTCAGAGTGACCATTGGGTTCTTGGTCACCTCCCTGACCAAGGCCCTTCTCCCCCGATTGCTCAGTTTGGCCGGGCGGCCAGCTCTAGGAATACTCTTGGTGGTTCCAAACTTCTTCCATTTAAGAATGAAGGAGAACACTGTGTTCTTGGGGACCTTCAATGCTGCAGAATCTTTTCTGCCTCGACACCATCCTGTCTCAACAATTCCTTCAACCTCATCGGCTGGCTTTTGCTCTGACATGCACTGTCAACTGTGGGACCTTATATAGACAGGTGTGTGCCTTTCCAAATCATGTCCAATCAATAGAATTTACCACAGGTGGACGCCAATCAAGTTGTAGAAACATCTTAAGGATGATCAATGGAAACGGGATGCACCTGAGCTCAATTTTGAGTCTTATAGCAAAGGGGCTGAATACTTATGTAAATAAGGTATTTCTGTTTTTTTATTTTAATGTTTTTTTTTTAATCCAAAAACCGGTTTTCGCTTTGTCATTAAGGGGTATTGTGTGTAGATTGCTGAGGATTTGTTTTAAATCCATTTTAGAATAAGGCTGTAACGTAACAAAATGTGGAAAAAGTCAAGGGGTCTGAATACTTTCCGAAGGCACTGTACATGCATACATAACTATACAGTAAGCTACTGCAACTTACTGCGTTACCTTTTAACCTGGGGAAGTGCCTTGGGAGTTTTGTCATAGCCTGGTATACAAAACCACCTTTATATTATCAGTTAACTTTTATATTGAGGGTTTTCAACGTGCCAAATCACTACTAAACAACTAATATACTCAAGGTGTTTTTACTCATGGTCTCTCATGCCTGACTTAGCCACTATAGACTAATGGATTTTCATAATGGATTATCAAACAAACTACTAGGGATGCTGCTGGGTTATTATTTTCGATCAAGGAAAGGTGGAAGTTTTTCAGATGTACTGATGCAGCATCTCTACACTGCAGTTTTACAAATAATTGCACGTCAAAAAATTACTGACTTGAAATACTGTACTATATTCTTGATTAACTCATTTATTTATACCTGATCTGCACCGGTATAGAAATGGCCGTTGTCAGGGATGCAATTAGTGGAATACGTTTTTCTCACAATATTTTGGAAATGAACGAAGTTATGCAATCAAGGTTTTACCTTTTCAATGTGTAACAAAAAACGACACTCGGCTACCTGATGCTAATACTGTATACTAATATTTAATTTATGCAGGAGCTTAACACGTGTAGTATAATGTCATTTCTTACAGAAGAACTCGCTAGCTCCGCCAGGTCGTTCAAGATTAACATTGAAATTGGAGGATGTCGGGAAATGCCTTAAATTGTCCACTAGGGGCAACAGTGAGTGCTATTATCATCAAGTAGGCTTGCGTTTTGCTAAGGCGTTGTGGACGGAGTGGTGAAAGGGCGTAATCCTATGACTCTGGATCAGGTTGTACATTCAATCCAAGTCGTGGACACTGGTTTTAACCCTATCCCAAACCTTAACTCTTAACCCTTACTCTCAGTTAACATGACCTTTATGAATTATAAATTGTCGATGAAAAACATCCCCACAGCATGATGCTGCTACCACCATGCTTCACTGTGGGGATGGTGTTCTCGGGCGATGAGAGGTGTTGGGTTTGTGCTAGACATAGCGTTTTCCTTGGAGACCAAAAAGCTCAATTTTAGTCTCATCTGACCAGAGTACCTTCTTCCATATGTTTGGGGATTCTCCCACATGCGTTCTTTAAGCAATGGCTTTTTTTCTGGCCACTCTTCAGTAAAGCCCAGCTCTGTGGAGTGTACGGCTTAAAGTGGTCTTATGGACAAATACTCCAATCTCCACTGTGCATCTTTGCAGCTCCTTCAGGGTTATCTTTGGTCTCTTTGTTGCCTCTCTGATTCATGCCCTCCTTGCCTGGTCCGTGAGTTTTGGTGGGTGGCCCTCTCTTGGCAGGTTTGTTATGGTGCCATATTCTTCCCATGTTTTAATAATGGATTTAAATGGTGCTCAGCGGGATGTTCAAAGTTTCATATATTTTTTATAACCCAACCCTGATCTGTACTTCTCCACAACTTTGTCCCTGACCTGTTTGGAGAGCTCCTTGGTCTTCATGGGCCACTTGCTTGGTGGTGCCCCTTGCTTAGTGGTGTTGCAGACTCTGGGGCCTTTCGGGAATGCTTGTTTCCATTGATCATTCTTGAGATGTTTCTACAACTGGATTGGTGGTAAATTCTATTGATTGGACATGATTTGGAAAGGCACACAACTGTCTATATTGTCTATATACGGTCCCACAGTTGACCATGCATGTCAGAGTAAAAACCAAGCGATGAGATCGAAGGAATTGTCTGTGTAGCTCTGAGACAGGATTGTTAAGCGAGCAGTGTGTCAAGAAGCAGTGCGGCTTGGTAGGGTAGTGTTTCGCAGGACGCAGGGCTCTCGACCTTCGCATCATCCGAGTCCGTACAGGAGTTGCAGCAATGGGACTAGACTGAAAAAGGGGTAAAGATTTCCCCAAAAATGTTTTTAAAAGATTGATGAGGAAGTAAAAGGTGAGCAGAACCTTGAGACTTCCTTAATATTAGAGATTGTGCAGCAGCTGTTGTTAACAAAGAGACACACTCCACCCCCCTTGAGTTTACCCAATGCTGCCGTTCTGTCTTGCCAAAGCACAGAAAAACCAGGTACAATATTATCCATGTCCTTGTTCAGAGAAACATAGGATATTACAGTTCTTCAGGCCCTGTTGATAGGATTGTCTCGAACAGAGCTCGTTCAGTTTGTTCTCCAGTGATTGTACATTCGCCAATAGAACAGAGGGTAGAGGCGGATTATTTACTCACTGCCGTAGTTTCATCAGGACACCGGCACGTCGGCCTCTGTATTGCGGTCTCTTTCTCTTATGAGTGTCAGGGATTAGACCTGGTCTGGGGTGAGCAGTATGTCCTGTGCTGCCAATTAATTGAAGTAGAAATATTCATCCAAATTGAGGTTAGTGATCGCTGTTCTGATGTCCAGAAGCTCTTTTTGGTCATAGAAAACGGTGGCGGAAACATTATGTAAAAAAAAAAAAAGGTTATGATCAGTAAAAAAAGCAGAATTGGTCAGGAGCCCGTAAAACGGATGCTATACATACCAGTGCTATAATCAGTGGCAAAATGCCACAAGGAGTGGAAAAAAATTCTGAATTGGGCTGTCTGTTTAAAAAAACTCTTAAGGATCGGACCCTTTTTTTCAATTTTCGCTTAAAAATACATACCCAAATCTAACTGCTTGTAGCTCAGGACCTGAAGCAAGGATATGCATATTCTTGATACCATTTGAAAGGAAACACTTTGAAGTTTGTGAAAATGTGAAATTAATGTTGGAGAATATATATAACACATTAGATCTGGTAAAAGATCATTTAAAAAAAAAGTGTTTTCTAGTGTTTTTTGTTCATCATCTTTAAAATGCAAGAGAAAGGCCCTGATATATTGCAGTTTAGGTGCAATTTAGATTTTGGCCACTAGCTGGCAGCAGTGTGTGTGCAAAGTTTCAGATTGATCCAGTGAAGAATTACAATACTGGACAATAAAGTCTGCCCAAATGTGCCGAATTGGTCAATTGATACATTTCCAAGTACATAACTATAGAGAACATACAAAAATGGTGATATAAAATGTAAGTTTACACACTCCCAGGAATGTCATACATGATGGTTCCTTAACTAACACTAACTTTCACACATCTAGATGGCTGGGCGTGGATTGGTTATATCCATGATGAGTTCTCAATATATCTATATGACAACAGTTACAGCTCCAATACAAAGTCGCTTTTTTCCCAAACTTGCCAAAATGTCACGTGCGTCCACTACATAAGTGGACGCACGTGACATTTTGGCAACTTTGGAAAAAAAGCGACTTTGTATTGGAGCTGTAACTGTTGTCATATAGATTCGTAACAGTGCATTCGTAACAACCTAACCATTACGAAACGGATGTTAGATCAAATAAGCCTCACGTAGCAAATGAGCAATTACATTTTTTGTTGACCAAATTCTACTCTCTCAATGACCGCCATACAAACGTTCCTCACAGGGTTCATTTTCGTGAACAGATTTTGGGAGGAGTAAAACCTCTCGCTTCGTCTCTTTCTCTCTGATAAAATGCGCAGTTTGAGCTACTCCAGGGAGTGACTTTGCATGCTAGCTCAGTGCTGCCTTCTCTCAGTGACTAAAGGCGTCTACATGCTTCCCATCCAAAACAATTGGTGCATATATTATGACATTTTGTGCCGTTTTTGTTAGTTTTGGGGGGCTGTTCGTACACACATCTTGTTTCCCTTGAGGCAAGGCGAAATTCGGTAGCCGAAGTCTACACCCCTTCGTTCGGTGATTGGTCAACAGTAGGGATTATTCAATGAAGTCTATCATTCAACGAGACGACTTGTTCTCATGCACATTTTTCCACTTGAGAAATACTGCACCAAACATCATAGTTAGATGTACAATTGCATGATTAAGACCTCAGCAAAAACGTCTAAATTAATGACAGATTTATTGAGTTATCATAGATTACCTCAGACTATTTTGATTAAATCTATACTGGCTAAGGCGTCTCAAGAGGGACATAAAGTACTATTGCCTCTTTTTTTCAAGCGGTGTTTTAAGGGCGTATGCGAGGCAAAGACGTTCACTTCGCCTAGCTGAGTTCTGTTTGGAGCAAACCGAACCTACTATGTAGACACCTTAACTCAAATTGAAGGACGACCAGGGTACTGCAGGCTGACATTAGCATCTAAAATAACTTCTTCTGTGTGCAATTTTAAAATAATTGTTTATAGGACATACATCTCTTGTTTTAGAATAAACTATTTGTACCATGATTGTCTTCCATTTTTATTTGATTTACACGAAGATTGACCATTTCCATTCACTGTAATAGGGGATCCTGTTTTTTGCTAACAATGCAGTACCTCGGTCGGCCTTTAACTTCCGTGGCTTCGATGAGGGTGGGCAGTTGTTCTCCCCTGGTCAATACGCAGCCAAAGTGTACAGAGATCGGACACGGGTCAATGACAATAATGTGAATTTAATGTCAACGAGCACGAATTTATCCAAGTACTAGTGGTAACTAAAATCCAAATAACTCGTTATTTCCCAATTTGTTACTCAAACATATTTGACTTATTAAGTCTAAGACAAAAATAACTGCAATACACTTGTCTCAAACAAGCATTTCGCTACACTCGCATTAACATCTGCTAACCATGTGTATATGGCAAATATGATTAGCGTAACTACACAGAACCACTGCGGACTCATAACATTTTAAAACGAGAGGCCTACAATTGTATTAAAACGTGTCCCAGTACAACCATGCCTAGATCCGCCCACTGGGGTGTGGTTTATGGAGCGCTCTTTGCAAAAACGCTCGCATTATCACACGGTGGCGTAAGATTGCCGTTCTCCTGGCAGCAGTATACTATCAGTGGTGGAAAAAGTACCCAATTGTCATACTTGAGTAATAGTAAAGAAACCTTAATAGAAAATTACTCAAGTAAAAGTCTCGCACGGAAATACTACTTGAGTAAAAGTATTTGGTTTTACAGTTTTTCCCCAATTGTTTACACACTAAAATTGGAACTTGAAACGCAATCACCGAAACCTGAAACTCATGTACCAAATCCCTAAACCAAGTCTGCAAAATTGCAAGCACAATTCCTGCTTTACACTCAGCTTTCAATTCTATATCACATTTTTTTGCAAAACACTACACACAGTTCTCTACATTAGGCACAACATTCAACATTAAAACCTCTTTAGTCCCTTTGGAAAGCAACGCCAATCACAATGCCAAGCTATATACACCAATTGGCAACACCCACTCCTCACAGGTGTAAACACTAGTTGCTGAATTGTTCACTTAGAAATCAGAGCTTTAGCAGTATAAAAGGAAATCAATGGTGAAGCAAGAGCTAGATGTGAAGGAGAGAGAGGAACGGTTGGTTGGTTGGTTGGTTGGTTGGCTGGCTGGCTGGCTGAGATGAGATCAGGGCCACGTTGGTTGACCATGTGCTCAACCATGGATTGAGTATGAGGGAGGCTGGGCAGAGTTCAGCCCAACCTGAACCGCTACATGGTTGCATCTATCATTCGTATATCCAGAAATGAGAACCGGTAAGTTACCTACCATCTACTCTATGCTCTTTATGTATGTATACTGCAGTCTGACATATTACTAGGCATATGTTACTCAGTGATTGTTGACCAATGTTACTGTAATGTCATATTGAAAGAAAATTGATTATTTTAGCTTACTGTAACCAATCATATTTGTTGATCTTCTGCAGAACTGAGATGGCCAGGCCATGGTGGAAGACACGCCATGGCGGCTGTTCACACCAGAACAGGAGACTTGTTTTCTGAACATGGTGGTGGCAAACGATAGCATTAGACTATGAGAAATCCAGAACCACATAATTGCAGACAAACACAATATTCAATAACATTCACCAGGTGGGCTTGTCTACATTGGACCGTGTATTACAGCGCAACCGAATCTGGATGAAACGGGTCTACAGGGTGCTATTTGAGCGAAAGTCGGAGGGTTAAAGAACAGCGCTGTGAATATGTGCAAGTAAGTACTATACTGTGAATTTACTATCATATCAGCACTGTATAGGCACAGTACTGTAATCCCGTGTATTGTGCCTCACCGTATTGACTGCTCTAGGTCTGTCACATATTGTCTTGTCTGTTTCAGAGTCTTGGAGCTGGATGCCACTGCATCAGCACGCTTATATTTACATAGAGGCTGGCCTAGCCAAAAGAAGGGGATGGAACATTATTGGCCATTGTGAATATCCCTGGACAGCGTGGAGGGAATCTCACCATGTGCGCAGCCGTTAGCCAGCAAGGTGTCCTCCATCACCATGCCAACCATGGTCCCTACAACACCGCCTTTCTCATCAGATTCCTGAACACACTACATGGCATCCTCATTCTAGCCGAACAGAGGGGTGGACCAGAGCAGCCCAGGTATGTTGTCATCTGGGACAACATGAGTTTCCACCGGGCTGCTCTGGTCCGCAACTGGTTCATTGACCACAAACAATTTATTGTTCTATACCTCCCACCATATTCCCCATTCCTAAACCCAATTGAAGAAGTTTTTTTCGGCATGGCGATGGAAGGTGTATGACCGCCATCCCCTCGCACGCATGCTTCTTCTCCAGGCAATGGCAGATGCATGTGGTGAAGTTGATGTGGGGACTTTCGGCGGCTGGAGCCGTCACTCCAGAAGATTCTTTCCAAGCTGTTTAGCCAGGGAGAAACATCGCTTGTGATGTAAATGAGGTGCTGTGGCCAGACCATAATAGGATGCAGCCTAATGTCATTTTTTTCTTACATTTTGCATTTGTTTTTGTCTGTTTTGAAAGAATGAGCTACTTATTTTTGTACAGAAAACCCTTTATCTTACTGAATTTTTTTCTAGGTTTTCTCTTGTTGGGTATGGAAAGTGTTAGATACAAAACACAGCATTTTGGAAATGTTTTTGTTACTGAATTGCATTTGTGTGTTTATGTATATTTGAGTAGATTACTGTAATCTTTTACAACCGGCTACAGTGCAACACTGAAAAGGCATGAACCTACTGATGGGATATTCATAGTAGTGTTTTGTGTTGAGCACATCAGTGTTGGTTCGTAGACAGATCTATTCATATGATGCGTGTGCCATTTTGCTGCAAAAAAAACCAAACATGTTTGCTTTTGTTAGAGATAGAGTTTTGGGGAAAATGGGCCAAAGATTCAGCAAACATGTGTAAACAATTGTGGAACACTATAAATATACGTAAGTATCAAATTTTCTCTATACCCATCATGAGGTTGCTACAACCTAGGCCAGACAGTCACCGCCTTGCACACTCTTGCCTGCATCTAGCTGATATAGGTTGTAATCATTAGTCCAACAGTTGCAAACGAGAGTTTCTATTGGACATATTCAGTTAACTTCATCCCTGTTTTGTTCCGTTTGCTTCCGTTTATGACAAGTTTTTCAACAGAATCAGCGGAATGTAAACACAGTTCACTTTCAAATCAAATGTTATTGGTCGTGATCAGATTTGCCAAAGGGAGGCCCTTGTAGGCATTTAGAAAGTTGAGTAGCAGTGGTTCAATGTTTTTCCATTGTGAGTATTACTGTCAATGTGTTGATAGAACTTCCGTAGCGTTTAACTCATATGCTTTGTTAAAACCTCTTAAGGATCGTACCCTTTTTTTCCAATTTTTGCCTAAAATGACATACCATATCTAACTGCTTGTAGCTCAGGGCCTGAAGCAAGGATATGCATATTGTTTTTTTTCATCATCTTTGAAATGCGAGAGAAAGGCCACTGTATTACTCCAGTTTAGGCACAATTTAGATTTGGACCACTAGATGGCAGCAGTGTATGTGCATTTTTTGTGACTGATCCAATGAACCATTGAATTACTGTTCAAAATGTTGTATCAAGTCTGCCCAAATGTGCCTAATTGGTTTATTGATACATTTTCAAGTACATAACTGTGCACTCTCCTCAAACAATAGCATGGTTATAGCTACTGTAAATTGGACAGTGCCGTTAGATTAACAAGAATATAAGCTTTCTGCCCATATCAGATATGGCTATGTCCTGGGAAATGTTCTTGTTACTTACAACGTCATGCTAATCACATTAGCGCACATTAGCTCAACCGTCCCGCGGGTGGACACCGATCTAATAGAGGTTCAAATCCCCAGCTACAATAACTGTGTCCTCAGGATATGTGGTTTCTAGTTTGCATAAAGCCCGGTGAAGTTCTTTGAGGGCAGTCGTGGTATCGGTTTGAGGGGGAATATACACGGCTGTGACTATAACCGAAGAGAATTCTCTCGAGAGGTAATACGGTCGGCATTTGATTGTGAGGTATTCTAAGTTGGGTGAACAAAAATACTTGAGTTTTGTTTGGAAGTCAATGTACCCAGAGGAGGATGGAAGCTTGCTGTCCTCTGGCTACACCATGGGGCTACCCTACAGAGTGCTGTTAAGGCTACTGTAGACCTTCATTGCAAAATTGTGTGTTTTAATCAATTATTAGGTGACGTGATTATATTTAGTATAGTTTTATCTAAAAAGGATAACTTTTTAAATGGTCTGTTTAAAAAAAAAATGAAATTCGCTTTGGAGGATGGTCCTCTCCTTCCTACTCTGAGGAGCCTCAACTGATAGATTCTACAGACCCTACTGAGTACTCCAAACCCCACTTTTATATTGGCACAAATAATCGTTTTTTCACTATAAGCCCTATATTGTCAACATACCAGTCTGAACATTGTATTTGTCAACAGTGGTCTTAAAATAATGTTTTAAAAACATATTTCAAAATAAATTCCTTCTTGCATTTCATTGTAAGCATAATACAAATCGATTAACATGTAGTATCTTTTGAATGAGTTATACTCTTTGCAATGTTTTGAAATGCGGGCTTTTATTTCGAAGGTACATTACCATAGGAAAGTGACATCATCGTTAGTGCTGCTAGCAGAATAGTAGTGTCAGCAGTCAATTCTTCCCAAATGAAGAATTGATCAGAGGGAGGCAACTTTCTAACTGGATGCTAAACATGTATATCGTTCTTCACTAGGATTTTCACATATCCATTTTTGTATTATGTACTTTCGGTCAATTTGATGTGAACCAGTTGCGTTATTGAGGTTAGTTTTGTTCTCATTTTAACAAGGACTTTTCCCTCCATGCTCGGGCGAAGAAACGGGATAGCAACGGGATGGGTGTATAGCGGCATCGGCCTAAAGTGAGATGGGATCAATGCATTGATTTCTTGGGGATTTGTTTCTGGTGTGAAGTTGTGACAATGACTGGATCGATGGAAACTTCTTTCAAACAAGCTTTAAAGAAACCTCCATCACAAAGGACAACAGAGGTAAGCAAGCTAACGTTAGCTATGTGTTCTTGGTTTGAATTTCTCATGTCAAAAAAGTTAGCTAGCTAGCTGGAATAATTATCTTGCTAGCTAGCATTCTAACGCACTAGTTGACGAGGAGCAATGTGTTATCCATTCACCCAGCCAGTCACTCAGTTGGTTTTATTTCCAGGAAAGTGAGAATGAACCACTTTTGTGTGTTTTATATATATATATATATATATATATATATATATATATATATATATATATATATATATACACACACACACTGAAGTTACTCTAGCTAGCTATCCAACCTGAGAGAAAGTTTGCTAACTACTGCAATGGAAAGTGAGTTGTCAATCTTATTTAGATGACGTCATAAATATCATTCAGTACGGTTTCCCTTTTAAGTTTTCTGAAAAGTTGCAGTTTCAAGATTAAACGATAATGCAATTGTTGTCCTGTTCTATTATGGGGGCCTCCGGTCATATGTTCAATAGTATCTCTCTCTGGCTATCATTACTGTTAAGGGTTTTGTGGGACTGTCATCATTACAAGGGATCTATCATCTGAGGATATTCAGCTGTTTCAAAAAGGCAACTACACCCCCCCCCCCCCCCCCATTCACACACAATCATCCTTTATAAACAGTAGCCTTTATATGATGTACCATTTGATAGAACTTTTCCAAATTCTCTGACTTCTGAATGTGCTTGTTTGATTCTACTTTAAGAATACTATTATAATCCATGATTCGTTCCTTCCCCTGTCATCCCACAGAGATGCAGAAGTTATTTATCTAAACCTCAGCTTAAATTAACTGCTCTTCTCTGACAATCCAAACCTCAGCCCAGTTTAATTGGCATTGCTTTTGCCATAAGGCAATTCCACAGTAACTGAGTGAAAATGTACCTAAAACAGATATACTTGAAAAACATTTTCAGATGCGCAGTTTTATAACAGAATGACTGTTTGTGCCATCATTCTGTTACCAAACTTTTAATTTGCACTGTTCTACAAGTAAATGTTTTTGTAAAATGTAGTCCTTGTGCAGGGTTTGTTTAACTCTGCAGTCTTTCGTTTTTGTTTCACATACATACATTTCACATAAAAGTGTACAAATCGGAGTCTCAGCATCACTCTGTTACTGTGGAATTGCCATACGATTTCCCCCAAATAGCCTACTCTGTTCAGCTGCAGAACATTTTGAATTGCAAGCACTTTTCAAGGCACAATTGGCTAAATCCTACCTACAACCTAGTTCAAAAGCCAATTTCTTAGACTGATCCACGGTTTTGTTTTCACTCACTGAACAGAAACCCCTCTTTGCACCTTTTTGAGAGAGGGCGAGTGCATAATACAAAGTGACAACACACTCTAAGCAACATGTGTTGGTCCTCAAACATAAACAAAACAGCTGTGTAAAACTACTATTGAGGAAGGTAAGTTTGTCAGGTGAGTGATATGAATGAAAATGTGGTCTTGGTGCTTATCTTGTAGGCAGACATAGGCATTGCACGCGTTGTTCTCAGATGTAGGGCGTTATGAGTGACTTTTATGCTGCAGGTATGGGCTGCATCCAGAATGGTGCCCTTTTCCCTACATATTACATAATAAACTACTGATCAAAAGTAGTGCGCTAGGGAACAGGGTGCCATTTGTGATGCACAATGATGTCCGTGTCCTGAGTTTCCTGTTAATCATCCTGCTCTATCCACTAAGAGGCTGTGTCGGTAGAGGTGCCCACTACTGTATGATTTACTGTAGGGTTGTTACGATATCAGTACCGCGCTACTCGGAAGAATTGTAGTAAGGAAACAAAACAAGAAGCAGATATAATTTATTTTCAAAATTTGTATTGGTACAAGACAAGCACATATTTCCAGCCTGTAATGGCTGTGTTGTGTGAAGGCTGCCTGCATGTAAAGCAGCATTCCATGCAGTACTCAGGGCGTGAAGAGGCATATTCCCTCAGAGCCAGTACTGATAGTGAAAGCAGACGCTGCAGGGCCACTCTGAAGTAGGCAGGCTACATTAGTCACAAAGGTCAACGTTTCACCCTGGTGAAGCAATGGGAATTCCTGTTGAATTCCTGAAAACAACACACCCTGAAAGTAAATTGTAGACGCTTTGCAAGGTTTTGTTATTTTATACGGAACAAAAATGTAAACGCAACATGCAACAATTTCAACAAATTCACAGAGTTTACAGTTCATATAGGAAATCAGTCAATTTAAAATAAATTCATTAGGCCTTAACCTATGGATTTCACATCACTGGGCAGGGGCGCAGCTATGAGTGGACCTGGGAGGACATATGCCCACACACTTGGGAGCCAGGCCCACCCACTGGGAGCCAGCTCCAGCCAATCAGAATGAGTTTTTCCCAACAAAAAGGCTTTTATTACAGATAGAAATACTCCTCAGTTTCATCAGCTGTCCGGGTGTCTGTTCTCAGACGATCCCGCAGGTGAATAAGCCGGATGCGGAGGTCCTGGGCTGGCGTGGTTACACGTGGTTGTGAGGCCGGTTGGACGTACTGCCAAATTATTTAAAACGACGTTGGAGGCGGCTTATGGTAGAGAAATTAAAATTGTATTCTCTGGCAATCGCTCTGGTGGACATTCCTGCAGTCAGCAAGCCAATTGCACGCTCCTTCTCAACATGAGGCATTGTGTTGTGTGACACTACTGTACATTTTAGAGTGGCCTTTTATTGTCCTCAGCTCAAGGTGCACCTGTGTAATGATCATGCTGTTTAATGAGCTTCTTGATATGCCACACCTGTCAGGTGGATGGATTATCTTGGCAAAGGAGAAATGCTCACTAACAGAGATGTAAACTGATTTGTTCACCATATTTGAGAGAAATAAGCTTTTTGTGGGGTATTTTATTTCAGCTCATGAAACATGGGACCAACACTTTGGGACCAACAAAAGACAGTCATTTTGATGTTTGTCTCTATTATTGTTCTTATCCCTCTATAGGGGCTACCAGAGAAGTAGACTACAAGCTCTTGCTTTTAAAACTGTCGCCATGGTAGTCTTATTAAAGTGTATTTATTACTTTGCGAAACTGGTCTGGAATCCCTGTCTGTCAGTTTGACTCCCCTCTGTGTGAGTTATAGAAAAGGAAAGTGGGCCTTGTAACGCCTCTCTCCCACCGACAGCGTCATTGCGTTTTTGGTACACCAGAAGTACACTGATTTCCAATGGAATGCTGCGTTTGTCTTGCAGCGTTGCAGTTGCAGTGCGTTCTGTGTTCTTTTTGGTGCGTAGGTTAGATACAATTTGACGCATACGTTGGATATATGTGCAGACTTGACAGAAATGGTAGCAGAAGGTGAATGTTGAACTTCTGTTGCATACATATCCAGTAAAAACTGTGGATTACGTAATGAAAACAGTTTGACTGCAGAGTTTGGTACACGGCATTGATGCAATGACGCTGTCGGTCTGATCGAGGCGCGACTCCTCTCCTATTCTTTCAAGGCAGCTCAAATATATAGGTCACAAACATCCTGCGTACAACCCAATGAGACTTAATTTAGCACAATTACATTCCACTCAAAAGCCTTGCGCAGGTACACTAGAGAAGGACCTGGAAAATGTGAAGTTTATTTGAGTATCTTTGGACATAGAAGTCTACATTGGGCTTTGTCCATTCTTTTGCATTGTGTTCCCTTTAAGAAGTTAGGCTATATTAAAAAAGCTAGTGATAGGGCTCCCGAGTGGCGCAGCGGTCTAAGGCACTGCAACTCAGTGCAAGAGGTGTCACTACAGACCCTGGTTCGATTCCAGGCTGTATCACAACTGCCCGTTACTGGGAGTCCCATAGGGCGGCGCACAATTGGCCCAGCGTCGTCCGGGGTTTAGGGTTCGGCCGGGGTAGGCCGCCGTTGTAAATAAGAATTTGTTCTTAACTGACTTGCCTAGTTAAATAAAGTTTAAATATTAAAAAAATATATATATATTTGAGATCTGGACAATTTGGAGTAGAACACTGCTCATGCAGCAAGTCTAAACAACCACAGTTTCCTGAGCTGATGAGCCATGATGCCTTTATTTTCCCTTCAATTCATATATTGGCACTTTTTTATTTGAAGTGATCTTGTTTAGGGTTCAATTTTATGTACTGTCATTGACAGAATGGTACTGTCTTAAGACCAATGTTGCGACCCCCCCCCCCCCCCCCCCCCTTTTTAATGGTACTATGGAAAAGCTGAGTCACTCAGTACAACACAATACCTTATTGCAGTCAGTCCCACATTTCCTCTCGATCTGGTCCTCCTCTAAACAATGCTCTGGAAGTGGAACATCTGTTTCTTGGTTTAATTGCAAGGCTATGCACCCGCCCCCTCTCACACGTTCTTTTGTCATCTCCAAAATACTATTTTCGGACACAAATACGGACGGGCAAGACACCAAAATATTTTTTTTGTGGCATTGCTTCAAAACACTCGTTTAAAATACCTTTACAAGTGGTAATTTTGACAACTTGACGCACACACCCACAGATTGTGCGCCGATTCTGAACATTGACTCTACTGGCAGTCCACCTCAGAGCACTAACATGAAAGAATGAAGCTGGACCGGAACTGACTCTTTAAATCCCTAACTTAGCTGACGCGTGCGACAAGAATGCAACGTGCACACCTCTTGCATGCCGGGAATATGAGCTGGTTCCGTGAAGTGCCCACCCCTCAGGCTGTTCACTCATTGTGATGGAAGTTATCAGGCCTGGAGCTGCTGGTGACTAAGTAAGGCAGCGCTATCAGTATCTACTGGTTTTCATGTCTATGGTTTGGCCCAAAGGAGAACAACTGCCCCCTCATTGAAGCCACAGAATTTAAAGGCTGATCACTGTACTGCTGGCATTGTTTGCAGAAAACAGGATCCCCCATTATAGGTAATGGGAAAACAGGATTTTTAATGTAAAAAAAAAAAGTTTAGAAGACAATCATGGTACCAATAATTGCTTCTAATACACCAGATGAACAGTGCATTCAGAAAGTATTCAGACCCCTTTTTCCACATTTTGTTACGTTACAGCCTTATTCTAAAATGGATTAAATAGTTTTTTCACCTCATCCATCTACACACAATAGCCTAAAACTGAAATATTACATTTACATAAGTATTCAGACCCTTTACTCAGTACTTTGTTGAAGCACCTTTGGCAGCGACTACAGCATCGAGTCTTCTTGGGTATGACGCTACAAGCTTGGCACACCTGTATTTGGGGAGTTTCTCTCATTCTTCTCTGCAGATCCTCTCAAGCTCTGTCAGGTTGGATGGGGAGCTTCTATGCACAGCTTTTTTCAGGTCTCTCCAGAGATGTTCGAACGGGTTCCAGTCCGGGCACTGGCTGGGCCAATCAAGGACATTCAGAGACGTGTACTCAAGCCACTCCTGTGTTGTCTTGGCTTTGTGCTTAGGGTCGCTGTCCTGTTGGAAAGGGAACATTCGCTCCAGTCTGAGGTGCTGAGCACTCTGGAGCAGGATCTCTCTGTACTTTGCTCTGTTCATCTTTCCCTTGATCCTGACTAGTCTCCCAATCCCTGCCGCTGAAAAAAATCCCCACAACATGATACTGCCACCACCATGCTTCACCGTAGGAATGGTATTGGCCAGGTGATGAGCGGTGCCTGGTTTCCTCCAGACGTCACGCTTGACATTCAGGCCAAAGAGTTCAATCTTGGTTTCATCAGACCAAATAATCTTGTTTCTCATGGTCTGAGAGTCCTTTAGGTGCCTTTTGGCAAACTCCAAGAGGGCTGTTGTGCCTTTTACTGAGGAGTGGCTTCCGTATGGCCACTCTATCTTTGAAATCCCTGACCAAGGCCCTTCTCCCCCAATTGCTGAGTTTGGCTGGGCATCCAGCTCTAGGAAGAGTCTTGGTGGTTCCAAACGTCTTCCATTTAAGAATGATGGAGGCCACTGTGTTCTTGGGGACCTTCAGACATTTTTTGGTATCTTTCCCCAGATCTGTGCCTCAACACAATCCTGTTTCGGAGCTCTACTGACATTTCCCTCGACCTCATGGCTTGGTTTTTGCTCTGACATGCACTGTCAACTGTGGAACTTTTATATCGACAGGTGTGTGCCTTTTCTAAATCCTGTCCAAATCTGTTGAATTTACCACAAGTAGACTCCCAAAAATTTGTAGAAACATCTCAAGGATGATCAATGGAATCAGGATGGCCCTGAGCTCAATTTGAAGTCTCAGTAAAGGGTTTGAATACTTCTGTAAATACGGTATTTCAGGTTTATTATTTTTAATAAATGAGCTAACATTTCTAAACTGTTTTCACTTTGTCATAATGGGGTATTGTGTGTAGATTGGTGAAAGGAAAAAATAAGAATAAGGCTGTAACCTGACAGTGGAAAAAGTGAAGGGGTCTGAATACCTTACGAATGCACTATGTCCTTGAACCAATTTAAAAACAATCACACACAGAAAAGGTTATAAGGACATTATGGCACTGGTGGGTATGGGTTCCGGTTTCCAGGCTCCTAACCAATCGTGCTGTTCTGTGTATGTGTTATTGTGTTCGTAACTTTTTCTGTACATAATGTTTCTGATATGTCTCTTATGACTGAAAATAGTTTTTGGACATCAGAACAGCAATTACTCACCTCGGACTGGATGAAGATTTTTTTTCTTTAACGAATCGGAGGGCAAAAATGTACGGCTCCTCCCAGATGAGGCCCAAATCCTGTCATTCGCATGAAGGGGAGATGCCGATACAGGGGTGAGAATTCAACAGCGAGTGGATAATCCACCTTTACCATCCGTCCTACTGGTGAATGTCTAATCACTGGAGAATAAACTGGATGAGCTCCGTTCGAGACTATCCTTCCAACGGGACATTTAATATCTTATGTTTCACCAAGTCGTGGCTGATCGAGGACATGGATAATATACAGTTGGCTGGGTTTCTCGTGCATCGGCAAGACAGAACAGCAACCTCTGGTAAGACGAGGGGTGGTGGTCTGTCTATTTTTCAACAACAGGAGTGCGCGATCTCTAATATTTAAGGAAGTCTTGAGGTTTTTCTCGCCTGAGGTAGAGTTTTCATCTATATTTTTCGTAGCTGTCTATTTACCACCACAAACCGAATCAGGCTCTTAGACCGCACTCAACGAGCTATGTAAGGCCATAAGTAAATAAGAATTCTCACCCAGAAGCAGCACTCCAAGTAGCTGGGGACTTGAATGCAGAAAAACTGAAATCTGTTTTACCTAATTTCCATCAGCATATCGCGTGCGCATAGAGATGCATACAAAGCTCTCCCTCGCCATTCATTTGGAAAATCTGACCATAATTCTACCCTCCTGATTCCTGCTTACAAGCAAACACTCAAGCAGGAAGTGCCCAGTGATGCTAGCCTACCAGACAAGCTAAATGCCTTCTATGCTCGCTTCGAGGCAAGCAACACTGAACCATGCATGAGAGCAGCAGATGTACCAGATGACTGTGTGATCATGTTCTCCGTGGATGATGTGCATAAGACCTTTAAACAGGTCAACATTCACAAGACCGCAGGGCCAGACGGATTGCCAGGACGCGTACTCTGAGCATGTGCTTACCAACTGGCAAGTGTCTTCACTGACATTTTCAAACTCTGCCTGACCGAGTCTGTAATACCTACATGTTTCAAGCAGACCACCATAGTCCCTGTGCCCAAGGAAGCGAAGGTAACCTGCCTAAATGACTACTGCTTGTAGCACTCACGTCTGTAGCCATGAAGTGCTTTAAAAGGCTGGTCATGGCTCACATCAACACCATCATCCCAGAAACCCTAGACACACTTGTTATGGGAATTTTTATGAATAATGACTAAATGATGTATACATTTAACGTAGAATTATAACTAACAGAATTATATCCTGTCTGAGGAATCATGTTTGTCCATAAGAAAGAGGGACTGTTGGTAGGCAAGGAACTGTGGCAGACAACTTGTGACCACTGTGAAACTGATAACGGGGAGGGGAGAGACCTTGGGCTTGTAGTAGATTGTCCGCCACCTGTTATACAATGTAAGACTTGTGAACTATGTTGCCATTGTATCTGAGAGGAGGAGGGACGTTTATGACGAAATGTGAGGTATATAGACCAATGTACCGGAAATGATAAGCAGAGCTCTCTAAATAAACATTCCTGACAATTGTAGCTGGGCCTACGCTTGATTCATTTTAACCAGTTTCTTACAAATTCTGGGTTTCGGGCTGAGTAATTAATTCAATTGGGTATTATGAACCACTGAGAACAAAATTCTCTTAACAATACTACAATTTGCATATCGCCCCAACAGATCCACAGATGACACAATCTCCATTGCACTCCACAGTGCCTTTTCCCACCTGGACAAAAGGAGCACCTATGTGAGAAGGCTGTTAGTTGACTACAGCTCAGCTTTCAACACCATAGTGCCCTCACTAAGCTAAAGACCCTGGGACTGAACACCTCCCTCTGCAACTGGATCCTGGACTTCCTGAAGGGCCGCCTCCAGGTGGTAAGGGTAGGCAACATGCACCTGCCACGCTGATCCTCAACATGGTGGCCCCTCAGGGTTGCGTGCTTAGTCCCTTCCTGTGCTCCCTGTTCACCCACGTCTGGGTGAACAGCCTACAGCAAGGAGGTCAAAGACCTGGCAGTGTGGTGTCGGGACATCAACCTCTCCCTTAACGGGAGCAAGACAAAATAGCTGACCGCGGACTACAGGAAAAGGGGGGCCAAGCACGCCCCCATTCACGTTGACGGGGCTGCAGTGGAGCAGGTTGAGAGCTTCAAGTTCCTTGGCGTCCACACCACTAACAAACTGTCATAGGCCAAACACACCAAGACAGTTGTGAAGTTGCCACAACAACGCCTATTCCCCCTCAGGAGACTGAAAAGATTTGCCATAGATCCTCAGATCATCAAAGTTCTACAGCTGCACCACTGAGAGCATCCTGACTGCTTGCATCACTGTTGGTATGGCAACTGCTCGGCATCCGACCGCAAGGCACTACAGAGGGTAGTGCGTACAGCCAAGTACATCATTGGGGCCAAGCTTCCTGCAATCCAGGACCTCTATACCAGGCAGTGTCAAAGGAAGCACCTACAAAATGTCAAAGACTCCAGCCACTCTAGTCATAGACTGTTCTCTCTCCTATCGCAAGGCAAGCCGTACCGGAGCACCAAGTCTAGGTGATGCAACCTGTCACGATGCTCTTGATGGTGCAGCTATATAATCTTTTGAGGATCTTTGGTCCCATGCCAAATCTTTTCATCCTCCTGAAGGGGAGGAATTAATTGTGTCACGTGATCAATGTTTTTTTAGTCCATTCATATACAGTCATTTGGTTGACCCTTTATATGTTTGGGAATCCCATTAGCTTTGGATTGTTTGGCATCGGCACACCTTTCCCCCAAGACTGTTAAATAGACATGTACATGGAGACATGTAAAACATTGGGTTGTCTTTTGTGTTGTCATGGCTTTGTACCTTTTGTTATGAAGGTGTGCCTCAAGTTGAATGCAATGTCTAGTTGAAAGTGAACTGGAATGATTTTGCCAGCAAGGAAGTCACCTAGGCTAACCTTACTGCAGGATGTTCAGACGTATTGTAAAAGTCCACGCGATACCTCACATAGTTAAGGATTACACAAATGTATTTCCCAATGCTTGTTAACATTTTTATCTTCTTATCAGAAAATAGCAGCAGCAGCACACACTACATGCAGCCAGCGGCGTGCTTTATGCCTCTCCTGGCTCAGAGGCTCTGCCCATGCTGTGTGAGTTATGAGGTCGGTTTCAGTCCTCCTGTGTTTAGACTCCAGTTAGCCCACTGCGCATCCTTTGGAGCCCCTTGTTTAGTTGGTGCTGCTGGATGGTAACGAGGAGGATGGGAGCGGCAACAGGGAGCGTTATGTGGATCCTATTGAGCTCCTCATAAGCACTGACCCTGTCGCTATGGGCTACATAGAGCGGAGGTTGTGACCTGGGAAGTGACTTAGTGCTCCCCCTTCCTGCCCTGTCATGTGGGGCCCAGCCCAAGTGTCTTCCCATTCTTGAGGAGGAAATCAGTTTTTTTTTTCTTTCAATGCTGCGATTCAATGGAGAAGGCTGGTCTGTTGATTCAAGCCGTTGAGAAAAGAGAGCACACCCCTGCGGTGTCCAACGTTAACTTTTTTTTCTCTCGCTGGCCCGGACAAGTTTATAAATGCATTTGGGTCATGCAGGGCCCAGGTTGACATGCTTTGCAGACCTTGAAATGTAGGTAAATTTGCCAGTGCCAAACGAAAGTTGCTGGCCCAAATAAAATAAAAATACTGTCCCGGGCCAAGATCTTTCAGAAAAGCTGATGATGCATGCAGTATTTCAATAGCGGATGATTTTTATCTTTCCTTTGCGGGCTGAGTAAGGAACCAATAGCCTATAATAACAACCTCCATACACAAATAATCAAATGTTAACTTGACGTACAGAGCCTTCAGAAAGTATTCACATCCCGTGACTTTTTCCCCATTTTTTTCTTTTCTTTTTTCTTTTGTCACTGACCTACACACAATATCCCATAATGTCAGTGGAATTATGTTTTCAGAATTGTTTTAACAAATTTTATAAAAAATCTGAATCTAGGTTTCATCAGACCAGAGAATCTTGTTTCTCATGGTCTGAGCTGCCTTTTGGCAAACTCCAAGCGGGCTGTCATGTGCCTTTTACTGAAGAGTGGCTGCCGTCTGGCCACTCTACCATAAAGGCCTGATTGCTGGATTGTTGCAGAGATGGTTGTCCTTCTGGAAGGTTCTCCCATCGCCACAGAAGAAATCTAAAGCTCTGCCTGAGTGACCATCTGGTTATTGGTCACCTCCCTGCCCAAGGCCCTTTCCCCCGATTGCTCAGTTTGGCCAGGCGGCCAGCTCTAGGAAGTGTCTTGGTGGTTCCAATCTTCTTCCATTTAAGAATGATGGAGGCCACTGTGTTCTTGGGGACCTTCAATGCTGCAGAAATGTTTTGGTACCCTTCCCCAGATCTGTGCCCCGATGATACATTCTTGTCTTATGGCTATACCTTGGTTTTTGTTCTGACATGCACTGTCAACTGTGGGAAATAGGCAGGTGTGCCTTTTTCTAAATCATGTTCAATCAATTGAATTTACCACAAGTGGACTCCAATCAAGTTGTAGAAACATCTTAAAGATGATCAATGGAAACAGGATACACCTGCATCTAAATTCAAGTCCCATAGCAAAGGGTCTGAATAGTTATGTATTTTAATACATTTGCAAAAAAAAACGAAAGAAAAAAAAGTTTTTTGCTTTGTCATTATGGGGTATTGTGTGTAGATTGAGGATTTTATTTATTTAATCAATATAGAATAAGGCTGTAATGTAACAAAATGTGAAAAGGGCAAGGGGTCTGAATATGCACTGTATATTAAAGAATACACAATCTGTTACAGGTATACTGCTGTTTTTGTTTGGAGAATACAAGCTAAATAGTAATTTTGCATTCCATGCAGATCGACAATGTAGTGCAGTACCTGCATGAGGTTTGATAATACTAAGTAAATGATAAGGAACATACAGTATAAATACATTATGTATACCTTGTTATATATTTATTGTTGGTCAATTTATTTGGTGTGTGTATATAGTATTATTTATGATTTGACCAAGTGACAACCTTATGTGTTGTGCAAGAAGTTGGGCTTTTGTATTAGTAGCTAGCTATATTGCTGTAAAAGCATTGGACCACATTCTAGCTAGTGTCCATCACTGATACATGCAGTAGTTGCTTTTCTTAGCTCCCTACAAAAAGCTTTAGGGCCAACTGTTATATTGTTTTTCTAGTAGCCAGCTAGTGGGGATATTGGCTATGACCATAGGCATTGTAGAACAACAGAGCTACAATGTATAACCTCAACATCTCCCTCCTGTACTGCATCCTGCATGTTGGACAGGAAGAAGCCAAAGCTCAGTCTCGCCTCAGTATGTTTTTTTCGTTTTTTTTTTTACCCTCACTAGGCCAGAGTGTATTCATTACAGAAACCGTTTACCATTTAAGAACCAAACAGAAGCAAATGGAGAAACTAAAAAGGTGAGGGACCTACCTGAATTTGTCCAATAGAAACTCTTGTTTGTGTTTTCTGTTTGGAGTAAACGGTTTTGCAACAGACTACATTTTTTAAAAACAGAATCGGCATAATGATTACACCCCTGCTTGCATCTGACACTGAATAGTTTTTTCTGATGGTTCTATTTTGCTTTGCTGTATGTGTAGACATTTCTGCAACTTGGAAAATGTGACATGGCAGATGCTTCCTCTGTAGAGGTTGGCCCCTGGATGTATTTCTGACGCCGGTTGCAATGTCAGCGATGTCACCAAACATGACACATCTGTCCACGATTTGTGACACAGGCATGCAGCCAGCTCTTCTTCTAATCAGGTGAACCACTACTGACGTGGTCAGGAATGAAACAGTCTGGGACATCTGTTGAGACAAATTGAAAAAAAGTGTAACGACAATGATAAATACATATTTGTTAATGCGATAGACATGACAAAAGAGCTATGATATTTCAACAACATTAAACGTGCAATATGCAGAAATCGCTCCAGCATTTCCTGGTTGCTGAAATTGGAATAGTTCGCCTAATTTCAGTTTATGACAAAACAAGCAATGTGTATAGTGTAGAACAGGGGTTTCCAAACTTTCACTTGGGGGCCCCCCCTTCCAGCATTGGGGAACATTTGTGCACAAGCACTGTTCATGAGAGAATGTTGCAGGTTTAAAAGCTTATTTCCTACAATTCTACAGACTTTGTCATGGGGTGCAAAGAACATTTAGCAGTTTTTTTAAAAGCACATTTTGTTGCTGTTCTATACATTTTGCCATTTCTAATGTGTATTCATGTCATATTTGAGTGACAAAATGACAACAATATCTGTTGCCTAAAAACCTAAATAAATAAATAAAAAACGCCACAGAGGGAAATCTAGTGCTCTGTCTGATTTACCATCTGGTTATTGGTCACCTCCCTGACCAAGGCCCTTTCCCCCGATTGCTCATTTTTGCCGGGCGACCAGCTCTAGGAAGAGTCACGGTGGTTCCAATCTTCCATTTAAGAATGATGGAGGCCACTGTGTTCTTGGGGACCTTCAATGCTGCAGAAATGTTTTGGTACCCTTCCCCCAGATCTGTGCCTCGATGATACATTACTGTCTGCAATAAAGCCCTTTTTTTGGTGGGGTAAACTCATTCTAATTGGCTGGACCTGGCCCCCCTTTGGGTGGGCCTTGCTGCCAAGTAGGTGGGCCTATACCCTCCCAGGCCCACCCATGGCTGTACACTTGTCCAGTCATGTGAAATCCATAGATTAGGTCCTAATTAATTTATTTTAATTTACTGATTTCCTTATATGAACTGTGAAATCTTTGAAATTGTTGCGTTTTGTTTTTGCTCAGTATAGTTTGTTTGCCTTTTGAATTGTTCATATTTCTTAACTAAACAGACTTCAAGGGGCCTTGTGTTCTAACCGTCACCCTTGGCCAGTTATCATGTTAGTAGTAACAATGTGTCAAGATCACAATTCCAGAATTCTCAGCGCTTGAACTTCTATCAGTCCTGCACAGAGAATGTATTGCTTGGGACTTGAACAAAAGAGTAAGCAGCAAGCGATAGATGCACTCGAAGTACAATATGTTGTTCTGCGTGTCCCTTCCCAGTACACCAAATGCTGTTATGTCCCCCTGATAAGATGCCATTCCCCCAGGGCTACCGACATGTTTGTGCTGCCAAGGTGATAAGTGACACTGTTGTCACCATCACGGGAGCCATGTTCAGTCAACATACCATCTTATTTCCCATGCAAATGTATTCAAACCGGGGGATGTGGTTGAGGGCTCTTCTTCTTTAAATTTTGGGCTAATCCCTATTGTGACGTCCCTTTTTATAATATCACCGCAGTTCATTTCGGGTGGCAGGTAGCCTAGCCGTTAAGCGCGTTGGGCCAGTAACTGAAAGGTCGCTGGTTTGAATCCCCGAGCTGGCAAGGCAGTTAACCACCAAACAACTGCTCCCCGGATGCCGATGACGTCAATTTTTAAGGCAGTCCCCCGCACCTCTCTGATTCAGAGGGGTTGGGTTAAATGAGGAAGACGCATATCAGTTGAATGCATTCAGTTGTGCAACTGACTAGGTATCCCCCGTTCCCTGTTTTTAAAAAGTGTCCTTTTCTGTGTATTTAATATCCACCACCCACACGGTTGTCTGGAAAAATCTTATTGTACTTGACTTATTGACTAAATGTCTTAACAGAAGCGTATTTGCCTTCAAGTTAAACACCTAGCTAGGCCTTGCAGGCAGCCTGTGGACTCAGACAAGTAAAAGCATGTAGGACACAGCCTCACAGAACCTGTCGTTTGCCTCTGTCACTGATCTATGTAGCTAGCTACAGTATTGTATGCCTTCAGAAAGTGTTCCTACCCCTTGACTTATTCCACATTTTGTTGTGTTACAGCCTGAATTTTAACATTTTATTAAATATTTTTTTCTCTCTAACCAATCTACACACAATACCCCATAATGACGGTGAAAACATGTTTTTAGAAAGTTTTGCACATTTGATTGAAAATGAAATACAGACATCGAATTTACGTGAGTATTCACACCCCCCGAGTCAATACATGTTAGAATCACCTCTGGCAGTGATTACAGCTGTGACTCTTTCTGGGTACTTCTCTAAGACCGTTGCACACCTGGACTACAATATTTGCACAATATTCTTTTCGAAATGATTCAAGCTCTGTCAAGTTGGTTGTTGATCATTGCTAGACTGCCATTTTCTTGGCATAGATTTTCAAGCCGATTTTAAAAGTCAAAACTGTAACTAGGAACATCTTGGAACATCTTGAACATCTTGGACATCTTGAACATCTTGGAACATCAGGAACATCTTGTCTTGGTAAGCTACTCCAGTGTATATTTGTCCTTGTGTTTTAGGTAATTGTCCTGCTGAACCAGGTTTTCCTCTAGGATTTTGCCTGTGCTTAGCTCTATTCTGTTTCTTATTATCCTAAAAGTCTCCCTAGTCCTTGCCAATGACAAGCATATCCATAACACGATGCAGCCACCACCATTCTTGAAAATGTCAGTGGTACTCCGTGATGTGTTGGATTTTTTTTTTTTTACACCTTTATTTAACTAAGTCAGTTAAGAACACATTCTTATTTTCAATGACGACCTAGGAACGGTGGGTTAACTGCCTTGTTCAGGGGCAGAACGACAGATTTTTACCTTGTCAGGGATTCAATCTTGCAACCTTACGGTTAACTAGTCCAACGCTCTAACCATCTGCCTCATGAGGAGCCCGCCTGTTATGCTAATGCAGTAAGAAGCCAAGGTAAGTTGCTAGCTAGCATTAAACTTATCTTATAAAAAACAATCAATCAATCATAATCACTAGTTATAACTACACATGGTTGATGATATTACTAGTTTATCTAGCATGTCCTGCGTTGCATATAATCGATGCATTGCGCATTCGCGAAAAAGGACTGTCGTTCCTCTAACGTGTACCTAACCATAAACATCAATGCCTTTCTTAAAATCAATACACAGAAGTATATATTTTTAAACCTGCATATTTAGCTAAAAGAAATCCAGGTTAGCAGGCAATATTAACCAGGTGAAATTGTGTCACTTCTCTTCCGTTCATTGCACGCAGAGTCATCGTATATGCAACAGTTTGGGCCGTCTGGCTCATTGCGAACTAATTTGCCTGAATTTTACGTAATTGACATAACATTGAAGGTTGTGCAATGTAACAGGAATATTTAGACTGATGGATGCCACCCGTTAGATAAAATACGGAACAGTTCCGTATTTCACTGAAAGAATAAATGTTTTGTTTTCGAGATGATAGTTTCCGGATTCGACCATATTAATGACCTAAGGGCTCGTATTCCTGTGTGTTATTATGTTATAATTAAGTCTATGATTTGATAGAGCAGTCTGACTGAGCGATGGTGGGCACCAGCAGGCTCGTAAGCATTCATTCAAACAGCACTTTCGTGCGTTTTGCCAGCAGCTCTGCTGTTTATGAATTCAAGCCTATCAACTCCCGAGATTAGGCTGGTGTAACCGATGTAAAATGGCTAGCTAGTTAGCGGGGTGCGCGCTAATAGCGTTTCAAACGTCACTCGCTCTGAAACTTGGAGTAGTTGTTCCCCTTGGGTAACGCTACTTCGAGGGTGGC
Source organism: Salvelinus alpinus (assembly GCF_045679555.1). Lineage (NCBI taxonomy): Eukaryota > Metazoa > Chordata > Actinopteri > Salmoniformes > Salmonidae > Salvelinus > Salvelinus alpinus. The sequence goes on from NC_092086.1 coordinate 69,145,408, forward strand.
TGTTGTCGATGTGTTCCTGGTTCGATCCCAGGTAGCGGCGAGGAGAGGGATGGAAGCTACTGTTACTGGCAATACTAAAGTGCCTATAAGAACATCCAATAGTCAAAGGTATATGAAATACAAATGGCATAGAGAGAAATAGTCCTATAATAACTACAACCTAAAACGTCTTACCTGGGAATATTGAAGACTCATGTTAAAAGGAACCACCAGCTTTCATATGTTCTCATGTTCTGAGCAAGGAACTTAAACGTTAGCTTTCTTACATGGCACATATTGCACTTTTACTTTCTTCTCCAACACTTTGTTTTTGCATTATTTAATCCAAATTGAACATGTTTCATTATTTATTTGAGGCTAAATTGATTTTATTGGTGTATTATATTAAGTTAAAATAAGTGTTCATTCAGTATTGTTGTAATTGTCATTATTACAAATAAACCAAAAAAATCGTACGATTAATCGGCTTATTTTGGTCCTCCAATAATCGGTATCGGTATCGGCGTTGAAAAATCATAACCGGTTGACCTCTATTCAGTACATAAGTACATTTATTTGCCACATTTTTGGCAGTTTTACTTTAGTGTCTTGTTGCAAACAGGATGCATTTAAAAAAATATTTGTATTCTGTACAGGCTTCCTTCTTTTCACTCTGTCATTTAGGTTAGTATTGTGGAGTAACTACAATGTTGTTGACCCATCCTCAGTTTTCTCCTATCACACCCATTAAACTCTGTAACTGTTGTAAGTTACACCACTGGCCTCAAGGTGAAATCCCTGAGTGGCTTCCTTCCTCTCCGGGAAGGACGCCTGTATCTTTGTAGTGACTGGGTCTATTGATACACCATCCAACGTGTAATTAATAACATCACCATGCTCAAAGAGATATTCAATGTCTCCCAATAAGTGCCCTTCATTCCAAAGCATTGGAAAACCTCCCTGGTCTTTGTGGTTGAATCTGTGTCAGAAATTCACTGCTCGATTGAGGGACCGTACAGATAATTGTATGTGTGGTGTACAGAGATGAGGTAGTCATTCACAAATCATTTTATTGCACACCGAGTGAGCCCATGCAACTCATTATGTGATTTGTTAAGCTCATTTTTACTCCTGAACTTATTTTGGCTTGCCATAACGAATGGGGTTTAATACTTATTGACTCCCACACCTTTCAGCCATTCATTTTGTATTCATTTGTAAACATTTCAAAGAACTTAATTCCACTTTGACATTGTGGTACTGTGTCTAGGCCAGTGACGCAACATCTGAATGTAAGCCATTTTCAAATGCGTACTCTAACATAACAAAATGTGGAAAAAGTCAAGGGGTGTGAATGCTTTGTAGACACTGTAAGCCCAGCCGCCCACCCTCAAACACTTATTTTCGGGCTGGCAGCAGAGAGACGACAGCCTCACCAAAGTGAGCTCAGCCCTCTGCTCTCTCTCAACCTTCTTCTTTTTTTGTTGTTGTAGTTGAACCACTTTTTGCTTCTCCCACAAGGTGTCTTCCAGGCTTATGGGTAGAGAGAACAACCGTAGCCCTTAACTTTTTTTGAATAAAGAGTAAACCCAGAGTTTTTTTTTCATAGCTTGGATTATGACTTGGAGTTAGAGCCTTTGCTCAAGTTTGACATCCTAAGTTGCTGTCATAACTTTGCTGTTCTCTTCAGCCGTCGTCGAGTCTAAAATATCAATCTCTGCCGAATTAGTTAAGATTACATAATGGCAAAAAAAAATCCAACGTCAGGATTTGTGTTTTCCAGCCGAGCTTTTGGCTGTGTTGTCTGACACAGGGGCTGGTGGATAGATGACAGCTGTACTGTAGTGTGGCGGTGGTACAGGAGCACTCTACCTTTTTTCCATGATGCCACATTACTACCCTGGGCTTTCTATAAACTTCTTGTTTTTTTTCCCACAGGCTTTTAAGGATTTCACTAAAGCCCCACTTTTATTTTGACACCGTAAGGGATCAACCGCGTTGAAAGTATCGACTTTGGGGGGGGGCCAAGGAACCTGACTGCCCCATTCTAAAAGCGCCATACTGCACATACAGGCAGTGGTGGGGAAAAGTACCCAATTGTCATACTTGAGTATAGTGAAGATGGATTATTTGAAACTGACTCAAGTGAAAGTCACCCAGTAAAATACTACTTGAGTAAAAGTATTTGCTTTTAAATATACTTAGGTATATTTTTGCGATTACATTTACTTTTGATACTTAAGTGTCAAAAGTATAAATCATTTTAAATGACTTCTATTAGGCAATCCAAATGGCAAAATAGTCTTTTTTTTATATATATTTTTTTTATTTTTACATTTACGGATAGTCAAGGGCACACTCCAACACTCGGACATAATTTACAAATGGAGCATTTGTGTTTAATGAGTCTGCCAGATCACTCGGTATGGATGACTTGGGATGTTCTCTTAAGTGTGTGAATTGGACCATTTTCATGTCCTGCTAAGCATTCAAAATGTAACGAGTACTTTTGGGTGTCAGGGAAAATGTAAAAAGTAGATTATGTAGTAATCCAAAAGTTGTCAATTATGTACAGATACTACTTAAAAGTATTTATACTTAATTTAGTATTTTATACCACTGCATAAAGGCTAGGCTAAGTATCATTTGATTAGTTTGACGCGCCGTACCATGGCAAAATGTAAGTGCTGTACTCCTACCTGAAAGCCAAGCATGATTCTGACTCTTATAAAAAAATAGATTATTTTTTTACTAGGCAAGTCAGTTAAAAACAAATTCTTATTTTACAATGAAGGCCAAACCCGGACGATGCTGGGCCAATTGTGCGCCGCCCTATGGGACTCCCAATCACGGACCGGTTGTGATACAGCCTGGAATCAAAACCGGGTCTGTAGTGACTCCTCTAGCACTAAGATGCAATACCTTAGACCGCTGCGCCACTCGGGACTCCTTGATGAAGCGCTAACAGGAGAGAGGATTTAACCCGAGCACTTTGCTGCTTTATGACCAACGGTCTTAAGCGGGAATAAAATCAAATCTGACCTTACAGGCGTGCATGTCAAACCGTTAATGGAAACATATTTTTTTTTCTCACAGAAGTTAAGCCTTCTTAATGTCAAGTAAGGAGATTTATAGTGCTACTGCATCGTCCCTGGTTTTAGAGTTTTGATCTGAAATGCTTAAATGCCTGAACGGGTGTGTAGATCTCTTCAGTCGGCCCTATAATACAGTGAAGCGGTCACGTGTTGCCTTCCCGAGTCCACAGACCTCTAATTCACTGCCTTAGCCTACGCTCGTTTCTGCCTGGGCGTACTCCAAGCCTCAAATAATGTGTGTATTATGAAATGAGGTATAAAGAGTCTGCTGTGTTCCCGTCGTGTTTAAGATACCGGGGTGAATTGCAGTGAATGTGTGAAGTCTTCAGATGTGTTATTCTTATACTGTTGATAGAAGTTTTAGAAGTCTATGGAAATGTCCAGGAGGATGTTTATTCTGCAACCTGAATGGCTGTGCTGTGGTGTTATGTACAATGCCCTCCTCTGTAAGGTCTACATACTGTACATTTTATGTAGGCTTGGAAGACCATTTGAACTCTAGTCTACAGACCAGGGTGGTGCTTCTGTAGCGAGAAAGAGCTTGCTTGTAATTATTGCACAGGGTCACCTGAGGAGCAGGCAGCCTATGTGCCAGAAGGTGGCAGCAACACTGTACCTGCATGTCACTCTGTTCTACACATAGAAACAAAAGGACATTGCTTACATTTGCTGTTCAATTGTATGATCCCATTTGCAAGATTGCTGCTGTCCTTTTGCAGCTTCTTGTGTTTTATGTTTAGGCCCACTTTGATTGATGAAAAATAATTAAATAGGCAATCCTAATCTTTTACCACATCATTTTTGTCAAGCATAGGCCTAAGTGAAATGAAGAACATTATTTTGTTATCGTTGTACATTTGATTTAGTGTAAACTAACATGTTGGAAAATGGTATGTTTTGACAGTTCAGATGATCGTATGTGCAGTTTGTGATACGCTATTTGTCTGTAGTTAGCTGGTGATGTGTTTTAATGGATGGTTCAACACTCTGATGATGTCACATGTCACAGATGGGGTCAGGCCACTTTGTGAACCTCTAGGGAGACGATAGGTCAAAGGTCATCCTAGAGTGCTTCTTACGCCAACACAGTTAAAGTCAAAGAAGCAGGGTGGGGGTGAGTTACATTTAAATAACCTACAGAATTGGAATGTGTCTATTGCATGAATTTATTTAGATTAGGCTAATTGAAACATAATTAACCCCCTCACCCTGCAAAGCAGCCTTGTCAGTACAGGAGAGCTGGACTTTGACTGTAGTGTGATTGAGTTACAGCACTCCATGGGGGAGACAGACAATTTTATTGAAAAGGTTCACGCTGGTGATTCTGACATCCTGTCTGGGGCTATTGATGATCAGTTTCAGTCTGATCAATGACTGAAGGGGAGCAGAGTTTATGTTTTTATTTTTTTTGCCATGATGAGATGGGGTGGACTCTGGAAAGGAGGCCAGTTGTAGACCTAAGCCTATAGACATCAGTGTTTTAAATGTAGGCGACCATTGGCCTTGCCTTGCCCCCCCCCCCCCCCAGTGAGAGGAAGCGCAAAGTGGCGCCTGCATATTGAGTGGACCCCTATCCCTGCCCCAGGTCATGTGGGACACATTGACTGTAGGGGACAGGGGTCTGTCTGGCATGACCTGAACACACTACTGGCCTCAGTCACCTCTGGGTCCTGGCCCGGCCGGCCCCATACTGCACTCACTGGCCTTGTTCCAAATGGTACCCCGTTCCCTATATAGTGCACTACTTTTGACCAGATCCATATGGGCCCTGTTAAAAAGTAGTTTCCTACTTAGGGAGTAGGGTCCAAATTGGAACTCAACCGCTGCGCTCACCCGGCCGACTCCTCTGGCCTCAGAAAGAATAGTGCTTGCCACAGCAGAAGCTGCTCTCGCTAACCCAGTTAGCTCTGAGGGAAAGTCAATACGGTTTTAGTAGCTCGAAGACGTCGGTGTACAGTAAGTATGCTGCTGCCAGTGTTTTCAAGAATTGTAGTTTTCTTCCGAGCTATAAGTGGGGCAGGCCTAGGGCTATTTCATACAGACAGTGCTGCGAATGTATTGTACCGTGGTGTGCGTTTTCAGGTCGTCATTTGGCATCTTCTCCCTATCCAATTCAGTGGTGCTTGTGTTTTAAAGCCGATGGATGAAGAGGTCTACTTTTCAACATGAGGTAATATAGTCTAAAAATACAGGCTTGCCTGTAAATCTCTGGTCATAAGGGTTATAGGAGGAAGACCGGGAACCCCTCCTAGCAGTTTCCTTGAACAAGACCCTCATAAGGAACACAGATCTTACTAGATAATATAGGGCCAGGGGTTTTTCACTGGTCAGGTCACATGGTCAGGAAATAAGCCTAACTTCTAAAGAATAGCCAAGTACAGCCCTGTCTGGAAGAAGTATTTTTCTATCCAGACTATGACTGAGTTGATGACAGACTTGTGTCCAGATTACTCCATGTACAGACTATCAGGAGGAGGGTTGGGGCTCAGTCACACTGTAGGTCAGGGGTCGGTAACAGGCCAAAACCGGCCCGCAACTTTATTTTTTACCCAACAGTTTTTAGTTAAAAAAAAATACTTACAGTACCAGTAAAGTTTAGACAGCTACTGCTACTCATTCAAGGGTTTTTCTTTATTTTTACTATTTTCTACATTGTAGAATAATAGTGAAGACATCAAAACTATGAAATAACACATATGAAATCATGTCGTAACCAAAAAAGTGTTAAACAAATCAAAATATATTTTATATTTGAGATTCTTCAAAGTAGCCACTCTTTTCCTTGATGACAGAGTTGCACACTCTTGGCATTCTCTCAACGAGCTTCATGAGGAATGCTTTTCCAATAGTCTTGAAGGAGTTCCCACATATGCTGAGCACTTTTCTTCACTCTGCGGTCCAACTCATCCCATAACCATCTCAATTGGGTTGAGGTCGGGTGATTGTGGAGGCCAGGACATCTGATGCAGCACTCCATCACTCTCTTTCTTTGTCAAATAGCCCTTACACAGCCTGGAGGTGTGTTTTGGGTCATTGTTTTGGGTCATAGTCCCACTAAGCGCAAACCAGATGGGATGATGTATCGCTGCAGAATGCTGTGGTAGCCATGCTGGTTAGGTGTGCCTTGAATTCTAAATAAATCACTGACCGTGTCACCAGCAAAGCACCATCACACCTCCTCCTCCATGCTTCATGGTGGGAACCACACATGCAGAGATCATCCATTCGCCTTCTCTGCCTCTCACAAAGACACAGAGGTTGGAACCAAAAATCTCCAATTTGGACTCATCAGACCAAAGGACAGATTTCCACCGGTCAAATGTGTTTCTTGGCCCAAGCAAGTCTCTTCTTCTTATTGGTGTCCTTTAGTAGTGGTTTCTTTGCAGCAATTCGACCATGAATGCATAATTCACGCAGTCTCCTCTGAACAGTTGATATTGAGATGTGTCTGTTACTTGAATTCTGTGAAGCATTTATTTGGGCTGCAATCTGAGGTGCAGTTAACTCTAATGAACTTATCCTCCGCTGCAGAGGTAACTCTGGGTCCTCATGTGGCGGTCCTCATGAGAGCCAGTTTCATCATAGCGCTTGATGGTTTTTGCGACTGCACTTGAAGAAACATTCAAAGTTCTTGACATTTTCTGGATTGACTGACCTTCATGTCTTAAAGTAATGATGGACTGTCATTTCTCTTTGCTTATTTGGGCTGTTCTTGCCATATTATGTACTTGGTATTTTACAAAATAGGGCTATCTTCTGTTTACCACCCCTACCTTGTTACAACACAACTGATTAGCTCAAACGCATTAAGAAGGAAAGAAATTCCACAAATGAACTTTTAACAAGCACACCTGTTAATTGAAATGCATTCCAGGTTACTTCCTAATGAAGCTGGTTGAGAGAATGTCAAGAGTGTGCTAAGCTGTCATCAAGGCAAAGGGTGGCTACTTTGAAGAATCTCAAATATAAAATATATCCCATATGTGTTATTTCATAGTTTTGATGTCTTCACTATTATTCTACAATGTAGAAAATAGTAAAAATAAAGAAAAACCCTTGAATGAGTAGGTGTGTCCAAACTTTTAACTGGTACTGTATAGAAAATACAATCTCTTTTTGGGCATAGTTGTGGTCAATTTGTTGTGTACAAATTATTATAATTATGTTCCAGCCATCTGCTCCGACTAAAATTGGCCCGCGGCTGAGTCTAGTTACCTACCCCTGCAATAGGTGGACTCCCTCCACCTGTTCTTCCTGATTTTTCCTTTGTGTGAAGTAGAAGGAAGGAGTATAGAGTGACCGACAGTCAGAGGGTTTCTATCAGCAAATCCTAGCTGGCCTCTGGTTTTGAGGCCAGATGAGCTCTCCCAGGAAGCGTTAGCGGAAGGAGAGGCTAAATGCTGAGGAGCCCAGCCTGCCATGGCTCTGATGTTGTTGTTGTTATTCATGGTTAAACCCCACGCACACGGACAGGAGGTCTATGCTGTACACCCACACACACAGTCACTCACTTCTACCCCTCCCTGTATTTATTACAGTCTCCTGTGTCACATTCCAGCTTTGCCTGGTGTTTTCCTTTTTACTGACTCTTGTGTGTTTTCTGCAGGATCTGTCTATTCAACACTGAGAAATTATTTTGTGTCCACGGAGGAGCTGGGCGATATGGACAAAAATCCCTATTGCGATTTAAATTGGCCGAATTGCTGTGATAATGATGAATAAAACGATATGTTTATAACATTCTTTAGTTTGTTATTATCCTTTAAACTACTACTACAACTGTAATGGTTGTAGCCATCCAGTGTCCCATTTAACAATCACCTAATATTAGCAAAAGGCCTGCGATAAGTGATCGGTATGGCCTGTGTCCGATATTTTTCGGTTTATCGTCCCAGCTGTATTACACTGCGCGCGCGCGCGCAGACACACACACATCTGAGTACGGTACACCATGACTCGCTCAGCAAATACGCTAGGATGTCCACAAAGACAAAAACTCAGAGGTTTAATACTATTAATGAATTTGTCCCTCAGCAGTCTCAGCTAACTAGCACTTGCTGTTTTGCTGCCACACACATCGGTGTGTGTGTGTGTGTGTGTGTGTGTGTGCGCGCGCTTGGCTGAAGTCACTGAGGGAGTGTGCCACACCTGTTAATGTTAGTTGCCCGTAGGCTCAATAGCTCCTCTTGTCCTACCACACCATATGGTCGCATGGAAGTTTCCACATGCGTTCTTCAGGCTTTCTGCTCTTAATGTTTGAACAGCTGTGTTTGATAGGACTCTGTTTTTAAGGGCTTTGTGTGTCAGTGAGTGTTTGTCGCTCCGGATTAAATTTGTCAATTTGATAGGAAACATGTTTTTACGCAATGGGCCTAAATTCCTCAAGGAAAATGGACATTCGCTCGTGCCCTTGGTCTGGTTTGCATAGTGCTGAGTTGACACAAAAATCATGTACAAAGGTTAATTTATTCCCTAGTTAAGCAGCCAGAGGTTAATCTTTTACGAGCGTTGTGCTGCTCTGATATGGGATGGCTGTATGTGTGTTCTGTGTGTCTTGTGAAAAACGGTTGATTGACAGTCATTTGGTAATCCGTACAAATCCTCCAGCGTTTTGAGACTCTTTGGTCAATCCTGACTGAGAGCCTGCGTGCCCAAACATGTTGCGCCGTCATTCAATACATATCTGAGAGTATTAGGCCTATAGTGTACATGTGACTTACGCTTTTAGGTCTCCAGTTCCTGCTTTAGAGTAAGAGACCTTTTTGGCAAACCAACCACAGCCTGACCCTGAGCTGCATTTCTCAAGTCTTTCAATTGTCAATCAACCTGTGTTGCCTTGCCTCTGGGTGAGGTGAGATGTCTGTTTTGAACCTTTTTTTAAGTGTATTTTTTTATCTCGCCCCCTCCAGGACCTGCACACCGTTTACTGTCACCTCTACCACATGGATGTCCTGTCCCACCTCAGGGAGCACCAGCTCAGGTCAGATTTACTTCTCCGTCCAACCATTACACCAAAACACCCACCCTGCTAAAGCTGCCTACACCACATCTTCGAGTAGGAGCGCTGATCTAGGATCAGTTTGTCCTTTTTTAAAACATCATGAATGAGATTGGGCTTTTCTACATGGTCGGGAGGGGGGGACCTGATTCTAGATCAGCACTCCTTCTCTGATGAGAGGCATTATGAATACAGGCCCAGGTGTGGAAGCTGCAACTAGTGTTCTGTGACTCATCCACTTGACCTTTCCAGTCCAATCTCCTGTTCATACATAGGACAGAGTTGACTTGCGCACACTGGGGACGGTGTGCAGGCCAGGCCACGCAGCCATACACCACTGAGACATTAACCACAACCATTCCGCGTAATCAACACTCGGATATGAGAGCTGTCAGTCTGGTTGTGGTCATGTATGTGTCTGAACTAGTGATGGGAGAAAAAATGCAGTTACATATCGGGATATTCTTTTTGACGATGTATTGTTTTGACAATATCGCAATATTATTTTCCCGCTAATCGGCTGTACCTGCGCCAAAACTCCAGCGTTTTTTTTTCTCCTTCATAGCTTGTTCTCCATCTTTTTAAATAGGGAGCCAAATTGTTTTCAGCACATTTATTTCTCCGACTGATTCAAACTAGTTTTATCATGGCTCTCTCTTGTCCCTTGTTAGCAGATATGGTGAGTAATGTGTTTGGAACATCGAATTGCAATAAAATCACAGTATTAAATCGCAATACATATCGTATCGGCACCAAAGTATTGTGATAATATTGTATTGTGAGGTCCCAGGCATTTCTCAGCCCTAATCCGCATAAAATAGACCAGTGGCTGTTGCTTAAATTCAACTGAATTTATAAACAGAACTAACTTTATGAATATTTCTTTTGATCGGTAGGGCTGAAAAAGTTGGTGGTGTCGTATGAAATGGTACTACAGTATTCTAAAATGTTGGCGTCATAAGTTTCATGACAGTTTGGCACCGTGATATTACCGTGGTGCTGGTATACCAGGCAACACTACTCACGATAAGATATGTATTGCGATTTCTTACGATTCTATATGTATTGTGATTTGATACTGTGATTTTTTTTTATTGCGATTCGATCTTTCAAACATATTGCTCACCGTATGTCTGCTGCAGAGGGACGAGAGTTTTGATCAGTCATGGAAATAAATGTGCTGAAGACGATTTGGCTCCTTATTTAAAAAGACGGAGAACAATCTATGCAGAGTTTTGGTGCAAGTACATCCAACTAGTGCCAAAATAATATTGTGATATTGTCAAAACGATACATATCGTGATATTATTATTATTATTATTATTATAATAATTTTTTTTAAATTTTACCCCCTTTTCTCCCCAATTTTTCGTGGTATCCAATCGCTAGTAATTACTATCTTGTCTCATCGCTACAACTCCCGTACGGGCTCTGGAGAGACGAAGGTCGAAAGCCATGCGTACTCCGAAGCACAACCCAACCAAGCCGCACTGCTTCTTAACACAGCGCGCCTCCAATCCGGAAGCCAGCCGCACCAATGTGTCGGAGGAAACACCGTGCACCTGGCCCCCTCGGTTAACGCGCACTGCGCCCGGCCCGCCATAGGAGTCGCTGGAGCGCGATGAGACAAGGATATCCCTACCGGCCAAACCCTCCCTAACCCGGACGACGCTAGGCCAATTGTGCATCGCCCCACGGATCTCCCGGTCGCGGCCGGCTGCGACAGAGCCTGGGCGTGAACCCAGAGACTCTGGTGCGTGATATTATTTTTAACAATATATTGTAACTATGTAATTTGTTTCACCCATCACTAATCTGAACTGATGATGCATAAATGTGTAATATATAAAGCTGATAATGTAGGAAATGTATGTATGGACTGATAACGTATGAACTAGTAGTGTCTGAGCTAAGTGTTTTTTCACGTCGCTAATGTCCAATCAGTGGAGAGAAAGAAAAAATATATATGTGTGTGTGTACACACATACACACACACACACATATATATCTTTTTTTCTTTCTCTCCACTGATTGGACATTATTTCAGTGTAAATTGAAACGACTAAAACCAGATATAAAGTATGTAGAAATGATAACGGGCCTACATCTTTTTCAGCAATATAATCTTTGAGAATCAACAATCACCAAAATAAAAGCTACATAGTCAAGGAGAATTGAAAATTCCAAAATCAATGAAATTAGCAGTATTGATTTTGTTATTATGTTTGAGCAAAAGAACACAGCATTATCCATGGCAAAATGTGTAGAATTGTAGGATATTAGCTTTTAAACTGCAAAAATGTCTCACAGCTCCATGGAGAAATTCAGAATTGCAGGAAATTGGTTTAAAATTGCAAGAAGTTATCTACACCTCCAGAAAAAACCTGTCCTGTGTGTGTAAACGTATAATCTATGACACTGATAATATATGAACTGATAATGTATACGCGTATAATTTATAAAACTGGTAATGTATGAAACTGATAATGTATGCACTGGTAGTCATAATAAAGATGATGTTTTGTTGTTGTGCAGGTCGATGTGTACCTCAGCCAGGTATGAGAGACACGAAGCTAACCACGTCCTGTTCTAGTAAGTACACACACACACACACACACACACACACACACACACACACACACACACACACACACACACACACACACACACACACACACGTACAGGAAAACCTAAACATCTGCTTTGCTTCTCTTGAAGAACATTGCTTTCCTTTTCTGTTTGTCTGCAGCATCAAATACATTTATTGGTCGCGTACCCAGTTTTGATGATGGTAGTGTCCACCCACTTCTGCCCTGGTGATGAAATTTCACTTATGTTATAAAATAGATTTTTTACCAAGGCAAATAAGATTCTTCATGTTCTGAATCATTCAGAGGGGTCTTACTTTAACATTTAAGTGGTCCGTTGACATTTCAGAGTTACACTTGTTTTTGTGAAAGTCTAAGAAAAATAACAGGAGTTTCATATTAATATGAAAAGTGTATACTAAAGTATGAAAATACTACGTCTCAATTTATATCCATCTTTCCTCTAATTTTATGTCCTGCGGATTTATTTAAAATTTTTTAATTACATTTTTTATTCACCCCTTTTTCTCCCCAATTCTGTGGTGTCCAGTTGGTAGTTAGTCTTGTCTCACCGCTGCAACTCCTGAGGCGAAGGTCGAGAGCCGTGCGTCCTCAAACACAACCCAGCCAAGCCGCACTGATTCTTTACACAATGCCCACTTAACCTGGACGCCAGCCGCACCAATGTGTCGGAAGAAAACACCATGTGCTGTGGGATTATTTAAGATACTCTATGAAGAGGTAGGGTTTCAGAAATGGTCTCTGCTGTCCTAGCTTCAGGGGGAAGCTAGTTCCACCATTGGGGTGCCAGGACAGAGAAGAGCTTGGACTGTGCGGGAGCTGCCCTCCCGTAGGGGTGTGAGGGCTAAGAGACCAGAGGTGGCAGAACGGAGTGCAGAAGGGTTTTAGCATAGCCTGAAGGTAGGGCGGGGCAGTTTCCTCTTGCTGCTCCGTAGAAAAGTACCACGGTCTTGTAGTGGATGCTAGCTTCGACTCTAAAGCCAGTGGAGTGTGCGGAGGAGCGGGGTGACATGGGAGAACTTGGGAAGGTTGAACCCCAGGTGGGCTGCAGCGTTCTGTATAAGTTGCAGGTGTTTTGATGGCACAAGGAGCCCAGCCAAAAGCGAGTTGCAATTGTCCAGATGGGAGATGACAAGTGCCTGGATTAGGACCTGTGTTGCTTCCTGTGTGAGATAGGGTTGTACTCTACGTTCAGCGTGAACCTGCTGAATTGAGTCACTGCTTTGAAGTTTGTAGAGAACGACAGGTTGTTGTCCAGGGTCACGCCAAGGTTCTTTGCAAGCTGGGAGGGGGACACCGTAATTGTCAACTGTGATGGAGAGGTCGTGGAGCTGGCCTGCCTTCCCCAAGAGGAGGAGCATCTCCGTCTTGTTGAGGTTGAGCTTAAGGTGGTGGACCGACATCCAAGCTGAGATATCTGCCAGGCACGCAGAGAAGCGTGTCGCCACCTGGGTGTCAGAAGGGGGGGGAGAAAAGCAGTTGAGTGTCATCCGCATAGCAATGATAGGATAGACCAGATGAGGAAATGAGTCGAGTGAATTGATTTACTAACAGAGCCGTGGGGGGCACCAGTAGTGTGAGTACGTGGTGCAGACACAGATTCTCTCCACGCCACCTGCAAGGAGCAGTCTGCCAGGTAGGATGCAATCCAAGAGTGTGCAGCGCCTGAGACGGCCAGCCCAAAGAGGGTGGAGATGAAGAACTGATGGTTCACGGTGTTGAAGGGAGCGGATAGATCTAGGAGGATGAGAACAGATAAGAGAGAGTCAGCTTTGGCAGTGCCTCTGTGACGAAGAGGAGAGCAGTCGGTTGAGTGACCCCGTCTTGAAGCCTGACTGGTTAGGGTCAAGAAGATGGTTCTGAGCGAGATAGCGAGAGAGTTGGTCAGGGACAGCATGCTTAAGGGTTGTTGAACAGAAAAGTAAAGATACCGGTCTGCAGTTTCTTGAGGAGGGGCGACTCTGGCCATTTATTTTTTGTTGTTGTTGAATTTTTCCCTCATTTTCTTTTTTTTTCTCCCTAATTTCGTGCTATCCAATTGGTAGTAGTTACCGTCTTGTCTCATCGCTGCATCCCCCGTACGGACTCGGGAGAGGCGAAGGTCGAAGGTCGAGAGCCATGCGTCCTCTGAAACACAACCCAACCAAGCCGCACTGCTTCTTGACACAACGTTCTAATACTGTACATACTGGAGGTAGTAAACAGCATATGGGAAAAAAATCTGGATTCCTTATGAAATACTAAAGCCCATGTGAACCTGCTAATGTATTTGGTTTATACACTAGGCTACCAACGTATATGTACCTTTTATTGTAATTAAACTTTACCCTCCTCCGTCCATATTGCATCTGTTAATAAGGCTGCCCCGGCTGCATATGCCCTCTCTGAGGAGACGGAGACGCTACTGCCTCTCCTCATGGTTGACGGCTAATGAAGTACCCTGTTTGGACAGAATATCAACAGGACTATCGAAGCCGTGCAAGTGGATTTCTCCAAGGCAATTCAGCCTCTACTTAAACGACGCTAATGCATCTACTGTACCACCTCAAGCAACATTCAAGACTTGTTTGTAGGGCCCAGATTATTTTATTTTTTTACCCGGTTGAGGAAAACTTCACGGCCTATCCTTTTCAAATATAATGCACATGTGATGTCACCATGCAGACGTGTCCATAAACGGCGATATGTAGACCAGGGATCATCAGCTAGATTCAGACGTGGGTGAATTTATTTTCTGGAGGGGATGGTCGGGCGGTCGGAACATAATTACAAATAATTTGTCCTCTGCAAATTGACCGTAAGAAGCCCAAACATATGTTTGACTAAAACCGAATCATTTCAAACCTTTGCTTGCATTTGTATACGATCACTGTCTCTATTATGCATGGGAATACTTGGGAACAGATTTCTTATGTCTAAGAAATGAAAGTTCCACACCCCGGAAATTTTTATTTTATTTAAATTTGCTCAGAAAACTTGGGGGCCAAATAAAACCACCCGCGGGGGCCACCAGTTGGGGAACCCTGATGTAGACTAACACAATGTTTCTTGTAATCTTGTCTCCCCCTACAGCCAAGACAGCCTCGCCACATGTTGGTACATCCTCCTCTCCGGCTCCGTCTTCGTCAAGGAGCACATGTACTTGGCTAGATGCTGGTAGGTACCATCTATCGTCCATTGATCAGCACACAGCCTCTTCACACAGACACAGACTGACTGGACGGGGTAAGGAGAGAGAGGCTGTGGACGTCCCGAATGTCACCCTAGTCCCTATGTAGTGCACTACTTTTGACCAGGTTCCATAGGGTGCTGGTGAAAAGTAGTTCACTATATAGGGAACAGGGTGACATTTGGGATGCTGCCAGGTAGGAGATAGACCCCGGCCTGTCTGGACGAAAGCAGCAGCAAGCGGCGGTGTGCTTCAGATCTGTGTGGGCTTTGATAAGATGGCTTGTGATGAAGTGTCTGTTTTATAGAGCAAGGAGTGAGCTCTGAACCGAGTGGGCTTCTGCTACAGTTCACTGGCTCGTCTGTCAGAGCGAGGGGAGCGGGAGAGCCGGACAGGCACACGTCTCTAACACACACATGCACACTTTCTCATGGTCTCACTCTCACTGTCTCACACACACACGTAAAGTAGGGATCGTGTCTTTTTGATGCAGTGCACCTTTGAGGCAAGTGTGAGATTCCTCTAGCACCACATGGCTATAATAACTACAGCCAATGATAATGAGGGGTGTGTGTGTGTGTGTGTGTGTGTTGCTGATTTGAGTACAGATGTCTCGGACACAGACACACCAGCCAGGCCCATTTTCACCGCTTTATTAATGATGTTCGTCTGCCTGCCCTGGTCGGTCTCTCCAACACAGCCGTCATCCCCCCCTCCTGCCCAGCCATGAAACACAAAGCTTTTGAAAGATAATTTGCACATGGTACCACTTCCTCTACCCTACTGCACAGCATATATCAGATTTGAAGCATTGAGGATGAAACAAATGGGAAATGGGGACAAAAAGCATTGGAAAACACTCTGTGTGAAGCTGAATCTGCATACTGGCAGCAATTGGGCGCACATGAGGTGACCGCCATGTGCTTCAGTGCAGAAGGAGAAGGTGGGCAACCACGGCTGCCTTGAAGAGATATTGAAGTGTGTGTGTGTGTCTGTGTGTTTATGCCCGCGCGTGGGAATGTGTATGCGTGTGTGTGTGACGGTGCATGTAGGACTATGCGTGACTGTGAACATGGCGTCTGGGCGCGTTCATGTGCAGGGCAGTTGATGACAGACGGAGCAGAGCGTTGGGGTTGGGGTGCTGCCTCTGCAGGGGTCCATGGGGTTGTTGGGGCGGAGGGGGGGTTAGGAGGGCAGGGGGAAGGGAAGGGGGCGGTGGGGAATGCGGAACTCCTGGCAGGACTGGGAATGGCCATGTGTTCCTGAGCAGCATGTAGCCCAGAAGCATATCCAGGCAGGAAATGAGCACACACACAAAACACACAAGCCCTGGAGCCATCGGACACACAGACCAGAGAGAGAAACGCACTCCGTCCCTTAGAAAAGACTCAAGCCCACAATGACTCGCCTTCTCTTCCCACTGGATCTCTAAACAGACTGGACTTGGATTTACAACAGTTTGGGTCGAGACCTGTACCATTCTATTTACTTCCAAAACAATTGAGGATATGCTGGATATCATCTCCCCTCAGAGACCCAGAGAAGCAGATCTGTACGTAGCTGTTTGTCAGGTTGGTGTTTACGTGTTCCTCGTTCTGTTAATCGTTCTGTTAGGAGTTGAGCCCTAGGACTTGGAGTCGTGGATGTATGCCTTAGTAAGTCATTAAGGAGTTTAACTCCCCCCTCTCTGCTTGTGGACTGAAGCCGGCTTGGGAATCTAAATGCTGCTATGGGCGAAATCAGTGATTCCCAACCTGTTTTTCCCTCCCTTTAATTTGAATGGTTGGTTAATTAAGAGCCTATATTAAATACAAAATAAAGTAAACCGATTTCCCCAAATGTTATTCCGCTACCAAATGTTTTTTTTATGGTCATTTATATGAAACCTAAATTGGATGATACATATTTTAAAGAAAGTGATTTGATAAATTGATAGCGACAGATCCTCACATTTGAATCAGATTATTCCCAAGGAAAGTCAGATGTCTTTGACTCGTCTACTTTAGGACACAGCTCGGCTTCTGAATGACAAACCAAAGATATTCCCATGTGCAGCATCCGAGTCGCGTCTTCCTGCTGACATTTTACCACTTTGTTTTTATCCTAAAGATTGTTTATACCAATCACGAATTGTAAAAAAATTATAAAAATTATTTACCCCTCAAATCAAGGAAGGTTGGGAACGGGAACTTGAACCCATGTATTAAATGTTTTGGAATTCCCTGCGGTAAGGCACACGTTGGCAGGATGCCATCGGGCCTGTGTGGTTTGAAATGATACCGTACTATGTCGATTTAAATCTACTCTCAACATCTGAAAGACAAGCCTGCTACTACTGAGGGAAAGGCACATTGAGCAAGAAATTACCGAGCCAGCGACAGCCCATTGGAAGTGTCTCTTTCTACTCACAGTTTCACTTATAAA
This sequence comes from Salvelinus alpinus, assembly GCF_045679555.1. NCBI lineage: Eukaryota > Metazoa > Chordata > Actinopteri > Salmoniformes > Salmonidae > Salvelinus > Salvelinus alpinus. The sequence goes on from NC_092086.1 coordinate 69,162,682, forward strand.
CGGATTCATCTTAACTTAACCACAGCCTCGATGAACACGAGACTACGTGATCCTATACCTGATGTGCATGTCTTCTCATGTCTTTCCATGTTTTGATTCTGGTCAAACCACAGCCCTTCTCATGTACGGAGGTTGTTGATTATCTGACACTGGAGCAGGTTCCTTAGAATCTCATGCATTTGTTTGTGTTTTTCTAATGTAAACATCATTCGTATTCTTGCTCAGTAATGTAGACTAGTGGTTTTATTGACTAATTTGTTTACTGCAAAATAGCCTCCAACACTCTACTCAGCAAAGTGGATGTAGTCTATCACAGTGCCATCCATTTTGTCACCAAAGCCCCATATACTACCCACCACTGCGACTTGTATGCTCTCGTTGGCTGGTCCTCACTACATATTTGTCGCCAAACCCACTGGCTCCAGGTCATCTATAAGTCTTTGCTAGGTAAAGCCCCGCCTTATCTCAGCTCACTGGTCACCATAGCAGCACCCACCCGTAGCACGCGCTCCAGCAGGTATATTTCACTGGTCACCCCCTTCGCCAACACCTCCTTTGGCCACCTTTCCTTCCAGTTCTCTGCTGCCAATGACTGGAACGAATTGCAAAAACCACTGAAGTTGGAGACTCATATCTCCCTCACTAACTTCAAGCATCGGCTGTCAGAGCAGCATACTGATCGCTGCAGCTGTAGACAGCCCATCTGTAAATAGCCCATCCAACTACCTACCTCATCCCCATATTTGTTTTTGTTTTTTTCTGCTCTTTTGCACACCAGTATTTATACTTGCACATCCTCATCTGCACATATATCAATGGGGGTGTTAATTGCTAAATTGTAATTACTTCGCCACTATGGCCTATTTATTGCCTTACCTCCTTACTTCATTTGCACACACTGTATACAGATTTTCTATTGTGTTATTGATTGCACGTTTGTTTATCCCATGTGTAACACTGTGTTGTTTTTGTCGCACTGCTTTGCTTTATCTTGGCCAGGTCGCAGTTGTAAACGAGAACTTGTTCTCAACTGGGCTACCTGGTTAAATAAAGGTGAAATAAATATATAAATAGTATGTCGTGGGTAACAAAACGCCTCTGTCCTTTCTGTCAATGTCAATATTCAACCCTGTGGCTTGAGTTTGATAGAATTACACTCAATTTCACCTAAATACTTTCTTGAATTTCATCGACCCCCCCCCCTTTACATTGATGCTATTTTGTGATTGTTGCTGCTGGGCGTAGTAACAATAGTACGTTTTTACGTAGTTGTAACGTAGCAGTCATGCATTTCTAGTAACTAAAATGGGTTAGTCTAGTTGATGAGTATTTCTAAATGTTGTGAGAACTAGGCCTATCTGGTGGTTCAGTGCATTGTGATATTTTCATGTCGGTCAATTTATTGCTAGCCAACATGGTCTTGGCTGTAGTGTTAATGACTGTGTGGCGTTTTGTCCAAGAGAGCAGAACAGTCTGAGCTAAGAGCAAGATGCTCGGCTCCAGCTCGACAGTGGTGTGTGGTCGCTCTCTCTCTCTCTTCACTGTTAGTCATCGTTACCGTGGAGACACGGGCGCTAAACAACTTCTGTTTCAACGTCTTTTTAAACAACTTCTGTTTTTTTTTTTTAAGTTTCTAACCAGGCTGTTCCCGAACTGAGTTTACTTATTGACCGGGCTTGGTTACCAGGAGGGTAATATGACTACCTCAAGAAGTGTCTATATTTGGCTTAAAGACGTGTGTGTGTGTGTGTGTGTGTGTGTGGCTTTAGTATCTCACCGAGGGCCTTAGGCTTTGCAGCTGTCAGGAGGTTTGGGTTGAACCTCTTCTCTTACTGGACATCTTCTGGAGAGAGAAACCCCTCAACACCTAAAACCCCCAAACTGTTTACTGCACAGAGTTAGGACTTTTTAGATTTGCCGTAATCCAGTTATTTTACCACAGAACTGTTTTGATAACAACGGTTTGAGAGAAAAATAGGATCTATGTGTTCCAGTCACTCTTGTCTCGCCCGAGGGGCCAGAGCTGCTGATGCCTTTGCTGTGGTGGGGGCGCTGTAGTGTCAGATAGGGGGAGATAATGGAGGGCTGGAGTGAGGCGTAGGCATATATTAGCTCCTGGGGGATGAGATGGAGGGAGTTAGGCAGGCATGCAGAAAGGCTTGGCAGGCAGCATTTCCCATCAGCTGACAGGCTGCACAAGGCCAGGCCCAGCCTCACTGGAGTGTGGAGAGAGGAGTCAAAGCGAGGCTGACCTCCGGCTCTCACAGCTGATTAAGCCAAGCAGCCCTCCAACCCTATCTGAGCAGAGAGACATTGAGAGAGTGTGTTGATGGCATCCTAAATGAAATGATAAAATATACAGACCACAAATTCCAATTGGCTATACTTAAACTCTTTAGAAGAAAAAGAAACGCACACCTATTTAGGCGAGGTGCTGGCTAGCGGAGTAGAAAACTTAAAAATAAAGGAGAGCCGCACACTCTAGGAGCTCGGATGCAAAACTATTTAATTTACCAACGTTTCGACAGGCAAGCTGTCTTCATCAGGGTACAATCACAGACACTGCGGGATGACTCGTTTATATATATAGTGTCAAGACACACAGGTGTCTGTAATCATGGCCAAGAGTGGCCTAATATCATTGGTTAATTTCTCAAATATTAAAATGGCAGCATACAAAGAGCAGCATACAATAAATACAAATGGATGGCATACGATCATAGACTCACTAAAGACCACACAAGCCTACAAACAACCACAATGGCAAAGTCACAACAATCACAAGAATGGCTTCAGATCAAAGTCCACGTTAAGACCGAAGGGAGCAAGGGTCTTTAAGTTAAATATCCAAGCAGCCTCTCGTTTTAACAATAAATTATCAAGGTCATTGTACCCTGATGAAGACAGCTTGCCTGTCGAAACATTGGTAAATTAAATATTTTTGCATCTGAGCTCCTAGAGTGTGCGGCTCTCCTTTATTTTTAAGTATACTTAAACTCTTTAACATCATCCTCATTTTGACCCCAATAACTACCGTGGGATATGCCTCAACAGCAACCTTGGGAAAAACCTCTGCATTATCATTAACAGCAGACTAGTTCATTTCCTCAGTGAAAACAATGTACTGAGCAAATGTACAATTGGCTTTTTACCAAATGACCATACGAGAGACCACGTATTCACCCTGCACACCCTAACTGACAAACAAACAAACCGAACAAGGACACGTCTTCTCATGCTTTGTTGACTTCAAAAAAGCTTTAGACTCAATTTGGCATGATTGTCTGCTATACAAATTGATGGAAAGTGGTGTTGGGGGAAAAATATACGAAATCACAAATCCACGCAGAGACAAAAAGAGAGGGGGGGCGCAGAGGTGAGGGAGAGGCGGGAGGGAGAGGGGCGCGGAGAGGCGAGAGGGAGAGGGGCGCGGAGAGGGACGCAGAAAGAGGGAGAGGGGCGTGGAGAGGCGGGACGGAGAGGGGTGCGGAGGGAGAGGTGGGACGGAGAGGGGCGCAGAGTGGGACGCTGAAAGATGGAGAGGTGCGGAGAGGGGCGCGGGGAGAGGGGTACAGAGAGGGAGAGGGGCGCGGAGAGGCGGGTGGGAGAGGGGCGCAGAAAGAGGGAGAGGGGCGTGGAGAGAGGAGGAGAGGGGCGTGGAGAGAGGAGGAGAGGGGCGCGGAGGGAGAGGCGCGGAGAAGCGGGACGGAGAGGGGCGCGGGGAGGGAGAGGCGGGACGGAGAGGGGTGCGGAGGGAGATGCAGAAAGATGGAGAGGGGTGCGGGGAGAGGGGTACGGAGAGGGAGGCGGGTGGGAGAGGGGCGCAGAAAGATGGAGAGGGGTGCGCAGAGGGAGAGGGGCATGGAGAGGCGGGACGGAGAGGGGCGGGGAGGGAGAGGCGCGGAGAAGCGGGACGGGGAGGGGAGCGGGGAGGGAGAGAGGGGCGTGGTGAGGGATAGAGAGATTTATATTTATTACATTCTACTATATTGTTGTTATTTTTGTATTTAATTTTGTGTTATTATTTACTACCATTTTATATTATTATTTGTTATTGTTTATACTTTTATTCCAATGTACACATTGTGTCTATTGCCAAAGCAACAATGTTTTTCATGCCAATAAAGCAGCTTGAATTTGAGAGGGGGAGAGAGAGGGGCGCGCGGAGGGGGAGAGAGAAAATAGAAAATCTTAACAGTATATTTGACCCCTCAGCATGCCTATCAAATCTAAAAATCTCAAATAGAAAACCGAAGAAAATGAACAACAATGACAAATGGTTTGATGAAGAATGCAAAAATCTAAAAGAAATTGAGAAACCTGTCCAACCAAAAACATGGAGACCCAGAAAACATGAGTCTACACCTTCACTATGGTGAATCACTAAAACAATACAGAAATACGCTATGAAAAAAGAAGGAACAGCATGTCAGAAATCAGCTCAATGTAATTGAAGAATCCATAGACTCTAACCACTTCTGGGAAAATTGGAAAACACTAAACAAACAACAACACGAAGAATTATCTATCCAAAATGGAGATGTATGGGTAAACAACTTCTCCAATCTTTTTGGCTTTATAACAAAGAACAAATAGCAGAAACATACATGATCAAAACAAATCTTAGAATAAACTATTAAAGACTACCAGAACCCACTGGATTCTCCAATTACCTTGAATGAGCTACAGGACAAAATAAAAACCCTCCAACCCAAAAAGGCATGTGGTGTTGATGGTATCCTCAATGAAATGATCAAATATACAGACAACAAATTCCAATTGGTTATACTAAAACTCTTTAACATCATCCTTAGCTCTGGCATCTTCCCCAATATTTGGAACCAAGGACTGATCACCCCAATCCACAAAAGTGGAGACAAATTTGACCCCAATAACTACTGTAGGATATGCGTCAACAGCAACCTTGGAAAAATCCTCTGCATTATCATTAACAGCAGACTCGTACATTTCCTCAGTGAAAACAATGTACTGAGCAAATGTCAAATTGGCTTTTTACTAAATTACCGTACAAAATACCACGTATTCACCCTACACACCCTAATTGACAAACAAACAAACCAAAACAAAGGCAAAGTCTTCTCATGCTTTGTTGATTTCAAAAAAGCCTTCAACTCAATTTGGCATGAGGGTCTGCTATACAAATTGTTGGAAAGTGGTGTTGGGGGAAAAACATAAGACATTATAAAATCCATGTACACAAACAAGTGTGCGGTTAAAATAGGCAAAATACACACACATTTATTCCCACAGGGCCGTGGGGTGAGACAGGGATGCAGCGTAAGCCCCACCCTCTTCAACATATATATCAACGAATGGCGCGGGCACTAGAAGTCTGCAGCACCCGGCCTCACCCTACTAGAATCTGAAGTCAAATGTCTACTGTTTGCTGATGATCTGGTGCTTCTGTCACCAACCAAGGAGGGCCTACATCACCACCTAAATATTCTGCTCAGATTCTGCCAGACCTGGGCCCTGACAGTAAATCTCAGTAAGACCAAAATAATGGTGTTCCAAAAAAGGTCCAGTCGCCAGGACCACAAATACAAATTCCATCTAGTCACCTTTGCCCTAGAACTCACAAAACGATACATACCTTGGCCTAAACATCAGCGCCACAGGTAACTTCCACAAAGCTGTGAACGATCTGAGAGAAGGCAAGATAGGCATTCTATGCCATCGAAAGGAACATAAAATTCAACATATCAATTAGGATCTGGCTAAAAATACTTGAATCAGTTGTAGACCCCATTGCCCTTTATGGTTGTGAGGTCTGGGGTCTGCTCACCAACCAAGAATTCACAAAATGGGACAAACACCAAATTGAGACTGCATGCAGAATACCTGACCACTGTGACTGACCCAAACTTAAGGAAAGTTTTGACTGTACAGGCTCAGTGAGCATAGCCTTGCTATTGAGAAAGGCCGCCGTAGGCAGACATGGCTCTCAGGAGAAGACAGGCTATGTGCACACTGCCCACAAAATGAGGTGGAAACTGAGCTGCACTTCCTAACCTCCTGCACCATGTATGACCATATTAGAGACACATATTTTCCTCAGATTACACAGATCTACAAAGAATTCGAAAACAAAGCAGATTTTGATAAACTCCCTTATCTACTGGGTGAAATACCACAGTGTGCCATCACAGCAGCAAGATTTGTGACCTGTTGCGACAAGAAAAGGTAAACCAGTGAAGAACAACACCATTGTAAATACAACCCATTTTTATGCTTATTTATTTTCCCTTTTGTACATTAACCATTTGTACATCGTTACAACATTTGAAATGTCTTTATTCTTTTGAAACTTCTGTATGTTAAATGTTTACTGTTAATATACAAAAGTGAAATAAACAATAAAAATGATCTACCTCACTTGCTTTGGCAATGTTAACATATGTTTCCCATGCCAATATAGCCCCTTGAATTGAATTTGAGAGAGAGAGAGAGAGAGAGAGGCGCATGGAGAGAGAGAGAGAGAGGCGCATGGAGAGAGAGAGAGAGAGGCGCATGGAGAGAGAGAGAGAGAGGCGCATGGAGAGAGAGAGAGAGAGAGGCGCATGGAGAGAGAGAGAGAGAGAGGCGCATGGAGAGAGAGAGGCGCATGGAGAGAGAGAGAGAGAGGCGCATGGAGAGAGAGAGAGAGAGAGAGAGGCGCATAGAGAGAGAGAGGCGCATAGAGAGAGTGAGTGAGTGAGACGTGCTCAGTGAGCACCGTCTGGCTATAGAGACCGGTCGTCACAGACAAACCTGGCTACCCAGAGAGGACAGGCTGTGCTCACTCTGCTCCAGGGGAGAGGTAGAGACAGAGCTGCATTTCCTATTACACTGTGACAAATACTCAGACCTAAGAGAATATTTCTTTCCCAAAATTATAATTCAATACAAAGAATTTGAAACTATAAAAGATGAAGAAAAAATCTAATATTTATTCGGTGAAAAGCCAAAATGTGCAGTTTTTCCAAAATGTGCAGCCAAATATGTGTCCTCCTGCCCCAACCTGAGGGACAGCCAGTGAAAAGTGCAATGTAATGTTGATAATATTTCCCTTCTTGTATTGTCTTTCATACCATGTCATGTCTTCTCAGTCCCGTTGACACTGGTCTACCACCATTGCTTTAATGTATTGTTGTTCTCATTAATATTGTTGTTGTTGTTAATGGTAATCCCATGTCCACTACTACTATTATTACTGCTATTGGTCCCACCATTTATTTATCTATAAATATATATAGAGATATTTTATATAGATATACATGTTTATTTTTTCTATATGTGTACTTTGACAATGTAAGTAATAATGAACTTGCCATGTCAAAGTCTTCAATTGAATTGAATTGAAATTGAGAGAGAGAGAGAGAATAAATTGAGGGACAGTGTCAGAGACCAACCTACCTAATATTGTCTTCTGTGCCAATGTTATTGTTATTGTTCATTGTATGGTTAATTTGACCCTTGATTAGTGTTCTTACTGTTGTCCCGTTGACAATATTGATTATAGTTATTTTAATGATGTTAATATTGTATATCTCCAAAGTAAGCTTTGGCAATATGTACATTGTAACGTCATGCCAATAAAGCAAATTCAATTGAATTGAGAGAGGCGCTGAGAGAGAGAGGCGCAGAGAGAATGAGAGAGAGGCGCAGAGAGAGGCGCGGAGAGAATGAGAGAGGCGCAGAGAGAGAGAGAGAGGGGGAGGCGCGGAGAGAGTTAGGCATGGAGAGAGAGAGAGCCTCTCTTCGCTGCCCCCACCTTTCCCAAAAAGTCTGGAAACCTGGTCAAAATGCTTTACATTAATCTTCCAATAGGATGCCTGCCGAGGCCATGTGGTGATCCGAAAACCCCACGGGAGAATGGTAGCGCCCAACAGCCTATTGCTCTGATTCCTGGACATGTAAAAACGATCAATTCGGGCTGTACTCACCCTAGCCCCAAAAACCTTCACCCATGTATACTGTCTTGTGTTGGGATGTTTAGTTCTCCAAACATCCACTAAGTGGAACTGATTAATGACAGTCCCTTACCACTCCCACTGACACTGAATGAGGCTCTTCCCCTTTTCTGTCTTTCGTTAAGTCCATTGTACAGTTCCAGTCCCCACCGACCACCAGCGTCTCCTCAGGCGCTACCTGTGAGAGTTCCTGTCTAAGACACCTAAATAGAACCCCTCTCTCTCTCCCTGTGTTAGGCGCATACACAATTATAAAGACAAAACCCATGTTGTTCATTTCTGCTTTTACAACAAGCAGCCTACCCCTACACACCTCCTTTGAGGAGCACATTTTTACAGACAGACCTGATGCAAAAAGGACTGCTCTAAAATTTGTCCCAAGGCTCAACACACTTGCCCCTTTCCACCAGAGCCCCCAATCGACTTCATTCACCACGTCACTATGCGTCTCTTGCAGAAACAACACCTGTACTTTTTGGGGTTTTACATATTCACCCGACACACTCCTCTTTCCCGCGTCTCTGGAGCCATTTATATTGAGCGATCCTACCCGAAGAGTCTCCATAAGAAGTGGGAGAAAAGCCAGCAAAGAAAGAGACCAATAGCAAAGCTCAAAAAGCCACAGTGTCAGAACGAAACTATACATCTAAACAGTGTCTGAAGGTAGACCCTTACGCACTGTGGTGACCCACTTCCTCAACCTAAACCGTTTCCTGGGTGAGAGGACACCATGCCCCTCATTTTTCATAGCATGTTGTACTGATCTTACCAACTTTCTCAGATCAGAAAAAAAAGCCTCAAGATGAACTTTTTTCTCCTTGGTCTCATTCAGGAACTTTGTCAGTTCCCTCCAACGTGTTCTTTGACCCTCTGCTTGACTGGCTGTCAGCTCCTGACCCATTGAAGAGGAGTCTGAAAAAATGCCCTCCTCTTCCTCAGACTCACATTCCTCCTCATCTCCATCTCCCATCCTGACCACCTCTAGCCTTCCTCTCTGGTCAGGGCTCCCCCCCATGACTAGGCCCAGCCTCATCTACACCACCATCTCTGGCATGACTAGGCCCAGCCTCATCTACACCACCATCTCTGGCATGACTAGGCCCAGCCTCATCTACACCACCATCTCTGGCATGACTAGGCCCAGCCTCATCTACACCACCATCTCTGGCATGACTAGGCCCAGCCTCACCTAACCCACCATCACTGGCATGACTAGGCCCAGCCTCATCTACACCACCATCTCTGGCATGACTAGGCCCAGCCTCACCTAACCCACCATCTCTGGCATGACTAGGCCCAGCCTCATCTACACCACCATCTCTGGCATGACTAGTCCCAGGCTCAGCTAACCCGCCATCACTGGCATAACTAGGCCCAGCCTCATCTACACCACCATCTCTGGCATGACTAGTCCCAGGCTCACCTAACCCACCATCTCTGGCATGACTAGGCCCAGCCTCATCTACACCACCATCTCTGGCATGACTAGTCCCAGGCTCAGCTAACCCACCATCACTGGCATGACTAGTCCCAGGCTCACCTAACCCACCATCTCTGGCATGACTAGGCCCAGCCTCATCTACACCACCATCTCTGGCATGACTAGTCCCAGGCTCACCTAACCCACCATCTCTGGCATGACTAGGCCCAGCCTCATCTACACCACCATCTCTGGCATGACTAGTCCCAGGCTCAGCTAACCCACCATCACTGGCATGACTAGGCCCAGCCTCATCTACACCACCATCTCTGGCATGACTAGTCCCAGGCTCAGCTAACCCACCATCACTGGCATGACTAGGCCCAGCCTCATCTACACCACCATCTCTGGCATGACTAGGCCCAGCCTCTGCTGTCTGCGTTTCATTGCCCCCTGCATGTTGACCTCAATTTCCCCAACTGGCGCTTGTACCCTCACCTTGTTTAAGGCCTTTATGTGGGCACGCAAAGCTCTTATGCCCCAAATCCCCACACTCAAAACAAAAATCTGTGCTGGAAAACCCTGCGTAGAGCCCCTACCCATGCCTCACTTTAAAATGCACATTTAGCTGTTGCTCATTGTTATTCAAAAACATGAACACTTGCCTCCGGAATGAAACAACGTGCTTAACGGCATCTGCCTGAAAACCTGCCGACAGTACATGAAAACCACTAGCAAACTTCCCAAAACCACTCAGCTCTTTCCTGATTTGACCATCCGTAATAAACAGAGGCAAATTTGCAACTCCCACCCTTGTCGAATGGGTAGAAAGAGGCAAAAATGGCACCAACACACCCCTTACAAGTATTCCACTAACAATTAGCCTACCAACCAAATTTGCTCTTTTCATGAACACAACCACAGCTTTGTTCGTTCTGGAAGCGGAATGTATAAATTCAGCTCCTACCTGTTCACCGACTGCGGAGAGAACCTCCTCCACTTTAACTCCATTCTCAGGAACACACCTGAATCCATGCCGTGTCGACAACGTCTCCTCCTCGCTAGGCTGAGAAGCCATCGCGCACACCACACCTTCCAAACTCCAGGAAACGAACTCTGTCCTCTTCCATCCTAACTTTGAAAAAACCTGTGGATACCAAAAACAAATAGTGCATTAACCTTCCACCATAGAAAATAGAGAGATGCGCGCTCACACACACACAGAGAGAGATGGGTCCTCACTCACACACACAGAGAGAGAGATGCGCGCTCACACACACACACACACACAGAGAGAGAGATGCGCGCTCACACACACACACAGAGAGAGAGATGCGCGCTCACACACACACACAGAGAGAGAGATGCGCGCTCACACACACACACAGAGAGAGAGATGCACGCGCACACACAGAGAGAGAGAGATGCGCGCTCACACACACAGAGAGAGAGAGATGCGCGCTCACACACACAGAGAGAGAGAGAGAGATGTGCGCTCACACACACACACAGAGAGAGAGATGCACGCGCACACACACAGAGAGAGAGAGATGCTCGCTCACACACAGAGAGAGAGAGATGCATGCGCACACACACAGAGAGAGAGAGATGCATGCGCATACAGAGAGAGAGAGAGAGAGAGAGATGCGCGCACACACACACACACACACACAGAGAGATGTGTGTGCACAGAGAGAGACCCTAAATTAAAGAAAGTCCAAACTCAGTGAGCATAGCCTTGCTATTGAGAAAGAGTGAGAAAGCAGCAAGATGTGTGACCTGTTGCCACAAGAAAAGGGCAAACAGTGAAGAACAAACACCATTGTAAATACAACCCATATTTATGCTTATTTATTTTCCCCTTTTGTGCTTTATTTTTTTATTTGCATGTCGTTATAACACTGTACATAGCCATAATATGACATTTGAAATGTCTTTATTCCCAAAAACCTTTGTGAGTGTGATGTTTACTTTACATTTTTTATTGTTTATTTCACTTTTGCTTATTATCTATTTCACTTGCTTTGGCAATGTAAACATATGTTTGACTGTATAAGAAAGAGCCTTAAGTCGTGCCCCCCGGCACGATATGATGCCCAGGATTCTGGGCCATATTGCAACAGTGGAAGTTTCAGTCTCTCACACACTGCCCATGTTGATGACGTCAGGCTACCAGACCCGTGGCTTAGTTAGAAACCTACCATTTCACCTGGCAAATTAGTTTACACACAAGCTTTGATATTTCCCAATGTTTACGTAATCGTTCCTTTGTGGTTGTGTGTGTGTGCACTGCGATGGCTGGATTCCATTCTCAGACATTAGAACGTTTGAACGTTTTTGTGTAGTGAAACGTTTTGGTCAAAAGTAGTGCACTATGTAGAAAATAAGATGCCGTTTTGGTACGCAGGCAAATCGAATCAAAATCAAAGTTTATTGGTCACGAAATAAAAAAAAATGAAGAAATTCAGAAAGAGCAGTGTCAGAGACTGGAATATAAAGAAACTTTATATGAAGTACCCTCCGTAATTATTGGCACAGTGAAAATGTTTTGTATTGTTTTGGCTCTGTACTCCAGCACTTTGGATTTGAAATGATACAATGACTTTGAGGTTAAAGTGCAGACTGTCAGCTTTAATTTGAGGGTATTTTCATCCCATATCGGTTGAACCCTTTAGAAATTACAGCACTTTTTGTACATAGTTCTCCCATTTTAGGGGAATGAAAGTATTGGGACAAATTCACTTATGTGTATTAAAGTAGTCAAAAGTGTATAATTCGGTCCCAGATTCCTAGCACGCGATGATTACATCAGGCTTGTGACTCTACACACTTGTCGGATGCTTTTTGTCGTTTGTTTTGGTTTGCGTTTCAGATGATTTTGTGCCCAATAGAAATGAATGGTAAATAATGTATTGTCATTTTGGAGTCACTTTTATTGTAAACACGAATAGAATGTTTTCAAACACTTCTACATCAATCTGGATGTTGCAATGATTACGTACAGTACTGAATGAATCGTGAATAATGATGAGTGAGGAAGTTAGAGGCATAAATATCATATCCCCAAGACATGCTAACCTTTGGGGTTGTGTTAAATGCGGAAGACACATTTCAGTTGAATGCATTCAGTTGTACAACTGACTAGTTATCCCCCCCTTTCACCTCTCACCATTACAATAGCGTGGGAGGTACGATATTTGTGCTTCTGACTTCCTCACAAATCATTATTCACAATTCATTCAGGACTATTCGTAATCATGACCGCATCCATATTAATGTAGAAGTGGTTTGAAACATCCTATTCTTATTTACACTTTTTTTTTAAAATGCTCTTGTGGCTGTCTTTGCAATTTAGTTTATTTTTGTTTGCGCTCATTGGCATACTAAGCTAGCAGCCTCTATAGAAATTCGCTATAGAATTTTGTTAGCATTCTGGTAATAGACGCCCAATGGGCTTTTTTGCGTAAAAAAAAAAAAAATGGTGCCCCCTTGTGTACTCAGCTGGTAATACCCTAAATCCCGGGATGAGAGAAGGATGGTATGACGATATGAAAATCTGGATAACGCCCAACCACTTGGGGTCAGAGGTTCAGAACCAGGGCTTGGAGGGCACTATGGGGTTGAAGGCTGAGCTGTAGTCAATGAACGGCATTCTTACGTAGGTATTTCTCTTGTCCAGGTGGGATAGGGCAGTGTGCAGTGCGATGGCGATTGTGTCGTCTGTGGATCTGTTGGGGCGATATGCGTATTGTAGTGGGTCAAGAGTGCCTGGTAAGGTGGAGGTGATATGATCCTTAACTAGCCTCTCAAAACGCTTCACGATGAAAGAAGTGAGTGGTACTGGGCGATAGTCATTTAGTTCAGTTACCTTTTGCTTTCTTGGGTACAGGAGTGGACATCTTGTAGCAAGTGAGGACAACAGACTGGGTTAGGGAGAACACGCTTAAATGACTTATCACATCGGCCCACAGTCCACGACAAGGAGAGTAGGAAGGTACGATACGGGACTGTCCTTGCTCAGCACACGTCTCGTAATTAGAATCAGTGAGTCTCACAGAGCAGTAGCTTCACAGTGCTGAGTCCTTGCTTTCGCTCTTAATTGGAGTGCAGTTATTTTCGGCGCAATCTGCTTCTTTCTGATTGCAGATGGATTGTGTTCTATCTCCTCTCCTCGCACACTTCCCGTTGGGTTGAATTAGTTAGTGACTGGTTTGGTATCTCATGGTACAGAGGACCGCTCCGTTCCTGTGAATGGGGAAGTGACTTGGCTGTCTAATGTGATACTATTATACCGTGTGGTTTGATCTGAAAGGAGAAGTGTGGATGCCATCCAGGCCAGCCTGTTGTGTATTGGTGTTGCGCAACCAGCAAAACGGTTGAGTCCTGTCGTTTGTCCCAAATGGCAACCCTGTTCCCTACGTAGGCTCTGGTCAAAAGTAGTGCACGATGGGCCTTGGTCAAAAGTGGTGTACTATATTGGGAATTTGGCGGGCTATTTGGGACGCTGCCCAGTGCTGTGTGGAGATCAATAAGCTAATTTGTGATCCTAGTCGAACATGAGCTTGTTGTCCAGAGGGGAGCTGTTGACTCACTGTGAACCTTTCCTTCTACCAATTATTTATTTGTTAACAAGCATTAACTCTGTTTGTTTAAAAAAACATCCCACTGAGAGAGCGGGCGGCAGGTAGCCTAGTGGTTAGAGCGTTGGGCCAGTAACCGAGAGGTTGCTGGATCGAATCCCCGAGCTGAGGAGGTAAAACTCTGTCTTTCTGCCCCTGAACAAGGCAGTTAGCCCCACTGTTCCCTGGTAGGCTGTCATTGTAAATATGAATTTGTTCATAACTGACTTGTCTAGTTAAAGGTGAATACATTTTTTTCAACTTTAGCCTGGCACTAAATGACAAATTCCAGTTCAACTCAATGCCTTAGCGGAGAATGATTGTTGAATTCTCTGGATCACTATTAGAAATAGGCCTATTGTTGCTTGAATTGGAAGTTTTGGAACTTTGCATCCGTGGACACAGACATCAGTATTGACTGAATCTGCAAAATACATTGAAACTGCCACTAAAAAACAGCATCTCTAATTTGCTGTCAAAGTGTATTCAGTGTAGTACAGGACGTGGGTGGGTGCAACCTTGGCCATGTACAGATGTCTCTCTGCCTCTTGGTTTAACACTCTGTGTCCTCTGTGCTGTGTGTTCTCTCTCCCCACAGCTTTGGCAAGCAGCTGGGGGGCAGGCGAGGCTGTGAATGCATCACTTTAGAGCCGACAGAAATGATCGTGGTGAGTTGAGCCGCCGCTTTGTCCCTCTTGCTCTCTCTCTCTCTCTCTCTTTTCTCTCTCTTCTTTCTCTCTCTCCCTTTCTCCATATCTACCGACTCAGTACAGAAAGACAAGAACAAAAACAGTGACTTGTGGCGGTAGGAAGCCGCTTTACCCACGTGCGGTCTAGAAATCATTGGGGGAGGGGGGGGCGTTCTCGGATCCGGACTCATTGCGGGAAAGAAATGAACATCCATGGGCGCGTGGCGTAGCGTTTGGCCGGAGCGAGGAGTCTGGGTCGCCAGGCAGAGGAAATGCACACAGCTCCTAGAGAATTAGATTGTTGTCCCGAAGCTCTCCTCTCCAGGAGTTTATCAGCTTCGTCTGAACGAGGCCTTATAGCCTTGATCTTAGGAAGACAATAATACAACTCGATGCGATGCCCACAAAGTCACCCGATCAGTGCGTAGGCCTACGTTGACGTGTGTCTGTCTGTCCGCAAGGCAGCTACAGCTCGTCATAGTTCCAGCACACCGAGGCCGGGGCAGGTACAGCAAATCTACTAGAGCCATCTCCCTGAGCAGGCCTGCCCAGCGAGCACGGCGCACCGCTGCTTCTGAAGCAGAGGCAGGGAGGGAGGGAGGGAGGAAGCAGGAAATGAGCTCCTCTATTAGATTTGGCCTGCTGGCCTAAGTCCTCTGTCCGTCCGCTGGTTATCATCCACTAGAGGAGGGGTATGGGGGGGGGGGGGGGGGGGGAATGAAAGTCTTCACCGTGTGCAGATGGACTGGCTGATTACCTGTGCCTGGGAGGACGTGGGGGGGGGGGGTAGGCTGGGGGGAATGGCCATTACGTAAGCTGCTTGTTTGTTTGTTGTTCCTATCCGCCCATTTCCTCACCCTATCGTCCATAGGACTGATAATAACCACAGGCAGTGTTGTGGGTGCTGTTGGATCGGTCCACACGGGCAGCAGAGAGAGAGAGAGAATGAAATGAGACAGGGACTGTTGGGAATGACCCTTCATTGATGGCGTCGTAGCAAAGTTATTGGAGAATAATCACTTGAGTTCTAAACTGACAAAGGTGTCAATCAAGTACCTTTTACATGACTGACTATTTTAATGGACATGCGTTTTGCATCATTCCCACACCCAATTGGGGCCTCAGTGCGTTCCTGAACAGCCTAGCCGTGCCTACTGCTTAGCCACTGCATGTGTGTTCAAATGAAGCTATGTTGCATGACTGAAAAGGAAATTTGTTCCCATTTAATATTCCAGGGGTAGTAATGGAGGGAACCTGAGCCACTGCAGACACGCAGACACACACACAAACACATTCTCTCATTCACTCACTCACTCACTCACTTACTCACTCACTCACTCACTCACTCACTCACTCACTCACTCACTCACTCACTCACTCAGGCTGCTGCACCACAGTCAAATCACTCACATTCCAACCAATTAGCTAATTGAGGCCTGGGGAATTATCACAGACTAACTGCTCACGTAATTTGCGTAGCCAGGCCAGTGGTTGGACTCGTTGGCGATGTATGGCATTTTACCCATCCTCTGTCTCTGTGTCTGTTCGTCAGTCTCTGTCTCTGTCGGCTCATCCAGGAGATAACTTGTTAATGGTCCAAGCAGGAAATATCTCCACGTGGACAGACTCTTTGTGAACAACACTGTTCACAGTTGAGACGTTCTGTTTACTAGTATGTGTGTCATTACAGTTATTAGTCTTTAGAGTGTTTTTAATGTTAGGTTGAGATGCTCAGTCAGTCTTCTGTTGATGACGTTGCAGTGATAACACTGTTAGGCCGTCAGTCTGGTTGGTTTTTCATTACAGCAGTATGTGCTGTTCCATAAACCAAACCCTCCTAGAGTTGTTATTCAGTACATTTCAACCATGACAGAAAATCTTTGCGCCTCGTATCTGTGACAGCGGGGTCCGTTTCTCTGTTAATCTCTAGTGACAGGCAAAATGGCCAGGCTTTTACAGCACGGCCCTGACGTGTGGGCTTTCCTCTCCCTTGCTGTCGCACACGCGCGTTAGTGGCTAACGCACGCACAAATGGGAGTGGTCTCTGCAGGAAAAGGCCTCTCTGACTTCGTGTTGGACTGTCTGTCAAAGTGTGCACCTGTCTCACTAAGGGAGAGGGAGGTAGAGCGAGAGCGAGGTCAGAAGGTTATCCACCCCTCCCCCCCGCTACAGCGCCAGATAGAACTTTGTGGAATGCTGCAAATCTACGACGACGAAAAATAAGCATTCTGTCACTGCCAACGTACTAAATTCGGCGAGCCCAGTCGATATGTGATCAATTTGGGTCACGGGGTTCCCAATTTGACCTTTTCTGCGAACTCTGCCAAGCAAGCAGGAAACGACAGCCGTGGGCCTCCTGCGCGCGCGACAACACGCACAAGGGAACGCCACACACACACAACGCTGTCACCGTCTACTTTTCAAAATGCAACGGACTTTACCACATCGCCCAACACAACGTGCCTTTTACTGTAGGCCTATTGTCAGAGTCCATTTATCTCCTTTAATGCCTTTCTCTGTAGCCTAAACAAAGCCGAAGATGCTTGAGTCCCGCGACACAACACGCGTAGCTTTACCCGCTCGAGAAATATACAGTGCATTCGGGAAGTAATCAGACCCCTTGACTTTTTCCACATTTTGTTACGTTACAGCCTTACTCTAAAATGTATTAACCTGTTTTTTGCCCCCTTAATCAATCTACACACAATACCCCATAATGACAAAGCAAAAGCTCTGTCAGGTTGGATGCGGAGCGTCGCTGCATAAACATTTAAATAAATGGTGTATTGCACCATTGTAATGGTAATGACATGAACATATCTGTTCAGCAAGACGTTCATGCAAGCATTATAATATATTTACAACCCAAAAGTAATGTGAAGTCCGCTCATAACTTATGACATGAGCAATATATTTAGACTAAGTGTCGTCCGGGCCTGACAGCTAACTGCAGGCTAACTAGGCAGAGAATTGTGTCATGGGAGACGGAATGCACCCTGGGAATCGGTGTATGCTGTAGACGACGGCAATACAGGCTTTTTCAAAATGACAATAACAAGGAATTGTGCAGTAGTGCACTTACAGTAGTGCATAAATACTACCAGCATAATAACTGGTTATTAATGGCAGACTTGTCCTTTAAGGTTTTGGTTGGGGTTAAGGGTTAAGGGTCAGTTTCAGATTGTGGTTAGTCGTTTTGCAGGTCAGCAGTGTCCATATAGTCTCTACCGTCTGTCCCGGCCAGCTGAGCCGATGAGAGGGGTCCGGGGCCATACCCTTGTCATGCCTCTCCCATCTCTTCTCATCCTCTGTGCCCATCATGTGTTTCATTACATCCTGATGGATGACTGGAGCTCACAGAGATGACAGCCCTGCAGTCTGTACACACACACACACACACACACACACACACACACACACACACACACACACACACACACACACACACACACACACACACACACACACACACACACACACACACAGATTCTCTGGGTTGGGTTTGTATATTGTAGACTACCCTCCCCTCTCTGATCCTCCTCCTCAATCCCACTCTACTCCAGGCTCAGAGGTTTTACCCACCCACTCCTATATGAACTAGAAATGTCATCTAAGTCATTGAGCGTAGCGAAACAGTCGGCAATAAAAAGTGTTCTTGCGTACGTAATTGTCCACCCGTGATGCGTAAAATACAGTGGAAAAAGTTGATTTGCGTAAGCAGGGATTTCACGACTCGGAGAAGGAAAGAGAAAGCGAGAGAGGGAGGAGTTGGGGGGGGAAGCCCAGCATTGTTCAGACGAGTGCAGATGTTTTCTGTTAACTGAGTTTAATTTATTTTTATTTTTTTTGGCTCCAGCTTTCCTCCAGCTAGGTCGGCGGAGGCATTTGGCCCTCACTGTGTCCAAACGAGCAGAATTTGATGGGTTTACAAACACACCACAGAGACTGGAAGGTTACATCAGCTCCTCCACTGTCCCGATAAACCCGCTCTCTGGCCTCGTAAAGCCTCCTCTCAAACAACACTGACTTAAAAAAGTCAACACTGACTTAAAAACTGACTTTTTTAAAAACTGACAACACTGACTTAAAAAATTCGGTGGGGTCAAAACCCCACCTAATGTCAATGACCGTCAAAAAAGCTTTGTTGTTCTAGTGAAAAAACTCTCTTAAAATATGTGACTCTTAAACAGTTGAAGCATTCTTCCTCAATTTTTTTTTATAGTTTCAATGTTTTTCAATAGTTCCGTTTCACAAATCACCTCACAAATGTAAACTATTTGCTCAGCTTTGGTTATACACTGAGTGTACAAAACATTAAGAACACCTTCCTAATATTGAGTGCCCTCTTTTACCCTCAGAACAGCCTCAATTCGTTGGGGCATGGACTCTACAAGGTGTCGAAAGCGTTCCACAGGGATGCTGGCCCATGTTGACTCCAATGCTTCCAACAGTGGTCAGGTTCGCTGGATGTCCTTTGGGTGGCAGACCATTCTTGATACACACGGAAAACTGTTGAGCGTGAAAATCCCAGCAGCGTTGCAGTTCTTGACACAAACCAGTGCGCCTGGCATCTATTACCATACCCCGTTCAAAGGAACTTCAATCTTTTGCCTTGCCCATTCACTCTCTAAATGGCACACATACACAACAATCCATGTCTCAAGGCTTAAAAATCCTTCTTTAACCTTGTCTCCTCCCTTTCTACACTGATTGAAGAGGATTTAACAGGTGACATCAATAAGGGATCATAGCTTTCACCTGGATTCACCTGGTCAGTCTGTCATGGAAAGAGCAGGTGTTCATAATGTTTTGTACACAGTGTATAACGTGAAAATGAAACAAATTCCCCAGCAATAACAACAGCGAAGTAGTACAAAGCGCACAGGAATTAATTGTATGGACGGAATCTTTTTTCTTTTCTTTTTTTTTTCTCTGTTCTGCTCAGAGAGGATATTTGTATATTGACTGTTTCCTGCAGGAAACTGTGGCCTCACTGTGAGTTCTGTTGTACAGCAACAGCCTCCCGACTCTAGACAGCAGACCGAGACAGAATGACTAGAGCTCTTCTCGTCACAGCCTCGAAGAGAGCTAGAGAGAGCGCCTCATACCGTCCTCGTCTATATCGTCTCTTCTCTCGCCTGTCTTGTGGATGCCGTCCCCATGACGCTGCGCTTGCACAGGCTCTCTGTGCTGTGGAAGAACTGGATGTTCAACCAGGAGCCTGAACAGGACCAGATCCAGAATCAGATCTCAGAACCAGCAGCCAGTCAGAACTGTGATCAGTCAGAAAAGCTGACGCTGAGCTCAGAACAGGGACAGTCTAGTAGTGGTGGAGGCTGTGCGCTCCCGACCCAGAGCTCTAGCGCTGAGGCCCAGCTTGGTCATGTGTTTCAGGTGGACAATGCCAGCGAGGTCGAGGAGAGGGCGTTGCAGAGGGAGGCGTCCCAGAGACGTTCCCGCCGACGCTTTCGCAAAGTCAACCCCCGGGGAGAGCGGGAACTGATCACTGACGGCCAGGAGCCCACGGTAAGGACTAACGCTAATGTATAGCTTACTCACTATCACAGTTGCTGAAGTTAAAGGACGTCTACTAGGCTCAGACAGGACGATACCATTGACAGCAGTGTGGAAAAGCCAAGGTGTCGGTGTACTTAGGTCTCTGTGTGGAGTAAGTAGAGTTGACTGCTGTTATGAAGGTTGGACACACGGCTTAACGAAGTATTGCTTGTTATGTTGTAGTTAAAGGTTAAAGAGCAGTTTGTGGTTGAGATGTTGGTCTACAGCTTCCAATGTGTCCAGGATACATACGTAGGAATGATTGTTTTGTAGATTTCATGCCTGTATTCTACATTTTAATCTACGCTGAACTATCGCGGCTATATAAAGCCTGTTCCATGATCTGCAGGGGGCTTGCTTGCTATTCGTGTCAGTATGAAATGGGGTATGTGTGCTGTGAGGAAAGTACAGTGCCTTCGGAAAGTATTCAGACCCCTTGACTTTTCCCACATTTTTACGTTACAGCCTTATTCTAAAATTGTATTTAACAGAATTTAATCAATCTACACAAAATACCTCATAATGACACAGCAAATTTTTTTGTTTGTTGAAATTTGCCTTAATTTATTCCAAATAAACTGAAATATCACATTTACATAAGTATTCAGACCCTCTACTCAGTACTTTGTTGAAGAACCTTTGGCAATGATTACAGCTTCACTTCTTCTTGGGTATGACGCTACAAGCTTGGCACACCTGTATTTGGGGAGTTTCTCCCATTTATTCTCTGCAGATCCTCTCAAGATCTGTCAGGTTGGATGGGGAGCGTTGCTGCACAGCTATTTTCAGATGTCTCTAGAGATGTTTGATCGGTTTCAAGTCCGGGCTCTGGCTTGGCCACTGAAGGACTTGGCTGTGTGCTTAGGGTCGTTGTCCTGTTGGAAGGTGAACCTTCACCCAGTCTGAGGTCCTGAGTGCTGTGGAGCAGGTTTTCATCAAGGATCTCTCTGTACTTTGCTCTGTTCATCTTTTCCTCAATCCTGACTAGTCTCCCAGTCCCTGCCGCTGAAAAACATCCCCACAGCATGATGCTGCCACCAGCATGCTTCACCGTAGGGATGGTGCTAGGTTTCCTCTAGACGTGACGCTTGGCATTCAGGCCAAAGAGTTCAATCTAGGTTTCATCAGACTAGAGAATGTTGTTTCTCATGTTCTGAGAGTCATTTAGGTGCCTTTTGTCAAACTCCCAGCTGGCTGTCATGTGCCTTTTTACTGAGGAGTGTCTTCCGTCTGGCCACTCTACCATAAAGGCCTAACTGGTGGAGTGCTGCAGAGATGGGAGAACATTCCAGAAGGACAACCATCTCCACAGAGGAACTCTGGAGCCCTGTCAGAGTGACCATCAGGTTCTTGGTCACCTCTCTGACCAAGGTCCTTCTCTCCCGATAGCTCAGTTTGATCGGGCGGCCAGCTCTAGGAAAGGTCTTAGTGGTTCCACACTTCTTCTGTTTAAGCATGATGGAGGCCACTGTGTTCTTAGGGATCTTCAACGCTGCAGAAATGTTTTGGTACCCTTCCCCAGATCTGTGGATCGACACAATTCTGTCTCGAAGCTCTACAGACAATTTCTTCGACCTCATGGCTTGGTTTATACTCTGACATGCACTGTCAACTGTGGGACCTTATACAGACAGGTATAATGAATTTAATTTACCACAGGTGGACTCCAATCAAGTTGTAGAAACATCTCAAGGATGATCAATGGAAACAGGATGCACCTGAGCTCAATTTGGAGTCTCATACAACTGATCTGAATACTTATGTAAATAAGGTATTTTTTATGTTTATTTTTATAATTTGCAAAAATTTCTTAAACCCTGTTTTTGTTTTGTCATTATGGGGTATTGTGTGGAGATTGCTGAGGAAAAACGATTTAATTAGTTTTAGAATAAGGCTGTAACGTAACAAAATGTGGGGGGAAAAATTGGAAAAAGTCAAGGGGTGTGAGTACTTTACACTGTGTTTGACAAGTAGTGTGGGAACTGTTGGGGTGTGTGTGTTGCGTGTGAGTGCAGCATATGAGTGAGTGTGTGTGTGTGTTTCTGTGTCCATGTGTGTCTGTTACACCTGTGTGGGTGATACATCTGCATCTGTGTGTGTCAGCTCCCTGGTTTCCCCTCCTGTCAGACGGGGGAGTTTCCCTCATGCTGCTGATAGTATCGCTGGGCGCAGGCACTGCCGTGTTTCAGTTGCTGTTCTCAGTAATCACCCCGGCCCATGCTCCATCACGCCCCCTGACAAGGCGGTTGACGTCCCCATCTCCGCGCCTTCCCATCCCCTCTCCTGCTGGGATTGTTGAAGCCCAGCCCTTCCGGAAGGATGTCCAGGGAAAGTCAATAAAGTCTGGCTTAAACATAGCCTCCCTTCCTCCCACCACCAGCCACCTGATCACAGAGCCAAACTGATAACTTATGACTTCACTGTTAAGGCATTTAACTCAAGTTATGTTTTTGTCCCTCTGTTCATCCTCCTGATGTCTTGTCTTTCTCTCTCCATCCCTCCATCTCTCCCTCTCCGTCCCTCCATCTCTCCCTCTCCATCCCTGATGCTTGCTGTGGTCGTCCTTTAGGATTATGCGTATAACCAGGTACGTTGGAAGCTTGACTTCTTCACTGAGTGTGGCGGTGTATGTTAAAGGCCCAATGCAGATATCAAGTCATTTCTGGGTAACAATTAAGTACCTTACTGTAATTGTTTTCTATTAAAATGGGCGCAAAAGCTATTTCTATTTAAAAACTATTTCTCAAACAAGAATTTTGCTAGGATTGTCTGTGAGTGGGGAGGGGAAAAACCCGAAAACGTATGAAAACCTGCTGATTAGAAGATCCATTGTAGATTGTGTTTTCAACCATCGACAGGAAATAACACTGACAAAATGTTTCATCAGCTGTTGTACAACACAGGGGGGAAGAAATCTACGCATGTCTCTCTTACACGCTCACATCCGCTGCCCGTTTGACCTAGATACTTGAAACTGTGTGTCTAGGTGTCTTTCCTCATGCTGAACAAATTTGCCTCAAGGACCCCTAAGGTCCGCCAGGATAGATTTTGAGAGGACTTGGCTAAAGCGCCAACAAACTGGACCGTCAGGCTATGTTGTGTATACCAGACAAAAGCAGTGTCTTTGTGTCTACGCCTGGCCCTAATTGATGAGTATCCCTATGACGTGCTGTTGACATTGACTGCCATTGATCCAGAAATATCACCCTCCTCCAGGCTAGCCCCCTGGAGACCTGGGGTGCATTACTAGCATGATGCACCATGGGATTTAATATACGGATGCTGACGAATGAACGGAAGGATGACTCCGTTGCCCCACTTTATTAGGACATCAATTGCCTACTTGCCTTACTCAATTACACACACACACACACACACACACACACACACACACACACACACACACACACACACACACACACACACACACACACACACACACACACACACACACACACACACACACACACACACACACAATGCCTTAAAAGGACACCACCTCACTTGGCCTTCAGAATTATGTACTAAGTGCTTTCCTAGCCAAGACACTATTACATGGATCATTACGTTTCTACGAGACCTGGTCTACCCGGTAACTGACCCATGAATGTCTCAACTTGGCCTGAATAGAATGACTAGGCTGCATTCATGTTGGAGAGAGATGATCACTCGTCTGCACGTCTCTGCTTTGTCTTGGCGCATGACACCCAGCTAGTAGCAGAAGCAGGTCGCTAGGCTAGTCAACGGTCTGCGGTATTTCACTTCCTGTCAGTCTGCAAGACGTCTGCTGCAGGCTGTGCCTCTCTTCCTCTTACCCTTCCTGTCCTCTAACCTCTCCGGCACCAGCACCTCCACCAGTCACGTAGCTAGCGTTAGCATCTACGTGTGTGGAAACATTCACGGCTAATGGAACGCAGCCTCGCTTTAGCGTCGCTTCAACGCTAGTCGCTCGTTGGTTAGTGACTAATCCTCAGGTCTCAGCGGATATTGTATCTCTGTGTATTTCGGTCTCACGATCATCACAGAGTCTGAGGTGTTCAGCCATTAGAGATGAGTCAGTGCGCTGCTGGCTGGGTTGCATTACATAGAGGGCTGTCAGTCTGTACCCTGATCCCAGTGCTAATTTACACGTCAGCTCCACATCTCCGCCGGGCTCTGTAGATACTGTAGGTCATGATGACATTGGGATGTGTCTCATGGCGTCGTGCTGCAAATGGCTGCTCGCTGACTTGTTGTCACAGAGACCCTCGTGTCATCTTTTAGAGGTGAGCTTGATGTTCTCTGTCTTGTCCCCCCCTACTCTCCGCGACCTTGTCTGGGATGTGACGTGTTGTGGCACACGTCCACTTCGCTCCATCTCTCCATCTAGCGCTATCCCGTCTCGTCCTATCAAAATGCACATTTAACCCCCGAGCGGCAGGGGTCGTAGTGTGCCCCTCTGTCAGAGCCAAATGGCCCCTGGGGTGAGGGATAGAGCAGGGATGTTGGCCAGTGGTGAGAGGAGGAAGGGGGAGAGGGGTTTGGGAGCAGAGGAGACCTCTGGGGGTTTTCACTTCCATGCTCCCCCCCTTTACTGAGGCCTGAGGCTGCTGGGTGATTTATCATGTCTTTCCCCTCTGGAACCAGCCCCCCAACACCCAGCCACCACCCCTCAGCCTCCCAGCCCCAGCACACCAGGCAAACACACACAACACCAGCCTGCGCTGATGTACCATTATACAAACACTACAAGGCTTTTAACAACGCTGTAATTAACTGCTCTGATATTCCATAATAAGAGCACAGCAGCTGTAGCAACAACACTGTGAAACACTGTTATCAGGCCAGGCACTTTGACTACCGGTATATACAAGTGAAAGCCCTGGAGATGGTGTGCCATGTGAAACCGGTGAGAAGCAGTGGGAACAAGCAGACCAGGGCGAGTGGATCTGGGACCTGAGAGGATACCGCAGGCTACGATCCAGGCCAGACCTACATCTAAATGTTAACGTCATTCCTTCTGTGCTGCTTGTACCGCTGCTGCCCGCCACTGCCTCTGGAGCTAATTTTAGTGATTACATCATCGTAGCTAAGATGACAGCCTTGCTGAACCTCCCCTCCCTCCCTCCCTCCAGGGAAAGGCTCTTATTTTCATAGTACTTGGAGTGCTATGGAGCCGGACTGTTCTGCTCAAGCCAGGCTAGCACTCTACCATGGGGCTTCGGGGATCACCAGTCCAAGACATGCACCCTCACACGCAGGCAACACATTCCCTCCAGGCCTCCTCCCCTCTCTTTCCCCTCTCTCTCCTATCCTTCTCTCGTTGCTCTCTCCTCTCTCCTCTTCCCCTCTCACTGCCCCCTCACCTTCTCTTTTCTTCCCTCTCCCCCTCTCTTTTCTTACCTCTCCTCCCCGCTCTCTTCCATCTCCGCTCTCTTCCATCTCCGCTCTCTTCCATCTCCGCTCTCTTCCCTCTCCGCTCTCCTTCCCTCTCCGCTCTCTTCCCTCTCCGCTCTCTTCCCTCTCCGCTCTCTTCCCACTTCCTTCTCCTCTTCCCTCTCTTCCTTCTCCTCTTCCCTCTCTTCCTTCTCCTCTTCCCTCTCTTCCTTCTCCTCCCCCCTCTCTTCCCTCTCCTCCCCCCCTCTCTTCCCTCTCATCTCCCCACTCTCCCTACAGGGACTGGGTGGGAAGGGAAGGCCCTGTTAAAAGGAAGGAATTCCTGTCCTGCAGGAGAGAAGTGGGCTCCGAGCCGTAGACCTGTACTCAGTACAGTACACCATACCACAGCACAGCGGTCTGCTGGAGCACTTTGTGTGGGTAGTGGAGCAGGAAAGCATTGTGACGGCCAAGTACAAGATGATGGCGCCTTCATCAGCTATTCATATGGCCAAAGGGGCTTGCCTGTTTAAACCGAGGGAGTATTGGTGGTCTGGACCAATGTTCCCTCTAAGCTCCTCCAGGACTGCCACGCAGAAGAAATGCCAGGCCGTGCACAGACGCAAGACATTGAACTTGGCTGAGTTCCCCCCCCCCATTAGTTTGCACTGTATAGATCAACGTTTTCTCTGTGATCGAATCAACATTATATCAGCCCCTTTTCAATGCAACAAACCAACACAAATCTAACTTTGCAAGACTGAGACTGTGATTTTGTTGTAGGCAGAGACGGCGTACAATGGAGTAGAGTTCTATCGGCGGGGGTAGCCCATGAGCGGTCTTTCTGTTCAGAGCCGTGTGTGTGCACATTTGTTGATATTCTTTGCTAGTTAGCGAGTTATTAGCCCAGTTATAGATAAGTATAGGTCAGCAATGGGGAGTTACTGCTTCCTACAACGTGTAGGCTACATTTTAAGCTGTCTTTGAAAAGCCAGTCAGGTAAAAAGTGTATGTATTAATTAAAGGGGCAGTGTTCTATTTAGAGACAGTCTTGAATATGCAAATGAGCCAATATGCAGAGTGATAGCCTACATTGTATAATTCTCTGTATTGTAATAATAAGAGATTTTATTTTGTAAAGTGGTTTGTTGCATCATTCAACACAACAAAATACAATTTACAGTCACCTATTTGGCCCATGTTGTTACAGACCAAGTAAAAAATCATGAATTCATGTCAAGCTCTTCATAATGTCAAAACGGGCCTCCCGAGTGGCGCAGTGGTCTAAGGCACTGCAGTGCTTGAGGCATCACTACAGATCCGGGTTTGATCCCGGGCTGTGTCGCAACAAGCCGCGACCGGGAGACCCGGTGGCGGCGCACAATTGTTCCAGCGTCGTCCGGGTTAGGGGGAGGGTTTGGCCGGCCAGTCCTTGTGCACACTGACACAGTCCGACACATTGTGGCTGGCTTCCGGGTGAAATGAGCAGTGTGTCAAGAAGCTTCGGTGGACTCACGGCTCTCGACCTTTGCCTCTCCCAAGTCCGTAGGGGAGTTGCAGCGATGAGACAAGACTGTAACTACCAATTGGATACCACGAAATTGGGGAGAAAACCCGTAATAATAATGAAGTCTTATGCAATGTAGACCTGCATTGACCACCACATACAGGCTACTGTAGACTATATCATAGAAGCTATTTCCATGTGAAAATGTTCTGGGATTTGCTCCATTGGTTTTGTTGGTAGGTCTACATTATGCAGAAATAACCACAATTGGCTACTGTCTAAAATTGTAAGGGTACGGCCTCACTGTAAACGCGCGCTGGAAGTTGCACAAAATTCTCACAACGTTCAAGTTTCCGCTCACAAGACCAAACATTTGCTCAGTACCCCAAATAATTTGAGGGACGGTGGTCTGGACTCTCAAGCGTGGGATTATTTTGTATAATACGGATTCTATAAAGAGCTGTAGACCAAAGGCATGTTTCATTTTACTGGTCTAAGCTCTTAAAAAAAAAGAAATGTGTAACACCAATTATTAGAATAGCAACTTTCTGCGTTCACTGTTGCAGGAGGTATTTGGTAGGGGAAGATTAGTTGGGGAGAACCAATTGTATTCATTATTTTTTTGTTGTTGTTGCATTTAATGAAATAGGCAGTGGTCCAAAATATATGCAAGTGGCTGGTGAAGAAAGAAAAAAACCTTATCTGTGTGGAAGTTGTACAGCTTTTCACAGAACTCAGCATTCTGCTTTGCTGGCCATTTATTTTGAACAGGCTGGAGGGGCTTTCGGCAGCTCACACATTCTAATTTTCCGCACACAACTGATTAGCTGTGAATGTAAGCCCGGTGCCCCACACACACGCGCGGCACTTTTGTCTGTGATAGCATACCCAATATAGCTTGATGGTCACACACACACACACACACACACACACACACACACACACACACACACACAGACACACACAGACACACACACACACACACACACACACACACACAGACACACACACACACACACACACACACACACACACACACACAGACAGACAGAGGCGGCCTAGTGTGTGTTATTGTTCAGTGTTCACTGAGCCTTGCTATGGCTCAGGGATATCGAAAGATCCCGTCTCGCCACTGTCATTCTCCTGAGCACTGCAGGGACAATGAGTCCCATGGGAGAAATCCCAACACACACACATTCTCTATACATTACAATTAGAGTCACAATCTTGTTCATCAGAGCAGGGATGGCCATTGTACAATATATACAGTTGAAGTTGGAAGTTTACATACACTTCGGTTGGAGTCATTAAAACTAGGTTTTCCAACCACTCCACAAATTTCTTGTGAACAAACTATAGTTTTGGCAAGTCGGTTAGGACATCTACACAAGTAATTTTTCCAACAATTGTTTACAGACAGATTATTTCTCTTATAATTCACTGTATCACAATTCCAGTGGGTCAGCAGTTTGCATACACTATGTTGACTGTGCCTTTAAACAGCCTGGAAAATTCCAGAAAAGGATGTCATGGCTTTAGAAGCTTCTGATAGGCTAATTGACATCATTTGAGTCAATTGGGGGTGGACCTGTGGATGTATTTCAAGGCCTACCTTCAAACTCAGTGCGTCTTTGCTTGACATCATGGGAAAATCAAAATAAATCAGCCAAGACCTCAGGAAATAAAATTGTAGACCTCCACAAGTCTGGTTAATCCTTGGGAGCAATTTCCAAATGCCTGAAGGTACCACGCTCATCTGTACAAACAATAGTACACAACTATTAACACCATGGGACCACGCTGCCGTCATAGCGCTCAGGAAGGAGACGCGTTCTGTCTCCTAGAGATGAACGTACTTTGGTGTGAAAAGTACAAATCAATCCTAGAACAACAGCAAAGGACCTTGTGAAGATGCTGGAGGAAACAGGTACAAAAGTATCTATATCCACAGTAAAACGATTCCTATATCGACATAACCTGAAAGGCCGCTCAGCAAGGAGAAGCCACTGCTCCAAAACCGCCATCAAAAAGCCAGAATACGGTTTGCAACTGCACACGGGGACAAAGATTGTACTTTTTGGAGAAATGTCCTCTGGTCTGATGAAACAAAAATAGAACTGTTTGGCCTAACCATCTGTTAGATTTGGTGGAAAATGGGGGAGGCAGCATCATGTTGTGGGGGTGCTTTGCTGCAGGAGGGACTGGTGCACTTCACCTAATTTTCCTTCCTCAAGATGCCATCTATTTTGTGGATTTATTGAAGCAACATCTAAAGATATCAGTCAGGAAGTTAAAGCCTGTTCACAAATGGGTCTTCCAAATGGACAATGACCCCAAGCATACTTCTAAAGTTGTGGCAAAATGGCTTAAGGACAACAAAATCAAGGTATTTTAGTGGCCAACACAAAGCCCTGACTTCAATTCTATAGAAAATTTGTGGGCAGAACTGAAAAAGCGTGTGCGAGCAAGGAGGCCTACAAACCTGACTCAGTTACACCAGCTCTGTCAGGAGGAATGGGCCAAAATTCACCCAACTTATTGTGGGAAGCTTGTGGAAGGCTACCCAAAACGTTTTACCCAAGTTAAACAATTTAAAGGCAATGCTACCAAATACTAATTGACTGTATGTAAACGTCTGACCCACTGGGAATGTGATGAAAGAAATAAAAGCTGAAGTAAATCATTCCTTCTACTATTATTTTGACATTTCACATTCTTAAAATAAAGTGGTGATCCTAACTGTCCTAGGATTAAATGTCAGGAATTGTAAAAAACAGAGTTTAAATGTACTTGGCTAACTTCCGACTTCAACTGCATATAGCTTCCTTCATGGTTCTCAATACATACTCTAATGGAGTGTTCACAAGCAGCGCTGTTGCAGCTGGAGACCAGTTGTTTGACTGAAGTCCCCTGATGACTGGCCTGTGGAATGATGCAATAAGTGTCTCCTTGGGGCTGCCTGCCTGCGTTGGCAGTTTTAGATCATGGACATGTTGGTATTGTTCATTATCTTGCTAGGCTTAGGCTTATCTGTTCAAATTACTCTCTCTTACACACACACACACACAGGATGTACATCCTGCCTGAACTCTCTCTCTCTGCCGCCTTTTGACTGCCTCAGAATCAGAGAAAAGGCTGTGAAATGGTGTTGGTCTACTAACTAGTAGATGCAACTGATGACTGTGTTTGTGGTGGGGGGGGGGGGGTTGGAAGGATTTGCATGAAAAGGCACTCCTCAAGGTTCCTCTGTGACTGTTTGAGAAGGAATTCAGTGATTAGCAGAATGCCTCCCTTTGTTTTTGTGTTTTGAGTCGTGGATGGTAAAACAGGCTTTGCTGAGGTGTGTTTGTGCCTCCTATAAAAAAAATATAAAAAAAAGGAGGGGAGAGCCCCCACACAATTCTAAACGAGGCTGCAGCTGGCTTTCACCGTCACACACGCTCCCGCTCGCTGTCTCCCTCCCTCCCTCCCCTCCTTCGTCTACCAACCTCTAATCAATTAAATGAAAGGTCATTTTATTCACGCTGAGGGGCTGGGGTCAGGTAGGAGTGGGTGTGGAGGGAGAGATCCCCAAGAAAAATATCTCTCCTCTTTACGAACAGCGCTCCCAGAAAGGCTCTATGTGCTGGCCTCCTATTGGCTGCTCTCTAAAAGAATGATGTCATCCTTTAGCAGCACGCGGTAGCGCGCGGAGCGGGGAAACGGGCTTGAGTTATTCCTCTCTTCAGCACAGTGGTGCAGGGAGAGAAGACTTTCCGACATGGACACATTTACTCGACAGCAGACTGAAGCAGAGAACCTAATGATTTACAAAGTTTCACATCCTCCTCCCTCACCGCCGGCTGCATTCTGCATCTCTCCATAAGGGAGTAGTGGTTGTATAGGTTTGCGTTTCTTTGTTACAGCGAAAGGTTTTAGTACTCTTCCTTTTAGTAGTACACATTTTCGCGTATCTCGCTTTGGTACCGCAGTCTCTGGCCCAGGTATAATTCAGTGTGCTTCACAGTGCAACTGGGATAATGCGCCTGCGCTGCAAAATCAAAGCCATTTACTCTATTTCAAATCCTATTTCACAACCAGGCCGTTGATTTGGGGCGTTTGTGAAAGGCATTAGCATATTTCCCAAGCAGACGCGTGCTGTGTGCTGCCGCCCTCTGTTCTGGGTTCAGATAACGTGCTGTGATTTATGTTTTTTTTCCCCCTTAGTTATTTTGCCATTTATTTAAAGGAGTGGAGGTGGCTGAATGCACAAGGCTTTATGTTGCTGCCTGATCAATAAAGATGCTCCCGCTCCTCTTCTTTCTGGTCTCCCTCTCTCCGCTCCCAGCCAATCGGTCTAATGCAGTTTCCCCCTGGCACTCGCGCTCTCCTCCTCTTCCTCCCTCCATCTATCCCTCCTCCCATCCCTCTCCCTGCCCAGGTGATGTCATTCTTTTTCAGCCGGGCTCCCCTCCCCCCTCCCTCCCTCCGCCTATTAGCTGTTGGCTCTTTGCGGTGAACCGTCAAATCGATGGGAGGTTCTCCGGGTGGGGGGGGGGGGGGAGCAGTGCGCTAGCCTGGGTCTGTGCACTCTGAGTTGGGGAACGGGAGCAGGCAGTCTGGCCCCTCTGGAGACGGACGGGCACGCACGCGCACACTCACACACACACACACACGTGCTGTCGGAGCGCTCTAGACAGAGAGAGCTAGAGAGGGAGGAAGAGAGCTGCAGTGAGCCAGGCGGTGTGAGGAGGGAAATAGACACAGATGAGTGCATGCTGACTGACTGGAAGTCCTGCTAGTGGTCTCTCTCTCTCTCTGGGACTATTGACTAGTGACAGCACCGCTGGCTCAGCCCTGGAGAACAGGCTGTCTGTCAGCCATAGTTACAAACAGGTTGGAAAGAAAACTACCAGGGACTTTAAATGACTTTTCCTCAACCCTTTGACTTCTCTCTAAGGATCCTCCTGTCTGCAGTTTTACAACACGACTGAACTTGAGCAAGTTTGCAGGATCGCTGATCGTTGAGGCTGTGGCCATGCGACCTGCTATGTCTTTGGGATTTAATGCATTTAGCACTCTGGAGATGTCGAATGGATAATTGTTTCTGAGTCCAGCTTTTTAAATACATTTCTTAATTTGAATGTGGAGGGTCACTAGTGATCCTCTAAATGCCTCTCTCGTCATTGGCATTGGCTTCCCTCTTGATTGACGTGTGACAGTCACTGCCAGAACCTGAATGAACAATAGCAAACTGACAACTAACGCCCGAGGACATTTGGACAACGTTGAGGATTGGATTTCCTTTCGCCCCTTCGAAAGAAGCCTCAGTCTTATCGGCGTCTGCTTTCTTTTCCTTCTTTTCCTTTTCCCCCCTGTCTGTTGGTGTCGAAAGGGGAAACTTTGCCTCCCTGCTCTCGCTCTGAACATGGCTTTCCTTGTCCGTTGCTATGCCAACTGCTTGCAGCCGTGGTCCTCCAAAGTAAGCGATGTCGTAATCCCTTCTGTGGCCAGCGCACTCTGCTGGGTTAGGATGCTGTGTGTGTGATGCTCTGCGTTTAGGTGTGAACTGTACAGCCCTCAATCAACCGCTGCTTTTATCATTTATTCATGCATGCTTTGCTGTAAATTCAAATGCATTATTTAGATTATGGGCGTGTATTTATTAATTGGACATTCAGATTTCACAATGCGTTCTGCTAAAAAAAAAAATACCGAATGACAGGTTTGTGTGGTAGAGCCCATGTCCTATTTTGAATGGTGTGAATGATGAAATGAGTCTTTACGCTATGCATGATGAGGTTGAATTTGGAAAGCACAGCATGAAAGGTAAATGCGAGTGAGTGTCTATGGCTCTGTCACTATGCTGGTTGGGCTCTTCTGGGCTGGTTGATTCTCCTCTTACTTGACTGTCTGACAACATTTTGCCCACCTGAGCTGCAGGACCGGTGGCTGTCTGTCTCTCTCTCCTGTGCTAAGGTGTCCATCCATCCAGCCTGAGGGCCAAGTAGGGCCCCTAATCACAGGTTACTCAGGCGTCCTGACAGACAACTGACAGTAAAATCACAGTGTCGCCAAGGGACCAGACATCTTGGTGTTGAGAGCTTCCAAGATTGCTTGTCTTCGTTATGAGAACTGTCTTAATGAGGGAGGGGTGTGAAGATGGTTGACACGTTAATGCCAATCTCTTGTCACTCCAGGTCTGCGTTCCAAGTTACTCCATTTTCCGCTGAACTCCTTTTGACCAAGTTATGGGTTCTCGACATTTTGTGTTTTTAGGCTCTGTGGTTCTTCAGAATTTGCGAAAGATTGACTAAATGTTTGCGTTGATTGAAATGAATAAATGGCTCCATAGCCTAAACCACAAGCTAATGCTCCGAAATCAATGTCTGTGTGATTTATGGAAAGGGTAGATCATGTTAGGCCTTTGCCCTTTAATTTCGGTCTGCGCACCACAAGTTCTGAGCGCGGTGTTGTGAAAAACATTTGACCTTAGGCGCACACCATTTGCGCTAACGTGTGTGTGTGTTTCTTGGAGGGGGTTGGGAAAACGCAGAAGACAAATTTCCAACTCGTGTGGGGCCTAGTAAAGTATCTTATCCACTGCTTTTTTTGATAAAAGAACTTGGAATGGCTGCATTTATACTGCTAACTAAGACACGTCTATGATCGGAGATAAGAGATCACACATCCCGTCATCGCGCACAAGACCTCTCCATCCACAGTGGAGTCTTGTGTATCATCCGTCTGTTTGAGACGAGAAGCAGCCTGTTTGAAGACGTGGCTAATGAGAGTCGACGTGTGCCGCCCGTCGTTGATGAGACGAGCGGACCTGAGGAGAAAGGTTAATGAAGTTTCCCTGCGAGCCCATCAGCCCGAGCACAAGACTAACGGAAGCTACAGTATGGACAGAAATAGCATGAAGGTCATGATCATTTGTGTTGTGCCCGAGCCAAGGAGGAAGCTGATGAATTCATGTCTACCTCTTTCTGAGGAGCGAGTTTCTGACCCTCACTTACGGTTGGCCGTCCGGGGTATTGACTCCCATCTCTTTTGATCTACTGTTATGTGGTTGGGAAGTGGTCGTGTTACGCCGTTCCATTTTTCCTCTGAACAAGATGGTCACTGCCAGCATTCATCGACCGGAGTCCTTCTCATCTGTGGCAGTGCTGGACAAACTCTTTTCACGTATTAGACTACTATGTGAATGCTATTGCGAATGAATTAGCTACTTCCAAACTGGAGCATGCAAAAACAGCACTATTGGCTGCTCAACAGCTCATGAGTTGGTTTTCAATGTTGACATAGCAGGTCATGCCTTAATGAATACTCAAACACGCTGGAATAAGATTAACAAGTGAGCGACGCAAGTAGAAAGTGCCACTGATTCACTGTGGATGGCTTCGGATGACAGAAGCCAATATCCGGCCCACTGTTTTCCCTGGCCTGAACCCCGTGAACCTCCCTGGAGCCTGTCTCCATCCCTCTGTGTCACTGTAAACTTCCTGGTCTGACTGCCTGAGGCTGTAGTTTGTTTTGATGGGTTCCCGAGAGAGACCAATGGTCTCCAATCATACAATTCCGGCCAGGGCCACAGTAATGGGGACTGCTGCTGCTGTGGGGTGCTGCTCCCCTGCATCTTTAAGCCTCCTCCTGTTTACTATTGGCCATCCCGTCTGGACATCTCCTGTAACTTGTGCTGTGTCCCAAAATGGCAGCCTGTCCCCTATGGGACCTGTTCGGACGTGGTGCACTGTATTAGGGAATAGGGTGCCATTTGGGGCGCAGGCTTGGTCGAGGGTTATTAATGGAGCCTGGAGCGCGTTAGCTTTTAGCGTCCATCCATTGTCCCCTGTTGACGGCTCTGCTCTGGGATCAGGACAGCTGTCAGCGGGTTGATAAGGCTTGTTGCCTTGTTCTGTTCTGCTGCGTTGAGGTGTTTATTATCTACTTGGCCACCGAATGCCTTTCCTACCCTCAGGGGAGAGTGTTTCCCTGCTCAAGTGCAGAGTGCTTAGTCTTGCTACCTCCGCAATCAATGGGCTTGCAGAACTTTGGATTGATGCCCCTTTGAATAGTAATGGAAGCGGAGGGGAGAAATATCTGCAGTGAAATGGATCCAGGGCAGTCAGGTAGGGAGGGTGCCCAATCGACAGGCTCTCTTGGTGGGGTAACTGTCTCTCAGCCCAGCCTGGTCTCAGTGCATTTCGTATTATTTTGTACGTAAATCCAAGGTACTCCATTTAAATCAAATACAATTATATTGGTCACATTTGCAGGTTTAGCGAAATGCATGTGCTTCTAGCTCCAACAGTGCAGTAATACCTAAAAAGTAATATCTAACAATTTCACAACAATACACACACACATCTAAAGGAATGGAATTAAGAATATATAAATATTTGTACTAGCAATGTTGGAGCGGCATAGACTCAGATACAGTAGAATATAATAGAATACAGTATTTACATATGAGATGAGTAATGCAAAATATGTAAACATTAAAGTGACCAATGTTCCCATATTAAAGTGCTCAGTGATTTCAGCCTCTAAGGTGCTAGTGAGGGCTATTTAACAGTCTGATGGCCTGGAGATAGAAGCTATTTTCCAGTCTCTCGGTCCCAGCTTTGAAGCACCTGTACTGACCTCACCTTCTGGGTGATAGCGCGGTGAACAGGCAGTGGCTCGAGTGGTTGTTGTCGTTGATTATCTTTTTGGCCTTCCTGTGACATCGGGTGCTACAGGTGTCCTAGCATGATATGTTACGTTTCGTTTGGTATGTATTAATTTGGAGATGTCCATCACCCGTTTTGTATGATATGTTAAGAATTACAAATCATATTATACGTTCCGAATTTGCAAAAATGTACAATATGTTCTGAATTTGCGGAAATGTATGATATGTTACGAATTCTAGCTAGGTGGCTAGGGTGGCATGGGTTAGCTACCAGGCTAAAGTTAGCTAGGGTTAAGTTTAGGAGTTAGGTTAAATGGTTAAGGTTAGGAGAAGGGTTAGCTAACATGCTAAGTAGTTGCAAAGTAGCTAAAAAGTAGTAAACCGTTTCAAAGTTGCTAAAACGTTAGTTGTCCGGGTTGAGATTCGAACTTACAACCTTCTGGGACGCTAGAAGTTCCCGTTATACGCCCACCCACCCCGACCCACCATCCTACTTTAGTTTTTTTGCCTTAAGTAACCGTCTGTCTTAGGTAACCATACCAAATGTAACACATACTAATTTGAGTGTTCCGGATTTACATTTACTAGGTTACGTCTAGTCTATGAGACCGGGCTCTGGCTCTCACTGGATGTGGACCTCATCCAATCATATTCTATTATTATCAGGACGGATGAAGTCCGATGTGAAGCATTAGATCCTATCCGAGGTATTATATAAGAGTATTCTAGGTAGGTTTAGATGAGGGGGAAAGTATTGGAAATCAAAATGTGAAAAATCTATATACATCTTTGCCGCTGTGATGTATTGGCCATGGAAGATTGTTAAACACTTGTTTGGTACAATTAATCATTTTCAATAACATGGAAGTTCATTGTGAAGCCGCAATGTGCAAAAGATGATCCTAATTCACAAATACTTGATTACTGTACATTGATTGACCCTTATACTTACTTGTGTCTAGAGGAATACGCATTGAACTTGTACTTGCTGCCGTACCCCGTTCAAAGGCACTTTAATCTTTTGTCTTGCCAATTCACCCTCTGAATGGCACACTTACACCCTACACTCCATGTCTCAATTGTCTCGATTGTCTCGATTGTCTCAATTGTCTTTAAAAAAAATAATATTTCATCTGTCTCCTCCCCTTCATCTACACTGATTGAAGTGGTTTTGACAGGCGACATCAATAAGGGATCATAGCTTTCACCTGGATTCACCTTGTCAGTCTGTCATGGAAAGGTGTTCCTAATGTTTTGTACACTGCATAGGGCCTTTTCAGACTCACAACACACACAGCAGAGAGACGGGGTGTGTCAAAAATAACACCCTATTCCCTACGGTGGACTACTTTAGTAGCCTCGCAAAGCCACCTGATCCCGCGACCTTACATGAATGTTGCTGATATCTGTGGAGCAACATTCAATGTAAGCTCGCGGGATCAGGCGGCTTTGCGAGGCTACTAAATTTGACTAAAGTTGTCAAAATCACAACCATGTTGTGAATGGTTATTTACGAGGGATGGGCCGGAGGCCTAATGCATGGTCATAATTATGGCGAAACCCTGCCTTTTTTATTTCTTCAATTTCATTTCTTAACAATCCAATGTTAAACCTAACCTTAACACTCACCGCTAACCTCATGCCTAATGCTAATCTTAAATGAAGACCGAATAGCAAATATTTGTTTTCATGAATATTTTATGATCATTTTAGAATTTTTGGCTGTGGAACTATTGAAAAGCCTAATGCATGGCGTATCGATCCTTATCGCCTTCCTGTCCAGATGACACCCTAGACCTCCCTGGACACAGAAAGCTGTCTACCAGCCCAGACCAGAGCTTCTCTCCGTCTGCTGTTGTCAGTCGAATATTAAGATGTTTCAAGTAACAACAACAACAAAAGAACTAGCCTGAAATTGTCCTTTTTATTATTTTCGTATTATTATTCATCCGTATTATTATTCGAATTATGCCTCTCGTTCATCCGTTCACGCACGCCACTGATTAGATGACGAGGCATTTGGCTACCTTAAATGACAAGTCGCTCTCTTTTTTTATGTAAATAGCATGTTATGCTATGATACGAGAAACCGCGCATGCTCGGACATGGAAATGTATCTGTGGTCCCCATACTGCAGAACGAGCAATGAGAAACTCTTGGTGGTGGGGTAAGTTTCTCAAAACCAAGTCAAATCACACAAAAAGGTATCTGGACAAATCTATAACATCCCCCCCCCCCCAAAAAAAAATATGAGATTTGGTCCCACAAAAAAAGTTAAAGTGTCGTAGTTGTGCTGTTTCAGAAACCGTGTGCCTATTTGGACTTTGTAAGCTACTCTCGCCTTGCATAATCTTGTTCGAACCATGCATGAACGCATCCTCCTTGCCAGTACGATGCGTAAGATCTTGATAATGCACTACTCTGCAATATTGAAGCGACGTATCATTTGAAAGCGTTATACCTACAGCTCTGCTTTTGTGTTTCATTTTTTTTTGTACAAGTGGAAGAGATTTGGTATCGTGATGAGAAACACTGTCTAGCTCTCTGGCCTGTGTAATTGCTGTCCAATAAATGTGATGATGAGCGTTGTTGAGTACTCTGATCTAGGCCTGCGTCCCGAATGGCTTCCTGTATCCTATATAGTCCACTACTTTTGACCAGACTCATATGGGCCCTGGTCAAAAGTAGTCCCCTACATTGGGAATAGGGTGCAATTTTGGATGCATCCCTGGCCCCCCTCTTCATTGGTATGCCCACTGTGCTGCTAGTGCTGCCATTATAGGACCAAATGACCTCAGACTACTAGTGGAGCCTCAAAGACATGCTAACTGCAGATGATCCCATTACTTAGCCGTCCCCCTGACACACACACACACATACACACACACACACACAGACACACACACAGACAGAGAGAGAGAGCCCCCTCCACAGTCCCACAGCTCTGTCATCCATGTGCCCCCCCCCCCCCCCCCCCCCCCACACCAGACCCAGGCGCTGATGATATTTCAGCCAGAGTAGCTTCACCCATTCCAGCTGTTTCCATTATCTTAGTGCTATTGATTTCTCTCCGCCACTGGGTAGGCCTATACATAGCAGGCCCTTCTCTCTCTGGATCATTTTCAAGGGCATTTATAAATACAAAAATGCGAGCGCTGTGTGCCTGTCCTTCCAGGCAGATTGAGTTTAGACCTGTCTTTGTCTGCTTGCTCCTACAGGAGTTCACATACAGTACTAATTGACTGTGATCCTTGGGCCTGTGTGAGCCTGTATACCCAACCCCCGCATACAGCCCGGTGTCGGTTCGACCAACAACACCCAGTTAAACCCCCAACAAGCATTTCGCTACACTCGCATTAACACCTGCTAACCATGTGTATGTGACAAGTAAAATTTGATTTGATTTGGTAGTATAGTAGGATTTCTTCCCACTGAGGAAGGATGTTTGTGAAGTGTGTTTGTGTGGACTGTATTGCTATCCACACGATCCACTCTGTTAGTTAGGACTCCACACTAAGCTGTCAGACAGGACTCACTCCTCTGCGGTGTTTTCCACCATCTGGAGGGCCGTGAGGACTGTACCAACTGTGGAGAACAGGGTCCAGCTCCAGCAACAACACGAGAACAGAAGGGTGTGGCTGACTGTCCTGCAGGCTGGTCCCCTTGTTTTAGTCCGGTGGTCCCTCCCTGGGCCTGTTGTTGTTATTGTGGTTGTGCCTGGCAGGGGGTGGAGGGGGGTACGAGGGCAGGAAGCATCTGGGAGGAGAGGGGGTTAGGAGGGGGCTCTGGAGTGACCTCTCGCTGGGTTTGGCTGGGCGGCCGGACGGATTGGGCCGTGTTTAGCCTCCTGTGTCCTTCATACGGGTAGCACTGTCCATGGCCGCCTTTCCTGAGAGGCCCAGACTCCCACCTTCTTGTTTCTCTCTTACACACACACACACACACACACACACACACACACAACACACAACACATTGAGGCGGTCTGGGGCCCGTGCTCTATCGCTCTTGTTCTCTCTCTCAATTTCATTTTAAGGGCTTTATTATCATGGGAAACATATGTTTACATTACCAAATGAAGTGAAATGGATAATAAACAAAAGTGAAATAAAAAATTTACCGGAAACATTACACTCTCAAAAGGAATAGACATTTCAAATGTCATATTACGGCTAAGTACAGTGTTTTGACGATGTACAAATTGTTAAAATACAAAAGGGAAAATAAATAAACATAAATATGGGTTGTATTTACAATGGTGGTTGTTCTTCACTGGTCGCCCTTTTTTTGTGGCAACGGGTCACACATCTTGCTGCTCTCTCTCACATCCTCCCTCTCTCTCCCTCCCTCCCTCCCTCCCTCCCTCCCTCCCTCCCTCCCTCCCTCCCTCCCTCCCTCCCTCACATCTTCTCTCTCTCCTCTTTCTCTCTCTCTCTCCCTTCCAGTGCTGTTTGAGTATGGGACACAGGCCAGGGCGAGAGGAGGGA
This sequence comes from Salvelinus alpinus, assembly GCF_045679555.1. Lineage (NCBI taxonomy): Eukaryota > Metazoa > Chordata > Actinopteri > Salmoniformes > Salmonidae > Salvelinus > Salvelinus alpinus. The sequence continues at coordinate 69,202,943 of NC_092086.1, forward strand.
GGAGGTTTGCGATAGGTCTCAGCCATGCCACATTATGAATATTCATGTTGGAGACAGACACATCAAACCTCCCTGGCAGGGAACTGGACCCATCCCTCTGAGACAGAGCACAGCCTCACCCCCACACTGATGTAAATGAACCAGGAGATTTTAATATGTAACCATTCCTGAAGAGGGATGATACAGGAACACTTCGCTTTAAAGTTTTGACCTCATGTCATTTTCTCACTGACCAGCAGAAGAGGGTAAATGAAATGAGTGATTACGCAATGCCTTTAAACCTGTACACACACACACACACACACACACACACACACACACACACACACACACACACACACACACACACACACACACACACACACACACACACACACACACACACACACACACACACACACACACACACACAACCTGGTATTCCATTGTGTAGTGTAATTCCAGCTGGGTGATTAAACATGGATGGCCCTTACACTATTAGTCACTGTTGTCACACCTGAGACAGAGACAGCGTCACCCGTAGACTGTCGCTGTGTCTGTCTGTCTGTCTGTTAGTCAGTTCTGGCTGCCACTCTGACTGACTCCAGGCTCTACCTTGGGCAAAAGTCAAAGCCCTTAGCTGGCGGGGCCAGAATCAACACCAGGCCGCCACTTAACATCCTGGCTATCACAATGCTGGCCGTGCCCGCTCCAAAGTGAAGCCAACCCTTCCTCCTCTGACTCTGTTCTGTTACAACACAGGAAGGGGATGATTCAGCTCCCTGGAATCTCTTTAGGACCAGGAACATCATCCCTAAGATAGGATAATTACTATTTTGGTGTTACTGTTTCCTGTTTTGGGGCCAGGCGGACTGTGACACTCGTGCTAGGCAAGGAGCAGCCTCTCGAGATGAGAGTTAAATGCGATATTATGATGACCAGGCTGTGATATGAAATGTGACACTATTTTGATTGTCATGCTTATGCTGCTGGCTCTGATTTGTGCGTTGGCGTAAAACCAAAGGGGCACAGAGAGTAACTACCCACCCCTTTGATTCAGTCCTCATTACGTCGGGGGGTGAGGGAGAGAGATGAATGAGAGATGTGAGGGTCTTCTCCTGACGGCCTTTTCCTACTCTCCTCTCGTCTCCCCGTGTGGCACGGCCCCTGCTCTCTCGCTCTGTTTCTCTCGCTGTCTATTCCTCCCCCTCGCCCAGCCCTGCCCGCCTCGCCTGTCTTCGCACGCGTCACCTCCAATTCCAAGTTCAATTCATTACACCTCTCTCTCACCCGCAGTCTCTTCTCTGCCGAAGCCCCGTGTGTTCACTTCAGAGGGAGCGGGGGAGGAGGAAAGGGGGTTCTTAAAAGAGAATACTACCACCCCTTCTCCCTCTCTCTCTCTCTCTCTCTCGCTCTCTCTTACTCCCTCTACTGTATCTTAATCTAGACTTTAGTTCGCTCTATAGCTCTGTTGTGTGAGAGTGCAGCAGGTGTTTTGGGAGCGGGGGAAAAGGTCAGGGTGGTAGGAAGCGGAGGGTCGGGATGCTCTCAGGGCAGGCTGGTTCACAGAGAGTTTAACGTGTGAGACGTCATACCGGCGCTCGGTCCACTGTACCTCTGTAACACCATTGAGCCAACCGAAGCGGTCTGTAGCCGCAGGGCTAATTTCCGACTGTGTGTGTGTGCGCGTGTGCTCTTCGGAGTGTGTGTGCGTTTCTCCGAGTGTGTGTGTGCGTTTCTCGGAGCGTGTGTGCGCCTTCTCGGCACTGCTCACACCTGACTTCTGACTACACTTATTTAGCATTTAGCTCCATTTGGCTGTGATGCCGTGAGTGGAAGAGGGCGATCTCTAAATAAAGATGGAATGAATATATATTTTATTGAACCGTTATTTAACTAGGCAAGTCAGTTAAGACGCCTCTTGCCCCGAGGTGCAGTGTCTTAGACCGCTGCGCCACTCTGGAGCAGAATTGACCGACATCAAAGGAGAACGACAGCGTGTGCCTTGTACTGTTTTCTCAACTTAGGTTGGCTTTATAACAGTTGTGTAACATGTTGAAATACTGGAGATTTGTTCTCTTTCTCAGTATGTTTGCGTGGTTTGTAATTGAGATGATGACGTTAACAATGACACTGTTTGCCAAGTGGTTGGCACACGCTGGACTCTGGTTTTTGGGTTCATGGGTACTGGCGTGCCATTGACGTTCATGTCGTGTCCCTTTCTAACGTTGTGGTGGCGTCATTATTCGGACGTTCCAATTCCCGAGAGAATGACAACTTCTACAGGCTATTTTTTATTTAAATGGCTCCTCTGGCCAATCCATTTCTACAACCTCTTTGTTTTAGTGTGTACTCATTTCTGTCCTCCAGTAGAACTCAGCAGTCAATGGTCCATAATAAGCTGCTAATTAGCAAGACTCTCCGCCACCCAAATAGAATGCATAATGACTCTTGTGTTGCAGGGGCCCCAGTGTTTGAGACTCAGCTCAGTGTTTAGTCTCCACCTTCCGTCCTCTGCTACGTCGCGACTCTACCTCCGGTGCATCCGTCTATTGGGCCATTAAAGGTTAGCCTAATGAGAGGGGGTGGCAGCCAGGATTGACGCTCATTTTCTTTCTGTTACCAGCACTGCTTTAGGTGTTTGGGTCTCGTGGAAGGGATGGAAAGCTGACAGGCTAGTGGAGTAAATCGACTGTATATCAATAATCTGATCTTTCACTCTGAGTGCTCTGCCCTGCAACGCTCCGCCCTGCTGCCCGGTCCTAAAACTGGCAAGCCTGTTACCTACAACAACACTCATCACGTGTGTCCGATGGCTGCCCTCGCGTCACTGACTAGCAGACACCTCTAGAGATCCACTCTATTCTAACCCACCTGATTTAGGTTGGGGGGATTTAAGCTAAACGGGCACAACTGCATGATATACGGGCACAACTGCATGTGCCAACCATTTGGCAAACACACACACACACACACACACACACACACACACACACACACACACACACACACACACACACACACACACACACACACACACACACACACACACACACACACACACCCTGGACACCATATGTGAATTAATTGCCACCCATTTATCTTCAGAGTTTGTACTGTTAGGTGACCTAAACTGGGATATGCTTAACACCCCGGCCGTCCTACAATCTAAGCTAGATGCCCTCAATCTCACCCAAATTATCATGGAACCTACCAGGTACAACCCCAAATCCGTAAACATGGGCACCCTCATAGATATCATCCTGACCAACCGGCCCTCTAAATACACCTCTGCTGTCTTCAACCAGGATCTCAGCGATCACTGCCTCATTGCCTGCGTCCGTAATGGGTCCGCGGTCAAACGACCACCCCTCATCACTGTCAAACGCTCCCTAAAACACTTCAGCGAGCAGGCCTTTCTAATCGACCTGGCCCGTTGTATCCTGGAAGGATATTGACCTCATTCCGTCAGTAGAGGATGCCTGGTTATTCTTTAAAAGTGCTTTCCTCACCATATTAAATAAGCATGCCCCATTCAAAAAAAAATTGAACCAGGAACAGATATAGCCCTTGGTTCACTGCAGATCTGACTGCCCTCGACCAGCACAAAAACCTGTGGCGTACTGCATTAGCATCGAATAGCCCCTGCGATATGCAACTTTTCAGTGAAGTTAGGAACCAATATACACAGGCAGTTAGGAAAGCAAAGGCTAGCTTTTTCAAACAGAAATTTGCATCCTGTAGCACAAACTCCAAAAAGTTCTGGGACTCTGTAAAGTCCATGGAGAATAAGATCACCTCCTCCCGGCTGCCCACTGCACTGAGGCTAGGAAACACTGTCACCACCGATAAATCCACGATAATTGAGAATTTCAATAAGCATTTTTCTACGGCTGGCCATGCTTTCCACCTGGCTACCCCTACACCGGTCAACAGCTCTGCACCCCCCACAGCAACTTGCCAAGTCTCCCCCATTTCTCCTTCACCCAAATCCAGATAGCTGATGTTCTGAAAGAGCTGCAAAATCTGGACCCCTACATATCAGCTAGGCTAGACAATCTGGACCCTCTCTTTCTAAAATTATCCGCCACAATTGTTGCAACCCCTATTACTAGCCTGTTCAACCTCTCGAATCGTCTGAGATCCCCAAAGATTGGAAAGCTGCTGCGGTCATCCCCCTCTTCAAAGGGGGAGACACTCTAGACCCAAACTGTTAGAAACCTATATCTATCCTACCCTGCCTTTCTAAAGTCTTCGAAAGCCAAGTTAACAAACAGATCACCGACCATTTTGAATCCCATCGTACCTTCTCCGCTATGCAATCTGGTTTCCGAGCTGGTCATGGGTGCACCTCAGCCACGCTCAAGGTCCTAAATGATATCATAACCGCCATCGATAAAAGACAATACTGTGTAGCCGTATTCATTGACCTGGACAAGGCTTTTTTTTACTCTGTCAATCACCGCATTCTTATCGGCAGACTCAACAACCTTGGTTTCTCAAATGACAACCTCGCCTGGTTCACCAACTACTTCTCCGACAGAGTTCAGTGTGTCAAATTGGAGGGCCTGTTGTCCGGACCTCTGGCAGTCTCTATGGGGGTGCCACAGGGTTCAATTCTTGGGCCGACTCTTTTGTCTGTATACATCAATTATGTCGCTCTTGCTGCGGGTGATTCTCTGATCCACCTCTACGCAGACGACACCATTCTGTATACTTCTGGCCCTTCTTTGGACACTGTGTTAACTAACCTCCAGACGAGCTTCAATGCCATACAATGCCATCCTTCCGTGGCCTCCAACTGTTCTTAAATGCAAGTAAAACTAAATGTATGCTCTTCAACTGATTGCTGCCCGCACCTACCCACCCGTCTAGCATCACTACTCTAGACGGTTCCGACTTAGAATATGTGGACAACTACAAATACCTAGGTGTCTGTTTAGACTGTGGACTCTCCTTCCAGACTCACATTAAGCATCTCCAGTCCAAAATTAAATCTAGAATTGGCTTCCTATTTCGGAACAAAGCATCTTTCACTCATGCTGCCAAACATACCCTCGTAAAACTGACTATCCTGCCGATCCTTGACTTCGGCAATGTCATTTACAAAATAGCCTCCAACACTCTACTAAGCAAATTGGATGCAGTCCATCACACTTTGTCACCAAAGCCCCATATAATACCCACCACTGCGACCCGTATGCTCTTGTTGGCTGGCCCTCGCTTCATATTCAACGCCAAACCCACTGGCTCCAGGTCATCTATAAGTCTTTGCTAGGTAAAGCCCTGCCTTATCTCAGCTCACTGGTCACCATAGCAGCACACACCCGTAGCACGCACTCACTGGTCACCCCCAAAGCCAATTCCTCTTTGGCCGCCTTTCCTTCCTGTTCTCTGCTGCCAATGACTGGAACGAATTGCAAAAATCACTGAAGCTGTAGACTCATATCTCCCACACTAACTTTAAGCATCAGAGCAGCTTACAGATCATTGCACCTGTACATAGCCCATCTGTAGAATAGCCCACCCAACTACTTCATCCCCATATTTTTATTTATTTAGCTCCTTTGCACCCCAGTATCTCTACTTACACATTCATCTTCTGCACATCTATCACTCCAGTGTTAAATTGCTAAATTGTAATTATTTCCGCCACTATGGCCTATTTATTGCCTTACCTCTCTAATCTTACCTAATTTGCACACACTGTATATAGACTTTTCTATTGTGTTATTGACTGTACGTTTGTTTAACTCTGTGTTGTTGTTTGTGTCACACTGCTTTGCTTTATCTTGGCCAGGTTGCAGTTGTAATTGAGAACTTGTTCTCAACTGGCCTACCTGGTTAAATAAAAGTGAAAGATCAAATAAAAAACACACACACACACACACACACACACACACACACACACACACACGATAACATATGCGCTATACACACACATACACATAGATTTAGTACTGTAGATATGTGGTAGTGGTGGAGTAGGGGCCTGAGGGCACACAGTGTGTTGTGAAATCTGTGAGTGTATTGTAATGTTTTTAAAATTGTATAAACTGCCTTAATTTTGCTGGACCCCAGGAAGAGGGGCGTTTATTATGGGGATCCATAATAAATACAAATAGCTATGGCTGAGACGAAGTGGCTTTGGGACAGTTTGTTGGTATCTTAAACCAGTACTTCTTCAGTGTTTCCCCTAGATTCTTTTAGCAAGGGTCTTGGAAGGGGGGTGGGGGATGTCACTGGCATCCTGTGTTCTTGTGCTTAAACATTATAACAAATTCAATTGGGGAACCTGGGCATGTGCCCTGCGATCCCGGTTGGTAATCCAGCTATTCCAAAAGTACTCCTAAATTCATTGTTTTATTTTATTGGTTTCATCGCATTAACTTTTATTTTGGCGATTTCTAGTTTTCAAAGATGATATTATTTATATGTAGGTCAATAATATTTTCTACAAACTTTCTCTGGTTTTAGTCATTTAAGTGTATACTTTAAGTGCGCTGCTGCGAAATGAATACAGCGTCAACACTGGTTACCTCTTGTCTTGATACATAGGAAATGGAGATCAGATCAGTGGTAACCAGTGTTCTCAGTCTCTACATCTAAAATGGATCCATCTCATCCCCCCCACCCTCTGCGGCAGCTCAAAGTCAGCCCAGGGTTAACGTGCCCGCCCTGCCGCCATGTGGGAGGAGGAGGGACAGTCCAATCCTCCGGGTGACAAATGTTTGTCTGGGAGTGTAATTGACGCTAGGGGGAGGGGGCCGGAGTGAATCATTTAGACAGATGATGATGGCTCCGGTGACATCATCAGAAGTCCTACCTCTCTCAACCCCCGAGCACAGCCAACCCTTCAGGCCAACGTGTCTCTGTCTCCGTGGACTGCTTGGCTCTGTGATAAAAGGAAGACAGCCTCTCCCTTTGGCTTATCTCTCTCAGCCTATGTCTTTCATTTTGGGATGGGAGGATTTTTCTCCTATCAAACCGAATATGATGTTTTGAACCCCCCCCCCCGGATGAAAACTGGAAAAGAAATGGAGTGGATCCGTGCATGTTGAATGCGCTACGCGCCCAGCAGTCTCTGTAAATAGGCTAACGCTAGCCCTCCCTTGCTGTGGTGAGCTGGAGCAGTAAGGCAGTTAGTTGGTAGTTGGCAAGCTCCACTATGTTTTAATGACGGAGCCCCTGCTGGGATCCTGTAGCGGTGCCTTAACTCCCCTGCCTCTGATGGAGCGGCCTATTCTGGACCGTTAGCCTGTCTGTGTGAACCAGAGCCATTACTAGCATCACACCCAAACGGCTTCTCACTGCTTTATACCATCCCTGCGTCCCAAATGGCGCCCGATTCCCTTTTATAGTGCCTAACAGGGACCTGTTCAGAAAGTAGTGCGCCATGAAGGGAATTAGGGTGCCATTTGGGACGTAGGCGAGGTCTCACGGGAACAAGGCGACTGCAGGTTCAACCCCGCGACAGTTAATTACTGTAGCCAGTCTACGGAGATGAAATGAGTTCAGTATAATAGTCGTATTTTCAAGAAAAGGTTAGAACACGAGTGAATAAATGACATATTCTCTGTTGTGACTCTTCAGACTATGTTTGGATGTTTGGAGATGAGCGTTAAAGGATCGGTCCTGGCTCGACTCGCGTCCCCTCGTTGATGTGATGAATTCATACAGCAGGAGGCAATCATTCATTTTTAATCACCCCACACGGCCGTCATTAATTCATGAGCAGAATGGGAGGAGAGCCCCTCCCCAGCCGGTGGTATGTGGGAGGGGACTGGAGTGCGATTTAAGTTGCTGTTGGTGTGAAATGTAAATGAGCTCTACGAGGCTGCAGCTATTACCGAGGTCTTCCCTTTCCATTGGTCCGTTTGTCCTCCTGGCACCCTCATTAGCCAATCCCACCCGCCCACATGTCATCAGACTTCATCCACAGGATAAGAGACTCTGGCTGCCGTGCCCCGTGACATCAACACCCGCTCTGGTGTCACCACTAATGCTCCTGATTGTAGATATTTTTAGCATTGTTATTGCTGTGGTTTGACGGTGTGAGTTTTAACCTGAGTGGTTGGCGCATAGAGATCCTATATGTTCCATATGTACTTCCATGGGTTGGAGGCCATGGAGGATGGATGCATACATTAATTTTGTCCTCTGGGAATCGGATAGATTTGTTTAATGGATGCAGGGGGGGAGATTGGCCATTGTCGTAAACCTGACCCCATCATAAAGGAATCAATATTGACCCACCTGGCTGTGGAATAAACAGAATGGACCGCCCCTCTAGCGCTGATAGAGACACTGAGAAAGAGTCCGTTCTAACCGGCCCCTGTTTGGCTGGCAACACTTTTAATAGTTAGGCTACTCTGACAGCCCCGTCTGGACCTCTTCACCCCACTAGCCTGTCTCTTTACATAGGACTGAGGTGGGAGAGCCCAGCCCATCCAGGAGACCTATTTGTCTGTCTCCTGTCTGTCTGGTCAATGACCATTTGTCTAACCTTCTGGTCAGTGTATGATTTCTGCAGCTCCAACTAGGTGTTATTGAGTAGAGTGTTGTTCTCATGATTGCAACTGGTTCTCCTCTCTCCTTGTACAGGCGGTGTGTTGGAAAGTGTGTGTTGGAGATGTTTGCTGGTTCATGGTTGGAGGATGGGCTCTCCCCAGTAGGGCCCCCACAATTATCGTATAATCGTATAACCGACAATAACAAAACATTTTTTTGCAGTATAACCATCTAAATACATTCATTTTTTGGTGAAGGGGAGATTTAACTTTATAGTCAAGTAGATGTACTTTACCCATGATCTGTTTTCATTATTACATGAATAGGGTAAAGTTGGTAATCATTTTAAGAGCAGAACGGCACAGATGGGAGGAGAAGCTTCTTTTTCAAACGTTCCAAGTGGTCAAAACTATTCTTTTTTGAAGACGTGGTTGTCACCAAAGCTGTGTTGTATTCGTTAGGTGTAGGTGTACCACAGCGAATTTGCAAATATGCATTATGAAATTATTTTTAAAAAGTTATTTAAAAAAAAAAAGAAGACAATTCTGACATGAATCGCGGACATTTGCATGACACTGAATCTTTACCCCAAATGCCGTTGTCGTCACAGCCCTACTCCTCAGCCCTGTGGGAGATGGGTTGTAGAGGTAGTGGGGCAGCCCAGCCCCCACCCGTACATACCGTAGACTTAACTTGTTTAATATTGCATGGTGGCACGGCGATGGCTCCGGCGCCAGCGTTGGGTGAGTGTCTTGTTGTCTGGCCGGCCGGCAGCGCCAAGCTTGCAGAGGTTATGGAGGAAGTGTGCTGCAGGTTCACCCGCTGTCGACGCAACCGGACCAGCTCCCTCACCCGCTGCGGACTGGTAAGACCTGGGCACGCTGGACTGGAGCTGGTAGAATACCTGATCAATGGAATATAGAAGCTGAACTGGGTCACGTTGGATGTGTGTGGTTTGGTTGCTAGCAAGGCATTGGTGACCGCTCTTTGTCTCTTTTGGATTGATTGGCCTTTGTGGACTAGTGTGTTTCTTGAGTCTCTCATAGGTGGGATGGTTTGCTTGGTTGGTTGATGAAACACGGGGCTGTTGTGGCGTTATTCAGGTTGATTGGCAGTTTATCTTGTCCTCCAGTCTTTGTGAGGTGATCAGTATTGATGTGTTGTGTTGTTAGCTTATGGCTTTGATGATTGTTTGTTTATATACCATCTCAGAGAACAAATCTGCGTCCTGAAAGAGAACGACGACAGTGATACATTTTTCTTTCAATTACAGCTTATCTTTTTTTTTTATCCCCTTCTCATTTCGCCAGGGGACAAATTGGTTTACTGTCTTTGTTATGAAAGGAATAACCGACTAAATGTTTTCACGACAAATAGATTTCTTCTCTGTTTTTTAATTAAGAGCGTTCTTACGTTTAGCTTCCAAGCGAAGTCGCCAAGCTTGAACGAGATCAAACTGCTTAGTGTTTCTTTGAGTGTGTGTGTGTGTGTGTGTTTGTTTGTGAGAGAAAGCATCCAGGCACTAAGTCATTCAGTGAGCTGCTGCCTGTCATATTGATAGGGCTGTATCATAGCGGCTGATCAGTGCCTGTTGAGCTATGACAAACGGTATGACCGACATTGTGACAGACAGACAGTGGGCCTGGGTAGGTAATGTAAGAAAGAGGAGTTTGGGAGGCCAGGCAGTGTGTGCATGCCAAATGGCACCCTGGTGTAAAGTAGTGCACTAAACAGGGAATAGGGTGCCATTTGTGGCACAGTCACTGGTCCAGATTTACTGTCACAACTCTGTCTCAGTCTCCCTAAGGTCATCCGGCAACCATAACACTCTTTTTTCCCCCTCAAACCATCAAGAAGTATGACCTTTCACTGAGGGTCAGTGCCGCCCGCGCTCCCCATTATTTATAATCCTCTCAAGTTTTGTCTCCGTCCCCCTCCTTTATTTTGATGAAATAAAAAATCTTGTATCAAGCTTCATGCTGCCAAGTCGACCGCACAAAGGCAGCTGCAACAACACACGTGTGTCTATGTGTGTCTATGTGTGTCTGTGTGTGTATTTGTGTGCGCGTGTTCATCTGTGTGTGTCCTGTGGTATTAACAGCTGTCCTCTCTTCCTGTCTGTGTGTCTGAGCAGCTTCCCGGAGACCTCAACAAGATGCACCTTACAGACCACCCCCACAGCCAGGGGATGCATGTGCCGCCCAGCCAATCAGGATGCAGCATCGCCAGTGATTCGGGGAGCAGTAGCCTATCAGACATCTACCAGGTCTATACACACATTATGTAATTCACCATTCACCAACTGAGCTGATGTTGTAGGCAGGGTTTAAAATGATCATCCGCCAAATGCGGGTAGATTTTGTCATTAGTGGGGTAAGAATGCATATTTCAGCAGCCACGTTGGCGGGTTGTCACACGGAGTGTTTGGGAACGCTTAAGTTTGTTTTGCCCACATGTAGAAGTTGGTCGAATTGACAAGAAAGGCTAGAAAGTGTGACTTTGTCCTCGTGTTTCTTGGCCGGTTGCATCGTTTTGTTCACATTCTAGGTTGTTTTTCAATGTTATAGTGCTGAACAATTATCCGAAGTGTCAGTTATTTTTCTGACAATCACTTCAATTATTTGAATTCCGTTTCGTTCGTTTTTTTCTCTCCCTCTGAGCTTAATGCGCTGCATGAACTCTGCGATGTAGTAGGGAGTTGTAGTTTCCAACAGGCCAATGTTCTACATAGTTTAGCACACAAAACGTGATAGTTATCTACAATGACCATAATCCATTGCAGCCTACTTGTCCGGTCTGTGTTTCTTTTACGCCTGCTACTTAAGAGACAGAAGAACGCGCGATCAAGATGGGATACATAGAGAGCAGTTGCTTCGAGGTATCTCTACCTGAAAATACATGATCTAAGTGATTGATAGTTGGTATTCAGTAGTCATAAAAGTATGCCTTATTTACTTTGAACAACTACTAAAATAGTGATTTCTTTCAGACAGCAGCTCTGTAGAGATGAGACGACTTAGAATGAAATCATAAAGTCATCAAATAAAACAAATATACATAACAAATTCAATATTTAATTAAATAAAGTCATGTGAATAAATGATGGTTAGTAAGTGATAAGCAGTAATGGGCAGTCACTAACATCATGGGACTTGTATTCATTGTTTTATTCGGTGTTGTTACAGCATTCAACCCACATAATGCATTGTGAATGTAATGTTTCAACAACAACAAAAAAATATATAATAATTTCTTATTTAAAAATCAAAGTATAATCCAACGAAACGACCTCAAAAAGAATTAATCGCTCAGCACTACAATGTTAGTTTGTGTTGGCTGCAACTGTCTGCTGCTTGGAAGACATTGCAGTCCGATATTTTTTTCATCACAAGCTAGTGCCCAAGTTACCACGGTAACGGCCCGTTCCTTAAAGGGCCAGTTGACATTTTTTGTCTTGCCTAATGATTGTGCTTGATTGAGCATGGAACACGCCCAAAAACTTGAATTTACTCACTTTGTCGTTCTCCTAGATGTATTTGTGTGCTTCTACATTTCTACTTAGGAGCACATCATGTACTCCTTGTAGCAGGGCTCTTGATGTTCTGTTGTAGAACACGTGATGTTCTGTTGTAGAACACTTGATGTTCTGTTGTAGAACACTTGATGTTCTGTTGTAGAACACTTGATGTTCTGTTGTAGAACACTTGATGTTCTGTTGTAGAACACTTGATGTTCTGTTGTAGAACACTTGATGTTCTGTTGTAGGACTTGATGCTCAGTTGTAGGAGTATTTATCTGTTTTTATTATTGGATGTAAATGATTTATTTTAACATACATTGGTTTCAAAAAGTAAATGAAATGAAGCTATATACCCTGTTTACTTCTTACTAGTTATACGTTTCTTGTTTTTGAAACATTAGAAAGCATGCTCATCGTTATTTAAATTACATTTTTGGTGTAATTAAGGCTTGTAGAGTTTTTAATCTGAGTGGCTGGTGGACCCAAAAGTTAATTTCCCACCCTGGTTGTAGGCCTGTAACATCCCATTTCAAAAGCTTTTGAAGTTCCATTATTTTTAAGTAATGCTCCTAGCCTTTTTGTTCTCTCAATACTGTATGACTTTGAAGTCAGTCAATGCTTTCTTGGTGAATGTACTGGATCTGCATGTGAAGCAGGAAGGAAGAAAAGGTGTTGACTTTGCCATCTCAGAGGCTTCCCCAGCATGACTGACCCAGCTCTCCCCAAGCGCTCTCCCTAGCCCTCTTGTTGCCACTCCTCATCCCTCTCCCCACCCTTCCCCGGCTACCCCCTGCCTCTCCAGCTCAATGGCAGCGATGGTGGAAAGAACACGTCCTCTCCTCCTCTCCCTTCCGTCCAGGTTTGTTAATTATAGTGTGTGTTGGCTGGGCTTCCTGTGGTTCTGAGGGGCCCCTCTGTCCCTCCTGTAGCGCTGTGTGCTAAAGGTCAGAGCACACAGGACCCCGCCCTACTCCTACTGCATCATCATTGCTAACCCCACCCACCCTTACCTTTAACTCCAGTCCACCCCAACCCTCATCATTACATATACTTTTAACCCAGCCGTACCTCTACCCCACCTCTCCTCGCTCTCCTCTCTCTCTGGCGGATGTGATGGCTCTGGCTCAGTCTCCTGCACAAGCAGGAACTGATGTCCCTGTCAGTTTAGAGCTGCCCCGGTAACTGTTCTGAGACCTGCATGGGCCCAAACCCTCCCTCCCTCTCGCTTTCTGTCTCTGTGTGTGTCTCTCTCTCTCTCTCTCTCTCTCTCTCTGTTTCTCTCTTTCTGTTTCTGTCTCTTTCTCTCACTCTGTTTCTGTCTCTCTCTGGGTCTCTCTCTGGGTCTCTCTCGCTCTCCCTCCTCCTCCACATGCTGAAAGAACCGAGCTGCTCTAAAGTCTGACACCCAGACAAAAGCACAAGGGATCCAGAGATGAGGAGAGAGGCGAAGAGGACACTGATCCTCTCAGGGTTTCACACCGTCTGTACAGACAGTCTTTCTTTAGCCTAGTTCTTGTCTGCCTCTACTTGGCCATTGTAAACTCTTGTAAGGCAGTTGTAAGATCTCAAAAAACGGTGCGCTACCGTTTTTGTGCTTCTCAGGAAGCACTGTCTACCTTCAGTCAAACTGGGGGATATATGGATCGTTTTCAATAGGGCTACTTTGGTTGTAAGTAGATCATAGGAGGGCTTGACCCAGATAAAGACTTGAGTCGTGCACCCTCACCGTGCTGTCAATCATCCAACCTAGGACTGTGTTTAGACTCATACCTGGACCTTAACACTAGAACTGCTGGGCCTCGAGGGACCCCCCCCCCCTCCCTCCACCTTCAAGCTAATGAGCAGTCATTCAGTCAGCAATGTACTTGAATACGTTTCCTATATGCTATTGCTAAAATAATAATCTGGTAGTGTTTATGAAGGTTGAATGCAGGTGCAGGTTTTGTTTATTTCAAATAAGACATTAGTGTTTTCATTAGTTTATGTTACTGTAGGCTATATGTAAAAATGAGAACATCAGTAGCTTAAACGGAATTGTAAGCGCCAAGTGTGCTTGATTAAATTGTGGAAATCAGATCAAAAGTGTCTCTATGAACAGCGGTCCAAAATAGTGAGTTATTATCTGCTCATGCTACCAAGGTGTGCATTTTCACGCAATGGCATCAGCTGGATTTCATTTAGCAGTTAGGCCTTGACCTAAGAGTCGACACAAATCCCTGCCACTTTCAATGGCTTGAAAACACGCTTCCCACAAACACGTCGCTTGCAGGTGACACAAGTGTCTTGGGCTCTTAGTGCATCTGGCCACCTGGCACTGTCTCCTCCCCGGGAGCTTTGCGCGCAATTTGGCACGTGGAATCTTTGCTACTGCCTTGGCCCTCCACGTAGCCCGTGTGCCAAACTCTTGATGGGCAGGGTGTTGTCGATGCACTGCTTGGACAACACGTGTGCGTTGACAGCAGCCAAGTCGAGCAGCGACAGGCCAGCGGCGGGCGCCTTCCTTCTCGCCGTGTCGTCTGATCTTGAACGTCCACGCCAACCTATGGAACAGAATAGAGTAGAAATCATTAGGATTGTTTTCCCGTAGGAAAAACGGCACGTGTTATACAGAAGAGCATAAGGCGTTGCATAAATGTACTGTATCCTAGTTGATGGCAACTGTCCGGTGCGCGACTGTTTTCCGGTCGTTCCTCAGCACCGCTGTGGAGTACAGCGGCTGTGCAGGCGCCTTGTTTTGCGCAGAGGGAGAGGGAGCCCCCGTCTCGCTTTGTTCACGGTGCTTGTTTTATTTGCCAGCAACTTGTTCGCCGGTGACGGTGAAGTGAAGTTGTCGTCCGTGCTGACATGTCGCGATTCATTTCTTCCCCCACCGTCGGAGTCGCGTTCATCAGATCGTGTAGCAGCGCTGACGCAGCACGCGCATCCATTTGTCTTGGTCTTCTTGCCATTTGTAAATGATGCACGCTCTCACTGTGTACTCCAAGGAGGCCAGAGTAGACTTATGAGACTGCTTTGATTCAGTGAACTGATACAGGGTACAAACCATTTAGAGATTAGAATTAGAATGTACCAATACAATTGAATGGCCGCACTGTTCTTCAGTCACAATTGGTTAAATAATTATGCGTCGTTGGCTTCCCCTCGCTCATCAACTCACCCATTCTCCCCCATCATACTTTACTTGTTATATGCACAAAAGTTGTTTCGGTTAAGGTTCAGTTTTCGAGGCAATTATCAGGGTGATTATCAACTGGGCACTGTCGGGAGAAGGAGCGGAGCAGACCCTACTGTCGGGAGAAGGAGCGGAGCAGACCCTACTGTCGGGAGAAGGAGCGGAGCAGACCCTACTGTCGGGAGAAGGAGCGGAGCAGACCCTACTGTCGGGAGAAGGAGCGGAGCAGACCCTACTGTCGGGAGAAGGAGCGGAGCAGACCCTACTGTCGGGAGAAGGAGCGGAGCAGACCCTACTGTCGGGAGAAGGAGCGGAGCAGACCCTACTGTCGGGAGAAGGAGCGGAGCAGACCCTACTGTCGGGAGAAGGAGCGGAGCAGACCCTACTGTCGGGAGAAGGAGCGGAGCAGACCCTACTGTCGGGAGCGGAGCGGAGCAGACCCTACTGTCGGGAGAAGGAGCGGAGCAGACCCTACTGTCGGGAGAAGGAGCGGAGCAGACCCTACTGTCGGGAGAAGGAGCGGAGCAGACCCTACTGTCGGGAGAAGGAGCGGAGCAGACCCTACTGTCGGGAGAAGGAGCGGAGCAGACCCTACTGTCGGGAGAAGGAGCGGAGCAGACCATACTGTCGGGAGAAGGAGCGGAGCAGACCATACTGTCGGGAGAAGGAGCGGAGCAGACCATACTGTCGGGAGAAGGAGCGGAGCAGACCCTACTTTCGGGAGAAGGAGCGGAGCAGGCCCTACTGTCGGGAGTAGGAGCGGAGCAGACCCTACTGTCGGGAGAAGGAGCGGAGCAGATCCTACTGTCGGGAGAAGGAGCGGAGCAGATCCTACTGTCGGGAGAAGGAGCGGAGCAGATCCTACTGTCGGGAGAAGGAGCGGAGAAGATCCTACTGTCGGGAGAAGGAGCGGAGCAAACCCTGCTGTCGGGAGAAGGAGCGGAGCAGACCCTACTGTCGGGAGAAGGAGCGGAGCAGACCCTACTGTCGGGAGAAGGAGCGGAGCAGACCCTACTGTCGGGAGAAGGAGCGGAGCAGACCCTACTGTCGGGAGAAGGAGCGGAGCAGGCCCTACTGTCGGGAGAAGGAGCGGAGCAGATCCTACTGTCGGGAGAAGGAGCGGAGCAGATCCTACTGTCGGGAGAAGGAGCGGAGAAGATCCTACTGTCGGGAGAAGGAGCGGAGCAAACCCTACTGTCGGGAGAAGGAGCGGAGCAGACTCTACTGTCGGGAGAAGGAGCGGAGCAGACCCTACTGTCGGGAGAAGGAGCGGAGCAGACCCTACTGTCGGGAGAAGGAGCGGAGCAGACCATACTGTCGGGAGAAGGAGCGGAGCAGACCATACTGTCGGGAGAAGGAGCGGAGCAGACCCTACTGTCGGGAGAAGGAGCGGAGCAGACCCTACTGTCGGGAGAAGGAGCGGAGCAGACCCTACTGTCGGGAGAAGGAGCGGAACAGACCCTACTGTCGGGAGAAGGAGCGGAGCAGACCCTACTGTCGGGAGAAGGAGCGGAGCAGATCCTACTGTCGGGAGAAGGAGCGGAGAATATCCTACTGTCGGGAGAAGGAGCGGAGCAAACCCTACTGTCGGGAGAAGGAGCGGAGCAGATCCTACTATCGGGAGAAGGAGGGGCAGCGCAGGAAAAAATGCAATGCCCTTCTAAAACGGGGTTATAACTCCAGTTCTGCTTGTGATACTACGATTCTTACAACGGCAGTGTCTTATATAGACTTATTTAGACAAAGTAATGGATGGAGGGGGGAATGACTTTAAAAATGGCGGTGTAAAAAATGTATTGATGAGCAGTGAAAATGACTGCTTTAGCGGTTCTAGTGTTAAGGGAAGCTGTTGAGTTGAGCAGAGCAGCTAGGTGTAGTCTCTGTTACTGTCTCCTAGGGGGCAGACAGATGGCATGCAATATTGCTACAGTGACTGGAGAGCTAGTCTCCTAACCTGGGGTTGTGGGTTCAAATCCCAGTTGATCTGAAATGACCGTAGGCCTCAGAACCAGCTCCTTTCAACCCTCCCAACCATCTGGCCAAACAGCATGGAGAAAATGGGCAATATGAATAATTAGCGTATGCGTAATGCTTAGCGACGTGTTTGGCAATCTCTTGTTTTTTTGCACAGGGTGTCTGTTCTGACGTTATGTTTTTTGTTGTTGTGTAAGTTAAAACAATAACCATGGTTATGTCTGTCACCTCTGCAGGCCACGGAGAGCGAGATGGGTGACGTGGATCTGTCTGGGCTCCCGGAGGCAGCGGTGGACTCTGAGGAGGAGGAGGAAGAGGACGAAGACCTGGAGAGGACGTCGGACACCCTACTGGGTAGAGACCTTGTCCGGGAGTGTCTGGAGAAGGACCCCGTGGACCGCAACGATGACGACATCGGTGAGCTGCACGCCACACTCTCCACTGAATGCCCCCTTTTACTCATTCGCGGTCTCTCTCCCTCTCTCACACTTCCTCTCTCTCTCTCTCACTCACTCACTCACACTCTCTCTCACTCTCACTCACTCGGGGCCTTCCCTTTTTAATTTTTATGTTTGCGCGGGCAATCAGCTGGGCCACCTCATTAGCAGACCAGTCCAGGGGACCTCCTGGGGGAGGGGGAAAGCTGCATGGCCACACATCAGAGGACCCAGAGAGAGGCCTTCCTGGGAGGCTGTGGGATGCATGGGTTGAAAGTCTCCTTTGCTGTTGGCTTGTTAGGCAGTAGGCACATATCTTCTCTCCATTTCTTACTCTCTCTCTGGGGATTTTTCTGCCATTGAAATCATTGGGCGGGCCGCCTAAGCGTTTTTTTCAGGTCGCCTAAAAAGGTGATGGAAACTTAAAGACCAAAACCAGATATAAAGTATGTAGAAATGATAACGGGCCTACAATGTTTTGTATGTCATCTTTGAGAACTAACAATCACCAAAATAAAAGTTAGACAGTCAGGGAGAAATGAAAATTCCCAAGACAATGAACTTAGCAGTATAGATTTTGTTATTGTGTTTGAGCAAAAGAGCACAGCATTAGCCATGGCCAAATTAGCTTTAGAACGGCAACGTTTTCTCACCGCTGCATGGAGAAATTGGTAGAATTGCAGGAAATTGGCTTAAATGCAAAAAAATACAAATCTACACCGCCACGATGGGGGGGGGGGGCCTCTAGAATGTTCTCTCAAATTCAGCTGCGCCGACCGAGCACCCTGCCACGCCGCTAAGCCCATTTTTGACCCTGCTCTCTCCTCTCATGTTCTCTCCCCCCCCCCCCCTCCCCCATCCAGAACAACTGTTGGAGTTCATGCACCAGCTGCCAGCCTTTGCCAACATGACCATGTCGGTCCGGCGGGACCTGTGTACTGTCATGGTGTTTGAGGTGGTGGAGCAGGCGGGGACCACGATCCTAAAGGACAAACAGGAGGTACGGGGCCATAGACAGAACACACACCTCCCCGATCAACCACTCCACCTCACTACAGCTGGGAGTTTTCCCTGACCATGTGACGTTTACCGGGGTTGAAGTTATACGGGCTGTAGCTAGGGCCCAGAGTTTTCCCTGGTCTGGTTACGTGGTAACGTTATTCCGGCCTATGACAGCAGCCACCAGTGATCACAACCGCATCTCGAAAGCACCACGTTTCACCCTGTAGTCACAAGGTTTCATCTCCCAGTGAATGGGATGTACAGTATGTAGCAGAGCAGCAGCCTTCAGTCATTTAACCAGACTTACAGAACGAATGAATGACGCTACATCCCGGGGAAAAAGGGAATCGTTCACGGCTGTCTGCAAAAGGCGGTGCCCAGCCGACAGCATAGTATATTACATTGAATGGCCTCACCGCTTACTTTAGCACAAGTGGATGGGATCTGCGTTATTAAAGTGAGGCAGCAGGTGTCTATATATATATATATATATACACACACACACACACACACACACACACACACACACACACACACACACACACACACACACACACACACACACGCGCATGTGTGTAAAGCAGGGGACAGCTACACGAGGTATGTGAGTTCAGTATGATAGACAGGTTGGCGATGCTAGGTTTCCTAGACCCGCTGCCTGGCCTGGTCCGCTGTGGGCTGGTGTGAAGATCAAGGGGGAATCAGTCAGCCATCACTGCACTGCAGGATCCTTAACGCTGCTACGAGACAATGAGGGGGAGAGGAAATAAATACTAGAGGGAGGGTGGGGGGGGGAAAGGTCAAGGCAGCTCATCACATTTCCTCCGTCTCCGTCCTTCACAATGCTTCCCTGTGATAGCGCTCTGCCTGTCTGCGTTCCGCTTTTAAAAAGCCGTCATCGCCTTCATGGTTGAAAAAGCCATGTTCAGCCGTCTCAGAGTTACTGTGGACATAAGCTAGATGTTCCTCTCTTAGACGAGCACTTCCCCGCCTGCAGAGTTCTGCACACACACACCTCACCCTTAGTCTGCAGTCTGATATGGGACTCCGGTGTCTTCTGTTCCACGCACGTTCGTGCCGAGATTCACAAGGTTGGAAAACACACTTTCGCTTTTGGAGAACGTCTTCGGTTCGCTCAAGCTCTGTATACCACATCCAGAGACACATGATAATACCAGGCAACAATGATTACTTTGAGTGAAGGTACATAAAAGCGTCTGCTCTATTATGAGGTTCAGCCAGTCAGTCAGTCATCCTGTCAGCCAGTCAGTCAGTCCCTGTTTTAGTGATGGTGTTTGGCACTGCTGCTGTCATCACTGTGCCCCCCCCCCCCTCCCTCCCAGCTGGACCTGTGGTATGTGATCCTGAACGGGGCGGTGGAGATCAGCCACCCAGACAGCCGCATGGAGACCCTCTGCATGGGCAACAGCTTCGGCATCTCCCCCTCCCTGGACAAGCAGTACATGAGCGGAGTGGTGCGCACCAAGGGGGACGACTGCCAGGTGAGTTGCTCTTCTCTCACAGAGATATTTGGACTCCTAGCGTCTGGACTCCTAGGCCTGAGTCTCAAATCGCACCCTATTTCCTGTATAGTGCACTACGGGCCCTGGGACCCTAATGGATCCTGCTCAAAAGCAGTACACTATATCGTGATTAGGGTTGCGGTTTGGGGGCGCTGACTTTCATTTCACTGTGAATGGTCGAGGCGGCCCGCTCGACCTCTTGTCAGACTGATAACTCCATTATACTGAGCAAGGAGCAGCCTCATCGAGAAATGAAATGGGAACTTTTCATTCCCTTTTGACAATAGGGTATGATGATTAAGAAGGCGGTGTTCTTGTATTCCTTGCGAATACAGAGATGGGTGGTATAAACGTAGTGTTGGGATCTATGGTGTAAATGTAAGTGATGCTACAGAGGTTTTGTATCATTTCAGCCAGTAGTTTTCAAAGTAGCACCCAAGAGCCAAAATGGGTCCCCTGCAATTGAGCACAATTGTGTACGACGTATTCCATTTCTATGATACGTCACGTCCTGCAATAGAAATATTACAATCTGCAATTCATATGATATGTTAGGAAATTCCAATTCGTAAGTGCTTAAGATAGTGTTTAATCTCTTTTAAAACGGTGTTGACTTTCACAAGCAAAAGGAGGGCTAGGTTGAAGAGCTGTTGCTTAGTCATACAGAAGGGGAACCAGGTCTTAATATAGAGATGGGAGACAGCAGTTGTAAAAGTAGCCTGCCGCTCGAGAAGTGGTTTGAGCTACTCTCTCCGTCACTACCCAGTTTCTACACGAACAATGTCTAGTTCCGTGAAGAGCTCTTTCACCAGAAGCGTTGTTTTCTGTCACTGTTTCACACCCGGAACGACAGCTCAGTGAGACGGCCGCAGGCAGAAAGGTGAACGCCAGCCAGGGGTGTGTAGCTTGACCTTTCAGCCAGGTGAATGTTAGCTAGGGGAGAGTAGCAGGACCAAGATAGTAAACACTAGCCGCAGTATGCTATCATAGATGGACCAGTTGCCAAGGGAGTGGAGCTAGTCTGTTCGCTTGTAGACTAGCATTGCTGGACCAGTAGCACTAGCCACCAGTCATCCATCCCTGCCATGCCTCTCTCCTGCTCCCGGGGTTCTTCCGTGTTACTGTTTGAGTACCCAGCTCTAGTGCTGAGCACCAGGCTCCTGTACTATAAGTTCACCCGCTGTCCCCATGTCATTGTGGACCAGTTTGTGTGCATCGCCCAAGAGGACTACTGGCGGATCCTCAACCATGTGGAGAAGAACACACACAAGGTGGAGGAGGAGGGAGAGATCGTCATGGTGAAGGAACATCGCGAGCTGGACCGCAGCGGCACCAGGAAGGGACACATCGTCATCAAGGTGAGGAACAAAATATAAGAGTTAAAAGGCCTTTTTCCCGGACACAGATTAGGCAATCCCTAGTCCTGAATGATGATCCCCCCCCCCCCCCCCCCATTGAGTTTACATGTCAGTCTAGGTTTAGGGTGTAATCTGTCTGAGAAATCGTCTTAAAATGTTCATAATTGGCTTTGTTTGAATGTATGCAGAGACTACCTACCTGTGACTGCCACCGTGTTCTGCTGTCGCTCCTGTAGACGCTATTGTTTTTGCGTGCGGCCTATTGTCCAGCCCCTTAATCGGTCTCCAAGACTCCGTAAACAGCCAGCTATTGATCTACTGATGGACTAGACTGCTTTCCTTGTCTTCATCTCCTAAGACTCCTTCATTCCCCCAAACACATACAGTACAGATGGGTGGCTGATCTGATCCTCACTTCTATATTCTCGTCTTTCAATCATTTGAAAACGGCTCACTTTAATTACTATTGCCCTAAAAACACACTCGGTTTCCGTGGCGATCTCTTCTTGTCAGGTGACTGCTCACACAAGGTTTGCTTTGAAGTGCTATCCTTTCACCCAATTCCATTTTTTCTTAAAGTATATCCAAAATGACTTTGATCTCCTTGGTGAAAATACTGTCTTAATTGCTGCCGAGGGGACTTATAAAGTTGTATTGGATTGAATTGAGAGTTGGAATGCAGTCGTGATTTAATGTGTGTCTGTCCACTCAGGGCACCCCAGAGCGTTTGATATTGCACCTGGTGGAGGAGCCATCGGTGGTCGACCCCACCTACATCGAAGACTTCCTCCTCACCTACCGCACCTTCCTCTCCAGCCCCATGGAAGTCGGCAAGAAGCTGCTCGAGTGGTTCAAAGTCGACAGCCTCAGAGACACGGTGTGTACAGTACTGTGTGTGCGTGTGAGCGTGTACATGTGTGTGTGTTGTGCCTCCTTCCTTATGTGAAGGCGTGGGTATACTACACAGTAATCAATACAACTTGTGCCAGGTCAGCGTTCTTGGTTGTACGGGGGATTTGTCCCGTCCAGATACTCTCATAGTGCATAAATGATTTAACATAAGATTAGTCTTGTGCTGTCAATAGTCTGTATTGGCATGTAATTTGTCGTGTAATCATTCTTCCTCTTAAAGGGGCCCTTCCCTTCAAAGAGAGAGTCGCTGTTTGTAGCTCTGTCTGCGGTGTGGTTGCTTCATTGTGTGCGAAGATGACCTTTGCTTAGATTGGAACAATGCTACTCTTATTTTTTTTTCAGCCACTGCATATTTCCGAACTCTTGCAGTTCTCTATGACCCCTTGACTTATTCCAAAAATGTTTGTGTTACAGCCTGAATTCAAAATAGATGTCATGTCTTTTTTTCTCTCACCCATCTACACACAAATACCCCATAATGACAAAGTGAAAACATGTTTTTTGAAATGTTTGCAAGTTTAGTGAAAATTAAATGCAGATATATCTACTATTCATTCCCCTGTGTGTTAGTACTTTGTAGAAGCGCATTTGGCGGTGATTACAGCTTTGAGTCGTCTTGGGTATGTCTGTATCAGCTTTGCACATCTGGATTTGTGGATTTTCTCCCGTTCTTCCTTTCAGATTTTCTCAAACTCTGTTAAGTTAGATGGGGAGTGGCAGTTAACAGCAATCTTCAAGTCTTTTCACAGATTTTCAATGGGATTAAAGTCTGGGCTTTGGCTGGACCACTCAAGGACTTTCACATTCTTGTTCTGAAGCCATTACAGCATTGCTTTGTATCTATGCTTACGGTCATTGTCTTGTTAGAATCTTCGCCCCAGTCTAAGGTTGTTTGCTCTCTGAAGCAGATTCTCATCCAGGATTGACCTGTATTTGGCTCCGTTCATTGTTCCCCCTATCCTTACCAGTCTCCCAGTCCTTGCCGCTGAAATGCATCCCCATAACATGATGCTGCCACCGCCATGCTTCACGGTGGGGATGGTGTTAGATGTGTGATGAGCTGTGCCTGGTTTTCTGCGTTCAGGCCAAAGATTTTGTTTTATCAGACCACAGAATGTTTTGCCGTATGATCTCAGTCTTTCACGTGCCTTTTTACAAACGGTGCCTTTTTCTCAGGAGTGGCTTCCATCTGGCCACATTCCCATAAAACCCAGTTTGGTGAAGTGCTGGAGAGGATCTCCCATCTCAGTCAAGGAACTCTGTAGTTCTGTCAGAGTGGTCATTTGATTCTTGGTTACCTCCTTGACCAAGGTCCTTCTTTCCCAGTTGCTAAATTTGGTCAGACGGCCAGCTCTAGGCAGAGTCTGTGTAGTTCCATATTTTTTCCACTTCCCAATGATGGAGACCACTGGGCTCTTGGAAACTTTCAACACTAGAAATGTTTTCATACCCTTTCCCACAATTCTATCTCGGAGATCTATGGACAGTTCCTCGGACTTCATGGTATAGATTCTTCTCTGGCATGCACTGTCAGCTGTAGGATCTTATATAGACATGTGTTTTTCTTTCTAATCAAGTTGCCGTGAAATCTCACGCACGATCAAAATAAATTCTGTGCACCCGAGCTCGATTTGGAGTAGCATAGTAGAAATGGATGTGAAAACTTAAATGTAAGTGAAATCGTTCTGTATTTAATTTTCAATACATTTGCTAATATTTCTAGAAACGTGTTTTCACTTTGTCATTATGGAGTATTGTGTGTAGATTGGTGAGTGAAACATATATTTAACCCATTTTGAATTCGGGCTGTAACACAACAAAGTGTGGAATAAGTCAAGAGGTATCTTTAGCCTCTGCTAAAATTGAATGTTTCAAGTTTGGAGTTTGCTGCTTTTCAGAAAATATACAGGATTCTCTATGAATTTTGTTGACTAAGCTTTGACAGCCTTGTTTCGCTGTGCAGGTGACACGCATAGTGTTGTTATGGGTGAACAACCATTTCAACGACTTTGAAGGTGACCCAGCCATGACAAGGTTCCTTGAAGACTTTGAGAAGCTGCTGGAAACCACAGTAAGATCACCTTTCCCATATTGTGTCTATACTTAACGGTGCGTCCCAAATGGCACTCTATTCCCTATAGTGCACTACTATTGGCCAAAGCACTATTGAGCCCTGGTCAAAAGTAGTGCACTATATAATGAATAGGTGTTCACACCGTCACTGAACTAAAGCCTCACACCTTCAGCTTCACTCTGTGGTCAGACAGACGTACGGAGCTTCTGTCTGTGGGTGTAACAACTCTGCGGTTGAGCCAGATGTGTTAGCTGTTAGCCCAGATCAGTTGAGTGAGTGAGTGAGTGAGTAGGTGTTGAAGCCTGTTCTGTTCCTTTTAGAAAATGAAGGGTCACCTGAGGCTACTGAACATAGCGTGTGCAGCCAAGGCCAAGTGGAGGCAGATCACTCTGCAGAAACCGTCCAGAGAGTCCCCGCTCTACTTCAGCCTGCATGGGGGCAGCGAGAGGGGCTTCGGCATCTTCGTGGAGTCGGTGGAGGGGGGCAGCAAGGCCGCGGAGGCTGGACTCAAACGGGGAGACCAGGTAGGGGAAGTGTTTACTCGTGTTGTAATGTTTTTATGTTGTACTTTTAATATTCAAAGAAAACGGTGTTGCTTTTGCTTTTTGAAGTCCATGTTTTTTTCTTCCATTTCATACGGTTTAGATTGCTGTTCAGATGCCCTTTGTGGGTGTAGTTTCAGTAACAAGTGCAGTTGACTCGAAGCTCTCTTGTGTTTTCCTCGGTCAGATAATGGAGATCAATGGTCAGAACTTTGAGAACATCTCCTACGTCAAAGCTATGGACTTCCTGAGGAACAACACACACCTCTCCCTCACAGTCAAGACCAACATCTTCGGTTAGTACAATCTGCCCTCTTACCATAACTAGGATTATTTCATTAACGATGCAGGACCATCTGCAATTAAAATGCCAGATGTCAACAGTAGTCTGTACCTGGGTCTGTGTCTGTGTCTGTATCTGTGGCCGGTCGTGTGTTGGGTTGCAAAATGCTTGTAACTTTCTCAAGTTTCCCAAGTCTTCCAACCGTACTTTCTGGAAAACCTGGGAATTTGGCAAACGTTACCAGGATTTTACAACCCTAGTTCTGTGACCTGCGTCTTGCCATTCACCCACTAACCCTCCTCTCCTCTCCCCAGTGTTCAAAGAGCTGCTGAGCCGGATCGTTCACGAGAAGAAGAATGGCGTTCCGCACATCCCCAAGATCCAGGAGAAGAAGGGCAACCGCTTCTCCATCCCTGACCTGCCTGGAGACATGGAGTTCCCCACAGACCACAAGGCCACCAAGAAGATGAAGGCCAACACTGTTTCTGGGGGACGGAACAAGATCAGGAAGATGCTAGAGAAGACCCGCTTCAGCATCCTACCACCTAAACCCTTCAGGTAGGAGAGTATTGTGTTGTATTTGTTTGTATTCACTGGGCTTTAAGGTAAAAGGGAGTCATCGTCATCATCCTCGATTTCGCTCCATATCAGCGACAGCTGGACCATTTTCATTCGCTCTACCCTTAAAAGCTTTTAAAGTTATTGTAGATTAAAGGAAAAGCTTTTTTGGGGAGGGTCTGTTCTTTGAAAACATAAACATGAAATATTAGTCCTTCATACCTTCCATTGGACTCATTATGATCCGTACTGTTTCAGTGCAGGGTGAGAACGAAACTGTGTTACTTGCCCAGGGAGACGTTGGCAACGCTCTCACGTAAAGTTCTGCCTTTCCCCTCGACGCACGCTCTGCTCCGTCAGCTCTAGTGTAATCAACCTGCATTTCATTTAATTTAGTGTCATTGAGCCGTTGATCTGCCATAGCCAACCAACAACTGTATCTAAATCACATTGCTTTCATTCATGTTTCATTCCATTTACTCTGCGAGGACTTAGAGAGAGTGGAAATGAGAGACTGATTGGGGAGCATCACGCTTCTTTAGTAGTCTATCTATTATAGACCAATAATGTGATAGAACGTGGTAGTAGCGCACCGCGGCGGATGCTAGTAGCTAGCGATTACGGTACACGTCATCAACAGCTTTGTGTGTGGTTGTTCTTCGTGCTGGGGTAATGAAGTCAGTGTATGATTTAAGACGTCAGTCACTTCTGATGCTTGGCCTTATGCTGTCAACTCATTGGGCTGCTGATGTGATGGAACATGTCCTCTTCTCTCTACTTAGGCTGTGTCCCAAACGGCACCCTATTCCGTGCGTTTTGTTTTGACCCGGGCCCATAGGGGAATGGTGAACCGTTTGGGACCCAGGCGTAGTGTAATAAACAGTGGTGAAGACCGTACAAAGGGCAAGCACAGGTCTCCAACTTTATTCCACTTGTGTGATACTTGAGTCATGTGCCTTTTCTGATGGCGATGGTAGCAGGAGGATGGACAGGTCAGGGAAGGTAGCCTAGTGGCGGCAGGTAGCCTAGTGGTTAGAGCGTTGGACTAGTAACCGGGAAGGTTACAAGATCGAATCCCCGAGCTGACGAGGTATAAAAATCTGTCGTTCTGCCCCTGAACAAGGCAGTTAACCCACTGTTCCTAGGCCGTCGTTGAAAATAAGAATTTGTTCTTTACTGACTTGCCTAGTTAAATGAAGGTAAAATAAATATATATAAAAAAAATAATAATGTAGGCTACTCCCTGCAGTATTCTACAGTAGGCAAGTCACATGACTGCCTGGCTTTGCTGCTGGGTCATATATTGATCAACCAGTTGATTTACTGGGATTCCATTGGCAGCCAATAGACTAGGTAGTTTGAGCTGGACATGAATGGTGGGGATTTGACGAGACGACTGCAAGGGATAGCCAGGGTATGTATCATCTAACCTCTTAAACTCTCATTCTTATACTCATTATCTGTGTTTAAAAGTGTATAAGTAGATATATCAGCCATTTGTCAAAAGCAGGCTGTCCTGTGGGTTTCCTGATGTAAATGTGCACTGAGTGTACAAAACATTTACGATATAATATTGAGTTGCACCCTATTTTACCCTCAGAACAGCCTCAATTCGTCTGAGCATGGACAAGGTGTCAAAAGCGTTCCACAGGGATGCTGGCCCATGTTGACTCCAATGCTTCCCACAGTTGTGTCAGGTTGGCTGGGTGTCCTTTGGGTGGCGGACCATTCTTGATACACACGGGAAACTGTTGAGCGTGAATAACCCAGCAGCGTTGCAGTTCTTGACACTTAAACTGGTGCGCCTGCCACCTACTGCCATACCCCGTTCAAAGGCACTTCAATCTTTTGTCTTGCTCATTCACCCTCTGAATGGCACACTTCCACAATCCATGTCTCAATTGTCTCGAGGCTTACAAATTCTTCTTTAACTTGTCTCCTCCCCTTCATCTACACTGATTGAAGTGGATTTAGCAGGTCACATCAATAAGGGAACATTGCTTTCACCTGGATTCACCTGGTCATTCTATGTTTTGTACACTCAGTGTATATTGGATGTGTAAATGTATATTCAATACTTTTAGTATATCTGATTAGTGTGAGGTTATCAGTTAGGTCAATGATGATTGGTTCAACTAAATAAGGAAACAATCGTTTTTCACTACTTTTGTGTCCGTGTGTGTGTTTGACTGAGATGTGTGTAGGTACATCACAGGAGGTTGGTGGCACCTTAATTGGCAGGAGGATGGACTCGTGGTAACGGCTGGAGCGGAATCCGTGGAATGGTATCAAGCACCTGGTTTGCTGCCATTCCCTTTGCTCTGTTCCAGCCGTTATTATGAGCCGTCCTCCCCTCCGCAGCCTCCACTGAGGTACATTTACTGTCTGTCTGTCTGTCTGTCTCTCTCTGTCTGTCTCTGTCTGTCTGTCTGTCTCTGTCTGTCTCTGTCTGTCTGTCTCTGTCTCTCTGTCTGTCTCTCTGTCTGTCTCTCTGTCTGTCTCTCTGTCTGTCTGTCTCTGTCTGTCTCTGTCTGTCTCTGTCTGTCTGTCTGTCTGTCTCTCTGTCTCTGTCTGTTTCTGTCTGTCTGTCTCTCTGTCTGTCTCTCTGTCTGTCTCTCTGTCTGTCTCTCTGTCTGTCTGTCTGTCTGTCTCTGTCTGTCTCTGTCTGTCTGTCTGTCTGTCTGTCTGTCTGTCTGTCTGTCTGTCTGTCTGTCTGTCTGTCTGTCTGTCTGTCTGTCTGTCTAACGTGCAGTGTCTGGATACTGTGGCCTTGCCCGTCGTCTCATTATCTGCCTGTCTGTGTTGTTGCTGCTCAGTGCTAACATGCCGCTGGCACACTGTACTGCAGCCTTGTTGTTCTGTTGTTCTCATGCTCTTCACTGTCCTCTGTTCCTCCTCTAACTGCCTCACCTGCACAGGGGACTCTTTGGGTAAGACACTTGTTGTGTAATTTAGTTCCCTCATTCACTGGCAATGTGGAGAAAACGCAGTATGTGTTCCAAATGGGACCCTTTTCCCTATATGGGCCCTGGGCATTCAGTGCACTACGTAGGGCATAGGGTGCCATATCTGACGCGGGCGCACATAGTCATTGTAGGCAGGGAGGAATTCAGCAATGACCTTTTTAACGGAAAGCCCGGAGGACTGCATTGGGATCTTCATGCGGAGAAAAAATCCTTCCGAATCTCTGCACGCATTCCTGATGCTACCGAGGCAGATTCAAGCGCTCCGTGAAACGTGTAGACGTTCTCTGCTGTTCCTACCGTACCAGTTTATTCCCCTCTGTAGCATTCTCTGCAGCTTCACGGTCGGTTAGAGTAGAGCTTGAGAATGCGGTGAAGTATTGTGTCGAGTTCAGGGTGATGCGATTCTACACTCGTTTGTGCCTCCATGTGCAGCTTTCTTCTCATCTGTCGGCTTCACATCCCATAGTGCTTCATGCATGCAACACACCGTAGTATTAAGGACATGGCATGTATGAATTTGATTGGGATTGGAGTGTAACATAAGGTGCTTGCCTATAATAGTATTCTGAAAAGTGCTCACGTACCTAACCTAGGCGTAATGTAGACATCTGAATCACCTTGGGCCGTGTAGCGCTAAGACTGAGTTTTGAGGTATGAGGAAGTAGAGTTTAAACGTTTGGTTGAATCACAAGTTACTGAGGAATGTGATTGGCATTAGGACTTTCTGCGGTAGTACATATGATAGATTCCTATCTGTGACGCGTGTATGTTTCTGTGTGTCTATGTCGGTAAGTTGTTATGTCTGATATGTGTTGTCTTGGTTTTATGGTGTGTCTATGTCGGTAAGTTGTTATGTCTGATATGTGTTGTCTTGGTTTTATGGTGTGTCTATGTCGGTAAGTTGTTATGTCTGATATGTGTTGTCTTGGTTTTATGGTGTGTCTATGTCGGTAAGTTGTTATGTGCGCTCTGCTAACCGCGCTAGCCTGGTCCCTGGTCTCTTTGTACTGTCTTGTCAAGCCCTATGGTCATCGTCACGCCAAACCATTGGAGTCGGCAAGACCGCACAAAAGGATCTGGGACCAGCAGGCTATGTTGGTCCCGTATCAGTCTGTGTTTGTCATTTGGGGGAGGAGGGGCCTTGGAAGTGTCAATCAGTTAGTCCACCTGTGTGTGGACCAGCATCCCAAAATCTAAAACGGACCTTTACCTTAACCATAAGCCAAATTCTTACTGACCGTAACCTAATTTTAACCAATTCGGGAAATTAGGCCTAGGCTGAAGTATCGCTTTACACGTCAGCCACGTCCCCTTCCGTCTCCAGCAGCTGTGAGGGCCGTTTAGTACGGACACAGTCAATTAGAGCTATAGCCTGGAGGCCTGATGATGGTGTGTTGGTGTTCTGACACTGTCAGGGGAGTGGCATCCAGCCACAAAGACACCACCGCATCCCCCCCATCGTAATGAGACCATTCGTCAAAAGGATTCTATTTGCATATCAGACCCTTTTAATGCTGATGTCTCTCTCTGTCCCTGTTTACCCTCGAGAGTTGACTCTAGACATACTCACCGAGAGGCAGGCCAGGCAAGCAGACCTCTCATCCCAGACCCATTGAAATGTCTGTCTTAGATTGAATGTCACGCATAAAGGTTGTTTTTTCTCGGTGTCTGTACAAAGGCTCCTCATCCTTGCCATCAATCATGCATAGTGTTTGTTTGGGTGTCTGTGCGTGTCTTGTTGATGTGTGTATGTGTGCTCACTGGGCTGTCACCATCATTCCTGGGCCCGGTTTGTGTTGGGTTTCGGTGCGCCCTGCTCGTCAGCCGCATCATTC
Organism: Salvelinus alpinus; assembly: GCF_045679555.1. Taxonomy (NCBI): domain Eukaryota; kingdom Metazoa; phylum Chordata; class Actinopteri; order Salmoniformes; family Salmonidae; genus Salvelinus; species Salvelinus alpinus. The sequence continues at coordinate 69,233,589 of NC_092086.1, forward strand.
ATGTGATCTTTCATGGATGGATCTTTGCCAACCCCTTGAGTATCCATCACTACCTATGAAAGGATTGCTGTGATTGCGGTGCGCTGTAGAGCTATCAAGAAGACCAGGAATGCTTCTTTTAACTGTTTATTTGAATGTGGCGTGATTGAATATGGCTCCGGGGCCAGGAGTTCCTGACTAGGGGAAACTCGAGCCCATTATCGTAAGTGATCTGACATCCCCTCTCATCTCCCTCTCTCTGTCTCTCTTGTGCCACAGTGATGGTGGCGTGGGTCAGTCTCAGGATGACAGCATCGTGGGCACTAAGCAGTGCAGGCACAGCGTGGCCATCATGCCCATCCCTGGCAGCCTCTCATCCAGCAGCCCTGACCTGCTGCAGCCAGCCACTAATGTGTTGGACTTCTCCAATCCAGCAGGTGAAAGACGTGCGCGCACACACACACACACACACACACACACACACACACACACACACACACACACACACACACACACACACACTATTTTCTTGGTTAAATAAGGGTGAGATAAAAACACAGAGGCAGAAGCACTCACTGGCGCTAGGCCAACATCTGACCATTCACTCTCGTGCTCGCCACACGGCGATCACTGCTTGGTAGTGAAGACTGCGCACTACTCCACTGAGACAATTACCAACTGAAGATGGGCGCACTTTACACAAGTGTTTATCTTGTTCATTTTTCAAGCGCGTGGCCCTCTTCAGACCCGGTTATGTTGGCAATAGGCGTAACAGTGGAGCTGTGCGGTGGGAAAACAGCAGTAATTACTCAGGGAGGAATACTTCTCACAGAGAGTGAAAGCACTTCCTGCTTGGAGAAACTCCTCACACTGCTCTGCCCCGCAGGCCCTCGGGTTAATCACAGAATTGATCATTATGAGCACGCCACACACATATAGACACATAGACACACACACACACACTGGTGTTCCGTTTCTCCTCTGTGTCTCAAGCATTTCCATTTCAAGAGCTCGGACATGAAACCAAATTAGAGCCATATGAAAGGGATTAAACGCTGACAGATTTCAGAGCCCATAATTATTGAAACAACTAAGCGGCCTCCCCGAGGAGAGAGGGGAGTGGCGGGGGGAATATGCTTTTGATTTATCCTCCCAATCATTTGTCATTCAGCGCAGCCCGCAGTCAGAGGGTCCAGTCTGCAGCCCCAATATATCACGCACGCCTGTAAAGGACTGCCCCCCCCCCCCCCCCCCCTTCCGCCAAGCCCACTGAGATAGGAGATGAATCATCTTCTATTAGTGCCATTTCTCTTCTCCACCGACCGCGCTCTGGCTCTTTCACTGTGACTGACGGGTAGGTAGGGGGGGGGATGTTCAGCGACAAGTGCAGACCCCCCCACCACCCCAGTAGACCCCCCCAACCACTCATTTCAAAGCGGCCCTCTCAGTGTGGGGAGTAATCCCTCACAAATCCTGGCCTCAAATTAGATTAAGGGGGGGATCAGAGAAACTGGAGTTTGGAGTTAAGTACGGTGTTATTCATCTAGGCCTTTGATTGGGTGTAAGAAGGCGTGTGTGTGTGTGTGTGTGTGTGTGTGTGTGTGTGTGTGTGTGTGTGTGTGTGTGTGTGTGTGTGTGTGTGTGTGTGTGTGTGTGTGTGTGTGTGTGTGTGTGTGTGTGTGTGTGTGTGTGTGTGTGTGTGTGTGTGTGTGTGTGTGTGTGTGTGTCACTGCGGCAGACTCAGATCCCAGCTCTCTGTCCCACACACACTGTGCCTTCCCTCTCTCCATTACACTGATCTGATTATAAACAGATGCTTTAGTGAAAGTCCCTCTGCCCCGCTGACGTTCTCCGTCCTCCCACAACGGGAAAGCTGTCGTTCAAAGTCCTCTCTTTCTCTTCCATGTTTCCAACCACTGTTCACTCCCTCCCTCTCTCTCTCTCTCTCTTTCCTCTGTCTGCTTCCCCAGCCGTGGGCTTCTACTGTAAGTATCTACGTGCTCTCTTCCCAGTCTCAGTGGACGACCGGGGCTGTGTTCGTTTTGGCAACATTCAGTTTATGCTTCCAAGTTTCCCCTCCCGTCATTTTTTCCCCTCTTCATTCATGAGCTTTCGAGTTCCTTCTCTCTCTGTGTCATACGTCATGGACCCCAGTCTAAGTTGGGCTCTGCGTGGAGGTCTTGGGCCTCGTTCCAAATAGCACACTGTTCCCTTACATAGTGCGCTACATTTGAAAAGAGACCTATGGGACCTGGTCAAATGTAGTGCAACTAATTGGGACCTATCCTTCGCGATGGCTGAATGTGTTTGACTATTTTTATGTTAAAGGAGCTTTGTGTTAAAGTGCCCTGTGCGTCTGGCCCTGTGCGTCTGGCCCTGTGCTTTCCTCCCAGCTCTGTTGCTCCTCCCCTGTCTGCTAATGCTGCTTTAGGTGGGATTTAAATCTCGTGGTTCTGTGACAGAGGGAACAGGAAAAAGGCTTAGCAGGCAGGCCTAGGGGGGCGTTAGCTGTTGGGGGGGGTGGTAGGAACCCTAATAGCGTTGCGTCAGCAGAAACTTCCGAAGATCACCGCCCAAGAGCCAGGAGTCTTTTCTCAGTGGAAAACGGGCTTTTCCTGTGTGGCCGCCATCTTTCTCACGATACAATAAATAATTGGTTTTGTAAATCGTTTTCATTCGTTTAGGGCGGCATTAGTCCTGTCAAGGAGGTGTCTAGATAATTATTAGATATGATTGGAGGGTATATGATTGCTCTAGTCTAGACCCTCGGCACAAATCGCCCCTCACTTTTAGTTTAAGTAGGTTGAAATGGTTGATTATGGCTTAGCCACTGCACTGTATTTAGACTCATCTGCAGCAGTGTTATTGGTGTGGCTCAGTGATTTGTTTCTGCCCGATCTTGCTGCTGTAATGGGAATAATGAATGGGGTTTCTAGTTATGGGCTCAGCCATAGTGAGAGACGAGGCCAGAGAGGAGCACATAGCTTCCATAATGGCTGTGGCCTCACAGTCCGTTGAGCACGCTTCACTCTACTCCCTGGGAAACACGGAGGGAGCAGTGGCGTGTTCAATACGGTCATCTGTCAGCCAAGCCCATTCCCCCTTTTATTTATGTTTTCCTCTTGAAGTCATTAGGCTCCCTGCATGACTGCTCCCAGGCACGCGATCCCTCTCCGCCCCCCCCGTCCTCACTCCCTCCAATGTCATACCTTTATCCACGCTCTTCCCCTCCACCCATACCGCTTAGCGTCCTCCGCTATTCATGTCTCGTTGTTTTACCCTGCTGATGTGTGTGTAATGGACCACAAGCACTTTCATGTGCAAGCAGAGAAAGTCTGAAGTGCTTCTTCCCTTTGGCATATTGGGAAATGCATCTCGCGTGCGTATCCTTTAGCCACGAGGGCGGTTTGCTTCCTTATTTTTAACTTTTGGGTTACCATGGAAATTGTAAACTTTTTTTGTTGTTGCTGGAGACTTTTATTTTGGGTCACTATATTTACGCTTCTGTATGAAAGAGGACTGCGTCCCAAATGGTACCCTGTTTCCTATATTATAGTGCACTACTTTTTGACCAGAGCTCTTTGGGTCCTGGTCAAAAAGGAGTGCGCTCTGTAGGGAATAGGGTGCCGTTTGGGACGCATCCGGTGCATTCTGGTATTCCGTCCATCCTAAGTCTTCGAAGCTCTTCTCCTCCGCTCGTCAGACATTCCAGACCAGGTGATCCGGGTGTTCAAGGCCGACCAGCAGAGCTGTTACATCATCATCAGCAAGGACACCACGGCCAAGGACGTGGTCAGTCACGTGGTCAACGAGTTTGGCCTGAGCGCGGCCCCGGAGAACTACTCCCTCTGTGAAGTGTCGGTCAGCCCCGAGGGCGTCATCAAACAACGCAGGCTACCTGACCAGCTCTCCAAGCTGGCTGACCGCATCCAGCTCAACGGCAGGTAAGACACTGGACTGTGGTCTTAAATACAGGTCTGGGATCAGATTACCCCACCCCAATCCTATCTTTTAACCTTAAAGGGATACAAATTGGGATAATATGATCTGACCCTGTATCAGTTGTTTGGTGAAACTTCTTCCCAGTTGGTTCCCATCAGGTCTGAAAATTAGTTAGATTGTAGTGAGACGGAGGGACTGCTAAGCCTCCCCTCCTCCTTCCTCCCCATCCTCTCCTCTTCATTCCCAGAAATGCCCTCGTCAGTTAAAATGTCTGCCCTCTTTGCGTCCGCTCTCCCTCTCTGCGTCCGCTCTCCCTCTCTGCCGCCGCTCTCTGCCGCCGCTCACCCTCTCTGCCACCGCTCTCTGCCGCCGCTCCCCCTCTCTGCCGCCGCTCTCCCTCTCTGCCACCACTCTCTGCGTCCGCTCTCCCTCTCTGCCGCCGCTCCCCCTCTCTGCCACCACTCTCTGCCGCCGCTCTCCCTCTCTGCCACCACTCTCTGCCGCCGCTCCCCCTCTCTGCCGCCGCTCCCCCTTTCTGCCGCCGCTCTCCCTCTCTGCCGCCGCTCCCCCTCTCTGCCGCCGCTCTCCCTCTCTGCCGCCTCTCTGCCGCCACTCTCCCTCTCTGCGTCCGCTCTCCCTCTCTGCCGCCGCTCCCCCTCTCTGCCGCCACTCTCCCTCTCTGCGTCCGCTCTCCTTCTCTGCCGCCGCACCCCCTTTCTGCCGCCGCCCTCCCTCTCTGCCGCCGCACCCCCTTTCTGCCGCCGCTCCCCCTCTCTGCCGCCGCCACCACTCTCTGCCGCCGCTCTCCCTCTCTGCCGCCGCTCTCCCTCTCTGCCGCCACTCTCCCTCTCTGCGTCCGCTCTCCCTCTCTGCCGCCGCACCCCCTTTCTGCCGCCTCTCTCCCTCTCTGCCGCCGCTCTCCCTCTCTGCCGCCGCTCTCCGTCTCTGCCCCTGCTCCTCTCGTCCCACATCAGACTCATCCCAACTAGGTTAGCATGAATATTTGATCCTCTGTCACTGTGTGTGTGCCTCTCTCTGCAGACTGACTGCACGCTTGGAATAATTCATACATACACAGCCAGCGGCAGCACAAAGAGCCCTGGTGCCTTACGGGTAATAGACAGCCCCTTGGCGGCGGGTAGCGGCCAAAATAGAGCAGCCTAGGCTAGACAATGGAAATCGAAAGACATTCTTGTCTAGTTAGCGTACAGATAGCCTGTGTAAACAACAGTATATAAAAATAAAAAAAGTCCGAAGTTTACATACACTTAGGTTGGAGTCATTAAAACTAGTTTTTCAACCACTCCACACATTTCTTGTTAACAAACTATAGTTTTGGCAAGTCGGTTAGGACATCTACTTTGTGCATGACACAAGTAATTTTTCCAACAATTGTTTACAGAAAGATTATTTCTCTTATAATTCACTGTATCACAATTCCAGTGGGTCAGCAGTTTGCATACACTAAGTTGACTGTGCCTTTAAACAGCTTGGAATATTCCAGAAAAGGATGTAATGGCTTTAGAAGCTTCTGATAGGCTAATTGACATCATTTGAGTCAATTGGAGGTGTACCTGTGGATGTATTGCAAGGCCTACCTCCAAACTCAGTGCCTCTTTGCTTGACATCATGAGAAAATCTAAATAAATCAGTCAAGACCTCAGAAAGAAATGTGTAGACCTCCACAAGTCTGATACATCCTTGGGAGCAATTTCCAAATGCCTGAAGGTACCACGTTCATCTGTACAAACAGTAGTACCCAAGTATAAACACCATGGGACCACACAGCCGTCATACCGCTCAGGAAGGAGACGTGTTCTGTCTCCTTGAGATGAACGTACTTTGGTGCGAAAAGTGCAAATCAATCCCAGAACAACAGCAAAGGACCTTGTGAAGATGCTGGAGGAAACAGGTACAAAAGTATCTATATTCTTAGTAAAACGAGTCCTGTATCGACATAACCTGAAAGGCCGCTCAGCAAGGAAGAAGCCACTGCTCTGAAACTGCCATAAAAAATCCAGACTACGGTTTGGAACTGCACATGTGGACAAAGATCGTACTTTTTGGAGAAATGTCCTCTGGTCTGATGAAACAAAAATATAACTGTTTGGCCATATTGACCATCGTTATGTTTGGAGGAAAAAAGGGGATGCTTGCAAGCCGAAGAATACCATCCCAACTGTGCAGCACGGGGGTGGCAGCATCATGTTGTGGGGGTGCTTTGCTGCAGGAGGGACTGGTGCACTTCACAAAATAGATGGCATCATGAGGGAGGAAAATTATGTGGATATATTGAAGCAACATCTCAAGACATCAGACAGGAAGTTAAAGCTTGGTCACAAATGGGTCTTCCAGAAGGACCATGACCCCAAGCATACTTTCAAAGTTGCGGCAAAATGGCTTAAGGACAACGAAGTCAAGGTATTGGAGGGGCCAGCACAAAGCCCTGACCTCAATCCTATAGAAAATGTGTGGGCAGAACTGAAAAAGCGTGTGCGATTAAGGAGGCCTACAAACCTGACTCCGTTACACCAGCTCTGTCAGGCGGAATGGGCCAAAATTCACCCAACTTATTGTGCGAAGCTTGTGGAAGGCTACCTGAAACGTTTGACCCAAGTTTAACAATTTAAAGGCAATGCTACCAAAATACTAATTGAGTGTATGTAAACTTCTGACCCACTGGGAATGTGATGAAATAAATAAAAGCTGAAATAAATCATTCTCTCTACTATTATTCTGACATTTCACATTCTTAAAATAGTGGTGATCCTAACTGACCTAAGACGGGGAATTTTTACTAGGATTAAATGTCAGGAATTGTGGAAAAACTGAGATTAAATGTATTTGGCTAAGGTTTATGTAAACTTCAAACTTCAACTATATATATATATATATATTGGCCCAGCATCTGACTTGCCAAGTTAATATATATAGTATTTAACCTTTAACTTGGCAAGTCAGTTAAGAATAAATTCTTATTTTACAATGATGGCCTACCCCGGCCAAACCCTCCCCTAACCCGGACGATGCTGGGCCAATTGTGCGCCGCCCTATGGGACATCCGATCACGGCCGGTTGTGTTACAGCCCGGGATCGAACCAGGGTCTGTAGTGACGCCTCTAGCACTGAGACGCAGTGCCTTTGTCCGCTGCGCCACTCGGGTGCCCACCGTGTTACATTCAACATCTGTTTGGTGTTGTATTATACATGTCCCTCTTTCCACCATCCCTCTCTTTGTTGCCCCCCTTATCCATGAAAATAGAGCTGTGCCTGTTCGACCTGTTGGGACTTCTCTATGCGTTGAGTAACTGACCCTCGATCTGACTTGGTGGGTGATACACAAGCTTAGCCAGCAGAAACCCTCCAGTCTTCACTCCTGACAAGCCCATACACTCATCTAGCCAGGGGAGTCTCCCCAACCAGCTCCAGCATCAGCCCCTGGCCCAGCATCAGCCCCAGTGGCCCTCCAGTCAGCCACAGACGGCTAGAAGCAGCAGCAGGCCTCCTTCCAGGGGGCCAAGCAGCAGAGACCTGGCCCCCTCTACTGTACCCATCACTTATTCAGATCCCCATCCCTGATGCCTTGAGTTGGCAGCGTCGGCCAGGGCATTTTAAGTACACATCAAGTACAATAACGGGCGCCCGGACGTTGCCCCTGAAAAGTGGCACACTGTAAATGTATTGCTGGCCGCTGCGTTGCATTCTAGGTTTAGCTGTAGACACATTTTGGCTCCATTAAGAAGCGCTAGTCTAATGTGCTGCTCTTGGACGCTCTCCCAGAAAAGGGCATCGGGGAGAAATGTGTCTCTCTCTCTCTCTCTCTCTCTCACCCACCCATGGGAAAATGTATGGCTGTAATGGATCACCACTGTCAGGGCCTCTCTCTCTCTCTCCCCCCAACACATCTTAATACTGCTGCTGTTTGCTGCTGCCCTGGTGGTGTCGACCAGGGAGTTGACATAGTATACAGACAATACATACAATAACGCCGGCATGTTTATTCATGTGGTTATATATTTTCTAATGATAATGATGCATTTTATAATTAAGCAATAAGATACCTCTGGGGTTTGTGGTGCATGACCAACGTACCACTCTGCGTTGCGTCGTCCCTACGAACAGCCCTTAGCCGTGGTATATTGGCCATATACCACAAACCCCAGAGGTGCCTTATTGCTACTATAAACTGGTTACCAACATAGTTAGTCATTTTCTGTCATTTCCGTGATATCCCATGGCTTTCAGCCAATCATCATTCAGGCTTTCAGCCAATCATCATTCAGGCTTTCAGCCAATCATCATTCAGGGCTCATAATAACTCATTTGTCGTGGAAAAAAATAAAGATCCCGTATCGTTTCTAGACGTGGTCTTGATGTTATGTCTGCTTTGTAATCAACACGTCGTTTTACCGGTACAAACCTTCATTATTACCGTGTGTGTGTCCCCTCCCCCCCCTCCCCCCCCTGTCCCCAGGTACTACCTGAAGAACAACATGGATACGGAGACGTTGTGTTCAGACGATGACGCCCAGGAGCTGCTGAAGGAGAGTCACATCACCCTGCTCCAGCTCAGCACCGTGGAGGTGTGTGTATCTGGTGTATTTACGTGCTTGTGTGTGTGTGTGTTTGTGTATTTCTGTGTGTTTTAACGGAGGGGTTGAAGACCGTACAGCAGAAGACACGTTCCCCCGTCTCGCATGCGTTAATAAAGTCGCCGTGTTGTTCTTCAGGTGGCCGCCCAGCTCTCCATGAGGGACTTTGAGCTGTTCCGTAACATCGAGTCCACCGAGTACGTGGACGACCTCTTCAAGCTACTCGACTCGTCGGGGGGAGTCCAGCAGACGCGCCTCAAGCAGTTTGAGGAGGTCATCAACCAGGAGACTTTCTGGGTCGCCACGGAGATCCTGAGGGAGCCCAACGCCATGAAAAGGATGAAGACCATCAAACACTTCATCAAGATCGCTCTGAACTGTAGAGAGTGCAAGAACTTCAACTCCATGTTCGCCATCATCAGGTGAGTTAGTTGGGGGCTGGAGACCAGGAGACCAGTTCCTCCCTCCCAAGGCATCACTCCCTGTTCTGTCCTCCTATCTGTTCCCATTCGAAGCAGTTCGTTGCATCAGCGTGCCCCGCAATCCTACATCTGTCCCTACGACTTATTGCCTGTCCAAATTGAGTCCAAAAGCAGTTATGTCATTTCTGCTTTGTTATGTTGTTAACTCTGCCTTCTATGGTTTGGCTACATTGAGCTTCTGTTGTCCGTTGTGCTATTACTTTGACATGAATCTTCAGGGAACTGTTGTGTGTGTGTGTGTGTGTGTGTGTGTGTGTGTGTGTGTGTGTGTGTGTGTGTGTGTGTGTGTGTGTGTGTGTGTGTGTGTGTGTGTGTGTGTGTGAGGCAGAGGATGTCCTCTGAGAGCTTTCTGACAATGGGAATCTAGTTAGGCTCGCTGTGGTCTCCTCACTCAGCCATGGAACGGCCTGGCTGCCGGAGCGGGTGCGTGTTTGCCTGACTCTGCATGTGTGCGTGTCTGTGTCGTGTGTGTTCCCTACTGTCTGTCATCCAATGTGTAACGAGGCCCTCTGTCTCAAGCCCTCTTTAGAGCAGTCAGATCAGTCAGTACCCCTGCTGGCTGATGGGCTTGGCTGGCTGGCTGGCTGGCTGGAGACTCCACTTCAGAGCAGAGAACAATGAGGAGGATAATTCTAGAGCAGCGCTGCCAGGTCTGTCAGGAGAGGGAGGGGGAAAGGAGGGGGTTGGGGGGAGGGAGGAGAGGAAAGAGGAAACACCAGTCATAATTTGCAGCTCTCTAAATGAATCTGCTCTGAGGTCACAAAGCCACAGGACTTCATTGAGGAAATGGGAAAACAAACACTGAAGATGCATCGTTTTTGAATGGCGTGTTTTGTTGTGAGCGAATGAGTCATAGGCTTGGGCAGTATACTATGTATACCGGGTTTTTTTGAAATACAGACGGTATGATTTTCAATACTGTAAAAATGAATTATATATAATAAAAACAATGCAGGGGGGAGTGCTACGCCACTGCTTATAACTAATTATACGTTGACTATCTCAGATGTGCCAAATAAATGATCTCCAGCTCAGGGCTCAAGCTATGGATTTAGTTTGCTAACTTGCTAGCTAAGTGGCTAGCTTGCAAGACCAAGCTTCATGGTTTCACCAGAGATAATCAATCCCCCCCTGGATCAAGATCCCTGCTGCCTGACGTTGTTTTATATATATTTGGAAAGAAATAGCGCCCCCTGTGTGCACTTCCGGTAGTAGATCATTCCACACTTAAGGTGCAAAAAAAAACTAAAAGCAGATCGACTCATCTCAGTAGAGATGGAACGGATCTCCAGAGTTGGCCGTCCCTGAGCCCGGGTCCAGCATCCTATACATCTATAGGTTAACAATGATGTAAGGTACGGCAGAAATGTATGCAATACAGCTTTATACACCAGTATGGTACAGGAACGGTATGAAAATCTGCATACCGCCCAACCCTAGCGAGTGAATGGGTGTACATTCAAGAAAGAGAGTACTCCTCAATTGTGATAATGTGCATCATCCCCTAAGTGGTACACATTGCTTTCAGCTTTCACTTCTGTATTCCCTGAAGTGTGTCTCTGTGCTGTGTGCATGTTGTGTCTGGGCTGGTCTGGGCAGTGGAGTGGTCATCTGGCTAGCTTGCCCCGCTTCCCCACTCCTCTCCCGTTCAGCTCAGAGCGGACTCACCTTTTCCTAGCCTCTGGGTGTCTCCAATACTCTCATGTCGTTTCCTTTCCTTGCTTCCTCTCTTTCATCTGCGTTGATGTGAAAAGACTGAGAGGGTAAGAGGAGGGTGAGGTCTAACAGTGGGCTGCCTCTCACTTGTCCACTACATTTGGATAAGTGTGGATGAAGGAAAGTAGACCAGGGCAGAAAACCACTAGAAAACCACTGAAGGAAAGTTTTGAGCCCTAACCAATCTCTCTAGCGTTCTGTCCAGGGTGTACATCAAGCAGCCTCACTCTCACGCTACAGAAACAGGAGATGGGCTGTTGTTGCCTTATAGGCCATTCTAGCTTCTCCTCTATAGCAGTGGTCTGAACCCTAACCCCTGAACTCTTCCTTGTCTTCCTTGTCTTCTTCCCAACAGTGGTCCGAACCCTAACCCCTGACCTCTCCTCCTTGTCATTTCCTCTACAGTGGTCCGAACCCAAACCCCTGACCTCTCCTCCTTGTCATTTCCTCTACAGTGGTCCGAACCCTAACCCCTGACCTCTCCTCCTTGTCATTTCCTCTACAGTGGTCCGAACCCTAACCCCTGACCTCTCCTCCTTGTCTTTTCCTCTACAGTGGTCCGAACCCTAACCCCTGACCTCTCCTCCTTGTCATTTCCTCTACAGTGGTCCGAACCCTAACCCCTGACCTCTCCTCCTTGTCATTTCCTCTACAGTGGTCCGAACCCTAACCCCTGACCTCTCCTCCTTGTCTCTTCCTCTACAGTGGTCCGAACCCTAACCCCTGACCTCTCCTCCTTGTCTCCTGCCCTACAGTGGTCCGAACCCTAACCCCTGACCTCTCCTCCTTGTCATTTCCTCTACAGTGGTTCGAACCCTAACCCCTGACCTCTCCTCCTTGTCATTTCCTCTACAGTGGTCCGAACCCTAACCCCTGACCTCTCCTCCTTGTCTCTTCCTCTACAGTGGTCCGAACCCTAACCCCTGACCTCTCCTCCTTGTCTCCTGCCCTACAGTGGCCTAAATCTGGCTCCAATAGCTCGTCTCAGGTCGTCGTGGGAGAAGCTGCCCAGTAAGTACGACAAGCTGTTCCGCGACCTGCAGGACATCTTCGACCCGTCCAGGAACATGGCCAAGTACCGCAACGTCCTGAGCAGCCAGAGCATGCAGCCGCCCATCATCCCCCTGTTCCCCGTCGTCAAGAAGGACCTCACCTTCCTACATGAAGGTATGGATGCCTTTCTCAGTGTCCGCCTAAAATGCCTTCATCTTGTCCATTGGAAACCATATCGGATTAACTTATTGGTCACTCTTTACTTGGATAGTCCCATAAAGATGCTCTACAGATGGTCATACTGTCAACAAACCATCTGTTGATAAGCAACTGCTTGCTAAGGTTAGAAAAAGGGTTAGGTTAGGGTAATAAGGTCAAGATTAGGGTTAGGATAGGGGTTAAGTAGATGGTTAGTAGAAATGTTGTTGACAGTTATTGGACATCGACTGAACATCTATAAACCATCTGCTCGGGACTATCCAAATAAAGTGTTACCTGTTTATCTAACCTTTATTTATACACGCTTGTCGGATTAAGATGTTATACAATATATTTTGCATGAGCGACCTGTCACGGTGTTTTAAGGTCATTGTTTTGACCGAAACCTCATCATGTTGAGTTCTTAGCTACTTAAAGTCCAGTGTTTTTACATCTAGAATGTTGCACCTTGCACCAGTATACTCCTATTGGCATATACTGTATTAGCATATACAGTGGGGAGAACAAGTATTTGATACACTGCCGATTTTGCAGGTTTTCCTACTTACAAAGCATGTAGAGGTCTGTAATTTTTATCACAGGTACACTTCAACTGTGAGAGACGGAATCTAAAACAAAAATCCAGAAAATCACGTTGTATGATTTTTAAGTCATTAATTTGCATTTTATTGCATGACATAAGTATTTGATCACCTACCAACCAGTAAGAATTCCGGCTCTCACAGACCTGTTAGTTTTTCTTTAAGAAGCCCTCCTGTTCTCAACTCATTACATGTATTAACTGCACCTGTTTGAACTCGTTACCTGTATAAAAGACACCTGTCCACACACTCAATCAAACAGACTCCAACCTCTCCACAATGGCTAAGACCAGAGAGCTGTGTAAGGACATCAGGGTTAAATTTTAGACCTGCACAAGGCTGGGATGGGCTACAGGACAATAGGCAAGCAGCTTGGTAAGAAGGCAACAACTGTTGGCGCAATTATTAGAAAATGGAAGAAGTTCAAGATGACGGTTAATCACCCTCGGTCTGGGGCTCCATGCAAGATCTCACCTCGTGGGGCATCAATGATCATGAGGAAGGTGAGGGATCAGCCCAGAACTACACGGCAGGACCTGGTCAATGACCTGAAGAGAGCCGGGACCACAGTCTCAAAGAAAACCATTAGTAACACACTACGCCGTCATGGATTAAAATCCTGCAGCGCACGCAAGGTCCCCCTGCTCAAGCCAGCGCATGTCCCGGCCCGTCTGAAGTTTGCCAATGACCATCTGGATGATCCAGAGGAGGAATGGGAGAAGGTCATGATGAGACAAAAATAGAGCTTTTTGTTCTAAACTCCACTCGCCGTGTTTGGAGGAAGAAGAAGGATGAGTACAACCCCAAGAACAACATCCCAACCGTGAAGCATGGAGGTGGAAACATCATTCTTTGGGGATGCTTTTCTGCAAAGGGGACAGGACGACTGCACCGTATTGAGGGAAGGATGGATGTGGCCATGTATCGCGAGATCTTGGCCAACAACCTCCTTCCCTCAGTAATAGCATTGAAGATGGGTCGTGGCTGGGTCTTCCAGCATGACAACGACCCGAAACACACAGCCAGGGCAACTAAGGAGTATCTCAAGGTCCTGGAGTGGCCTAGCCAGTCTCCAGACCTGAACCCAATAGAAAATCTTTGGAGGGAGCTGAAAGTCCGTATTGCCCAGCGACAGCCCCGAAACCTGAAGGATCTGGAGAAGGTCTGTATGGAGGAGTGGGCCAAAATCCCTGCTGCAGTGTGTGCAAACCTGGTCAAGAACTACAGGAAACGTATGATCTCTGTAATTTCAAACAAAGGTTTCTGTACCAAATATTAAGTTCTGCTTTTCTGATGTATCAAATACTTATGTCATGCAATAAAATGCAAATTAATTACTTAAAAATCATACAGTGATTTTCTGGATTTTTGTTTTAGATTCCGTCTCTCACAGTTGAAGTGTACCTATGATAAAAATTACAGACCTCTACATGTTTTGTAAGTAGGAAAACCTGCAAAATCGGCAGTGTATCAAATACTTGTTCTCCCCACTGTATACAGTGAATCATGCCTAGCTCAGGCACTCATTAGACAAAGGACTAATCTTCTGTCCATTAGCCACATTAGCATTTCACAGACTTGCTGTTTAAGATGGAAAAAGCTTTCGTACCATATTGGGGTCATTGACATGTTGTTTCCGGGCGGTTTCCATATGGGCCTTTGGTTTTCCACTTCCCCCTGGCTCAGCTGAAACTGAGGTCACTCTCAAGCTTGCTCAGGGGGTTTTACTTCTGCTTCCCTTTCTGCTTCGGCATCCCGTGTGAGACCAAGTTAGAACAACCACAGAGATTTCGGTATTATGCAAAGTTTTTAAAAAGTCCAAAAATTGTGTAGTACTCAAACAGGAAACGGATCGTTTGGTGATTGGGATGACAGATGGAAGACGTTAATGACATTTATTGTGATTTCCCCATTAGTGTGTGTTTGCCGTTATCTCCTCACAGTGAGATGTGTTGCACAGGCCAGGGAACCCATTGTTATCACACAGTGTTAACAGAAGTGCAGATGATGCATGATAATGTGAGAAGTAAATCAATCACTCCCATCTAATGCGAAAAGCTGTGAGAACACATCAACAGCTACACATTAAGTGGCACACACTCCCTTCTGGTTCAAAAACCAGTGCTCGACTCTTAAATGTAACCCAATTAAACAGGCTGAAGGAGGGAACCAATCATTAGTGTTTGAGTGTTACATATCTCCAGCCCCATCCCTCAGATATTTACCGAAACAAGTGATGGGGTGAACGCTTTGTTGTTTTTCGAAAACCCAGATTGCACATTTAATGAAGTTGAAGAAAAGCTCACCTGACTGTTTTCCCCGCAGGTAATGACTCTAAAGTAGACGGTCTGGTTAACTTTGAGAAGCTGAGGATGATCGCCAAGGAGATCCGTCACGTTGTCCGTATGACCTCAGCCAACATGGACCCAGCGCTTATGTTCCGACAGAGGTGGGTGCTCGCTCCCCTGGCTACATTTACTGCCCTTAAACACAGATCTAGGATCAGTTAGATGCTTTATGAGTATGGGCCCTCTCCCAATCCTACCCTTAACCATTAGGGGGATGAAATAATAGCTGATCAGGTGTCATCTGCCTACTCTCCGCCCCCTGTACTACCCAGTGTGTCCTACAGTCCAGCCTGTCACAGACAGTGCATGCCTGCCCCCTTCAGGCTCCCTCCACACCAAGCAGCACCAGTGTCCCCCTATACAGTGCATTCGGAAAGCATTCAGAAACCCTGACTTTTACCCACTTTTTGTTTTACGTTACAGCCTTATTCTAAAATGGATTCAAAACAAAACAAAATCCTCATCAATTTACACCCAATACCCCGTAATGACAAAGAAAAAATGTTTTTTAGAAATGTTTGCAAGTGTATATATAAAAAATATAAAAAAAACAGGAAATATCACATTTACACAAGTATTCAGACCCTTTACTCAGTACTTTGTTGAAGCACCTTTGACACACGATTACAGCCTTGAGTCTCCTTGGGAATGATGCTACAAGCTTTGGGGAGTTTCTCCCATTCTTCTCTGCAGATCCTCTCAAGCGCTGTCAGGTTGGATGGGGAGTGTCACTGCACAGCTATTTTCAGGTCTCTCCAGAGCTTATTTGATCGGGTTCAAGTCCAGGCTCTGGTTTGGCCACTCAAGGACATTCAGAACCTTGTCCCAAAGCCACTCCTGTGTTGTTTTGGCTGTGTGCTTAGTGTCGTTGTCCTGTTGGAAGGTGAACCTTCGCCCCAGTCTGAGGACCTGAGCGCTCTGGAGCAGGTTTTCATCAAGGATCTCTCCGTACTTTGCTCCGTTCATCTTTCCCTCGTTCATCTTTCCCTCGATCCTGACTAGTTTCCAAGTCCCTGCCCCTGAAAAACATCTCCTCAGGCATGATGCTGCCACCATCATGCTTCACCGTAGGGATGGTGCAAGGTTTCCTCCAGACGTGACGCTTGGCATTCAGGCCAAATAGTTAAATCTTGGTTTCATCAGACCAGAGAATCTTGTTTCTCATGGTCTTTGTCCTTTAGGTGTCTTTATAGAAACTCCAAGCAGGTTGTCATGTGCCTTTTACTGAGGAGTGGCTTCCGTCTGGCCACTAACATAAAGGCCTGATTGGTGGAGTGTTGCAGAGATGGTTGTCCTTCTGGAAGGTTCTCCCATCTCCGCAGAGGAACTCTGGAGTGCTGTCAGAGTGACCATCGGGTTCTTGGTCACCTCCCTGACCAAGGCCCTTATCCCCCGATTACTCATAAATGCTGCAGAAATATTTTGGTACCCTTCCCCAAATCTGCACCTCGACACAATCCTGTCTCTGAGCTCTACGGACAAATCATTCGACCTCATGGCTTGGTTTTTGCTCTGACATGCACTGTCAACTGTGGCACCTTTATATAGACAGGTGTGAGTCTTTCCAAATCATGTCCAATCAATTGAATTTACCACAGTTGTACTCCAGTCAAGTTGTAGAAACATCTCAAGGATGATCAATGGAAACAGGATGCACCTGAGCTAAATTTCGAGTCTCATAGCAAAGGGTCTGAATACGATATTTGTTTTTTATATTGTCATAAATGTGAAAAAAATAGTAGAAATCTGTTATCGCTTTGTCATTATGGGGTACTGTGTGTAGATTGATGGGGGAAAAAACAAGTTAATCCATTTTAGAATAAGGCTGTAATGTAACAAAATGTGGAAAAAGTCAAGGGGTCTGAATACTTTCATAATGCACTGTACATCCATTCTCAAAACAGAAAGTACACACACCCATCTCTCACACTTCTCACTGCTACTGGACATAATGTCAAAACACAAGGTGGATTCACAGAGTTACATTCGGCACGAAATGTCCCACACACACACAGTTGATATGGGGAATGTGGAGAGTTCCTGGTGTGTCCCCGTGCTCTGTCCCAATCTCCTCATGTGGTCACTGTGCCCCTGTCCTTCCTTGACTGTACTGTCTCTGTAAGCCACGTTGCTTCAATGTCATTGGGTCTTGCTTGCAGGAAGAAGAGGTGGAAGAGTTTAGGGTAAGTCCCCTGGTAATGGTCCAGTCATCCAGTCACTATGCACCCCCCCCCCCCCCCCCCCACATGGCCAGTGTCCTCCCAAACCGCATGCCCCCCTACATGTATCATTCAGTCCCTAACCCTTTCATTCACAGTGTGCGCCTGTGTCCATCCTTTCCCAAAGGTCACCATTGACTCTTGAGTCCGTTTTGCGTTGTGTGTGTGTGTGCATCCTGCCATTTTCTCCTGACTTTGATTTTTCATTCATTTCATTTTCTAACCCTTTTTCGACTGACCTCGTCCAACAGAATGTTATTTTTGTTATTTATCGACCCATGTTTAAGCACGGTGCATCCGCGTGAGACGGTCTTGTTGCATGGTTGTTATAACCTGCTGCGCTCCAGTGCTCTGTATACAGTCGGCAGCAGAATGGGGTTTTAGTGACCTGCCCATCCGTTATAAAGTGTTCTCTCTGAATGTCCAGAGTGTATGCCACAGTGACTGTTTAACAAGGTAGTGCTGGGGTTGATACTGAGAGGCTGCACGATCACCATAACCCGCAGCATGTCTATTAAGTGTCACCACTGGCGTCCTGGAGAACTGACCCGTCTCCCTCCCTTCCTCTCTTATTCCCTCCGTTCTTCACTTCACCCCTACCTTCCTCTCAACCCTGGCTCCCTCCCTCCATTCCTCATTCCATCCGCTTCTCCTCTCCTCCCTCCATCCATCTGTCCCTCCCTCTCTCCAGGTCTCTGAGTCAGGGCAGCACCAACTCCAACATGTTGGACGTGCAGGGCGGGGCCCACAAGAAGCGTGTGCGTCGCAGCTCGCTGCTCAACGCTAAGAAGCTGTACGAGGACGCTCAGATGGCCCGTAAGGTCAAGCAGTACCTGTCCAACCTGGCGGTGGAGACGGACGAGGAGAAACACCAGATTATGTCTCTACAGTGCGAGCCCGTTTACAGCACCTGTGAGTCTACACCGTGACCACAATGTCGGTGGCCAAATGCAACCCCGTATGACACTTAGAGTCACCTAGAATCACTTAGTGTTACTAGGCTATGTCGTCCCCTTGCCGTCATGGACTGTGGCAGGGTTGGGTATTCTCTCAACTCTGATGCTCCCAGCCTCCCGCAGAGCTCTACTCTCACTGAACTGAAGGTTATTTTACTCTCCTACAAAAGGCACACTTTAATAGTAATTTCAGGGGAGAGAGCTGGGGGACAACAATTCCTCAATGCACTTGTAATGAAGTTGTGTTTTTCACATGGGTGTTTTACTTGCCCAACACTGCCACCTAGTGGGCGTCCGATGTTTCACAGTTGAGAAGAACCTTCTGCGTTGCCCTATTGAGAGAGGAGGTTATGCCTTGTTGTTTAGAAATGAGTCAAGTTTACAAATAAATGTTTTTCATGCAGATATACCCATTTCATTAATCTTCCTATAAATGTGTAAGATACATTTCAATTTCCTGTCTGCGTGACTTACCTTCTTAATTTTCCTCTCTCTGTGTTTACTATATTTAAACACCAACCCTCTGAAGTAACTCATCTCCTGGTCAGGCCATTGATAAGCGCTGCGGTTTCTGTTATTACTGTCGGGAACATAATAATCTTGCGATGCCTGGTGCAAGATGAATAATTTCCTGTTTCCATGACTGCAGTGTCCAAGAACCTGAGCGAGCGACGGTCCACCAAGTCGGACATCTCGCCTGTGTCGCTGCGCTCGGCGCTGCCCGGGGGGAAGGCCCAGAACCGCGTGTCCCAGGTGCTACAGATCCAGGTACCCCTCTACCCCCAACGGAGGAAGAGCACCGCCAAGGACATTCACGCCGCACACAGTGAGTCACTGGAACTGTCACACTCTTCTAGTGTTGCGAAATACCTGGTGCCTTTCACAAAATGCCCAGGTTTTCCAGAAATCGAGGTTGGAAGATCCTTGGGATCAGGATGGAATAAGCATGAAATCAGGAATCTTTCGACCAGGATTTCAGGTAAAATATGGGAATTTGGGAAAAGTTACCCAGGATTTTACCGAATTGCAGAAGACACATTTCGGTTGAATGCATTCAGTTGTGCAACTGACTAAGTATCCCTTCATTCATTTTTTTTTCTCCAAATGAATTGTTAGTTACAGTATACTGACAATATATTGGTCCCTAGAAATAGCATCAGAAGATATGGTATTCAATTCCAGGACAATCGAGTTTGACTACACTATTTCTTTGTCACTGTAAACATGTTGTGTATTAGTGAGTTCATTTATAGTGAGTCATTGTTAAAAATGAAATTGTGATGTCTTGTGGGTGATCTTTTTATTTATCCAGGAAGTCCAATTGAGGCCAGGAGACCTCTTTTACAAGGGAGACGTGGCCAAATGGATAATATTCTGTAGTACACTAATGGTGCCACACCCGCTGTATGGCTCACTCTCTAACAGTGTATGTCCCTGTCTGTGCCAGACTCCAACAGTGTATATCTCTGTCTCTCTCCCGTTCCCAGACTCCAGCTCTCCCCTAGTGATAAAGAAGCCTCCCAGCTCCCAGCTCTGCCAATCAGAGGACAGTCCCTGGAGTGGGAAGAGGTCTGCTGAAGACACCGTGTCCATCGTGTCCTCCCTGCACTCCAGCCCCACCATCTCGCCACAGGGCTCCCCGCGCAAAGGTCTACATCCTGGTTACTGCATATTACATTACCTACCCCTTAAAACATGACCATCCTGGCTACCAAGGTTGGGGTCAATTCCTGTCAATCCAGGAAGTACACCGATTCCAATTCTCTTCAATGCTTTATTTAAATGAGGAAAATGTGTCATTGGAATTTGGTTTACTTGCTGAATTGACTACAATTTAAATACAATTGACCCAAACCCTGCTGGCTGCTGCACATTTACATTACAGCTGACATTATTACCTTGCATCCCCAAACGTCTACATCCTGGCTACGTAACGTAACTTGCACCGCTTTCATCCTGGCTACTGCACATTACCTCTCACATCAGAATCTACTCAAATCCATTCATTCATCTCACAACTAAACATAACCCATCTCGTACCCATACCTCAAGGTTTGTACCTCACAGTTGGCACCCTCTGTATCAGCACCTCAAAACCAACATCCCTCACACCCAAAATACACACACATACATACACTGCCCATACACTCAAGCATCTTATTTTCCCCTCCTCTCACCTATCCATACTGTAATTTAGTGTAATCTTTACCATCAAGCTCCTCAATCATTCTCCCTGTCTCTCCTGTTTGTCTACAGTGGGTGGCATGGCCAAGCCCCAGCATAACTCCAACAGCCAGATGAACATGTCTGGCTCGTCGTCCTCTCTGACCAGCGAGGCCAGCACCAAGGCAGGCACGGCGGGCACCCGCAGCTACGGCATAGGTGGGGCTCTCCTCCACAAGAGGTTACTGCAGATGACCAGGCAGCACAGCAGAGACAGGGAGGAAGACAGGGACAGAGAGGTGGAGACAGAGCAGGCAGCGCTAGGGAGATGGAGCTCCCAAGGCCCCCAGGCAGGTCCAGCGTTCAGCCCCAGGTCAGGGATGATGAGCCCTCTCAGGGCTCCACTCCACTCCGGGCCCCATGGAGACCCAGGATCAGGGTCCGCAAAGGCCACCAGGCGAGGGACGCCCACTCCCCAGACAGAGAACCAGAAAGGGCCAGTGCCTGCAACCCCCCCCAGGCCCAAACCTCCAGATTCTCCATTGAAGAAGAGGTTGAGGGAGCTTTCCCCATTCAGGATGCTGAGGGAGAGGAGTCAGTCTAGGGAGAAGTTGGCTGCGTTGGTGATGGTTAGGCCACCAGTGGAGGATCAGGGGCAGACAGGGTGCTCTAAGGCCCAGGAGGGTAGCCCAGGACAGGGACGTGCTGAGCAGGCTAAAGGTCAGGCCAGGAGGTCAGCCAGCCCCAGCAGGGCCTTTGCATGGCTCTGCAGAGACAGACACAAGAGGAGAAAAACTATCTGACAGACAGACTGAGACTACAATACTCCCTGTGCAGAATACGGAACACAAGTTGGCTTAGAGTACCGAGATAGACTGAGAAAGTACATTCTGTGCGAAGGGAACTGAGGAAATATTCTATGTGTGTACTTGAAGTTTTGTCATGAGTTTTCAGCAGTCCATTGAAAGATGGTGAACGTGTTCATGTACTGTATGGTACATGTTGGTTCAGGTTCAGTCCAAGTAGATCTACAACAATGTGACAACCTATGCATAGCTATTCATAAAATGCAGCTCAATTTAATATGAAGTACGATCTTCCGTTTTAATAATTTGTTCATTCAAAATGTCACTATTCCAATATGTAATAACTGATTCTGAGATATTGGACTGTATTTATTACATTCACAGGATAGAAAAAAGTTTTAGGGTCAGTAGGTTGTGTTTGAGAGACTTCACAGGTCAACGGCAATGTGATTATAAGGGAGCTCCCGTTTTCTATTGTTTCAATGTTGATTATTCGTTGTTGTTTTTGATGAAGATGGAAGAAACACTGGATTTTTTTTAATATACAGTTGAAGTCGGAAGTTTACATACACCTTAGCCAAATACATTTAAACTCAGTTTTTTCACAATTCCTGACATTTAATCCTAGTAAAAATGCCCTGTCTTAGGTCAGTTAGGATCACCACTTTATTTTAAGAATGTGAAATGTCAGAATAATAGTGATTTAATAATTTATTTCAGCTTTTATTTCTTTCATCACATTCCCAGTGGGTCAGAAGTTAACATACACTCAATTAGTATTTGGTAGCATTGCCTTTAAATTGTTTAACTTGGGTCATACGTTTTGGGATGCCTTCCACAAGCTTCCCACAATAAATTGGGTGGATTTTGTCCCATTCCTCCTGACAGAGCTGGTGTAACTGAGTCAGGTTTGTAGGCCTCCTTGCTCGCACACGCTTTTTCAGTTCTGCCCACACATTTTCTATGGGATTGAGGTCAGGGCTTAGTGATGGCCACTCCAATACCTTGACTTTGTTGTCCTTAAGCCATTTTGCCACAACTTTGGAAGTATGCTTGGGGTTATTGTCCATTTCGAAGACCCATTTGCGACCAAGCTTTAACTTCGTGACTGATATCTTGAGATGTTGCTTCACTATATCCACATAATTTTCCTCCCTCATGATGCCATCTATTTTGTGAAGTGCACAAGTCCCTCCTGCAGCAAAGCACCCCCACAACATGATGCTGCCACCCCCGTGCTTCACGGTTGGGATGGTGTTCTTCGGCTTGCAAGCCTCCCACTTTTTCCTCCAAACAGGCCAAACAGTTCTATTTTTGTTTCATCAGACCAGAGGACATTTCTCCAAAAAGTACGATCTTTGTCCCCATGTGCAGTTACAAACCGTAGTCTGGCTTTTTTATGGCGGTTTTGGAGCAGTGGCTTCTTCCTTGCTGAGCGGCCTTTCAGGTTATGTCGATAAAGGACTCGTTTTACTGTGGATATAGATACTTTTGTACCTGTTTCCTCCAGCATCTTCACAAGGTCCTTTGCTGTTGTTCTGGGATTGATTTGCATTTTTCGCATCAAAGTACGTTCATCTCTAGGAGACAGAACGCGTCTCCTTCCTGAGCGGTATGACGGCTGCGTGGTGTTTATACTTGCGCAGTATTGTTGGTACAAATGAACGTGGTACCTTCAGGCGTTTGGAATTTTCTCTCAAGGATGAACCAGACTTGTGGAGGGCTAAACCAAAAAAAATTGGCTGATTTCTTTAGATTTTCCCATGATGTCAAGCAAAGAGGCACTGAGTTTGAAGGTTGGCCTTGAAATACATCCACATGTACACCTCCAATTGACTCAAATTATGTCAATTAGCCTATCAAGCTTCTAAAGCCACGACATCCTTTTCTGGAATTCTCCAAGCTGTTTGAAGGCACAGTCAACTTAGTGTATGTAAACTTCTGACCCACTGGAATTGTGATACAGTGAATTAGAAGAGAAATAATCTGTCCATAAACAATTGTTGGAAAAACTACTCGTGTCATGCACAAAGTAGATGTCCTAACCGACTTGCCAAAACTATAGTTTGTTAACAAGAAATGTGTGGAGTGATTGAAAAACAGGTTTTAATGACTCCAACCTAAATGTATGTAAACTTCCGACTTCAACTATATATATATATATATATATTTTTTTTTTTTACCTTTATTTTACTAAACAAGTCAGTTAAGAACAAATTCTTATTTACAATGACTCATTTTTTGAACGATTTAATAAAAGATTTTCATTGAACTAGTCAGGATCAGTGTTGGACATGCTGCTGGCCTACCTATATAGTGAGCCTGTAGTACAAAGCAGTGTCTCCCATCTAGTTTGTTACAGGCTGTGTGTGGATGAACACGACTCCAGGCTGATCGTCTCGCCCTCTCTCCCCAGGCTATGCCCTGATGCCTGCAGTGAAGTCCGACAACCTGTCCGACTCCAGCCACAGTGAGATCTCGTCCCGCTCCAGCATCGTCAGTAACTGCTCTGTGGACTCGATGCCTGCTGGCCCTGCAGAGGAGCGCCAAGGCACCAAGGCCAGGGACACCACTGAGTCCCCAGGCACCACCACGCAGCTCACACACACCGACTCTGACTGCAGCCAGCCCAGCACCAGGTAATACACATAGTATTAGACTCTCTCACACACACACACACACACACACACACACACACACACACACACACACACGTTTTGTTCTTCTATCCTCATGGGGACCTAAAATGTATTTCCATAAAAAAATCCTAACTTTAAACCTAACTCCTAACCCTTTACCCTAATGTCGTGGAAATTACCACCAGAATTGTTGTGGAAATTACCACTAGGGACACCTGAAGTCAATCTTAAATGAGTTATTCTTTATTAACAGCAAGCTGGAGAGGTCACATTCAATCTTAAATGCATAAAGTACCAGTCTGAAGTGAGCTCCGTTGGGGCAGTCCCGTTAGATGTCTTATATACTACTTACACAAACAATTTATATTTGCCTGATTTAGCTTATTCATAAATAATTCATCATCAACGTTTGGTTTGTGCGTGTGACCGACCAATACCTCACGAGGCTTCGCCTCTCCAAGCTGAGACCTTGAAACTGAGATATCCCTTTCCGTTCTCAAAACAATGTTCTGGCCATACTGCCAAATGTCAGATACTGATCGTGAGGATTCCTCCCAGGCACGTTTAATCAGTCACTTGTATGAACCCAGTCAAATTGGTTATTAGTAAAGCACAAACATAAAATGTTCCTTCACACTAACCCTAATTGTAACCTAACCCCTAAGCTTAAAATAGCCGTTGTCCTCATTGGGATGAGGGAAATGTCCCCACAAGGGAGAATTTTCTTTGTTTTACTATCTACCCCACAAGGATAGAAGAACCAACACACACACACTCACTCATTCGCTAACACACTCACACACACACACACACACACACGCAATATACTTCCTCAAAGGAGTTCCAATAAGGGGTTCTAATTATGTCCTCGTTCACACTGTGAACAGGGAATCATAAAGGGGCCACTGTTTATCAGCATCACATGTTTACTCTCTGTCCCAAATGAACTGTGTTGCTCATTTTATGTGCACAGCTTTTTAAAACTCCAACAGGTCAACAACCGCCTTTTACTGTCCCTCCACGACGAGGCATCCCTGACATAAATAAATAAACCATTTACTTCTTGACCACACTTATTATATTATATTATTATTTTGTGCAATATTTCATTACCTGGGAACCTGCTGCGGCGTCAGTCGGTTCATTAAATCAATTTTATTTTTTACGCTTCGTAATAAACATTTCAGTGAATGAAACGCTGTCTGGTTAATGAAAGAAAGGAGAGGAGCACAACTTTACTATATGGCGGGTACAGTGATAAAATCCTAGAAACACCTTGCGCTCTGCAGTGTTGTGAGACTGAGAGGAATTGGGATGGAGGGTGGAGGCAGCAGGACATATTAAACAGGAATCGTTCACCTTGTTGCTTTGTCCTCCAAGGTGACAGGAAATGAACTCTTGTTTACTCTTGCTTCCTTCTCTGTTTCATTGTGTTTTCTCTCCTGGTCAGTTATTGATACTTGTTTCTCTGTTGGGTTCATCGTTCTTCTCTGTTTCATTGTGTTTCTTCCTCTCTCCTGGTCAGTTCGTTGGCGCGGGGCCAGGTGATGCGGGGTTCCACCTTCACCTCCTCCACCTCCACAGAGGAGCTGACTCCCGACCACGTCTCCCTGGACAGTGTGGCCGACAGCGGGCGGGGCAGCTGGACCTCCTGCTCCTCCAACTCCCACGACAGCTTTCAGAGCTTGCCTGTCCCCCTGCTGGGCCGACCCCCCACCTGGGACCACCTAGTGCCTGGGGGCTTCCGCCACACCCAGCTAGCAGGGCCTATAGTGGAGGTTGAGGCTGGGCCGGCCTGGGTTGGGGTAGCGGGAGGACCGGGGGCGGGGTCCGGGGGAGGAGAGGACGCCAAGAGGCTCTCCAGAGACAGTTCAGAGCTAAACCAATCACGGCAGAGCTGGGCCTCATCCTCCTCGCTGTCAGACACCTACGAGGGGAACTACGGCACCATCAAACGCCGCACTGCCGAAGGCGTCTCCGCCGCCCCTGGGGAGGGCCCTGACGCACCCCAAAGCACAGATCCCGTCTACAAAATGGTCACCTCAAGCACAGAGAAAGGCCTCATAGGTGAGGGTCTTCTGTGTGTCTCTCCCATCAGCGCTACTGTGATGTTGTGTTAGTGTAACTGTGAACCCCACTTGTGACGTGCTATGGTGTGGTGTGTGTGGAGGAATGACAAAAGCAGATTCTGTTGTTTTGGATGCACTTGCTGTGCCTGGCCACTAGTCTCAAATGCTTCTGTTTTTTCACTCATGCTGCGTGAGACTGTCGTTGGAAGTGCAGTACAGTGGGGGTCCCCTGCTTGTGCTTCTGCTATTTGCACAGCTGTAGTTTCATCATAAGCATGTACTATTACTCGCTCACATACTTAATTCTTCAGCTGGTCCATTATCTAACCTGTCAATCAGGCTTTTCCTGTTTCAGTAATCTTCTGTTAATGGAGCACAGTGTTCTGTTAATGGAGCACAGACAGTGTTCTGTTAATGGAGCACAGTGCTCTGGTAATGGAGCAGAGAACCGAGATAATGGATGCGTCCCAAATGGCACCCTATTCCCTAGATAGTGCACTACATTTGACCAGAGTCCACTTGGGACGTAGCCAATGTATTGTCCTCTGACTGGATGGACAGAAGGATTAAAAAGAGAAGTGCAGTACTGTACAGTACGGGCCAAATCTGCTGCTGCCATTTATCTCACCCGCCACGCCTAAGTATCTCTTTATGTGAGTGGTTTAGTTGCTACATGGTGCTGGTGAAACATCTCATTGATTTATTTTCTCCATTTTTGTTTCTTTTCTCCCTCTTTCCCTTCCTCCCCCAATCATCCACCGTCACACCCCCCTCCCGTCTCCGTCTCCTCCCCAATTCATCCACCGTCACCCCCCCCCTCCCGTCACCCTCCTCCCATCTCCTCCCCATTCATCCACCGTCACCCCCCCCCTCCCGTCTCCTCCCCCATTCATCCACCGTCACACCCCCCTCCCGTCTCCTCCCCCATTCATCCACCGTCACACCCCCCTCCCGTCTCCTCCCCCATTCATCCACCGTCACACCCCCCTCCATTCATCCACCGTCACCCCCCCTCCCGTCTCCTCCCCCATTCATCCACCGTCACACCCCCCTCCCGTCTCCTCCCCCATTCATCCACCGTCACACCCCCCTCCCGTCTCCTCCCCCATTCATCCACCGTCACACCCCCCTCCCGTCTCCTCCCCCATTCATCCACCGTCACACCCCCTTCCCGTCTCCTCCCCCATTCATCCACCGTCAACCCCCCTCCCGTCTCCTCCCCCATTCATCCACCGTCACACACCCCTCCCGTCTCCTCCCCCATTCATCCACCGTCACACCCCCCTCCATTCATCCACCGTCACCCTCCCTCCCGTCTCCTCCCCCATTCATCCACCGTCACACCCCCTTCCCGTCTCCTCCCCCATTCATCCACCGTCACACCCCCTCCCGTCTCCTCCCTCATTCCCGGCGGCCAGTGTACTGTGTAACCTCCCCCACCAAGGACGATAGGTACAGGGGGCCTCCCCCCACCCCTCCGGGATACCAGGGCCTCACCCTGGTCGATGGACAGGATGGAGCTCCCCTGCGACCACCCCACTTGCGGCCGCCCGACTATAGCGTGGCCCTGCAGAGGTCTAAGCTGCTACATAGCCCCGGAGGCCTGGTGGAGGCCCGGAGACTGGGGGTGAACCTCCTCCACCACGAATCCCAGGGCCAGTCCCGGCCGGCCAGCGTCTGCCTACAGGGCCTAGGGGATAGTGAGGATGGTACGTGGAGAACGACAGAGACCAGCCCCAGCCAAGGTTAACATGGAGGACTATAGCGCCAGCCATGTCGTACTAGACTAGACTATAGCTCAGGGGTCTATGTGATGCTGCTGGAGTGCTGTAGTTACCTTACTGTCAGAGTTGGGTTCCTGGCAGATGGTTCACCATTGAAGGGCTCAGTTTTGGATGTACCTGGCCTACTGTTCATGCTATCTGTAATCTGAGTCTCAGCTTCTTGGTTCTTCTCTGTCTGTTATCAAAAAAAAAAAGAAGAGGTCACAGTATAGAACGGTAGTATTTCTCATGTTTCTGGTCAAACTAGAGTGACACGATCTCATGCGAGCTGCTAAGTTAGCGTGTCATAGTGTCTATGACACCGCTGTAAGATCCTCCTAGATTTTTTGGTCTGAAATCATTGTGTCAGTCATGGGGTTAACTCTCTCCTCTCTGGTCTGTTGCAGATGAGCAGGTGTCCGCGGTGTAGAGCTGGCTGGACGCCTGAACGGACACCGCAGGCCGTTGGAGAGGGAGGGAGGGGTGGTCTAAGCTACAGCAGCTTCCTTGCTGCCTCTCCTCTGGGTTCACGCCCCTCTCTAGGCCCTCCCCGGCTCGGCTGACAGCTGCTCAATGCTAAACCAACGACGCCCCACAGAACTTGTACAATCATCTGTTTTACTCCATTTTAAAATTGGTTTAGAAGCTCCCAAGTTTTAGACTCCCACACCCCTGAAACATAACTGTATACAGACTGAGATGTGGTGTGACGTCGCGGCATATGGCTCAGGCATTTGGGGACGCTGTGCTGAGGATGAAGAAGGGATGGACGATGCCCGCTGTTGTCTTTTTAACAGTACCTCCATTTGCTTTTGTGCTCTCTTGTCCCAGGTGTTTTGAATTAGTTTTTCCTCAGTCGTTGCTTGAAAGTGTTTTTTTGTTGTTGTTTTTTAGCCGTTTGCTTGAAGCTCTCAGTTCTAAATGGCATGCGGACACAATGAGAATATCCAGGAAGGGAGAAAATCTGAACAATCGTGTTTCTTCTCGTTAGTTGATGAAGCAGAGATCAAGCAAGCTGCAGAAACTCTCCACAAATATTTTTATTGTGAGGGCAGTGAGTGAGGGGAAGTGAGTGAGTGAGGGGAAGTGAGTGAATGAGGGGGGAAGTGAGTGAATGAGGGGGGAAGTGAGTGAATGAGGGGGGAAGTGAGTGAGTGAGGGGAAGTAAGTGAATGAGGGGGGAAGTGAGTGAGTGAGGGGGGAAGTGAGTGAGTGAGGGGTCAGTGAGTGAGAGGAAGTGAGTGAATGAGGGGGGAAGTGAGTGAATGAGGGGGGAAGTGAGTGAGTGAGGGGGGCAGTGAGTGAGTGAGGGGGGCAGTGAGTGAGTGAGGGGGGCAGTGAGTGAGTGAGGGGGGCAGTGAGTGAGTGAGGGGGGCAGTGAGTGAGTGAGGGGGGCAGTGAGTGAGTAAGGGGGGCAGTGAGTGAGTGAGGGGGGGAGTGAATGAGTGCGCATCTCATATCATTGTGTATGAGGCACCCTCATCCATTGAGGCTCTCTCTCTTGTTAACTCTTGTTGTCTCTTGTGAACCCACAGTAACATGAGGTACTTTAGTGTCATGCTGCCACGTTTATGTTTAATAAATGGTTTTATAAGTTTTTAATGAGTTGACGAACAAAAAGGCTCACTGCTGTAAAATAGCACAACATGTCGTTACTTTATTGCAGTACAGTAAAACAATGTATTAGCACTGTACAAACATTAGAGTTGGCAAGTGTTAAATGCTAGGCATGCAGCCAACAGCCCAAGTTGTTTACAAAGATGCTTACAAACTTGTTTACAGTGTTTGTTTGTTTGTTAGACTAACAGTTGTCTATTAAATTACAGGCTAAAATGTAAAAACATTATGATTTCAGGTTAATTTGATATGTAAAGTCTTTTTGTATGCGATAGGAATATGTGGATGCAGCTTAAACAACACATTTGGTGTGTTTTGTTTTAATGTACCTCTTCCATCTTGGCTATTAAGTGTGTGTGATCTATCCCATTTCTTGTTTTATAGTCAGGGCAACAAAAGAAAAAGCAATGCTCGTCAAGGCAAAATGTATTTAAACGCCAGGTTTGCAATGCATCTACATTCCTTGTTCAAAATGTAGCCACACTTTGAAGAAGAGTACATTTTGTAGAGTATTTTAAAGAATTTGCTTTAATTGTTCTTATTGCAAGCGAAGGCTAATTATTTGTACAGTCTGAACAGGTTTTACCCTCTAGGGTTGAGGGTTAAACTGCAGAATGGTATTGTAATTATGGATATAACTGGAGTATCTCATCTAGATCTTTTTCTTTGGCTGTTTGTACGTGATGCTTGTTTAAAAAATGTTTTTGCCATACAAAGACTTGAAAATATTAATGGCGATATATACAGTGCATACATATATTTTTGGTTTGTCATAAATGAATGTTACTGATCATGTATAGATGAAAAGAGAGTCCTCTATAAAGACTATTTTTAATATTTTGTTATAATAAAATCCAAGATTGTGATTCCCCCTTTTCTGTCATTGGGCAGGAATCTTTTAAGGAATTTTTTTTTCTCTCTCTTTGTTTTTGCTGCCATCTCTGTATATATCTATATGCTGCTTTGTTTTTGATTTGACTCCTTCTGATACGTTGTTGTATAGGTGTTATTGTATGTATTGACTCTGCCGCCCTCACCTGTTTCATTGCAATCACTGCCTCCTTGTCTCACACACACCTCGGCCGCGTCCCAAATGGCACCCCATTCCTTATATAGTACACTACTTTTGACCAGAGCCCAGGGCTCTAGTGCACTACTTTGACCAGAGCCTCTGGCTGTAGTGCACTACTTTTGACACGAAAGTAGTGTACTATGTAGGGAATATAGAGGGCCATTTAAGACGCACGTTCCCTATGGCGCACAGATGGACCCAGGTCCATCACTGGCTGTGGCCTAGTTGCCTTCTGCGCTGAAAGAGTTCCCCTGAACATGCCCTAAGCCCCTGCCACCCGCCCCTAACTAGCCCACACACTGTGAGCAGGGTCACTTTCTGGAGGGGACAACATTCACTTTCTCAGATAGAAATGTCAGGTGCAGAGCTGACAGTATTCACTTGTCTACATGTTAAAGAAGCACGTCTGTTCTGCATAATATATTTCTATCTGGGGGTTCTGTGATGTTGCATCCCACTGAGCGCAACCAGGAGCAGTGATTTTATCAGTGTCTGCTGCTTTCACACAAGTGTGGCAACATCCTCTCTTCCTCAGCGTTGATATCCCTACCCATGATCTACAGGGCTGGAGGGTTCTATCATAGAATTACAATGATATTGAATGGTTCTATTCCACTCACCTTTGCACATTCCTCCTCAGAATCCTATATACAGCACCCACTTTAGTGTAATTGTTCACCATCACCTTTGAAGAGAAATCCGAAAAATAGATGTACATCTACACTGAGTATACCAAGCATTAGGAACACCTTCCTAAAATACCCCCCTCCCTCCCTCCCTCCCTCGCCCTCAGAACAGCCTCAATTAATTCGGTCATGATGGACTCTACAAGGTGTCGAAAGCGTTCCACAGGGATGCTGGCCCATGTTGACTCCAATACTTCCCACAAGTTGTCTGGATGTCCTTTGGGTGGCGGACCATTCTTGATACACACAGGAAACTGTTGAGCGTGAAAATCCCAGCAGCGTTGCAGTTCTTGACAAAAACCCGTGGCACCTACTGCCATACCCCGTTCAAAGGCACTTAAAGCACACATACACAAGCCATGTCTCAAAGCGTAAATATCCTTTCACCCGTCTCCTTCCCTTCATTTACACTGATTTAAAGTGGATTTAAAAAGTGATATCAATAAGGGATCATACCTTTCACCTGGATTCACCTGATCAGTCTATGTCATGGAAGGAGCAGGTGTTAATGTTTTCTATACTCAGTGTATATGGGAATGTTCCCTCGTATTTTAAATAAGTTGCCTTATTTAAGTATACAGCTGTAGAGCTGTGTAAATGTCAAGACATTTGCTTTACCGTAGACTAGAGAAGTCATCAATTTTGTCGATGGATGATGATATTGTTCTGACTTGTGTTTTCCCTCTGACTGTGTGGCTTGCCTCTGCATGGCCCGGCTCACTGTGCTCCTCTCTGCCCTTCAGGTCAGCTGGTCATATTGATCAGGGAACACTTTATTGATTGATGCCAAACCCTACCAATCCTCTGTTTACCCACTACTAGACTGAATAAATAGCATGCCGTGCACATTGGGAAAACTAAAACACCCCCTGCAGTCAATTAGAACAGTTTTGCTTTGAAACGGCCCCTTCTCAATCAGTACGTTCAGTTTCCCTGTGTCGAGATTCGATTGGCTGATCACCTTCACCATTGCCGACGGTACTCTGACTTTATATCGGAATGATATTTTCCCTGCATCAGTTGCATCCACTCCAATGTTATTATAGCAGTTGTTATCATAACAGTTTTTGGGGCTAAAGCCAATCCCACTCCAGATAGATCTGTAATGGACCACACAGATAGAAGCGATTATGTCACGTTAGTAGGAATTCATCCAAAAGCTAATTCCCGTAAGGTTGCCCCTGACAACACTGTGGCTTTCTCCGTAGGCATTATTAAATAAACCGCTCGCTAACCGCTGGCTTCTGGTTCTGTCATATTACCCGGAATGCAATAAGTGAGATGTGAAATGTTATGTAACTCAAAACATATAGGCATTTAGCAGAACTGCACAATTGTAAGCTTGACTGTAGCAATTGTACTGCACAGTGTCGGTTACAAAGATATTATTTGGTCTGTGGCTTACTTTGGTTGACCATTTTCATAGCTGTTGTAACTTATGTCTTTTAGAAAGACAATTATTTGCTTGTATGCTTCTTTGTATTTTCACCAGTGATTGTAAATACTTATTCTATTTTTGTTTAAGAGAATGTTTAAAAGCAAAAGTTAATTTTATTTCTCCAAGTCTACTGATATGAATTTGGACAATAATAAACTGGTAAACGTTGTTCTTTTGTCTGTTTGCACCTGCAGTGAATAGCTAATTATGTGTATCAGAATAATGCGAGCAGCTCACTCTCACCCTTTAGCCTCCTATTCAATCATGTGTGCTTTGAATATTACTAATCAATGCATCGTTTTCTCTGTTCAGAGATGTAATTTTGATGCTTGGTATTTACAGCATCTAATCTATATTATTCTCATGAGAAAACAGATACGCTCACATCAATGTTGTTATAGTATTTACACGGAGGAAGGCAAACACCGGCGTTTGGAAATCATCCCTCTTTCCAAAATGGGCCCCCTCCTGCAATGCTCAATATCTGTTTGGATCAGGTGTTGAGCTGGGAGAAAATCATTTGGCGCGCATGCTGTTTTCAAGGTCAGTCAGTTTTTTATTTATTTTTTAAAGTCGTTAATGGTTTATTGCCTGAGTCAGAGGGAGAGGCAAGGCGTGTGTGTGGCTCGCTGTGCTCAGAGTTTGTTAGTCACACAAGTTGTATTAGTCGTATGTACGGGATACACATAGTATTGTAGCGACCCGCACAGACAGCTGTGTGTTATGTGTTAGGCTAGGAGGTGGTTGTGTTGTACTGACCAGTGCCCAGTGTTCGCGGGGTCCGACATGTCAATCAACCTGCTATCTGCCAATCACGGTAATGCCTGGAATGTCTGATGCCGGGCATCCTGGCGGTTGGCGGAGTGACGTGGAGGGGGGTTGGGCAGGGGGATGGAGCATTGGAGGTTAAGACCCAGTTTGGCCTTTGTTCTCTCTCTTTTTACGTCTGGGCTTCACAAGAGAAGGTCACGATTGGCTTGTGGGTTATCTGTCATTTATTTGGCGTGGGTTACGGCCAAACAGTAGCCTGTGTAAAGTTGGTTTAATAAACCGTCGATTCGCAAACTCAATTCTATGTCTGGACAATTGTTCATTTATGATCTAGTCAGGTCATTACAGTATACATACTCCAACGGAATGCTTACATGCAGGTTCCATCTCGACAATGCAACAACAACAAGAAATAAAAGATAAGTATACGAACTTAAAGTAAGCAGCAGTAGAATAGAATAAACATTTTAGCGTGTGTGTGTGTATGTATGTAGCATGAGGGAAACACCTTCCTAATATTTAGTTGCACCCCTTTTGCCCTCAGAACAGCCTCAATTCGTCTGGGTATGGACTCTACAAGGTGTCGAAAGCGTTCCACTGGGATGCTGGCCCATGTTGACTCCAATGCTTCCCAGATGTCCTTTGGGTGGTGGACCGTTCTTACTACACACTGGAAAGAAGCACGTCTGTTCTACGTAATATATTTCTATCTGGGGGTTCTGTGATGTTGCATCCCACTGAGCGCAACCAGGAACAGTGATTTTTATCAGTGTCTGCTGCTTTCACACAAGTGTGGCAACATCCTCTCTTTCTCAGAGCTGATATCCCTACCGATGATCTACAGGGCTGGAGGGTTCTATCATAGAATGATATTGAAAGGTTCTATTCCACTCACCTTTGCACATTCCTCCTCAGAATCCTATATACAATACAGCACCCACTGTAGTATCATTGTTCACCATCACCTTTGAAGAGAAATCAGAAAAATAGATGTACATCTACACTGAGTATACCAAGCATTAGGAACACGTTCCTAAAATATCCCCTCCCTCCCTCCCTCCCTCACTCACCCTCAGAACAGCCTCAATTCAGTCGGTCATGATGGACTCTACAAGGTGTCGAAAGCGTTCCACAGGGATGCTGGCCCATGTTGACTCCAATGCTTCCCACAGTTGAGTCAAGTTGACTGAATGTCATTTGCGTGGTGAACCATTCTTGATACACACAGGAAACAGTTGAGCGTGATAAACCCAGGAGCGTTGCAGTTCTTGACACACTCAAACCAGTGAGCCTGGCACTTACTACCATACCCCGTTCAAAGGGACTTAAATCTTTTGTCTTGCCCATTCACCCTCTGAATGGCACACATGCACAATCCATGTCTCGAGGCTTAAAAATCCTTTAACCCGTCTCCTTCCCTTCATTTACACTGATTGAAGAGTATTTAACAGGTGACGTCAATAAGGCATTATAGCTTTCACCTGGATTCACCTGGTCAGTCTATGTCATGGAAAGAGCAGGTGTTCCTCATGTTTTGTACACTCAGTGTGGGTGCGTGCATGTGTGGAGAATCAGAGCAGGTGGTCACTCCAGTTCAAGTGTTCAGCAGTCTGATGGCTTGTGAATGATAACAGGCTCAGAGAGTTTCTATCAGACCTCATGCTCCGATACCGTCTGCCCGACGGTAAGGGAGAGAACAGCTCGTGGCTGGGGTGTGTGGCATCCTTGATGATGCTGCGTACCTTGCAATTCCCATACTAGGCCGTGATGCAACCGGTCAGGACGCTCTCGATGGTGCAGCAGTAGTATTTGGAGAGGACCCGAGGAGGCATGCCGAATTTCTTCAGCCGCCTTAGGAAGTAGAGACGCTGTTGCGCCCTCTTGACAAGAGCAGGGGTGTTGTTGGTCAATAACAAGTCTGACTCTCTTTACTGCAGTCCCGTTGATCGGGGCATGTTCCCTCCTTTGCTTTCTGAAATCAACAATCAACTCCTTTGTTTTGCTGATATTGAGGGAGAGGTTGTTGACCTGGCACCACAATGCCAGTTCATTTACCTCCCTATAGGCTGACCCGTCGATGGTTATCAGGCCTACAACCGTGGTGTTGTCAGCGAACTTGATGATGGAGTTGGTATCGTGGATGAACAGGGAGTACAGCAGAGGACTGAGGACACACCCCTGGGGAGCCCCTGTGTTAAGAGTCAGTGTAGAAGCTGGTGGGAGGAGCTACAGGAGAATGGGCTCATTGTAATGGCTGGAATGGAAGTATTCTCTATTTTGAGAGTTTTCCTCATGTCAGCCTTGGAGAGTGAAAACACCAGGTCATCCGGGGGAGCGAGAGTGTTCCTGGATGGCTCAGTATTTTCTGCCTCAAAGCGAGCATAGAATTTGTTAAGCTAGTCTGGAAGGGAGGTTTTGGTGGGCGCCGCACAGATGGATTTGCCTTTTGTAGTCTGTAGTCCTTTCCACACGCGCAGCGAGTCTGAGTTGTCGAACATCTATTCAAGTTTGAGTCTGTATTTGTCTTTTTGCGGCCCTAATAGATTTACAGGCCTTGCCTTGCCTTGCCTTGCCTTGTATGTGTCACGTGCCACCGAGTCATCAGGGTTCGTTCTGCTGACATCGAATGCTGCGGTACGGGCTCTCAGCATTGTACAAATATCGCAGCTCGTCCAGAGCTTTTGGTTGGGGTATGTCGGGATTGTGGGTACGCCATCAACACATTTCCTAATGATGCCTGTGACTGACTACGTATATTCCTCAATGTTGATTGATGAGTCCGGGGTGCATGAATCTTTGAACATATTCCAATCAGTATTCTCAAAACAATGTCGGAGCATTGAGTCTGCCTTTGTCCAGCGCCTCACTATTCTCTGTGTTGGTGGCTACCGGCATGTTAAGCAGCACATTCAAAGGATGGAGTTCACAGAGAATTGATCAGAACGGAGAGTAAAAGTTCACATCCCAGTTGAGTTGGCTGGAAATGATTCCCTGAAAATTACACACAAAAATGAATTATACATCACAAAGTTTAACTTTGTCTCTCTGAGTTACGTTGGGAAGTGGAGGGAAAATCACATATACCAGCCTTACATGGCTAAATTCTTTTGTTATTTTCACTGATTGTGATTTATCTTTAATGCTCTTAAATAATAACTTCATCATCTAACATCCATAATAATCTAACTCATTATATATGGCTGTCTGGCCAATGTCTTGTGTAGATATTTTAGTAGATGGTAGTTAGCTAGAGTGTAGACTACCTGTGTTGCTGCTGCCCTGACACACGTGTGTAACTCTCGACTGAAGAATAGATGGACAGACCCAGCGCTAGGATAAAGTCATATCAAAATCAAATTGTATTTTTTTCACATGCTTGATACGAGCTAACTGAGATAGACAGCGTGTCTTCAGAAAGTATTCACACCGCTTGACTTATTTGTTGTTGTTATCTTATTTGGATTAAATTTAGATTTATTTTCACTGGCCTGCACACAATACCTCATAATGTTAAAGTGTAATATTTTTTTGTTGTTGAGAGAAATTGTTTTAAATGAATTAACTTATAAGCTGAAATGGCTTGATTGAGTCAATAAGTATTCGAAACTCTTTGTTATGGCAAGGCTAAATAAGATAGGGAGTAAAAATGTTCTTAACAAGTCACATAATAAGTTGCATGGATTCATTCTGTGATCTGTAAGGTCCCTCAGTCTCAAATGCCTCACAAAGAAGGGCACCTATTGGTAGATGGGTAAAAAAAAAGCAGGTATTGAATATCCCTTTGAGCATGGTGAAGTTATTAATCACACTTTGGATGTTGTATCAATACAACCAGTCTCTGCAAAGACACAGGCATCCTTCCTAACTCAGTTGCCGGAGAGGAAGGAAACCACTCAGGGATTTCACCATGAGGCCAACAGTGACATTAAAACAGAGTTTATTGGCTGTGATGAGAGAACTGAGGATGGTTCCAAATACTCCACAATACTAATGTAATTGACAGAGTTAAAAGAAGGAAGCCTGTAGTGCCTTGCGGTCGGAAGCCGAGCAGTTGCCATATCAGGCGGTAGTCCACGATCATCTCCTTTGTCTTGATCTCGTTGAGGGAGAGGCTGTTATTCTGGCACCACACTGCCAGGTCTCTGACCTCCTCCATATAGGCTGTCTCATCGTTGTAGGTGATCAGGCCTACCACTGTTGTGTCGTCGGCAAACTTAATGATGGTGTTGGAGTCATGCTTGGCCATGCAGTCATGGGTGAACAGAAAGTACAGAAGGGGACTGAGAATGCACCCTTGAGGGGCCCACGTGTTGAGGATCAGCGTGGCAGATGTGTTGTTACCTACCGTTACCACCTGGGGGTGGCCCGTCAGGAAGTCCAGGATCCAGTTGCACAGGGAGGTGTTTAGTCCCAGGGTCCTTAGCTTAGTGATGAGCTTTGAGGGCACTATGGTGTTGACCGCTGAGCTGTTGTCAATGAATAGCAATCTCACATAGGCGTTCCTTTTGTCCAGGTGGGAGAGGGCAATGTGGAGTGCAATAGAGATGGTGTCATCAGTGGATCTGTTGGGGCGGAATCAGCGTGGCGGATGTGCTGTTGCCTACCCTCTCCAGTCTGGGGGAGTCCCGTCAGGAAGTCCAGGATCCTTTAAGGGGGCAGTTGAAATCGGTGATGGGGCCACATTTTTTAGGAGTTCTTACATTGGATTTATATTGAATTCTGCTTAACATAAAGTTTAAATACTCTGAGACCATTGATTAAGTGCTTTTGAAGTGACAGGTTGGCGTGAAATCTGTAGCCTGTCTCAGCTGCAATGTATCAGCACAATGGACTGCGCCCTGAGCAAGGTTGTTTTGGTAAAGAATATAGACTACAAGATGAGGCAATTCACCTATTACAAACAGCCTATGAGAATGCAGCTGTACACACAGCTGTCTTCCCAAAATAATGTAAACGAAATGCTGTAAGTAGTAGCCTAGATATTCATGCATGAACAAAAACACTGAACGAAAACACTGAATAGCAGTTTGGCTTAGAATACCGACACAACTGAGAAATGCGACCGAATGAATGCAAACAGAACAAAACAGCGGTACCAAGTACTGTAGGCCTAGTAAGCGAAACATTTGATTGATAAAGGCATGACACAATCTATATTTAGGCTAGTTACATTAACAGTAAACAAAAGGCGAACGGAGATCCAAAACAGCCTATAGCCTACTACAGTGAGATGCAGCCATGCACAGCTGTCATGCCAATTAAATAGGCCGATAGGTCCGCTTCAAAAATGAAAAATCAAGGTGCTCATGAGTTCAGCAACACGTCTTGAAATGGCTTCAATACACTTCAATTAAACAATGACAGCCTAATATAAACACGTTTCCAATACGTACAGTTCCACTTACAACCACGAACACCATAATAGAATGTATCTATTTCTATGATGAAACATACTGATATGTAGTTATGCCCAGGGGTGTCATTTGTGTTCTTGCATTGGAATTACAGTTGAAGTCGGAAGTTTACATAAACCTTAGCCAAATACATTTAAACTCAGTTTTTCCACAATTCCTGACATTTAATCCTAGTAAAAATTCCCTGTCTTAGGCCAGTTAGGATCACCACTTTATTTAAGAATGTGAAATGTCAGAATAATGGTAGAGAGAATGATTTATTTAAGCTTTTATTTCTTTCATCATATTCCCAGTGAGTCAGAAGTTTACATACAGTCAATTAGTATTTGGTAGCATTGCCTTTAAATTGTTTAACTTGGGTCAAACATTTCAAGTAGCCTTCCACAAGCTTACCACAATAAGTTGGGTGAATTTTGGCCCATTCCTCCTGACAGTGCTGGTGTAACCGAGTCAGGTTTGTAGGCCTCCTTGCTCGCACACGCTTTTTCAGCTCTGCCCACAAATGTTCTATAGGATAGAGGTCAGGGCTTTGTGATGGCCACTCCAATACCTTGACTTTGTTGTCCTTAAGCCATTTTGTCACAACTTTGGAAGTATGCTTGGGGTCATTGTCCACTTGGAAGACACATTTGTGACCAAGCTTTAACTTCCTGACTGACGTCTTGAGATGTTGCTTCAATATATCGACATAATTTTCCTCCCTCGTGATGCCATCTATTTTGTGAAGTGCACCAGTCCCTCCTGCAGCAAAGCACCCCCACACCATGATGCTGCCACCCCCGTGCTTCACGGTTCGGATAGTGTTCTTTGGCTTGCAAGCCTCCCCCTTTTCCCTCCAAACCTAACGATGGTGATTATAGCCAAACAGTTATATTTTTGTTTCATCAGACCAGAGGACATTTCTCGAAAAAGTACGTTCTTTGTCCCCATGTGCAGTTGCAAACCGTAGTCTGGCTTTTCTATGGCGGTTTTGGAGCAGTGGCTTCTTCCTTGCTGAGCGGCCTTTCAGGTTATGTTGATATAGGACTTGTTTTACTGTGAATATAGATACTTTTGTACCTGTTTCCTCCACCATCTTCACATGGTCCTTTGCTGTTGTTCTGGGATTGATTTGCACTTCTCTCACCAAAGTACGTTTATTTCTAGGAGACGGAACGTGTCTCCTTCCTGAGTGGTATGATGGCTGCGTGGTTCCATGGTGTTTATATTTGCGTACTATTGTTTGTGCAGATGAACGTGTTACCTTCAGGGATTTGGAAATTGCTCCCAAGGATGAACCAGACTTGTGGTCTACAATTTTTTGCTGAGGTTTTGGCTGATTTGTTTTGATTTTCCCATGATGTCAAGCAAAGAGGCACTGAGTTTGAAGGTAGGCCTTGAAATACATCCACAGGTACACCTCCAATTGACTCAAATTATGTCAATTAGCCTATCAGAAGCTTCTAAAGCCATGACATAATTTTCTGGAATTTTCCAAGCTGTTTAAAGGCACAGTCAACTTAGTGTATGTAAACTTCTGACCCTTTGGAATTGTGATACAGTGAATAATAAGTGAAATATTCTGTCTGTAAACAATTGTTGGAAAAATTACTTGTGTCATGCACAAAGTAGATGTCCTAACCGACTTGCCAAAACTATAGTTTGTTAACAAGAAATTGTGTACACATATTTTGTTATATACATGTTACAGCAGGTGCAGCGAAATTAAGCAACATTTAGAACGAGCAATGTCAGAGGCCAGGATATAAATACATGCAATGTAGAAAATACTAAAAATATAGAAAAACCCTGGAATGAGTAGGTGTGTCCAAACCTTTGACTGGTACTGTACATATATATTTATATCCCGGCCTCCGACATTGCTCGTTCTAATGTACAGCAGTAGTACATATGAGGTGTGTAAAACAATATGTAAACATTGTTAAAGTGGCCAGTGTTCAATGACTATGTACATAGGGCAGTTCGCAGTCTCTAATGTGCAGGGTAGAGTACCGGGTGGTAGCCAGCTAGTAACAGTGACTACGTTCAGGGCAGGGTACTGGGTGGAGGCCGGCTACTGGTGACTATTTAACAGTCTGATGGCCTGGAGATAGATGCTGTTTTTTAGTGTCTCGATCCCAGCTTTGATGCACCTGTACTGACCTCGCCTTTTAGATAGTAACGGGGTGAACGGGCCGTGGCTCGGGTGGCTGAGGTCCTTGATGATCTTCTTGGCTTTTCTGTGACTCGATGTCACACCTCAGCTTCTTGATGCACTCCAATGCACTGTGGACCACTTTGACTCCAGTGTAAAGACACGTTGCTTTTGACTGGAGAAATTTGTTTGGAGGATTGAGATGATGATTCTGTGCACCATGGTGACTGTAAACTTAAAGCCGGGGTCCATCAACGCCTTCAACAGCCCTGTGGCCTCGAGTCTTACTTCTGTGTTGTACGAAAGGCGTGTGTTCTATGTCAAAGAGGAACTTCAAAATGCTGTCACAACTTTTAACAACAACTAGCCAGATGTCCCCTTCTCCTTTGGCTTTGTTTGGGTACTTTGGCGAAGCCAATTTCTGATATCAATCGTGGCAGTGGCAGATTAGTTGGTTCCAGCTAGCTAAATAGGCTAAGAAGCTACCTAAACTCTGTAGTGGAGGGGTGTGAAGCAGCGTTGAATGAAGCACCTTCAATGGTAAACTTGACCCCCCCCCCCTCATAAAAAATCAAATATTACAGGCGGAGGTGTATCACATTATTCACTTAGCATACCACAGATGTGAAGCATTTTATCCCACTTTTTATGGCTTTCCATAGCCCCCCTACGCACATTTAACATTTACATTTAAGTCATTTAGCAGACGCTCTTATCCAGAGCGACTTACAAATTGGTGCATTCACCTTATGATATCCAGTGGAACAACCACTTTACAATAGTGCATCTAACTCTTTTAAGGGGGGGGGGTTAGAAGGATTACTTTATCCTATCCTAGGTATTCCTTAAAGAGGTGGGGTTTCAGGTGTCTCCGGAAGGTGGTGATTGACTCCGCTGACCTGGCGTCGTGAGGGAGTTTGTTCCACCATTGGGGTGCCAGAGCAGCGAACAGTTTTGACTGGGCTGAGCGGGAACTGTACTTCCTCAGAGGTAGGGAGGCGAGCAGGCCAGAGGTGGATGAACGCAGTGCCCTTGTTTGGGTGTAGGGCCTGATCAGAGCCTGAAGGTACGGAGGTGCCGTTCCCCTCACAGCTCCGTAGGCAAGCACCATGGTCTTGTAGCGGATGCGAGCTTCAACTGGAAGCCAGTGGAGAGAGCGGAGGAGCGGGGTGACGTGAGAGAACTTGGGAAAGTTGAACACCAGACGGGCTGCGGCGTTCTGGATGAGTTGTAGGGGTTTAATGGCACAGGCAGGGAGCCCAGCCAACAGCGAGTTGCAGTAATCCCGACGGGAGATGACAAGTGCCTGGATTAGGACCTGCGCCGCTTCCTGCGTGAGGCAGGGTCGTACTCTGCAAATGTTGTAGAGCATGAACCTACAGGAACGGGTCACCGCCTTCATGTTAGTTGAGAACGACAGGGTGTTGTCCAGGATCACGCCAAGGTTCTTAGCACTCTGGGAGGAGGACACAATGGAGTTGTCAACCGTGATGGCGAGATCATGGAACGGGCAGTCCTTCCCCGGGAGGAAGAGCAGCTCCGTCTTGCCGAGGTTCAGCTTGAGGTGGTGATCCGTCATCCACACTGATATGTCTGCCAGACATGCAGAGATGCGATTCACCACCTGGTTATCAGAGGGGGGAAAGGAGAAGATTAATTGTGTGTCGTCTGCATAGCAATGATAGGAGAGACCATGTGAGGATATGACAGAGCCAAGTGACTTGGTGTATAGCGAGAATAGGAGAGGGCCTAGAACAGAGCCCTGGGGGACACCAGTGGTGAGAGCACGTGGTGCGGAGACAGATTCTCGCCACGCCACCTGGTAGGAGCGACCTGTCAGGTAGGACGCAATCCAAGCGTGGGC
The DNA here is from genome assembly GCF_045679555.1 of Salvelinus alpinus. Classification (NCBI taxonomy): domain Eukaryota; kingdom Metazoa; phylum Chordata; class Actinopteri; order Salmoniformes; family Salmonidae; genus Salvelinus; species Salvelinus alpinus. The sequence continues at coordinate 69,276,052 of NC_092086.1, forward strand.
CGCGCCGGAGATGCCCAGCTCGGAGAGGGTGGAGAGGAGGATCTGATGGTTCACAGTATCAAAGGCAGCCGATAGGTCTAGAAGGATGAGAGCAGAGGAGAGAGAGTTAGCTTTAGCAGTGCGGAGCGCCTCCGTGACACAGAGAAGAGCAGTCTCAGTTGAATGACTAGTCTTGAAACCTGACTGATTTGGATCAAGAAGGTCATTCTGAGAGAGATAGCAGGAGAGCTGGCCAAGGACGGCACGTTCAAGAGTTTTGGAGAGAAAAGAAAGAAGGGATACTGGTCTGTAGTTGTTGACATCGGAGGGATCGAGTGTAGGTTTTTTCAGAAGGGGTGCAACTCTCGCTCTCTTGAAGACGGAAGGGACGTAGCCAGCGGTCAAGGATGAGTTGATGAGCGAGGTGAGGTAAGGGAGAAGGTCTCCGGAAATGGTCTGGAGAAGAGAGGAGGGGATAGGGTCAAGCGGGCAGGTTGTTGGGCGGCCGGCCGTCACAAGACGCGAGATTTCATCTGGAGAGAGAGGGGAGAAAGAGGTCAAAGCACAGGGTAGGGCAGTGTGAGCAGAACCAGCGGTGTCGTTTGACTTAGCAAACGAGGATCGGATGTCGTCGACCTTCTTTTCAAAATGGTTGACGAAGTCATCAGCAGAGAGGGAGGAGGGGGGACGCTCTGTCCATTGTGCTGACTAAGTGCAGCTTAGATATAGATTTTGCGCCAACCTGTCACTCAAACATTTTAACTTTAGGGACATAAAACAGTATCAACTGAGTGGGCTAAGACCACCTTTAGCCCCCTCATGGAGCCGGGCCCAGGGATGGAGTTCGGTTGGAGGCTCATAGATGTAGCCGCTCCTCTCTATGTCCTTCTGCCTCTCTGCTGCGTGTTGAGAGCGGTTGTATGAAACAATTGGTATGTCAAGCAAAGCTCTTAACTTCTATTCAGTTCGACTCGCCATACATTTGGTGTCTGCACTGTACATTACTTCCTTACTTACTTCTATCAGATCTACCTGACCCCTCCCCCCCCCCCCCCATAATTTCCTTTCCTAGAGATGAAATGCATGTTTAGGTTCCACCTCCGAAGAATGACAAAGGCTTCTTACAGATATTCACAAATTGGGTATGGGAATTTCCACGTGGAGTTGATAAACATCACGAAATAAGGCACTGATGGCCATCAGTGTAACTAGCTAACATGCTAACCTTATTTTAGCAACACGCATGCCCCGCCCACCTCAGGATCTGTCTTCTTCAGCCATATATTTCCTGTGTTTGAGGGGTTCAAAATCCACTTGTCACTTAAATCTCACTGAATTGATTGCTTTAATTTTGCTCCTGCAACCCTTTCATACTCTTGCTTGTGCCTTTCGTTTTCCCCCGTTAATGTTACGACCACGGAAATGTTTGTAATGACCTGTCAAACACACCCCGGTAATGGCTGAAATGGGATCAATGGAATACATTGTCTGTCCGTTGAATCTATAAGAATGCTAAAGCTTCATCAGGAAATTTACATCACAAGAAGGAGAAGAATTGAAAAAAGGTGTTATTTAGTACAGTTGAAATGTTTGCCAATTAGATTTGCTGAAATGAAAGCAACTTCTGAAAATGAACACTCGGATTATAGTGATATTATGTGTGATCTCGCAAACGATGTAAAGTATGTTTAGATAGGTGGAATTTAGAGCCAAGCGTGTTGATTTTTAATTTGAGGGTATCCTGATATTGACATACCTGTAGAATTATGCAAGAGAACGTGACAACAACAGTAATCAATGAGGCAGTCTAAACTGCACAGGTGGTAATGTAGACAGAGCAAGTGTTTGGTGGTTGAAGTTCTGTTCCACCCCTTTATGTTAAGGTTTCATATATGCAAATACACCTGTGTATTTAAGGAAATTAGGCACATATTATAATTTATTTTAACACAACATACTGTATAAAAAAATCTCTGATACAATAAGAAAATGTATATAAGTGTCTGCTAAACGACTAAAATAGAAATGTAATGTGTGTTCTAAAAATATAAATAAATACATTTGACAAATTGAATACCTGAATTCCCATACAAAAAAATCCCTGAACTCCGTTCATTATTTGTCCGTGCCAGTAAAATATTTTGTGCTTTAATTCGGTCAATATCAGATGGATTTTTATAAGAAAATTATCTTCATTGTCCAGCTGTTGTATTTATTAGAATTTGTTTTTAAAACATTTTAACAATTGAAATGACCGTTGCTACTTATCTAGCTAGCTAGCTATCTTGCTAACCTTATCTAGCTAGCTAATGTTATGTTGTTGCTGGGTTTCTTTTTACTACACAGTTTTCAAAATATTAGCCGGCTGGATGTGGAGCTAGATTTGTCATAAGCATTGATTTAGGGAAAACTTTGCCACAGATGGAAACCACTGTCCTGTCTTTGACTTTGCCATCTATTGTTATCTCAAGTTTTGCCATCTTCCATAAATTGTGGCCATAAATTGCGGCCGCAAATCCCCCATAGAAATAATAAAAAATAAAGATTACGCTCAGGTAATATGTATAACTATTGGAAGATAGCAGATATGTGTATTTTCTACATTGCAATGAACACAGTGCAACCTTTGGTAGGCTGCAGACAGGCTTTGGCTGCGCTAGAGCAAAACAAGGAAGACTGTGCTCATGGTTCTCACGGGGAAGTGAAATGATAGGCTACAATGACTTTGCTCATGGTCATGCACGTCGCAAATAACACGTAACTATAAGTTCCTCGAATGTTATTTCGCTGGTGCCTTTTCATTATCTGGATAGACACTTGTGGTTTCTAGCTAACGTTGCATCAATCAAAGCAGTGGAGCGTCTAGTGAAGCAAAACTTTGGTGGTCAAAACCACTCATCTTGGAGCGGGTTTGCAAAATGCTATCGTATCACGCAATTATACCACTTATAAAGTTGTCATATCATTAATACAACCTGGCTCAGAAATAAGTCAAAATGGACAAATTATCCAATGGATTATGAACATGTTCTGCTGTTATTATTTTATTTCTGGTAAATATGGAAAACTAGTCATTTTAATAAACATTTACATATTTGGCATTACTCATCTCATTTGTATATGCTCTATTCTATTCTACTGTATCTTAGTCTATGCCGCTCTGTTATTGCTCGTCCGTATATTTATATATTCTTAATAACATTCCTTTACTTTGATTTGTGTGTATTGTTGTGAAATTGTTAGATCTTACTTGTTAGATAGTACTGAACTGTTGGAGCTAGAAACACAAGCATTTCGCTACACCCACAATAACATCTGCTAAACATGTGTATGTGACCAATAAATGTGAATTGTTTTTGATTTGATAAATAAATAAATATTCTCCATGGCTCAGGCAGCAAGTGGACACAAGGCTGTTTGGTTCAGCTTTGTCACAAATAGGAATAACTTTGCAGCTGTTTCTGGTTAATAAACAATGCCATGCTGGTAACATTCAAATAAAACCCAGCCCTGAAACAAAACCAAAGATATTTATAACTAACCCAAGATAGACCAGATCCTGCCGTTTCCAATGGGAGCAAATGAATCATGGTGGGCAGAACAAGCAAGGAGGTGCCAAGCACAAGTTAGTGAGATCCTATTGGCGCTTTCTAGCATTTATTTACATATTTCCGTTAGGGAACACCTACTCTGTGAAGCGCCCTTGTGCAATAACTACATTCGCCCTTTCACTCCTTCTAAACAACACAGTTTTTGGAAACTTTGCCAACGGGTAAAGTCTACAAAATGCAGTCCACTCTGTTACAGATTCTAATTTTGGAAACAGAAAATTGTATGGAGATCAAATATTTAATTGACGAGAAAATTAGCAGAATATCTGCCAAAATCCATCTCTCTCCATCTTCTCCCACTGCCGTCCACTGGGCTTCCTCTTATCACCATATTTGGTACTGAGTGGAAACGGCAACCGAATGCATCACATTTATACATCCGGTGAAATATCTGTCTCATTGTTCTATCTTTGATGAAACGTAAGCCAAAAATAATTTGTATGTCATATCATAGGAAAAGACACCACATTCACACGGATTTGCACGAAGTGGGCAGTTCAGATTTGTCACTTCAAGCCCAAACATATCATACTTGGACTATAACGATGACTTATTGACTTAAATCGTTTGATCATGTAAGCTCTGGCCATTGTCTTTCAGCTCGGAAAAAGTGGACTTCTACAGGTGTGGGCCTTTAACCTTGTGCTGGGTCTGTCTGCAGGATTGACCTTTGCAATTCCTGAGAGAAGGTGGAGGTAGTGAGTGTCCTTTGTGTGTTCCAGCCTTTGGCCCCTAGCCTCCCTGCTGTCTGGACAGTGCTATTTATGTCCTGACTGTAGACTAGTGTGGAAAGAAGGAAGGGGACAGGGTGATTCTGGCCTGTATCCGGAGCAGAGGGCAGCTTGGTGATCAATGACTGTCCAGACAGCCCAGTGTTCCAGAGTACAAGTTCTACTCTGAGCGTGACGTTCTTCACCGGCCATGTCAGGTGCCAAGGTTGTCCTTGTCCCTTTTCACCTCCTTGTCCTGTGCTGCGAACAGCCTTGGACCTCTTCCTCCTAGCGTCCTGTACAGGGAGTGTACTTGTCTTGTACATTAAGCTTCTTCACGGTACAGAAACAGGAGATAGGCTCCTGCCCTGTGCAACATTCTGGCTCGGACAAGGCTTCTCCTGTGCTGTTAGTGCAGCTTTAAGGCTATAGTTGAGATCTGCCTCATAATTACCACATCCTGAACAACGTTGTTCCCCACAGTAGCTGCCCGGGCACAGTCGCCAGGCAAGAAGAGGTTCAAACAAAGCTTAAAGGGTAGTTCATCATCTGATTTGCCTGGAGTTGATGGGATAAAACCATCTGTCCTCCACCAGGGGGCAGTGGTCCTCCTCTGCAGATGCCCAGCTCTCTGATTATCAGCTTGTCTGCCACTAAAACTGAAACTCACGTTTTAATCAAGAAGATTTGTGTAGGAGGACAATTTGGAAAACATATTTTCCGTGGGAGATTGCCCTTCCCATTAAGGTACAAATTGCCAAAATTGGTTTGTGTTGAAACAATTCCATTCTGACTTTGTCGAGCCAGTGATTATATTTGTCACAATTGTCTTTGCCCTTTGTGGGGTTTTCTCCCAATACAAGTCAACGTTGACTCCAGGGAAATGGCCCTGTCCTCCACACAGTCATTTTAGTCATTGCTATTAATGGGCATTGAGGTGCATTTGACATTGTGTAATTATGTGAACGTGTGTGCGTGTGTGTGATCCTGTGTGTGCGCAATTGTTTCTGTTTGTGTATTTATTTGAGAGTGTATGGCTCCGCTCATCAGTGCAGCACTGAAGTGAACAGAGAAGCCATCATCCATTATAATCTTCCCTCCTCAGCCATACAGAGGTGGTCAGAGCAGCACATAATAGACCTGATAATGGGGAGCACCTATATCATTCCCCTAACGAGAACCATCACTTTCATTTAGGGAGTGCAGCTATGGCCCTAACTTCAAAACAAAAGTTAGTATACACAGTCAGCAGCATCATAGGGCATCTTAACTGTTCCCAGGTCCCTCCCACAGAATGCCAATTATCCAGTGTTAAATGATACAGGATATAATCACAGGGAGGTCCTTTGCTAAATACACACAAAGATATTGCGTAGTTAGCGTTGTGGGAGCTGTAGGGCCTACACAGTAAATCTCTCATCTCCTGACGTGATTAGTTCTGTCTTGGTCTCCGACGAAGAAATACACTTCACTCAGTGGAAGGTTAATCAAAGAGCACACCAAGTGTGTGTGGCTCCAGAACACCACCCATGACTAAGAGGGTGTGGGGGGGTTGCCTTACACCGCGTTTCAATAATGAGGGGGGTCAGGCGGGTTGCGAGAGAGTGAGGGCTGAAGGGTGGTCGCATGGAAAAGAAAAGGTGCTCTTTTCTCTCTCTCTTTCTCCCTCTCTCACTTTCTTAACTGCCTTAACTCCAACTGCTTCCCCCCTACACACACACCACACACCACACACACTCTCTGCCCGGCAGTCCTTCACCTGAGGGATCAGAGGCGGTGCTGGAAGAGGAGAGAAACGGAGTGTGAGAGAAAGCGGATGAGAGGAAGGAGAAGAGGTCTCTGACTCAGTGTGAAGCCCTCTGTGCCCCCAGCTTGGCCCAGCAGGAAACAGGGCTTTGATCTGTCTCCAGAGGAGGATGCACTTCATTTACGCGTGAAAGGAAGTGATGCATTACATTAGAGCAGAGCTAGATTAAAGCGCCATGTGATTTGTTAAAGTGACACGAGGTAGTGTCGTTGGGCTGAGAACAGCTCGGAAGTAAGCCGTCTGTCTAGGTAGAGTGTGTTTGGAGGGTTGAGTCTGAAAGATGCATACAGTATGCATTGGTAGGCTAAGATGGTGGTTGAGATGACACCTGTGTCATTTTCCTGTTTTGCAAAGAATACTGTTCTTGTGGTCCTTACCACTGTCAGTGTTTATTTCATTGTATTTTACAAAGTTTTTTTTTGCCAGAAGCTACCTTGGTCTATTTCACAGTATTTTACAGGAATAGTCACACTTTATCTGATATATAAAGAGATGAATGTTTCTGTTTTAAAACCTGTTTGTTAGTTTTCTATTCCAACAATTCCCATTGTGATTGTCACGCCTGTGGATGTTACATCCCCGCTGATTTTTTCATTTCCCCTTTCATTACCCTTTCCTCTCAAACCTCCGTCTTTATCCCTTAAGCTAACACACATTTATTTTACCTCGGACGGTGTAAAAAATATTCAGCGCAAAGGCAATTTGAGAGTGTGGTGGGTAGAACACACGAACCTTCATGAGATCTATCAGAAGTTATTCTTTTGAAACATGAGATAAGATGGCGGCGCGTGGCACCATGCGAGGACCTTACAACTCGTCTCAGCCCATCTCAGTGGTGTTGACACCGGAGCTGTGGACAGGGATATAAAGGGCCTATGTGGTTGAGATGTAGATTCAGATTCACTCTTCCCTTCCTTCTCATCCTCATTCAATTTAAGGGCTTTATTGGCATGCTAACATTGCCAAATCATGTGAAGTAGATAAACAAAAGTGAAATAAACAATAAAAATTAACATTAAACATTACAATCACAAAAGTTCCAAAAGAATAAAAACATTTAAAATGTCATATTATGTGCAAATAGTTAAAGTACAAAAGGGAAAATAAATAAACATAAATATGGGTTGTATTTACAATGGTGTTTGTTCTTCACTGGTTGCCCTTTTCTTGTGGCAACAGGTCGCACATCTTGCTGCTGTGATAGCACACTGTGGTATTTCACCCAGTAGATATGGGAGTTTATCAAAATTGGGTTTGTTTTTGAATTCTTTGTGGATCTGTGTAATCTGAAGGAAATATGTGTCTCTAATATGGTCATACATTCGGCAGGAAGTGCAGCTCCGTTTCCACCTCATTTTGTGGGCAGTGTGCACATAGCCGGTCTTCTCTTGAGAGCCAGGTCTGCCTACGGTGGCCTTTCTCAAAAGCAAGGCTATGCTCACTGAGTCTGTACATAGTCAAAGCTTTCCTTAATTTTGTGTCCGTCACAGTGGTCAGGTATTCTGCTGCTGTGTACTCTCTGTTTAGGGCCAAATAGCATTCTAGTTTGCTCTGTTTCTTTCCAATGTGTCAAGTAATTGTCTTTTAGTTTCCTCATGATTTGGTTGGGTCTAATTGTGTTGCTGTCCTGGGGCTCTGTGGTTTGTGTTTGTGAACAGAGCCCCAGGACCAGCTACTTAAGGGACTCTTCTCCAGGTTCATCTCTCTGTAGGTGATGACTTTGTTATGGAAGGTTTGGGAATCACTTCCCTTTAGGTGGTTGTAGAATTTAACAGCTCTTTTCTGGATTTTGATAATTAGCTGGTATCAGCCTAATTCTGCTCTTCATGCATTATTTGGTATTTTACATTGTACACAGAGGATATGTTTGCAGAATTCTGCATGCAGTCTCAATTTGGTGTTTGTCCCATTTTGTGAATTCTTGGTTTGTGAGCGGACCCTAAACCTCACAACCATAAAGGGCAATGGGTTCTATAATTGATTCAAGTATTTTTAGCCAGATCCTAATTGGTATATCGAATGTTATGTTCCTTTTGATAGCGGAGAAGGTCCTTCATGCCTTGTCTCTCAGATCGTTCACAGCTTTGTGGAAATTACCTGTGGCGCTGATGTTTAGGCCGAGGTATGTATAGTTTTGTGTGTGTTCTAGGGCAAAGGTGTCTAGATGGAATTTTTATTTGTGGTCCTGGCAACTGGACCTTTTTCAGAACACCATTATTTTTGTCTTACTGAGATTTACTGTCAGGGCCTAGGTCTGACAGAATCTGTGCAGAAGATCTAGGTGCTGCTGTAGACCCTCTTTGGTTGATGACAGAAGCACCAGATCATCAGCAAACAGTAGACATTTGACTTCAGATTATAGTAGGGTGAGGCCGGGTGCTGCAGACTGTTCTAGTGCCCTTGCCAATTTGTTGACATATATGTTGAAGAGGTTGGGGCTTAAGCTGCATCCCTGTCTCACCCTATGACCCGGTGGAAAGAAATGTGTGTGTTTTTTGCCAATTTTAACTGCACACTTGTTATTTGTGTACATTTGTGTACATAATGTCGTGTTTGTTTAGTGTTTTTCAATTTTGCCAGAAGTGGTTAGAGTCTATGGATTCTTCAATTACATTGAGTTGATTTCTGACATACTGTTCCTTCTTTTTCTGAAGTGTATTTCTGTATTGTTTTAGTGATTCACCATAGTGAAGGCGTAGGCTCAGGTTTTCTGGGTCTCTATGTCTTTGGTTGGATAGGTTTCTCAATTTCTTTCTTAGGTTTTTGCTTTCTTCATCATACCGTTTGCCATTGTTCATTTTGTTCGGTTTTCTGTTTGACATCATTAGGTTTGATAGGGAAGCGGTCAAATATACTATTTAAGTTTTCTACTGCCAAGTTTACACCTTCACTATTACAGTGGAACATTTTGTCCAGGAAGTTGTCATAAAGGGATTGAATTTGTTGTTGCGTAATTGTTTTTTGGTGGGTTTCCACACTACTTTCCTTCCATCTATAGCATTTCTTAATATTATTCAGTTCCTTTGGCTTTGATGCCTCATGATTGAGTATTGCTCTGTTCAAGTAGACTTGCTGTGATCTGATAAGGGTGTCAGTGGGCTGACTGTGAATGCTCTGAGAGAATCTGGGTTGAGGTCAGTGATAAAGTAGTCTACAGTACTACTGCCAAGAGATGTGCTATAGGTGTACCTACCATAGGAGTCCCCTTGAAGCCTACCATTGACTATGTACATACCCAGCGTGTGACAGAGCTGCAGGAGTTGTGACCTGTTATTGTTGGTTATGTCGTCGTAGTTGTGCCTAGGGGGGCATATGGGGGAGGGAATGCTGTCACCTCCAGGTAGGTGTTTGTCTCCCTGTGTGCTGAGGTTGTCAGGTTCTTGTCCAGTTCTGGCATTTAGGTCACCACAGACTAGTACATGTCCCTGGGCCTGGAAATGATTGATTTACCCATCCAGGATGGAGAAGCTGTCTTCATTAAATTATGGGGGGATATAGGTAGCACACAGGAGGACATTTTTCTCTGTTGAGATCATTTCCTTTTGAATTTCTAGCCAAATGTAAAATGTTCCTGTTTTGATTAATTTAGTGTGAGTTAGGTCTGCTCTTTCTACTCCCACACACAGTGATGAGATCTGAGTGTGATTATGGAATATAAGGACTAATGCCTGGAGTTGACTGTTACGTTCATGTGTTTTCAAAGAACTCCTTCTTGTTCACACCACTGCGTGACATTCAGCATGTTTACTTTAAGTGTGTGTGTGTGTGTGTGTGTGTGTGTGTGTGTGTGTGTGTGTGTGTGTGTGTGTGTGTGTGTGTGTGTGTGTGTGTGTGTGTGTGTGTGTGTGTGTGTGTGTGTGTGTGTGTGTGTGTGTGTGTGTGTGTGTGTGTGTGTGTGTGTGTGTGTATGTGCACACAACCTGGTCTCAGAGCATTTTGTATTATTCTGTACGTAAATCCAAGAGAATGGTATGTATTCATTTGTGGATGTTCATCACCCATTTCATATGATATGTTACGAATGACAATTTGTGTTATATGCTACAAGTTCACAAATTGCACTATATGTTACGAATATGCAAAACGTATGATACAGTATGTTACCATTTCTAGCTAGGTGGCTAACATTAGATACCTGGCTAATAATAGCTAGGCTAGGGGTTAGGGTTAATATTAGGAGTTTGTTTAAAGTGTTAGGGGAAGGGTTAGCTAAAAGGGTTAAGTTTAGGGGAAGGATTAGCTAACATGCTTAGTAGTTGCAAATTAGCTAAAAAGTAGTGAGTAGTTGAAAAGTTCCTAATGAGCAAAAATGCTAAAGTTGTCCGTATTGAGATTCGAACTCTCAACCTTTGGGTTTGCTAGACGTTCACTTTATACACCCACCCGTACACTCCAACCACCCTACTTTTATTTTTGACTTAAGTAACCAACCAACAGTCTTCTGTAACCATACCAAATGTAATATATCCTACTCCTATCCTACCGGATTTATGTTTACTATGTTACGTCTAGTGTGAATGTGCAATATTTTCAGTCTCTGCTGTGTTGCCCAGGCTACAGTATGATACACGGGCACATTAGTCACAACTGTCAGTCTGCCCGGGCTGCTGATTGCCCAGGTCTAATGATTTATCCAGTACATGAGCAAAGGGAAGCAGGAGTTTGTCTGGCATTCAAAAAGTGGCAGCAACAGCTTCTGTTTGGACTGCCTCTGTTCAAAGGTATAACACATTTAGTCTGCAAGCTACAGTGTCTAATTTAAGTTGTTTAGGTTCTGTCTGTAGGGATTGGGTCGAAAGTAGTCCACAATGTAGGGAATGTGTAGGTGCCTTTTGGGAGGCAGCTTAGGTTCTGTCAGTAGGGATTGGGTCGAAAGTAGTGCACAATGTAGGGAATGTGTAGGTGCCTTTTGGGAGGCAGCTTAGGTTCTGTCTGGGTTTTGTAATATAGGATAGGATATGGGGGCTACCTACAGTCTGACAGCCTGGTTCTATTGGCAAAGTGTTCTGTACATTGCTGCTCTGGACTGGCTCCGTGGCGAGGTAAGGGAATGGTGGTGATACCAGGCTTTCGTGCTGTCTCTCTATTTCACTCACTTTCTGTTTCTCTCTCTTGGTCTACTCTCTCTCACCTGATTTAAATAACCTTCCATAAAAGCGAAAGTGCTCACTTACCAGTAGATTACGAATTCAGGTTGAAGGAAATTAAGTGGAAACCATAAATGCTATTTGCTGAAATTACCATTCGAATCCACAATCCGTAAACTCAAATGGCATTTTAAGCAGTGAAACCGTGGGTATTTTAGTGACTGGGATAAACAGTTTACAGCTCAGCAAGTAAATGATTTTAGGAGGTGTAAACTATGTCTGTTAAATGAAGCTTGAACCCGGCTTCATTTGACAGCAAACCTCACCATTGATATGGGTCTCTATATCGTAAAGGCAAATGGTTTCTATCGGATGGGTGTGCTGTGGTCTTCATATGCAGCTTTCCTCTTGAATGTGGATATGTTTAGTATCTGCTTGAGTTAGCTCTCTGCTCCTGCCCGGTGCCCATGGAGCACGCAGTCTGTGCAGACATCTGTCAGTGTGCAGCTGGAGTGACAACGGATTACTGGACTGATTGATGTAGCTGTGTTTACAGTGGAGCTCGGACCAGAGATAAAAATGAATGGATTCCTACTTCCTGTTTTCTATTTCTCGCTCCCTTTTTTTTCCCTCGCTCCCTTTTTAAAGGACAGGATGTGAAACCTAATTTCAGGCGCAGACTTTGAAGAGAAAGACAAGAGAAAGACAGCCCGTGTGTGACTGCTGGGCTGACAGAGCTGGCACCAGGCGTGGCTCTGTGGAACAGTGCTCTTTGATGGGCTCTCTTGGCGACCTGCTACACTGATGAGCCACACCCTAGAAAAGCGCGTTTGTGTGAGCTTCTGTGTGTGTGCGTGCATGTATGTGTGTGTGCGCGCGTGCATGTTTTGGCTGCAATGGAGCGTGAGGTGGGGAGAGAGTTGAGCGGCATTTCACCTTACTGAGTTTGACATGGACATAAAACCCCCAGTAGATCCAAAATGGCTGAGTGGAACAGGTGAGGGTGAAGGACCGTCCTGCTCGGCTTGGCCTGATTGAGACAGCCCTGGATAGGACAGCCCTCTCTGCTCCTCAGCACACCCAGCCAACCAGACACCCATGATGGCTACTTTGAAGAATCTAAAATCTAAAACATACCTTGATTTTTGTTTAACACTTTTTTGGTTACCACATGATTCCATATGTGTTATTTCATAGTTTTGATGGCTTCACTATTATTCTACTATGTAGAAAATAGTAAAAAAATAAAGAAAAACCCTTGAATGAGTAGGCGTGTCCAAACTTTTGACTGGTGCTGTATATCGGTACAATCTCTCTAATTTCTTTCTCTGTCATGCGCTCTCTCTCTGCTATGTGCGGTCTGCAGTCAGTTCTTGAGCCATGGTGTTGGTGGAGCAGTACAGACGGTGACAGAGGGACAGCCTCCCCACGGTACAGGTGTAATTTAGCAGGTAATGAGCATTCTGCCTCTGTTACATGCCACAGCAGGGAATACACCCAGTCCCAAAGTATATCTGTATCCCAAATGCACCCTATCCCCTATACAGTGCACAATTATTATTGTGCGAGTGAGAGAGAGAAGACCTGTGACAAGCAGCCAGGAGAGACGGATCTGTAACGAGGTCTATGGAAAACGAGAACCGTCGAGCGGCTCTAACCACTGTGCAGGTTTTCAGTGACTGATCGAAATAGAAGTCGATTTAAAGGCTTTCGTTCGGAGTCACCTTGGAAATGTGTTGATACGGTGTGTAATGCACGTTCAAGCTAGCTACAGACCTACGTAATAGGAAAGGGACAAATCACGATGCTTAGCTTTGCTCTCTGTCTGTGTGTGTGTGTCAATTCTCACACACACACACACACACACACACACACACACACACACCTATTAATGATTCCCCTCCATCTCCCGACTCTCACCCAGGAAGTGCTGCTGGGAAGTTCTCTCTCTGGCCTCCTCTCCATACGTGGTGGTGTTTTATTTACAGGAGTGCACCAGGGGCTGATAAATAAAGGAGTTAAGCTGCTCCAGATGGGCTTGATTGATAGGCCTGTTCAGGGATGGAAGTGATGCATCCTGACATATAGATTTCTCCCCCTCTTCCTCTACTTACGTGTCCCTCCCAGTAAAGAGCCTGCAATCAGGCTGGATTAATGGGCTTCACTTTGTCCTTCCCCTGCGAAGGGCAACACGCTGGGGCTTGCAGCTCTGGTCATGCAGGGAGAATGGATGAAACACATCTCAGTGAGAGAGGGAGCAAGGTTCACCAGATGCCCAAATTTGTCTCCGTTGATCTTTTTTGTCTAGACCGAGACTGACTGAGGGCTATTTAGTCTTTCAGTCCCTCCCTCCCTCCCTCCCTCCCTCCCTCCCTCCCTCCCAGAATACACAGCATGACTCAGGCTGCAGAAGGGCTACTCTGTCTGTCTGACTGAGTAAAGGTGGGATAGTAGTCCTACTAGTCTGTACATAATCAGTCTGAGGGACCACTGCAGACTAGTCTAATATATATTGCTGAATATAAAAAGTTGAGACATCCTCACTACAATTTGACTGAAAATATGATTAATTGTATTTCACTTCACACGTTGTAATATATTTCTTAACACAAACATAAACTGTAGGCTGCTTCAGGGAATGAGACAATTACTTAATGCCAGATGGGTTTAAATTCCCAACTGCTTAATAAAATGGTATTATTTGAGCCGGGCAGAATGGTTGCCAGGTATTCAAATGCTGCTCAAGAGGTCACTGAGGTGCAACTCACTTGAGATTTCCCAAACTGGTTCCTTCCAAATCAATCGATGCATTATGATACAGAGTCCTTAACCTCCATATCAATCAATATTCCTGATGAGATTACTGGAGGTGCTTGCGGTCAATCGCGTTGTCAATGTGATTGATGACTCTCCCTGCACTCGACGGTTCTGTACTGTACTGTATGAAGGACCACTAACTGCAGTCCTGGCAACCAGGGGAGGAGAGGGAGAGGGAGGAAAGAGGTAAGCGGGGGCTAGAAGAGGGGAGCCAGATGATGGGGGCAGGCCCTATGAAACTCAGTGTGGCTTTGGGCTAGCACAGGCCTGGGCAATTCCCTTCCTCGGGGGCCTGATTGGTGTCACACTTTCCCCCCATCCCTAGCGAACACAGCTGATTTAAACTAATTGCATTCTAAACTGAAGATCGTGATTAGTTGATTATTGACCCGCTAGCAGGTCGCAAGTATCGCACCAGTCAGAGCTTCCAATCGGCTCACTCAATCACCTCCACTGTTATGTGCAGCCAGACTGGGGAACAGGACCTCGTTCACACGGAGATCAGGCTGTATAGCTGTTTTTCCCATCTCCAGTCCTCGAGTGCTCCCAACAGCACAGAAATGTGTACTGTTGGGGTACTGGAGGACCAAGTTGGGAAACTCTTCTGCTGTAGAGTACTGGTACTTCTGTGTTACCTCATCTAAAGAATGGTGGGGTGGAGGTGGAAAATCTCACCTTGAGCAATAGTGAGAATCCAGATCTCTAGTACAGTTATGTTGCTGTGAGGCAGTCAGATACAGGTAACCTAGCTAGTGGCATCAGGTAGGCAAAGACAGACCATTACCTAATTTGATCTCCACACAAACAGCGCCAAGACAGAGATGTCGACGACATCTCTCTGATTCAACAAACGAAGCGTGTAACCGCAACATAATGCGTTTGAAAGGCACTTAAATATGAAAGGGATGCAGCCCTTTATACCCCTGAGGACATTGGTCTGTGTGATTTCCTCCTGCCTCAGATTAATGTATAACCCCAGATGGAAACAGACGAAGGAGAGAGGATGCATGCCGTCTTAATATCCCTCCAAGGCTCAGAGGCTGTCTGTCACACAGTCGTAGCTGAGGTGTATGCAGCTGTTCAACTGGCAGACTGTTCAAAGAGAGTGCTGTCTCTGCTCCAATCCTGTGCTGAGACCCCCCTGATAAGACTTTTGTACATGTGACCACATTAGCTCTACCTCTCTGTCTGTTCCTATTTCTCATGCCTCTGTCTCTCTCGCGCTCTCTCTCTCTCTGTCTTTCTCTCTCTCCCTATTTATGTATCCCCCTCTGTCATTTTCTCTCCCCCCTGTCTCTATCTCTCTCTTGTATTTGCACAAAGAACCTCATCAACAGTAATCAGATATTTATCAGCCAACAAATAAGCAGGATGGCAGGAAGCAGGAGGAGATTAATATCTCATCATGGTGTAAAAATGACACCTGAGAGACAATGCGATGTCAACATGTAACAGTCTCCCCCAACCCATTGGGCACAGACATCAGTTCAACATCTAGTTTTGATTTGTATTTGGTTGAATTGTCAACTAATGTGAATTCAAAGGGAAATCAACAACACATGTCACCATGTCATTGGATTTAGGTTACAAGTTGGGTGAAAAAAATGCCCTTAAGTTGATGACCTTTTGCAAATCCAACCCGTTTTCCATGTTCAAATCAAATTAGCCATGAAATGCTTACTTACGAGCCCTGAACCAACAATGCAGTTCAAGAAATAGAGTTAAGAAAAGATTGACTAAATAAACGAAAGTAAAACATTCTATGAAACGTAACACAATAAAATAACAATAACGAGTCTATATACAGGGGGTACCGGTACCGTCAATGTGCGGGGGTACAGAGTCAATGTGTGGGGGTACAGAGTCAATGTGTGGGGGTACAGGTTAGTCGAGGTAATTTGTACATGTACACTACCGTTCAAAAGTTTGGGGTCACTTAGAAATGTCCTTCTTTTTGAAAGAAAATCAATTTTTTTGTCCATTTAAAATAACATCAAATTGATTAGAAATACAGTGTAGACATTGTTAATGTTGTAAATGACTATTGTAGCTCGAAACTGATTTTTTATGGAATGTCTAAATAGGTTTAGTTTGGCTGTATGGTTCTGTACTGTATGAAGGGCCACTAACTGCAGTCCTGGCAACCATGGGAGGAGAGGGTAGGGAGAGGGAGGAAAGGGGTACGTGGGGGCTAGAAGAGGGGGGCCAGAAGATGGGGGTAGGCCCTATGAAACTTACAGTGTGGCTTTGGGCTAGCACAGGCCTGGGCAATTCCCTTCCTCGGGGGCCTGATTGGTGTCACACTTTCCCCCCATCCCTAGCAAACACAGCTGATTTAAATTAATTGCATTCTAAACTGAAGATCGTGATTAGTTGATTATTGACCCGCTAGCAGGTCGCAAGTATCGCACCAGTCAGAGCTTCCAATCGGCTCACTCAATCACCTCCACTGTTAAGTGCAGCCAGACTGGGGAACAGGACCTCGTTCACACAGAGATCAGGCTGTATAGCAGCATTATCAGCAACCACCACTCCTGTGTTCCAATGGCACGTTGTGTTAGCTAATCCAAGTTTATCATTTTAAAAGGCTAATTGATCATTGGAAAACCTTTTTTCAATTGTTAGCACAGCTGAAAACTGTTGTGCTGTTTGAAGAAGCAATAAAACTGTCCTTTAGACTAGTTGAGTATCTGGAGCATCAGCATTTGTGGGTTCAACTACAGGCTCAAAATGGCCAGAAACAAAGTATTTCCTTCTGAATCTCGTCAGTCTATTATTTTTCTGAGAAATGAAGGCTATTCCATGCGAGAAATTGCCAAGAAACTGAAGATCTCGTACAACGCTGTGTACTACTCCCTTCACAGAACAGCGCAAACTGGCACTAACCAGAATAGAAAGAGGAGTGGGAGGCCCCGGTGCACAACTCAGCAAGAGGACAAGTACATTAGTGTCTAGTTTGAGAAACAGACGCCTCACAAGTCCTCAACTGGCAGCTTAATTAAATACAGTAGTAGTACCCGCAAAACACCCATCTCAATGTCAACAGTGAAGAGGTGACTCCGGGATGCTGGCCTTCTAGGCAGAGTTGCCAAGAAAAAGGCATATCTCAGACTGACCAATAAAAAGAAAAGACTAAGATGGGCAAAAGAACACAGACACTGGACAGAGGAAGATTGGAAAAAAGTGACAACTAGAATGCCAAAGGTCTGCAAGGCTGTAATTGCTGCAAATGGAGAATCCTTTGACGAAAGCAAAGTTTGAAGGACACAATTATTATTTCAATTAGAAATCATTATTTATCACCTTGTCAACCTCTTGACTATATTTCCTATTCATTTTGCAACTCATTTCATGTATGTTTTCATGGAAAACAAGGACATTTCTGACCCCAAACTTTTGAACGGTAGTGTAGGTAGGGGTAAAGTGACTGTGCATAGATGTTAAACAGCGAGTAGTAGCAGTGTAAAGACAAAATGTTATCACATAGATTTTTTGGGGTTGGATTGAAGTGGCAACAATGTTGATTCAACTAGTTTTTGCACAGTGAGCAGTGTGTGTGGTTCAGACACAAACAACACAACCTAGTCCCGTTGTAATGAATGACAGCAGACACCACGTTGCTTTGGAGGTAATGGAGGGTCAATGGTAATGAATCAAACTAGAAAAAAATAAAATTAAAAATTAAAAAAGGGTCCAGAGTGACTCCCGGGACGGTTAAGATTATTTTGGAGTAAGTCGTCCACACAGGTGGCACCTCTCCATGCCCTCAGAGAGATACAGGTCTGGACATGCCACCCCCATTGCCCCATGCCCACTGGCACGTACCTGATCAAGCTCTGCCCCAAATGCCCCAACCCTTGTCCCGCCCTGATGAGGTGAATCGATTCTAGTCTGTTATTTGTCATATATTATCAATTGCTAGCTACTTTGTTGACAGTTTGACAAGATCGTGTGTTAACTTGTTTGTGGGTACAAACTATTTAGTGAGTGTTTCAGCAAGCTAAACACGTCAATTCAACATCTATTCCACGTTGGTTCAACGCAATTTCATTGAAATGACGTGGAAACAACGTTGATTCAACCAATGTGTGCCAAGTGGGTAGTTAGCAAAGTTAGCAACTAGCTTGTTGACTGTTGTGGTTAGCCAAAAATGACTCGTTTTGAAAGTTGGATCGGCATTTAAGGTTTTCATTGGAGGTTTTTCACACTATGATTTTGATGAAAGTGTCTCCAGTCTCCATGAATTTGAATATAGACATAGATTACGTTTCTATGGATACAAAGCCAAAGGAATGAGATCGCTGGGACAGGATCTTATGCATCTGAGGTATCATTTTTATTTTATTTTTTAATATATCAGCAAGCAAAGGATGAAAAGAAAGCAACATGGAAATGTTCTTTTAAAAAGGCAAAAATGAAGTTGTAAGCCTCAAATGAAACAGCTCCATTGCTTCAAAAAACGGCACTAATACACTAGATATAATTTGGAACTTTTATCTGTCATTTCTATGGATAATTTAACCTAATACCTATTTGTTCCACTTTAAGTTAAGAGAAGATGTGGACAAATATTGAAACATCATAACCTAGCTGAAACGTAAAGTTAATTATTATGACCTAGCCTTACCTGGTTCTCTAACTAGCTAAACAATCATACAAATGAAATAATTTGCAAATGTATAGGTCTAGACCATTTTGTGGACATTTCTAAATTGCTCCTCTCCACTGACATTCCCTTAAGATTTGGTGAACTCAATTCATTTTTGTCCCATTGGCTATTGGGTCACCTTGTCCTTGAAAACAAGATGCACTTAGTGAAGGAGATGTCTAGAGAAGCTTGCTCTACATAAACAGCTCGGGGACTTAGAGGATGTCTTTACTAACACAACCATAACTGACAGAGGACATTACTTCAGACGACCAAAGACAGGACAAAACACAAATAAATAACCAAATAAAACACATTCGTTCTTCTCATTTGTTCCCAGTCTCCCTCTCACATCATCATGTGGGTTGTGAAATAAAGTTGTTTAGTGACTGTGTTTCTACTCATGGCAATTTACCAATTTCGCTGCTCAATTACTGACCTTGAGACAAGTAGTGAAACACAGTGACCTCCCCTCTCTGTAGGGTTCAACTCATTTTCAACAAACAGCCCCCCGTGAGTGTCCATGTCCTCAGGAAAATCCTCAGCACCACACTGGGGATCCTACACAGTACTGAGGGGAGAGAGTCCTCTCTCTGGACACCACGACCACTCTCCACGCTCCACACCATTTAGATTACTTTCACCTCATTATTTTACCCCTCACTGTGGTGTGGTCAGAGACAGACCCCTGGGGATAGAGCATGCTCTGTTTTCAAAGTTTGGATTGAAACTAATGTGTGCGTGTGTGTGCGTTTGTGGACATGTATGAGGGTTTGCGGGCAAGTGTGTGTGTGTGTGTGTGTGTGTGTGTGTGTGTGTGTGTGTGTGTGTGTGTGTGTGTGTGTGTGTATACATGTGCATGTTTTTGTGTGGGCAGGCGAGTGTGTCTGTGGCATCTGTGTCTGTGCCGGACGGTAGATCCTATTTTCACTTCAAGCTATAAACTTGTTATAAATTTGTGATTGAACATCGACACCCCAGTGTCTAGACTACAGTCGGTTGACATTTTCAATCATTAGGGGAGTTCATTGATAAAAGTAATATTTGGAGTGGGTAATTCTGACTGCTGTCACCTTTAAATGACACGGCCCTCTGGTGACTTTGTCCTCTGAGAGGTGGGCGGAGTGACGATGGCTGGATATGAGACATTTCTATGCATGGTGGATCACTGGCAACCTCCGGCTCCATTATAGGAACTCTACACATCTCTTCATTTCCATCAGGGAGATTCAGCTCCACATCTCTTCATTTCCATCAGGGAGATTCAGCTCCACACAGCCAATCTCCAGAGATTCTCCATGCCAGACATGTTATCTTTTTCTGATGGGAGACAACTTCAGCCAGGGCCGGCCCTAGCCTTTTGGGGGCCCTAAGCAAGATTCGGTTGCCTACCCCACCTCGTGGGCCCCAAAATGTTTGGCCGCACTGCAATTCTACACATTTTTCCATGGGGTGGAGAAAATGTTGCCATTTTAGAGCAATTTTTTGGCGATTCTATTAATTTTGTCATGCAGCTGAATAAAAATATAAAAAATATAACGCTCAATTCTTGCAATTCTACCCATTTTGCCATGGGGTGGAGATACATTTTTGCAGTTTTTAAGTACATTTCCTGTAATTCTACACATTTTGCCATGACTTATGCCATGTTAATGATATCTAAGTAAAGGTGACTAACAATGGGGGCCCCTTGGTGGTCAGGGCCCCTGGGCATGTGTCCTGAGTGCCCGGTCGGTATTTGGCCATGATTATTACAAGTTTAGATACAGTAGCTGGCTAGATTGGTAAATTAATCTAAAAATTGTTAGCTGACATTGCTAATTGAGTCACTGTCAGTGACTGACATAAGAGACTGCTGAGCACAACCAAATGTCGAACTTATACCTTGTGTATTCTACTATTCTAACTCTCAACAGTAAGTTGAGACCCTGACTGGCCTGGAGCCAGCCCTGCCTTCAGTTCATCACCTTTCACCTCAACTCCTGTACTGTATACTGTATAGCTGAACACATCACTACTATGTTCTTGAGTGCAAACATTCGTGTCATGCCGTACCTAGCCAAGTTGTCAGGTAAAATGGAAGCTGGACATAAAGATCTGGCATTACGCAGGGGCAGATCAAATAATATCCAATCCCAGGACAAACAGTTGGATATATAAACCTGGGTTTTCCCATGTGTGTACTGCATATGACTAACTCTATAGCGAGGAGATGTCAACAGGATCCTAGCCTATAAAGGGAAGGTAAACAGTCTGCTATAATCTGCCTACTGCTTCCCACCTACTGCATCCCAGATTACACCCTATTCCCTATATAGTGCACTTCTTTTTAACAGGGCCCAAAGGGCCTTCTAGAGGGGAATCGGGGGCCATTTGGGACGCATCCATAGAATAAATAAACCGGCTCCCTCTCCCAGTCCCTAATACATGTTTACATTCTATCCCTGGCAGTTGAAGGATTCATTTGAAATCTCAGAGGTTGTCTGGCATCGCAGCCCGTTCGCCTGCCGCACTCAGACAAACAAAACAATTGTGATGGCAATACAGATGTGACAGAGTGGGTGAGTTATAATCATAATAATGGTCATGATCATTCCCCACCATCTTGCCAGCCAGCAGCGTGTATGTCCCGGCCATTATTCTGGGCTTGGGCAAACTGTATTTGGCATGCGTTGTCTTCCAAGGCCTCCACTGCAGCGCTGAGCCTCAGGATCGATGTCCAGCGCCAACATAATTAAACATGCAGCCATCAAGATAAAACCCAATTACTCCCTCTCTGTGTATTGGCAGCCAAGATCAATATTTGACTAAAACAGAAAGGGCCTCCAACGGTTTGATGTTGTCCATGTTGAGGGTAGAAGGGAACCGGACTTCAGCGGAATGTAGAACATGTTTGCATGGCTCTTTTTTTGTGTGAGATATTTCTGATTTGTCATGACAGCATTTCAGTGTGATGGTATTCCAGTAGGCCTCGGTGACGTCTCAGTTATGTAGCTGCTGAGCACATTGCGACTCTCCTGATGTTAACCTCGATGTACAATTTCATGCCGGAGGATCAGATATCTTTCTCTCTTCCGTGCAGCACACCACGCTGCGATGAACCCAAAATATTCAAATTGCTCTGTGCTCCGAGAGCTATGAAAGGTGCATAACACTTATTCCTAAATATAAGCCATCCATTAGTGCTCCATCCAGTCTCTATTTTATATTCACACTGTCAGCATCATCAGACCAACTAAATTGTTGCAGCCATACATTATCGAATATCAGCAGAGTGTAATAGCCTGAAAGTGTGAGGTTAAACCAGCTTCCCTACGAGCTGTGACTGTTTAGAAGGAGCCATAGGGAGGCAGGCAGGTGCAGTGGCCAACTCTCATAATGGAGATTAAAGAGCCACTGAGGTCTAGAAGGTCGTCCCGATCAGGCCTTGCTCATCACAAAATGGAGATTGACGGATTGCGCGTGAAATGAGAGCCTGTGATTTAGGTAAGATCACAAGCTGTTACCACAATGGCTTTTTCATCTTTGTTAATAGAGTTCCCTCAAACATGAATACCTTACTGGAAAAGGGTGGCGTCCTTCACTCTCTGAGACCTCTCTATTACTCTCACTCTGCAAGCCTGGGCGGCCCTCTTTTACAACTGCTCCTTCAACAGCAATTATGTTCCGGGGAGGAGTGGTGTTGGATCATAGCCCCGTGCTAAGGCAAACATTTCAGTAATGTAGTATGCAGCATTCCATGTCACCCGGGGCGGTCTATCATCAGCCAGGGAAGTTGCTATTTAGAGGGAAGGCAAATGACCTGAGTTTGCCGTAACCAAGGACGTCCCGGCGGTCTGTACCTTTTCTTTTTTCTCCAGCGGTGACGATGGCATGTAGATATAAATGGCACAGAGCTGATGTGAAGCACAGAAGGCTCCTCCCACTGGGCACGCCATGTCATTTCAACGTGGAAATGTGGGTAATATTTGGTTGGGATGTTGATCAATGAGATTTCACCCTTCATTCACCCGCTCAAAAAGGACAGCCAGAAGTTTGTTGAATTCCCAATGCGTTCTCACTATGCTTTCAACCGTCTAAAAGCACAGCCAAATTCCAATGGAAAAACAAAGTCTGATTTTTGGTTAAGTTGTCATCTAAATGTGTCATCACTGAGCTTCCAAATAAAGCGAAGCCGGTTCAGAAGGGAAACCCGAGTGTGGTGGCATCGGCTGATCGCATCAGCTGACATTGCACCAAGTGGATTCATTTATAAGAACAAATGGGAATACAATGTCAGATATTTTGTATTTATACAACTTCATGTGTTATCACTGCGCTTCATCTAGTAGCACAACCAAATGACCTGGATTGCAGTTGAGATTACATAAAAAGTACATGGCACAAGTGATCAATGCTGTTCAAGATTTTATTTTTACTTTTAACAAGGCACACCTGTTAATTGAAATGCTTTCCAGGTGACTACCTCATGAATCTGGTTGATAGAATGCCATGAGTGTGCAAAGCTGTCATCAAGGCAAAGGGTGACTACTTTGAAGAATCTTAAATATAAAATATATTTTGATTTGTTTAACACTTTTTTGGTTACTACATGATTCCATATGTGTTATTTCATAGTTTTGTTGTCTTCACTATTATTCTACAATGTAGAAAATTGTAAAAATAAAGAAAAACCCCTGAATGAGTGGGTGTGTCCAAACTTTTGACTGGAACTGTATATATATATATATATATATATATTATTTGTTGTTGCCTGTTTTGCATCTTATTTTGGCATTAATACGTGTCATATATCAGTTTGCAAAATAAAAAAAATAAAAAAAATGTTGAGCCTCATACAAACATGGTCTCTTTTTTGCTTTCTTAAGGCAGCTTCACAATGCAGGTGTTTCAGCCTAGCTCAGTGCTTTCTGTGGTGGTGGGGCAGCCAGCGGAAAATATGAGTTGCGCCGTGATTGGCTCAGTGTTCTATCTACTGGGAGAGCTCCGAAATTCAAGCCTCTTGGGTGCTGCAATAGAGTTACGTTAGAAGTGCCCATCCAAGAAGGCTCAAGGTCATTGGCCACAGATAAAATTACGTCAAATCATGTTATATCTACCATAGCTTTTATTGGACTGATCATGTCAACATCACACTTTCAAAATATTAGCTAGCAAGCTAGACAAGTTAGCCAAGCAGTCGTCAACATGAATCAAGTTGACAATCTACTGGCAAATCTTTTTCCATCCTTGTCATATGAAGTTAAATTATAAATAAAAGGTATCGGTGCTCAATCGCCCATTGGACATAAACATTACACAACAAGGTAGAAATTGTGGTTTGGAAATGAGTGGTTTGGAAGGAATCAGTGGCTAACTGCAAGCTCTGCAAAGCAATCACTAGTCTGCTATTCAGTGGAGTGGGTGTGTGGTCCCATTTCTGGGTTTAATGGTCTCTTTTCCAAGCTTAAACAGATAAACATTCACATGCCATGGGCCAGAAAAGGTTAAATACATTGGCCATGCTGTCAATCCAGCATGAATTCTGCTGCATTCAAAACAACTGGAAACTTGGAATTGGGAAATGTCAGACTTCAGTGAGTTCAAGACAACTGGGAACACGGGGGAAAAAACGAGCTCCAACTGGGAAAATACGTTTTGAACGGTCATCCAACTCGGAATTCCAAGTCGGGAACTCAGGCCTCTTTCTAGAGCTCCAACCGGAAGATCACTGACATCATGATTCAACCTTGTTTTTTTTCAGAGTTCCCAATTGTCTTGAAAGCCACATAAATCCAGAGAATACCAGACTTTGATGACAAAGTTCCATGACAGAATTTCAAGTTAAAGAATAGTACTAAATCAAATCAAACTTTATTTAAAGTGCATTTAAAGTTTGATTTAATTTGATTTAGTCTTAATCATTGCAAGTTTGAATTTTGTTAAGTTAGTGTCGTTCAATAATGACAAACGTCCTGGCATTGACAACTTAGATGGAACGCTACTGAGGATGGTAGCTGACTCTATAGCCACTGCTACCTGTCATATATTTAATATGAGCCAGGGGGATAGTATTTTTTCCTCAGGCCTGGAGGGAAGCCAAAGTAATTCCGCTACCCAAGAGTGGTAAAGCGGTCTTTACTGGTTCTAACAGCAGACCTATCAGCTTGCTGCCAGCTCTTAGCAAACTGTTGGAAAAACTTGTGTTTGACCACATAAAAGGCTATTTCTCTGTAAACAAATTAACCACATACTTTCAGTATGCTTATAGAGAAGGGCACTCAACATGTACTGCACTGACACAAATGACTGATGATTAGTTTAAATAAATTGATGATTGTGGGAGCTGTACTGTTAGATTTAAGTGCAGCCTTCGATATTATTGACTATAACCTGTTTTTGAAAAAACGTATGTGTTATGGCTTTTCAACCTCTTCCATATCATGGATTCAGAGCTATCTATCTAATATAACTCCAAGGGTTTTCTTTAATGGAAGCTTCTCTAATGTAAACATGTAATGTGTGGTATACCGCACGGCAGCTCTCTAGGCCCCCTACTTTTTTCTATTTTTATCAATGACCTGCTACTGGTATTAAACAAAGCATGTGTGTCCATGTATGC
The DNA here is from genome assembly GCF_045679555.1 of Salvelinus alpinus. Classification (NCBI taxonomy): domain Eukaryota; kingdom Metazoa; phylum Chordata; class Actinopteri; order Salmoniformes; family Salmonidae; genus Salvelinus; species Salvelinus alpinus. The sequence goes on from NC_092086.1 coordinate 69,301,312, forward strand.
TGATGATTCAACCATATACGCATCAGCAACCCCTGCATCGACAGGGTTAGGTTTAGATGCAGGGGTTGCTGATGCGTATATAACCCTAACCCTAACCTAAGAGCATTGTATTTGGAGCAAATCATTCCGTAAGTTCTAGACCTCAGCTGAATCTGGTAATGAATGGTGTGGCTGTTGAACAAGTTGAGGAGACTTAATTACTTGGTGTAACCTTAGATTGTAAACTATTATGGTCAAAGCATATAGATTCAATGGTTGTAAATATGGGGAGAGGTCTGCCCGTAATAAAGAGATCCTCTGCTTTTTTGACACCACACTCCAAAACGCAAGTCCTGCAGGCTCTAGTTTTGTCTTATCTTGATTATTGTCCAGTCGTGTGGACGATTGCTACAAGGAAATACCTTGTTAAGCTTCAGCTGGCCCAGAACAGAGCGGCACATCTTGCTCTTCATTGTAATCAGAGGGCTGATATAAATACAATGCATGCCAGTCTCTCTTGGATAAGAGTTGAGGAGAGACTGACTGCATCACTTCTTTTTATAAGAAGCATTAATGTGTTGAAAATCCCAAATTGCTTGCATAGTCAACTTACATTCAGCTCTGACATACACACTTACCCCACCAGAAATGCCACCAGGGGTCTTCTCACAGTCCCCAAATTCCAGAAAAGATTCAAGAAAGCGTACAGTATTATATATAGCCATTATTGCATGGAACTCCGTTCCATCTCATATTGCTCAAATGAACAGCAAACCTGTTTTTTTTTTTAAATGGTAAAGAAACACCTCACGGCACAACGCCTCTCCCCTATTTGATCTAGATAGTCGTGTGTATGTATTGATATGTAGGCTACCTGTTCCTTTTTTAAATTGATGTAGTTCTGTCCTTGAGCTGTTCTTGTCTATTAATGTTCTGTATTATTGTAATGGCTTCCGTCGGTAGAAGGAGAGGAGGACCAAAGCGCAGCGTGGTATGTATCCATATTTATTAGAATACTTTTTCTATAATGAACAAAACAATAAACAGACGAAAACCCAACGAAGCTACAGTCCCGAACTAGAGAACACAAAAACAGATGAACGCAAGAACAGGAACAATCACCCACAAACCAACAGTGAAAACAGGCTACCTTAATATGGTTCCCAATCAGAGACAACGTAAAACACCTGCCTCTGATTGAGAACCATATCAGGCCAATAAGACAAACCTAAACAAAGAAACACATAACATAGACTACACCCACCCAGCTCACGTCCTGACCAACTAAACAAAGACTAAACAAAGGAAATAAGGTCAGGAACGTGACAATTATGCCGTGTTTTGTGTGGACCCCAGGAAGAGTAGCTGCAGATTTTTCAACAGCTGATGAGGATCCTAATAAAATACCAAATACCTTCAGAAAGTATTCATACCCCTTACTTACATGACATTTTGTTGTGTTACAGCCTGAATTCAAAATGCATTAAATAGTTTTTTCTCTCATCCATCTACAAACAATACCCCATAATGACAAAGTGAAAGCATGTTTTTAGAAATGTTAGTACATTTATTGAAAATGAAATGTAGACATCACCATTTACATAAATAAGTATTCAAACTCCTGAGTCAATACATCTTTGGCAGCGATTACAGCTGTAAGTCTCTAAGAGCTTTGCACACCTGGATTGTAGAATATTTGCACATAATTCTTTAAAAAATTATTCAAACTGTCAAGTTGGTTGTTGTTCATTGGTATACAGCCATTTTCAAGACTTTCCATAGATTTTTTAAAACTAGGCCACTCAAGTACATTCACTGTCATCTTGGAAAGCAACTCCTGTGTATATTTGGCCTTGTGTTTTCAGTTATTGTTCTGCTGAAAGGTGAATTCATCTCCCAGTGTTTTTTGGAAAGCAGACTGAACCAGGCATTACTCTAGGATTTTTCCTGTGCTTAGCTCTATTCCATTTATTTTTATTTTTTATCCTAAAAAACTCCCTAGTCCTTACCAATGACAAGCATACCCATAACATGATGGAGCCGGCCTCCCGGGTGGCGCAGTGGTCTAGGGCACTGCATCGCAGTGCTAGCTGCGCCACCAGAGTCTCTGGGTTCGCGCCCAGGCTCTGTCGCAGCCGGCCGCGACCGGGAGGTCCGTGGGGCGACGCATAATTGGGCTAGTGTCGTCCGGGTTAGGGAGGGTTTGGCCGGTAGGGATATCCTTGTCTCATCGCGCTCCAGCGACTCCTGTGGCGGGCCGGGCGCAGTGCGCGCTAACCAAGGGAGCCAGGTGCACGGTGTTTCCTCCGTGGCGGGCCGGGCGCAGTGCGCGCTAACCAAGGGAGCCAGGTGCACGGTGTTTCCTCCTTCGACCTCCGTCTCTCCCGAGCCCGTACGGGAGTTGTAGCGATGAGACAAGATAGTAATTACTAGCGATTGGATACCACGAAAATTGGGGAGAAAAGGGGATAAAAAAAACATTAAAAAAAAACATGATGGAGCCACCACCATGCTTGAAAATATGAAGAGTGGAACTCAGTGATGTGTTGTGTTCGATTTGCCACAAACATAATGCTTTGTATTCAGAACAAACAGTTGCAGTTTTACTTTAGTACCTTGTTGCAAACAGGATGCGTTTTGGAATATTTTTATTCTGTACAGCAGGGGTGTCAAACTCACTCCATGGAGGGCCGAGTGTCTGCGGGGTTTGGATTTTACTTTCAATTAAGACATAGACAACCAGTTGAGGGGAGTTCCTTAATAATTAGCGACCTAAATTCATCAAGTGCAAGAGTGGAGCGAAAAAACCCAGACACTTGGCCCTCCATGGAATGAGTTTGACACGTCCTTCTTTTCACGCTGTCATTTAGGTTAGTATTGTGGAGTAACTACAATGTTGTTGATCAATCCTCAGTTTTCTCCTGTCACAGCCATTAAACTCTGTATCTGTTTTGAAGTCGCCATTAGCCTCATGGTGAAGTCATCCGCTCAGGGACGCCTGTATCTTTGTAGTAAAGAAGGAAGGACGCCTGTATCTTTGTAGTGACTGGGTGCAGTGATACGCCATCCATAGTGTAATTAATAACTTCATAAAAAAATAATGTTAAACACTATTATTTGCACACAGAATGAGTCCATGCAACTTATTATGCAACTTGTTAAGCACATTTTCTTTACCCATCTACCAATAGGTGCCCTTCTTCACGAGCCATTGGAAAACCTCCCTGGTCTTTGTGGTTGAATCTGTGTTTGAAATTCACTGATCGACTGAGGGACCTTATTTGTATGTGTTGTGTACAGAGATGAGGTAGTCATTAAAAAAATTATGTTAACCACTATTATTGCACATCGAGTGAGTCCATGTAACTTATTATGTGACTTCCTAAGAAATTGTTTACTCCTGAAGTTATTTAGGCTTGCAATAACAAAGGGGTTGAATACTTATTGACTAAAGACATTTCAGCTTTTCATTTTTAATTAATATATATTAACTCAGCAAAAAAAGAAACATCCACTCACTGTCAACTGCGTTTATTTTCAGCAAAGTTAACATGTGTAAACTGAACAAGTTCCACAGACATGTGACTAACAGAAATGGAATAATGTGTCCCTGAACAAAGGGGGGGTCAAAATAAAAAATAACAGTCAGTATCTGGTGTGGCCACCAGATGCATTAAGTACTGCAGTGCATCTCCTCCTCATGGACTGCATCAGATTTGCCCGTTCTTGATGTGAGATGTTACCCCACTCTTCCACCAAGGCACCTGCAAGTTCCCGGACATTTCTGGGGGGAATGGCCCTAGCCCTCACTCTCCGATCCAACAGGTCCCAGACGTGCTCAATGGGATTGAGATCTGGGCTCTTCACTGGCCATGGCAGAACACTGACATTCCTGTCTTGCAGGAAATCACGCACAGAACGAGCAGTATGGATGGTAGCATTGTCGTGCTGGAGAGTCATGTCAGGATGAGCCTGCAGGAAGGGTACTACATGAGGGAGGAGGATGTCTTGCCTGTAACGCACAGTGTTGAGATTGCCTGCAATGACAACAAGCTCAGTCCGATGATGCTGTGACACACCACCCCAAATCATGACAGACCCTCCACCTCCAAATTGATCCCGCTCCAGAGTACAGGCCTCGGTGTAACGCTCATTCCTTCGACGATAAACGCGAATCCGACCATCACCCCTGGTGAGACAAAACCGCGACTCGTCAGTGAAGAGCACTTTTTGCCAGTCCTGTTTGGTCCAGCGACGGTGGGTTTGTGCCCATAGGCGACGTTGTTGCCGGTGATATCTGGTGAGGACCTGCCTTACAACACGCCTACAAGCCCTCAGTCCAGCCTCTCTCAGCCTATTGCGGACAGTGTGAGCACTGATGGAGGGATTGTGCGTGCCTGGTGTAACTCGGGCAGTTGTTTTTGCCATCCTGTACCTGTCCCGCAGGTGTGATGTTCGGATGTACCGATCCTGTACAGGTGTTACACGTGATCTGCCACTGCAAGGATGATCAGCTGTCCATCCTGTCTCCCTGTAGCGCTTAGCGTTTAGGCATCTCACAGTACGTACATTGCAATGTATTACCCTGGCAACATCTGCAGTCCTCATGCCTCCTTGTAGCATGCCTAAGGCACCTTCACGCAGAGTGAGTAGGGAACCTAGGCATCTTTCTTTTGGTGTTTTTCAGAGTCAGTAGAAAGGCCTCTTTAGTGTCCTAAGTTTTCATAACTGTGACATTAATTGCCTACCATCTGTAAGCTGTTAGTATCTTAACGACCGTTCCACAGGTGCATGTTCATTAATTGTTTATGGTTCGTTGAACAAAGAGTGTTTAAACCATTAACAATGAAGATCTGTGAAGTTATTAGAATTTTTACAAATTATCCTTGAAAGTCAGGGTCCTGAAAATAGTTTATATATATATACAGTTGAAGTCGGAAGTTTACACACACCTTAGCCAAATACATCACAATTCCTGTTACGCCCTGACCTTAGAGATCCTTTTTATGTCTCTATTTGGTTTGGTCAGGGTGTGATTTGGGGTGGGTATTCTATGTTCTATTATTTGTATTTCTATGTTTTGGCCGGGTAGGCTTCTCAATCAGGGACAGCTGTCTATCGTTGTCTCTGATTGAGAACCATACTTAGGTATCCCTTTTTCCCACCTGTCTTTGTGGGAAGTTAACTTTGTTTGTGGCACATAGCCCTTTAGCGTCACGGTTGTTTTGGATTGTTTATTGTTTTTGGCCGGCGTCATAATAAATAAAGGATTATGTACGCTCACCACGCTGCACCTTTGTCTACTTCTGTTGACGGCCGTGACAATTCCTGATATTTAGATTTCTTTAGATTTTCTCATGATGTCAAGTAAAGAGGCATTGAGTTTGAAGGTAGGCCTTGAAATACATCCACAGGTACACCTCCAATTGACTCAAATGATGTCAATTAGCCTATCAGAACTTCTAAAGCCATGACATAATTTTCTGGACTTTTCCAAGCTGTTTACAGGCACAGTCAACTTAGTGTATGTAAACTTCTGACCCACTGGATTTGTGATACAGTGAATTATAAGTGAAATAATCTGTTGTTGGAAAAATGACTTGTGTCATGCACAATATAGATGTCCTAACTGACTTGCAAAAACTATAGTTTGTTAACAAGAACTTTGTGGAGTGGTTGAAAAACTAGTTTTACTGACTCCAACCTAAGTGTATGTAAACTTCCGACTTCAACTGTATATATATAAACATAATTCCAATTTCATATTATGAGGTATTGTGGAGAAAAAGGGGCCAGAGGGCGGGCTGCCTCCTGAAAATTCCTAGACGATCGAATAAACCCCCACTTCCTTCCATTCTGCTAGCAAATGTGCAATCTTTGGACAATAAAATAGATGACCTACGCAGAAGATTAAACTGCCAACGGTACATTCAAAACTGTAATATCTTATGCTTCACGAAGTCGTGGCTGAACGATGACACTATCAAGATACAAATGGCTGGTTATACGCTGCACCGGCAGGATAGAACAGCGGCGTCTGGTAAGACAAGGGACGGCAGACTATGTATTTTTGTAAATAACAGCTGGTCCACAAAATCTAAGGAAGTCTCAAGCTAATGCTCGCCTGAGGTAGAGTATCTCATGATAAGCTATAGACCACACTATCTACCTTTTAAACAGGTTAACATTCACAAGGCTGCAGGGCCAGACGGATTACCAGGACGTGTACTCCGAGCATGTGCTGACCATCTGGCAACTGTCTTCGCTGACATTTTCAACCTCTCCCTGTCCGAGTCTGTAATACCAACATGTTTAAAGCAGACCACCACAGTGCCTGTGCCCAAGAACACTAAGGTAACCTGCCTAAATGACTTCTGACCCGTAGCACTCACGTCTGTAGCCATGAAGTGCCTGGAAAGGCTGATAATGGATCACATCAACACCATTATCCCAGAAACCCTAGACCCACTCCAATTTGCATACCGTCCCAACATATCCACAGATGATGTAATCTCTATTGCACTCCACACTGCCGTTTCCCACCTGGACAAAGTAACACCTATGTGAGAACTTCCTGACGGGCTGCCTCCAGGTGGTAAGGGTAGGTAACAACACATCCACCGCGCTGATCCTCAACACAGGGGCCCCTCAGGGGTGCGTGCCCAGTCCCCTCCTGTACTCCCTGTTCACTCATGACTGCATGGCTAGGCATGACTCCAACACCATCATTAAGTTTGCAGACGACACAACAGTGGTAGGCCTGATCTCCGACAACGACGAGACACCCTATAGGGAGGAGGTCAGAGACCTGGCCATGTGGTCCCAGGAGAACAATCTCTCCCTTAACGTGATCAAGACAAAGGAGATGATTGTGGACTACAGGAAAAAGAGGACCGAGCACGCCCCCATTGTCATCAACGGGGCTGCAATGGAGCAGGTTGAGAGCTTCAAGTTCCTTGGTGTCCACATCACCAACAAACTAACATGGTCCAAGCACACCAAGACAGTCGTGAAGACCGCAAGGCACTACAGAGGGTAGTGCGAACGGCCCAGTACATCACAGGCGGTGTCAGAGGAAGGCCCTAAAAATTGTCAAATACTCCAGCCACCCTAGTCATAGACTGTTCTCTCTGCTACCCCACGGCAAGCGGTACCGGAGCACCAAGTCTAGGTACAATAGCCTTCTAAACAGCTTCTACCCCCAAGCCATAACTCCTGAACACCTAATCAAATGGCTACCCAGACTATTTGCATTGCCCCCCCCCCTTCTTTTACGCCGCTGCTACTCTCTGTTGTTATCATCTATGCATAGTCACTTTAATAACTCTACCTTCAGGTACATATTTCCTCAACTAACCGGTGCCACCGCACATTGACTCTGTACCGGTATCCGCCTGTATATAGTCTCACTATTGTTATTTTACTGCTGCTCTTTAATAACTTGTTACTTTTATTTCTTATTCTTATCTGTATTTTTTTAAACTGCATTGTTGGTTAGGGGCTCGTAAGTAAGCATTTCACTGTTGTATTTGGCGTATGTGACTAATGAAATTTGATTTGATTTGATAGTAGTCAGTGACATACATCAAAGCTAAGCAGGACTGGGATTGCTTAAAACCCTAGATGGGAGACCAAAAATCTGTAGATTAACTCTGAAGTAGGAGGTGCAGCCCAGTCTATTGATTTTATACTGACAGTGGATACAATTTTGAAGATCTGATGGTACAGATTCAACACATGTTATACAAGGTTTGTTTATGTTGAAAATTGGTTACCATGATGACATAATCTTGTGGAGGAAATTTCACCCTCAAAACAACAGTTTACGTTGATAACTTTAAAAAAAAATACTATGTATTTTACACATAGATCCCATCACAATATGTTGACAGATTACTTTGAAACAATGTTGATTCAACCAGTTTGTGCCCAGTGGGCTGAGTAGGGATACGTCCCAAATAGCATCCTGTTCCCTTTATCGTGCACTACTTTTGACCAGAGAATAGGGTGCTATTAAGGACGCAGCCCTGGTGTTTGAGGTGAGAGAACAGTAGATCAAATGAATGGTGGTGCAGAGCAGATCAGCGACTGTCTGGCTGTCTGGAGGAGAAAGGAATCTAATCACTCTCTCACACCTCTCAGTGAAAGGCCTGAGAATAAAGGTGTTATTTTAGTTTTTCTCTTCTGAAATGTTAGATTTGTACCTTTCTGACCTCAACTTGTTGAGAGAGATTCATTTTTGCAACGTCCTGTGTTTTTATTGCTAGGTGACATAAAAATGGAACATCCTCACGATCATAGTGCAAGTGTCAAACGCACGGCTTGTTTGCAATTTCACTCTTCTATTTTCAAACCCTAGCGCCAGGATTGGTAATTTTAAAGTGGTTATGAGCGCAATAGCTGGTGGTGGTGCGAAAGACCTGGGGTTTTATGAATAAATAGGTTGTAGGTTTGATGAGGGCTTGGACACTCACAGGCCAATCAAGGCGTTCCATGGCTTAATACTGCATGCGTTTGTCTCAAGTTCTGTTGGTTATTGACGGTCTTTGCTTTGTCATCAACTCCCGAATAGTCTTGTCCTAGTTCATTGTGGATTGAGTCTACGGCTTATTAAATCGCATAGGCCACAGTAACACGTGATAGCAACAGAAAAATACAAATGTCCAGTGTTTGCTCAATTTGTTTTGACAGTCATCATTGTTGTAATTGGCTTCCACGAGTATAGTTCTTAATGCATGGCATTAAGTGCTAGGACTAGGCTCCCATAAACTGTATTGTATGTGTGAGGCAGGTTCTCAATAAGCAAGATATAGCCTAGGCCTACCGTTGATATGGCATTATAGGACTGAAAAATGTGAATAGCCTACGTTTGGAGGAGCACGTCTTAGGCAACTGGACAAGAGGCGCTCTTTGAAAATGTGGATGGATACAAGCCGAATGGACTATTGCAGGTAGGCCTATGTGAATTGTGAATAATGCAAAGCATGTCTTTTATGGATACTTGGCTAAAGCAGGGCTCAACGCTGAATTTTCTTTACTAGGAGCACAGGTGTGCCAAAGTTGAAAAATGTATGCACACACAAAGACATTTATGTAGGAGCACAATGAAAAATATTTGAGATAATAAAGCTAGAATCCTTACTTTTTCTAGGCACTCCTAAATTAAACCTCTACAGGATGGGTGTCCCTATACTGGGTTGGTTGAACTAACGTGCGCTAATGTGATTAGCATGACAGTTGTAAGTAACAGCAAACTTTCCAGGACATAGACATGTCTTATATGGGCAGAAAGCTTAAATTCTTGTTAATCTAACTGCACTGTCCAATTTACAGTGCTATTACAGTGAAAAAAATACCATGCTATTGTTTGAGGAGAGTGCACAACAACAAACAACTTTTATCAAGGCAACTGGTTTGATACATTCACCTCTGAAGGTAAAATCTTTACTTTTTTTACATTCGGTAATCTTACTCTGATTTGTCATCCCGAGGGTCCCAGAGATAAGATGTAGCATAGTTTTGTTTGATAAAATCTATTTTCATATTAAAATGTAGGAACTGGGTTCTATAGTTTGAACCCCTGCTGTCTCTGGCTCCACACCCACCCCGCCCGGTTATCTAGATGTGTGAAAGTTAGTGTATAAGCTAATGATACATCATGTATGACATTCTAGGTGTGTGTAAACTTACATTTTGTATTAGCATATCATTTATGTATGATCTCTATAGTTGTGTACAGTACTTGAAAATGTATCAATTGACCAATTCGGCACATTTGGGCAGACTTGATACAAAATATTGTCCAGCATTGCCATGCTTCACCGGATCAATCTGAAACTTTGCACTTGCACACACACTGCTGCCATCTAGTGGCCAAAATCTAAGTTGCGCCTAAACTGCAATAATACATTATGGCCTTTCTCTTGCATTTCAAAGATAAATACAACGCATGTTTTTTGTTTGCATTATCTTTTACCAGATCAAATGTGTTATATTCTCCTACATTAATTTCACATTTCCACAAACTTCAAAGTGTTTCCTTTCAAACGGTATCAATAACATGCATATCCTTCAGGTCCTGAGCTACAGGCAGTCATTTTAGGCAAAAATTGAAAAAAGGGTTCGATCCTTCCAGGTAGCACAACAAAATGTTTGGGAGCATATGCGAATAAAATGGTCGCACGGTTTTGCTAAGGGCTTGTTTTTTAATAAAACTAAACGGAAAACAAGCAATTGTTGCAGGAAAATAACTTAAATGTTTCTAAATATGAGTGTCACCAAATTATCTCATCTCTCGTTCTATGATGAGAATTTTTTTGCACATTTTTACTCACATCCAAAGTAAAAACAAGAGATCGCTAAAATAATGTAATTGCCTACATACAGTGCCTTCGGAAAGTATTCAGACCCCTTGACTTTTTCCACATTTTGTTAGGTTACAGCCTTATTCTAAAATAGATTAAATGTTTTTCCCCTCGTCAATCTACAGACAATAGCCCATAATGACAAAGCAACATTAATTTTTTTAATTTTTTGCTAATAAAAAACCTCAAATGCAATATTACATTTCCAGAAGTACTCAACCCCTTTACGAAGTACTTTGTTGAAGCACCTTTGGCAGCGATTACATCCTCGAGTCTTCTTGGTTATGACGCTACAAGCTTGGCGCACCTGTACTTGGGGAGTTTCTCCCATTTCTTTTCTGCAGATCCTCTCAAGCTCTGTCAGGTTGGATGGGGAGCGTTGCTGCACAGCTATTTTCAGGTCTCTCCAGAGATGGTTGATTGGGGTCAATTCCGGGCTCTGGCTGGGCCACTCAAGGACATTCAGAGACTTGTCCCGAAGCCACTCCTGCGCTGTCTTGGCTGTGTGCTTAGGGCCGTTGGAAGGTGGACCTTCACCCCAGTCTGAGGTCCTGAGCGATCTGGAGCAGGTTTTCATCAATGATCTCTCTGTACTTTGCTATGTTAATCTTTGCTTCAATCCTAACTAGTCTTCCAGTCCCTCGCGCTGAAAAACATTCCCGCAGCATGATACTGCCACCACCATGCTTCACTGTAGGGATGGTGCAAGGTTTCCTCCAGACGTGACGCTTGGCATTTAGGCCAAATAATTCCATTTTGGTTTCATCAGACCAGAGAAACTTGTTTCTCATGGTCTGAGAGTCTTTAGGTGCCTTTTGGCAAACTCCAAGGCTTCCGTCTGGTCAGTTTACCATAAAGGCCTAATTGGTAGAGTGCTGCCGAGATGGTTGTCCTTCTGGAAGGTTCTCCCATCTCTACAGAGGAACTCTGGAGCTCTGTCAGTGTGACCACCGGGTTCTTGGTCACCTCCCTGAACAAGGCCCTTCTCCCCCGATTGCTCAGTTTGGCCGGGCAGCCAGCTCTAGGAAGAGTCTTGGGGGTTCCAAACTTCTTCCATTTAGAATGATGGAGGCCACTGTGTTCTTGGGGACCTTCAACGCTGCAGAATTCTTTTGGTACCCTTCCCAAGATCTGTGCCTCAACACAACCCTGTCTCAGAGCTCTACGGACAATTTATTCGACTGTTAACTGTGGAACCTTATATAGACAGGTGTGTGCCTTTTCAAATCATGCCCAATCAATTGATATTACCACAGGTGGACTCCAATCAAGTTGTAGAAACATTTCAAGGGTGATTAATGGAAACAGGATTGACCTGAGCTCGATTTCGAGTCTCATATCAAAGGGTCTGAATACTTATGTAAATAAGGTATTTCTGTTTTTTGTTTTTAATACATTAGCAAAAATGTCTAAAAAAACTGTTTTCTCTTTGTCATTATGGGGTATTGTGTGTAGATTGCTGAAGAAATTGTATTTAATAAATGTTAGAATAAGGCTGTAACGTAACAAAATGTGGAAAAAGTCAAGGGGTCTGAATACTTTCCGAAAGCTCTGTAGATAAAAAGGGGACGTTCGCTTACTGTTTTACATAAAAATGGGTGTCTGCTCACTGTTTTGCTGCTGCCAAACTTAATCTTTCAATAAAGCTTTGGTGTTTAAGATTTATTTCAAAGTGGTCTCACAAGCCATGTTTCTAAATACGAGATTTAAGGCACAAAAAGCACTTGTTCCATGTCACGGCTGGATAGGCTGCGCTTCCGTTGTCCAAATACATGCCATAACCAACCACTTTACCGCTAAGACCAGCTTTCGGTTGGTCTTAAATATCTCCACCATCTCATACTGAAATTGACACTTTGGCGCACGTTTTTAAGGACACAGCTCAGATATTGCCACCCCTCCCACCTCAGCGCAAGCAAGCTCATATAATACAGGTAAATTACCAATCCTGGCACTAAGGTTAAAAAATAGAAGAGGTAATTGGAAACGAGCACGCGTTTGACAATTGCGCTGGCTTAACGCCAGCCGAAAATAGAGCCCTGTATCCCACACAATGCAGTAGTAGCTTGTTCGAGTACATTTTAAATCCCAAAATGTATACCAAGGTCCTCTAAACTACAAAATGTTTAATCTAATATCTCTTGTATATACCGTAGGCTATTTGGATTTCCCAGACAGAAATCGTTTTTTTGTGCTCAGAACCCATATCTGTACAACCGCTGTAGCGGGATATTAGAAATCCATACAACCCCCAGATTACAAATGTGATATATGACTGGTTGGCCATGGAATGACTCGTGCACTGCCCATTTCTGATGCGGGAAAGTACTTGGCAATGAAGAATAATTTGCACATTGAGACAGTGAAAAGGTCATGTCTATGAGGAGGTTTAAGACCAGGGCTATTACTTCTAAAGAGAACAGGGAGAGGTCCAGAGGAGAGGGGGGGGGAGCTAGGGGTTGGCCGGTGGACAAACCACACCACAGCATAGAGCTCTACACACAGCTAGGCTAGCTCAGATGAGACGTAAATGATAGCTCCTTACTCCATGAACTCCACTTTATTAACATGGAGGACCCCGCTTTAATGGGCTTGGCGGGTTTTGTGTGCAGTCGTATCTTTGACTGATCTCCAACACTTGGCACACGCTGGCTAACGAGGAGAAGAGGGGGGTGAGGAGGGAAGGAGTGAGGGTGGTTGAAGGAGAGGAAGGAGAGTAAGGGTGATTGAATTACTATTTTTACTGCTGGTCCCCGTGCGGCGTTTCGAAAACCCAACGGGCATCCACTGCATATGCCTGCCTAATCTGTTTCCCCAGCTGTGCCAGGTGTGATGGCACCCAGCCCTTCTGCAAGGGCATCAAACTAGCCACAGGAAAAACTTTGGGTTCTGGGCAAGGCTGAAGAAGAGCAGCTGCATAAATTCTCCCCTAATTATATTGTAAATAGCTGCAGCACCACAATAAATCTTTGTTGGACACCTAGAGCATCACACAATGCATCTGTTCTGCCTCCCCCTCTTGCTGTTCTGAGAAGCACTTGTTCACTGATTCTGGATTTGTACTCTTGCGTAACATTTCCGCTTGTCTGTCTGGAAAGTTCTTTGATCGTGCCAAATTAGTCGATTCTGAAGACTAGCGTACACCAGTGCATGTCCTCTATGTGGCTATGTCTCAATAGCTGCTTTATGTGTTGAGTAGTAATCTCCTCTGAACAGAGAGAAAGGCCTATCTGCAGCCCTCATAGGAGAGGAACCAATCTCTCTTTGATTCTCTCTTTCTTCCTTCAGAGAGGCTGGCCTGTCCCGTGGAGGCCAATCTCATCTGGTATTGTACAAAAGGAAATAAATGGGTTTGAAACATGTACCATCTGATAAATCCACATCTCTATAAGGCTATGTTGTCGTGCTTCTGTTTGTTTGAAGTGGAGAGTCTCCTGCTCCTATTACATGCTGATTATCTCTCAGAGATTGCCTTCAGTGAGGAGGAACAGTCAGGTTGAATCCCAAATGGCACCCTATTCCCTATGTAGTGCTTTCCCCCATTGGGCTCTGGTCAAACGTAGAGCACTATTTGGGGAATAGGGTGCCATTTGGGACGCAGCCGTAGTCCTTTCTCATGAGCAGATGGCGGGACCGTGTTGCTGCAGGATAATGCTTTTAGTTTGGTCCTGTCAAGGCTGGGATGGCGTTGGCCACTGTGCAGCTGCCACAGAACCATAGACGTTTGGATCTGCTTCACTTTGCGTCCATCTCTGTGTCCATTTGAGACCGTGTCGGGCGGCCGGGGCTCGGAGGCTTAGAAGATGGGCTGTAGCCTGGCTGGGGACGCCATGCGTGTACATCTGATTTGATCCGCTGGAAATAGCCACACAGACCAAATAAATTGATTGTTAGTTTGTCTGCTTCTTCGCCAGCTATTTTAAGTTGTGTGTTGGATGTGTAGCAGGAGTAAGCCTATGCCCTGCAGTGAGGCACAATGCTATTTCCTAGGCCACTGGATGAGTTCGCCTACAGTATTTGGCATGAATCCCAACAGCTGCCTCCGCTATGCACCACCAGTGTCTAGGTATGTCTTTGAACAATGCAGGTGTGAATGTGTCTGCTTTATTTTCCCCTCCCTAGTGGATGGGGAGTAACACTATCTCCGCTTGACGGACGTTTCTTGGAGGGCGCGGGATGGAGGGAGATCTGGAGGTCTGGCAGCAACATGTGCTAATGAATATAAATGATACGAGTCTCAGAGTGCTTTGGCTTGCCATTCAGCATCACTGCCTGGTGAGAGTCTGGTGTACTCAGGCCTGCTGTTAGAGACTAAGCATGCCATATTATATCAGCAAATGCAACGGGTCCTTATCAGCCAGAGCGTTGCAGTAGGGGTTCATAAAGCCGTTACGCAACGTTTCAATGTAATACGTACCTTTATGGCAACTTTTGAATTTATTTGTATCGCCGGAATGACATCAATCGACTTGCGTAATAGTATCAAGACATTTTCTAAAAGTCACATACGATGCTTTTTACATAAAAAAAAAAATGTCGATCGCATTCTGCTGCTTAAATGTAATAAGTGTACCTTCAGCAGTTAGGCGATTGGTGCCAATCGAATTTGAGAGACCAAGGAAATTACATTTCCATTGCAGATGTCATGAAGCATCAATCCAATAAACTGTCAATCCAATCAACTTCCCTCTTCAGCGGAAAAAAAATCAATGGAAGGAGCCAAAGGGGAGTATGCAAAGTAACGTTTGGTTTCGCCATGGGCTGAAGAGCACCCATTATCATAACTCATCCAGGGCCCATATCCTGCTCTGCTCGGGGGGGAGAGGTTCGCTCCTCTGTCATGGAGCTGTTACTTTATGGAGAGCCTGTCACGCTGCTGCTTTTAATGGACATTAAAAAGCCTGTGACCAGCGTGTCAATGCTCTCCGTGCTCCACTGAGACCCTCTGTCATTTACATACGGCGCAGTACGGAAGCGTTCGGCTCGCCCCGGACCTGATGGGAAACGGACACTCTCTGTCAGGGGCTTGTTTGGCTTGTAAAGGCCTCGATGGTTCCCTATATGTCAACGTAATATCTCATGGGTTAGTGAGAGGTTTATAAAAAAGGCTTCCTCCCCGAGAGCCAACTCTTATGGGAATGTCAAAGCTTTTAGACACTTCAGGGGGAAATGGAGACTGATGCCACTGAGTTTCAAATAGTAGTACAGTGAAAGCATCAGTTTATTGCTGGCTCGGGTGCATTTATCAGTTCATGTCCTAGCCCAAACGCCTTCAGAAGTTATATTTCCTCTGAACGCCCTCACCTTGACGTTATGCAGTGTGCTTCCCAAATTACATTTACATTTAAGTCATTTAGCAGACGCTCTTATCCAGAGCGACTTACAAATTGGTGCATTCACCTTATGATATCCAGTGGAACAACCACTTTACAATAGTGCATCTAACTCTTTTAAGGGGGGGGGGTTAGAAGGATTACTTTATCCTATCCTAGGTATTCCTTAAAGAGGTGGGGTTTCAGGTGTCTCCGGAAGGTGGTGATTGACTCCGCTGACCTGGCGTCGTGAGGGAGTTTGTTCCACCATTGGGGTGCCAGAGCAGCGAACAGTTTTGACTGGGCTGAGCGGGAACTGTACTTCCTCAGAGGTAGGGAGGCGAGCAGGCCAGAGGTGGATGAACGCAGTGCCCTTGTTTGGGTGTAGGGAGAGACCTGGTCAAAAGTAGTGCGCTACATAGGGAATAGGTTGTCATTTAGGACACGCACTGTATCTTAATTTCAATGAAAGGATGAACTGCTCAGGCGGCTAAAGTTACTAACCTATTACCGATATCAGGACAGGACAAAGCACCTTCAAATTGACAACGCATCAAAGGACAGTTTTAGGTTTAAGGTTAGGGTTAGGTTTAGGGTTAGTGGTTAGGCGTTAGGGAAAATAGGATTTTGAATGGGAATACATTTTTTGGTCCCCACAAGGATAGTACAACAAACATGTGTGTGTGTGTGTGTGTGTGTGTGTGTGTGCGCATGTGCATGTGCATGTGGGTGCATTAGTGCTTGCAATCAACCATGCATGTGTGCGTGTGTTTGTTTTAGGAGAACAAAATGTCTTGCTGGTAGTAAAGTGGGTCAGGTAGGTCAGTCTGTGAATGGAGAGAGTCATTCATGGATGGCTACATTCTGTCAGCAGAGAGAAGAGGATAAAAACATGTCGCTGTAGCAAGCCTATAGCGCTGGTCAAAACAGCGTGCCAAAGCCATTTCAAGGACACTCTGTCTGGAGTCATGGTGATGGCTCCGGATTCATGAGGTAGGGTCAGGAGTTTGTGTCCTAGTAGACTGCTGCTCGATCTGCCTGTAAGCCCACTGCCATATTTCAGCTGGCTCATTCTGGCTTTTTCACAGATTCTACAAAAGCCCCCAGCCAAAAGAGGACAGCCTCTGCCAATTAAAAGCCATAGTGGTAATGATGATGGTTATGATGATCGTGATGCCTGAACATCATCTCAGATCAGTTTCTTTGCAGCTGGGTTTTACATCATTTGTGGGGGAGCGTATCGAGCATCATACTTCACTGAGATTTGGAGCATCAACAGAAATTGAAACCCACTCGGACACCTTGAACTCGACCCTGAACACTGCATCTGGCTGGTATATGCCATACAGAAGGACTATTCAACTGGTGGCCCGCGGGCCAGATCCGGCCCCTTTATCAATTTAGAATGGCCCTTAGATCAATTCTGAACATTAATACACTCAATAAAAATATAAATGCAACATGTAAAGTATTGGTCTTACGTTTCATGAGCTGAAATAAAAACTTCCAGAAATGTTCCATATGCACAAAAAGCCTATTTCTCTCAAATGTTGTGCACAAATTTTACATACCTGTTAGTGAGCATTTCTCTTTTACCAAGATAATCCATCCACCTGACAGTTGGGGCATATAAAGAAGCTGATTAAACAGCATGATCATTACACAGGTGCACCTTGTGCTGGGGACAATAAAAGGCCACTTTAAAATGTGCAGTTTTGTCACACAACACCATGCCATAGATGTCTTAAGTTTTGAGGTAGCGTTCATTTGGCATGCTGACTGCAGGAATGTCTACCAGAGCTGTTGCCAAAGAATTGAATGCTAATTTCTCTACCATAAGCCGCCTCCAACGTTGTTTTAGAGAATTTGGCAGTACGTCCAACCGGCCTCACAACCGCAGACCACGTGTAACCACGCCAGCCCAGGACCTCCACATCCGGCTTCTTTACCTGTGGGATCGTCTGAGAGGGGTGTTTGTGGTGGGGTGGGTGCTTAAAAGTATTTCTGTCTGTAATAAATCCCGTTTGTGGGGAAAAACTCATTTTGATTGGCTTGGCCTGGCTCCCAAGTGTGTGGGCCTGGCTGCCAAGTCATGTGGAATCCATAGATTAGGGCCTAATTAATTTATTTAAATTGACTGATTTCCTAATATGAACTGTAACTCAGTCAAATCTTTGACATTTTTGCAAGTTGCGCTTATATTTTTAGTTTAGTGTAAAAGAAATCTGCAAAAGCAACCCTGCAAAATATCTGCTGTTCAGTGCCAAAAGGAGCCCTCGTTCAAAAAACATCCTATCAACATCTCGCCTACAACATCGCTTGTTTCATAGTCTGCTGAGCATTATGATCTACTTTTACATTATGATGTTTGGTGGTTAAGCAAGGGTAATACTGCTTTCAAGAGAGCGGCCTGTGTGCGCTTTTCTCCGCGATTGCCGCCACAAGGAAGCCAACACATGAATTACATTTGAATAAAAGTGATTCAAATCAAATCAAAGTTGATTTGTCACGTGCGCCGAATACAACAGGCCTTACAGTGAAATGCTTACTTACAGGCTCTAACCAATAGTGCAAAAAAGGTATTAGGTGAACAATAGGTAGGTAAAGAAATAAAACAACAGTAAAAAGACAGAAACAGAAAAACAGTAGCGAGGCTACATACCGACACCGGTTAGTCAGTCTGATTGAAGTAGTATGTACATGTAGATATGGTTAAAGTGACTATGCATATATGATGAACAGAGAGTAGCAGTAGCGTAAAGAGGGGTTGGCAGGTGGTGGTGGGTGGTGGGACACAATTCTGATAGCCTGGTTAGCCAATGTGCGGGAGCACTTATTGGCCGGGCCAATTGAGGTAGTATGTACATATGTGTCAGGACCCGGTGCGAGAAACAGTCACTAATAATCGTCAGAACCCAGAAGATGAGGCAGACACAGCAGTACTAGAGATGGTGGTTTAATTAAAGAACAAAATCTTCAGGCAAAGAAACTAAATCCACAATGTCCAAAAATAAAGCCAAGAGGCACAAAATGAAAATCCTCCAAAATACAAAAGAAACTCAACAAAGTGGTAAAAAACAGCAGGGAAAAACAAACCTCAAAAGACTACTCAAATAATACACAAGAACTAAACCAGAGAACCTCTGGAAAATCCAACAAGAGAAATATCTATATAAAACAAGGCTTGGGCTGGGGCTGGGTGCTAACTTACAAACACTGAGCAAGGAACACACAGGGTTTAAATACTAACAAGGGAACGACCCACAGGTGCAAACAATAATTAGAGCAAGAAAAAACAAAAGGTACAAAAAAGGTGCAATGGGGACATCTAGTGACCAAAACCCGAACAGTCTTGGCCAAAACCTGACAGAATCCCCCTCCTAGGAACGGCTCCTGACGTTCCTACCAGCCTTCTCAGGGTGGAGGGTCCTGAACTGACGAATGAGGTCAGGGTCCAGTATGTCCTTGGCAGGAACCCAGGAGCGCTCCTCGGGACCGTAGCCTTCCCAGTCCACCAGATACTGCCAGGACCGCTGCACCCGGCGGGAATCCAGTATCCGGTGGACGGTATAAGCCGACTGGCCACCGATGACACGGGGCGGAGGGGGAGGTCTGCCTGCCGGGATAAGGGGAGAAAAAACAACAGGTTTTAATAAAGAAATGTGAAATGTCGGATTGATCTTAAGGGATCTGGGTAAGTGCAGGCGAAAAGTAACGGGATTGACTCTCCTGGCAATCTTAAAGGGACCGATGAATCTCTGGGACAGCTTGCGAGACTCCACCCGTAGTGGTAAGTTCTTTGTTGAGAGCCATACTCTCTGGCCGGGGTACAGGGTAGGACCGGGACGGCGACGTCTGTTGGCTTGTCGTTGGTACTGCTGAGAGGAACGCAGAAGATTAAGACGTGCCTTCTTCCACGTAAGCCGACAGCGTCTGATGAACCTCGAGACTGAAGGCACTCTGACTTCTGCCTCCTGGTCCGGGAACAATAGAGGAGCATAGCCAAACTGACACTCATGCGGGGATATACCAGTGGAGGAGGAGCACAAGGTGTTGTGCGCGTACTCGGCCCAAACAATGAAGGATGACCATGTGGACGGGTTGTTGGAAACCATACATCTGAGGGTGGTTTCCAGCTCCTGATTCATCCTCTCAGTTTGGCCATTGGACTCCGGATGGTACCCTGAAGATAAACTGGCCGTGGCCCCTATGAGTTGGCAGAAGGCCTTCCAAAACCTTGAGGCGAACTGTGGACCTCTGTCGGAAACCATATCTTGCGGAATGCCAAAGACTCGGAACACATGGTTAATCACCAACTCAGCTGTTTCCTTGGCAGAAGGTAATTTGGTCAAGGGAACAAACCTGGCCGCCTTAGAAAACCTGTCGATGATGACTAGGATCGTAGTATTACCATGGGACGGAGGAAGGCCAGTAATAAAGTCCAACGAGATATGGGACCAGGGTCGGTGGGGAATAGATAAAGGGTGAAGGAGTCCTTGAGGGCGGAGGTGAGAAGATTTGCCCTGGCAGCACACGGAACAGGCCTTGACGAAAGTGGCAACGTCGTCCTTTATGGTGGGCCACCAGAACTTACGCTGGATGAACTCCAAGGTGCGACCTACGCCCGGGTGACAGGTGAGGCGAGAGGAGTGCCCCCACAGAAGGACTTGGGACCTTGCTGCCTTGGGAACAAACAACCGATTGGCCGGACCTCCTCCAGGACCCGGTTCGATGGCTTGAGCTTGTTTCACGGTATCCTCCACTTGCCACGAGATCGGAGCCACGATCTTAGCGGCCGGAAGGACAGTCATGTCAGTATCTTCTCGAATGGCAGGAGAGTAGATTCGTGACAAGGCGTCCGGTTTGAGATTCTTCGACCCGGGTCTATAGGTGAGGATAAACTGAAATCGGCTGAAGAAAAGAGACCATCGAGCTTGTCTGGAGTTCAACCGCTTCGCCTGCTGGATATACTCCAGATTTTTGTGGTCCGTAAGCACTTGAAACGGTTGAGAAGCCCCCTCGAGCCAGTGTCTCCATTCCTTCAATGCCATCTTAACCGCTAGGAGTTCACGATCCCCCACGTCGTAATTCCTCTCGGCCGGGGTAAGCCAGTGAGAGAAGAAGGCGCAAGGATGAAGCTTCTTGTCTTCACCCCTCTGAGACAGGACAGCTCCAACCCCAACCTCTGATGCGTCTACCTCCACCACAAAAGGTTCATCCGCCGTTGGTAGTGTCAGGATGGGAGCAGAGAGGATGCGCTGCTTGAGTCCTTGGAAGGCCGTCTCAGCCTCTCTTCCCCACAGAAACCTTGTGTTGCCACCCTTGGTTACAGCTGAGAGAGGGGCTGCCACCGAGCTGAAGTTCTTGATGAACTTGCGATAAAAGTTGGTGAAGCCCAGGAAACGCTGAACTTCCTTAACGGACTTGGGGGTGGGCCAATCCGCTACCGCCCCTACCTTCTTGGGGTCCATCTGGACTCGACCGGGTTCCACTATAAATCCCAGGAATTGTACTCGAGAGGAATGGAATTCACACTTTTCCGGCTTAACGTACAAATGGCTGTCTAGGAGGCGTTTGAGCACTTGTCTGACATGCTTAGTGTGTTCTTGAAGGGAGCTCGAAAAGATGAGGATGTCATCCAAGTAAACAAACACGAAGATGTTAAGCATATCCCTAAGCACATCGTTTATGAGCGCTTGGAACACAGCCGGGGCGTTGGTCAGGCCGAAGGGCATCACCGAGTATTCGTAGTGACCAGTAGGCGTGTTGAAAGCGGTCTTCCACTCGTCCCCGGGTTTGATCCGCACAAGATGGTATGCGTTCCGCAGGTCAAGCTTAGTGAAGACAACTGCTTCCTGGAGCAGCTCAAAGGCTGTGGCCATAAGGGGTAGCGGGTAGCGGTTACGGACGGTTATGGCATTGAGTCCCCGGTAGTCAATGCAAGGTCGTAATCCACCGTCTTTCTTGGCCACAAAGAAAAACCCTGCTCCCGCCGGCGAGGTAGATGGACGCATGAGGCCTGCTGCCAGAGCGTCCTTGATGTAGGTATCCATAGCAGCTCGTTCGGGAGGAGAAAGGGAAAAGATCCGACCCCTGGGAGGGCAGGTCCCCGGAAACAGGTCGATGGTGCAATCGTAAGGTCTATGGGGTGGTAGTTTGGTGGCCCTCTGTTTGCTAAATACCAGTTTGAGGTCATGGTAACACTCGGGAACTCGGGACAGGTCGATGGATTCTAGAGACTCGGAAGGGGAACTCTGGGAACTCGGGAAGATACAAGTGGCTTGGCACGTAGGACCCCACTGCTTGATAGTGCCCACAGACCAGTCGATGTGAGGGTTATGGCTGTGAAGCCAGGGATAACCAAGGACGAGAGGGAACTCGGAACAGGAGATCAGATGAAAGTTCATCACTTCCTGGTGTTGGGAAACTGAAAGTCGCAAGGGGGTAGTGGCACGAGTGACATGTCCAGATCCCAAAGGGCTTCTATCCAACGTAGTAACCCTTATGGGGTCACTTAGAGGTTCAGAAGGAACGCCATTCTCCTTCGCCCAGACCCCATCCATGAAGTTACCTGCGGCTCCAGAGTCTACCAAGGCTTGAAGAGAAAACTCGTGGTCGTCCCAGGAAAGGGTAACTGGAATGAGCAGGCGGGAGTTGGATGGATGGGAGGAGGTTATGTTTCCCGTTACAGTCCTCCGAGGCCTGCACGGGAGAGTGCGTTTCCCTGGAGCCCGGGACACGTGGAGCGGAAATGGCCCGGTTTGCCGCAATATAGACAGCATCGCTCCCTCATCCGGCGGTCTCTCTCAGCCTGGGAGATGCGTCCAACCTGCATGGGTTCTGGTGGAGCCAAATCAAATCAAATCTAATTTTATTAGTCACATACACATGGTTAGCAGATGTTAATGCGAGTGTAGCGAAATGCTTGTGCTTCTAGTTCCGACAATGCAGTAATAACGACAAGTAATCTAACCTAACAATTCCACAACTACTACCTTATACACACAAGTGTAAAGGGATAAAGAATATGTACATAAAGATATATGAATGAGTGATGGTACAGAACGGCATAGGCAAGATGCAGTAGATGGTATAGAGTACGGTATATACATATGAGATGAGTACTGTAGGGTATGTAAACATAAAGTGGCATAGTTTAAAGTGGCTAGTGGTACATGTATTACATAAAGATGGCAAGATGCAGTAGATGATATAGAGTACAGTATATACATATACATATGAGATGGGTAATGTAGGGTATGTAAACATTATATTAAGTGGCATTGTTTAAAGTGGCTAGTGGTACATTTTTACATAATTTCCATCAATTCCCATTTTTAAAGTGGCTGGAGTTGAGTCAGTATGTTGGCAGCGGCCGCTAAATGTTAGTGGTGGCTGTTTAACAGTCTGATGGCCTTGAGATAGAAGCTGTTTTTCAGTCTCTCGGTCCCTGCTTTGATGCACCTGTACTGACCTCGCCTTCTGGATGATAGCGGGGTGAACAGGCAGTGGCTTGGGTGGTTGTCCTTGATGATCTTTATGGCCTTCCTGTGACATCGGGTGGTGTAGGTGTCCTGGAGGGCAGGTAGTTTGCCCCCGGTGATGCGTTCTGCAGACCTCACTACCCTCTGGAGAGCCTTACGGTTGTGGGCGGAGCAGTTGCCGTACCAGGCGGTGATACAGCCCGACAGGATGCTCTCGATTGTGCATCTGTAGAAGTTTGTGAGTGCTTTTGGTGACAAGCCGAATTTCTTCAGCCTCCTGAGGTTGAAGAGGCGCTGCTGCGCCTTCTTCACAACGCTGTCTGTGTGGGTGGACCAATTCAGTTTGTCCGTGATGTGTACACCGAGGAACTTAAAACTTTCCACCTTCTCCACTACTGACCCGTCGATGTGGATAGGGGGGTGCTCCCTCTGCTGTTTCCTGAAGTCCACAATCATCTCCTTTGTTTTGTTGACGTTGAGTGTGAGGTTATTTTCCTGACACCACACTCCGAGGGCCCTCACCTCCTCCCTGTAGGCCGTCTCGTCGTTGTTGGTAATCAAGCCTACCACTGTAGTGTCATCCGCAAACTTGATGATTGAGTTGGAGGCGTGCATGGCCACGCAGTCGTGGGTGAACAGGGAGTACAGGAGAGGGCTCAGAACGCACCCTTGTGGGGCCCCAGTGTTGAGGATCAGCGGGGTGGAGATGTTGTTACCTACCCTCACCACCTGGGGGCGGCCCGTCAGGAAGTCCAGGACCCAGTTGCACAGGGCGGGGTCGAGACCCAGGGTCTCGAGCTTGATGACGAGTTTGGAGGGTACTATGGTGTTAAATGCTGAGCTGTAATCGATGAACAGCATTCTCACATAGGTATTCCTCTTGTCCAGATGGGTTAGGGCAGTGTGCAGTGTGGTTGCGATTGCGTCGTCTGTGGACCTATTGGGTCGGTAAGCAAATTGGAGTGGGTCTAGGGTGTCCGGTAGGGTGGAGGTGATATGGTCCTTGACTAGTCTCTCAAAGCACTTCATGATGACGGAAGTGAGTGCTACGGGGCGGTAGTCGTTTAGCTCAGTTACCTTAGCTTTCTTGGGAACAGGAACAATGGTGGCCCTCTTGAAGCATGTGGGAACAGCAGACTGGGATAAGGATTGATTGAATATGTCCGTAAACACACCAGCCAGCTGGTCTGCGCATGCTCTGAGGACGCGGCTGGGAATGCCGTCTGGGCCTGCAGCCTTGCGAGGGTTAACACGTTTAAATGTTTTACTCACCTCGGCTGCAGTGAAGGAGAGCCCGCAGGTTTTGGTAGCGGGCCGTGTCAGTGGCACTGTATTGTCCTCAAAGCGGGCAAAAAAGTTATTTAGCCTGTCTGGGAGCAAGACATCCTGGTCCGCGACGGGGCTGGTTTTCTTTTTGTAATCCGTGATAGACTGTAGACCCTGCCACATACCTCTTGTGTCTGAGCTGTTGAATTGCGACTCTATTTTGTCTCTGTACTGGGACTTAGCCTGTTTGATTGCCTTGCGGAGAGAATAGCTACACTGTTTGTATTCGGTCATGTTTCCGGTCACCTTGCCCTGGTTAAAAGCAGTGGTTCGCGCTTTCAGTTTCACGCGAATGCTGCCGTCAATCCACGGTTTCTGGTTTGGGAATGTTTTAATCGTTGCGAGGATAAAGGTGGAGACTCGGAGCTGGAACCGATAGGAGCTAGGGTGAGCGGTCTACGGTTGAGTTCTCTCTCTCTCAGACGCTGGCCTATGCGTGAAGCCAACTTGATCAGGGACTCGAGGTTGTCCGGTGGTTCCCGAGTGGCCAGTTCATCTTGGATGGTGTCAGAAAGACCCTTCAAAAAACACACTGTGAGCGCCTCGTCGTTCCAGCCACTTGCTGCTGCCACAGTGCGGAACTGGATGGCATAGTCCGTCACGCTGCGCCGACCTTGGCGGAGAGTCAGGAGCTGTTTGGCTGAGTCAGGGCCGTTGGTAGGACCTTGAAACACTCGCTTGAATTCTTCAGCAAAGGTAGAGTAGCTGGCACAGCAGGGACTTTGGGCATCCCACACAGCAGTAGCCCAGGCTAGGGCTTTTTCCGACAGCAGGGTGATGATATATGCTATCTTGGACCGGTCGGTGGGAAACGACGATGGTTGCAGCTCAAAGGAGAGAGAACATTGGGTGAAAAACCCCTTACAAACACTCGGATCCCCTGAGAACCGTTGGGGAGGCGGCAGACGAGGTTCAGCCAGGGGGTTAACTGCCAGGGGCACTTGAATCGGATGAACTGGAGCAGAAGCGGTTGCCGGGGAAAGTCGATCCAAAATCTGCTTTATGGAAGTCAGCATCTCTGACAGAAGTTGAGAATGTCTAGCCATTAAGGCCTATTGCTGAACCAGAGCAGCTTCGTGGCGTTGGACAGTCCCCTCGTGGTGGGACAGCATGGAAAAAAAATCCTGGGTACTGGCTGCCTCTGGGTTCATTATAATGGCTCAGTGTTTCTGTCAGGACCCGGTGCGAGAAACAGTCACTAATAATCGTCAGAACCCAGAAGATGAGGCAGACACAGCAGTACTAGAGATGGTGGTTTAATTAAAGAACAAAATCTTCAGGCAAAGAAACTAAATCCACAATGTCCAAAAATAAAGCCAAGAGGCACAAAATGGAAATCCTCCAAAATACAAAAGAAACTCCACAAAGTGGTAAAAAACAGCAGGGAAAAACAAACCTTAAAAGACTACTCAAATAATACACAAGAACTAAACTAGAGAACCTCTGGAAAATCCAACAAGAGAAATATCTGTATAAAACAAGGCTTGGGCTGGGGCTGGGTGCTAACTTACAAACACTGAGCAAGGAACTGAGGAACACACAGGGTTTAAATACTAACAAGGGAACGACCCACAGGTGCAAACAATAATTAGAGCAAGAAAAAACAAAAGGTACAAAAAAGGTGCAATGGGGACATCTAAAACCCGAACAGTCTTGGCCAAAACCTGACACATATGTACATGAATGTATAGTTAAAGTGACTGTGCATATATGATAAACAGAGAGTAGCAGCAGCATAAAAGGGGGTTGGGTTGGGGGGGGGGGGGGGCACACAATGCAAATAGTCCGGGTAGCCATTTGATTACCTGTTCAGGAGTCTTATGGCTTGGGGGTAAAAACTGTTGAGAAGCCTTTTTGTCCTAGACTTGACACTCCGGTACCGCTTGCCATGTGGTAGTAGACAGAACAGTCTATGACTTGGGTGGCTGGGGTCTTTGACAATTTTTAGGGCCTTCCTCTGACACCGCCTGGTATAGAGGTCCTGGATGGCAGGAAGCTTGGCCCCAGTGATGTCCTGGGCCGTATGCACTACCCTCTGTAGTGCCTTCCGGTCAGAGGCCGAGCAATTGCCGTACCAGGCAGTGATGCAACCAGTCAGGATGCTCTCGATGTTGCAGCTGTAGAACCTTTTGAGGATCTTAGGACCCATGCCAAATCTTTTTAGTTTCCTGAGGGGGAATAGGCTTTGTCGTGCCCTCTTCTCGACTGTCTTGGTGTGTTTGGACCATTCTAGTTTGTTGGTGATGTGGACACCAAGGAACTTGAAGCTCTCAACCTGCTCCGCTACAGCCCTGTCGATGAGAATGGCGGCGTGCTCGGTCCTCCTTTTCCTGTAGTCCACAATCATCTCCTTAGTCTTGGTTACGTTGAGGGATGGGTTGTTATTCTGGCACCACCCGGCCAGGTCTCTGACCTCCTCCCTATAGGCTGTCTCGTCATTGTCGGTGATCAGGCCTACCACTGTTGTGTCGTCTGCAAACTTAATGATGGTGTTGGAGTCATGCTTGGCCATGCAGTCGTGGGTGAACAGGGAGTACAGGAGGGGACTGAGCATGCACCCCTGGGGAGCTACAGTGTTAGGGATCAGCGTGGCAGATGTTTAGTTTATTTATTTTATTTTTACAGGGACAGTGCACATTAATCAACGATTCAGTAAAAGTGCCGGTTTTAGTCAGCCGGTGTCACGCCCTGACCTTAGAGATCCTTTTTATGTCTCTATTTTGGTTTGGTCAGTGCGTGAGTTAGGGTGGGTATTCTATGTTCTATGTTTTGTAGTTCTATGTTTTGGCCGGGTAGGGTTCTCAATCAGGGACAGCTGTCTATCGTTGTCTCTGATTGAGAACCATACTTAGGCTGCCCTTTTTCCCACCTGTGTTTGTGGGAAGTTGACTTTGTTTAGGGCACATAGCCTTTAGCTTCACGGTTTGTTTTTGTAGTGTTTATTGTTTTGTTCGGCGTCATTTCTATTAATAAAAGAAAATGTACGCTCACCACACTGCACCTTGGTCCAGTTCCTTCAACAGCCGTGACAGCCGGCTAATTTTCAACCGCAGTCCCTGGGCAGGTTATTAAAAACAATTACAATATAGACAATCATTGAGCAGTGAGCACACGCAGAGCAACATAAGGCAAGCAAGACATAGCATACGGACAGGGCAACATAGGACAAGCAAGACGTAGCATACAGACAGAGCAACATAGAACAAAAAGCAGCAAGACAAAATTCATAAAAGCAACAAAGTGTTTCCCCACCTCACAAGCTACAGACAACAGACAACATGGAAAGTGGTAATACACAGCTAGGGATTATGTTCATAAATCTGATTGACCTTTAGCCATGCATTTTGTGAAAGTGTGATATGTGGTGCAGTTATGTGTGTCTGATGGCAGTGTATTCCAGACATGGGAAGCTCTCACAGAGAAAGCGGATTTACTAAAGGTGTTTTTCCTTAAGGGAACTATACAGTCACCTCTCATGGCAGACCTTGTGGATCTGCTGACATATGTTTGGGTTTCTGTTTAACAAAAATACTGAGTGGAGGGGGAGCCAGGCCATTTAGGATCTTGAATACGAGACATGCGACATGTGTTGCTATCTACCCTCACCACCTGGGGGCGGCACGTCAGGAAGTCCAGAATCCAGTTGCAGAGGGAGGTGTTTAGTCCCAGGATCTTTAGATTAGTGATGAGCTTTGAGGGTGCTATGGTGTTGAACGCTGAGCTGTAGTCAATGAATAGCATTCTCACATAAGTGTTCCTTTTGTCCAGGTGGGAAAGGGCAGTGTGGAGTGCAATAGAGATTGCATCATCTATGGATCTGTTTGTGCGGTATGCAAATTGGAGTGGGTCTAGGGTTTCTGGGATAATGGTGTTGATGTGAGCCATTACCAGCCTTTCAAAGCACTTCATGGCTATGGACGTGAGTGCTACGGGTCTGTAGTCATTTAGGCAGGTTGCCTTTGTGTTCTTGGGCACAGGGACTATGGTGGTCTGCTTGAAACATGTTGGTATTACAGACTCAATCAGGGACATGTTGAAAATGTCAGTGAAGACACCTGCCAGTTGGTCAGCACATGCCCGGAGCACACGTCCTGGTAATCTGTCTGGCCCCACATCCTTGTGTATGTTGACCTGTTAAAGGTCTTACTCATGTCGGCTATGGAGAGCATGATCACAAAGTCATCCGGAACAGCTGATGCTCTCATGCATGCCTCAGTGTTGCTTGCCTTGAAGCAAACATAGAAGTGATTTAGCTTGTCTGGTAGGCTCGTGTCACTGGGCAGCTCACGGCTGTGCTTCCCTTTTGTAGTCTGTAATAGTTTGCAAGCCCTGCCACATAAGACGAGTGTCGGAGCAGGTGTAGTATGATTCAATCTTAGCCCTGTATTGACGCTTTGCCTGTTTGAGGGTTCGTCGCAGGGCATAGCAGGATTTCTCGTAAGCTTCTGGGTTAGAGTCCCGCACCTTGAAACTGCCCTTTAGCTCAGTGCGAATGTTGCCTGTAATCCATGGCTTCTGGTTGGGGTATGTACGTACAGTCACTGTGGGGACGACGTCCTCGATGCACTTATTGATAAAGCCAGTGACTGATGTGGTGTATACTCCTCAATGCCATCGGAAAAATCCCGGAACATGTTCCAGTCTGTGATAGCAAAACAGTCCTGTAGTGTAGCATCTGCTTCATCTGACCACTTTTTTTATAGACCGAGTCACTGGTGCTTCCTGCTTTAATTTTTGCTTGTAAGCAGGAATCAGGAGGAAAGAGTTGTGGTTGGATTTACCAAATGGAGGGCAAGGGAGAGCTTTGTATGCGTCTCTGTGTGTGGAGTACATGTGATCTAGAATTTTTTTCCCTCTGGTTGCACATTTAACATGTTGATAGAAATTTGGTAGAACTGATTTAAGTTTCCCTGCATTAAAGTCTCCGGCCGCTAGGTGCGCCGCCTCTGGGTGAGTGGTTTCCTGTTTGCTTATTTCCTTATACAGCTGACTAAGTGCAGTCTTAGTGCCAGCATCTGTTTGTGGTGGTAAATAAACAGCCACGAAAAGAATAGCTGAAAACTCTCTAGGCAAGTAGTGTGGCCTGCAATTTATCACAATGTACTCTACTTCAGGTGAGCAAAATCTAGAGAATTCCTCAGATTTTGTGCACCAGATGTTCTTTACAAAATATGCACAGACACCCCCCCCCCCCCCCCCTCTTCTTACCGGAGTGTGCTGTTCTATCTTGCCGGTGCAGCATATATCCCGCTAGCTGAATATCCATGTCGTCATTCAGCCACGTTTCCGTGAATCATAGGATATTACAGTTTTTGATGTCCCGTTGGTAGGATATTCATGATCGTACCTCGTCTAATTTATTGTCCAATGATTGCACGTTGGCGAGTAATATTGACGGTAACGGCAGCTTTCCCACTCGCCTTCTGCGGGTCCTCACGAGGCATCCCGCTCTGTGTCCTCTGTACCTGTGTCTCTTCCTCTTGCAATTAACGGGGATGTTGGCCCTGTCGGGTGTTTGGAGAATGTCCTGCTTGTTGAAGAAAAAATATTTTTCTAATCCGAGGTGAGTGATCGCTGTCCTGATATCCAGAAGCTCTTTTTTGCTGTAAGATGCGGTGGCAGAAACATTATGTACAAAATAAGTTACAAATAACGCAAAAAAAAACACATTATAGCACAATTGGTTGGGCGCTCATAAAACTGCTGCCACATGTCTCCTGGAATCTGTCATGCATCCTGATTTGCTGAGAGGGTGAAATGGGAATGTAATGATTGGATGAAGTGTGTGGGTCATATGTTTCTCTTTGCATTCATCTGTTTCTCGCCTGTGCTTCATTATGTGTATGTATGTGTGTGGGTGCTGTTCAGGTGTGGACCCCCGTTATCTCCTGTCCTGCTGTACCTCTGTGTGTGACACTGCCAGATGAGGGGTGACTCAGTGTGGGGCAGCCAGGGACCATTAGATTAGGACCAGAGATGTACAGCATAAACCTAGGCATACAGACCAAATCGCAAATGGAACCCTTTTCGCCATGTAGTGCACTACTTTTGACCACTGCCCTATGGGCCCCGATAAAAAGTAGTGCACTATAAAGGGGATAGGGTGCCATTTGGGACGCACCCCCAGTCATTTTGTGTTGGCTTAACAAGGTCTCCATAATCCCTTCACAAGGTCTCCATAAGCCCTTCCCAAGGTCTCCACAAGCTCTTCACAAGGTCTCCATGAGCAGGAAGTGTATATGGCTTATTTAGTCTTATCCACAATGGCATGTGTGTCCTCCTCTTTTCTGTGTGAATGAAATGGTTCAAAAAGCTAGCTTTCCAATCTATGTAGTGGGAAAAGAGTGGAGGACAGAAAAGGGAAGAAGCTTAAATGGAAACCTTTAGGTTCACATGCGTAGAGACAGGTTTCATGACTTATAAAGGTCACCAGATGTACTGCTGGAAAATAGTGCTAGAAATAGATAGGAAAAAGAGAATGGAGCGTAGGAGGGACTCTAGTGTAATGTGTAAATGGCATGTGTGCATATGTAATCCATAAAGTATAACCGTGTGAACTCTAAACCCTGGGCTGGTGGATGCTTATACAAAGTATTATACAGAAACCCAACCTAAAACCTCAAAGAGCAAGCAATGCAGATGTTGAGACACAGTGGCTAATGGGGAAGATGGGCGACACCTGGAGGGGGGCGGAGACAAGCACAAAGACAGGTGAAACGGATCAGGGTGGAGCGGAGACGAGCACAAAGACAGGTGAAACAGGTCAGGTTGTGACAGAGAGAGAGGCAGAGAGCGAGGGAGCGCAGGTCTGGTGAACAGGTCAGAGTTCCATTGTAATGTACTGTATTTATTATGGATCCCCATTAGCTGCTGCTACTCTTCCTGGGGTCAGGCAAAATTAAGGCAGTTATACAATTTTTCAAAACATTACAATACATTCATAACAGATTTCACAACACACTAAGTGTGTTCCCTCAGGACCCTACTCCACTACCACATACCTACAACACAAAATCCATGTGTACGTGTGTATAGTGCGTATGTTATTGTGTGTGAGTGCATGCGTCTGTGCCTATGTTTGTGTTGCTTCTCAGTCCCTGCTGTTCCATAAGTTGTTTTTTTCTTCTGTTTTTAAAAAATCTGATTCTACTGCTTGCATCAGTTACCTGATGTGGAATAGAGTTCCATGTAGCCATGGCTCTATGTATTATTGTGCGCCTCCCATAGTCTGTTCTTGACTTGGGGACTGTGAAGAGACCTCTGGTGGCATGTCTTGTGGGGTATGCATGGGTATCCGAGCTGTCTGCTAGTCGTTTAAACTGACAGCTTGGTGCTTTCAACATGTCAATACCTCTCACAAATACAAGTAGTGACGAAGTCAGTCTCTCCTCCACTTTGAGCCAGGAGAGATTGACATGCATATTAATGTTTGCTCTCTGTGTACATCCACGGGCCAGGCGTGCCGCCCTGTTCTGAGCCAATTGCAATTTTCCTATGTCCCTCTTTGTGGCACCTGACCACACGACTGAACATTAGTCCAGGTGCGACAAAACTAGAGGCTTTAGGACCTGCCTTGTTGATAGTGCTGTTAAGAAGGTAGAGCAACGCTTTATTATGGACAGACTTCTCCCTATTTTAGCTACTGTTGTATCAATATGACCATGACAGTTTACAATCCACGGTTAATCCAAGCAGTTTAGTGACCTCAACTTGCTCAATTTCTACATTATTTATTACAAGATTTAGTTGAGGTTTAGTGAATGATTTGTCCCAAATACAATGCTATTAATTTTTGAAATAATACAATATTTTTAAAGCCATAACACATACGTTTTTCCAGCAGCAGATTATGATCAATAATGTCTAACAAAACAGCCAATCATCAGTCATTTGTGTAAGTGCTGTGCTTGTTGAGTGTTCTCCCCTGTAACTATTCCCCAGGTCGTTGCTGTAAATGAGAACGTGTTCTCAGTCAATTTACCTGGTAAAATAACGGATAAATACAAAATAAGCATGCTAAAAGTCTGTCAATTTGTTTACTGTAAAATATCATTGTATCTGGTGAAACTACATTTTTTCAAAAACTTTACTAAGGGTTGGTAACAGGCTGATTGGTCAGCTATTTGAGCCAGTAAAGGGGGCTTTACTATTCTTAGGTAGCGGATTGACTTTTGCTTCCCTCCATGCCTGAGGGCACACACTTTCTAGTAGGCTTAATTTGAAGATATGGCAAATAGGAGTGACATTATCGTCCGCTATTATCCTGAGTAATTTTCCATCCAAGTTGTCAGACCCCTGTGGCTTGTTATTGTTGATAGGCAAAAAAAATCCCCCTCTTCCACACTCGCTTTACGGAATTCAAAGTGACAATTATTTTCTTTCATAATTTGGTCAGATATACTTGGATGTGTAGTGTCAGCGTTTGTTGGTGGCATGTCATGGCTAAGTTTGCTAATCTTGCTAATGAAAAAAGTATTAAAATAGTTGGCAATATCAGTGGGTTTTGGGATAAATGAGCCATCTGATTCAATGAATGATGGAGCTGAGCTGGCTTTTTTCCCTAAAATGTAATCGAAGGTGCTCCAAAGCTTTTTACTATCATTCTTTATGTCATTTATCTTTGTTTAATAGTGTAGTTTCTTTTTTTATTCAGTTTAGTCACATTTCTGAATTTGCAGTACGTTTGCCAATCGGTTGTGCAGCCACACTTATTTGCCATTCCTTTTGCCTCATCCCTCTCAACCATACAATTTTTCAATTCCTCCTCAATCCCCTGGGATTTAACAGTTTTACAGTCATTTTCTTAATGGGTGCATGCTTATTAGTAAGTGGGAAAAACAATTTCAGAAATGTGTCAAGTGGAATGTCTCTTTTTGTCACGTTCCTGACCTGTTTTCTGTTGTTTTGTATGTGTTAGTCGGTCAGGGCGTGAGTGTGGGTGGGCATTTCTATGTTATGTGTTTCTATGTTGGTAAATGGGTGACCTGATATGGTTCTCAATTAGAGGCAGGTGGTTTTCATCTCCTCTGATTGAGAACCATATTAAGGTAGGTGGTTTCACATTGTTTGTTTGTGGGTGATTGTCTTCCGTGTCAGTGTATGTTCGCACCACACGGGACTGTTTCGTTGTCGTTAGTATATGTAGTCTGTTCCTGTTCGTGCGTTCTTCATGTTTTATGTAAGTTCTCTCGTTCAGGTCTGTCTACGTCGTTTTGTTGTTTTGTAAAATTATCAAGTGTTCTTCGTGTGTTTAGTTTCGTCTTGTTAATAAAGATAATCATGTCATCATACCTCGCTGCAAATTGGTCTTCCGATCCCTCTCTCCTCTCCTCGTCGGAGGAGGAAGAAGTAGAATGTCGTGACACTTTTGCTCCTCATTACACACCATCAACAACATAGGAATCACTACAAAACTTGTTGTTTGACCTCTTATACACTATATTAGGCCCAGCCTTTAGAACTTTGGTTTTCCTAGATATGGCTACTATAATGTGATCACTACATCCGATGGAGCTGGATACTGCTTCCAAGCACATTCCTGCAGCATTAGTAAAGACGTGATCAATACATGTTGATTTCATTCCTGTGCTGTTTGTAACTACCTTGGTAGGCTGACTGATAACCTGAACCAGGTTGCAGGCACTGGTTACCGTTTGAAGCTTTTTCTTGAGTGGACAGCTTGATAAAAGCAAGTCAATATTTAAATCACCCAGAAAATATACCTCTGTTGATATTACATACATTATCAAGCATTTCACATATGTTATCCAGATACTGACTGCACTTTGTGGTCTATAGCAGCTTCTCACAAGAATGGGCTTTAGGTGAGGCAGATGAACCTGTAGCCATTTAACGTCAACAGTATTTAACAAGAGATCCTTTCTAATCTTTACAGGAATGTGGTTCTGAATATAAACAGCAACACCCCCACCACTGGCATTTCTGTGTTTTCTGTAAATGTTATAACCTCTCCCACTGTATCATCAAATGTATTGTCTAAGTGAGTTTCAGAGATAGTCAGAATATGAATGTCTGTCACGGCTCAGGAGAAGACCCAGATGCAGACAGTTTTGAAGTAGCAAAAGTTTATTACAAAAACGGGGGCAATGGCAGGCAGAGGTCAATAGTCCAGGGTGGTGTGACAAGGTACAGAACGACAGGCAGGCTCAGGGTAGGCAGAATGGTCAAAAACCGGGAAAGCTAGAAAACAGGAACTAGAGACAGAAGCACGGGGGGAAAAACGCTGGTAGGCTTGACGAAACAAAACGAACTGGCAACAGACAGACAGAGAACAGAGTGTGACAGTAACCCCCCCTAGGGGCGCCACCTGGTGTCCTACCTGGGCGCATACCTTGTTGACCGGGGTGCCGGTGTTGGAACTCAGCGATAAGCCTGGGTCCAGGATGTCCCTAGCGGGGACACAGCACCTCTCCTCCGGCCCATAACCCTCCCAGTCAACCAGGTATTGGAATCCCCTGCCCCACGGTCAAACCATCAGAAGGCGCCTCACCGTGTACTCCGGTTGGCTGCCGATGAGACGGGAAAGAGGGGTGGGCCTAGAAACAGGAGACAAAGGGCTGTGAGACATAGGTTTAATCCTAAACACATGAAAAGTGGGATGTATACGGAGGGTACGGGGCAACAGAAGACAAACAGCAGAGGGGCTAATAATCTTGGAGATGGGGGGGAAAGGGCCGATAAAACGGGGGGGAAAGAGTTTGCGGGACTCCACCCGGAGGGGCAGATCCCGAGTGAACAGCCTGCCCGAAATGAAACCGGGGAGCCGGGGTCCGGTGGTGGTCCGCTTGGCGTCGATACCTGGCGGTCGTCTTGAGAAGAGACGACTGGGCTCTCTTCCAGGTACGGTGACAGCGGCGGACAAACATCTGGGCAGAGGGTATGCTGACCTCTTGCTGCGGAAAGAGCGGGGGCTGATAACCTAGGGAACACTCGAAAGAGCCCAGTGGCAGAGCGAGGGAGAGTGTTGCGGGCGACTTCAACCCACATGACTTGCTGGTTCTAGGTGGTGGTGTTGGGGGAGGCAAGGCAGTGAAGAGTCGTCTCCAGGTCTTGATTGGCTCGCTCCGACTGGCTGTTGGACTGAGGGTGGAACACGGAGGACTGGCTGGCCGATGACCCAATGAGCGAGCAGAACGCCTTCCAGGACGAGAACTGAGATCCCTGGTCGGAGACCATGTCCACTGGGAGTCCATGGATCCGGAAGACATGTTGTACCATGAGCTGGGCCATCTCTGGCAGAGGGTAGCTTGGGGAGAGGATTGAAGTGGGCGCCTTTGGAAAACCGGTCCACTACTGTCTGGATGGCGGTGTTACCATCAGATGGTGGAAGACCCGTGACGAAGTCCAAGGATATGTGAGACCAGGGTTGGTGAAGGACAGGCAGTGGTTGAAGGAGACCAGCCAGAGCTTGCTGAGGAGTCTTGTTCTGCGCACAGACCGTGCAGGTGGTGACAAACACGGAGATGTCTGGGACCATGGTTGGCCAACAAAAGTGTTGCCACACAAAGGCCAGGGTCTGATGGGAGTCCAGGTGTCAGGCAAACCTGGAGGAGTGGGCCCACGCCAGGCCCGAAGAGCAGACAGCGTCAGGAACAAACATCCGGTTATCTGAGCCCCCCCACCCCCCCTCCGGGGTTTGGCTGGGAACGCTGCTCCTCATTGACCTGCTTTTCTATTCCCCAGCTGAGTGCCGTCACCAGGCACGAGGTAGGAAGAATGGTCTCGGGGCTGAGGGTGTAGCCACGGGCTATAGAGGCTTGACAGCGCATCCAGCTTGATATTCTTAGATCCTGGTCAGTAGGAGAGGGAAAAATTCAACCGGGTGAAAAGCAGGGCCCACCTAGCTTGCCTGGACTTGAGACGCTGGACTGTGCGGAGATATTCCAGGTTCTTGTGATCCGTCCACACAATGTACGGTTGTTCCGCCCCCTCCAACCAGTGTCTCCACTCCTCCAACTCCATCTTCACTGTGAGCTCACGATTTCCCACATTGTAATTCCTCTCCATGGCGTTGAGGTGATGGGAGAAGGCGGTGCAGGGATGTAACTTGAGGTCCAGGGCAGAACGCTGGGACAGGAGAGCCCCCACTCCGACATCCGAAGCAACGGTCTCATCCACGAACTGACGGGACGGGTCAGGATGAACCAAGTATAGCCTACCTGGCTGGCATGAAAACGAACCACAGGGAAAGCGTCCTCCATTCGCTATTTGAAAATGTTCCCCCCCTGCCTCTGTTTTGAGACAGATGCATGATAATGTCCCATTCTAAATCAAAACGAATTTCACACAAAGACTAAATAATATATGTAAAGACCAGATTAAATCAAGAATAGTCTGATGGGTGACAATATTAGCTTATCTCATGTGAATTATATATTATCACTTGTGAATGATGCCCAATTTAAGGCAATAAACAATGCCTTTTTTTGTTGACTTTTTCTAGTCATAGTTGCACACCTCATGTAGCCTAGCCCATAAGCCTACAGTGGCAAGAAAAAGTATGTGAACCCTTTGGATTTACCTGGAATTCTGTATAAATTGGTCATCAAATTTGATCTGATCTTCATCTAAGTCACAACAATAGACAAACATAGTGTGCTTAAACTAATAACACACAAATTATTGTATTTTCTTTGTCTATATTGAACACATCATTTAAACATTCATAGTGTAGGTTGGAAAAAGTATGTGAACCCCTAGGGATAGGCATACTGCTAGCGCCCCACTTCGACAACATCCAGTGAAATTGCAGAGAGCGAAATTCAAAAATACAAAATTCGTAATATTAAACATTCATGATTATACAAGTGTCTTACATCGTTTAAAAGCTTAACTTCTTATTAATCCAGCCGCTTTGTCAGATTTCAAAAAAGGCTTTACGACGAAAGCACACCATGCGATTATCTGAGGACAGTGCCTCGCAAACAAAAGCATTACAAACATTTTCCAACCAAGCAAAGGCGTCACGAAAGTCAGAAATAGCGATAAAATAAATCACTTACCATTGAAGATCTTCCTCTTTTTGCAATCCCAAGGGTCCCAGCTACATAACAAATGGTCCTTTTGTTTGATAAAGTCCTTCTTTTTATCCAAAAAAAGTCAGTTTAGTTGGCGCGCTTTACTCAGTAATCCACCGGTTTCCCTCGTTCAAAATGCATACAAATGAATCCCGAAAGTTACCAATAAACTTCGACCGAACAAGTCAAACAACGTTTCTAATCAATCCTCAGGTACCCTAATATGTAAATAAACGACAACATTTAAGACGGAGAATAGTATGTTCATTACCAGAGATAAATAACAAAGTGCACGCACTCACCGATGCGCGCCACAACACTACAGGCAAAATGGGAGCCACTTAAACGTCTTATGGATGTAATCCCGTTAACGGGATGATATGACAACAGCCAGTGAAAGTGCAGGGCGCCAAATTCAAACAACAGAAATCTCATAATAAAAATTCCTCAAACATATATGTATTTTATACCATTTTAAAGGTAATCTTGTTGTTAATCCCACCAAAGTGTCCGATTGCAAATAGGCTTTACAGCGAAAGCACCACAAACGATTATGTTAGGTCACCGCAAAATCACAGAAAAACAGTCATTTTTCCAGCCAAAGACAGGAGTCACAAAAAGCAGAAAGAGAAAATTAATCACTAACCTTTGATGATCTTCATCCGATGACACTCATAGGACTTCATGTTACACAATACATATATGTTTTGTTCGATAAAGTTCATATTTATATCCAAAAACCTCAGTTTACATTGGCGCCATGTTCAGAAATGCCTCCAAAATATCCGTAGAAATTGCAGAGAGCCACGTCAAATAACATAAATACTCATCATAAACTTTGATGAAAGATACATGTTTTACATAGAATTAAAGATACACTTGTTCTTAATGCAACCGCTGTGTCAGATTTCAAAAAGCTTTACGGCAAAAGCACAATATTCAATAATCTGAGAACAGCGTTCAGCCACAAAAGGAAGCCATACAGTTACCCGCCAAATTGTGCAGTCAACAAAACTCATAAAAAGCATTATAAATCTTCACATACCTTTGCTGATCTTCGTCGGAATGCACTCCCAGGACTCCCACTTCCACAATACATTTTTGTTTTGTTCGGTAATGTCCATCATTTATGTCCAAATAGCTATTTTTGTTAACGTGTTTGGTAAACAAATCCAAAGTCAG
Organism: Salvelinus alpinus; assembly: GCF_045679555.1. Lineage (NCBI taxonomy): Eukaryota > Metazoa > Chordata > Actinopteri > Salmoniformes > Salmonidae > Salvelinus > Salvelinus alpinus. The sequence continues at coordinate 69,339,996 of NC_092086.1, forward strand.
GAAGCGCGTTCACTAAAAGCAGACGAAATGTCAAAAAGTTCCGTAACAGTCAGTAGAAACATGTCAAACGATGTATTGAATCAATCTTTAGAATGTTTTTAACATAAATCTTCAGTAACGTTCTAACTAGAGAATTACATTGACTTCAGATGTGCGATGGAACAGAGCTCCCTCTCATGTGAACGCGCACAGTCAGAGCATGGTCAGGTCATGGTAGACCTGACTAATTCCTGTCTCCTTCGGCCCCACTTCACAGTAGAGGCATCAGACAAGGTTCTACAGACTGTTGACATCTAGTGGAAGCCGCAGGAAGTGCAAACTCATCCATATCCCACTGTGTATTCAATAGGGGCTGGGTTGAAAATCGACCAACCTCAGATTTCCCACTTCCTGTTTGGATTCTTTCTCAGGTTTTTGCCTGCCATATGAGTTCTGTTATACTCACAGACATCATTCAAACAGTTTTAGAAACCTTAGAGTGTTTTCTATCCAATACTAATAATAATATGCATATATTAGCAACTGGGACTGAGGAGCAGGCAGTTTACTATGGGCACCTCTGGGCACTTTTCATCCAAGCTACTCAATACTGCCTCTGCAGCCATAAGAAGTAAAAAAAAAACTACAAATTCTAGCTCATTTTTCAAAAAACAAGCCTGAAACTCTTTCTAAAGACTGTTGACATCTACTGGAAGCCCTAGGAACTGCAATCTGGGAGGTATTCCATTGATATTCCCAAAGACAGCCATTATAATGAGTGGTGAGCTCCAAAAATAAATCCTGGATGGATTCTCCTCGGGTTTTCACCTGCTATATCAGTTCTGTTATACTCACCGACATTATTTTAACAGTTTTGGAAACTTTAGAGTGTTTTCAATCCAATACTACCATATGCATATCCTAGCTTCTGGGCCTGAGTAACAGGCAGTTTACTTTGGGCACCTCAGTCATCCAAACCTCTGAATACTGCCCCCTATCCCTAAAAATGTATGACTTCTCCAAAAGCTAATTGCAGTCAGCTAACCTGGAGTCCAATCAATGAGATGAGATTGGAGATGTTGGTTAGAGCTGCCTTGCCCTATAAAAAACACTCACAAAATTTGAGTTTGCTATTCACAAGAAGCATTGCCTGATGCGAACCATGCCTCGAACAAAAGAGATCTCGGAAGACCTAAGATTAAGAAGTGTTGACTTGCATAAAACTGGAAAGGGTTACAAAAGTATTTCTAAAAGCCTCGATGTTCACCATTCCACGGTAAGACAAATTGTCTATAAATGGAGAAAGTTAAGCACTGTTGCTACTCTCCCTAGGAGTGGCCTTCCTGGAAAGATGACTGCAAGAGCACAGCTCAGAATGCTCAATGAGTTTAAGAAGAATCCTAGAGTGTCAGCTAAAGACTTACAGAAATTTCTGGAATATGCTAACATCTCTGTTGACGAGTCTACGATACGTAAAACACTAACCAAGAATGGTGTTCTCGGGAGGACACCATGGAAGAAGCCACTGCTGTCCAAAAAAACATTGCTGCATGTCTGAAGCAAAAGTGCACCTGGATGTTCCACAGCGCTACTGGCAAAATATTCTGTGAACAGATGAGTTGTTTGGAGAATACACAACAGTATTTGTGGATAGAAAAAGGTACAGCACACCAACATCAAAACCTCATCCCAACTGTAAAGTATGGTGGAGGGATCATCATGGTTTGGGGCTGCCTCAGGGCCTGGACAGCTTGCTATCATCAACAGAAAAATGAATTACCAATGTTATCAAGACATTTTGCAGAAGAATGTTAGACTATCTGTCCACCAATTGAAGCTCAACAGAAGTTGGGTGATGCAACAGGACAACAACCGAAGAAAATACGTCTTCTGGAGTGGCCCAGTCAGAGTCCTGACCTCAACCCGATTGAGATGCTGTGGCATGACCTCAAGGGAGCAGTTCCCGCCAGACATCCCAAGAATATTGTTGAACTGAAACAGTTTTGTAAAGAGGAATTGTCACGCCCTGACCTTAGAGATCCTTTTTATGTCTCTATTTTGGTTTGGTCAAGGCATGAGTTGAGGTGGGTATTCTGTTCTATGTTTTGTAGTTCTGTTTTGGCCGGGTAGGGTTCTCAATCAGGGACAGCTGTCTATCGTTGTCTCTGATTGAGAACCATACTTAGGCTGCCCTTTTTCCCACCTGTGTTTGTGGGAAGTTGTCTATGTTGTTGGCACTATAGCCTTTAGTTTCACGGTTTGTTTTTGTAGTGTTTATTGTTTTGTTCGGCGTCATTTGTATTAATAAAAGAAAATGTACGCTGACCACGCTGCACCTTGGTCCTCTTCTTTTCATGGCCATAACAGGAATGGTCCAAAATTCCTCCTGACCGTTGTGCAGGTCTGATCCACAACTACAGAAAGTGTTTGGTTGAGGTTATTGCTGCCAAAGGAGGGTCAACCGGTTTTTAAATCTAAGGATTCACATACTTTTCCCACCCTGCACTGTGAATGTTTACACGGTGTGTTCAATAAAGACATGAAAACGTATAATTCATTGTGTGTTATTAGTTTAAGCAGACTGTGTTTGTCTATCGTTGTGACCTAGATGAAAATCAGATACAATTTTATTCAGAAATCCAGGTATTTCCAAAGGGTTCACATACTTTTTCTTGCCACCATAGATTTATTAGACTTTTTAAAATGTAGATGTTCCAAAGGTCTGCATCAGTGGCTTGTAGGCTATGTATGGAAGCCAGGAGTTGCTAAATGCGTTTATGTTAATCAATGGTAAATTACCGTGAGACCGACAGTTATTTGCTTGACAATCACCGGCTGACGAAATTTCATGACTGCCGCATTCCTACATGCGACCATCATTGATTTGCCATGCTCCTCTTGCTGTGCTCCTTCAACTCCGTTATCAGATGGGGGAGGAGAGGCAGGAGATGGCTCCCTTGGCAAACGAACACCGGGAAACACTGGCCAGTCGGATAAAGACGAACAACAAGGCGGAGATGCATCCAACAAGCGAGAACGGCGCTCAACCACCGGTGTAGAAAAGGTAAACATTCCACTCTGCGTTTTCCCCAGTTCCTTACGTAGGCTGACGACCTGTGTGATCAAGGAAGCCATCTCAAGCCTATAATCCTCGGCAAGCAAACAAATGCCGCATTGTAAATCTGAATGATACAGTTTGTCCCAAAACAAAGCACAGTAGATACAGCTCCTACAGCCCTGGAACCGTTCATTGACTTCTCCAGACTTGGAGGTCTCCATTGGAAAACTCATCTGGGACTAATTTCGTTAGCTTGATGGCTAGCGGCTGTTTCAAGCGGACTTTAACCTCTCAGTTAAGCGGGATTCCGGGACAAGAAATAGCGGGACAAGAAATAGCGGTCCTAGCTGTTAAAAGCTACCCGCGTTGCGGAATCCATGCAAAAACAAGTTTGGTATTTATGTTGAACAAATATTGGTTATGTTTTAGTTAAAAACAACAAACCAAGTCTTTCCAGCATAGTGTCCAGCTGCGCACTCTGACGTCAGGCAGAACAACAGAAATGAATAAGCAGCACAACCAGATGGACTTTGGATGGGGACAGCCAGGAGTCCTCAAGTCTGGTAGTCCTGAGGGATGGTCATAGGGCTCAGGTCCTCCGGGAGGGGAGAGGGAGAGCGAGAGCGAGATGGGAGGATTAAAGGGAGCATACTTAAGATCACACAGGACACCAGATAAGACAGGAGAATTACACCAGATATAACAGACTGACCCTAGCCCCACAGCACATAGACTAATGCAGCATAGATACTGGAGATTGAGACAGACTGGGCCCTGACCCTCCCTGACGATACCCCCAGACAGAGCCAATCAGGCAGGACATGACCCCACACACTTGGCCAAAACACTGTCCCCACACCACCAGAGGGATATCAATAGCCCATGCAGATCTCCCCTACCACAAGCCCCCACTGCATCATTCCTTTCCCTCCATCTGTTCCCTTCATCCCTCTTTTCCCTAATTTCCCCACTTATTTTCTGTCATCCCTCCATTCCTTCCGCACCCAACACATGGAAATCAGGCCAAGAGATGTACCATTCTCTAATAAGTCAGGGCATCTCTTCCTCCCTCCCCATCCACTCCTCATCCCTCCTTCCCTCCCCTCCACTCATCTAATCTTTCCCTCCCACGCACTCTCCTGAAGCTGTCTGCCTTCTACCGCCATGGGATCAAAAGAGACCTCCTTCTTCCTTCCATGCCTATTCTATCAATTAAAAAAATTAAAGTGAGTGTGATTTTTCTTTTTAAACTCAGTGTGGTTACACTTCAGTCTGGATGTTTGTGGTTATGACACAGCAGTATTGGATGATGCCTCCTTCTGTACATGTCTCCCTACCGTGAATGGAATTGACAGAGACGGGAGGCATGGGTGGAGTGCTGCTAGCTTCTGTACTCTGTCTCTGACTGAGTATTTACTGAGACTCTGCAGCTGCAGACATCGTGTTCAGAAGAGAGACAAACATGAATTAAGCTGCGCAGCAGTACGAACTAGATTAATTTAAATGTTTTGACACCAGAACAAACGTGATCCTAAAGTAATTGCCTCAGCATACCATGCTTGTATGCTCGTACTTTCTGCCGCGCCGCCCTGATAATGCCTCCAATAGTGCATTAGTTGTCTTTGATGTACTGCAGAATAGACAATAGTTTGCTGTTTTCTCACTTTGAAAATGTTCTATTCTGTGTTAATTAACCTCTCCAGGGCATAGCCATTACAACTGGAGGTCTGATCATTGTTTAGAGGTCACGCACAACACATTTATAAACTACAGTCTTTCTCAATGAGAACAGATAGGCGGCATCCCCAAATGGTACCCTGTTCCCTGCATAGTGCACTACTTTTTACCAGAGGCCTATGGGCCCAGATCAAAAGTAGTGCACTGTAAAGAGTGCAATTTGGGATGCGGCCATATTACTCAGCTGTTTCAGATGTCTATATAACTTCTTTCAACTGATCATGTGTAAACTGGGATGTTCTGGTCCGTTGAGAGAAACCATTACATCTTTTAGACAAGCCAATGAGAATCCACTTTTGGGAACGGTCCTCTCCACAATCCATTTTGACTTAAATTATAGTAGTTTAGTGGATATTGATGTCTTGATACTGCACTCTGGGCTAGCTGGGCCTATGGAAGGAATTACCAGCTCTCATTAGATGAGAAGGCCTCAGGGTATGAGAGGGATGAGATATCAGGTACACATTGATGAAAAGGTGATTATGGCGTTTTACCTGGATTTAAGGATTCTGTGAAAATCTAGACTTAAATACCAGGGGGAAAAAATTGTAATGATCTTCCCAGTTTCTTCTGGACGAAATCATCACCGATACTGACGTGTCTTACTGTACAGTGTCAGTGGTTTAGTATACAGTAGCTGCTGCTACGATCGCTGTAATTTACTGTGTGATGTCACTGCGGCTGACCATGTGACCCCTTAGAGTGACATATTATCTCAGTATTCTAGTGACAACAGTCTGTGCAGTATAGAAGCTGTGGTAAACATGTTTGAATGCCCTTCGGGATTTATGTCTGGTCATTGACCAGCAGAGTGATGGGTGAACCAGAGATGGAGGCTGCTATTAGCTAACAAATAATTAGATTTTTCTGCCCAGGCCCCTCTTTTTAAAGGCACATAAAGCAAGAGGGAGGAGGGAGGGTGGGAGGAAGGAAGAGAAAGTCTCCTCCCCACAGTTGAAGACGGTAAGGCTAGGGGGGAGATGGGTGAGGAGGAGGAGAGGTAGGGTGGGGGAGTTGGCTGGACAGGCCTTATGCTGAGTGGACCATAGATGCAGCCGTATCTTCTGTCACAGTACCAAAATCTTGTGGTGAATCCCAGTGTGGTATTCCATTCCTATACAAAGGCATTTCACAGTTTAGAAAGTGATTTTCCAACTAGCAACTACAGCTCTGCTGGTGAGAATGCATTGCACCAATGTATTAGTGGAGCCTCCTCAGAAGAAGTGGAGGACCATCCTCCTCAGTGAATTTAATCAAAATGAAAATAGTGAAAAATATGAAAAGTTATCATTTTTAGATAAAACGATACTAAATGTATTCACTCACCAAATAATTGATTAAAACACACTGTTTTGCAATGAAGGGCATGTGCTGACCAACTGGCAGGTGTCTTCACTGACATTTTCAACATGTCCCTGATTGAGTCTGTAATACCAACATGTTTCTTGTGCCCAAGAACACGAAGGCAACCTGCCTAAATGACTACAGACCCGTAGCACTCACGTCCATAGCCATGAAGTGCTTTGAAAGGCTGGTAATGGCTCACATCAACACCATTATCCCAGAAACCCTAGACCCACTCCAATTTGCATACCGCCCAAACAGATCCACAGATGATGCAATCCCTATTGCACTCCACACTGCCCTTTCCCATCTGCACAAAAGGAACACTTATGTGAGAATGCTATTCATTGACTACAGCTCAGCGTTCAACACCATAGCACCCTCAAAGCTCATCACTAAGCTAAGAATGGTGAGGTGATGAGGGTAGGTAGCAACATTTCTGCCACGCTGATCCTCAACACTGGAGCTCCCCAGGGGTGCGTGCTCAGCCCCCTCCTGTACTCCCTGTTCACCCACGACTGCATGGCCAGGCACGACTCCAACACCATCATTAAGTTTGGGGACGACACAACAGTGGTAGGCCTGATCACCGACAATGACGAGACAGCCTATAGGGAGGAGGTCAGAGACCTGGCCGGGTGGTGCCAGAATAACAACCTATCCCTCAATGTAACCAAGACTAAGGACATGATTGTGGACTACAGGAAAAGGAGGACCGAGCACGCCCCTATTCTCATTGACGGGGCTGTAGTGGAGCAGGTTGAGAGCTTCAAGTTCCTTGGTGTCCACATCAACAACAAACTAGAATGATCCAAACACACCAAGACAGTCGTGAAGAGGGCACGACAAAGCCTTCAGGAAACCCTTCAGGAAACTAAAAAGATTTGGCATGGGTCCTGAGATCCTCAAAAAGTTCTACAGCTGCAACATTGAGAGCATCCTGACTGGTTGCATCACTGCCTGGTACGGCAATTGCTCGGCCTCTGACCGCGAGGCTCTACAGAGGGTAGTGCGTAGGGCCCAGTACATCACTGGGGCAAAGCTGCCTGCCATCCAGGACCTCTACACCAGGCGGTGTCAGAGGAAGGCCCTAAAAATTGTCAAAGACCCCAGCCACCCCAGTCATAGACTGTTCTGTCTACTACCACATGGCAAGCGGTACCGGAGTGTCAAGTCTAGGACAAAAAGGCTTCTCAACAGTTTTTACCCCCAAGCCATAAGACTCCTGAACAGGTAATCAAATGGCTACCCGGACTACTTGCATTGTGTGCCCCCCCCCAACCCGTCTTTTACGCTGCTCCTACTCTCTGTTTATCATACATGCATAGTCACTTAAACTATACACTCATGTACATACTACCTCAATTGGCCCGACCAACCAGTGCTCCCTCACATTGGCTAACCGGGCTATCTGCATTGTGTCCCGCCACCCGCCAACCCCTCTTTTACGCTGTTGCTACTCTGTTCATCATATATGCATAGTCACTTTAACCATTAGTCACTTTAACCATATCTACATGTATATACTACCTCAATCAGCCTGACTAACCGGTGTCTGTATGTAGCCTCGCTACTTTTATAGCCTCGCTACCGTATATAGCCTGTCTTTTTACTATTGTTTTATTTCTTTACTTACCTATTGTTCACCTAATACCTTTTTTGCACTATTGGTTAGAGCCTGTAAGTAAGCATTTCACTGTAAGGTCTACAACTGTTGTATTCGGCGCACGTGGCAAACTTTGATTTGATTTGAGGTCTACAGTACTCTCAACAGTTCTGTCTCTGAGCTGTTCTTGTCTATTCATGTTCTGTATTATGTAATGTTTGATGTTTTGTGTGGACTCTATGAAGAGTAGCTGCTGCTTTCGCAACAGCTAATGGGGATCTTAATACAATTTAAATTAAAACAGCACTCTGTAGGGCAACACCATGGTGTAGCCGGAGGACAGCTAGTTTCCGGCCTCCTCTGGGTACATTGACTTCCTCAAAAAACCTTGGAGGCTCGTGGTTCTCACCCCCTTCCATAGACTTACACAGTAATTATTATGACAACTTCTAGAGGACATCCGCCAACCTATCAGAGCTCTTGTAGCATGAACTGATTATGGTGTCCACCCAATCAAAGGATCAGAGAATGAATCTAGTACTGAAAGCATACGCTACAGCTAGCACTGCAGCGCATAACATGTGGTGAGTAGTTGACTCAAAGAGAGAGAAAGACAATAGTTGAACAGTTTTGAACATATTCATTTCTTCAAAAATGAAGAAGCAATAGAGAGAAAGAGAGCTAGCTATATTTTGTATTTCTTTCACTTTCACTTACTTAGCTAGTGAATGCAGCTAGCTAGTTTAGCCTTCTCAAACACCCAACTCAAATAGAGAGTGATGCTATATTAGATAGCTGGCTATAGCTATTTAACACTGGAACTAATCCAAGTCAAGGTAAGCTTTTGGTTTTATAATTTTTTTGCCACTGAGGCCCACAGGTGTAGCTGCTAAACTGCATACCTTACTGCATGATTGTATCGGGTATTACTAACGTTTTAGTTCTAGTAGCTATGTTGACTGTGGTGACTACGATGTAGCCTGTGTGTTGCGCTTAGCAGTTATGATATGAAGACTTGGCTTGGAAAGATTTTTTCACCTGGTCACAGACAACTGATGTGTTGTGCACTGAAATCCACAAGCGAAGGGAAAAGGTGAGAGGAGGAGAGTGCGTAGATGCAAAATGGAATTATACAACTATCAAAGGGATCATGCTGTTTGTATGTGGCTGCTCTAAAAGTGAACTGTGTTTGCGTGTGATACAGGGATGTATTCATTCGGCCGATTCAGTTGAAAAATGTTTCTTAAACGGAACCAAACTTGTCCAATTTGTCCAATAGGAACTCTCGTTTGCAACTGTTGGACTAATGATAACGCCCTAGATCAGCTAGATGCAGGCAAGAGTGTGCAAGGCGGTATTGATTTACTAAAACGTCTTTCGACCTGTGCACCTGCGTTGTAAACCTTATTAATTCATAGGCTAGGATGGGTATAGGGAAAATTTGAGTATCATGTAGTAGCCTTAACCTATCGATGTTACATTGTGGTGGGTGAATGGAATACGAATGCCAGTCATGCTGGCATAGAATGCTGTAATAGAAATAAGGCCATGCTCATTAAAAAAAAGAATTGTCCTCCCTCATCTTAAACACCAACCACCATGGATGTAAAAGGATTTCCTCCATCAACGTCCTGCAAATTGTTGGATTGCAAGTCATGTCTTGTCTGTAAATTGAGGACAGAATTGTCACAATTGGTTTCATTCACTGAAAAACATGACAAGGGCTCAAACCATTCAAGCTAATTTGTGACCTTGAACAAAAGAGACAGCATGATTTGGCTCATTGAACTGTATAGCTAATAGCAATGAGTAGTACTAGTTGTACTAGTTGTCATTGTTAAATTAAGCAGCATTGTGACACAATATTTCAGCAAACAATGTTCTGCTTTTCAAACACAATGTTCTGTTCTCAATATCCTCAGACCATTTCCCTTTGTTTTAAAATGCAGAATCTGCCCAAAAGTCAATATTGGTGCATAGCATCACCCTGAGAATGTTTTGTGCCTTTATTTAACTAGGTCAGTTAAGACAAATTATTATTTAGAATGATGACCTACCGAGTAATAGTGGGTTAACTGTTAAGATTTTTACCTTGTCAGTTTTGGGATTCAATCCAGCAATCTCCCGTTTACTGGCCCAACACTCTAACCACTAGGCTACCTGCCACCCCATGATACTGAAGTGTATTTCTATCCTCCAGATTATTCTAAGCATTTTTGGCACTGATACGAGTATTGTTTCATTGTTGAGCAAATGGCTCAAATTGACAGAGAATATGTTGCGCAAATGTGCCTTCTAATCGTAAAACTTATGTTTTAATCCCCCATCGTTTCCTCTGGTACATAGAAACGTTTTTTCTTTAAAGGGATGTTCAGTTGAAGGTGGAAGTTTACATACAATTAGGTTGGAGTCCACAAATGTCTTGTTAACGCACTACAGTTTTGGCAAGTCGGTTAGGACATCTACTTTGTGCATTACACAAGTAATTTCCAAACGTCTGAAGGTATCACGTTCTTTCTGTACAAACAATAGTACTGTTAGGAGTGTGTATCGGAGGCGAAGTCAGGTGCAGGAGAGCAGAGTGTAGTGAACAGGCGTACTTTTTATTCTGGTCCATAATGACAGCACAAAGTAACATAAAATATGCCCAAACACGGAACATAGACAAAAAGTAATGCGCGTAACAATATCCACAATTCCAAAATACACGTAACACAAACAATCTTACACAAAGACATGATGGGGAACAGTGGAATAAATACATATGGATTCATTGGGGAATGAAAACCAGGTGTGAAGGGAACAAGACAAAACAAATGGATACATGACAAATGGAGCGGCGATGGCTAGAAAGCCGGTGACGTCGATCGCCGAACGCCGCCCGAACAAGGAGAGGAGCCGACTTCGGCGGAAGTCGTGAAGAGTACGCAAGTATAAACACCATGGGACCACGCAGCCGTCATACCGCTCAGGAAGGAGACGCGTTCTGTCGCCTGGAGATGAACGTACTTTGGTGCGAAATGTGAAAATCAATCCCAGAACAACAGCAAAGGACCTTGTGAAGATGCTGGAGGAAACCGGTACAAAAGTATCTATATCCACAGTAAAACGAGTCGTATATCGACATAACCTGAAAGGCTGCTCAGTAAGGAAGAAGCCACTGCTCCATAACCGCAATAAAAAGCTGCAGGAGGGACTGGTGGACTTCACAAAACAGATGGCATCATGAGGTAGGAAAAGGTTGTGGATATATTGATGCAACATCTCAAGACATCAGTCAGGAGGTTAAAGCTTGGTTGCAAATGGGTCTTCCAAATGGACAATGACCCCAAGCATACTTCCAAAGTTGTGGCAAAATGGCTTAAGGACAACAAAGTCAAGGTATTGGAGTGGCCATGACAAAGCCTTGACCTCAATCCTGTAGAACATTTGTGGGCAGAACTGAAAAAGCATGTGTGAGTAAGGAGGCCTACAAACCTGACTCAGTTACACCAGCTCTGTCAGAAGGAATGGGCCCAATTTCCCCCCAACTTATTGTGGGGAGCTTGTGGAAGGCTACCCAAAACGTTTGACCCAAGTTAAACAATTTAATGGCAATGCTAATTGATTGTATATAAACTTCTCTACCCAATGGGAATGTGATGGAAGAAATAAAAGCTGAAATTAATCATTCTCTCTACTATTATTCTGACATTTCACATTCTTAAAATAAAGTGGTGATCCTAACTGACCTAAGACAGGGAATTTTTAAATGTCAAGAATTGTGAAAAACTGAGTTTAAATGTATTTGGCTAAGGTGTATGTAAACTTCCGACTTCAACTGTACATACAGTTCATTCGGAAAGTATTCAGACCCCTTCCCTTTTTCCACATTTTGTTACATTACAGCCTTATTATAAAATATATTAAATAAAACATCCATACACCAGATGACCAAACGTATGTGGACACATGCTCGTCGAATATCTCATTCCAAAATGATGTGCATTCATTTGGAGTTTGTCCCCTCTTTGCTGCTGTAACAGCCTCCAATCTTCTGAGAAGGCTATCCACTGGATGTTGGAACATTGCTTTCATTCAGCCACAAGAGCATTAGTGAGGTCGGGCACTGATGTTTGGCGATTAGGCCTGGCTCGCAGTCGGCTTTCCAATTCATCCCAAAGGTGTTCTTCCACAACGATCTCGACAAACCATTGCTTTATGGACCTCGCGTTGTGCACGGGTGCATTGTCATGCTGAAACAGGAAAAGGCCTTACCCAAACGGTTGCCACATAGTTGGAAGCACAGAAGTGTCTAGAATGTCCTTGTATGCTGTAGTGTTAAGATTTCCCTTCACTGGAACGAAGGGGCCTAGCCTGAATCATGACAAAGGAGCCCAGACCTCCTCCACCAAACTTTACAGTTGGCAATATGCATTGGGGCAGGTAGCGTTCTCCTGGCATCCGCCAAATCCAGATTTGTTCGTCGGACTGCCAGATGTGTGATGTGATGTGATGTGATGAATCACGATTGACCACGTTTCCTCTGCTCCAGACTCCAATGGCGAAGAGCTTTACACCACTCTAGCCGACACTTGGCATTGCTCATAGTGATCTTTGGCTTGTGTGCGACTGCTCTGCCATGTAAACCCATTTCATGAAGCTCCCAACGAACAGTTCTTGTGCTGACGTTGCTTCCAAAGGCAGTTTGGAACCCGGTAGAGAGTGTTTTTTACATGCTACGCACTTCAGCACTCGGTGGTCACGTTCTGTGAGCTTGTGTGGCCTACTACTTTGCGGCTGATCCGTTGTTGCTCCTAGATTTTTCCACTTCACAATAACAGCACTTTAAGTTGACAGGGCCAGCTCTAGCAGGGCAGAAATTTGACTGAGTTGATGGAAAGGTGGCGTCCTATGACAGTGCCACGTTGAAAGTCACTGAGCTCTTCAGTAAGGACATTCTACTGCCAATGTTTGTCTATGGAGAGTGCATGGCTGTGTGCTCGATTTTATACACCTGTCAGCAACGGGTGTGGTTGAAATAGCCAAATCCAGTAATTTGAAGGGTGTCCACATACTTTTGTATCTATAGGGTGTATATTATTTTTGTATGTATATATACAGTATATATAAACGCAGTCATTTGAAGCACAAGTAAAACATCACAAAACACCCAGAAAAGCACGTACATTCCTCCACAAATATGTCCCCAATCAATACATTCAATTGCCAGAACGGCACCAGAATATCAAGATTAAATGCATTTAAAATTTTGTTCCAGCAATACGGTACATTAAAACTAAATGCAGATTTACCTAGCTCGGTGGAGACCCTAGGAGCCCCATGAGTTAACCAATCATGTGAGTGGTTTAGGCAAATCAGGTGTCTATACTTCAACAACAAATTTAGATAAGGCGTACGTTTTATGACGTAGGGCCATGTAAACAGAAAGGGAGTAATGTAGAGATCTAAGGGTCTTTGGTGAAGTCCAGCCTAACGTTTGGTGCAGGATGCAGTGATGAGTGTCAACTTTTCCACCTGTAACAAAACGAAGGGCACTATGGTAAATGGCATCCAAAGGTTTGAAAGTAGTAGCAGCTGCGCTTTGATAAGTAATGTCACCGTAATCAAGAACAGGTAAATAGGTTGACTGAATCATCTGCTTCCTTTCTAGTGCTTAGTGAAAAATCTGTTTCCGTAGGAACACTGAACCAGCTCATCTATAAAACGTCAAATCCGTATCAATCCAAATGCTCAAAAGTATTTATATGCGGGAACACATTCGATTGGAGAACCATCTAATGATTTGAGTATGTAGTGCATCGGAAACATTCTTACAAGCGTTTAAAAACCATGTATTTCGTTTTACTGGTATTAAGCACAAGTTTAAAATCAGCAAGGGGTTCCTGCGTACATGGCCGTGGAAAGTAGAGGTGCTGAGGATACTGCAGCACCCCCTGAAAAATCTGAATATTTTTGAGGGGTTTGTTTTGTTCGTAGTGCACTGGGACTTTACTGGTCCTGTATTAGCACACCAATATAGATATAGCCATCTGTAGTGCATACATAATAGTATCATCCGCATATAGGTTAACTTTACAATATTAAACAGATTGACCAATGGTGTTTTATATAAATAGTGAAGAGAACAGGTCAAAATCAACCCCTTTGGTACACCTTTATGTACATCAAGAAATTCAGACTTAAACCCATCAATCACGATGGCCTGAGTTCTGTCACTAAGATAATCATGAACCACGAACAGGCGTCAGAGCTCAGGCCTATCGAGGACAACTTATTCAATAAAATAGCATGATCAACAGTATCAAAAGCTTTTGACAGGTTCTCAAACAAAGCAGCACATTTCATTTTAGTGTCTAAGGAATTGACAAGATCATTAACAACTAAAGTGGTTGCTGTGATAGTGCTATGCCCAGGCCTAAACCCTGATTGGTTTACATTCAAAATACATTTCTCAGATAAAAATGAGCAAAGTTGTACATTTACCAAGGACTCAAGAATCTTAGCTAGATAAGGATGCCTTGAAATGAGGCGGTAATTATTTTTGATCACTACTATCTACTAAAGAAAAGCTTCAACTCTAATTTATCTGGTCATTCAGCAAGTTTCCCATATCAGCATCAAGCCCAATATCATTGTGAATAGGTTTAGAAGTTCTTTCAAAGTTGTTTCAATTACATATTTTTTTCTGTAATGAGGCCAGAGTCTGAATTAATTTGTTGTGGCAGAGAGGAGGAAGTAGAACCCTTCAGGCATTTGACAGTTTTCCAGAATTTAGCCATATACCCAATACAATCCAAAAGAGCGGTTACATAATAATCCGATTCAGATTTTCTGATTTGTCTTACACAATGACTCCTCAGTTGCTTAAAAGCTTGCCAGTCCAGGTCTAAACCGGTGTTCCTGGCCTTGACCCAAGTGCTGTCTCTTTTATGAATGACTTCTGATAATTCCGGAGTGTACCAGGCATTCGATCTACCTTTAATCCTTAATTTTTTGAAGGGTGCATGATTATCCACAATAGTATTGAAGACACCTGCAAAAAGGCTGATAGCTAAATCCGGTTCAGGGACAGCTGAAGTACAATCAAGGTCACTAAAATAAAGATCATGTAAAAAAGCCTGTTCACTGAAGTTTTTAAAGTTCCTCCTTGTGATGACACCACAAGACTTAGATTTTTGTATTCTTACATCTCTAACACAAAGAAACTGGGCAATCTTAACGAATATCTCAGGGGGCGAAGACACCGGTAGAACAATATTTCTCTGGTGTATTCGTTAAAATAAGATCAATCAATCAGAGTTGACTTTGAAGGATAGTAGGCTTAGTCACCGGCTGGGTTAGGTTTAGATCATTACACATGGAATCCTTTCTATTTTTATATATCTATGGTGCGTTTAAAAGCCCAACTTGCGGTGGATGCTTGCTGTTGTATAATCCCTCCACCATTCACTGAGTACTTGTCCTAAATGTCACCCTACAGCATATGGGCCCTGGTCAACAGTAGTGCTCTATATAGGGAATAGGGAGCCATTTGGGACGTATCCACTGTGTTTCTTACTGGGGTAGTTACTAGTCGAGTCTTTATCTGTAGATACGCTGAGTCTTCTTGTGCTGACCTAGCACTAATGGCCCACTGAGTGCATGTGTGGTCAATCTGTCAGGCTAAACCCTTATGTCTGACTGAGCTCAGCGCAAATGTCTATTTCTATCTCTATGTGTTTGCTTTAAAGCTACAGCATGCTAAGTACGCTATGAACATGTGCATATTCAGAATACGCATGTTATCACTTCCTGATTAACCAAGTGATTAGCCACGTCCTAGTTTGTTTAAAAGTATAGACGAGGTGGGACTGAGGTAATATGGTGCACAACCCTGCAAGGTGCCCATGATACTGGAACCGTGAAAGTGTCTGGCTGTCTCTGGGATGGCTGTTGGCGATACTAACTTCATGCTGTAACTTCCATTCTACACCGGAGGTATGAACTACAGTACACACATTCTACATTCTAACCTTCCATTCTACACCGGAGGTATGAATTACAGTACACACATTCTACGTTCTAACCTTCCATTCTACACCGGAGGTATGAACTACAGTACACACATTCTACATTCTAACCTTCCATTCTACACCGGAGGTATGAATTACAGTACACACATTCTACATTCTAACCTTCCGTTCTACACTGTATGTTCCATTTATGATGATTGATGTCCAGGTTACAAGTCACTTTGAACTAATAGTTATTGTATTTCAACATGTTTAGCGTTCACTAGACTTGGTAAATAGAAGTAAATAATCTTTGTTATACCTCGACCTCTTTCCTGTCTCCACCCTACACAGTGGCCTGCAGTGTCCCTTCTGTTATTTTCGAGCTGGAGAGAGAGCAGAGGTAACCGGCATCATCACAGACCCCTACTGAAAGCTAAGTGTGACTGCTGAGGCACACACCCAAATAAGACCATTACCTGGGAATCACACCTCAATAAGATGACTGATGGCCAGAGCCTAGTGGAGAGCATGAGGCTGTAAAGCCTGCAGTTTTGGGGTCTTGTGTCATCCAGGGAGTCTGGTACAGGGTTATTGAGCCCTCTGCAACAACATTAGGCTGGCACAGGCATGCATCACACACTCTTCCCAGCGCTGCAGGTGGAATTAGATCATGTGAATGTTTTGAAAGGGGGAGGATTGAGGGCTCGGGGCAGTGCAGTGCAGAGATTGCCCAATACATCATATAGACTCCATCATAGGACATATGACCCATTAAAGGCTTTATAATTGAGTTCCCCTATGTGTGTATGTGTGTGATGGTCCATCATCTCTATCTTTCATACCAAAACTCTGAGGCAGTTGTTTGAAAAGAGGCACATTAAGATCAAACTAGTGCTAGGATTTCACAGTTGATCACACAGTACACACTTTCTTACATTATCAGAGAGGTTTCCTGGCAAAATCAAGGTCTACTAGTGGAACAGAGTATGTGCAAGCGTAAAGTAGACTTCCCCTGAATGTAAAAAAGGAAAATAAATTGAATTCTATGCACAGCAGGGCCACTCCTGTAAGCACCGGTAGCGTGGCACGGTACAGCAGTTTCACACTGGGCGCTCTCAGTCTCGAACAGTGCCGCAATGGTGTCTGTCGCTCCCTCCTCCTGCTGCATATGGAGATGGAGTTCGGGAGGCAGATTGACTCCACTCCCAGGCCGCTGGAGCAGTGCGGCAGCACGGCAGATCGGCGGCAGATCTCGAAGCCTCGTCTCCCCGGAGTGTGCTGCCTGAGTGGAGGCGGTGGTGCTTTCGTCACAAATGGAAAACAATGATAGTCGCTGAGGAGTGCCAGGCTCGACTACAACACTACACACTGCTCTAAACAGGAGAAATGGAGCAGTTTGTCAAGAGGGGCTTGAACAAATTGTAACCGATTATCTGTCTAGGAAAGGACTCAATGCATTATTTGGGGCGATGTGGTAGTGACAATTGAAGTTCCTCTCTGTCCTGCTCTAACTTGTGATCCCTAAAGAGAGGCTGTATTACTTTGACTGAATGGCAGGATTAGAGTTTTGGAGGATGCAAAAGAGAACCATGTTCCTCACTCTCATCATCCTTAGTCAGAATCGTCGTCATCGTGAAACCTTTTACAGGGAAGCCCATTTATGAAAGTCTGTTCATTTGTGTTCCTCTCGATGTAATATGTAGGCAATGTCTGAGGATAAAAACAGAGGTCTTCTGTCAAACCACGAGAGAGAGAGAGAGAGAGAGAAGGCTGGACAGGCGGAGTCTTTGTTTTTTCTCATCTTCCATTGCAGCCTTTCAAGTAGCCACTCCATCCACTTGGGATCTCATGGTCATTCTGCTTGTGTGTTTGATTGGCAGTCTCTGCCGCAGCAACATGAAGCCATGCTATCTGTTCTTGACACTTACCTCTCAAACCAGTGACAACCAGTGTTTTAGGGATGAAAAATAGGCAGCATGGGCTTCATAATGACCACTTCTACACTTTACTGACCTGAGTATGTGAAACACTGATATAAAATGAAGACAGGAACTGAGTATACTGTATGTTTCTCTGTCTTTTCCCCTGGGACTCTCTTTCCTCTGTTTTCTCTCTGACCTGATGTGTGGGTGTTTGTTCACCTCTCTCCATTCAACACCTCCTTGATTTGAAAATATATATTTTATTTTTCTTCCAGACGTCATCTTCATATGATCATCTCCATCACCTTGAGAAAATGTACATTGGCAACATGAAAAGCTACAAATCAATACTTGTATAATGAAATGTTAATTTCACTCTCTCCCATGGTCTCGGGAGCACAGGAGGAGAAATGTGCGCTACTGTTGAAAGACCCAGAGGACTAGTCAGACAGAGACCGACCACCCCCCCCTGTAAGACTATGCTTAGCTGAATAAAGTCTCAATGTACAATATATGGCTAACACAGTGATGATTGACAGAGCTTTCCCTGGTTTCATACTGCACATCTCATACAGGCAATAACCTTGGGCATCAAACATTTGACTGTTACGCTGGCTGCTGAGGTAAAACCAGTCATATAAAATGGGAGATTATGTTAATGTGAGGTGCTTGGATGATATGGTTTAGTTTATGGTGCATAAAATTGCTGTCAAAATATACTGGGAACATTAGCAACAGTTTACTGTTTCTCAGCCTCAAAATCCACATCAGCCAATTAAAATCGTTGGTGTAGTTCCCGTGATAAAACGCCACTTGTTCGCTTTTCCCATCAGATAACCTGGTAAACTTAACCCTATGCTAACAACACTGTTAGACCAAAAACACAGCTTCATTTCTTATGTAGGCTAAACTTACACTGAGTACACCAAACATTAGGAACACCTTCCTAATACTTTTGGAGTTGCACCCCACCCTCTCGCTTGCCCTCGAAACAGTCGCAATTCGTCAGGGCATGGACTCTGCAAGGTGTCGAAAGCGCTCCACAGGGATGCTGGCCCATGTTGTCTACAATGCTTCCCACAGTTGTATCAAGTTGGCTGGATGTATCAAGCAATGCTGAATGGCTAGATGTCCATTTTTGGCTGGTGGCTGATGGCGGACCATTCTTGATATACACACAGGAAACTGTTGAGCATGAACAACCCAGCAGCGTTGCTGTTCTTGACACAAACCAGTACGCCTGGCACCTACTACCGTACCCTATTCAAAGGCCCTTCCATTTTTTTTCTTGCATGCTCCACTTTCTAAATGGCACACATACACAGTCTGTCTCAATTGTTTCAAGGGTTCAAAATCCCCCTTTAACCCGTCTCCTCCCCTTCATCTACACTGACTGAAGTGGATTTAACAAGTGACATCAATAAGGGATCATAGCTTTCACCTGGATTCACCTGGTCAGACTATGTCATGGAAAGAGCAGGTGTTCGTAATGTTTTGTATACTCAGTGTAAATGTACAACTCTTAGTATGCGTTATTATAATCATCTACTTTGTCACATATGCGTTTTGAATCGAGCATCGAGTACCAGCAGTGAACGCTTGACGCAAGGGGGCTCAAACCCAAGTCAACCACTTTAGCAGTGTGTGCCACCTTGAAGCAATGGTTATGGCAAGCAGAAACGTGGGATTTTGTTATATATGTGAAAACGTGAACATTTTGTCTAATGTTAGTACTAGTAGCTTAGTCAAGGATGTATCAATGCAATATTGGCACACAATGTTTTATTACAGACCCACGGAACAAAAGTAAACCTTTGTTTAAAATATCCCTCTTGTGGCCAGGGTTGACCTATTTTAAATCTGCTGTATGTCATTTTGTGTGTGACCTGACCAAATTCACATAGTAATGTGAGTTATAGATCTGTCATTCTCATTGAAAGCAAGTCTAAGAAGTGGCAGATATGTTCTATGTGCGCTATTTCTGTGCTTCCCGTTCTTAAGTTTAATCTTTTTCTTCTTTTAGCAACCAGGAAATGGCAGAACGATTTCTGCATATTGCACCTTTAAGAAATGCCATTGTTTGGTGGATATAAAGACTCTTTGATAGGCTGATGCAAAATGTGTTGTCAATTGGTAAGGTTAAGTCTAATGTGCCAAGTTATCTGATGAAACCA
The DNA here is from genome assembly GCF_045679555.1 of Salvelinus alpinus. NCBI lineage: Eukaryota > Metazoa > Chordata > Actinopteri > Salmoniformes > Salmonidae > Salvelinus > Salvelinus alpinus. Next base: position 69,359,813 of record NC_092086.1, read on the forward strand.
ACTATAATGTAACGTTCGATCACGTGCAAGTAAATTGATTGCGGGGACCGTAGCAGTGACTCTAAATCCTGTGATCAATTTTGTCTTACCTGTTATATAATTATATTTTTTGTTCCTCAGGACATTACATGGAATTCTCTCCCCGTATCAATCAAATGAACAGTAATCTGAGTCAAATGCTCCAGACCAGACAAGCATCAAACAAGCTCATCCCAGTGGACTGGGTCGATACCTGCCTTGTAAACATGCTGTTCATTCCACTCCGACAGAAAGGGTGTGTGAATCATGCTCCAAATCCACTTGGCCAACAACTAAATCACTCCCTTGACATCTTAACTGGAAAACAATGCTACGTTGTTACACGTTGCCATGTAAAGGCTTTGTCCGGATTCAACGTGACATTTAGGAAAAAAGGATTTTATAGAAAAGCTGGATTATTTTCTTCTTGGGCCTTATTTTCGATCAGGCACCAGCCTTCCCTCCCTGGAAGCCCCCGGACTACTTTGTGTGCTCTGGGAGGGCATTAACATTCATAAAAAAACATGGGCTGTTGTGCGCCGGACGAAAATGGCTATTTCTCCTAACTCCATTTCAAATGGTACAATGGGCTAAACAAGGTAAAACACGCTGTGCTGTACATTCTCTTGGCCCTCAGAGCTACAAACATCAACACAATTGCCTTCATTAGTCAAGGTCTCAGAATTTGTTGTTTTGCTTGTATTGCTTTGTTTCGTGTGTGTGTGTGTGTGATTGTGTCTCGCATTGGCGGGAATGGTGAGTATATGTCAAGCCTTCTTAAGCGACTCAAAGTCAATAGAAAATCCCAATCTCAAAGTCACAGACAATACAACTTGAGAGCATGATAGGAGATGTAAAACAAATCCCTGCAGGCCCGGGCCTCTTTAAATCCATCTGTGGCCACTAGGGTGCAGTCATAATCCCTATCAGGGCTTTCTTCCTCCACCCAGGGCCTGCTCTGCTCATTCTTCCCCTGGCCTGTAATGACTTAATCAGAGGAAAGGCTCAGGCTGCCGCCGCGTGTTTCAACAATACCGTCCAGAGAAGCTCCACTCTGGCACAGGGACTTATTGCACCATGAGGAGAGGAGGGCGATAGTTGTGTGAGGGAGGCGAAGCCGGCTGAAGGCGAGCTGCTGGATGCTGGAGCGGTTGACTCGAGGCTTATAGGCTGCCTGCTTGCCTGATGCCGTGTTTCTCTTTATTTTGAGGGGAGTGATTGGCTGCAGATTTGATTCCCGAGTGCAGCCATGTGTTGAGAGAGATAAGGCTCACATTGTGACTCATACATTGGGCCACTGGGACAGGTAACGCTCAATTATGGCACATTTAGATCACGTTTACCATGAACGCCCAACTCTTTTCTAATGCCGGGCCATCCTCCCGGACAATACCATCCCAGCCTGTACCTCCCATGTTTGTGCCAGTGTTCTCTATCACCTGATCTGATCTCCTCATCGGCGGGCCTTTGTCAATGGCTGTCCCCCCCCCCCCCCCTCGCCCCTCTGATTACTGGACTGAACTCCAACCAAAGAACCCTGCAGATAAGCTATCAGGCGGTGGCATCACACAGAGAAGCCATCAAACCATGAAATGTGTGTCTGTCTGGGCTCTGTGTTGAGGGAAGAAGGGGAGAGAGGAAGGCTGCATGGGCAACACACTCAGTCTTCCTCTCTCTCTCTTTCCACAGAAGGATGCAATACCCTCTGAAGCCAGCTCTATTAGGAATACATGATGCCCCACAACCCCTCTGCTCCCTCTACCGCCTTTTCTCTCTCTCTCTCTCTCTCCCTCATCTTCTCTCTCTCTCTCTCTCCTTTCCCTCTACCTCTTCCCCTATCCTCTCCTCTTTTCTTCTCCCGCTCCTCCTCCCTCTCACTTTGCAGAGCTTCTGAAATATGTTGAAAGCGGCCCTTGGAGGCTTTTAGAATTGGAAAACAAATGGCATAATTCAGGAGAAAGCTCTACAACTCCTGGCTGTTGGCCATCACAACATTTATTTATTTATTTAAATTTGGACGAGTTCTAAAACTTACCGTTTTGCCACCAGCTGAAAATGAAAAGTTTTGATTGCGTTTTGTTTAATTAGATGTAGGTAGTTGTTGCGTACCAACAGCAGTTGACTCTCTTTTTAATATATGTCTTTCTCCAAAGGCACCCGTGATAAACGAAAGACTTTCAAATGCTGTTGCTTGTTTCTTCTTTCATATTGAAGTAGAGGGAACGATTCAGGTCAACATGGGAATATACAGTGCCTTCAGAAAGTATGAATGCCCACTCAGGAACATTCACTGTCTTCCTGGTAAGCAACTCCAGCGTAGATTTGGCCTCGTGTTTTCGGTTATTGTCCTGCTGAAAAGTGAATTCATCTCCCAGTGTTTGGTGCAAAGCAGAACGAACCAGGTTTTCCTCTAGGCTTTTGCGTGTGCTTAGCTCAATTCCATGTATTTTTTTTATCTTGAAAAACTCCCCAGTCCTTAATGATTACACGTATACCCATAACATGATGCAGCCACCGCTATTTGAACATTTGGAGAGTGGTACTCAGCAATGTGTTGTATTGGATTTGCACTTTGTATTCAGGACAAAGTTAATTGCTTTGCCTATTTTCTTTGCAGTATTACTTTAGTGCATTGTTGCAAACAGGATGCATGTTTTGGGAATATTTGTATTCTGTACAGGCGTCCTTCTTTTCACTCTGTCAATTAGGTTAGTATTGTGGATCCATCTTGTTGTGAATGTTGTTGATCCATCTTCAGTTTTCTCCTATCACAGCCATTAAACTTGAAGTGTTTTAAAGTCACTATTGGCCTCATAGCGAAATCCCTAAGCGGTTTCCTTTCTGTCCGGCAACTGAGTTAGGAAGGATGCTTGCATCTTTGTAGTGAATGGGTGTATTGATACACCATCCAACGGGAAATTAACAACTTCACCTTGCTCAAAGGGATATTCAGTGTCTGCTTTTTAAAAATATCTACCAATAGGTTCCCTTCTTTGCAAGGCATTGGAAAACCTCCCATGTCTGTGTTTGAAATTCACTGCTCGACTGAGGGACCTTTTTTGTACGTGTGAGGTACAGAGATGAGGTAGTCATTCAAAAATCATGTTAAACACTTTTATTGCACACTTGTTAAGCATATTTTCCACTCCTGAGCTTATTTAGGCGTGCCATAACAAAGGGGTTGAATACTTATTGATTCAAGGTATTTCAGCTTTCAATTTTGTATTAATTTGTAAAAGATATCATAAAAAACATCATTCCACTTTGACATTATAGGGTGTTGTGTGTTAGCCAGTGACAAAGCATCTAAATTGAATACATGTTCAATTCTGGTTGGAACACAACACAATTAGGAAAAAAGTAAAGGGGTGTGAATACTTTCCGAAGGCACTTGGCTTGGGTGGTCTAGCAGACTGTGCAGTGACACATTGAGCTGCTGCGGTGGAGTCTGGAACTATCCCTGATGCATGTACTGTAGTATGGATGGGTTTAATGTGCCACTGTCATGTCCAATGTACATGGCTTACATTCTTAGGATAAGGAATCAGTATTTAATACCTTGCAGTCCAACCAATGTGCAATAATTGAGAAACAATTTGTTATGAGAGAGGTAGGCCATGTAACCACTCTTGGAGAACAATGGAAGTTGTTTTCCAAGAGTGGCTACACGTTCTTGATGACAGCTCATACATTAAAGTTATAGGTTGTCATTCCATTTCATTTTCTAATGTTTATGTTAGTAATTAACTGTCTTATCTGCACACGGACCTGGAATGTAAAAGCTACATCTAATTTGTTTGAGAGCCTGCTGCCATAGCAACAGTTCTTTATATACGCAGTTTGTGAATCAAACCATGAATCGGTTTAATCTCTGTGCACCACTGTTTCCTGATCATCAAAATGCACAATAGAGTAACAGTATGTGCTGTGTTTTTTTTAATATACTGCAGTCACAATGCTCCTCACATCTGGCTCTCATAATTGAGTTATGTCTGAATCTGTGTTTAGACAGTATAGTAGATGGTACTTGACTTGTATGTAAGCGATGTGCTGCCTCAGCCACTTCATAGGAAAGGAGAACTGGTGATAGTTTGTCAGTATGCTGAATTGCCCATCGACTGCTCTGCTCGTCGGACCCTACCCTCCCTCCCTCCCTCCCTCTGTTGATCTGACATTTCCCTCCAAAAGGCCATAGATGGAACGTCTGTTGGTTGACACTGGGTGTGGGAAGATTCCACAATTGATGGTATTTCAATCAATCAATCGTAAAATGAGACTTCTAGAGGGTCGCTCTGTTTTCCACTCTGTGTTTTGGTTTTAGTGTATTCCAAAAAATGATTTATTAGTGTCCGCAGATTATCTGAGATGATCAGGTCTTATATTGATTCACATAAACTGCAGAGGAAATTATTCATTTTACACTTTGGGGGGTTAGCAAGTTTGTTTACATTTTCTATACTTTTGACCATTTCTGTTAAGTTTGAATGAAGCTCACAACTCAATATTTGTGGGGAATATCATCTCAATATCCCATGAGTGTTATTTATCCCCCAACCTAAAATCTGTGTCAATACAATTTCATCTGAGACCAATCCCATTCTCTAGGATGAAAGTACATCTGCTCTGTGCTCTGGCCTGCTCTTCACTGTCTTCCCTCAGTCAGAGACTAATGTCCAGAGATACCCAGGCGGACCTGGGCAGAGGGAGACCAGGGCAGTGTCCCAAATGGCACCCTATTCCCTATGTAGTGAAATACTTTGGTCGAAAGTAGAGGACAATATAGGGAATAGGGTGCCATTTGGGGGACAGCCCAGGACAATGCTAGCCGGGGCCTCGTGTCTCCCCATCCCTCTGTCTCTGTCAGTCTGGACCTTAGCTGCCTGGCTGGGAGACTGGCACAAAGCAGAGGGCATGGCTGCGGCCTGCCTGCCTGTGGGTTTAGATCAGCTTCTCCATCCTTCACCACTAATCTCCTGGAGGCAGGACAATTGGCCACAGAGCGATGACATCTTACACAGAGTGGGTGCCTGACTCAGTTTGGCGACGAGTCGCATTTTGAGGGATGTGAGTGCTGCACACACTGCACATGATCTGGCTTTGCGTCAGATCGCTCAATCCCGTTGCCACTCGTTGTTGTTTTAGGAACACTGACTGAACAGACTGACCTAGAAAATGGTCTCATTTTTATTCATGCACTTCTTATATAATCATCATGTACTTTAACTCAGCAGTAGAAGCAATAACCAAGCATTTCCCCCGCCACTGTTTCGGTAAAAAGCTGAGGGATGGGGCTGGAGAAACGTGATCAATCTCAAATTCATAAACAGAGCTTTGGATGCAAGGTCTGAGCATCCATGATCTCAAAAAGTATAGTTTTAACCATGTCTTGAGGCTATACAGTGTTTGTCAGAACAGCCTCGATTCGTTAGGGCATGGACTCTACAAGGTTGTAGCAACTGCTGATTGCCTCTTTGAATATCACTCCATGTCTGTGGCTTTGGGATAGTTCAAGAGTAAAAATTCAAAAGGCACTCGCACATCTGAGCTCGCTTTGTTGCAGGTGCATGGTAACAGTTGAATAAGATGAGGAAAAAAAGAAGAATCCCGCACACTGCTCTTGCGAGTATCACTGCTCATTTTTAAGCTTTACGTGTCGGCCTCGAGGCCTTCGTCAGAGCTTTTGTGAGTGTTCACAACCTGTGCCCTTATGTAGACACTGAGTACCAGAAGAAAGATAACATCTTATGCCAATTAAGAACTTGCTAACTGAACAGACGTCAAGCAATAAGGATAAGGAAGCTAACTGACACGACAGAGATCATACAGTGCAGAAGATCAAGGATGACATCCTCTCATTGAAACCTCAGAGTAGCAAAACAAATGGAAGAACCCTTCTGGCTAAATCTTCACAGATTTTTCCCTCGCTCTCTTCAGACTATTGTAGTTTATGATCCCGCTCATTAATTTTTCTTAGTCTAAACTAGAAATCGACAGATGGGTGCTATCCGTGACGCCGTTTAATGTACTCGCTATTGTTGTAGTCGCCATTGTGCCCCTGAACTGAGCAAAGACAATACAACGTGTTCTATTTCCTCTTGAGTTGAGGGAAGTGTGACTGTCTCATTAGTGGGAGGTAGTAGAGCAGGGTCTACAGATGACTGCTCATGTTTCAACAGATATGTCAGATCCAGAGAGATGTGTTAAGCTACACAGACAAGTTAGGAGGGAAGGTGTGAGTGTGTGTTCTCTCTCTCTCTTACCCTATGATTTTGCTATTAGATGTTCAACGTTTCTTTTGAAAAAATTTATAAAACAATTATAGTTTCACCATATTAAAAGGAGAGTTCTGTTCGTGTTACAGGGTTGACCTTAAAATGAGGGACAGGTTTTTTTTTTTATTACCTTAAAATGAATCACTAATGAAATGAAATAAAAATGAAATAAATAATAATCTCTAGGAAATGACTTTGTCGAAGGAACAAAATATCCAAGGCTTTACAATGATGGTGAAAACTTTTTGAGGTTAAGTGGGTTAAAATCCTCCTATAAGTCACAGAGAATGCATAATTTTTGCACTTTAGCAAGTCCTTATTCATATTAAAAAGACTGATTGAATTTTACATGTGATCTTTATTAAAGGGCACTTTTTTTAATATAACAGGCTTTTAAAATTCCATATTGGTGCACAATTTCTACTTAAAATATCAAAGGGACACAAAAAGGACTCATTTTGTGGATGACCCATTAGCTTCCCGCTTGGCACACACACACTGGTTGAATCAACACTGTTTCCACATCATTTCAATGAAATCCCGCTGAAACAACGTAGAATAGACGTTAAATCGACGTCTGTGTCCAGTTCATTGCCTTCACAAAATTTTAAGAATACAGAGATTGCTGAGAAGCGGCCTTGGCATACATCATTCAGAAACCATATTAAAGCTCAAAGAAGCCATCACCGAAATGAAACCCGATAACAGGCAGAAAGGTCTGTATATCATGTTCCCCCAGACAAGCCAGCTGACACCCATATCTATCCTTAGTAGTGGATTAGCTCTTACTACTTATAATTCATGGACTCGAACACATTTCTTCAACAAAGACAACAACAAAAAAATTGATGAAAATGTGCGTTGGGAAGACTTATTTTCGGCATATTTTATATACAGGTAAATGCAAACAAGTGCATCATCTTCAAACACTGCAAACAAAGCAAGCACGTTCAAATGTTATCGATTCTTTCAATGCAAAGTTTTTGTCACATGAAGTGAGGCTGGGCAGTAAGCAGTGCTGAGCAGTACTAGCACACGGATCCTGTTTGTACTTCACTCAGACACCTGTGATTCTCTCCTACTCCAGTGTGTGTTTGGTTTCTCTTAAGAGCAGGATTTGAGAGGCTTAAGGGTAAGGCCTCAAATACAGATGAAAGAATAGTCCCTCTACTCTCTGCACTAACCTGAGTGCTTCCCGTACTGACTGTGGGCTATGAGGATTTCAAAGCAATACAGTCTAGGTTATATAACAGAATTCTGTGAGTCAGACAATGATCAACATGACTCCATGTTAATGATGACGTAATTTACTTGCTTAGAAGACACCCTCTTTTAACTTTTTCCTAATCATCAAAACACAGTTGGTTGTGTGTATCTTGTTAAATGTTGTCAAAAGATACCAGCATTAACTATTTACCTGAGGTGCAACCTGTTAATTTACCATTTTTGACATTCAACATGCGTACAGTGCATTCGGAAAGTATTCAGACCCCTTCCCTTTTTCCACATTTTGTTATGTTACAGCCTTTTTCTAAAATGGATTAAATACATGTTTTCCTCATCAATCTACATAAAATGCCCCATAATGACAATGCGAAAACAGGTTTTTAGACATTTTTGCTAATTTATTAAAAATACAAAACAGAAATACCTTATTTACATCAGTATTCAGACCATTTGATATGAGACTCAAAATTGAGCTTAGGTGCATCCTGTTTCCATTGATCATCCTTGAGATGTTTCTACAACTTAATTGGACTCCACCTGTGGTAAATTCAATTGATTGGGCATGATTTGGAAAGGCACACACCTGTCTATATAACGTCCCACAGTTGACATTGGATGTCAGAGCAAAAACCAAGCCATGAGGTCGAAGGAATTGTCCGTAGAGCTCCGAGACAGGATTGTGTCGAGGCACAGATCTGGGGAAGGGTACCAAAACATTTCTGCAGCATTGAAGGTCCCCAAGAACAAAGTGGTCTCCATCATTCTTAAATGGAAGAAGTTTGGAACCACCAAGACTCTTCCTAGAGCTGGCCGCCCGGCCAAACTGAGCAATCGGGGGAGAAGGGCCTTGGTCAGGGAGGTGACAAAGAACCCGATGGTCACTCTGACTGAGCTTCAGAGTTCCTCTGTGGAGATGGGAGAACCTTCCAGAAGGACAACCATCTTTGCAGCACACCACCAATCAGGCCTTTATGGTATAGTGGCCAGACGGAAGCCACTCCTCAGTAAAGGCACATGACAGCTCGCTTGAAGTTTGCCCAAAGGCACCTAAAGGACTCTCAGACCATGAGAAACAAGATTCTCTGGTCTGATGAAACCAAGATTGAGCACTTTGGCCTGAATGCTACACGTCTACGGTGAAGCATGGTGGTGGCAGCATCATGCTGTGGGGATGTTTTCAGCTGCAGGGACTGAGAGACTAGTCAAGATCAAGGGAAAGTTGAACAGAGCAAAGTACAGTGAGGTCCTTGATGAAAACCTGCTCCAGAGTGCTCAGGACCTCAGACTGGGGAAAACGTTCACCTTCCAACAGGACAACAACCCTAAGCACACAGCCAAGACAAGTGGCTTCGGGACAAGTCTCTGAATGTTCTTGAGTGGCCCAGCCAGAGCCCGGACTTGAACCCGATTGAACATCTCTGGAGAGACCTGAAAATAGCTGTACAGCAATGCTCCCCATACAACCTGACAGAGCTTGAAAGGATCTGCAGAGAAGAATGGGAGAAACTCCTCAAATACAGGTGTGCCAAGCTTGTAGCGTCATACCCAAGAAGGCTGTAATCCCTGCCAAAGGTACTTCAACAAAGTACTGAGTAAGGGGTCTGAATACTTATGTAAATGTGATATTTCATTTTTTTTTGTATATACATTTGCTAAAATAAAAAATAAACCGTTTTTTGCTTCATCATTATGGGGTATTGTGTGTAGATTGAGGGGAAAAAACTATTTCATCCATTTTAGTATAATGCTGTAACGTAACAACATGTGGAAAAAGTGAAGGGTTCTGAGTACTTGCCGAATGCACTTCGTGTGTATTGAGCGATCAGAGAAGTTCTCAGTCCTGTGGTTGCACAGCCAGACTGGTAATTGGAAAGTCAATGAGGAAAATTGGAAATTAACATAATGTGGCGACGTGATAAAGTCAGACATTTGGAAGGTGACTGATGAAGCAGCTTAATTTATAGCAATGTATAAATTAACAGTTCTTCTGAGGACAGTTCCTGTAAGTCTATTTCTGAATATTTTTTTACATTTCTATCTATCTAAATCTTTATTTGTCAGTGGGATCATATTATAGAGTGTGTACATGCAATGTTAAACACAGTTATGTGTACAATGCCCCATATATGGTGTCTGTTAGGTTAACAGTAAGATGCTTCTTTACTCTGCAGGTCCCATTTGAACAACATCTTCCAGGATTGTCCCAAGGCTGCCAATGTCACTCGCCGCGGTGGCCAGCTAATCCTACAGTCTGAGACACACCTGGCTGTCTGAGGTAAGTTTCTGGTTTCCGTGTTCGCAGATGCGTAAGTATCTTTTTGTCGAGTAAAACGAAGGTACAACACTGTGTACAGACCCCTCTGCGCACTCAGTGTATGCGTTGTATAATACTTTGAATTTCCCTGTATTTGGGTGGGAAACAGCTGTGAAGGAGCTGTAGCCTATTGCGTGTGTGTGTTTGAGTCTGTTGTTAAAGAATGTGAAACAATGTTATGTCTGTTTTGGTGCTTTTCATTAAATCATGTATGCTGTTTCTTAGGCTATGGGATAGAAAATACATTTGTTAATTTTTGCAGAATATTAGGCTTAGATATAGGCCAATAGCCTACAGACATTTGATCAGTTAAGGAAATATACAGTTCATGTGAAAATATTCATATCTGGTAAAAGGCTGGCATTTCTTCTATAAAAATGTGACTATTTGTCAGACAACTATGTAAATGGAAGCATTGTGATTTTGGAGACACAAAGTAACAATAGCCTATCATTAAAGGGGCTGCAGTCAATTTGTTACTGGGCTTACACCATCATCATCATCATCATTAGACTATTCATATAATTGCAATTCAACCAAGTCACCTGTACAATTAGATCGCCTACCATTTTTTCCCATTTACATCAGTGAGGAGAGACACATTGGGTCTAACAACATTTATCTAGGGCTATAATTGAATGTTTCTTTTTCATGAAATGGCATTCTAAATGTCCTGAATATTGGAAAGCAAACTATTGTTGGGTGTTGTGCGATAGCCTATACACAATTGCGCACAGTGGACGTTAACTCAATACTTTGAATTTTTCTTACAAGATCCTTCTGAACATAAAGCAGACAATAGCACTTTTAATCACTTGACTGTCATTCAGAAAATGATGTACTGAATCAGCTGATGACAATATAACTATGTAGGCCTGACTAAACAGCTGGCCACCAACTGCATAATTACTATAAAAACCACATGCATGGGAAGTTGGTTTGAGTATGTACTGACCGAAAAAAATGACCTTTTATAATAAAGCATTTCATGCATCTATGCAGACTAACAATACAATTCCTAATGTGATAAGTAGCCTAAGCGTAGAACACGATCCGGTAACAGTATTACTGCAGCCTAATTTAATTTAACTCATGGCTGTTTGCAAGAAAGGTCTGAATACACAGTGTGCACATTTCTTTGTAGCCTACTGCATATTACAAAGGGTGTGTAAGAGAGAGTGTGAGAGAGAGCGCGAGAGAAAACGAGAGGGGTGTTGTAGCTAAATAAGTAAAGAAGACAAGTAAAAGAAGATAAAACTGAGCACAAAAATAAATGGTTTGAGGACCTTGGACAGCGATGGGAGCCGTCAGAGAAAAGACCTCACCTCTACCCAGCACCGGCAGGGCCACGCCCTGTGTTGCGTGCTAGTGGGCTAGCTACAACAGTCTCACATCAGAATTAGATGTTTATCTTTGATCCTCAAATGTAAAATTTCTAAGTTGTTCCAAACGTCAAATTTCAAAGTGTTTAAGGTTAAATTTAGGCATTATCTCCAAACTTTTAAAGTTCGGGTTAAAACGCAAAAATCTTAACGTTAGCTAATAACTCCAAATGGTTACGGTAAGGGTTAAGGTTTGGCAAAGGCTAAAACAAAAATCTCAAAAACAACTTTGTATGGCTGGATTCAAACACGCAAGATTTGGCACTAGATACAGATGCTTATGCATTCACCATCTCCATGCCCTAACAAAACCTAAACCTACTTAAATCTAACAGCGTTCACTGTTGCCAATAGTGACCGGTTTCCACGTCATCTCCCGACGTCCTCAAACATGGATGAAGGTCGAATACTGACTTGTATCATGGCTGCTATTACCCTGCATGGTCAATCTGACCTCTGCAGTGGCCGTACAGCATTTACTGCGATGCGGCCTCCGCAGAAGTCAGAGCATTCTGGGAGCTGTCGTGAGCATCCAATAAATTGGTCTGCACCGCACCACTCGTAGTGATTTTAGGGCTGATCTAGAGCATCTCCCGGTGCTTGACATAGGAGCTCAGCCAAGATCGCATGAAGTAAAAAGATTACACAGTTTTCCCACCTGCGTCTCCATCCCAAATCTCCCCATTGCCCCCCAGAAAAATATGCCTACATTTAGCCTATTGTTTATATGTGTATTCCACAATATGCTGAGGTGCTCTGAATTTGCATGCGCAAGCCAAGCGCCACCACTATGTTCAGTAGCATTGTCAAAGCCCTAAAAAAGGTCCGCAAACAAGTACAAACAATGGCCATGATGTGTTTACAGTACTGCGTTGGTAATAAACCATAATTTGTTTGACTGAATGGTGATCCTGTTGCTTCTGCCAGCCAGCCAGCCACATCCCAGGCAGCTGCACCTGATTCTCTCTAGCTAGTAAAAACCACATAATAATAATCAAGAATTTTGTCAACATCCATGACGGCTTAGAATCTGGAGGTAAGCTATCTCCCCATATTAAGTTGACTTTGGCTTGCAGTATGACAGCTTTGATACAGATGATATTAGCAGCTTCTGGCGTATCTAGCTAGGTTTAGCTTGGTACCTACAGTAGCTAGCCTAGCACCAATGCAACCAGCCTGAAAACAATGACCAGAAACTGCAATCATTATCAATATTCTTTGCAATAATTTAGGAATCCATGTGACTAAGTATTATCTAGGCAGACACTTGTTGTTCTCCTATTGAAATGAAACTTCAGTTCATGAAAATAACTAGCTACCTACGTAGCTAGCTCAATAACGAACTAAACAAGCTAGCCAGCTACCTCAAAATCAAATCTCGTTTTATTTGTCACATGCTTCGTAAACTAAAGGTGTAGACTAACAGCGAAATGCTTCTAACAATGCAAAATTAAAGATTTAGATTGAAAAATATATACAAAATAGTGACCTATCCCTGATGACCCAAGCTAGCTTCATCTGGCTAGTATGGCTTGACGAACCGGAGTTCGGCCATCATCCAATACATTAACAATGCATTAATATGGCATTTTGTAACACAGAAAAAAACTATTAATACATCCCCAAAATGCATTGAATAAAGAAAATTAAATAAAGCTTATTAAACCATTGGTCTTACCGCATGCTGCAGGGCCAGGTGTACCAGCACTCATAAAACAACAAAAGTGGCCTTGTGCTCCAGGGTGCCGCTGATGAAGGACCTCATCAGGGCATGTAAGTCCAATGTGTCCAGAATTTCTCAGTGAACTTGGATAAGGGTCAGGTGTTTCAGCCTTTTCTGACTCATTGTACTGTGTACCCACGTATTTAGCCGGCGAAGGGTTGCGAAAGTCCTCTCCTAGGACATGACAGAGATCGGAAGACAGAGGCACTGTTTGATTAGGGTTTCTCCTTCTCTGAAGAGACCTCTCGTTTGTGGGTAAACTTTGGCCAGAGTTGAAGTAACATCTGGGACAGCTGCATGGGGTATTTTGGTGATGTCTCCCAACATGTGGAGTTGGCGCAGCAGGCGGCTTGTGTCTAGCTTCATGGGGAGGTGGAGGAAGTCAAGGGACTGTGCATCCAGTTGAAATGTGCTTCCTTATGCTGCATCTTGCTGATATCCTCGAATCGTCTCTCCACTTCTAATTGCACTGGCAGCTTCATTAAATAGTACTCGCAAAACACCAGTCTCAACGTCAACAGTGAAGAGGCGACTCCGGGATGCTGTCCTTCTTGGCAGAGTTGCAAAAAGCCATATCTCAGACTGGTCAATAAAAATAAACGATTATAATGGGCAAAATAGCAAAGACTGGACAGAGGAACTCTGCCTTGAAGGGCAGCATCCTAGAGTCACCTTTTATTGTTGACGTTGAGACTGGTGTTTTGCGGGTACAATTTAATGAAGCTGCCAGTTGAGGAATGGTGAGGCGTCTGTTTCTGGTTAGAGCCAGTTTGCGCTGTTCTGTGAAGGAAGTAGTACACAGCGTTGTACGAGATCTTCAGTTTCTTGGCAATTTCTCGCATGGAATAGCCTTCATTTCTCAGAACAAGAATAGACTGACGAGTTTCAGAAGAAAGTTAATTGTTTCTGGCCATTTTGAGTCTGTAATCTAACCCACAAATGCTGATGCTCCAGATACTCAACTAGTCCAAAGAAGGCCAGTTTTATTGCTTCTTTAATCAGGACCACCGTTTTCAGCTGAGCTTACATACAGTTGAAGTTGGAAGTTTACGTACACCTTAGCCAAATACATTTAAACTCAGTTTTTCACAATTCCTGACATTTAAACCTAGTAAAAATTCCCTGAATTAGGTCAGTTAGGATCACCACTATTTTAAGAATGTGAAATGTCAGAATAATAGTAGAGAGAATTATTTATTTCAGCTTTTATTTCTTTCATCACATTCCCAGTGGGTCAGAAGTTTACATACACTCAATTAGTATTTGGTAGCATTGCCTTTAAATTGTTTAACTCGGGTCAAACGTTTCGGGTAGCCTTCCACAAGCTTACCACAATAAGTTGGGTGAATTTTGGCCCATTCCTCCTGGCAGAGCTGGTGTAACTGAGTCAGGTTTGTAGGCCTCCTTGCTCGCACGTGCTTTTTCAGTTCTGCCCACACATTTTCTATAGGGTTGAGGTCAGGGCTTTGAGATGGCCACTCCAATACCTTGACTTTGTTGTCCTTAAGCCATTTTGCTTCAACTTTGGAAGTATGCTTGAAGTCATTGTCCATTTGGAAGACCCATTTGCGACCAAGCATTAACTTCCTGACTGATGTCTTGAGGTGTTGCTTCAATAGATCCACATAATTTTCCTCCCTCATGATGTCATCTATTTTGTGAAGTGCACCAGTCCCTCCTGCAGCAAAGCACCCCCACAACATGATGCTGCCACCCCTGTGCTTCACGGTTGGGATGGTGTTCTTCGGCTTGCAAGCCTCCCCCTTTTTCCTCCAAACATAACGATGGTCATTATGGCCGAACAGTTCTATTTTTGTTTCATCAGACCAAAGGACATATCTCCAAAAAGTACGATCTTTGTCCCCATGTGCAGTTGCAAACCGTAGTCTGGCTTTTTTATGGCTGTTTTGGAGCAGTGGTTTCTTCCTTGCTGAGCGGCCTTTCAGGTTATGTCGTTATAGGACACGTGAATATAGATAATTTTGTACCTGTTTCCTCCAACATCTTCACAAGTCCTTTGCAGTTGTTCTGGGATTGATTTGCACTTTTCGCACCAGAGTACGTTCATCTCTAGGAGACAGAACGTGTCTCCTTCCTGAGCGGTATGACGGTTGCGTGGTCCCATGGTGTTTATGCTTGCGTACTATTGTTTGTACAGATTGTGGGGTTTTATAAAGGTTTTTTGACATGCTTAACTAACTATAAGCTAGTAGGGCTTCTTATGCATTAAAGTTTGAATTGCTGACTCTTGTGAACCTGCATTTTCCATTGTTCTCACTCTTACCAGTGCTCAGGGCCTAACCATGAATATCAGCCTGAAATGTGTGTGTGTTAAAAGGAGAGAAGCAACAAATGTATCAGTAGTGTGAAGCTGTACTGTGTGGCCGAGACTGTGCTAATCTTAGAGAGACACAGGAGGGGGGTGAATCAGGAGACTGCTGACCAGACAATAACAGATAAACTATACACACGAAAAACATATGTGAGGTTCTGAGTCATGCACTATAACCCAATACTATAACAAACATGATTGAATATTAGCAACTGTATGATATGTGATTGAATACTACAACAAACGTGATTGAATATTAGCTAACTGTTGGTCTGGGCGCCTGGGTGTCTGTGTGTGTGTGCCGAAAGTAACAGTTAGCTCAGATAAGAAGCTGGGAAGCTGTAGTTAGCCTTGAGCGAGAACAGTGGACATTGTATAACAGGTGTGAATAGCTCAGACAATATTACAGAGCTGTCTGACCCCAGTCTTTGGGGTGAAGAAGCGTAATCTACACAGCAACAGCGACGGGACAACAGAGAGCGCAAAGGGGCTAGGACTAGCTTATGTGCCAACATCAACGATAGGCTGGGTAAGTCTAAACCACGCCCAGTCTCTACTCTGACAGGCCGGCTCGGAAGTGGGAACTATCTCTGTCATGAGTATTTATTATAATGTCTTTGTCAGTAACAAGTGTCTTCTCTGTTTCCACCCTGCAGGGTGGGGCAGTGGACCCGTATATACGAAAAATGCATTTGCCATTTATTAACTTTTGAATTAAACAATTATTTTAATCAAGTTCAAGTGTCCTATTGTTCCTATCTCAGTTGAACTTACGCAACCCTAACAAGATGAACGTGGTACCTTCAGGCATTTGCCCCCAAGGATGGAAGGTCTTAGCTGATTTCTTTTGAGTTTCCCATGATGTCAAGCAAAGCCTATCAGAAGCTTCTAAAGCCATGACATTTCTGGAATTTTCCAAGCTGTTTAAAAGCACAGTCAACTTAGTGTATGTAATCTTCTGACCCACTGGAATTGTGATACAGTGAATTAGAAGTGAAATAATCTGTCTGTAAAAAATTGTTGGAAAAATTACTTGTGTCATTCACAAAGTAGATGTCCTAACCGACTTGCCAAAACTATAGTTTGTTAACAAGAAATTTGTGGAGTGGTTGAAAAACGAGTTTTAATGACTCCAACCTAAGTGTTTGTAAACTTCCGACTTCAACTGTAATTGCAAAAGGGGTTTCCAATGATCAATTAGCCTTTGAAAATGATCAACTTGGATTAGCTAACACAACGGGCCATTGGAACACAGGAGTGATGGTTGCTGATAATGGGCCTCTGTACACCTATGTAGATATTCCATAAAAAATCTGCCATTTTCAGCTAAAATAGTCATTTACAACATTAACAATGTCTACACTGTATTTATGAACAATTTGATGTTATTTTAATGAACAAACAAAGTAGCTTTTCTTTTTCGAAAACAAGGACATTTCTAAGTGACCCCAAACTTTTGAACGGTAGTGTTTGTCTTGAACGTTTTTTAACCTTGTGTGGTCCATGTGTGTCATTCATTTAATTAAATTGTATTTTGTTACGAACTTTGGCCATTATCTCCTCCACAACGCGATCATCTCTCAATGCCCTGACCTGTTCCCTAAGCACATTGGCACATTCGAGGGCGCCGTGTGCACTCGCCTTGGTGCTCTGTAGGGTCTTGGCCACTGTCTCACAGGGCCCGAACAGTGTGCCGAAGTTGGTTCTTCCATTGAGTGCATATTTGTGCAGTCCCCTGGTTTTTGCTCCTGTTTTCTACATGACACTCTTTTCATCCTTCAAGTCCTAGATGCAGCAGGCCCAGGGTATTCATCCGTTAGGGCTGCTGTACCCCCAGCACCCCTACTTTCCGCGGCTATGTGAAAAACCACATTAATGATTCGTCAAGTTAAGGTGACTTTTGGTTAACTTATTGAAGCATTCAATTTTGCAATTGCATACATCATTTTGGTGACGTGATCATTGATAAATCGCTGATAAATAGTGCACTAAACGGCTGCCGACAAAACATCATAGAGACTGTTGTCCCACTGATGGCCAATCAGGTTTTGGTGGGCAGTGGTGGAAAAAGTACCCAATTGTCATACTTGTGTAAAAGTAAGGATACCTTTATAGAAAATGACTAAAGTAAAAGTGAGTCACCCAGTAAAATACTACTTGAGTAAAAGTATTTGGTTGAAAATATACTTAAGTATCAAAAGTAAATGTTATTGCTAAAATATACTTAAGCATCTAAAGTTAAAGTAAAAGTTTAAATCATTTCATTTCAAGTATAAAGGATTTCAAATTCAAATCCTTATATTAAGCAAGCCAGACAGCACAATGTTCTTTATTAAAAAAAATACGGATAGCCAGGGGCACATTCCAACACTCAGACATCATTTACAAACAAAGCCTTTGTGTTTAGTGAGTCCGCCAGTTTAGATGCAGTAGAGATGACCTAGGATTTTCTCTTTAAGTGTGTGAACATTTTTCCTGTCCAGCTAAGCATTCAAAAAGTAACGAACACTTTTGGGTGTCAGGGAAAATGTATGGAGTAAAAAGTACATTATTTTCTTTAGGAATGTAGTGGAGTAAAAGTAAAAGTTGTCAAAAATATAATTATTAAAGTATAATTAACCCAACAAACTATTGAAGTAGTACTTCCAAGTATTTTTAAGTACTTACACCCCTGTCGATGGGCTTCTTATTGTGTTCAGATGATTGATTAGAATTAAGCTTACAGAACATTCACTTCTATTTTTAGAAAGTAGATCTGGCCTTTACATACAGTGCGTTCGGAAAGTATTCAGACGCCTTGACTTTTTCCACATTAGATCCTTATTCTAAAATGAATTTAAAAAACACTGAAATATCCCATTTACAAAAGTATTCAGAACCTTTGCTCAGTACTTTGTGGAAGCACCTTTGGTAGCGATTACAGCCTCGAGTGTTCTTGGGTCTGACGCTACAAGCTTGGGACACCTACTTGGGGAGTTTCTCCCGTTCTTCTCTGCAGATCCTCTCAAGCTCTGTCAGGTAGGATGGGGAGCGTCGCTGCACAGCTACTTTCAGGTCCCTCCAGAGATGTTAGATCGGGTTCAAGTCTGGGCTCTGGCTAGGCCATTCAAGGACATTCATAAACTCCTGCGTTGTCTTGGCTGTGTGCTTAGGGTTGTTGTCCTGTTGGAAGGTGAGGCCCCAGTCTGAGGTCCTGAGCACTCTGGAGCAGGTTTTCATCAAGGATCTCTCTGAACTATGCTCTGTCACTTTTTTTCCTTGCTCCAAACTAGTCTCCAAGTCCCTGCAGCTGAAAAACATACCCACAGCATGATGCTGTCACCACCATGCTTCACCGTAGGGATGGTGCCAGGTTCCTCCCAACTTGGAACTTGTTATTCAGGCCAGAAAGTTCAATCTTGATTTCATCAGACCAGGGAATCTTGTTTCTCATGGTCTGAGAGTCCTTTAGGTGCCTTTTGGCAAAATCCAATCTGGCTGTCATGTGCCTTTTACTGAGGAGTGGCTTCCGTCTGGCCACTATACCATAAAGGCCTGATTGGTGGAGTGCTGCAGAGATGCGAGAACCTTCCAGAAGGACAACCATCTCTACAGAGAAACTCTGGAGCTCTGTCATAGTGACCATCGGGTTCTTTGTCACCTCCCTGACCAAGGCCCTTCTTCCCCTATTGCTCAGTTGTACGGGCGGCCAGCTCTTGGAGGAGTCTTGGTGGTTCCAAACTTCTTCCATTTAAGAATGGAATGCTGCAGACATTTTTTGGTACACTTCCCTAGATCTGTGCCTCGACACAATCCTGTCTAAGAGCTCTACGGACAATTCCTTCGACCTCATGGCTTGGTTTTCACTCTGACATGCAATGTCAACTGTGGGACCTTATATAGACAGATAGACAGAGTCTTTCCAAATCATGTCCAATCAATTGAATTTACCACAGGTGGATTCCAATCAAGGGTCTGAATACTTATGTTACTAAAAAATTCAAAAAACTGTTTTCACTTTTTCATTATGGGGTATTGCGTGTAGATTGATGAGGAAATGTTTTTATTTAATCCATTTAAGCACAAGGTTGTAATGTAACAAGGTTGTAATGTGGAAAAAGTCAAGTGGTCTGTTTTTGTTGATAAAACGAAAACACATTATCATAATAAAGCTAGCAGCCATTTCATCAAAACAAAAATACATCTTAGACATTTTTGTATTTTACTAGATCGCCTTTTACCTGGTAGCTTTCATATTGCCAACAGACGTTTCTCCGTGTTTGCACACGCGGTGGTGAGAGGATGAGATTGAGAGGATGAGTACATCGCGCACTGGATGAGATTGTTGTGGCAGAAGAGTTCTTGCCAAAATGTAGCGCTGCGCTGTACTGCTTCATTCACAGATGATTGCCTCTTTGTTTTTGTGTGCTGCTGTAGCTGATGACCTATTGATCACAGCCTCGGTGGTGAATGGCCTAAAAAGTGCTACAACGTTTAGTCTGGAAACTCCAAGTCTCAGCGCCGTCTCTAATTGAAAAGTAAAATGCACAGCCATATTGTCTCAGCTTTAATTCATTTACACAGGAAAAAGAGGTGAAAAGGCATCATAGACAGGTTTCCTATGTCGGTGCCATCACTCAATATTATCTGTGCACTCAAGTTCTCAGGGTATATTGTCTTGTTTTCCAATCATTTCACCTTCTCTCCCTGACTATTTGTCCTAGCATTGATAAACCGATATCGGAGAGTGGTTTCTCATTTCTTTCACTCAGCCTTGGACTCAATATGGTGCATGTACCTTGTCAAACTAGTGACAGCGTCATATGAGAGAATTTAAAGGATTAAGCATATTATGTTTTTGTCCAGACAAGAAATACGTGATGAGCCCTGAGACAATGCATGTAGTATTTCCATATTTTAGAATATGCTTTTATATTCATTTGAAAAAACAAGGGTATCTCTGTTAAATGTATTTTATAGCATAAGGAAGTGACATTTCATCACTCTGGTCAGAGTGGTTGAACAACCTATGTGAACGTAGGCAGATAGATAGCCTAGATGATAAATGAAGAAAAGTCAGAGACAAGAAATCACGAGCTTGCATCACAGAACACTTTCTGCGATTTCCTAACAGAACACAAGAGCGTCAGTATCTTAAGTGTGAGGGACAAGTTGTTTCTGTCGATGAGCAAACAAATACCTGCCTGTCTGACGGCCCTGATAATGAACAGGCTGAGGAGCCTTTTCATAACATATTCACTGAGACACGATCCATTCTGCCTGCCTGCTGTCAACAAGGCTGTATCCTGCACCTATTAGCACCTTCGACTTAACATGCCCGATTACATTTGGCTTTCTAAATGCGACCTGTGAAAGCACCCGTGTTAACACCTTGTATAGGGTACTCAGGTGTTAATGTGTCTCCATATGAGATACGTTGACATCATTTGAAAAGCAGGTAACTGCCAAAATAAAGGAAACACTTGAGTAAATGAGGGACACAAAGTATATTGAAAGCAGGTGTTTCCACACAGGTGTGGTTCCTGAGTTAATCAAGCAATTAAAACATCCCATCATGCTTAGGGTCATGAATAAAAATGCTGTGTGTCTCAGTCACCAGATCTCAACCCAGTTGATTCTGGAGCGGCACCTGAGGCCGTGTTTCCATCTCCATCAACAAAACACCAAATGATGGAGTTTCTCGTGAAAGAATGGTGTTGCGTCATTCCAAAAGAGTTCCAGACACTTGTAGAATCTATGGAAGGCGCATTGAAGATGTTCTGGCAGCTCGTGGTGGCCCAACGCCCTATTAAGACCCGTTATGTTGGTGTTTCCTTTGTTTTTGCAGTTACCTGTAGGTCTAAATGGGTTTAGAATAACAATTAAGTACAATTGATCTCATAACACTGTTTTCATATAAATGCTCACATTTGCTGTATTTCTAACGGCTATATTTAATCTGGACCGTGGAAGATCTGCATTAGAGCGCAATATACATTTAAAGATATTTATCTGATTGAGCCGATTATATGCGGCGTTCACAATGAACGCGGTCTCCGCGAAGGTGGGAACTTTTCCTTGGAATGTTGATTGAGCTGCGACGCCGATCATCCGCGGTCCAGTATGAATCTAGGCCTAAGTGTCTTCGTGTTTTAAGATCTGCAGGAAAAGATCCTCGAATCCTTTCGGCTCTGCAACTTTCCCTACATGTAAGACACAGCACCCGTTCAAAATGCTCTGCTCCGTGCCATCCGAGCTACCCTGTCGTGACCCTTTTCTAGAGTCAAGCAGAGAGTTCCTTCCGCTTTTTGATACTTTCAAGGAAACAGAGTTAGCTGATGAACTTTGTGTTGTCTGTATGTTTCCCCTCCCGTTACTTTCACGTCCTACCTGGCAATCCAAAGAAGACTGCCTGCCAGCTCTGAGGGGTAATTGGTGGAGGATTTTCTTTGAAGATTACACCTGCTTATGCAGCATTGTCTGTCTAGCTGAAATTACACGGTTGAACCGCGAGTCTATCCTGACACACAGAGGCAGCTACTGCAGCAGCAGCGCCGCAGCGGAGAGATGGAGTTAGGTTGTCAACTATTTGGCAGGTGCTTTTGTCGGAACACATCTGACAAACTCTGCAGCACTTTAACGCCACTTTATCCCCATTTTAGAACAGGTTATTCCAGCAGCACGAGAGCAACCCTGTCAGAAAATAAGAGCCCTCATCAATTATCTATAGCTTCTCAGAAAATATTTTGGGGAGGATTTTAGCTCCAGAGTACAGTAGCTTCTTGTGGGTTTTTTTTCAACTCCTTTGAGGAATTACTCACACAGTTGTACTTTTGACTGTATTATGATTAACCACAGTGTGAAAAGGATAATATGTCAGTCCTTCAGAGGATTTTTGATTCAATGGATTTATTTCAAATTGTGAGAATACAATTAACTCCCGACCTGGAATGCCTTAGGCTTTAGGACTATTGTGAAGTGCGCGCTAAACCAGAAAAGTCTGATATCCAGAACAAATATATCCACATTTTCCAGAGTTTACTCGTTCACACAATTGTACCAGGTCAATTAGATGAGGAAAGAAAGTAAATAGGGGACAATGACTTCATTACGTACATTTATATCACCCACTGGTGTAATTAACATGCAATTACATATCTATTACACCTCTATTACACTGTACTCACTTACCTCCAGCTTTATTGTGTCCTCATTTGCTCCCTTTCTTCCTCCCCCAATACCCAAATGAATTGGTGATGACAATAAGTGTCTGTCAGTTCAAAGTCCACCCACTTTAGCTTAAACTTCCCTTTAATTTCCTCTTTTGGCGGCATTCATGCATCAAGTCAATGCACTGTGACTCGGCACTGGCAGAGTGGAATCAAGGGTCAAGGTTTTCAATCTTTGGCTGCCCCCTTCGGGATGCCTCAATGCAACACCTCAGCAGCTCCAAAATGGGATTTTGTTCACTAAATCCATCAATGAACCCCCCCCCTCCTATTAGTGCCTCTACCCTCCTGCTCGCTCAACACCCCTCCCCTTCCCTTTATTCACCAGGCCCAGGCACAGCTGGGTAAAAGCCATGCTGTCAGCGCTGCGGCAAAACATTATTTTCATTAGGCCCCATTATATTACCACAGCCGGCCTTGTTAAAATTTGATTTACAAATTTCTCTCAATACTAATTTCCCTTCCGTCTCTCCTTCATAAGGATTAACGTGGTGTTTATTGGGGAGTGTCAGATAATGAGCCTCTGACTTGATTAGCGTACGACAGCCGGTGAAGGAGGGGCCAGGAGAGAATCCTTCTCTGCTCATTGATCACTTACCCCATGGCAGCCATATCTGACGCTTGCATCAATAAAACATATGCAGGGGAAAACAACAATGGAAATTAAGTTTGTTGATATTATAAGTGTTCGTTCTCGGCTCAGCCTCACTCCGCTGAAGAATGAAGTCTTCTCGAACTTAGTCACTTTAGAACTCATTTACACAAACCGATTTGAATAGCAATATGCAACGGGGGCTGTAATCCTTATTAAATTCTATAACTCAAAGATTTAATTGAGTAGAAAAGAGAACATGAATCTGTTCATTAAACATTTAAGCCATCTGTTAAAAAATAAAGTCATAATATAGTTCTTGAGGATGACAGTAGCAGCAAGACCATGGATTAAACCTTCATAATATCTAGAACTGCATGTTTTATGTGGGGTACATTGACGTGGTGGTCATTCAAAAATCATGTTTATTCTTAAAAGTCTAAGCTGTTTGGGGGGGGGGGGGGGGGTTTAGTACCCCTTTTGGCCTCTAGCCGTACTATAGCCCAGAGAAACGCATTGAATAACGCATTCATAAATGGCAAAAAGACAGTCAAAATAAATCATAAGAAATGTTTAGGAATATATATACTAAACAAAAATATAAGTGCAACATGCAACAATTTCAACAATTTTACTGAGTTACAGTTCATATAAGGAAATCAGTCAGTTTAAGTAAATTAAATAGACCCCAATCTATGGATTTCACATGACTGGGCAACATGTAAAGGCGTAAAGGGGGAGACAGGCCCACCCACTGTGGAGCCAGGCCCAGCCAATCAGAACGTGTTTTTCTCCACAAAAGGGCATTATTACAGACAGCTGTCCGGGCGGCTGATCTCAGCTTCTTGATATGCTACTCCTGTCAGGTGGATTGATTATCTTTGCAAAGGAGAAATGTGCACAAGGATGTAAACAAATTTGTGCACAAATTGTAACATTTCTGGGATCTTTTATTTCAGCTCATGTAACATGGGACCAGCACTTTACATGTTGATTTTATATTTTTGCTCAGTATACTGTATACTGTATATATATTTTTCTACTCATATTTAACCCCTTTTTTTGGGTAGGCACAAAACTACCTTCAAACTTCCAGTCATCGTGTTCGTGAGAATCTCCCCTTTCCACAGCGGCGTCACATTAGTTTGTAGCCCAAACGGTTTGGAAGCCACAAACAGAAGTTGGCACATTGATGGTAACGACTTCAGAGGAGTACCCTGACACTTGTGGGGGTCGTAGAGCAAAATGGAGACCTCCATCGTGTTCGAGAGAGTATCCCCTTTCCATAATGTAGGACAGACTGTTCGGACGCTACAGACAGTTTCGTAAGAGGACCGATTTTCGGGATGTCTCATGGTCTGACAAACACCACTCTAGCTCTGTCACCTTTCACCGCAGACGTGGAAGTGCGACATCGGCGGATGCCGACATCTCTAGGTTAAATTGACAGATTTTCATGGGTATTTTTTTAATTATGTGACTAAGGTGTTTGCACTATTATTCCACACAGTGATTCCATGCAAGTTATGTGACTTGTTAAGCACATCTTTACTCCTGAACTTATTTAGGCTTGCCATAACAAAGGGGTTGAGTACTTATTGACTCAAGACATTTGTAGCTTAAAAAAAAAAAGTAATTTGTAAAAATGTCAAAAAACATAATTCCATTTTGACATAATGGGCTATTGTGTGTAGGCCAGTGACCAAACATCTCAATTTAGTAAATGTTAAATTCAGGCTGTATTACAAAAAAAATTGAAACAGTCAAGGGTTATGAATACTATATGAAGGCCCTGTATACCTAATACTCTGGCTGAATACAATCTAATGTCTAAGCATTTGTAATTAGACAGTTTTAGCTCCTCCAATCCCACATGCAGAGCAGTGCTGGTTTGTAATGGCTATTCCCTGGATGATTGCCTGTTGAAGGGGAAGAAGCCAAACCGCTCAGCAACTCACAATGATCCTGTATCAGAGCCACAGCTCAGGACATCGCTGGGGCTGCTATACTGTCTGTTTTAATATGGCTGCTCTTTTACTGGTTTGAACTGATTTACAGTATTGGTTAAAATATGACCTTATGTTCTTTTTATGGTCTACCAAAGGGGTATTCAATTCTTACCCTATGAGGTCCGGAACCTGCTGGTTTTCTGTTCTACCTGATAATAAATTACACATACCTGGTGTTACAGGTCCAAATCAGCCCTGATTAGTGGGCAACCATGAAAAAATGCAGTAGAACGGGCTTTGAGGTCCAGAGTTGAGTTTGAGGGGTCTACAGTATGAACATTGCTTGTCGATTTAACGTTGAGCCTTTTTGTGGCCAACTTATTGACAGCTACAGTAGCATAGCACATTGCAATCGGATTTTGTTGCTTGCTCTAAGAGATAAGGTGACTTGTTTTGTTATCACAGTCATTTACCACGTATAATGGCATTAGTGTTAATACATCGACTGACCCTCCTCTATTTCCTTTTAAGAATAACATAAGAGTAATGCTTTCTGCAGAACTACTTAGAGGGCTTGAGCTTATGTTGATGTTAGTCTTGGATGTCTATGGAAATGGGGACATCCATATACCCTTCTATGGTCCTAATGAAGATATAATGTGTCATTAGGTAGCATGCTGCTTTACTGCTGCTCGGAAGCCTACATCTAGCACTCGTTCCTTAGTTCTCTGATATTTCCAGGAAAATGTGTCCATTGTCCTTCAGAAACAGAGCACGATTCCAAACAAATAAAACCAGTGGACAATAATCCATGTCAACGTCACAGGTTTAGACTTCATCCAATTCACTTGACCTCAGCATGAAATAGTTACCTTTAGAATGAAGTATGGTTGGTGTCTTCAAAAGCCAGATCAATGGTCCTTCAGCAGACTTGGAGAGGAATACAGGCACACTGTTCAAACGCTGCCCTGCTGGTGTTTCTAAACTCAGAAGTATATGCCATATCCAACATACACATTAGAGGACCATGCTTGTCCTAAGTGTAATGGAGAGGCAGCATCATTCTCATTCTGACTTGTTTGTGATTGCTGTCTGCTTATTATTACTATTGTCAGAGAGAGACACAGAGAGACAGACAGAGAGAGACAGACAGGTAGAAAGAGAGCGAGAGAGAGATACAGAGAGAGACAGTGAAATACAGAGAGCGAGACCGAGAGGGACAGAGAGAGAGAGAGACATAGACAGACAGAGACAGCGAGTGAGAGAGACAAAGACAGAGATAGACAGAGATATAGAAAGAAAGACAGACAGACAGAGAAAGACAGAGACCAAGAGAAAGAGAGACCGAGAGAGAAAGAGAGAGACAGAGAAAGACAGACAGACACAGACACAGACACAGACACAGACACAGAGAGAGACAGAGAGAGACAGAGAGAGACAGAGAGAGACAGAGAGAGACAGAGAGAGACAGAGAGAGACAGAGAGAGACAGAGAGAGACAGAGAGAGACAGAGACAGACAGAAAGGTAGACCTATTTAATTCCGGCTGTATTCTCAGAAAACATGGCTGTCTAATCATATCCCTCACCATGACCAGAAAGCCAGAGAGAGAGAGGCAACAACGGCCGCAGTAATGATCAAATCCGAACTAGGTGCAGCTCTATGTGTCTCCTCTAATAAGCATAACTTGGTTTCAGCCACGCGAGAGCAGAGATAGGTTGCTGGAACCAAACCATGTTCTGTCATGGAACACATTCATCATAACGTACCGTTCTGATTATACTGTTCCCTGAAGGAGGGCAACGATGTACGACACATCACTATGGGGGAGTCGCATTCGTGCGACTTCGACTGAAGAACTACATTTACACCTGAGAAGGCCAATGAAAACCGTACCTCGGTGGAAGCCTTGCCTTTCAAGGTCATAACCCTGAGGATTGGATTCATTCCTTAAAGTCAGTACCGCTCTTCACCAAGCCCAGAACCGAGCAGGGCGGGTCCAAACAGGTGTTGTACCTCATTTTCCTCTTTCAGGGAACTGTAGTTATACTCATACCAGTATGTTCCCTTTCAGTCGATACTCTCGGTGAAACACATCACTCTTGGCCCAAAGCCGACCCCAACAGATACCAAATGAAATGGTCCATGGCAGACTGCCCAGACCTCCAACCCGCAAAAAGTGGTAGCATTGGTAACGCGCAAACTGCGTGCTGCCTAATGACAATCTCCTGTTACTTGTCTGCCTGCTGCTAACTCTAGCAGGCCTGTAACCACTCATGCATGTCGCACGTGGATAGTTAATCAGGACGAACTCTTCGTAGAGACAATGCTGAAACATCAATCCAGTGCCACATTTTCAGTTGTGTCGAAATCAAAATGAAAGAAAAGTTATCTTGCAAATTCAGCAGGCTATCGTGTTAAAAATACTTTCAGAAGTGCCATCTTTATTTTATTACTTTGGTGTGGTTATCAATGCATGAGCACCTCTTATCCCACCAAAATAAATTCATGAAGTTTACTGTGCGTAAAGTTTGAAATGCATTTGTCATTACTAAATGTGTAATGTGATAGGTATTTAACACACAAAAACACATTTCATTAATACAAAATTTAATCAGATATCTTCCTGAGATGAAGTGGATGGTGATGCAATCTTTCCTAGAGGGAGGGAATCTGATTTAATTGGTCCTAAATGTAGTTAGCCCTTAGTTAGACTACCCGGAGCAGGTTAGATCTGAAGGATTCGTTGCTATACAAATGTACCTGGCTAAATGGTGAGACACTTTCGTGGTACCGGTTATCCCAAGTTTAACTAAGAGTTGACCAAAGTTACCTTGCTAACTCTTCAAACTACATTTATAGTATAGGCTCTGGTCACCCAAACGGATATTCCAGATCCACTCAATGTAGGCATGCAACCCCCGTTGAGCAATCGTAGGAGGAGAAAAAGCAAACAGCTCAAAAGCTAATGATCTGATGGACATAGGACTTTCGGGGCAAAGGTTGCCATAGGACGCAATGTCAACTATGGGTCTCCAGGGGTGAACTGAGTGGAGGAAGGGTGTACGGATAACGCGCGGAGGTCCCCAACATGTTTAGCCGTGGCCAAAGCCACGAGCAGGGACGTCTTGTAGGAGAGGATCTTCAGATCCACAGCCTCCAGTGTTTCAAAGGGGGCCTCACACAGAGCATCCAAAACCAAAGCTATATCGCAAGAGGGAGCAATAGGTTTAGAAATTGGCTCACACCTTTTATGAACCGCACCACCAGGGCATGAGGCCCTGGAGTGGCACCTTCAGTTCCTACATGACAGTCTGAAATAGCCGCCATGTACACTTTCAAAGTGGAGAATCCTGTAGGAACATTAAAATGTCTCCCAGAGAAACTATGTTGGCACCAAAGCTTGCATGCCTGCCACTTATATGCCCTTGTGAACTGAGTAGTAGCAATCCCCTCTAGCCGTCAGATTGGACCTTCGAGGGCTAAGCCCACTGATCCAAAATCTCTGGCCGAGGGTGCCAAACCATGCCTGGGACAACAGATCCCAACGCAGGAGGAGTTGGCTCCAGGATCCATCTGTATGTTGCCTGCAGCTATGATGTATAATAGGAAGGAGATGGTGGAGCGATGGAATTCGTATTTCGCCGCTTTGACGAACAGCTGGTTCTCCAGAAGAAGCTGGAGGACTTGTCGGACATGTCAGACATGTTCTTGAGCGAGGATGTCATTGAGGTAGACGAACACGAACCGGTTCAACATGTCACAGAGAATGTCTTTAACCAGGACCTGGAACACAGCAGGAGCGTCAGTCTGAATGGCATCAGCAAGTATTCGTAGTTCCCGCTAGCCGTGTCAATGAAGGTCTTCCACTTGTCCCCTTTCCGTATCTGTACCAGATGGTAGGCGTTCCGGAGGTCCAACTTGGAGAAGATGGTAGCCCCCTGGAGAGGCTCGAAAGCTGAGGCGATGAGTGGAAGCGGGTAAAGTTTTTTAACCGTGATGTCATTCAGGCCACGGTAGTTGACACACAGGCCCAGGGTTTTGTCCTTCTCCCCCGCTGGCGGATAGATACCCAATTGAGTCAGGGAGTCCTCAGTGTACATCTCCATCGCCTTGGTCTCCGGACCCGACAGGGAATAAAGCCGCCCCCGCGGTGGTGTAGTTCCCGGGAGAAGGTCGATGGTGCAGTCATAGGACCAATGTGGAGGAAGCGAGGTGACATAGATCTTGCTGAAAACCTCCCAGAGGTCCTGGTATTCTGCGGGGACGGTGGAGAGGCTTTTCCCAAGCGCGCAGGAAGATATCCCGGGCAGGCTGTGCCGACTTCAGGCAATGAGCGAGGCAGAACGTGCTCCAAACCTTTATCAAACTCACAGTCCAGTCAATAAGGGGATTGTGTCTGGAGACCTGAAAACCCCAACACAACGTGTACCTGAGGGGATTCGATGAGTAGAAACTGGATCGACTCGCTGTGGTTGTCTGACACTCGCAGGTTGATACGAACCGTGTTGTAGGTGACTCTGCCAAATGATCGCCCATCCAGCACTCTGACGTCCATGGGAATGGAGAGGGGTTGAATGGGGATTCCTAGCTCAGACACCAGGGTAGCGTCCATAAAACTCTCGTCGGCCCCAGAGTCAATGAGCACCCGGAGATATTTGGACCAGTCACCCCACAGCAGGATGACATGGAGAGGGGTACGGGTACATTCTTTGTAATGCCCATCAGCCTACTCGCAGCTCCTGATGAACCAGGTCTTTTTACATGACAGGTAGAAATGTCATGGCCTGTAGTCCCACAATACACACAGCTGTTGGTGTTCAGTCTGTGTACCTGTTCGGCAGGAGGCAATCTAGTTCTGCCAAGTTGCATACGCTCCGGAGGATTGGTTGGTTGGGGAACTCGGGTAACCTTGGATTCTCTCGGCAATGTAGACACCGAGGACTTCCGGGATTCCTCGGAAGTCGAGTTGGGATCCATGGACGAGCGAGGGGGAGTGGAACAGACCTCTTCTATGTTCCTGTAGTCGCCCATCGATCCGGATGGTCAAGGCGATGAGAGAGTCGAGATCGATGGGCAGCTCCCGGGCTGCGAGCTCGTCTTTCACCTCCTCCGATAACCCGTGAAGGAATGTGTTGAGCAGGGCTCCCGGGTTCCAGGCACTCTCGACGGCCAACGTGCAGAAATCGACCGCATAGTCTTCCACACTACGGGAGTCTTGGCGTAGCCGGAGTAGCTTCCGAGCAGCCTCTCTCTTTGACAACAGATAATTAAACACTTTCTTCACCACCGCCATAAACTCCTCTAGACTGAAACACACGGTGGCTTGTTGCTGCCACACCGCCGTAGCCCAGACGAGAGCCCTCCTGGGCACCAGTGTTATAAGGTACGCTACCTTAGAGCAGTCTGAGGGAAAAGAAGAGGGCTGTAGGTCAAAGATGAGGAGGCACTGACCGAAAAATGCCTGACAGGTCCCTGAATCTCTAGCGAAGCATTCCGGAGGAGGTAAGCAGGGTTCTCGGGAAGCCGGGGTGGGTGGTGGGGATACGCTGCTGACAGTGGGGTTACTGAGAGGCTGGGAGGTTACAATAGTGGCTGGCTGTCTAATAGACAATCCGCGGACTTGCTCCAGCAATGTATTTTAAGCACGGTCGTGGCGTTCCGCCAAGGTCTGGAGTCCTTCCATAAGACCTCGAAGTAACTCGTCGTGTCTCCCAATGGTGGCTACTTGGGAGGAGACTGCATTGCGGAGCTGGTCCGAGTCTGATTGGTACTTATGGCTAGTTCGTACTATCACGACTCATGATAAGACCCAGATGCAGACAGTTCGAATCACAGATGTTTATTGTCCAAACGGGGGGCAGACAAAAGACAGGTCAAGGGCAGTCAGAGGTCCGTAATCCAGGGCAGAGTCAGTAAGGTACAGAACGGCAGTCAGGGTCAGGGCAGGCAAAGGTCAGTAATCCAGGGCAGTGTCAGACAGGTACAGAACGGCAGGCAGGCTCAGGGTCAGGGCAGGCAGAGTGGTCAAAACTGGAAAATCTAGAAAACAAGGGCTAGAGAGAAACAGTACGGGAAAAACACGCTGGTAGGCTTTACGAGACAACTCGAACTGGCAACAGACAAACAGAGAACACAGGTATAAATGCACATGGGATAATGGGGAAAATGGATGACACCTGGAGGGGGGTTGAGACAAGCACAAGACAGGTGAAATAGATCAGGGTGTGAGAATTTGACTTGGTGAAAAACAGTTTTTTGGACATAAGATGCTTACCACTTTTTCCATGTGGTTTCTTCCTTCACAGAAATGATGACCTTTTCCTAAATATTTGGTCAAATTGTGAATTTTGTGTATGGTTTCCTCGAAACAAGGGGTGACTCAACTAACCCTTTATCTCAACTTACCCCACTCTCCCCTACCGAGAGTACCGACTGAAAGGGAACTGCAAATTGCTATACCTAGCCTGGGCGCCCTGTCTGTTTTTGCTTTAGAAAACAAATCTATTGTTCGTTGTCAGTCCATATAGTCACAAATGCTATAGATATGGTGACCAGGCTATGCAGTGTGTCTTTGTACATTGTCAGAATTACATCACACCATAGCCTCATGTTCCCAAACAACTCATTATAATTAAGTATATTAAACATATTAATATGAAACTCCTGTACAAAATGCCAGGCAGACAAAAACATATTGAAAATGGTCTGCATAACTATCCCTACCTACCACTCACACATAATTGGAGCTTTGCCAAGCATCCACTACAAATCCAGTATTTTCACATATTTTCTTCACATCATCTCAAAGTTCTTATTGTGATGAAACATTTACTTCTTTTTCCCTGGGACCATCACAATCTCATTGCCAACTTTTCCCAGGAGAGCCTGGAAGACTGCATGATGGATCGAAGAGTTCTATCCTGGTGATGTTTGGAATCCTGGGAGATGGTGGCGGGATGCGCCCCAAATGGCACCCTCTTTCCTATATAGTGCACTACTTCGACCCTGCCCTTGTCAAATGTACTGCACTACATTGGGAGTAGGGTGCTATTTGGGACGCTAGGGGTGTGAATAGGGTGGTAATTGGCCGTGTGATCAGATTCACATGCTCTGTGGTTTGAGCCGACACACTGATCCGGTCGGCTCTGCCTGGGAAGGGAATGAGTGTCCTGGGAAACCTGATGCTGACGGAGAGGATATTGACAGCGTCCCTCACAAGCACATTGGTATGAGTAATGGACATGGATCGGAGACCATGTTGAGAACTGAAGCCTATATATAACGTGAACTTCCACAGGAGTGAAGGCCATCTGCCAGCCAGCCACCTCAGCAGTGGTCTGAAACTATGAATGACAATGGCCTAGAGAGGGACAGGGACTGAGCTTCTGCAGAAGGGGTCATCAGGTAATTGACTAGTGGCGAAGAACCTGTGATTCATCAAGATTGTCACAGACTCAGAGTGTGAGATAGAGACCACCCGAATGTAATGGTCTATTGAGTGAATGTGTGCATGCAATTTTTTTTAAAGACCTAATTTAAAAGGTAAAAATGTATTACCTTTAACATAGCATGAACACAACCAGTCATCATATTTTCATCTGATTGTCAAACAAATCACATCAAAAAGTAGGCTACCTGTGCATGTTCGTCCACTCCAAGGTAATTCCAGCCTACAAATTGTATGTATACCCGCGTCACTTGATTAATGGGAATAGACATCTGCTACAAAACACCAGAAAGTGTGCCTAATAACATTCAGTGATTGCCATTGATTAGGCCTATATTAATTGATGTATCTTGCTGACAAATTTAAAAAAAAATTACCCTAAAAAGTTGGGACAGCTGAAATGGGGCTGAAACTGTCCCGGGAAAAACGGGATGGTCACCCTAACACACACAGTCAAGTTACTAGACTAGGCCACAATGCGTATTTCAATGAACTTCAAATAGGCCTACCGGTATTTGTATTTGTATTTATTACAGATCCCCATTACTCGGATCCCCAGCTACTTTTCCTGGGGTCCACCAAAATGAACCCTCCTGTTGTGTTCGTTTCATGTAAATTAATTCTGTGTTCCCGGTCCAAAATGATCGCCCCATTATAGCTGACTATAAATCCATAATAATACATATATTATCACCTAATGTTGTGTTAGACGTGCTTCACGGTTGGGATGGTGTTCCTTGGCTTGCAAGCATCCCCCTTTTTCCTCAACACAACAATTGTCATTATGGCCAAACAGTTCTATTTTTGTTTCATCAGACCAGAGGACATTCTCCAAAAAGTACGATCTTTGTCCCCATGTGCAGTTGCAAACCGTAGTCTGGCTTTTTTATGGCGGTTATGGAGCAGTGGCTTCTTCCTTGTTCAACCGCCTTTCAGGTTATGTCGATATAGGATTTGTTTTACTGTGCATATAGATACTTTTGTACCTGCTTCCTCCAGCATCTTCGCAAGGTCCTTTGCTGTTGTTCTGGGATTGATTTGCACTTTTCACACCAAAGTACATTCATCTCTAGGAGACAGAAATAATCTGTCTGTGAATAATTGTTGGAACATTTACTTGTGTCATGCACAAAGTAGATTTCCTAACTGACTTGCCAAAACTATAGTTTGTTAACAAGAAATTTGTGGAGTGGTTGAAAAACGAGTTTTAATGACTCCAACCTAAATGTATGTAAACTTCCGACTTTACCTGTATGATCAAGAGCCTCACATACAGTATATCGTTTGGTCATTGTGCTGCCACAGAATGAATTGTGAGCAAGGCCTCAAAAAGCTTTATATATGGGGGAAAGATTCTATTGGGAAAAGGTTCCCATGGGGGTTGCCATGGAAGCCAAGAAGGGGAGTGAGTTGTGTGTGTGTGTGTGTACTCAAACACACATGCATGTGGGGGTCTGGAGAGGAAGTCTGTCCATCTGGTGAATGGGCATGTGCCTGAACTCAAATTTAGACACTAATTGTAGTCTCATCCATTAATTTCTAATGACCGATCATTTTTGACCAGGAACACCACAGGTGTACAAAAGTTAAATAAAACACCCAAAATATAATGA
This sequence comes from Salvelinus alpinus, assembly GCF_045679555.1. Classification (NCBI taxonomy): domain Eukaryota; kingdom Metazoa; phylum Chordata; class Actinopteri; order Salmoniformes; family Salmonidae; genus Salvelinus; species Salvelinus alpinus. Next base: position 69,393,892 of record NC_092086.1, read on the forward strand.
AAATCATCAAAATGTATTTTGTGCGTTCAGATGCCGTGTGTGGACAAAATCATGGAACCTTATGACATCAGATTAAATGAACTACATTTTTCAGACAGAAAACTTGTAAATCGGTCCAATTCGACCGGAACACAGCAGGAGGGTTAAGGCAGTTTATACAATTGTAAAAACATTACAATACATTCAGACTGTCTGCCCTAAGGCCCCTACTCCACCACTACCACATATATACAGTACAAAATCCATGTGTACGTGTGTATAGTGCGTATGCTATTGTGTGTGTGTGTATGCGCCGATGTTTGTGTTGCTTCACAGTCCCCGCTGTTCCTGTTTTTTTTATCTGTTTTTAAATCAGATTTTACTGCTTGCATGAGTTACTTGATGTGGAATAGAGTTCCATGTAGTCATGGCTCTATTTAGAATTGTGCACCTTCCATAGTCTGTTCTGGACTTGGGGACTGTGAAGAGACTTCTTGTGGCATGTCTTGTGGGGTATGCATGGGTGTTCGAGATGTGCGCCAGTAGTTCAAACAGACAGCTCGGTTGCATTCAACATGTCAATACCTCTCATAAATACAAGCAGTGATGAAGTCAATCTCTCCTCCACTTTGAGCCAGGAGAGATTGACATGCATATTATTTATGTTAGCTCTCTGTGTACATCTGTGTACATCCAAGGGCCAGCCGTGCCTTGCCTTTGACCTTGACAGTTTACAATCCAGGGTAACTCCAAGCAGTTTAATCACCTCAACTTGCTCAATTTCCACATGATTTATTCCAAAATGTAGTTGAGGTTTAGGGTTTAGTGAATGATTTGTCCCAAATACAATGCTTTTAGTTTTAGAAATATTTAGGACTAACTTATTCCTTGCCACCCACTCTGAAACTAACTGCAACTCTTTGTTAAGTGTTGCAGTCATTTCAGTCGCGGTAGTAGCTGACATGTATGGCGTTGAGTCATCCGCACACATAGACACTCTGGCTTTCCTCAAAGCCAGTGGCAATTCATTAGTAAAGATAACAAAAGGTAATGGGCCTAGACAGCTGCCTTGGGGAATTCCTGATTCTACCTGGATTATATTGGAGAGGCTTCCATTAAAGAACACCTTCTGTGTTCTCTTAGACAGGTATCTCTTTGTCCACAATATAGCAGGGGGTGTAAAGCCATAACACATAAGTTTTGCCAGCAACAGACTATGATCGATAATGTCAAAGGCCGCACTGAAGTCTAACAAAACAGCCTCCACAATCTTTTTATCATCAATTTCTCTCAGCCAATCATCAGTCATGTGTGTAAGTGCTGTGCTTGTTGAATGTCCTTCTCTATAAGCATGCTGAAAGTTTGTTGTCCATTTGTTTACTGTAAAATAGCATTGTATTTGGTCAAACACAATTTTTTCCAAAAGTTTACTAATGGTTGGTAACAGGCTGATTGGTTGGCTATATGAGCCAGTGAAGGGGGCTTTACTATTCTTAGCAGAATGACTTTTGCTTCTCTCCAATCCTGAGGGCACACACTTTCTAGTAGACTTAAATTGAAGATGTGGCAAATAGGAGTGGCAATATTGTCCGCTATTATCCTCAGTAATTTTCCATCCAAGTTGTCAGACCCCTGTGGCTTGTCATTGTTGATAGACAGGTTCTTCGCCGGTAGCCAGTGATGTAGTGGAAAACATATAGGTGGGTATACTCTGATTGCTGGTCACTGTGAAAAAGTAACGCTCATTAAACTTTCAATACATTTTTCAGGAAAAGGTGGGTAAACCCAGAACAGGTAGCTTATATTCAATATAATACATGAGTTGAATCAAAACATGTTTAACACGAGTTATCCATAATTCATGAGTTAATGCTTGGAGTGTTCACAGATCGTGTGACATAAAACACTACCTTTCCTTACGTTAATGACATTTATGACATGTTTGTAATTATTAAGCATTTAACATTTGTGTAATTCAATTGTTAAATGCTTAATAATGACAAATAACACATTGAACTTAACCCTGTACGAATCATGGATCTTGGAGATCTCGGAAAATTCCCTGTCAGTGTAACTATACCTACGTAACATTTCACTATGTTTTGCCGTGAAAACAGTTCTCATGGGCACACAAATCCAAATAATGTAGGCATATTACATTGCGAAATCGAATGCGTCTAATCGAAAGGGTCAACTATAGGCCTACTGTCAATAACGTACTTATTGGATGTGCATTGGTGTCTAGCTGTAGGCTAGTTGTCTAGTGATATTGTCGACCATCATCAGCTGATCCAGGAAAGAAGACAAGCATTGCTAGAAAATCATAAAGCTAAATTAATGGTCTACTACTTCGCGCCACAGACGACACGGAGAACACCAGCGCACCTGGAAAAACAAAGCAATGAGTACTCTAATCAGCTGACTGACAAAAGGAAACAATGACAAATCAACGGATAAACATAATGCATTGGAATAAAGGCATGGGCTATTTCTATCAAGGACTCATGGCAAACAACTGGCGAAAATGAGGAAGTACAAAGGGAAATGCACGAGTAAAGGAGCTCAGCTTAGGCCAAAATGTTGCACTACTGAGTGGACTGCTCAGCCACATAGAAATACATGGTTTACATCATGATAGAGCAACCTGGTCTCAGAGCATTTCATACTATTCTGTATGTACATCCGAGATACTCCATTAGTTTGATATGTTAGGTTTTATATGGTATGTATTCATTTGTGGATGTCCATTACCCATTTTGTATGATATGTTACGAATTACAATTCTAAGCTAGCTACAAAGTATGTTGACACTTGCTCGTTGAACAGCTCATTCCAAAATCATGGGCATTAATATGGAGTTGGTCCACCATATTTGCTGCTATAACAGCCAAGGACAGTAAGGATTTCCACTAGGGGTTAGAACATTGCTGCGGGGACTTGCTTCCATTCAGCCACAAGAGCATTAGTGAGGTTGGGCGTTTAGGCCTGGCTCGCAGTCGGCGTTCCAATTCATCCCAAATCTGCTCGATTGGGTTGAGGTCAGGGCACTGTGCAGGCCAGTCAAGTTCTTCCTCACCTATCTCAACAAACCATTTCTGTATGGACCTCGCTTTGTGCATGGGGGCATTATCATGCTGAAACAGGAAAGGGCCTTCCCCAAACTGTTGCCACAAAGTTGGAAGCAGAGAATCGTCTAGAATGTTATTGTATGCTTTAGTGTTAAGATTTCCCTTCACTGGAATTAAGGGGCCTAGCCCGAACCATGAAAAACAGCCCAGACCAGTATTCCTCCTCCACCAAACTTTACAGTTCGCACTTTGCATTGGGGCAGATAGCGTTCTCCTGGCATCCGCCAAACCTAGATTACTCCGTCGGACTGCCAGATGGTGAATCGTGATTCATTGCTGCAGAGAACGTGTTTCCTCTGCTCCAGAGTCCAATGGCGGGGAGCTTTACACCACTCCAGCCAACACATGTCATTGCGCATGGTAATCTTAGGCTTGTGTGCGGCTGCTCGGCCATGGACACCCATTTCATGAAGCTCCCGATGAAAAATTTGTGTGCTGATGTTGCTTCCAGAGGTAGTTTGGAACTCGGTAGTGAGTGTTGCAACCGAGGACATAACATTTTTACGTGCTACGCACTTCAGCACTCGGTGGTCCAGTTCTGTGAGCTTGGTGGCCTACCACTTCGCGGCTGAGCCGTTGTTGCTCCTAGATGTTTCCACTTCACAATAACAGCACTTACAGTTGACCAGGGCAACTCTAGCAGGGCAGAAATTTGACGAACTGACTTGTTGGAAAAGTGGCATCCTATGACGGTGCCACGCTGAAAGTCACTGAGCTCTTCAGTAAGGCCATTCTACTGCCAATGTTTGTCTATGGAGATTGCGTGTCTGTTTGCTCGATTTTATACACCTGTCAGAAATGGGTGTGGCTGAAATAGCCGAATCCACTCATTTGAAGGGGTGTTCACATACTTTTGTATATATAGTGTATGTTCCGAATTTGCAAAACATACAATATCTTTCAAATCGGCAAAACGTACAATATGTTACAAATTTGCAAAACATATGATATGTTAAGAATTCTAGCTAGGTGGCTAACGTTAACTAGCTCGTTAATGTTAGCTAGGCTAGGGGTTAGGGTGAAGGTTAGAGCTAAGTTTAGGAGTTAGGCTAAACTGTAAAGGTTAGAGGAAGGGTTAGCTAAAAGGGTTACGGTTTAGGTGAAGGGTTAAGGTTAGGTGAAGGGTTAACTAACATGCTAAGTAGTTGCAAGCAGCTAAAAAGTCGTAAGTAGTTGACAAGTTACTAGTTAGCTTAATTGCTAAAGATTCAAACTCGCAACCTTTGGGTTTCTAGACGTTTGCGTTATACACCCACCCATCCACTCAGAGCAACCACCTTTCGTTTTTGCCTTAAGTAACCATCTGTCTTATACAACCATACTAAACGTAACATATCATCCAATAGTGACCACCTAAAGTTTGAGTTTTGTTGCATTTAGGGGAGCTAACGTATCATTTAGGGGAGCTAAACTCCCCCGTAATTCACACCTTGCACAGACTCCTTGTCGTCCATGCAATTTAAAGGCAAAGTGATGTGGGATTGTGGAATCAGTTTACCTTTGGTCAACCATGTTTCATATTCTAATTTTTACTTAAGAGGCAATGCATCTTCACAACAGAAACAATCTTTGCGTGTTCTCTTTTGTCCTCTGTTTTGGCATCCATAGATTGGGTGATGAAATAAATAGCATCTAATGAAAATTTGGTTCCATTCTCATTATTTGCCAATTCTGTAGCATGTTCCTAAAAACCGGAATGGTTAGAAGAAAATACGCTTCTTAGTAAATACTCCATTTTATATTTTATTGTAAAACTGGGGGGAAAGAAAAATTACATCCCAGGCAACACAATACAATATACAGTACAGTATGTCATATCCTTACAGTCAATGCTAATTAAAATACATCACTGGTGAGCTGGGTCTTGTCTGTGGGTAGATAATGAGGTATAGATACTGGTTCCATACATTTCAGTTCAGATGAAGCAACTCAAAAATATATTTTAAAAAATCTCCGAATATTTTAATATATTATTGTACAGAGGAAATTTAGGTGGGGAAAAAAGCATAGGAGTCATTAAAGGGAGACTCCACTCAAAAACTATATTTTGTATTTCTTTTCATTAATCCACTGTTGACACAGTCCCAAAATGTTTTGCATGTCAGCAGTCAAGTTTAAGATAAAGGATTTTCAAGAAGCAAAGTGTCACGTGCCACATGACCAAGTGGACAAACTAAAAGAAAATACTAAAATATAGTTTTTGAGTGGAGTTTCCCTTTAACAATTGGAGGAGAAGTAATACATGTATACACCCAGACTGTTTTAACATCTTAGGAAAAATCTACTCACAAAACACATACATCATACAACAGTTATTGCCTTAACAATGAGAATGTGTTGCATAGAGATAAACCAGCACGGATACAGCTACAAGCCTTTAAGGTTGCCTAGGTTGCCAAAGATCTTAGAACAGCACACATTTATCCTCTAATTTAGGCCTCTTGTGTTGTTGATATTTATAAAACATTTGACATATCTGCTGATTTGAATACTCTTAGTTGAGCCTATATGAATTAATATCTGACAACTTCGTGGTTTTTAGTGCTTAAAGAACTGCGTAGCTCTGTTAACAATGTGAGATTTAGAGGCAGGCGTATCTTGCCGTTACTTAGCCAGTTACTGAGGGATGGTAACTCAAGCCCCGTTTATACCTGGTGCTAACATGAATTCCTTTGTCCTGGTCACATTCTGATTGAGCCCACAATTTTAGGCAGCAGTAGACGATTAAAAGATGCTTTGTGATCTGATTGTTATCAGATCTTATAAATGTAAACAGACAAGATAAGGACAAGATCAGGACAAGATCAGGACAAGATCAGAACGAAGGATGCATGTTAGAGCCAAGTATAAACAGTGATAAAAATGTTTCAGCCACGTATCAGCACAATGCTAATATATTGTTAGTGTTTAGTCAATGTCACTATACAATATAGTTTCGTCCTAATAGTAAAGAATGTCTGCTGACTGGATGGGTTTTTTCTCAGTCATAATACTGTCGCTCTAGTTAGCAAGAAGTCCCCCGTTGAGACTGGTCATTGTCGTAACTGCTGAAGAAGAGCTAGTATGTTGTCCTGGGGCAACTCAAAACCCATTACCACTGGACACATCCTGACTCAACTCAACAGAAAAAACATAAAGTGCTGCTGTGTTCGCCATTGGCGGGTCTGGGCCACTCTTCTGAGCATTACAAATGGTACTCCTCATTTAGAAACTACTCTTGCCTGGTTTCAGACAGAAAGCTACACTGGATCGATTGGGCTTTGGATGGAAGAAAAGTATTGTAAAGAGAGTCAGATGTGACAAAGGGATGTCTGCAATGTTTTCAGACCTGTGCTGTCCTGGTGTCAGGATGACATACTGTGTGAGAAACTGCTGCACAAAAGAGCCAAATCCAGAGGCCCAGATATCAACAAACTCGTTACAATTTGATGTCACTGTAGCTCCAACAACTTGTTGTAATGAACGTTGAAATACATATACAGCATCAGTTTGGGGTTATATACCATAGTTTGTCCTCACATTAGCAACGAACATTTGTGTTTGGTGAAATTTGTCCCTGAATATTCACATATTTTATGTTCAAAGTAATTTATAATGTGACACAGCTGCACGTTTTTTTTTGTTGTCATTTTATTAGATTATTTTACAAACCATTTCCCTCATAAACAAGAACACACCAAAAGCATAAAGAAAACTGGACTTGTTTGAATGTGTTCTAAACAAGAACAATTTATATCTACAACAGTGTCTCTAATGTCAATATCATACCAAGAGGTTCAGGTTTGCAGCCATGGTCTTGGTTAGAGGCCAGGTATGTAATATATGTGACATTTTCACCAGCAACTGTACTGTTTGTGATCCTGTGTACTTGAAGGCCGGGATTCAATCAGAGGCGCATCGATGTTAAGCACATTGCACTAGTGGCAATGTACCTTTTTAAAGGCAATTTTCCTGACGATTGTGGATATTGCATTCACTGTAAATGCTGCAGAAATTACCTTGTCGATAACGCACCTTTTGATTGAATCCCAGCCGAAATGCTCTTAAACAATATTAGTGAGATGAGCCTCAACTCTCAGTACATGCATATGGAACACTCAGTTGTGATGATGCCTTTGGTGGTGACTCGTATGAATTATTCTGAAGTTACTCTGTAATGGTGGCAAAATAAGTACTTTGGTCTGGGCGCCTGATGCTTTTTGATGGCAATTACTGAAATGTTTTTTTTTCTTCCATGACCGCAAAATAATTGGGCTTCGAATTGGGCCTTTTGAATATATATTACACATCTCTGCCTCACTCCTGGAATACACACATATTTCTCTCTCAATACAACAGTGTTCTAAGAAATGTCATCAAGCCTTTGCTTCTGTGTCAGATTGAGCAAAGGCAGTTACCGTAGCAACACATATCTAAATCGCAAACATAAGCAACACATCTGTTAATCTTGGTTTGTGTCTTTTTTTTTTAAAACAGGCGTGTTTTGCTATCACTTGCTCGTCACATACAGTACTAGCCAACATTAGGGTAACGGGCACAGCTACTCCTTATGAGGGAAAGCTGTATTTCAGTTGTGGAGCAGTTGAAGAATGGAAACTAAGCTATAGGGAAACTGGATACACAGGACTTACAATACCTCCATGCTGATGAACAAGACCCTTACAATGCTAGACTTAGTGGACAGAGGACTAGGAGGTCACTGGATCAAAACTGGAAGTAGGCTTACTGTGTGAGAGAGGGTGAGGGACATACTATACCATATATATTCTTTGTACAATAACATGTTATCCACTGATGGGTTTTCTACTGTATGCTATTGGATACTGTTCTTAGCTAAGGGATGGGAAAGTATTCTCTTTGGAAAGTAACAGGTCATGACTAATACGGTACAACATGTTTCAAGCCAACCAGTATGTTGTTGGTCAGCATGAGAGCTTTTACAGAAAGCGTACAATAACATGGACAAGGACAAAGGCGAGTAACAGGGTGCTGTGGTTTTGAAAAGGACCGCAAACACATGTATACACTAGAGGCAGACAGACGTCTTGTTGGGACTATTTGCAGTACTGGTGAACGACAAACATCTCGAAACCAAAAAGCTTTTAGTCTAAAAAAAGTGAGCGTTGTGCATAGTTAAATTTTCAAAATGTCATCATTATATCCCTCCTGTTATCTGCAGTGTTACAAGGAAGTGCAATGTACAACTCCTCTAAGTTAAGTACACATAGATCACAGTTGCACTAAAGGAACTCACCACCCACCTTCTCCCCGTAAAAATACCATAATATGATTTTCTAAATATTTCTTTCAATTACAATTTTTTGTGTACTTTTGTTACAATAACCCAGGCGTGTGTTCCTCCCGCTCAGTCCCATGGTTGAGTCCACTTATGTCCATATATATCTTAATTAAGTGTTTTGGCCTGATCTCTCCCTCTCTTTCTCTCCCTCTCCCCTTCTTCCCACTCTCTCATACCTCTCCCACCCACACCACTGTGTTCCCTCTCTTGATGTCTGACACCTCACAGTGGGGCGTGTTCAGTTTGCCGTTCACCACAAAGAGGGATTCCGCTGAGGGAGTGACCAAGTACTGGCCAAACAGTCCGCTGGACACCACCACCCTGTTGGGCCCCCCCCAGGGCCAGGTGTGGTGTGACAGGGGCTCCTTGAGGCTTCTGAGGACCTCAGTGTGCCCTGTCGCCAGGTCAGAGAAGAGCAGGTCTGTGCCTGAGCCAGAGGCAGCTACCACAGTGTACTGGTTGGACTTAGTGAAGGAGGGCTGGAAGATCAGGTCGGACACAAGGAGAGAGGTGTCCAGCTCCCGGCTCAGACCCAGCACCCCCTGGAAGGACACTGTTTGAACTCTGACCTTGCCGCGCTGCTGGTCAGGGGTGATGATGTAGCGGCCGTCCGGGGACACATAGGGCTGGCCCGTGATGTTGAGGTTGGGCCCAATGACAGTGTCGGTGACACTGTCGATGAGGAGCTGTGGCTGGGCTGACGAGGGGTCCCTGCTCTGAGACTGGCACTGAATGAAGTAAAGGCCACTCAGGTGTGTGTAGGCCATGCTGATGGGCACACAGCTGTAGTTCTTCAGGCTGATGGTTTTGACTCGGTGGAAGGTCTCCAAGTCAATCTTATGCACTGCAGGTTCAGATTTGAGGAAGACGAAGCCAAACCTAAGACGACAAAGTTCAAGGGAAAGGTTAATGGTCTTTTGAGTGATTACGGTGTGGTTAGGATTCTCATTAAATTATAATTTGCTCTTTTCTCCTCCATTTGAGAGAGATCGCGAAGATGAGGTGGTGAGGTCACCAGTGTTAAAGGTTAATGGGCCTTCTGTACCTGACGTGTGTGATAATGAGGTTGGTTGGGGGGATGAAGAAGTCATCAACCCTCTGGAAGGGGGTGCGGATGGTGTGGTGCACTTCTCCAACACTGGCCTGGGGAATCACCTAGAACAGAGCAGTCAAAGGAGAACATGAGAACAGGAAATATACAAATACAAGTGTCACCTATCTGGCAAGAGAACATAAAAAGAAAGCATGGGTTTGAGCGTTTACTTAAACATAACAGCGAAACACTTCGAAGGCAATGTTGCCATATACTCTGAGCTCCAAAAGTACTGGGAAAGTGACAGACTGTCAATTTTAATTTGAAGGTATTTTCATCCATATCGGGTGAACCATTTAGAAATTACAGTTCTTTTTGTACATAGTCCCCCCATTTTAGGGGACCAAAAGTATTTGGACAGATACACTTATACAATACCAGTCAAAGGTTTAGACACACCTACTCCTTCCAGGGTTGTTATTTATTTTCTACATTTTTTAATAATAGTGAAGACATCAACAATATGAAATAACACATACAGTTGAAGTCGGAAGTTTACATACACCTTAGCCAAATACATTTAAACTCAGTTTTTCACAATTCCTGACATTTAATCCTAGTAAAAATTCCCTGTCTTAGGTCAGTTAGGATCACCACTGTATTTTAAGAATGTGAAATGTCAGAATAATGGTATAGATAATTATTTATTTCAGCTTTTATTTCTTCCATCACATTCCCAGTGCGTCAGAAGTTTACATACATTCAATTAGTACTTGGTAGCATTCCCTTTAAATTGTTTAACTTGGGTCAAACGTTTTGGGTAGCCTTCCACAAGCTTCCCACAATAAGTTGGGTGAATTTTGGCCTATTCCTCCTGACAGAGATGGTGTAACTGAGTCAGGTTTGTAAGCCACCTTGCTCGCACACGCTTTTTCAGTTCTGCCCACACATTTTCTATAGGTTTGAGGTCAGGGCTTAGTGATGGCCACTCCAAGACCTTGATTTTGTTGTCCTTAAGCCATGTTGCCACAACTTTGGAAGTATGCTTGAGGTCATTGTCCATTTGGAAGACCCATTTGTGACCAAGCTTTAACTTCCTGACTGATGTCTTGAGATGTTGCTTCACCATATCCACATAATTTTCCTACCTCATGATGCCATCTATTTTGTGAAGTGCACCAGTCCCTCCTGCAGCAAATCACCCCCACAACATGATGCTGCCACCCCGTGCTTCACGGTTGGGATGGTGTTCTTCGGCTAGCAAGCCTCCCCCTTTTTCCTCCAAACATAACGATGGTCATTATGGCCAAACAGTTCTATTTTTGTTTCATCAGATCAGAGGACATTTCTCCAAAAAGTATGATCTTTGTCCCCATGTGCAGTTGCAAACCGTAGTCTGGCTTTTTATGGCGGTTTTGGAGCAGTGGCTTCTTCCTTGCTGAGCGGCCTTTCAGATTATGTCGATATAGGACTCGTTTTACTGTGGATAAAGATACTTTTGTACCTATTTACTCCAGCATCTCCACAACTTCCTTTGCTGTTGTTCTGGGATTGATTTGCACTTTTCTTATCAAAGTACGTTCATCTCTAGGAGACAGAATGCGTCTCCTTCCTGAGCGGTATGACGGCTGCATGGTCCCATGGTGTTTATACTTGAGTATTATTGTTGGTACAAAAGAACGTGGTACCTGCAGGCGTTTGAGAATTGCTCCCAAGGATGAACCAGACTTGTGGAGGTCTACATTTTCTTTTCTGAGGTCTTGGCTGATTTATTTAAATTTTCCCATGATGTCAAGCAAAGAGGCACTGAGTTTGAAGGTAGGCCTTGAAATACAGCCACAGGTACACCTCCAATTGACTCAAATGATGTCAATTAGCCTATCAGAAGCTTCTAAAGCCATGACATAATAAGCTGTTTGAAGGCACAGTCAACTTAGCGTATGTAAACTTCTGACCCATTGGAATTGTGATAGTGAATTATAAGTGAAAAAAATCTGTCTGTAAACATTTGTTGGAAACATTACTTGTGTCATGCACAAAGTAGATGTCCTAACCAACAGGAAATTTGTGGAGTGGTTGAAAAACAAGTTTTAATGACTCCAACCTAAGTGTATGTAAACTTCCGACTTCAACTGTATGAAATCATGTAGTAACCAAAAAAGTGTTAAACAAATCAAAATATATTTTATATTTGTGATTCTTCAAAGTAGCCACCCTTTTCCTTGATGACAGCTTTGCACACTCTTGGCATTCTCTCAACCAGCTTCATGAGGTAGTCACCTGGAATGCATTTCAATTAACAGGTATGCTTTGTTAAAAGTACATTTCTGGAAATTCTTTCCTTAATGCGTTTCAGCCAATCAGTTATGTTGTGACAAGGTAGGGGTGCTATACAGACAATAGCCCTATTTGGTAAAAGACCAAGTCAATATTATGGCCAGAACAGCTCAAATAAGCAACGAGAAATGACAGGACATCATTACTTTAAGACATGAAGGTCAGTCAATGCGGAACATTTCAAGATCTTTGAAAGTTTCTTCAAGTGCAGTCGCAAAAACCATCAAGCGCTACCACAAAACTGGTACTCATGAGGAACGCCACAGAAAACAAAGACCCAGTGTTACCGCTGCTGCAGAGGATAAGTTCATTAGAATTAACTGCACCTCAGATTGCAGCCCAAATAAATGCTTTTCAGAGTTCCAGTAACAGACACATCTCAACATCAACTGTTCAGAGGAGACTTCATGAATCAGGCCTTCATGGTCGAATTGCTGCAAAGAAACCACTACTCAAGGACACCAATAAGAAGAAGAGACTTGCTTGGGCCAAGAAACACGAGCAATGGACATTAGACCGGTGGATATCTGTCTTTTGGTCTGATGAGTCCAAATTTGAGATATTTGGTTTCAACCGCTGTGTTTTTGTGAGACACAGAGTAGGTGAACAGATGATCTCAGCATGTGTGGTTCCCACCGTGAAGCATGGAGGCGGAGGTGTGATGGTGCTTTGCTGGTGACACTGTCTGTGATTTATTTAGAATTTAAGGCACATTTAACCAGTATGACTACCACAGCATTCTGCAGCTATACGCCATCCCATCTGGTTTGCGCTTAGTGGTCCTATCATTAGTTTTTTTTTAACAGGACAATGACCCAAAACACACCTCAAGGCTGTGTAAGGGCTTTTTGACCAAGAATGAGAGTGACGGAGTGCGGCATCAGATACCTGGCCTCCACAATCACCCGACCTCAATCCAATTGAAATGGTTTGTGATGAGTTGGACGGCAGAGTGAAGGAAAAGCAGCCAACAAGTGCCCAGAATATGTGGGAACTCCTTCAAGGCTGTTGGAAAAGCATTCCTCATGAAGCTGGTTGAGAGAATGCCAAGAGTGTGCAAACTGTAATCAAGGCAAAGGGTGGCTACTTAGAAGAATCTGAAATCTAAAATATATTTTGATTTGTTTAACACTTTTTTCGTTATTACATGATTCCATTTGTATTATTTCATAGTGTTGATGTCTTCACTATTATTCTACAATATAGAAAATAGTACAAATAAAATAAAACCCTTGAATGAGTAGGTGTGTCCAAACATTTGACTGGTACTGTAACATTATTAAAGTAGTCAAAAGATTATTATTTGGTCCCATATGCCTAACACGCAATGATTACATCAAGCTTGTGACTCTGCAAACTTGTTGGATGCATTTGCTGTTTGCCCAATAGAAATGAATGGTAAACAATGTATTGTGTCGATGTGGAGTAAATTTAATTGTAACTAAGAGTATAATATTTTTCCAAACACTTCTACATTAATTTGGATCCTATCATGATAACAGATATTCCTGAATGAATCGTGAATAAAGATGAGAAAGTTACAGATGTACAAATATCATACACCCCAAAAAATGCTAATCTCCCCTGTTATTGTAATGGTGAGAGGTTAGCATGTTTCGGGGTTATGAAATTTGTGCGTCTAACTTTCTCACTCATCATTATTCACGATTCATTCAGGACTATACGTAATCTTGGTAGCATCCACATATATGTAGAAGTGTTTAGAAACATATTCTATACTTATTTACAACAAAAGGGACTCCAAATTGACACATTACATTTTTTGCCATTCATTTCTGTTGCTGCCTGAGCAGAGATGAGATATGATGATGACTAAGGAATGAAGAATTATAAAGTACTCAAATAAAACTAAGTAATGTACACAACTGAATTTTTATTTTTACTTTATAGTAATTTCCTATTTTCTATGTGGACCTGACAAAGACAATGGAATATTTTCAATGTTTTGGCAATTGAATGTTCACTATTTTTGGCTTTGGCGTTTGCATTAAAACACTCTAATAATTTTTAATGTCATTATTTAAAGTTAAAAATCTCAAACAAAATTGAAAACCGTGATCATTTTTTAAATAATCCAACCGAAACCCGAACTGACCTCAAAAAGCACTAATCGCTAAGCAATAGCTTACAGTCTCCACTTTATCCTCATAGTCATTGTATCATTTCAAATCCAAGGCGCTGGAGTACGGAGCCAAAACAACAACAAATGTGTCAGTGTGTATTGGGCAGTATAGTTAAACTGATGATATATGGCCTCACCTCAAGACCTGATAGACGAAACGTATTGGCTAATGGTTGCTTGAGAAGATACACACGGATAAAGCTGCTATCTCACAAGTCAAAGGCGGCCGTCTGACTCATCCATTTCTCGTTGGACGATCTATCCATCCACTTTATTGGCCCCACCCACTATGTACAGTACATGACAAATGCTTCATCAGGTACCCTACATTATCAGGTCACTGTCAAGGACTTGTGGGCTGTTTATGTAACCACTGCATAGCTCGGCTTGTTTAAGGAACCCCAGTAAATATTTCATGTAGAAGGTATTTGAATAAAAGGGAAAACGACTAAAGTATGTGCCATCCCTACTAAAGCTCTAAAACCATCACATTGTCAGTGGGGGACCTGCTTTTTGTATTTTGCAGTCTTCCTATGAGCGAACTATACTGACAATTAAAAAAAAACGTTTTAATGCAGCGCCCTTTGCCAGTGCAGTCAACAGAGCTACAGAGCCCCGGATGTAACATAATAGAAGTCATGTCTAATTAGGAAGTTATGCTCTCACCGGCTCACATAATAGAAGTCATGTCTAATTAGGAAGTTATGCTCTCACCGGCTCACATAATAGAAGTCATGTCTAATTAGGAAGTTATGCTCTCACCGGCTCACATCATAGAAGTCATGTCTAATTAGGAAGTTATGCTCTCACCGGCTCACATAATAGAAGTCATGTCTAATTAGGAAGTTATGCTCTCACCGGCTCACATAATAGAAGTCATGTCTAATTGGGAAGTAATGCTCTCACAGGCTCAGGATGCTCTAAACTTCACACCAGCACCCTGGCACATATTGGTCATATGCACCATGTTACTGTATTTTACCTCGGCTATTATTTTCTCTCCTGTATTACACCTATTGTACTTTAATACTGAAGGGAAATTGGTTTGTACTGACTGAGTACCTTTTATATTGAACTGTACTTGCTTCAAGGCAGACTGGTGGATCTCACCAATGTTATTAAGAAATGCTTTATATATTCTATACTGTAGGTCCCCACTTTACAAGAATATTACACTGTTCTTACACTATATTATGAGGGTAAAGTAATGGGAAATTGTACTATAAATCCAAGTTTATACTAATATCCAACTCCTGAGATAGACCTGCGTCCTCTCCAGGGGGTGTACTTATACATCAAGCGGCCTCAAACAGGAGATAGGATCGTACTTCTATGAGCCGTTCCGACTCACACAAGCCAAGGCTCGTGCAAACCTACTTACTTACTAATATCCAACTAGCAGACCTCTACTGGCCAATTCCATTATCCAAGTATCTATTACAGTTGCATCTTTTGATCATGCTGAGGTTTCAACATATTCCAGCGTCTTGCCACTGTTATATGTTGTAAGCTCATGTCACCATGTTCCTAAACCCTAGTTTCATAGGTAATTATCTAATGATCCTGTAGCCAAATTTCAACATATATACTAAACAAAAATATAAATGCAAAATACAACAATTTCAACGATTTTACTGTGTTACAGTTCATATAAGGAAATCAGTCAATTGAAATAAATGAATTAGGCCCTAATCTATGGATTGCACATGACTGGGCAGGGGCACATCCAATCAGAATGAGTTCTTCTCAACAAAAGGTCTTTATTACAGACAGAAATACTCTTCATTTTCATCAGCTGTCCAGGTAGCTGGTCTCAGGTGATCCCACAGGTGAAGAAGCCGGATGTGGAGGTCCTGGGCTGGCGTGGTTACACGTGGTCTGTGGTTGTGAAGCCGGTTGGACATACTGCCAAATTCTCTAAAACGAGGTTGGAGGAGGCTTATGGTAGAGAAATTAACATTACATTCTCTGGCAACAGCTCAGGTGGACATTCCTTCAGTCAGAATGCCAATTGCACACTCCTTCAAAATTTGAGACATCTGTGGCATTGTGTTGAGTGGCAAAACTGCACATTTTAGAGTGGCCTTTTATTGTCCCCCAGTACAAGGTGCACCTGTGTAATGATCATGCTGTTTAATCAGCTTCTTGAGATGTCACACCTGTCAGGTGGATGGATTATCTTGCAAAGGAGAAATGTTTACTTAACAAGGATGTAAACAAATTTGTGCACAACATTTGAGAGAAATAAGAGTTTTGTGCATATGGAAAAATTCTGGGATCTTTTATTTCAGCTCATGAAACATGTTGCGTTTATATTTTTGTTCAGTATATATTGTAGCCTAGGCCTTTATTTCCTGCAAAATCCCACTCATCCCACTGTAAGCAAGCTTATAGCCTACTGCTGAAAGAGAAGGCAAAGAGGGGTGGGCTGATCAGCTGATCATAGCAAATGTAGATGATGTAAATCAGCTAGTTAGCTATGCTGTTGAAACAATCTAACTAGTGTTAATCTGTGGTTGGAGTTTGTTCGAGAAGGGTGCAGCTGCAGACCAATATGGCGACCGAAGTACGGGCGAGTGGGTGTGTCGAAGGGAAAGTAGTGGCCGTGAGGAAAGGAGTGGGTGTGTAGAAAGGAGTGGGTGTGTAGAAAGGAGTGGGTGTGTAGAAAGGAGTGGGTGTGTAGAAAGGAAAGTCGTGGGCGTGTGGAAAGGAGTGGGTGTGTCAAGAGGAAAGTAGTGGGCGTGTGGAAATGAGTGGGTGTGTCAAAAGGAAAGTAGTGGGCGTGTGGAAATGAGTGGGTGTGTCGAACGCTATAGGTTAGACGGTTTTGACTGAGCTGTGTTTTTTTTCTTACTGCGCAATTACTTGAGTACCACGAGAGTTTGGACTTCTGTTTTGAAGCAAGAGGATGAGTCTGAGTCGTATTTCACTGTTGTTTCTACACAAATAATTGTACATTTCCAGATATAAAACAGACTATTTAAAAAAAAATAATAATAATTAAGTACTGATGATGGGTGTACTGTTGCTTGTATGCCCGCGCTTACTGTGACTGCCACCCATGCCGTTGCCTGACAACAGTGCTTGGCAAACGGTGTTGTTGCCATTCATGCCCTCCCAATTGAGTAGTAGACTGCATGTATGTATCAAGGTTACATCTAGATTGTGATCAATATGAGTTATTTCTTGTGTAGGCTAATTGAAATAAAATCATGGGAGGAGACAAATGACCGTGTTAGCTGCACAGTGGGAAGCAACTCCGTTCGGCATGCCCATCGATACAACACTGATGCACTAGTCATTCGCACTGGCTTATCGACTCGCCGTGCATCCCAATCAGCCGTGCATCCCAATCAGCCGTGCAAAACAGTCTCGATCGGCAACAAATCTGTCCACACTGGGCCTCAACTACCCATACCTGGTTTGTTCTGCTGCTGACATCTACCTCGTAGGCCGACTAACGAACACTCAAATTGAAGCCTTTCCTGTTCCTGACAGTGAGATGACACAGACAACTCAAAAGGGAGACACTAGCTACTACACTAACGTTTAGCACTGGTAGCTTCTGCCAGCAGGACGAGTGCAATATGTGCTCGCATGGGGACATTTTCCAAGATACAGTTGTTTTGAAATGAGCTAGTTTGATGGGCAACTCATTTTAAAAAACAAGAGAGAAAATAGACTTAAAAGTTAAATAAAAAATGTAATAACGAAAAAATGCCACCAATCTGAAAGGGGACTTTTCTCATAGGATGGAAAAAGAGCAGGTGCTCAGGCACTCTTAGATCTCTTTCGGTGTATCTGCTTGATTACCGCACATTTCTCTCTCTGTGGTCCTCTGTAGCTTAGTTGGTTTACCATGGTGCTTGTGATGCCAGGATAGTGGGTTTGATTCCTTGGACCACCCAGACGTAAGATGTATGCACGCATGACTGTAAGCCGCTTTGGATAAAAGCATCTGCTAAATGACATATATATTATTATACTACCTCTGCCTCAATTGCTGTCTCTGAATAGCCAGCATTGGCACGTGCATACGTACACAGTGAGACCCGTCTGACAGTTAGAAAGGCTGTCCCTCCCCTTTCAACATCCCTGCGCCTTCATTTGTTTGATCTAATAAATTGACAATCTCACTTGGATGTTTGCTTAGAGATATTGAGCTAGTAAAAAAAGGAGGTGTTTAAATGTTGAATTGGAGAACGGAGTACTGCCTGTGCTCAGGTCAATTACTTGCATTCCAAGTAATAATGACATTGTCAAGCCATTTATCTGCTGTGTGATCCATATGCCCCACAGTCAGTTATGCAGATTGCCTGAAATTGAATTTTGGACCGAATGATTCAAGCCTCATTTTTGTAATTATTCATTACTATTGAGCGACAACAGAACGCCAGGCGTGTTTGAGTAGTTCTGACAATTCACCCGGATGCTTATGCAGAGCCGTTTTGAGAATTTACAACACTTTGAAGAATGAACAGAAAATCACTTTGTTTGCGATAGAAAAGTGCCTTTCAAAAGTGCCTCAACCTCCTCTTTATTTGAGACACATTGCGTCTCGGTTGGTAGTGAGAACATATTAGGATTTCACAATGAGCTCAACCTGACAAGTGCTCACAGACTCTCCCTTGCTAATAAGGGTGTTAGCGAGGGAGAATATTGACTACTGACAGACAGAGCACCTCACAAGATTTTAATAGAACTCCAAAGGAAGAGGAAAACAACAATAAACACGTTGTGGCCATTTTGAAAAATGACAATGTAGTCCCTCAGCAGCTGTAGTAAGCTGTGCTGCTGTCCTCGGTTACTCAGCCCTATAAATACTATTTAGTATTTTATTAGTTCCCAGCTCCCCCCCCCCCCCCCGGGCCTGTAATCATCCCTGAAGTCTCAAACACATCCTCTCCAAAGGGACTGGATACCCATGTCTACAGTGCCACAGCTGTAAATTGTAGTTTGCTGACTGGTAAACGTTAAATACGATTAAATACTCACACAAATAAAATACTTGCTCATACACACGTGCACACAGACACACGAATGGACAAAAACACACAAGTGCACACCAATAACTCCTTACCTTTAAGGTTGGGTGGGACTTCTGCATGCTGCCCCAGCTTAGCACCCAGACCTGGTCATGTGACTTGTCATAGAGCAGCTTCACTGGGAAAGGATCTGTCTCTACCGTCTTGAGAGAGAGAGAGAGAGACACACAGAAGCGTGATCTTTTTCACCTGTCCTTGTGATTGTTTCTACCCCCTCCAGGTGTCGCTTATTTTCCCTTGTGTATGTATCCCTGTGTTTTCCTGTCTCTTTGTGTCAGTTCGTCTTGTATGTTGAAGTCAACCAGCGTGTTTTTCCCCGTGCTCCTGCTTTTCTATTCTCTTCTACTAGTCCTCCCGACCCCCCCCTCCCTTGCCCATCCCCACCCCCAGTGAAGCGCGACAGAGGCATATGTTCAGTAATGGGAAGCCAGCCTATTTATTTTCCACTGGTCAGCTATGTGTCAACAGCACTCCCACTCCGAGACCCTCAGAGGAGGGGGGACTCTGACGCTGCCACTCACATGTCAGAGAAGGGGAATGGGGGGGGGGGGGGGGCAGGGCAGAGTGCACTAAACAATGAGACATACAGGCAACTGACCGCTCGCCACATCCCCTCCGTATACTCCTAGTTTGTTACAGACACATCTCACTCACTATCAGCTCACTGTTCTTTTACAGCCATTTTTACAGCATTTCTCCAGCTAACGAGTTATATTTCATTTTTTATCATGCTCAGTATCTAATATCATGCAGTGTGACAGTAAACGAAAATGACGTTCGTAACTGTGAGCTACATGTTGCTGTTGTTGCGTCAACACACGAGCACAAGAAGGGTGTTCTTGCCGTTAAAAGCCTCCCAGAAACGTCTCCGTAAAGAGTGGAGACGGCTGAGATAGAGGGTGAGGTACAGTAGGCAGAGCGAGATGGAGGGAGAGAGGAACGGGATGATGCATTAGCCCCCTGCCCTCACACACACCAGTGAGGGTATGGCGAAGTGTGACAGAGCGTGGCGATTGGGAAACCACTAGCGTATCTGTTTTCAGCCCTCTTCTTTCCTCTCCCTCTGTTTGCTCTCTCTCTCTCTCTCTCTACCCATTGGTGACCTGTCTAAAAGCCTCGGGGGACCGCTCTCTAAACAGCTTATAGGAGAAGATTAATAATACCAACCAACCTGCACCACATTCTGGGCCTGGGTGTCGATGACCAGCAGGCGTTTATGAAGGGGCTGGGTGACGTAGATGTACTTATCCCTCACACTGACCGCTGAGGACCACACACAGTGTTCCGGAGACACACCTTCACTTTTAGGGCACATCTCCTCCTGGAGAAAGAACGGGATGGAAGAAGAGAGAGAATTGAAGAAGGGAGGAAGCAGAAGAAGACGGTGATGAAGAAGAAGCAGCAGAATAGAAGGGAGAGTGGCGAATCCACAGTTAATCACATAGCTTCCACACACAGGATAGGGCCATCATGCAGCAGAGAAAATGCTGTTTACAGCAGCAATGGACTAACACATGCCTTATTAAGTTTGTATTGATCTGTAATACAATTACAGCAATTTGTACAACTTAAATCCCTTAGAAAAACAAGCAACTTTTTCCAACTTAAGCCATTACTTTGGGAGAGTGATGTTCTCTAGTACAGTATATTACAGACGTGCAGGGTTACTGTGAGCTATTGACTTGGGGTCTTTGACTAATGGACATTCGTAATCCCATAACATTTAGTGAACGGAGGGCACAGATATTGGCAATGAGTTGTAGTGGAGTGTGTGTGTGTGTGTGGGGGGGTGTACATCTGTACAGTGCATTCGGAAAGTATTCAGACCCCTTCCCTTTTTGCACATTTTGTTACGCAACATCCTTTAAATGTATTAAACTCCTTTCCCCCCTCAATCTACACACAATACCCCATAATGACAATGCGAAAAAAGCTTTTTAGAAAGTTTTGTCAATAATAAAAAACAGAAATACCTTATTTACATAAGTATTCAGACCCTTTGCTATGAGACTCGAAATTGAGCTCAGCTGCATCCTGTTTCCATTGATCATCCTTGAGATGTTTCTACAACTTGATTGGAGTCCACCTGTGGTAAATTCAATTAATTGGACATGATTTGGAAAGGCACACAACTGTCTATATAAGGTCCCACAGTTGACAGTGCATGTCAGAGAAAAAACCAAGCCATAAGGTCGAAGGAATTGTCCGTAGAGCTCAGAGACAGGATTTTGTCGAGGCACAGATTTGGGGAAGGGTACCAAAACATTTCTGCAGCACTGAAGGTCCCGAAGAACACAGTGGCCTCCAACATTCTTAAATGGAAGAAGTGTGGAACCACCAAGACTCTTCCTAGAGCTGGCCGCTCTTTGCCTGAATGCTAAGCGTCAATTCTGGAGGAAACCTAGCACCATCCCTACGGTGAAGCATGGTGGTGGCAGCATTATGCTGTGGGAATGTTTTTCAGCGGCAGGGACTGGGAGACTAGTCAGGATCGAGGGAAAGATGAACGTAGCAAAGTACAGAGAGACCCTTGATGAAAACCACCTCCAGAGTACTCAGGACCTCAGACTGGGACGAAGGTTCACCTTCCAGCAGTACAACGAACCTAAGCACACAGCCAAGACAATGCAGGAGTGGCTTCGGGACAAATCTTTGAATGTCCTTGAGTGCCCAGCCAGAGCCCGGACTTGAACCCGATCGAACATCTGACCTGAAATTAGCTGTGCATCAACGCTCCCCATCCAACCTGAGAGGATCTGCGGAGAAGAATGGGAGAAACTCCCCAAATACAGGTGTGCTAAGTTTGTAGCATCATACCCAAGAAGACTCCAGGCTGTATTCGCTGCTAAAGGTGCTACAACAAAGTACTGAGTAAAGGGTCTGACTACTTATGTAAATGTGATATTTCATTATTTTTATATTTTAAAAAAACAACTGTTTTTGCTTTGTCATTATGGGGTATTGTGTGTAGATTGCTGAGGATTTGTATTTATTTAACACATTTTAGAATAAGGCTGTAACGTAACAAAATGTGGAAAAAGTCAAGGGGTCTGAATACTTTCTGAATGAAATGTATATCTGGAAGAGTGAGGCTTATTCCCTCTGGATTAGTATATGTTTAATATCATCTCAAGTCATAAAATGTCCACAAATACATGAATCATTATCCTCTAAAACATGTACAGTATGTACTCACATAGCTGGCCATGATCCTCTCGGTGCACTTTATGTGTCTGCGTATCTCACACTCGCTGGGCTGCAGCACCGTGATGCCCTCATCAGAAAACACATAGAACATGTTCCCTACGCTCAACCCTGGGGAGATAGGACATAAAAATTGGTTCAGCTAACATTCAAGAGCCTACCAGAGCCTACAGACCCTGTTAGCAACACCTGAGCCGGTGAATGACTGGTGGTGTTGTCAGGCATTTTGACAGCACAGTCAGTCTCTGTAAACAGCATGTCTAGCGAGTGAATTGTGAGACTGTCTTCTCAAACTTGATAGCCGCTATGAGCGCGAGAACATTTTGCAGGCCAGTTACCTGACCCTAAACGACAGCTGTTAACTAGACAACTGCTATTCATGCTTTGGAAAAGCACATTGTGTGGGGATGGATGGCAGGTTACATCATACTGAATGACGAGGTGAAATCAACACCGTGAGTGCTGCTGACACAGTCATGACGTGACGTGAAGGCCACTGGTGCAGTCTGCATCGGGGGTGCAAAGGATTCAAACCGTGGGCCTCTCTCATGCTCTCTAATCAGCCCAAAGAGTTATTCTCAAACACACGTTTTGGTGTCACAACTAGATTATACTGTTCTGAGGAAGAGTTATGTGTGCTGAAGTGTTGAGGCAGGCCTGTAACAAAACTGTTTTAATTGTGTGTATATTTTCATGGTTAAGTCTTGTGAAATAATGTTTTCAGCAAGAACACATACACACCAATCATCATTCAGGATGATATAGTAAAATGATGGAAATTAGCGGTAAAGTTGCTAATTAGTGGTGTTTTACAAATTACGTTTTACTCTTGTGGATTTGTATTCTACACAAGCATTTCGCTACACCCACAATAACATCTGCTAAACATATGTATGTGACAAATACAATTTGATTTGACATATACTGCATATAATGAACCTATTCACCCTACAAAACATAGGCATTCAGAAGAATGTTGGTCAATTAGAGAAGTTAATTTAAAAGAACAGAAAATAAGACATGGTGAAAAGTGTTATACAACAGTAGATTTTAGTACCTTCCTCCCGCCACAGTATATTTGCCACTGCAACATCAGCATCCAAATGACAGAAGAGCGACAGAGAAAGGGAGACAGAGGAGGGAGAGAGAGAGAGACCATGTCATATCAAGTCATTTCAGAAAAAGTGGGACAGAAACACATTTAGCAAGAGTATTTTATTTTTTAATTGCATTTGAGGTCTATCTAAACCCAAAGGCTGTAAAAATGTTTTATATATATATATACACTGTACATACAGATACCATACAATAAATCAGAAACAGAGCATTATAATTTATTTGTTATAACTTCTGTTTCTGACACTTTCTACCAGAGGTGTGGACTCGAGTCACATGACCTGGACTCGAGTCAGAATCGAGTCCAAATATGATGACTTGCAACTCGACTTTGACACCAATGACTCGTGACTTCACTTGGACTTGAGCCTTTTGACTCGAACTGACTTGATACCCTCCCCAAGCCCAAATATTAAAAAATTGTGCAGCGCATCATCCTCATTTAACAGATTACAGTTTGAATCGGACAGCAGCCAATCAAATTGTGCCAGCTGAGAAAAAGTTGCGCGTGGCAGTGCAGAGGAACGTCGGTGGGTGAATTCAGACTGAGCCCTTGGAAAGATGATACCCCAAATTATTATTTTCGGATATAAAGACTATGATGTAGTCAACAAAAAACGGATTGCAACTTGCAAAACATGCGGGAAGAAAATTATAGATGGAGGCGCAACATCTTCCAACTTTGTTCGACATTTGAAGCTGCACAAAGAACGGTAAATTGTGGCTAATATAGCCGACAGCTATATATACATTTGCTAGTGTAGCATGTAGGCTAACGTAACGTTAAATCAATGACCCTCCACACAGTCAGTCAGTGCGGGAACGTGATCATTGCACCCAAGATTGGGCTACAACTGGCTAGGCAGTTGATAACCTAAATCCTGCCTGATGTTACTGCTGTTCTTAAAACCATTGACATACGTTAGCCTACTGTAACCACACACAGAGAGTGTGGGTGTGGGTGTGGGTGTGTGTTTGTTAAGGTTGGGCGATTGTGTACAAGCCTACATCGCCCGATTGCGGCCCATAGCGACCCTCGATAGTCGATTGATATGGGGGGGGGGGGGGGGCTTGACTTGGCTACCCATGTATTTCCATGGAAATATAAAGTTTATTTGGAAAGTAAAAAATATATACTTTTTTTAAAAGCATTCATGATTTGTGTAAATGTAATATACTAACTATTACTCTTGTTAAAAATATGAAATAGTATTACATTTGGTGAAGAGCACATTATGACTTGTTTAGGACTCGAAACTCAAAGCTTAGGACTTGAGATTTGTTGGTCTTGACTTGAGACTTGACTCGGACTTTAATTTTATTTATTTCACCTTTATTTAACCAGGTAGGCCAGTTGAGAACAAGTTCTCATTTACAACTGCGGCCTGGCCAAGATAAAGCAAATCAGTGCGACACAAAGAACAACAGAGTTGCCTGTCTTGACTTGGGACTTGACTTGGGACTTACTTGTGACTTGTAAAACAATGACTTGGTCCCACCTCTGCTTTCTACAGCTTAATATTTTCGTTAATTTTATGCAGATATTGCAACATGCTAAATTACTGTCTACATTTTCATTGCCAAAATTGGCTTTTGAAAATCCCAGAGGCATTTTTCCATGTTCTACTCTCAGCCACTTACGTGTCTTTCTGGCTGAGTCCTCCACAAACAGAGACGATATGTCCTCGTCCACCCCCACCTCGTTCTTAGCAATGCAGGTGTAGGCGCCTGTGTCCTCATAGCGTACACTGCCAATGTGGAGCTCGCTCCCATTCGCTGTGTTAGAGATGAGCAGAAAAGACAAGTGTTAGCTCAGCCCCACGTTTCTACACTGATACACATTTTCCATGGCTGTTTCATCCTCCCACCTAAAAAATGCACACCTAAAAATGTCCTTTTCTAAATGAATAAAAAAAGATAATCTAAGTAGCCACCTACCTGCGCACACACTTCTCATTAACAGAAGCCATTGACGCCAGAACCCTTTTGACGACGTCACAACAACACTTTATCAAAATATACTTTGACTGAATCGTCTCTGTTCTGTTCCCAGAGATCTAGAGTGTCAGTTGAAGGTGATGTCTCCCAGGACACAGTGAGTGCTATCATCAGAGGCATCCCTCTCTGATGGTATCACTAATGTGTGTGTGTGTGTTAGATGTATCAGGTAAAGGTGATGTATCCCAGTGCACAGTGCTAGCATGAGAGGCAGCAGAGGTATTCCTAGCTCTCTGACACTAGTACTCAGCCTTTTTTGGATTTACAGCATGCTCTCACACTCACATCCCTCCCTCCCTCCTCATCCTCACGCTGCTGCTGTTGCTGCATTGTTGCCTTGATCACAAGGCAATCTTCACAACGTCGCAGAGGAGTGAAGGACGCCTGTGTCAGACAGCTGCTTTCGACACGCCGCGTCAAAGATCATGTGCCAGTCTCTCCCCTCATCTCTCCCTCTTGCTGTCCTTTTTGATCCCCCTCTCTTGAGCTCTCTCCATGTATCTCCTAAATGTGGAGTGGCAGTGCAGAAGCAGTGGAGAACTTCTCAGTGCTACAAAAGACCTGACTGAGCCATGGCCTGAGACTTAAACCCTGGACTAATGTAAACAAACAACTTCCACAGGACCCAATGCACAGATGATGCAATATACATTTATTGAACTAGGCAAGTCAGTTAAGAACAAATTCTTATTTTCAATGGTGGCCTAGGAACAGTGGGTTAACTGTCTTGTTCAGGGGCAGAACAACAGATTTTTACCTTGTCAGCTCGGGGAATCGATCTCGCAACTTTTCGGTTACTAGTCCAACGCTCTAACCACTAGGCTACATGCCGCCCCCATGTAGATAACAAAAGTTATACCACCTTATAAACAGTCCTTTTTGTTACACTATACCTCATGTTAGTGAAATGCACACTTAAATGGATGATGTTTTTACAGTAGTTTGTGTTCAAATTCACTTTTCTATCTAATCTTTAGGGAGGAGAAACATAATGATGTAAAGTGTGGGCCTCCCGACATTAAACACCAGACAGTGTCGTAATTGCCTATTATCCATAATTATGCCTTGATCAATTTTTATGCATAACCACTCAATTAATAATTTGCCTATAGTTAGACATTGATTTCTCACTTAAAATGTTGTTTTTGTGTTGAATTTATAACAAGGGAACAGAGATATTATACTGTGATTTCAGACTTGTAGAAATGTGTGGCACCAGGGGGTAAATGGAAGGTTTTAGTGAGGTGAAATGTTGAGAATGTGTCAGATAGAAATTAAATATACAGAGCTGATATATATATATATATATCAATATTCCAAATGACAGAGGATGATGTTGGTTCTACATAATGCATTTCTATCTGATTTCTATCTTCCTAAATATCCCCCATGCAGCTGTCCATTCAGCACCATCAGTAACACTAAGCAGTCATGAACCTTGGAGAGCACCTATTCCTAACAGCTGAGCCTCTTGAACACTCCCATTGTAAATGGAGGGGATCCTGGCAGCATAGCTAGGCAGTTTACCGACAAAAGCTATGTAAAAAAATAAATAAACGTGTAATGGAAACAGCAGCTATAGGAGAAATGTTTTGTAAAGATCGACAACATTTTTATCAGTTCAGTTAGGGGTGGAATTTTCTTTTGTCTAACTTTCTTTATTGCGACAAATGACGGAAACAGTGCTTTTCGAATAAATTATGATTGCCGAATCATTTTGAAGGGACGCGGGGCACGTGTACCTACACTCCACATTTGTTTCTAAATGCCTACTGCTCGTTAAATCTACTGTTCAACTATAATAAAAAAAAAAACATTTCTTTGCAGAATCATTATCCTGACTTTCAAGAATGCCTGAATTGCTTCGCCTTGCTTTTCTGGTTGACTGGATGCAAGTTTCACCATCCAATTATTGCAGATCTACAGGAGTGCACGGTTCACCATGGCACGGACCGTGGTGATACGTTGGCACATGAGAATATGGCAAATATCAGTCAAATCTTGCATTCTATCCATTTTGGCTTTTGCAGGCTACCTGATACATGAAACAGATAGGTGGGAGGGCATACAGTCTTTTTATTAATGCGGAATTAGCCTAAACTAATGAAGGAAACACTTCAAAAAACATTTTTTCTTCAACTATATTTCTATTTGACATTCTAGATTTTTGGGATGTCATTAGCTCCAGCTGTTTTTATCGACACAAACGCACCGTAGCAGTCAATTGTCGCATCTATTTTCTATGCAAACCTTCTAAATGTCAACAACAAAAAATCACTGGACAACTTCATGGGAACATAGCTAGTGAGTACTGTAGCCTCACCTTTACATTGGCAAGAAAGATTGTGAGCTCTAACATTCGCCTCTGAGTTGGAAATCTATTTACTGAGGCAATGTTGAAAAAATTCATGGCAAATGTGTAGAGTATCACTCTCTAAAACCACCATATTCTGTAGACTTTTGAGCACTCTGTTAAACCTTTACTAGGTACAAGAGTATCATCAGATCTAACAATTAAATGAACATCCTAGAATCCAGCTCTAAACTGAGCTGTGAGAGTCGGCCAATCCGTGAAGCTGGATTGCAGGATGTTAATGTATGTGTGAAGCTTTCAGAACCTCCCCTGTTTAAGCTGCATCTGAAGCCTGAAAACAGGCTATTATCACAGGTAATGACCCACACACAGCCTATAAACTGCCATCTAACGAGGGTTACTCCATAAAAGACGCTCACTTCTGTCCCCTCGGAAATTGAAACTTCCGTTTAACTCCCCCACATGGCTGGCTGCCGTAGGTTTCATTTTCACCCACTGTTGTTCCATCTATTTCTTTAATCTTCTAGGAATGGATATTTACTCTTTTAAAATCAGTGGCCTAAAGCAATCAACCGACAAAACAACAATAGTCAAAACGGTTACCATAATCTTAGATTTGGCAACACAGAAAGGTGTGACACAGACTGGCACCTAGTATAGCAACACCTCCATGGTTCCCTGCATAATGGGGTGTCTTGTAAACAGCAGCTGCTATGACGGTAATAATAGTCTCAAGTGGCACCCTGACCCTTATATGTTACCTATGGGCCCTAGTCAAAAGTAGTTCTCTATATAGGCAATAGGGTGTCATTTGGGATGCACTCAGTCTTGCCAGTGTGGGCAACAAGGCAGCCTGGTGCCTTACCGATGAGGGAGAGCTGCTTGGAGGGTCTAGGCTGCAGGTCCATGCCGTTCTTCAGCCACAGGATCTTAGGGTCTGGGATGCCGTCGGCGTGGCAGTGCAGGCTGGCAGACACACCAGGCTCCTGTGCCTGCGTCTCTGGGTAGACCAGGATCACTGGGGGAACTAGATACACAGAAACACGTACACATGCACAGACACACACGTGAAAAGAGAGAGACACACGCACACAGCCACAAGAGAGAGGAGTCAGGGAGGCATACTTACAAAGAAACATTGATAGGAGTGGCAGGATGGTATAGAAACACACACACACCAGGCACATCGAGCACACCATGCAGAAAGGATTTAGTTTCACACCAGTACACTGCATTAAAACAGAGTCCAGCATGAGACATGTTTATAAGAGGCATGTTTACATGTTCATAAGACCAAATAAGATCACAATTGAAATACAAGGTAATTGTCTTCCAAGATAACGTGCCTTCCAGGAAGAAAACTTTTCTCTCCGTCTTCAGCTGAAGCCAGGTCTTAGATGCAGCTGTATCGTTTTTCAATTAGCCTAAATCCTGCCGTACAACACAACACAATCACGCCTATTGTCCCTGTTAATTGAAAATCATTTCGGGCTATTTTTCTCCATTCATATCTGCGCATGCAATGAATCAAAGCTCTGAGAATGGCGATTATTATCTTTGATTTGATACGGTACAGACGGCTCTCCCAAGGTCCTCAATGAAGAGGCAGGCCCGGTAATCACACGTCATCTCGGCGGGAAAAAAATACTTATGCAAATGAGTTTGTCGAGCAGTGTGCTTTGATAAATGTCTGCAGCATCTGCGCTGCTTGCTGCTGGCTAGTTGATGTACTGTAGCTAAAACGGTTTACATGCTCAGGGTGGAATCAATTGAGTATGGTGAATAGAACGCCATGGTTACAGGCTTCATTTGCTTTCTATGATAGAATGTTGGACTCAATGCCATGTTTGGTGATGTGAACGCTGTTGCTGCCACTAGAGTCTGAGGCAGGGGTTTACCAGTCCTGACCCTGGAAGGCAACTCTAAAGGTCCCTCCTCCACAAGAGCATCTAACTTTATCAAACTATTTGTTGTCTATTCAAGCGACAACAAAAAAGGAACGTAACGTTGAACGCAGCAGTGATCGCAAACTGCAACTACTACACGTTTAGTCAGGTCAACATTCTGGTGACCACGTGCCAAACTAAAATCTGACCATGAAAGGACAGTGAAATGTCAAGTATGTGCCATTACTAACCATTCACCTGCAGTACATGGGTCTGGTAGAGCTCTTCGTATCCATACGCATGACAGCTGTAGTTCCCCATATGAATGGTTGTCACCTTGGTGATGTAGAGGGAGCCGTCATCGCCAAAGTCCTATAGGGAGAAGAGGGAGGTGGCAGTGGAGGATGGTGAGGAAGGGAATAAGGGAGGGGAGTGAGGTGAGGGGGGAGTTGGGGACGGATGGAGGGAGGGGGGAAGGAAGGCACACAACAGGGGAGCATGGAGTGATGGGAAGCATATTAGACAATGAATCAACGTGGTCCCTGGGTGTTGGGAGGGGCGTGGGGATTTGAGCCCCGTCGTCACGCTCACTCAGTCTGATAAATAGGAAGGGTTAAAAATACAAAGAACATTAGTGTGATTAATGGAGCCAGTTGTTGTTTTTCCGGATGCACAACTCACCTGGGGTTTTAGCAGGGGCTTAGGGAGGATTAAGAAACTAAATAGTGGTGTCCCGTATGTGGCGGACAGACTGTGTGCAAGGCTACCTACCTGGAAACACATCTCTCTCTGAACACAGACTAAATAAAGCCTTAGAGTTTCTTGCCACAAGCTATTGTCCCACTATGTGATTTTAGATAGAAAACATTGCTACTCTCTTAGCTAACGAGGTGGGAGTGGATGAGGACATATCATCTCTAGCGATGCTTTTAGGTGAGGAAAGGCAGAGGATATACTTAGGACGGACTTTACAGAACATAGCAGAACAGTAGAAACTGCTTTAGAAATGAAATACTCTATAGTACAAGTACCTGTAGATCACAGGAGGTTGGTGGCACCTTAATTGGGGAGGACGTACTCATGGAAAAAGCTGGAGTGGAGTGAGTGGAATGGTGTCAAATACATCGAACACCTGGTTTCCATGTGTTTGATGCCATTCCATTTGCTCTGCCATTATTTATGAGCCGTCCTCCCCTCAGCAGTCTCCCTCTGTGAGGTAGATATTAAACAGTAAACATTTTTTTCTATAGTATGTACCCCTATAGGGGATATACTTAAATGTGTAATGTTGATTCTCATTATGTTGTCCAGTACAGGTTTATTTGAGATGCTTTTAATTACCTAGACATGTGTGTACAGTATGTGGGGTGGACCTGAGACTATAAATGCAATACAATCCTCTCAAAGTTAAATTAAACAAGAGATGCTGAACACCTTGTTCACACTGTCATTTGGGTCTCAAATGATGGACCTTGTAGAGGAAAATGTGTTATAATAAAAAAGAATGTAAAGATTTAATACAGTGGGCGGAATGGCTTTACACTTACACAGTTAATTAGTTCCGCCTTAGTTTGTAAAGAAGCAAAATATTGTCTGATAAATGTTTCCTTTTGCTTTGTCTTTGAAATGCTAAACCAACCCCGATGCTTCCTTCTATCTCCCCTCCCCCTTTATAATACACACTAATAGTTGTCTATTGTATCCATAATAGCGTTTGTGGATTTTTCACAGCATTCCCAAACGGGCGAGTTTGACATGCTAATTAACATATGTTATAGCATAATTGTTTGAATAGAGAAAACTCACTACTTAATTTCATTGCTGAATTATTCCCTTGTGTTTCAGTAAAGGTTGGTCTGTCTGGAACTACTGGAGGTGATGAGTGAAACAAATGGTTTTCTTTCTCCGCAGCTATGACACAGGCAGTCCAATTCTGATCTTTTCCACAAATTATTTGACCAATCAGATCAGCTCATTTGCCAATAATTGGCCACAAGATCAGAACTGCGCAGCCTGTGTAAACGCAGCCGTATAGTGCCGCCCTCTCCTTGAAGGCAATCAAACCAGAGGGGAACAGATTTTATCTTTCCCAAAACACAACGCAATTACTTTGGAGAAAAGTAGCCATTCAATATGTAAAATGTCCCATTTACTAGTGGGAGAGAGAGAGAGAAAGAATAATACTGCTCTACCTTTACGCTGTAGCAGAGTGCAGACAAATGGGTCTGATTCCAGCATGGGCAAATTGCCACTCAGCCAGCGAAACGTTTCATATGTCAGAGTGCCTTTTGGGTTGGAATTTCAATCACAGCTAAATGTAATATTTGTTTATTGATTGCAAAATGAGATAATTTTCATAGCAAAACAGAACAACTCAAGTTGGCCTGTAAATGAATCTACTTTACGCTGACCTGAAGCGACAAATCACACACACGGTAACCCAACATTGCAGGCGTAAAAAGACACCTGAACGGAGTTCCCACTTCTGTTTTTCAGGGGAAACGGAAGTTTTGTTGAAAATACTGGATCCCTGAAAACCGGCAACATCCGCTTTCTGCCAACGCCGCTAAAGGTGCACACACGGAGACCAAAGGCCTTCAATCAGTATGAATTATTTCCTTTGTTCTTAATTGAAATGCAGCGGTAGTGCACAATAGGAGGTAACTCTTCCCTTGAAAACTGTATGCATTACAAGAGCATAAAGCTGCCTAAGAATTACATGGGAACACATGATGTGGAGTGGCATCATCACCTGCATGTTCTTGCACATCAGACATTACTTTGTGAACATGAAGGCATGAAAAATAACCTCAAAGTGGTAACTGACAACTGTAATTATCATCACACACTATTTACCACTGAATACTCCATGGCCACAGTAGCAGTAGCATGTAGCATGTTGCACAGAGGACCTTTTTTTCTCTCTCACTTCCTTGTCCTCCCCGTGACCCCGCCTATACACATGCCGGTTGACCTGCATGTCATTGTTTATTGTATCTCCGAGGCAACATATAACAAGGCCAATTCGTTAACATGCAAATAGAGAATTCTAATCAGCTGGTGGATTAACAGAGTCCCACACTGTCAGCTGTGCAGGTGAGCTAAACAACTCGCCGGCGCCGCCACTCCATAGTTCATTAACCGCATGTAGCCAATTCCCATGCCATGCTATGTTGGGATTTGCTAATATTTATTTTGAACATGGTTTGTGCTCTTTCAGATCAGCACAACGCCTGGCAATGAGACCCACGTGCTACTGAGACCCAAATCATTACATAATTTCTAATCGAATAAATGATAGCTAAAAAGTGAGGAAAAACACAGACCTGTTTTTAATTGGAAATGGAAAAAAACAAGCTGGGAAAATAAGATGAATTAATGGCGTTAATTGGAATTAGCATTTCTCATTTACTTTCCGTGAACCTTTATCTAACGTTATTGATTATTCTTAGATTTCTTTCAGCGTGAAGAGCCCCTGTTGAGAGACACATTCTGAGGATAATCAAATATTAACCAACGTTCCAATTATAAAAGTTTTTTCTAAAAACACACCACATCAAAGTTCACAATGTTGGACACTGGTTCAGTGTTTCACCTTGAAAGGCCAATGACGTTTAAAGACACTCTTATCTACATATCTACAGTTTTGGAGTGAAAGCCTATACAGTTTTGGGCTGTATGACTAACCTGTTTCAACCCTGTTCCCTTGGACTCTGGCTCATACTAGCATGACTTAATTCATGTCAAAACATGATTTTTACAGGGTCCTATAACTTTCCATAAATTCCCTGGTTTCCAGAAATCCTGGCTGGAGACTACTGGATTTCCTGCTTATTCCCTTCTTATTCTGGGAATCCTCCAACCAGGACAACTGAAACTCTCTGACTCAGCCAATACTCACATTGATGTCCTCCAGGTCCAGGAAGTTGAGTATGATCCCGTTCCTCTTCCAGATGATTGGCGGCCGCAGCGTTCCCTGGATGGCACAAGACAGCACGGTGCTGAGGCCCACTGTTACCGTGGAGACACTCACTCTCTGGTCCTCAGCCAGGCTCAGCTGAACTACCTCTGTAGTCAGGGTGGGGGCGAAGAGGGAGAGCGATAGAGAGAGCGAGAGAGACATACAGTAGGGGAGTGAGAGAGAGAGGGGGAGAGAGAATAGGAGGTGAGAGAGAGAAGAGAGAGGGGGTGGAGAAAGAGAGAAAGAAAGAAAGAAAGAAAGACGGACAGAAAGAGAGAGACCAATAAAATGAGCTGGTGGAACTGAACCAAAGAGACTTTATTCATCACATCACAGAACACACAGTAGGGGATACAAACACAGCTGTGTGAGAGAGAACGGTGTCTGATCTGAGGACGAGAGCAGGACATTGTGGAAATATAATTTCTCTCATTAAGGAAGATTTACATTCAGCTGACTAGCAAGTCCAATTTGTTTCACCTTTAAGGAAAATCAAGAAGCACTGTTCCAGAGTGTCCCCGGGGCCCATATACAGGAAGGAAGAGAGAGGGATGGAAGAATGAGGGATGACCGGTAAGAATGTAATAAATACACTGTACAAAACATTAGGAACACCTGCTCTTTCCATGACATAGACTGACCAGGGGATTCCAGGTGACAACTATGATCCCTTATTGATGTCACTTGTTAAATCCACTTCAATTAGTGTAGATGAAGGGGAGGAGACAGGTTAAAGAATCATTTTTAAGCCTTGAGACAACTGAGACATGGATTGTGTATGTGTGCGATTCAGAGGGTGAATGGGCAGACAAAAGATGTAAGTGCATTTGAACGGGGTATGGTAGTAGGTGCCAGGTGCACCGGTTTGAGTGTGTCCAAAACAGCAACACGGCTGGGTTTTTCACTCTCAAATCAAATCAAATTTATTTATATAGCCCTTCGTACATCAGCTGATATCTCAAAGTGCTGTACAGAAACCCAGCCTAAAACCCCAAACAGCAAGCAATGCAGGTGTAGAAGCACGGTGGCTAGGAAAAACTCCCTAGAAAGGCCAAAACCTAGGAAGAAACCTAGAGAGGAACCAGGCTATGAGGGGTGGCCAGTCCTCTTCTGGCTGTGCCGGGTGGAGATTATAACAGAACATGGCCAAGATGTTCAAATGTTCATAAATGACCAGCATGGTCAAATAATAATAATCACAGTAGTTGTCGAGGGTGCAGCAAGTCAGCACCTCAGGAGTAAATGTCAGTTGGCTTTTCATAGCCGATCATTAAGAGTATCTCTACCGCTCCTGCTGTCTCTAGAGAGTTGAAAACAGCAGGTCTGGGACAGGTAGCACGTCCGGTGAACAGATCAGGGTTCCATAGCCGCAGGCAGAACAGTTGAAACTGGAGCAGCAGCACGGCCAGGTGGACTGGGGACAGCAAGGAGTCATCAACAGTTTCTCGTGTGTATCAAGAATGGTCCGCACCCAAAGGACATCCAGCCAACTTGACACAACTGTGGGAAGCATTGGAGTCAACATGGGCCAGCATCCCTGTGGAACACTTTCGACACCTTGCAGAGTCCATACCCAGACAAATTGAGGCTGTTCTGATGGCAAAAGGGGTTGCAACTCAATATTAGGAAGGTGTTCCTAATGTTTTGTACATTCAGTGTATGTCTGAATGACCCTGGGTCAAAATTGGTTGGGGTCTTTAGGAAGAGTATAACTCATTCAATAAACAAAGATTCCCAGACACCTGACAGATATCTAAACAGAGGCGACCATGCATGAACTCCTGAGCAAATCCCTGTTCCCTTCCCACTCTGAAATGGATTGGATGGAAACAATTGGCTCTCTTCCCCCGTGTGAAATTACAATGTGCCATCCTCTCCTGCTGGTCTATACTTTCCTTACAGTCGGTATTGCTACAGTACATGACTGCAACAAACACTACTGGATATGTAGGCGAATCCAATGGTGATCAAATCCAGGTGATCCAAATCCAAATAGGTTTGACAGGTTTGAGACACACAATGTTGCTTCCTCTAGTCGACTCACCCTAGTTCATGTTCAGACTACAATACCTTGCTTGGCGAAGAGCTGCTCTGCTCGGCTAGTACATGCTTGTGAGAAATCTCCCCTGCTTTTCTCGCAGAATCAATTCACGATGTTCTGATCCACCTCTTATAAAGGCTTACGTAAACCCGATTCATCAGGCTCTGAAAGCAGAGAGCCAGCGGAGCCCAAACACAAACTGCTTGAGAGGGAAACATTTACTGTTGCCGTCTAATGATATCATTAAGTCAAGAACTACTTTGATTGCTACATTGCTTGCTGTTCCTTCGTTCAGTTACAAAACATACCAAAAGAGGTGAAACACTGAATTTATAGTAAAGTAACCAAGGGTTACTTATAGGATTAGGGAAAAACTGAATTTATAGTAAAATAACCAATGGTTACTTACTGGATTGGTGAGATTAGGAGAGCAGATCTAATAGTGTGCCTTTTGGGGGCCCTAAGTGAGATAGACGTTTTAACGTTTATTTTCTGCAATTCTACACATTTTGCCATTGGGTGTAAAGAAAATGTTGCAGTTTTAAAGCAAGTGTTCTGCAAATCTACACATGTTGCCATGGGGCAGAGAGAAAGCATGTGGAGTTTTACAGCACATTTCATGCAATTCTACCCATTTTGCCATGGAAGGGAGAGAAATTGTTGCAGTTTCAAAGCAAATTCCCTAATGACTTATGCCATGTTAATATGATATCTGAGTGAGAATGACTAACAAAACCAATGGGGCCTCCTGGAGGTCAGGGCCCCTGGGCACATGCCCTGCATGCGCGGTCGGTAGTCGGCCATGATTAGGCCGAATACAAGTTTAGATAACTGACTAGACTAACTCCCAATCTAAAAACTGTTAGCTGACATGGCTAATTGAGTGACTGTCAGTGACTCACATATCACGAGTAAAACATTTCTAAATTGTACCTATTATGTATTCTACTATTCTTACTCTCAGTTTTAAGTTGAGGACCCCGACTGAGTTCCAAAATAAAACAGTATTCGTTTTTTTCTTATGATACGTTGCCACTTCCAGGTAGGGTTTAATCTACCCCACAGTAATTGGGGTGACATGGTGGGCTATGAGAGGTAGGCCAATGCAGAGCAGAATACATTGATTTGACATGGCTAGCTAGGGAGCCTACTCCTCACTACAACTGGCCTCTCATGTACACTGCATACCTTTATGTTACTGGTATCACAATATGCAGAGAGAAGGATTGTGCAAATGACTGAGTAGTCAGTTTCCCTTTTTGTTCTCCAATGTTACATGTACAGTATATGAGTAGAGAGTAAAGTTGTTGAAAAGGACATATTCATTTGCAGGGTCTTGAGAGCTGTCTCCAAACCGAAAGCAAAACTGAAGTGAAGAGGAAATTCGTCAACTCTTGAAGGACAGTGAAGGTTGATAAAACTGATAGATCATTGTTAAAACCAACACATTTCAGCCTTCCAAATTCAGCCATGATATATACACTTTGACACTTATGAGCTGAATCAAATGTAAAATTGAGAGTGCACTAAGATGGAGGTTATTGCAGAGACAACCTGGCAACTTTTCAAACCCACTCCGTCTAGAAATTCAGCCTACACTGTTTCGTCTGGCACAAAAGCAATACAAAAAAAACACCCACACAAAAATGTCCTCCATGTTAGAACAGTGGTGGGTTCATCTTTTGTTGGCTCTGAGCAATTCGATGTGAAATAAATACTGATGCCAAATGGAGATTTTGACTCCAGCTTTGGAGATTGTTGTTCCCTGAGGAGAAGCCTCTCTCCGTCCAATTTTTTACCAGCCGACTACACAGGCAAAAGCCTCGTCTTCTGAAGAGCAGAGCGTGTGTGACAAAGGCAGACAAATTACATATCCACTGGCCATGCCTGCACGGTTCTCCCTGCTGGATAGGGTTGACATGACATTATCTCCTTAATGATTCCTAGGCTTTTTAACCCACCCAAAAATTGCATGTGTACGAGTAACTTTCCTGCAATTCACAAACTATTGATCCATCAGTGGTAACTGCTAGCGCCTGCTATATGCGGTATAGCCAACATGGAGGATGCTCGGTTCTGGCCTCCGCTCCAGAAAATACACACAGAAATGTAAATGCAAAGTAGGAATGAGCTCTCCCTGGGAATAACTCATGTGGGCCTCTGAACGCAGCCCAGAAATCTCATCCCCTTTCTCCTATATTACCTGGGGCCTCATGTGCCTAAATAAGACATCCCTGGAAACAAAACAGGGAGAAGAGAGCTTGGCTGTCTGCGAGGTGGGGGTACACAGGAATGAGAGTCGAGGAGGGAGCATTACACTCGGTAAGAATTCGGCCTAAATGTTTGATTGGTCTCCATAGCTCCACCTCCCAAGCTCTCTGATGCTTAAGGCAATCTGATTAAGTTGTCAGTGTTGTGGCTAAGGGAATTTGCGACCAAGCTTTAACTTCCTGACTGATGTCTTGCTGTTGCTTCAATATATCCACATAATCTTCCTCCCTAATGATGCCATCTATTTTGTGAAGTGCACAAGTCCCTCCTGCAGCAAAGCACCCCCACAACATGATGCTGACACCCCCGTGCTTCACGGTTGGGATGGTGTTCTTTGGCTTGCAAGCCTCCCCCTATTCCTCCAAACATAACGATGGTCATTATGGCCAAACAGTTCTATTTTTGTTTCATCAGACCAGAGGACATTTCTCCAAAAAGTACGATCTTTGTCCCCATGTGCAGTTGCAAACCATAGGCTGGCATTTTATTGCGGTTATGGAGCAGTGGCTTCTTCCTTACTGAGCAGCCTTTCAGGTTATGTCGATATAGGACTCGTTTTACTGTGGATATAGATACTTTTGTACCCGTTTCCTCCAGCATCTTCACAAGGTCCTTTGCTGTTGTTCTGGGATTGATTTGCAATTTTCGCACCAAAGTATGTTCATCTCTAGGAGACAGAATGCATCTCCTTCCTGATTGGCATGATGGCTGCGTGGTCCCGTGGTCTTTATACTTGCGTACTATAGTTTGTACAGCCGAACGTGGACTTTCAGGCATTTGGAAATTGCTCCCAAGGATGAACCAGACTTGTGGAGGTCTACAATTTTTTTCTGAGGTCTTGGCTGATTTCTTTTGATTTTCCCATGATGTCAAGCAAAGAGGCACTGAGTTTGAAGGTAGGCCTTGAAATACATCCACAGGTACACCTTCAATTGACTCAAATTATGTCAATTAGCCTATCAGTAGCTTCTAAAGCCATGACATCATGTTCTGGAATTTTCCAAGCTGTTTAAAGGCACAGTCAACTTAGTGTATGCAAACTGCTGACCCACTGGAATTGTGATACAGTGAATTATAAGTGAAATAATCTGTCTGTAAACAATTGTTGGAGAAATGACTTGTGTCATGCACAAAGTAGATGTCCTAACCGACTTGCCAAAACTATAGTTTGTTAACAAGAAATTTGTGGAGTGGTTGAAAAACTAGTTTTAATGACTCCAACCTAAGTGTATGTAAACTTCCGACTTCACCTGTATATATATTGTAACGACCCTGTGTTTATAAGCATGGATATCGACTCTGCCGCTCGAGCATGCTTTTGCGGCACAGTCGATAGCGCGCTGGACTTCGGGCTAGAAGGTCGAGGGTTCGAGACCTGCTCCCTGCCTGTTTCATTACTATATACAGTGGGGAGAACAAGTATTTGATACACTGCCGATTTTGCAGGTTTTCCTACTTACAAAGCATGTAGAGGTCTGTAATTTTTTATCATAGGTACACTTCAACTGTGAGAGACGGAATCTAAAACAAAAATCCAGAAAATCACATTGTATGATTTTTAAATAATTAATTTGCATTTTATTGCATGACATAAGTATTTGATCACCTACCAACCAGTAAGAATTCCGGCTCTCACAGACCTGTTAGTTTTTCTTTAAGAAGCCCTCCTGTTCTCCACTCATTACCTGTATTAACTGCACCTGTTTGAACTCGTTACCTGTATAAAAGACACCTGTCCACACACTCAATCAAACAGATTCCAACCTCTCCACAATGGCCAAGACCAGAGAGCTGTGTAAGGACATCAGGGCTAAAATTGTAGACCTGCCCAAGGCTGGGATGGGCTACAGGACAATAGGCAAGCAGCTTGGTGAGAAGGCAACAACTGTTGGCGCAATTATTAGAAAATGGAAGAAGTTCAAGATGACGGTCAATCACCCTCGGTCTGGGGCTCCATGCATGATCTCACCTCGTGGGGCATCAATGATCATGAGGAAGGTGAGGGATCAGCCCAGAACTACACGGCAGAACCTGGTCAATGACCTGAAGAGAGCTGGGACCACAGTCTCAAAGAAAACCATTAGTAACACACTACGCCGTCATGGATTAAAATCCTGCAGCGCACGCAAGGTCCCCCTGCTCAAGCCAGCGCATGTCCCGGCCCGTCTGAAGTTTGCCAATGACCATCTGGATGATCCAGAGGAGGAATGGGAGAAGGTCATGTGGTCTGATGAGACAAAAATAGAGCTTTTTGGTCTAAACTCCACTCGCCGTGTTTGTAGGAAGAAGAAGGATGAGTACAACCCCAAGAACACCATCCCAACCGTGAAGCATGGAGGTGGAAACATCATTATTTGGGGATGCTTTTCTGCAAAGGGGACAGGACGACTGCACCGTATTGAGGGGAGGATGGATGGGGCCATGTATCGCGAGATATTGGCCAACAACCTCCTTCCCTCAGTAAGAGCATTGAAGATGGTTCGTGGCTGGGTCTTCCAGCATGACAACGACCCAAAACATACAGCCAGGGCAACTAAGGAGTGGCTCCGTAAGAAGCATCTCAAGGTCCTAGAGTGGCCTAGCCAGTCTCCAGACCTGAACCCAATAGAAAATCTTTGGAGGGAGCTGAAAGTCCGTATTGCCCAGCGACAGCCCCGAAACCTGAAGGATCTGGAGAAGGTCTGTATGGAGGAGTGGGCCAAAATCCCTGCTGCAGTGTGTGCAAACCTGGTCAAGAACTACAGGAAACGTATGATGTCTGTAATTGCAAACAAAGGTTTCTGTACCAAATATTAAGTTCTGCTTTTCTGATGTATCAAATACTTATGTCATGCAATAAAATGCAAATGAATTACTTAAAAATCATACAATGTGATTTTCTGGATTTTTGTTTTAGATTCCGTCTCTCACAGTTGAAGTGTACATATGATAAAAATTACAGACCTCTACATGTTTTGTAAGTAGGAAAACCTGCAAAATCGGCAGTGAATCAAATACTTCTTCTCCCCACTGTATATACACACACACACTACCATTCAAAAGTTTTGGGTCACTTAGAAATGTCCTTGTTTTTGAAAGAAAATCAAAATTTTTGTCCATTAAAATAACATCAAATTGTAAATGACTATTGCTGCTGGAAACATCAGATTTTTTATGGAATATCTACATAGGCGTACAGAGGCCCATTATCAGCAACCATCACTCCTGTGTTCCAATGGCACGTTGTGTTAGCTCATCCAAGTTTATAATTTTAAAAGGCTAATTGATCATTAGAAAACCCTTTTGCAATTATGTTAGCACAGCTGAAAACTGTCATCCTGATTAAAGAAGCAATACAACTTGCCTTCTTGCCTTAGACAAGTTGAGTATCTGGAGCTTCAGCATTTGTGAGTTCGATTACACGCTCAAAATGGCCAGAGACAAATAACATTTTTCTGAAACGCGTCAGTCTATTCTTGTTCTGAGAAATGAAGGCTATTCCATGAGAGAAATTGCCAAGAAACTGAAGATTTCATACAACGCTGTGTACTACTCCCTTCACAGAACTGGCTCGAACCAGAATAGAAAGAGGAGTGGGAGGCCCCGCTGCACAACTGAGCAAGAGGACAGGTGCATTAGACTTTCAGAATTTCAGAAGAAAGTGCTTTGTTTTTGGCCATTTTGTGCCAGTAATCGAACCCACAAATGCTGATGCTCCAGATACTCAACTAGTCTAAAGAAGGCCAGTTTTATTGCTTCTTTAATCAGTATAATAAGTAAGTATAGTCAGTGTAGATATTCCATTAATAATCAGCTGTTTCCAATTACAATAGTCATTTACAACATTAACAATGTCTACACTGTATTTCTGATCAATGTGATGTTATTTTAATGCACAAAAAATGTGCTTTTCTTTCAAAAGTTACCCCAAACTATTGAACGGCGGTGTATATCTTTTTTTAAATTGAACCTTTATTTAATTAGGCAAGTCAGTTAGGAACAAATTATTATTTACAATGACTGCCTACCCCGGCCAAACCCTAACCTGGACAACGCTGTGCTTTTTGTGCGCCACCCTATGGGACTCCCAATCACGGCCAGGGTCTGTAGTGACGCCTCTAGCACTGAGATGCTGTACCTTAGACCGCTGCGCCACTCGGGAGCCCCACAATATATATAGAGAGTCAGGATAGATCATTTCAGGTTATACAGTGTCAAGCTAGATCATTTCAGGTTGTATAGAGTCAGGATAGATCATTTCAGGTTATACAGTGTCAAGCTGGATCATTTCAGGTTGTATAGAGTCAGGATAGATCATTTCAGGTTATACAGTGTCAAGCTGGATCATTTCAGGTTGTATAGAGTCAGGATAGATCATTTCAGGTTATACAGTGTCAAGCTAGATCATTTCAGGTTGTATAGAGTCAGGATAGATCATTTCAGGTTATACAGTGTCAAGCTGGATCATTTCAGGTTGTATAGAGTCAGGATAGATCATTTCAGGTTATACAGTGTCAAGCTAGATCATTTCAGGTTGTATAGAGTCAGGATAGATAATTTCAGGTTAGGTAGATAGATTAATTAATAGATTCAGGATATCAACACCTGAAAAGGAATTTGTTTATTTTGCCATTCTTGATACTTGCTACCTATTCTCCAATGCTGCCAAAGCTGCTTAGCAATGGGCTTTAAAGCAATCAGGTTTAAAACAGCTCTTAATTGGTGCTCTGTTTCCTCTTGCTGGGCCACATTCTTGTGACTGCATGGTTCCCTCAGTCCAATCCCTAACTGATAGCAATGTGCCACTACTGCAATATAATATCTGAAGAAAAGCAGCCACATTGGACCTAAAGTATAAACATGCATGCACACACACAAGCACGTGCAGACACACACT
Source organism: Salvelinus alpinus (assembly GCF_045679555.1). Taxonomy (NCBI): domain Eukaryota; kingdom Metazoa; phylum Chordata; class Actinopteri; order Salmoniformes; family Salmonidae; genus Salvelinus; species Salvelinus alpinus. The sequence goes on from NC_092086.1 coordinate 69,436,523, forward strand.
TTTATGTGTCTTTTCAAAGCGGGGAGAGGCTCTATGCAGATATGCCTCCCCTGAGATCCCTCGGTGACTACAAACAATCCCTGATGTGTTGCTGTACATATAAGCCTGGGCTGTGCAGGTGGGAACTGATACATATGGTTGTTCTATTATCAATTAAAAACAGACAATATTTGCCACGTCCAGTAAAAGGACTTGCAAGGACTTATAAGGTATTGCAATTTCACACCAAGGCAAAGTGATAAAATAGATAAATACACCAGCTAATACATTTTTGGTTCCAGGAACGGTTGGGTGAGGTAGAATTTGTATTTATTAAGAATCCCCATTAGCTGCTGCCATGGCAGCTGCTACTCAGACCTGGGGTCCAGCAACATTACCTCTTATTCTGAGAATGTTGCATTCCAGGAATGCAGCATTCCAGGAACAGGAACAGTCTATCGAATTGTTAACTCCAACAAGTTCTAAAACGTTCTACGGAACATGAATTTATCTTAAAACCATAGACATTAAAACCAGTAGATAGTGATAGTGCCGACGTCATCCACGTATTCCTATGGAAAACTTGGCTCATGAAGCCAGAAGTATTAGAATTTGAAGCGTGCCATATTGCTGAATGGGGCTGGATGGCACCCCCCAAAAAATTGCCAAGGATCATGGTGAAAGTGTTCGAGACTAGAAAATGATTGTGGTCGATGTAGTCGTTTTCATCGTGCCTGAGAGAGTCAACCTTAATGTCTATGGAACCTCCTCGTAGCCTGCCGGGCCTGTGATTGGTCTATGTCAGCACGTGGTCCTGTGTGACGACAAATGTCATAATAATAATTGACATAGGCTCTCTAGGGCACCGCTAGGTTGCTACACGGTAGCTGACCAGCAAAGCTTGTGACTTCACGCTCCAGACTGGACATTGGGGGCCTGCTTAAAACCCAATGGGACCCAGTAGAAAGAGGTCTCCACATGTTCTTGAAATGCTTTTTGCTATAGCTGAGATGGTATGTGAATAAAATGTTTCCAGCACAACAACCTGAAGTTATTACCATTGGAATAATACATTCACTTCTGTCTCTCTCAGTTTTTCTTTAGTGCTCTCCCTCTCTTTCATTCTCTCTCTCTTTCATTCTCATCTCTGTTATTCCTCTCTCTTTCTTTAGTTCTCTCTCTCTCTCTCTCATTTTATCTTTGTCTCTTTCTTTAGTTCCCTCTCTTTTATTCTCATCTCTTTAATTCCTTTCTCTCTCTCTCTCTCTCTCTCTCTCTCTCTCTCTCGTTCTCGCTCTCTCTTCAATTTGAGGGATCCGAATGTGTCAGTTGGCGAGTGTGCTGGTAATTCATGGAGGGAAAAGAGAAGATGAGCCATCAGCAGCCCACTCATTAATCACACACAATCCAGACCCTTAATCTCCTCCACAGGTAAAGATGAATCCCTCCGTTGCCTCTCGCTCTACTTCTCCTGTCTCACTTTTATTCTACTTCTGTCTCTCTCTCTCTTGTATTTTTCTATCTTTCTCTCGCCACCTCTCTCTTTGCCTCTCCCTCTCTTTCTTTCTCTCGCTCTACCTCTCTTGGTCACTTTCTCTTTAAATGTGCCCCAGTGGCTCTAACAAAGCCAAGGTGGAGAGACTGACTGCGGCTCCCTGGCAGGCCTGAACTACAAGGAGAATGAAGCTTTTTATAATCACTAAGAATAGGAAAGGTCTGGATGATGAGAACAATCACATCGTTAAACTACATTTAAAAGTTTAGAAATAAGGAAAGATTTCATTGATTGGGCAGGACCTATATCTCTAAGTGAGCTCTGTAATATAGGCACAGGAGAATCTGCAATGTAAGGTCAATAACCTACTACATTGCTGCTAGTCTGCTTATTGGTTTATTAACAAAAATAGCAATTTACATTTACTTGTAAATCGGTATCTAAATGAATAATAGCATGATGTTACTAGGTACTAATCTCTCACTTCGAATGCTCTCACTAGATTTCATGGAAAAATATTATTTTATGGAAAAATAGGATACAGAATGTTCAGACACATGCAATTTTACATTTTTCAATCCGTTATACTGCTTGTGAAACGGAGACAAAAAAAGCTTTGTAATTTGGGGAACAGTATACGTTACTGAGGATAACTGAGAAGAAATTCTATGTCACAGCCAATTGCCATTATTTGCTAAAGAAACTCATAAATCCTTATGGAACTCAATTTCCCGAACCATAAAAAAACAATAGTTTCCAGTCACATATTTTTTTATGGACTGAACGTTTGACTGAGAATGGATGTCTTTCGCATGTACATTAAAAAATTCACAACCAATAGTTCATGTAAAACTTACTCTATTATAGATTAAGTATGTGATGGCAAATATTCAGCGGAGTAGGAAAAAATAGGTTCAGATAATGCACTGAACAGTTGGCAGATTAATCCACTTAATTAACAATACCATTTTGTACCATTGGTATTTGCTCGTAGTGTGAAGGATACTTTTAACCTTGGACACAATATCTTCATCTTACAATAGTTGAGGATAGGCTTGTTTCCTAAAAGAAACTCATAAATCCTTAGGATTTAAAATCCTTAGGATTTTTTTAGGGGGCTGGTCCATCTCAAGGCGTCCTCCTCAGGTTAGAAATATGTTCACCTTTTCACCTTTTTCTCCTTGTAAGGTACAAAAAAAAACAAAAAATGTGCACACCCTCCACCCTCATAGACTTAACAAAAAATTACCACAAATAACGAACTGTAGCGACCCTGTGTTTATAAGCGTGGATATTGAATTTGCCACTTCAGCATGCTTTTGGGGCACAGTCGATGCCACGCAGGACTACGGGCCAGAAAGTTGAGGGTTCGCCGAGCACCACGGATGAGCTAACTCTCCCTGCAGACAATGATCAGCTAGGTGAAAATCTGATTTTCAACATGTTTATGCAATATTTATAATTATCTAAAATATATGCAACAAATGTTCCACCAACAGGTTTCTGTGCCAATGCACCATAACCAATAAACAAAGCATACAGACTTCGGGCGCTTCAACATGGTTTGCGTTTTCAACGCTACAATCTGCCTTGTTTGGATGCTGGAATTATATTTTGGACGAATGTGCGCAGGTAGCCTACAGGATACGTTTGAAGTAGTCTATAATCAGATTAAAACGTTATGACTGGTTGTGTTAATGCCACAAATAAGAGATAATACATTGTAAAAGTCAAATGACAAATATTTAGGCTATAGGATATTGAAGCGTTATGAATTCTAGGTGCGCGAGGAATAGCCACTCGGATTGGAGAGAAGGCAGAGCTCAGCAGCCTGAATAACTGGGCTCGCTGGAAGCATATGTGGCCACATAATTATAGGATGACTTGGTGATCGACAACAGACAGCGCATCTCAGTATCAGCACTTAAAATACAGTCAGACTGGCACGCTACTTTCGTAGAATGGAATGAAACATTCAAATCTCGTTTGCGCTGTTATTCAAATGACATTTTCACTGCAGTTTACAGCCTAGAGTAGAACGTACTCACGTGAAAACAATGCAATGGGGTGTTGGAGGCTAGTCTAGGTGGGATAATTGTATTGTCCCTAAACAAGATCGATAGGGCAGCTTTTTGAGCTGCCTGTCTCATGTCTTCACTGTTCTTTCATGCACAATGATGCACCATGTCCTCTCCACTTATAATGAAAATTGGTGCAGCTTTGAATGATTTTATGTGTGGTATGATTGCTACTTAGGATATTGCAGATCTGGACAAACGATCCACCTACCACTATTGTCACTATGAATGGTGGATAGAGAGCAGGCTAGACCGTTAGACTGGTAGACTATATTGACCTGTGTGGTATAGTTAGTGTGTGGAAAAACTTAGTGCATAAGGGATGTACCAAAACACCTCGATATAGGGGAGGTGCATGCAAGCAGATGAGGAAATTTGGCTAGGATGGAAGTAATGGTATAGTAAAACCTGCAAAAGGGCGAAAGTAAACCCAGGAGAAAAAAACTCTACCCTCCCCTGTGCCAAATAAAAACCACAGAACCCTCCCCAAAGCCTAAAAAAACCCATAGACAACCTTCACTTAATACTGACCTCCAAGCCGTTAGTGAGGAGCTACACATTCTCTGAAACTAATCTCCAACTAAATTTGGCTCGATCAAGCCTGATTCATTAAAGGCCAACATGCAATCTGGATATTCTTTCATCTGTAAAGCAGAAGCATTACAAATTCGGTGAAGGAAATGTAAAGGTAATTTACGATTTAGCCGACATGCAGCATTTACTGTGAATGCAGTCTTCACCAACACATGAACATTGCCTTTAAATTTCAATCACGATTATAATGCTGAATTTCCACGATAACGGATTGAATAGAGCCTAAATCTTTTAAAAACAGCCAGCCAGAAGCATTTTCTTATTAAACAATGCTAAAGCCTTTGACAGGGGTAAATAGCTTTTCTTGTTTTAAAGCCTTAAGGAGGAGGTAAGAGGGATTAATTGCCTGCAGCATAAATCTTTTTTATGGGTGCCACTGGCTGACCTGACCTAGAGATGTTATTGGCTACCAGCTGAATGTAGACCCAGTAAACACACACACACACACGCACGCACCATCTCTTCTGCAGCTCGTGAAATGGGGTGTGTTTGAAATGTCTTCCAAAGCGTCAATATTAGACCTTGGTTCTTCTCAGAGTGTAGGAATCACATTGCGCCAGACAAGTGTTTGGGTTTGAACATGATTTGCAACTTTTGAATTGAATTTCATTCTGCGTGTTATTCATAAAGCTAGGGGCCCGATTCAGTCAGATCCGCTTTAGCCGACATCTTCATAGCTGATGATTTGATGTGTCGGAGGTGGAACTGTGTTAGAGCTGTCAAATCCACAATCGACTCACAGTATCATACCTAAAGCGGACATTGCCATTGGCTGCACAAAGACGCAATAAGAGAAATCCCATGCAGCCTTGTTTACACGTTCAAACACTGAAATGTGAGATGTAATCTACACCTCGTTTAGGATTATATAAATTCTCATTATTTCATTTAATGATTTTCAATTTTTTTTTTATATAGCCTACACTTTCTGGTTCTGAACTTCTAACGCGAGTGGGACGGGTGTGGCTTCGTGACAAAGATCGCTTGACAGCTCCAACGCAATTCCACCTCCGACACAGCCAAAACATCATCAATGCGGGTGTCTGCTATCACCCGTTAACACTTGATCTGATTGAATCTAGACCTAGAAAGGAGGATGGTGAAAGCTAAGTATGTGCAGGGAAATAGCTAAGTAAGCGTTGTGCAGTAATGCCACCATGAGACTTGAAGTACTGTTGTTCTGCCTTGGCTTTTAACTGACAATGAATGGTATTGATGGGGACGTTATAGTGTGTTATAGTACTGGGAATACTGGTTCAAATCTGTGGTCCACTGTAACAGAGACTGTGGTAAAAGCCTAGTAAGAACGCACAGCCGTAATCACCAGACATCTATCTCTGAATAAAATAAAAGAGGAGGCAGTAAATAAAAGGCATTAATGCTTTAATGTTACTAGTTTTTTAAGGTCTGTTGCATTCAGGTGTAATACATACTGTGCATGGCCAGCCCATAGATCTGTACACAGATAAAATAATATACTTCTATGGGAGCTAATGAATGCAGTATCACACTGTGACAAAGTGAGAGCACTTATCTTGCATTAAGCTCAGGCAGCGTAACTTTTTTCTAAACTAAATACTGAGGGAGAAAAAGTAGAAAAAGGAAGGAAAGCGCTACTAAGGTACACAATAGTACATTTTGGTAGACAGAATGTGCTCTTTGGTAAAAGGGGTGAATTGGTCATCAAAAAGAAAGGAGAACCAAGGCACTCTTCATATAATTAATTAAAATGCCTTTATTTGTATGGCATGTTCAGAACATGCCATACAAATAAAGGCATGTTAATTAATTATATGAAGAGTGCCTTGGTCCTCCTTTCTTTTTGACGAAATACTGAGGGAGTTTAAGCAGTTTTGCTATAGGTACAGAAAAATAACAAACATGTGAGACTGATATTGCTGTAAAAGTTAGTGTTTCAAATGAGTTGCTGCTATGCTAGCACATTAGCTAGCAAGTGTAAACATTAGCACGTGTGAGAACATTCCATTCAATAGCACAACACGTGTGTCACTGCTTGCAATAGCCTCAACCATTAGTGTAAGTCAGTAACCAACATAGGTGTCAGGCCCTAGTTCTTGTCATGTAGTAGGATGTCAGATCCCAGTGAGCTCGATGACTTGGGGAGAGGCTGCGGTCACATGTCACTGGCCTTGGGGCAATTGTCAGCCCCACCGCTCCATGGCGACACTTATCGTAGATGGCAGGGCAAGGGGGCAGACGGTGGGTGAATACACAGTCATAGGGACTCTGATTGGAGACAGTAAATGGGGGCTGACAATGCTCAGCTGTCCCAGTCCATGTGACTATGACTTTCCTCACCAATGGACATTTCTGTAATGCATGTCACTGCCATGGTCTGTGTGACACACTGATGGAGAGTCAGGTTGGATTTACGTGACAATTAATAATCAGTCATCTGATTAATAATCAGTCATTCCTCTGTTTGAGGACAGAATGGAAGGAAAAGAACATTCCATTTCCTCTCAAGCAATTTTTAAAGTGTTTTGAAGTGTTTTTTCAAGCGAAAAAATGTTGGGAACATCCTTATTACAGTGTAATTACATATGTTATTACACTATAATTACATATGCAATTACACTGTAACAATCATTGTAATTAATTGTAATAATGCATAGTTACACTAATAACTAGTGGTAATTGCAGTCTGTAATTACAGTGGTGTTAACAACGAATGCTAGTTACCATGCTTGTTACAAATGTTAAAGTTTCCGATAACATCCCAACACACCATATTTCAGCCTGCACAAATCACTTGATAAGTGTTAGCCAATTGAAAACCGATCACTTCTGCAATAAATAGCTATGGAGTATGATGCCCAGGCCCAATAGCAAAAACGGGTTCACAAACAGTTAACATTAAAAAAAAATATATTTTTTTAAACCATTTCACTGTGCATTGGGTCAATTACAATGGGTCAATTATTTTAATCATCAATTAAACATTTGTAAACACATTAATAAACAATTACTTTTAAAATGATGATAGTCATTCGTGATTGCCAAATTGTACGCCTATTATTAAGCTTGGTTGAATAATGGTTTATAAATGCACTTAAAATGGTCATAAGACAAACTCTTATTCCATCATGTAACCTTGCAAGTGTTTCACCGTTGAGGAACATTCTCACGTTTGGCTGGGCTGCATTGGTGCAATTATTTATTTATCGCAGGAATTAAGGCATCATGTCAAGATCTGCCCATCTGCGCAAAACCCTAGAAATAATGATGACCGCAAACGTGCCCAGATGTTGACATCGATATCATGTGAAAGCGCGCAAAGGACAGGGTCAAGAAGAAGGTCAGTGTGCAAGTCCAAACTTGAAAGATTGCCACGAAAAAAACAGTGTTGTAAGTCAAAAACATCAACACTGGAGAGCAAAAGTATGTTTTCCATGCAATTTATTTTAATTTTTGGATACATTAATTCTGCTGGATGATTTAGCATAGGTATCTAGCTAGCTATTCACTAGCTAAATAGCTAGCTAACATTAGCTGGGCTCGATGGTTGTATGTTCTCTTAACCTTCTCAGGGTATCCGTACTCAAGGGTATTACGTGAGACACACCCAGCATGTTAACGTTAGCTAGCTAGCGGCTTGCAAGCCTCCCCCTTTTTCCTCCAAACATAACGATGGTCATTATGGCCAAACAGTTCTATTTTTGTTTCATCAGACCAGAGGACATTTCTCCAAAAAGTGCGATCTTTGTCCCCATGTGCAGTTAGGAAATGTAGTCTGGCTTTTTTATGGCGGTTTTGGAGCAGTGGCTTCTTCCTTGCTAAGCGGGCCTTTCAGGTTATGTCGATATAGGACTCGTTTTACTGTGGATATAGATACTTTTGTACCTGTTTCCTCCAGCATCTCCATAAGGTCCTTTGCTGTTGTTCTTGGATTGATTTGCACTTTTCGCACCAAAGTACGTTCATCTCTAGGAGACAGAACTCCTTCCTGAGCGGTATGACGGCTGCGTGGTCCCATGGTGTTTATACTTGCGTACTATTGTTTGTACAGATGAACGTGGTACCTTCAGGCATGTGGAAATGCTCCCAAGGATGAACCACACTTGTGGAGGGCTACTATTTGTTTTCTGAGGTCTTGGCTGATTTCTTTTGATTTTCCCATGATGTCAAGCAAAGATGCACTGAGTTTGAAGGTAGGCCTTAAAATACATCCACAGGTATACCTCCAATTGACTCAAATGATGTCAATTAGCCTATCAGAAGCTTCTAAAGCCATGACATCATTTTTGGGAATATTCCAAGCTGTTTGAAGGCACAGTCAACTTAGTGTATGTAAACGTCTGACCCACTGGAATTGTGATACAGTGAATTAGAAGTGAAATAATCTGTCTGTAAACAATTGTTGGAGAAATGACTTGTGTCATGCACAAAGTAGATGTCCTAACCGACTTGCCAAAACTATAGTTGTTAACAAGACATTTTTGGAGTGGTTTAAAAACTAGTTTTATTCACTCCAACCTATGTGTATGTAAACTTCCGACTTCAACTGTATTAAGTTATTTTATGTTATTGAGTAGGCCTATATCTTTGTTTAATCTAATTAATACAATTATTAAACTAACAATGAATATCCTTATTATTTTGTAAGAAATGTAAGATATTTACATTTTTATGTTGCAATAAAGTTGGCTAAAGTAGAAGCGGATATTTTGTTTGTTGTTTTTTTCATTTGGTAATATATAATTATATCGACATTTCTCATAGATAACTATAAAGTTACACTTCACTTTAAATGCCTAAATCCTGTGTAACAACTGGCGATAACCTTGTACTCATGCAGATATTACAGTACATGTTATATGTGGTGTACTAGTGGGTTTATCCTCTCACTTGGATGGCAAAGAGGTTCAGGTTGTCATAATGGCTAAGTGGGTAAGTATTTTGTTTATATATAATATATCATATATTATATTATAAACTGGGATGCCATCTGTATGATAGACCCCAGTCAGTGAGGTTGACCTATATCTGTTGACCTGATCTGTTTTTGTAAACTCAACCAAGTTAACCCAGATGGTACACTTTTTGGGGGACAAGTGCTAGCAACAACATTGAGTGGAGGTAATTGAGGGTAGCTAATTCGAGCCTATTAAGCATCCAACCATTGTAATCTGGGACATCCAGCACACCTGTCTACAAGAGATTACAACCTTGTGGTAGTTATTACTGAATCGGATGCAGCTGAGAAGAAAACAAACACTAAATTGGTGAATTTAGTGGAAATTTGCCTACTTGTAACAAGCATGGAAACAATAATTTTTACTACAGACTGCAATTTCCACCGGTTGCTTGTTGTTATTAGAGTGACCTGTTATAGTGTAATTACACATGAAGGACCCCTTAAGATGAAGTGTTACCGGTAACATTCGGTAACATTTATTTGTATTTATTTTGTCATATAAAGTGATGTGATACATCTCTTTCTCTTCTCATGTTTTCTCTCTGTATTGGTGGGCAAGGGAAGTGTAAAACAAAAGTGTATTTGAAAGTGGTATGGTAGTAGGTGCCAGGCGCACCAGTTTGAGTGTGTCAAGAACTGCAACGCTGCTGGGTTTTTCACACTCAACAGTTTCCCATGTGAATGGCCTTTGGTCCACCACCCAAAGGACATCCAGCCAACTTGACACAACCGTGGGAAGCATTGGAGTCAACATGGGCTAGCATCCCTGTGAAATGCTTTCGACACCTTGTAGAGTCCATGTCCACGAATTGAGGCTATTCTGAAGGCAAAAGGGGGTGCAACTCAATATTAGGAAGGTGTTCCAAGTGTGTTGTACACTCAGTGTAAATCTCTTTTAAATGTTGATATTTGGTTGTGTTGACAACCAAACACAATTCAATATCACTAATTATCATTACATTTGAAATCAACCAGAGCTTGGACTATTGCATAGTTTAATTCTGGATTGAATTGAAACGATAGCTGTTAATTACACTGGGCTTGATTAAAACCCTGAATGGGAGACCAAAGTGTATCTGTACATAAATCAATTCTCCAGTAAGAGGTGCTGCCCAGGCTGTTGTTACTTTTTCTGATAGTTGATATAACATTGAAGATCCGACGTTGTTTTAAAGTAACAAATTCAACCTATTTTATACAAGGTTTGTCTATGTGGAAATTTGGTTACCATGATGACATCATCCTGTGGTTGAAATTTCACCCTCAAAACAATAGTTCATGTTGCAGACTTTTTTCAAATCCAATGTATTTTCCACGTACATTCCACGTCACACTACATTGACAAATGATGTTAAAAAAGTTGATTCAACCAGTTTGTGCCTAGTGGGATTGTTGTCCTTTTCAGAGCATTGTGGGACAGTGCAAAGAAGCTCAATTAGAGAACAATTGTCACGTACTGCAACTGTGTGACATGAAATAATAGCTTTAGTAATTAACCAAGCCATGAGAGCAAAGAGCAACATTCTGTCACGATGGGAAAGAAAGATAGTCAAAGGTTTCTAGAAAAGTTGATTAAGTTGATTAATTGCTTTGGGATCTCTCCTTGGAGTCTTGGCTCCCAGAGAAGGAAATCACTGGAGAATAGGTCTAGAAGTCACAAGGCTGCCACGTTATTACATTGGTTCTGTCTGCTGGTGTATGCTAATTATCTGACTTAAACATTCTTAATATTCCTCTTATTTGAAAAATTATATTATTTTGACTTGAAAATGTGGAATTAATTCCTACCAAAAAAATGAATCTGTAATACCTGATTGTACAGTGATACCAACATTACCACTTCATCTCAAATATAAATCAGTACACTGCCTTGCTGTTTCCACAGTTCACATAGAGGTAAGGACAACATTACAACATGGGCTATGTTTAAACATGGGTGTTCTGTAGGACTGCCTTGATGAACCACACAGCATTGGAAAGCTTGTCTCTCTGAGCTCTACCATTGAGCAAGCTAAATGCATGATTTCCTCAAGGCAAAACTATGTTGCTGGTAGTCTCTTAGCCAAGCAGGGATATACTGACATTGTCTCTGGAGGCCTGAGGATTTCAGCTGAGTTAGAGAAACAGCCAATTCTCTGGAGAATCCGCCCAGACATTTTCTTTCTCTTTTTCCACCTGCATCTTATACGCAGAGCGAGAACACAAGCGCTACAAAGAGTCTACAGTCTGTAAACAGGAAGCAACATCAGGTTAACATTCTGCTCTCTTTTCATTATGGTTCCCTCCAGAACGGAGTCTGAGGCCAAAATGGCACCCTATTCCCTATATATAATGTACTACTATTGACCAGGACCCGTAGGGCTCTAGTCAAAAGTACTGCACTATAAAGGGAACAAGATGCCATTTGGGACACAGGCATTGACAGATCAGTGTTGTTTCCAGCAGATTACCGGTGCGTTGTGCAGGTCTGAGGCTGATCGATACACTGTTTAGCTCTGTAGACCTGGGAAACTCAACAACGTGCAGCTGGGAAAGAGAGAGCTACAGTAGGCCTATGTACATGTGGATAGGACAAGCTGTGTAGGCTGCTGGCAGCAGAAACCATCTTTTGTCCCATTACCTCTATCCTGTTAAATAGTCTCTCTAGCTCTCTCTCTAGCTCTCTCTAGCTCTCTCTCTCTCAAATGGTATGAGCCAGGTGTACTGTGTTTGTCTGTTCAGCTCCTCATGCTCAGCCAAGGAAACCAGGTAGTGAGGTTTCTCTGCAGAGTTGTAACAGACAGCCATTGTTTGATAGCTGGATCGGATCTCCCAGGATAGATGGAGGCCTGCCAGACGGCTAGTGACCAGTCTCCCAAAGGCAGCGATGTTAAGCTTATCATCTGTCCAGTGGAGGAACAGATCAACGCCGCCCGACTCATCGAGAACGAGATGCGATTCGCCTGGGATGCAGATAGGTCGGTGAAGTTTGATAGCAGGTCCTGCTTCTGCTGCAGCTGAGCTAACCACCAGAGAATCTCTTCCCGAAGCTGCTAGATTGTGCAGCCTGGGCTCATAGACTAGACGTAACATAATATGTGAAATCTGCGACACTCAAATGAGTATGATATGTTACGTTTCATATGGTTATTTAAGACAGAAGGTTACTTAAGGCAAAAACGAAAGGAAGGAGGCTGGTCGGGGTGGATGGGTAGGTGTATAACAATATATCAATCAATCAAATGTATTTATAAAGCCCTTTTTACATCAGCCGATGTCACAAAGTGCTATACAGAAACCCAGCCTAAAACCCCAAACAGCAAGCAATGTAGATGTAGAAGCACGGTGGCTAGGAAAAACTCCCTAGAAAGGCAGGAATCTAGGAAAAAACCTAGAGAGGAACCAGGCTCTGAGGGGTGGCCAGTCCTCTTTTGGCTGTGCCGGGTGGAGATTATAACAATACATGGCAAAGATGTTCAAACGTTCATAGATGACCAGCAGGGTCAAATGATAATAATCACATACCTCGTTCAAAGGCATGTACATATTTTGTCTTGCCCATCACCCTCTGAATTGCACACATACACAATCCATGTCTCAATTCTCCAGGCTTAAAAATCTATTTTTTTTAACCAGTCTCCCTCCCTTTACATGTTTGAGTCTCATCACGGCCAACTTTAGCATTTTAGCTAATTAGCAACTTTGCAACCACTTAGTACTTTTTAGCTACTTTACAACTACTTAGCATGTTAGCTAAACCTAACCGTAACCCCTAAACCCTAGCCTAGCTAACGTTAGCCACCTAGCTAATATTAGCATCAGCCAGCTAGCCACCTTACTAACGTTAGCCACAACAAATTGGAATTCATAACATATCAGGCGTATTGCAAATTTGTAACTTATTGTATGAATTGCAATTTATAAAATCTAATGTGAATTTTAATTCAAAACATTTCATATGAATTGTAATTTGTAACATAACATACGAAATGAATGATGGACATCCACAAATCTTGCACCTATCGCATTTGGGCCCAGCCTTGAATAAAAACACTGCTAGCCTTCTCGCCAGTAGGGTCCCAGCCACAGGGGCTAACCGCGACATTCGCTTGTAAAATGGTGTGGATAAAAATGCTAATCCAAACTCTAATTTCTTCGTATAGTTTGGGATAAATTGCAGAAGATTAGGCTGAAAGACTAAAACAAACAAAGAATTGACACGCTAAAGAAATGAAAAACCCCTATACCACACTTCACAAAGAAAGTCCTGCAGGCTCTATTTTTATCTTAACCTGCAGCTGGCCCAGAACAGAGCATTATGTCTTGCTCTTCATTGTAAATAGAGGGCTAATATTAATACTATGCATACCAAGTCTTTCTTCCGACACATGTTTTTATGAGAAGCATTAATGTGTTGGAAATTCCAAATTGTTTGCATAGTCAACTTACACACAGCACTGACACACACACTTACCACCAGACATGCCACCAGGGGTATTTTCACAGTCCCCAGGTCCAGAACAAATTCAAGGAAACGTACAGTATTATACAGAGCCATGAGTGCATGGAACTCCTTCCATCGTATATAGCGCAAGTGAACAGAAAACCTGGTTTCAAAAAACAAATAAAGCAACACCTCACGGCACAACGCCTCTCTGCCATGTCACCTACTTGTTGTGTGTACGCACTGCCATGTTTGTGTAACTGATAGATGCGCGCACAGACACACACACAATCTGTTAATGTTTTTAAATGTATGTCAATTGTAAAGTATTTTTACTTATGTCTTTTTAGTTACATGTCGTACCCCTGTAAAACTAGCTGTCACCATTGGCGTTGGCTAATGGGGATCCTAATAAATAAAAATGTAACTGGACGTGACGTGACGTGTGAATGGATGAGTATTAGTATGAATAAGAAAAGTGTAATCACTCAGTGGAATTGGTTTTCTATCATAAGAGATTTTCCCTAATGAAAACAAGTCTTCATTGCAGTATCAAATACTAGGCCTGTGTTTTTGCCATCAAATACTATTCCGATTCCAATTTAGGAAATTCCGTTTATACTTAACCTCTACAGGATCCTGGGCTTGCACCTGGGCTGGAATAATACATGATGGCCTTTCTCTTGCATTTCAAAGATAAAGGTACAAAAAAAATACAAAAGAACAGATGTTTTTTTCTTTGTATTATCTTTCACCAGATCTAATGTGTTATATTGTCCTACATTCATTTCACATTTCCTCAAACTTCAAAGTGTTTCCTTTCAACATGGTCATTACTTTACTCAGTACTTTGTTGAAGCACCTTCGGCAGTGATTACAGCCACGAGTATTCTTAGGTATGATGCTACTACAAGCTACTCCTGCATTGTCTTGGCTGTGTGCTTATTGTCCTGTTGAAAGGTGAACCTTTGACCCAGTCTGAGGTCCTGAGTGCTCTGGAGCAGGTTTTGATCAAGGATCTCACCGTACTTTGCCCCGTTCATCTTTCCCTTGATCCTGACTAGTCTCCCAGTCCCTGAAAAACATCCCCACAGCATGATGCTGCCACCACCATGCTTCACCGTAGGGATGGTGCCAGGTTTCCTCCAGACGTGACGCTTGGCATTCAGGTCAAAGAGTTCAATCTTGGTTTCATCAGACCAGAGAATTTAGTTTCTCATGGTCTGAGAGTCTTTAGGTACTTTTTGGCAAACTCCAAGTGGGCTGTCTTGTACCTTTTACTGAAGAGTGGCTTCCGTCTGGCCAATCTACCATAAAGGCCTGATTGGTGGAGTGCTGCAGCAATGGTTGTCCTTCTTGAAGGTTCTCCCATCTCCACAGAGGAACTCCAGAACCCTGTCAGAGTGCCCATCGGGTTCTTGGTCACCTCATGGCTTGGTTTTTGCACTGACATGCACTATCAACTGTGGGACCTTATATATAGTGTGTGCCTTTCCAAATCATGTCCAATCAATTGAATTGACCACAGGTGGAATCCAAACAAGTTGAAGAAACATCTCAAGGATGATTAATGGAAACAGGATGCACCTGAGCTCAATTTCGAGTCTCATAGCAAAGGGTCTGAATACTTATGTAAACCAAACATTTTTATTGCAAAAACATTTTTGCAAACATTTCTATAAACCTGTTTTTTGCTTTGTCGTTATGGGATATTGTGTGTAGATTTCTGAGGATTTAAAAAAAATGTAATCCATTTTAAAATAAGGCTGTAACGTAAACATTTTTGGAAAAAGTAAAGGGGTCTGAATATTTTCCTAGGGCACTGTATGTGAGGTCATTAGGCCTACTGACGGTCAATACTGATAGTGGATAATATTTAACATGATATAAATATGAAACAGAGAAAGTAGCCTATAAGTAAGATATTTGAGAGTACCCATCCCTGCAAGTTAAAAGGCTGTACAATTTAAATTTGGCATAATGGCACAGCATTTCATAAACTTTGATGTGGGAAAGTTGATATGTTGATGTGCTTAAGTTGGATGCCATATGATTGGTTTCACATTTGTCTCCAGCAATATACAGTTGAAGTCGAAAGTTTACATACACCTTAGCCAAATACATTTAAACTCAGTTTTTCACAATTCCTGACATGGAATCCTAGCCCTGAATTAGGTCAGTTAGGATCACCACTTTATTTTAAGAATGTGAAATGTCAGAATAATAGTAGAGAGAATGATTTATTTCAGCTTTAATTTATTTCATCACATTCCCAGTGGGTCAGAAGTTTACATACACCCAATTAGTATTTGGTAGCATTGCCTTTATTTATTTTTAACTTGGGTCAAACGTTTTGGGATGTCTTCCACAAGCTTCCCACAATAAGTTGGGAGAATTTTGGCCCATTCCTCATGACAGAGCTGGTGTAACTGAGTCAGGTTTGTATGCCTCCTTGCTCGCACACGCTTTTTCAGTTCTGCCCACAAATTTTCTATAGGATTGACGTCAGGGCTTTGTGATGGCCACTCCAATACCTTGACTTCGTTCTCCTTAAGCCATTCTGCCACAACTTTGGAAGTATGCTTGGGGTCATTGTCCATTTGAAAGACCCATTTGCAAACAAGCTTTAACTTCCTGACCGATGTCTTGAGATGTTGCTTCAATATATCCACATAATTTTCCTTCCTCGTGATGCCATCTATTTTGTGAAGTGCACCAGTCCCTCCCGCTGCAAAGCACCCCACAACATGATGCTGCCACCCCCGTGCTTCATGGTTGGGATGGTGTTCTTCGGCTTGCAAGCATCCCCCTTTTCCTCCAAACATAACGATGGTCATTATGGCCAAAAAGTTATTTTTGTTTCATCAGACCAGAGGACATATCTCCAAAAAGTACAATCTTTGTCCCCATGTGCAGTTGCAAACCATAGGCTGGCTTTTTATGGCGATTTTGGAGTAGTGGCTTCTCCTTGCTGAGCGGCCTTTCAGGTTATGTCGATATAGGACTCGTTTTTCTGTGGATATAGATACTTTTCTACCCGTTTCCTCCAGCATCTTCACAAGTCCTTTGCTGTTGTTCTGGGATTGATTTGCACTTTTCGCACCAAAGTACGTTCATCTCTAGGAGACAGAACGCGTCTCCTTCCTGATCGGTATGACAGCTGCGTGGTCCCATGGTGTTTATACTTGCGTACTATTGTTTGTACAGATGAACGTGGTACCTGCAGGCGTTTGGAAATTGCTCCCAAGGATGAACCAGACTTGTGGACGTCCACCATTTATTTCTGAGGTATTGGCTGATTTATTTTGATTTTCCCATGATGTCAAGCAAAGAGGCACTGAGTTTGAAGGTAGGCCTTGCAATACATCCACAGGTACACCTCCAATTGACTGAAATGATGTCAATTAGCCTATCAGAAGCTTCTAAAGCCATGACATCATTTTCGGGAATTTTCCAAGCTGTTTAAAGGCACAGTCAACTTAGTGTATGTAAACTTCTGACCCACTGGAATTGTGATACAGTGAATTAGAAATGAAATAATCTGTCTGTAAACAATTGTTGGAAAAATTACTTGTGTCATGCACAAAGTAGATGTCCTAACCGACTTGCCAAAACTATAGTTTGTTCACAAGAAATTTGTGGAGTGGTTGAAAAACGAGTTTTAATGACACCAACCTAAGTGTATGTAAACTTCCGACTTCACCTGTATCTAAAACAATTGTAATTTATATTTATGATTCCCTCTTCCAAACGGATTACTCATTTACCTAGCTCTTATCAATAGCTCCTATCAAGTTGTAAAGTACAGTGCATGAAGAATGGTGTTTTTTCTATCAGAAAAAATAAAGTAGATGTTTTTTCCACTTGGAATCAGTAGGTTCGCTAGGTCTTATTCATTGTTCCCTGACGTATAAAGGTTGTGGAATAATTAGGGAATTAAGTCAAGGTCAGAATATAGACACACCTTCATTTATTTGATCTCCACCTAAAACGAATAGCATGCTATTCTCATGCTTACAAATTCAAGTTTAGAATACACCTAGAGAAAAAAGTGCATAAAAAGGGAATTACATTCCATTTACCTGCTTAACTCAGGTCGGAATTGGGCCCTTACAGCGAACCCAGTGAAGCAATACAAGTACGATGAACACACTGTATCTTTGTTGAAGGCTTTGTTATCATACTCTTTCAAAAGGAGTTTTTTTTCTAAGCGGTTTTTATGTTTATTTGAGGCCCAGCTCTCCACAACAGTTTGGGCTGATCAGAGGAACACTTTTTCTGGGACAGACTCTCTTCTCCAGGGGAGGGGGGCTGGGGGACACACACACTTGTTTTAAAGTTGCAGAGGGAGCAATGAAGCTCACAAAATGAATCAATCAATGGAGGCATGATAATGAATTATTTCCTTGCTGGAGCGAGAGTTGGAGGGAGAGATAAAAGAAGACCCCATGCTGTGCTGCTAACAGCCGGGGGGCCTCAGTGTGTGAATAACGGTGTGCCGGAGCCTGAGGACTGCTAGCAAAAAATGTGATGGTGGAAAAACAACGAGATGGAGAGGAGGATGAAGGAGTAGTGGAGTCTGGGTGTTTAGGGGTTAGAGGTCAGGCCGTGCTATTTCCGATAAATTAGAGAATAACTATTAAAGGGGTAAAATGAAAATAGACATTAGATGACTGGTAGCACAACTGCTCTCCAGCGAATGTTCACCTTTGAAATGATCAACTCACTGATGATTATGGAGATAGGAAATATTAGAGTATGACATTAAGTTACAAGTCTTTTATCATATCTTGTATAACATTTCCCCCGGTTAAGAGAGTCTTCTATTCAAACTCAAGGATTGGAGTTTGGATTGGAGAATATTAAGACTTTCAATTAAATAGTAAGTTCTCATGTATATGAAAAGAAAGCCAAACACCCTTTCTGTGAACTCTGCGGAGGTCGTTGTATTTCACAATTCGTTTGGCTGGCAAACAATGAGTTTCCAACATTTGCCTTTAATTGGTTACAGGCTGACAGGCAACTGCTGTTACACTAATGCGCTACTTTTTCATCCCATTTTATAGATTTATATCACTGTCTGTGTAAACAAGTGGATAAAGATTGTCAGCCTAACAGGCATATCGATTTTATTAGCATTATACTGCTCTGCAATATCATTTGACATATGCTTGGATGTTTCTAATGTACAAAGAAAAAACCCTGTGGTATTTCACAATGTTGAAGATGTTGGCTCATATTTCTTATTTGAAATTTGATATTTATTGAAGTCTCCCGGTACGGAGATATTTTGCTTCGTCTTCCAGACACACATTGTACCTGTGCATTTTAGGCTCATTGTAATCAGGCAACTTAATGAGCGTAGACACATTCTTTCTGTACTGTCCTCCTCTTCTCTTCTCTCCTCTCTATAGGGAGATGGCATTGTTAAATGTCTCACAAAATAGATTATTCCAAGATCAGAGGTACCTACAGTTGCCATGGAGACCCATTTTGCTTGTCTTACTGCGTTATGCAGAACAGAGTAATCCTCTGGCTTCTTGCCGTTCACCGTCTTACCGTTGGCCATATTTAAGGGGCTGCCGAGGGAAACTGTAAAACGGTGGATGTGTGGAGGAAGAGATGTGGTGACAGGACATCCTCTGTTTCTGTCACACTCAGAGACAGAGATGGTTATTAAGGGCTAACACAGCAAGCTGACAGAATGTAATTACCCCGGCACACAGCTGACACAATGAATGTGCCGGAAACCATACAAATATGGTATTGGCAATTAGCCGTGAAGGCCATGGAGTCGTCTAATGAGCCTTCAAATAAAACACCAACGTGGAACAGAGAGGAGCTGGAAGAGAGGAGCCAACCTGAGAGGGAGGCAGGTGGAATAGACCTTAAGTACAGTTATCTTAAGTCACTCTCTACTATGTGCTTAGCTACGGATAGTTCACCACTCACTGCAGGCTACAACTTCATGGGTGGGTTACTTGTTGGACAATGACATGCTGATATGATCGAGGTTGTCCACAGTGTCAGCTTAAGATCTAAATTTAGGGCTGTTTTTTCACTTACTGTGAAAGTCAGAAAACCATGAAAAATGTGCTGCGACAGCTTTACGGTGACGGACAGCTGCTTTGTCTTTCAATGAGTGGGTTTAATTGACTATGCCTTTGCTAATGTAGTAATTTGCATCCCTTGAAAAGCTGTGATCTCCTTGGGATAAGCGTACCCTTCTGATGGCCTGTGTAATCTCCACCTGTGGAGGATAAGCATCACAGGCAGACAGGGGACTGGCGCGTGCCGCTCTTCCCGACCTACACCCTACACGGTCATTCATGCTCCTCCACCGCAAAGCCTGCCCCTCAGTACATTCCACCACGCACGCACGCACACACACGGACCCCTTTTCCTAGCCAATTACACTTGTCTCCCTTTCTTTCCCTCCTCCCCCCCCCCCTGACCACTCTCTCCCCCCTCTCTGCCACCACACTCTGTTTCAGCCACTTGATTAATTAAGCAGATCTGCTGACGGTGCCTGCCAGCTCAGCTCACCATGTCCTTATAATTCCACTATTAACGGCAGCCATGAAAAACAAATAGACTCCCAGCGAAGGGAGCTCTGGGCACAATGCCCCCAACTCCAGCATTCCCCCTCTCCCTTCCCTTATCCTCTTCACTCCGTCCCATATGGATGCCTCTTTTCCACTCCCCTGGGGCACTACAGTGCATCCCTCCTGCAGTAGAAAAGGTTTACAATGTTAAAGGGAGTACTACCACAGTATGTTTCTGCAAGTCTGGACAAGCATCTGCTTCAATGGCTAAAACACATGTGGTCCTTGAGGTTAATGTATCCGTTCACTCTAATAACAGCACATGTGTACCAGCCGTTCTCTAGCATGATCTACCTCTACCACATTGGGTATTTATTTGTATTTTTTATTGAACCTTTATTTATGGAATAGATAAATACTACACTCTACCCACTGGGAACACACTGGTTGAGTCACTGTTGTTTCCATGTCTCTTCAACAAAATTACGTTGAAACAACGTGGAATAAACGTTGAATTGACATCTGTGCCCAGTGGGTAGGGCACACACAGAGCACATCTCAAAGTCATTATACCCTTATCTCAGCACCTCCGTAGGCACTGCGGCAGAGATGTGCGCTATTCAACGGCCATTACTTATTCTCCTTTGCGAAGAACAAGAGGTCTCTTCTTCCTTTGACTGAGTTGAGCTCTCCAAAACTTTTCATCATTAGTCGGGAATACTACTTTCCAACATTTCGTTAAATACTCATTAGGCAAAGATTCAAGATGATATTTTTTCTGACTGTGATTATAGCTGTAGAGTTAAGCCCTCCTGTACAGCAAAGCCATCCTGACAGACCGGGGTAAAGGATAAAGCAAGAAGATGTTGGAGAGAGAGAGAGAGAGAAAAAAGGAAACAACGCTATGCTGAACTGTTACTGTCAGACGCCTAAGTAGATCACTGCAAATACTATCACTTCCTGAAGGGGGTGCCATGAGCCAAACTGAACTCCACGCTTTGGAATGGAATTTGTCTGCCTGCTATGGAACAGAACACTCTCTCTACACAACAGCATCTGCAGAACGGGGCTTAACATTGAGTATTGCTGCCCAGTGTATCTACCAAGCATGGCATCTACAGGGGGAGGTTGTGTAGAAACACCTGAGCTTCCTGGCATCTCAACTTCCATTTCCCTCAAGGGAGAACAACTCATCTCAGGAACATCCATCCATAGCACATAAGCCATAAACCTCCTCTTAATAAAACATTCCCACTCCTTGTTTTAGTCTTATGCAGCACAACAGTTAACCTTGAACAATGTCTGATCAATCACATGTTTTATTAGTCCCAACCCTCTCCTTCACCTCCCTGTTAAACCCCTTACACCTTCCTCAAAACAGACCCACCGCCAGCCATTCTCACAGCCCATCTGGATGCTAAAAGGAAAGTAACTGTATAATGACAACAATGATTCCACTAAAACCCAGTCATTACTATGGTTAATGACTGTTGAGGCTTAATGGACCTGTGTTTTTGCCCCGATTGTGAAAGCCTTCAAAATGGTGCCATGCCGCCTACTGCTAATGGCCTGATTTATCGGCTTTGTCCAATTGGATGGACTGGCCATATAGGCCTGGGCTGTGCATTTTGGTGCTCACGTCGCATATTGTGTTTCTAATCACACCGGCTGAAATGTATGGTGTATAGATATCCTCTATAAAGCAACCTCAGTGATAGGGGTTGCTCTGTCATCTTCTGTTCCAGGCCAAATCCAGGCTGCCATATTGGCTGTGCGATTAGGCTTTATTAGGCCTGATGACCAGGTGCTCTCAACCACGGCTCACAGCTCAGAGGCCCATAATGATGCCTGGC
This sequence comes from Salvelinus alpinus, assembly GCF_045679555.1. Classification (NCBI taxonomy): domain Eukaryota; kingdom Metazoa; phylum Chordata; class Actinopteri; order Salmoniformes; family Salmonidae; genus Salvelinus; species Salvelinus alpinus. Next base: position 69,458,429 of record NC_092086.1, read on the forward strand.
CTGGCAAACAGGGCAGAGGATTGCAGGATTATTGGATTGCAGCGCAGCCTGAGTCAGGTTTATCTGGTCTGATCCGGTCTTATCCTGATGGGATGGGCTGAGAGAGGGAGAGAGAGAGAGAGAGAGAGAGAGAGAGAGAGAGACCGAGAGGGAGGTGGGGATTTCAAGCTGGACTTACGAAAAGCGGTGTAGAACTCGTGCAGAGTGAGGTGTCCGTCGTTGTTGTAATCATCGTAGCGGAGCAGGTCCTGCATGGTGCACTCCAGCAGACTGTCTTCTAGGTGCTCCTTCATAGAGATCTGGACAGGAGGATTGAAACCATAGACTGTATTACATTCTATGATTAACATTCTAGTTCTATGGATATAAACCATAGGACTAAGTCAGATAAAGTACATTATAACAGCTGTCTTCCTTCATTCACTTAACTGTCTTACATCTTCTCTTAACCCTTATTTTAGCCTTGTTCTATCCTATATTTAATTCCCTTTGGAAAAAGTACAGGTGCAAACTATGCTTCTGGTGAGACTGGTCCCCTTCTGTACATCTATAGAGGGAAGGAGAACCAATGTGTAGAGCTAGTCAAATACTGCTTAATTAACATACACCTGACTATATATATATATAACTGATCATGACATTTAGTGACATCTTATTTCTATTTCTTTGATTTCTCTGATCTTGGATGGATATTTCTCCCTTAAATTTTTTAAAAATGTCTCTTTAAAGATTTCTTGGCTACGTGTCAACATTAATAATTGCCAACCATGATTTGATCAGATCTTCAATCAAATCTTCTAAACTGCTGAGATGTGAGAAATAGTTCATCATGTATTTCACATCGGTCCTGTCTCCTCAAAGTAGAAAAGTGCAAATTGCCCGTCCCAAATGACACCCTATTCCATATATAGATTTAAAAGTAGTGTACAATTATATAGCGAATAGGGTGCCATTTGGATGTAGGCTGAGTGATGAAAGAGTGATGTCAATTTGCAACCTGTTCTGTAAGCTAATAAAACACGACAGCTATTTGTCACAACACTGCAACTAAATAATTGGAAGTATCTACCTTCTAAAAAAAAGATCACGAACCTAAACAGTGCTTTAATGCAGAAACCAACACATTCACAAGTTCTCGCATGTCACCCCACTCCTCCGCACACTCCCCTGGCTTCCATTTGAAGCTTGCATCCACAACAACACTGTGGTGCTTGCCTACGGAGCAACATGAGGAACTGTGCCTCTCTACCTTCAGGCTATTCTCAAGCCCTGCCAGTGGAGGCTCCTAAGAGGAAGAAGGGGAGGACCATCCTCCTCAGTGAATTTCATAAAATGTTTAATTGTAAAACATTAAAAAAGTTTTCCTAAATATAATCACGTCACCAAATAAATGATTAAAACACACTATTTTGCTAAGAAGGTCTACAGTAGCCTCAACAGCACTCTATAGGGAAGCACAACGGTGTAGCCGGAGGACAGCTAGCTTCCGCCCTCCTCTGGGTACATTGACTTCAATACAAAACCGAGGAGTCTCATGGTTCTCACCCCCTTCCATAGACTTACACAGTAATTATGACAACTTCTGGAGGATGTCCTCCAGGCTATCAGAGCTCTTTCAGCATGAACTGACATGTTGTCCACCCAATCAAAGGATCAGAGAATGATCTAGTACTGAAAGCATAAGCTACAGCTAGCTAGAACTGCAGTGTATAAAATATGGTGATTAGTTGACTCAAAGAGAGAGAATGAAAATAGTTGAACAGTGTTGAACAAATTAATTTCTTCCTAAATGAAGGAGAAACAAGAGAGAAATAGAGAGATTGTCATTTTTTTCACTTTCAGTTTCACTTAGCTAGCAAATTCAACTAGCTAGTTTAGCCTACTGAAGCACCCTGCTCAAACAGATGTTAACTAGCTGGCTATGACTATTCAACACAACACTGGAACTCTTCCAAGTCAAGGTAATCTTTAGGTATGACTAATTTCTTGTCACCGGGGCCCGCTGTTGTAACTGCTTACTGACTGTACACTGTAACTTTACGGCTTGATTGTAGCGGGTTTACTAATACGTTAGTTATATTAGCTATGTTATCTATGGTGACCATGATGTAGGCTGTGTGTAGCGGTTTGGCTTGGCAAGTTTTTTTCTCGCCTGGTCACATACAGCTGATGTGTTGCTCGTTGAATTCCACAAGCGAAGGGAAGAGCTGAGAGGAGAGCGCATAGATGCAACAAGGAATACAAAGTGGCTGCTTGATTCCGCCGATTCTGTTGAAAAAGGTTTCTTAAATGGAAGCAAATGGAACAAAACAGGGATAAACATACCTGAATTTGTCCAATAGAAACTCTTGTTGGACTAATGATTACACCCTATATCAGCTAGATGTAGGCAAGAGTGTGCAAGGCGGTATTACATGTCACTGTCAGTCCATGTGTCACTGTCTGTGACCTCAAATTTGCCTCTCGACCTGTGCGCACCTACGTTGTAAACTTTCATTCATAGGCTAGGTTGTAGCAACCTCATGATGGGTATAGGGAACATTTAGAGTATCATGTAGTAGCCTAAACCTATCGCTGTTACATTGAACTGGGTGAATGGAATATGAAAGAGGGTCATCCAAAACGCTGCAATTGAAAGAAGGCCATGGCTCATGAAAACATTTTTTTTGTCCCCCCTCATCTTAAACGGCACTGACCGCCACTGAACCCTACACCCCAACCCGAGCCCCTTCTGGCATAGGACTAGTAGAAGTAGATCACACATGGATGGAGATGCATCCAATTAACACCAGTTAGTGTGGCTCTGATGCCTCTCTTAATCCAATTCTCACCCCAGAGAAGTACCCACCTGTTCGAGCTCGTCGCTGCACAGACGGCCATCCCCGTCCATGTCCAGGTACTTAAACATGGTGTCCACCAGGGCTCTCTTCTGGTCCATGTCTCTCTTAATGTTCCTGTCCTCGCCATTCAGGCCTTTAGGCTGCATATCCAGCAGCATGCTCTTCAGCTTGTTGTAATCTGCCATGGTGCACGTGTCTCCTATAACAACACAATACAGACTTTAAATTAACCTCAATTAGGTTCTAATGACCTTACCGCTGCAGGACTAAATGATTTTGGAGGATGGTTAAGTGTGTAAGAGTGAGTATATTAAATGTGTGTGTTTGCGTGTGTGCGTGCATGCATGGGTTCTTGCTCGCTTGAGTGCGTGTGGCGGTGTGCGTATGTGTGTGCTTGCATAATGTGTTTTCGCGCAGGGGGTCCAATTAATTATGTATAATCCTCCAATCCACATGAAAACAAAAGGTAAACATCCTCATTGAGATGCTTTAGACAGTTTTGTCCTCTTTCACTTGCTGAGGGATTAACACCCCATGTTTCAAACACAGCATCACATCCTGCCTGACTGCTCAGCACTCTGTCTCCCAGCCCGCTGATAAATATGTGCAGAGGAATGGAGGAGCCATGATTAATCAAGTGCAGCTGAGAGTGTGTTTATTCCTTACTTGAAATAAAATTGTGCAAACACAGGCCACCCGCTGTGGGCATCTTTAGAACTTGATGTGAATGGAGAGCATTGCTCCACTCCCCCCTTCCTCCCCCTTCCTTCCACCAGCTGCCTGTGAGAGTTGACAGGAGGTGGGAGGGGTGCCTGTGTATCTCCGCCAAGTGATGAGCGCACCAAATATTAAAAGCTCATTGATATGAATAAGTCATTAGAAAATGTCTCCCGATCGCTGCGAAGAGCCATACCCCCTCCTGCGAGGACCGGGGCCTGATTGCAATGCCTAATTCAGAATAGACATCAACATCAATTACAGCTAATAAATACCACAGAAAGACAACGGTTCACAAGATGCAGGCATCCAAAGCGTCCAACCTGCATCCCCCCTGGTTCCCCCACCCCACTGTAGCACTGATGCCTCAATGTCCTATCCGTTCACCCTCATGTCACTCCTAAACTCAACAAGACTTCTGTTAAGCCTCTAAAAGGGAGAAATGTCTCCTACATTACGTTACGTTTCGTTGCTTTTTGGTGAAGCATGCCTGATGACTAAATTGGGTTCCTTTCTCTTCAGTGACAGGATGTCACGACTTCAACCGAGGCAGGCTCTCCTTCCCGTTCGGGTGGCGCTCGGCGGTCGTCGTCACCGGCCTACTAGCTGCCACTGACTCTTTTTCCTCCCCCTCCTTATGTGTTTATTTGTATCACCTGTGTTCAGTTAATTGTTAATTAGTGTGGCTTTATTAGTCAGCCAGCCCGGACGCTTCTTTGTGCGGGATTGTTTCATTGTGGCTTTTGGATTTCGGGAGTGGATGTTATTATTGTGGACTGGGTTTGTTTATCGTGTCGTTGGACCGTTGTGTGTGACACCCAGTACGTCCGTGTTGGACATTGTGTTTGCAAGTTGAGTATTAAAAGACTCAACATATTGAAGCTCTGCTGTTCCTGCGTCTGACTTCGCACCTCCCGACACTCAGATCGTTACACAGGAGGGTTAACTGACATGCTACGTGAATTGTTAGCACCTCTCGTTGGAACACACGACCGACCCAAACAAACCACATTTCAAAACACTTTTACCAGCTCTATTTTGCCTAGCCACTGCATTGTCTGTATGCCTCGAAACTTGTGTCGTTGCAAAGACCTGCCGCTGGCACTGCTCTGGTGCTATCCATTAGCATGACAAGGGGTCATTTCAATGCACCAGCCCTTTCTCTCTGACTACATTCAGTGGCTGATCAATCATTGATCAACCTGCCACGAGGAAGGGGAGGGATTCAATTTTCGACTTTTCAAATCGGGTAATGAAGTACATCTATCAAGGCGACTTTGTGAGGAGAAAGGTCGACGGTGATATGGGTTAAGTTGTTATGACACGCTATTAATCCAAGATCCTCGCTTTTTTCGGGGTAAAGATCTTATGACCTTTCACAGACACACCCCACTATCCGCATCAGTCCGAGGCGTGTGAGCAGCAATAACGTCAAGGTCTCGGCTCAATCCCTGTTCAGTGTTATTCCTTCTGGGGGGAATGGAGTGTGCCTCTTGTTGAGATGAATGTCCTTATTTTCCCTCAATGATGTCCTACTACCAGTAAGTCTTTCTTACTGGGGGTGAAATTCACAGTACTCCCTGTTTGAAATGTTAGCTGCTTAAAGATGCACTCCATAGCTTTTGTAGTTTTGAAAGTGGTGCTCACTTTCAAAGGGGAGTAATGAATGATCTACGGGACTTTAATGAGAAGCTGCCAACCTTTTTGATACAGGATGCAGTGATGCGTATTAAAACTGTCACCTGTGATCAAGAGAAGAGCGCTATTGTAGACGGCATCCGAAGGTTTAAAAGTAGGGGTTGCTGCATTCAGATATATGGTGTCACCATAGTCAAGACCTGGCAGGAAAGTTGACTGTACAATCTGCTTTCTGCTGTTTAGGGAGAGGCATGATCTATAAAAGAAGCCTACTTAATCTCTAGCTTATCCGTATGTTTTTTAAACATCAAATTATTGTTAAACCAAAAGCCCAGAAAAATATAGGCGGGAACCTACCTGATTAAAGAACCATCCAATGCATAAATGTGTAAGCCATCTGAAATACTGTACTTCTATGAGAATGACAAAATAGCATTTAGTATTTCTGGCATTCAATTTTTTCTCCAACCTTTATTTAACTAGGTAAGCCAGATAAAACACAATAAATGTACAAAGACATAACCCAAACTAAAGAATGGACTAACTATAAAAATAAAAAACTACAAAAAATAATCGAATTTAATTGAAAGAGTAGATGTCTGAAGGCCTCTCATGAGCGTTTCTTAGCATCAGATCCAAGAGAGTAAAAGCTTGTTCTAATACATCAACTGTTGAAACCTTACTACAATCCCTCAAGGGTGTGAGCAGTGCTCCTGTTTGATTTATGACGGCTTGACCTCCATGGGCTGAGATGATTGGGTTATTTAAGCCATGCCATCTGTGTCCTGCTAATGGAAAAAGATTGACTTGCCTCTTAGGTAATTATGGAGATGATAGATCCTTTCCTCATACGTGAGGGACATCAGGTCGAAAGCAACTGTGAATCAAAGCATGGACCAGGGGTCCTTTGAGGGTTATCTGTTGCATGGACATTACCCTCATTGAGACATGAGCCCATTAAATACTTGCCTGTTTAATTTAGACCTAAGTCTTCACAGTGACAGCCTATAACTATGGCCCAAAGCTAACTACAGTAGCCTGCGATGCAGCAAATAACGGGAGCCACACACTGTATGAGAGAAAACTCTACTTCTGTTCTCAATCTGGCTGGGTAAATAAAGTGTACGCAGACAAAAGACAATCAACAACAGAGAGGCCATTTCAAAATCTCATCTCTCTTTTCAGCCCAACTCAGCAAATCCTGAATCTATGCTGTTACAAAGCTGCAAGAATTTGACTGTAGTGAAACTGGACTGATTGTCGTAAGAGCTTTGCCAAGGGAACATTATAACATTTGTTTTGTGAAAATTGTACTGAGGGACAAAAACGACAATGGGTGTTTATCAGAAGAGCAAGCCAAAAGGAAAGGCGAGCTACATAAGAGAAGCAATCAATGTTCCAAACACGTTTTGAGATCCCAATGTTCATATTATTTAAGTGGTGGTGCCATGGTGTCATGCCTTAAGTATTGCTATTTGCAGAAACTTTAACTTTAACAGAAAGTTCAAACACGGTTACATTTAATTTCAATTTTGGTAATGTTCTATGAATTTGTTCTGGTTTGACATTGAAAATGTTCTCAAATAGTTCAGAGAACGTTAAGAAACAAAGAAAAATTGTGGGAATTTCAGTACTTCTGTCACGCCCTGACCTTAGAGATCCTTTTTATGTCTCTATTTGGTTTGGTCAGGGTGTGATTTTGGGTGGGTATTCTATGTTCTTTCGTTCTATTATTTGTATTTCTATGTTTTGGCCGGGTAGGGTTCTCAATCAGGGACAGCTGTCTATCGTTGTCTCTGATTGAGAACCATACTTAGGTAGCCCTTTTTCCCACCTGTCTTTGTGGGAAGTTAACTTTGTTTGTGGCACATAGCCTTAAGCTTCACGGTTGTTTTGTATTGTTTGTTGTTTTTGTCGGCGTCATCCTAATAAAGGAATATGTACGCTAACCACGCTGCACCTTGGTCCTCTTCATTCGACGGTCGTGTGACAACTTCAGCATAACTTTTCCTACAGGTTTTCTCATGATTCTATTTAAAGTAATGTTCTCAAATTGTCAAATTCAGAGAATGTTCTAAGAATGCTATTTAAAAACATATACATTCGGTTATAAGCATCAACAAAACGCTCTCTAAATGTTCACTTCTGTTCTCAGAACTTTAAAAAATGTAATCTGTTTTACCGGTCAGGAAACGTATGGCTTCGTAACCACAACCAATGTGAAACCAAAAACCTAGGTAGCCATAACTTCCAAGGAAGCAAATGTGCTAGCTGGGTTATATCATATTATAATATTTTCAGATCAATGCCATTGATTCGGAGAACAGTAGTTTGACAGCCATTGAGAAGTAATCTCAATAGCTCTCCCAACATTTTAGTCACGTCTTACATTTCCAAATGATGCCATTAGATTAGCTGAGTAAAGACATCCAGTCTTCCCCCATATGTTCTGCCGTCATGATGTGTGTGTGCTTGGCAAACCTTATCTGACTCACTGCACCTTGGGACAGGCTAAATGAGAACTCATTGCAACATGAGAGTTATTGGCAGAGCAGTGAAGGAGAAATACTATAGAGGACTGATTGCTGTGGAAACCTACAGTGCTCAAACCGTGCATCGGTACTATATGTGACTCGTTTCAGGAAACTAGGTGTATGTCGCGCATCTACTACTACATCACTAATCAAAATGCCTTCTGGAACATGTGAACTTTCATATGTCTTAATAACAAACTTGTATGCCATCTGTAAATACAAATAAAATGGTTAAATTGCGAGCCCGGTTGGTTTAGCCACGGAAAAAGACAGGAACCGTCCCGATTGCCATGATTGGCTGAGATAATGGAAGGACTGGACATGCCGAGAGATGAGTTTGGATTGGTCTGCCATGAAGCACACTTCTGTCTATAACATGAGCAGCTGGGTATGTGTAGGTACTCCTTTCTAACACAGTTTAAAAAAAAAAAGATATCACGAAGAACTGCAAAAGTATTGCTTATGCTCTCCACTTTCTGGAAGACTCAGTTTTGAAATCAGTGGAATGCCCGGTGGAAGCAGAGTACGATAACTAAGGAGATAGAGAAAATTCAAGCGTTTGATTGCAAAAGCGGAGGGAGTCCAAAAGAGAACACAGAAGGTCTGTTGTATAAAACACCTGTCTCTGGATTACATCTTCAAACTAAGGGCAACCATGGCATCCGTGACAGAGAGGGAGAAGCATTTATCCATGTATACGGGTAATAGAGTCTAGCTAGCTACATTTTCAGATATTATACATTTATAATTGTCAAAAGTCATTTTCATTGCAAGTTAAAGCGTACTGAAGATGGCTAGCTAACGTTAGCTGCCTGGCTGGCTCGCTAGCTCACATTATGTGTATGATCTGTGTAGTAATATTATTTGTATCTCAGAGCAATTTGTATTGCTAGTTATAGCATAATGTTGAACCTAGTTGGTTTGCTTTAGCAACCTGTAGATTCATGCAGGGTAGTAACATTATGAGTTGGGATTATGGAGCTACACTATGAAAGAAAAAAACCTTCTGTATCCTGTGCATGTGACAAATAAACTTAGATTTGATTTGATATAGTGTGTGTTTACCAGAGATGGTAATGTGAGGAACAACATGACCTGCACCAAAGTCAAATTAGGATATAACTTTAGGTCAACGAGACAGTGTCCACGTTCTAAAATTCTCTGGTCGAATGCCCTATCCTATTTTGTCACACTCACAACCGTAAGCTATTTTCTGTAATTAGCTTGCCATTCATTTGTAAATAATGATCTTGTTGTGAGTTTAATTATTAATACATTTTTAAAACTAGATATAAAGTTAAGACATTGTCAGCTATATGATATCGTCATTGTTTGAACTGGCTAGCCAGCTAACTTCATGTTAGCTAGCAAGTTGGAAACAAACCAAAACATTGTTTAGAACGTTGCTTTTAGTTGCCTGGTTTGCTAGATTGACATGTACTTCGTTTTTAAATGGATGGGTTCTTTGGTCTTAAAATACACTAGTTGTGCTATTTTGGACCACCAGGCTGCTGATGTCATGCAGCCTGTCGCTTTTGTGTTTATATTTTTCATAACGACAAGTTTGATGTCGGATGACAATATAATGTTCATGATGTCGCTGCGACAACTGCGGACAGACATGTCGACAGAAGTAGCTTTTAGTCGTGAAATCTTCGGTTGTTTGGTACACTACCGTACTCACTGTTTAGCACATGCCCTCACATGTGAATCCTTAAAGAGATGGGTGGGACTAAGACTTAAGATGGTGTGAACAATGCTGAATAGGTTTAGACAAAGAGCTCTCCAGAAGGTGTACGGAAACATTCAAGGGACATTTTCTCAAAAGTAGGGTAAGTTTATCAACTTTGAAACCAGAATTACTTTCCCATTGTTCCTCACCTATAATATATGATATACCATTTTCTAGCTGAGTCTTTACTTTTGTGCAATGTAAAAAACAGAATTTCAAATTTTGCTACATAGGACCGAATCGAGCCAGTCGGTCACATATGCTAGCTGCACCTCCCTCTCCGTCTCTACATTCTCCCAGTTTAAAATCCCAAGTATATAATATTTTGTGGAGTCTGGATCAAATAGTTATCCAAGTAATAGCCCAGTTCAACTTCAAAGTACAAAACAAGGCCTCAGTGATATAAGACAGGAATATGTCTCAATTTCCAAATGGCTGAACACCAACACTTGGCAATCCTTAACAATTTTTTATTTTTTTATAAAATAAAATGAAAAAAAAAATACTTGGTAATCCCGAATTGGGCTGATCTAAAATGGAATGTGCAAACAAACACTTTACAGACAAAAGTTAATAGCATTCAAAAGTAATCAAATGTACTCTGTTATGCAGGATGGCCCACATGAGAGGAAGGAGAAGAAAACGTCTTGTGAAAAATTAAGAATATGGGCATTAGATTGTGTCTGCAGTTACAGAGGTAGAAAACCAATACAAAAACAAATCGCTTCACTAGCATCATAACTGCACCGATTCCAACCTAAACAAATCCTTCTACTGTAATGAGATTGAATTCTTGAAATTGTTGTAGAAATCAGACCAGGAAAGTAGCCATCCCGATATACACATTATATTACTATTTTCCCCACAGGGCAGAAAAGTACAGTAATCACAAACTATTAAAACACCTTTTTCTACTTTACAGTCAAGTTCAATCATGGTACATCACGCCCCCGTTTGTGAGTGTTTATGACGCACTGCAGGTGTAATGTACAGTCCGGTAACTTTCACAGTCCTTACTCCTTCTATGACCCCCTACACCACCTTACATTTCACCAATATGTTTCTCAATCACCCAGTTAAATCACCAACACAATCAAACCCAGAAATAAACCCCACCTAGCAGTCCTTAAATAGAGTTGCACTTTCCCCTGCCATCGCTCCGCTTATAGATTAGGTGTAGGGCGTATATTCGATTTTTAGCATACATTTTTCCCACCATACCTTCAGTGTAAACTACAGTAATCTCCTGGCTTGTCCTGTCTGTTAGCTGAGCTGGGGCTGCAGACTGCCGTCTCAGGGGGAAAGAGGGTTTAAAATGCCTGGCTAGCTGCTTAGGACCGCAGCCTCAGCGAGACCCATCCACACTGAGACCAAGCACAAACAGCCATCATTAGCCTGCTCCGTCACACGGGTGACCTTCAGAGGCTTGAAAGGGAGATGGTCAAATGACTTGGGGAAAGGTACAGAAACTGTACTGTGTGCACTGTTGCAACTGTAAGCTGTATGTAAACAATCAATGAGTGTAAGTCATATGTTTGAAAATAATATGGAAACCTAGCAACAAGATGAAAGATACCAAATTAACTGCAGAGGTGCCCGACTTGTGCCCGATTGCTTAGACTTGCTCAGTGTATAGCAGGGAGAGCGAGAAAGTTAATAACCAGTTGAGCTGACAGCCATTCTACAATATTTTGCTATGGTTTTAGTCATCAATCTAGCAAGAGGGCAATATTTTATTCATGTTGTAGTGTCTTCCCTCCCCCCTACACACCCCTAGAAAGATATCATGACATTTAAACAGTGACCGTCCCTCCTATAGACAAGCGGAGAAGGACTATGTAAAGGGCATCTATTTTGTTGTTCTGAGCAGATGCAATATGTTTGCTTCCACACAAAACTACTTCTTTACTTATTTTAGGTTTAAGGAAGTGTGTAGATCGCATTCTTTATCGTAGTGCTATGAGAAGGATGTATTTAGATCAGCCTGCTCGAGACAAATTCAGTGATTGCTTCGCCATGTCTGTGCCGTAAAGTAGTCGAGCTAGATAAATGTTTTTTATAAAGGACCACCCCGTCGACGTAACGTTGCGCCGACCACCAGAAGGCGGCAAATACACGTTTAGGACGTTGACAGGGTCATAGGTAGGTCTGGGTGGCTATCTTCTGACTTCTAAAACGGTGAGAAATCAATAAAACCTCTAATCTAAACATATACATATTTATTTAAGCAATTCTAGAGCCCGATTTCGGGAACTGTCAGCTTAAGAGAATTCATTAAATAAGAGATATTTATAGTACTTGGATGATACAGTTCAACTTTGGACAACAGAAAATATTTTTGGACTTTCAATAAATGAGTGATTAAAAATGACAGTATAGGCTAACAAAACTACTCTTCAGCTGTTGACCAGGAGGTCAAATAACAAGGACAATGGGTTCCTCTCTCTTTGCTACAGTATGTTACCTGACTCTGGAAAAGCATTATGTTCATTTACAATACAGTGGAATAGCAAAGCAGTAAGAAGACAAAATGAGGAAAAGAAAGTGAGAGGGCAAAGACAACATATGGGGGACAGCTCTTTCATTCTCTCATGACTTCCATAGTCAGAAAGAGAAAGAGAGATGCTATATCTCCCTTTCATCTCAGAGTTTTGTCTTTCAACTAAATTTTTATCTTTGACTGTTTGCCTCAAAGAGGAGTTTTCATCTTCTCTCTTCCTCGCTGCTGCACGGAGAGGACATTTTTCTCATGTAAATGTGGCAGCTTCAACAGCTAAGTAACTACCCCCATGCATATCCACCTGCCCGGAATGTGCAACGATGACACTTAAATGCAAAATCATTAATATACTTCAGTCGTATGACATTGATTCAAGACAGGGCTCTTTTTTAAAGGTGTGAAAAGAAATCTGGGAAACTTTCTTTTTTTTACAGATGCTTAGATAACCTGCTTTAACACTTGAAAAGAGAATAATCACATTTCCATATACTTTTGGAAAGGAGGGTATGGGGATTAGGTGGTAGGCAATTGTCATAGCATCCATTTGTTTTACTTTTGTGAATAACTTTGTATAGATAGATATGCTTTGTTTAAAACACATTTGAGCTTCATTCAATTCAATTATGTAAGGACCAATATCAATGCTTGATTTGCAGTATAATTCAAGCCAGTTGTTTATAACTCTATTATGTTTCAGCTCTAGGTTTGTTTCTTTGATTCTTTTTCAAAAGAATGCAAAGTAGTTTGCTGTTTGATTTCCATGTTTCAATCCCCATATCTACACAATCATGTTCACTTTCACCACATTAAGCAATTATTGGAAGCTCATTTCAATTTGCGCTTTTGAAAAGCTGCAATTACTGTGTGTACCTGTTCCTCTATTGCAGATCCATGCAATCATTGTTGTTCCAATTTACAGATAAACAATTACAGTATGATAATGTTTGCTTCAGAATAACTGCAATGTTTGGTAGCAACTTTAACAAAAGTACACTGCATAATTCACATTATACTTTTGATGCTTCTTAACCTACCATGTCAGTGTTTCACAAATACAATTTGTTCTCAGTTATCTATTTCAGTGAATGAAGGATACTGAAATACCCAATGATGGCATATCTATTTTTAACAACAAAGTCAATGGTGGAAAAGATTATGAAAAAGCATGCCAACTTTGTTTTATCAAACACATATCAACCTCGTTAAATTGTGTTCTAATATGTCTACTCTTCACTTTCTGAAATAGCCATACAGTACTTATCAAACTCAGACACAGGGCCAAGTGCTATGTGAGTTTTCAGTGACCACCAGAGCTTCCATTAGACTAAAACATCTGCCAGTGAACGCCAACTCTCACTAATGCCATGGCCTTTGCTATTGACCCATGAAACCATTACTCTCTGATGCAAACTTCAGGAGCAATTTTTAGAATAAGCTGTTCCTATGACAGGTAATATAAGTGGACTGCACAAACACCTCTGGGGAGGAGGTGCAATCTTTCCTCAAGCACAGTAGGCCTACACAGGTTACTGCATTCACACTGCTGGCTGATATGAAAGAGCACCTTCTGTCATGCAAGAATCCTGGTTTTAAATAGAACAAAAAATGCCAGAATTTAAATTTAAAAATTGCATTCACATCCCTTCTGGCACTACATTAATGAGCAATATTTTCCTTGTCATAGATTGTCTCCATTTATTTGACGAGGAAAGATACCACCACCACCACCCCCAACTCCTATTGGTTGCCTGGAGGTGCGTTGCATTGGTAGCAGTGGATTGATGTCGAGTCATTAGTGGTTTACACTCGGAGCTCCTCAACCTCCTCCCTCTCTCTGCCAGCAGGTAGAAATAGTGTGAGGGAAAGTCATTAACCAGGGAACAGAACTAATGAAGGGATAAATTAACAAAACAACAAAGAAATACAGCATGGTTTACCCTGCCTGGCTCCTACCTGGCTGCAGGTTCGTTATACTATCTGGGTTAGAAATGTCTGCAACGGGGAAGAAATCTTTGAGGAAATGCAAGAAACACATTTTTGCCGATGTCTCATTGACTATTAATAATGAGCTGACCTGGTTGAACACAGTGAGTGATTCAGACCACACCACCTCATCTATATATAGAACTGTGTGAATGTTGAACAGACAAATGTATCATTGGCCTGGCCAGTTAAGCATGCACCACTTCAACCACAGTCCCTTCAGAGAATTGCCTCGAAAACTCTGACTTTTTAGTGGCTCTGTGAAATTCTCTTTCACCCCCATGTTGTGAATCTATACCAGAATATGGATTCCCGCTGTTGGATGGATTTCCAACATTAGAATCTCATAACTGTGAGAGTCACTCTTTTAGCATGAGGTTGTCAGATAGAATGACATGTTTCAAAGCAGGGGTCTAAAGCTATTAAAATACCCATTGGTTCCCTGTCCCCTCAAGATCACCAGTCGAGCCTCTATCCCCCAAGCCTGTCACTCACACCAACACATTTAAGAGGGGGTAATCTCAGAGGTCCATGGAATTGACTTCTAAATGGACGCAACACGATTCATTCTCTTATTTTTTTCCCTTTCCCCCCACCTCTTTTCAGGGGCTTCGTCATTAGGCCCGGGCTTGACAACGCAGGCTAAATGAACAGGAGACTCAGACAGGGAGGAATGTGGGTCAGGATGATAATATGCAACACACAATGGCAGCAGAAGCACTGTTTCCCCCGGAGCTACAGCCTCTCCATCCCACAGCCCCCCTGATCATCCAAGTGACTAATTTGAGAACATGGAGGAAGAGGAGTCCAACGACAGATACCCTAATTAAAGAACCTGACAAAAGTTTGTAGGTCCTCTGCGTGCGCCTGTAATATATCTAGATTAAAGACTGTGTCTGTAATGAAAACAAACAGAAACACTCCTTGGGGAAACAGCAGAGCAGAATGCAGTCTGATATTATTAGAGATTGTTGCAGTTTTGGAAAGGCCTCATATTCAGCAGAAAAACAAGAATAGGCCTTTTATTCAATGTACCCTTCAATGCTGAAATGCTTTGGCTGATTCCTGTCCTTAAGAGACAGTTAAAAGGCTCAGACCTGTGTTCAAATACTATTTAGGAGATGTAAATTATTTTCACAGACATTTTTAATTATGTTTTTGGATATTTTTCTTTAAAAATACCAGTGGTTGAATATTGGAATGTATTTAAAAATACATTAGGAAAGTATTGGCATGTATTTTCAAATACAAATATTTAAATACTCCATAAATATTAATACTCCCAGGTCTGTTTGGTCCTAGGGGTATTTGAAATACTGTATTTGTAAATAAATATTTGAAAATAGTTTCATAAAATTCAAAAATAAGTAGCTGATTTGGCCACATTATGTGGAAATACTCAAATACACAGAAAATACATATTTAAATAACAAAATACTTAAATATGCATGGATTTGAACCCAGATCTGTCTAGGCTACCCACAATAAACTATTTAGATGTTTTGGGTCTTTTCAAAATGTGTTTGTGACGGGTAAAATGGGACATAGAATTCTAAGAAAGCTCATGAGAATTCTCATTACAAACCATTAGCATCCTCATCATCAGCCCATACTACTATGTCCCGTCTTTGTTTTACCAACTTGTCGTCATTCTGAGCAAGAAACCTTATCCCCTTCCTGCAGTTGAGCTATGTTGTCTCTCTTGAGCCTTTTGATATTCTAAAATAATGAATCATTAGGGAAACGAACACATTTAAAAAACAAAACCAATTACCAGCCCAAACATAGGATTAAGGCTACAGTATCACTCAGCCTCTCTGGGGTACAGGGAGGTGGTACAAATTACTAGTTGTCAGATTAATAATTAATTAAAGCCAAGTAAAATAATCCACAGAGTCCCTGGCCACAAGAGGGACTTTGATTAAAAAAGAAACCGCAGTAGTCTAATTTGACATTTTGTAATACCTTACGCTGTAAAATTATGTCAGGTTGAATAAATCGCTTTGCTGCTTTGGTAAAAACATAAAATTACACTCAACACATGTATTCATTTGTTGTTGAACTAAAATGTGCTACCATTTGGAAATCATTATCGGTTTCTGTAAAATACTGAAACAACGTGTACATCCAACCTCTAATGGCTCAATGGTTACAAATGCAAAAGTTTTATGTCTGTAAGCACTTTCTAATTAATGTCAGCCATCTTGATGATATTTTAATTAAGGAGAGATAATCGTATTAAGCTTGCCAGCCCAATTCTCTGATTAAATCTAGGCTGTCTCCTTTGTAGATAGACTAATAGATTATATTAATCCAACAGTGGACTGCACTCATGTTCGCAAGAGTGTTCTCAAGATACCATTAGAGAAAGTGTTATCAGATAGTGTTCTATTGTTGATGACAAGCCAACACATTTATCTTTGTTAGCATGACATGCATCATTCATTCCTTATGTATATGTACAGCACCAGTCAAAAGTTTGGACACACCAAACAAGGGTCTTTCTTTATTTGTACTATTTTCTACATTGTAGAATGATAGTGAAGACATCAAAACTATGAAATAACACATATGGAATCATGTAGTAACCAACAAAGTGTTAAACAAATCAAAATATATTTTATATTTGAGATTCTTCAAAGAAGCCACCCTGTGCCTTGATGAGAGCTTTGCACACTCTTGGCATTCTCTCAACCAGCATCATGAGGTAGTCACCTGGAATGAATTTCAATTAACAGGTGTGCCTTGTTAAAAGTTAATTTGTGGAATTGTTTTCCTTCTTAATGCATTTGAGACAATCAGTTGTGTTGTGACAAGGTAGGGGGGTATACAGAAGATAGCCCTATTTTGTAAAAGACCAAGTCCATGTTGTGGCAAGAATAGCTCAAATAAGCAAAGAGAAATGACAGACCATCATTAGTTTAAGACATGAAGGTCCGTGAATCCAGAACATGTCAAGAACTTTGAAAGTTTCTTCAAGTGCAGTCGGAAAAACCATGAAGCGCTATGATGAAACTTGCTCTCATGAAGACTGCCACAGGAAAGGAAGACCGTGTTACATTTGCTGCAGAGGATAAGTTCATTAGCCTCAGATATCTGCAAACAACTGCACCTCAGATTGCACCTCATAGAGTTCAAGTAACAGACACATCTTAACATCAACTGTTCAGAGGTGACTGTGTGAATCAGGCCTTCATGGTTGAATTGCTGCAAAGAAACCACTACTAGAGGATACCAATAAGAAGAAGAGATTTGCTTGGGCCAAGAAACACGAGCAATGGACATTATACCGGTGGAAATCTGTCCTTTGTCTGATGAGTCCAAATTTGAGATTTTTGGTTCCAACCGCTGTGTCTTTGTGAGACGCAGACTAGGTGAACGGATGATCTCCGCATCTGTGGTTCCCACCGTGAAGCATGGAGGAGGAGGTGTGATGGTGTGGGGTGCTTTGCTGGTTGCACTGTCATGATTTATTTAGAATTCAAGGCACATTTAACCAGCATGGCTACCACAGCCTTCTGCAGCGATACGCCATCCCATCTGGTTTGCGCTTAGAGGTACTATCATTTGTTTTTCAACAGGAAAATGACCCAACACACCTCCAGGCTGTGTAAGGGCTATTTGACCAAGAAGGAGAGTGATGGAGTGCTGCATCAGATGACCTGGCCTCCACAATCACCCAACCTTAACCCAATTGAGATGGTTCGGGATGAGTTGTGACCACAGAGTGAAGGAAAAGCAGCCAATGTGGGAACTCCTTCAAGATAACCTCCTTCAAAATAACCTTCATTACTGCTAGACAATTGCTGTTTATAACTCCAGACTGTTTGCATGATAAGAGTCTGCTGTCCTGAGGCACATCTCTGCCTGTTTAGATGCTGGCCGAAGAGAAAAAGGAGCAGGAGAGAGAAAAAGGAGAAAAGTTGTCAAGTTCAACTAAGTGAGAAAAGATTACTGCTTAAGACTGCTACAAATCTTGCTGATGCAGTCAAATTGTAATTGGCTGTACCAGAGCCATATTTTACATGAAATGTAATGTCAGATGTGTAATTTTGCTCTGAGGTCCCATTGGTGATACTCTCATCTGCTAAGTGAAGCGATGTGCAACATTAGGGGCTTAAATTAAAGAACAGTAAAGATAATTGAAGTTGTAGCATGGCATGACCGTATTAGATATGACATACTTTGGCCACAGATCAAAGACACTTCATATTGTCCCTGCCAATGAACAGGTGTTTCTAGGTAGGGGAGGTCATATCGGGACAACTGTGTGTCCCAAATGGCACCCTATTCCCTGTATAGTGCACTCTTTTCTACAAGAACCCAATGGGGACTTTGGTCAAAATTAGTGCACTAAATAGGGAATAGGGTGCAATTTGGTTAGCACACCTGCTCTTCTTCCTACAGTATCACAGGTGAACACAGGTGTGCACACTCAAAGCTAGCATTTCAGATTAGTTTTGGATTTTGAAGAGAATAAGACATTACCATGAGGAATTCACACCGTTCACACACATCCACATGAATTCACATAAAGAGGCAAGCGTAAACGTATGTTTTGTTAATACGGTAGACACTGGCTAGGACAGATTATGTATTGCTGCAATGTTATGCAGTACGGAAGAAATGACTTATTATGGCATCGGTGGCAGAGTATCACCTTCCCAACGTCACATGCGTTGGGTTTTATAATAATAATAATAATAGCAATAATAATAGTCATATTAATATCACCACCACCCCTCCGCCAGCAGACAGTCATGCAGCAGAGTCAGAGACGTGAGGTGGAAACATCATGGACGCCTGCCTAGCGCGTCGACCAGGAGGGAAGGAAGGGATACTGTAACTTTGGTTGTGTCCCAAATGGCACCCTATTCCCTGGTCAAAAGTAGTGTACCACATAAGGAATAGGGTACCATTTGGGACGTAGTCACTGTGATCTGAGCGCCCCTGTTCCCCTGCTCTCCTTTCAGTACCACGACAAAGCTCATTCCCTTCTGCTCCAACAGCTGCAGCTCTCGGCCGTGACTCGGTACATGCCAGGGATCAGTCACTTCATGATTTAATAAGTCAAAAGACACTTTGACTTTGCCATTGTTTCTCAAAGCACCCCTCCGCCTCCTTCGACCCCCCCACCCCCACTCCTGCCCGTCATCGATGTGTGTAGTGAGTAAAGTAGGATGGCAGTCTTAACCCGGCCTGTAAATAATGCACATCTCACAAAGCCCTGGTTCGAACCTGCCGGGGGAATTACCCAGATGTCTGGGCACCTGGTAATAGAATTTAAATGCTGCCAGTTGTCATGCTTGCTCGCTTCAATTTACTGTTGAAGTAAACAGGTTTCAATTCCACTTTATTTTGGCCGTGTGTGAAATCAATCTTTGTTTAATTGTTCCCTGTTACTTCAGGGGCTCGTGCCATTTTGACTAATAGCCTTGTAGTGAAAACATTGAGGGACACAGGAAGAGGGCCAGTGTTGATAGGGTGAACTAGCCTTATGTTACTAGCTAGCTATAGCTCCTCTATGCTATGGCCATCACATGTTCTTATATAAGTCACATCTAAATTTCAAATGTGGCATCTTGATTGATGAATGATATTCATGAAGGTTCCCAGATGTGTCTGGAATTATCATAAAATTGTGCTGAATATATGCAGATTGATCTAACGCGACATCTTGAATCAGATCCATAGCCAGAAACAATAATAGCAAGTGTCATTAAACGGTGCTTTAAAGCTAATTTCCATACACACTTATGCACATTTGGGCCCTTATTTGTCAGCTATTGCAGAAATTGGGATACCTTCCTTCCATTTTGAGGATCATAGGGATAAAGGTGAGGTTTTTAATCATTTCCGAGATGGGTGAAGTTGAACACTCTCTCCTCCTAATCTACTGTATTACTCTCATGTAGTCAGTCTAAATGAAAAAGACAGCAGCAGCTCACATCTCAGTGAGATAGCGCCCCAACTCCATCCAGAAGACACTCACGCTACCAACCTGGGTTCCGGGGACACCCATCGTAGACACAAGTTGCTATTCCCTATATCGTGCACTCTTTTGACCAGAGCCCAGTGGCCCTACTTTACCTAGAGCTCAAAAGTAGTGCATTATATAGGGACTAGGTTGCCATTTGGTACGCGCCCAAACTCTCCACTCACTACCACCTGATCCAGGACGAACCAGATGACGGCAGCGTGTCTGACACCACAGGTGCTTTTGATGTTGTACAGATGCTCTGCTGAGCAAGAGGCGCGCGAGTGACTGACAAGCTGACCACACGTCAGATGCTGCTGCCTGGGCTACGAGAGAAAACATGGCTGGCCTGACTGATGACGGGCGGCAGGAGAACTACAAGGAACCCTAATATGTAGGGACTGCGTCCCAAATGGCACTCTGTTCCCTATGTGGTGTACTACTTTTGACCAGGGCCCATAGCCATCCCTGATCAAAAGTAGTGCACTATGTAGGGAAGAGGGTGGCATTTGGGATGCATTCATAATACACTCACAAAGTGCTACACACAGAAAGGGTACTGACATCAAAGCCGTCCCGGCAGCTGCTCTCAAAACAACCATGTCAGAAGTTCACATATAGTTGGTGATGGAGTAAATGAGTGTATCTTCCCGGAGGAGAGAGTTGATGAATCAACGACGATGCTCTTCAGATCCCTTTGTTGGTGTGTGTGCTGTATTGTGTGCTGTAGCCTTCTCAATGGTAGGCCAACCCCATGTTGAAATGATGACTGAAAGTCAAAACTCATCAGGCTACTCATTAAATTAAATTACAGGTGTGTTCTAATAATTATGACTGGTATTGTAGGGCAATGTTGAGCGTTATTATGATTATGTAGTGTCACATGCAATGGTTAACTACACATTTTTACAATCGCCTGATACCGCTACCATATCAGAACAAGAATATCGCTTGGCAAACATTTCCATAGTACACACTGGGTGTGCTGCTGCCAGCGGCCCTGATATGATGAACTGTGTTTGCATAGGGCAATATTTTGCTACCTGGAATGCCGTTGCTCTTTTACACAGCTCTGTCCTGGAGCCTGTCTTGCTCTTTGGAGGGATCATCATGCAATCTCTACCATATTGTCCTCGGGCACCTCCACTCAAGTGGAATCCTATTCATCAGCGCCCTTAATGAGCTCACAGCACTGTCCCTCCGCAGAACACACCCAGGCTGCATCCCGAATTGCACTCTATTCCCTTTATAGAGCACTACTTTTGACCACATTCCTATGAGTCCTGGTCAAAAGTAGTGCTCTATAAAGGGAATGCAGTGCCATTTGGGATGCAAACACTGTCCCTCCACACATACTCAGACCAGGGTAATGGAGACAGCAGCTCATCCTTAAATGATGCTTAGATGATGCCATCTGAACCCAGTAAGCTACAATAGGCTATATACTCCTTCGCGGGACATGGTGGCACCGCAACAAAATGGAAGATACAAGATGTATATTGTAACTAAATAATTGGGGACCCTTAACAAGTAGGTAAAGACGTTCCTATACAGAATGTTTCCTGCACAGTTTTGTGGAATAGGTTATGATACATTGGTAAGAAAAGTGCAGAAAAAATGAAATACATGAATTGACTTATAAAGCTTTGATTTAAGGGAGAAGTTGAAATTACGCAATTGGTACCCAGGGAAAATGGGGGAGAGTCATGCTTTTTAATTACATGTTTCATTTAGTCCAGGGGATTGTAATCGATTAAATGTCATATTGCTCAAAGTTTGATAATTAGTTGCTTATTATATCTCGATGTGTGCCCGATGCTGCCCCTCATCCCTGACTCTCTGCTGGGCGTGCAATATCAAGTGCGCCTAGTGTGGTCTCAATCAAAATGATCCATAGCCTATACTATAGGCCTAGGCTATAAAACGAGCATGCTCGGAGAAGCACAGGCCCAAGTTATATTTCAAAGAAAATGTATTTCCTTCTTGAGTTTTTGCACTGCTGGGATGGTGTATGTAAAACTAGGTTACACTGATTTACAAACTATAATGTATAGGCATTCCCAATCATGAGCCCAGGCCTGCCCTGCTCTTGCTGATGTAAACCCTTTTGTGCTGCCTAACCAATGGCTGTGCTGTGTACGGTGGCACTTCAGGAGGCGAGTCAAAGGCTTCTTCCGAAAATAATTGTTTTATTGGTTAAAAAACAAAATCAATATCTGTGCGTGCAGACTAGGACTACTGGTGTCCTGTTCGCTTTGAGAGGGAGAGCGTGAAGATGAGAAGGAAGACTACTTGCTAGTGCTATAATTGATTTTAATAAAAACAATATGTTTCATTGACCATATTGAAGCTATTTATCAGAGTAATTGACCTTTTTTAAATTGTATTTAACTTGTATTTAACTAGGCAAGTCAGTTAAGAACAAATTATTATTTACAATGATGGGGAACAGTGGGTTAACTGCCTTGTTCAGGGGCAGAATGACAGATTTTTACCTTGTCAGCTCGGGGATTCGATCCAGCAACTTTTCAGTTACTGGCCCAATGCTCAAACCACAAGGCTACCTGCTGCCTCAAAAGCCATATTGAGTAATTTACATAACGTACATTACTATGAAGAGGCAGACATGGAGATAGACAGTGCATGGGTGCTGAAAGTAGGCTAAATCGAGAAGGCCTAATTCGTTTAAACAGTCGTCATTTTAATTTGACTTCAGGCTACTAACAACAATAGGGCTTTGCCTATTTCTTCCTATTCAAGAAATAAGAGGTAGGCCCACCTGTTTGACAGACTAAATTATAGTCTACTATCCAGGGCTCGAATTGAGGGGATATGTAAGGGTATGTGAGGGTATTGTGTTTTACGCTCAAGAAAATGGCTGAAAGCAGAGGCCTACCACTTGTTAGCTTAAGATTTCGCAAAAAAATGCAATAGACCCAATTATATGAAGTGATCTATAACAACGTTTTATTCCTGAATAATTTCTGCTAGAAACAAGCTGTAAAATGCCGGGAAAACACGTGACTCACGTCACGTTGGCATAAATGATTCGGGAGACAGGCGCAGGAATGTGTAACAGGGTTTTTTATCGCACCCAAGTTACGGCGTGCCGTGTAAAGGCACGGTGACAAAGACCAAACAAACTGTATACAAAACACAGGGTAGAAACCCAAAATAAAAGAGCGAGGAGTACCTCGAATAAGTAACACAAGCGCACAATGATTAACACATGGGACGATACCCGTAATCATCTGCGCAATCCACAATGGCACGAAAGCCAAAACACACAGCACAGGTACTCACACGCACCAACGGACATTGTAACAATAAATCGACAGCCCAATGGAAACCAAAGGGCACATATATACAAATACTAATCAGTGGGAATAGGGGACAGGTGTGCGTAATTCAAGTTCCGGAGGGAACCGTGACAGACTCGATGTATATGGGATATATTTGGTTTGTCTCTATGACATTCAGAGGATGCACTACAACTTTCTATAGCCGAGGAGAATGTGCAATTCTGTCACTATGAATTAACTTTCAACATTTCAACAGGCTATTAAACAACAAACTAACTCTAAATCAGCCAGGAGCAAGCCAGGTAGCATAAGAATGATTTATTAATATATGTGACTTGTTTCAGGAAACTAGGCATATGTCGCGCATCACTACTTCAAAGGAGAGACATTTGAACATACAGTAAACATTATTTATTTATTTTTTTGGCAGAAATGCCTTCTGGAACATGTGAACTTTCATGTGCCTTAATAACAAAAGTGTATGACATCTCTAAATATGTATAAAATAGTTAAATTACGAGCCTAGTTGGTTTAGCCAAGATAATGGATGGGCTGGACATGCCGAGAGATTAGTTTGGATTGGTCTGTCTATAACATGATCTGCTCAGTATGTGTAGGTAATCCTTTCTAACACAGCTTTTCTGAAAGATATCACGAAGAACTGCAAAAGTGTTGCTAATGTTCTCCACTTTCTGAGGACCGAGTTTTGAAATCAGTGGGAAGCCCGGTGGAAGCAGAGTATGATATTTAAGGAGATGGAGAAAATTCTGGCGTTTGATTGCAAATATGTGGAGGGAGACGAAAAGAGAACACACAGAAGGCTGTTGTATAAAACACCTGCCTCCGCATTGCATCTTCAAATTAAGGGAAACAATGGCATCCGTATATATATATACATACACACACATACACACAGTGTACACTGAGTGTACAAAGCATTAGGAACACCTGAACTAATTTAGGCTTGCCTAAACAAAGGCGCAGCATATTTATGCGTCAACTATATTTTATTTATTAACTCTCACATTTTTCATCCACTTTGACATTAGAGTCATTTGTGTAGATTGTTGTCCAAAAAAAATACAATTTTAATCCCACTTTGTAACAATAAAATGTGAAGAAATCCAAGGGGTCTGAATAATTTTCCAAAGCTCTGTAAATGTATTCTATGCTCGCTTCGAGGCAAGCAACACCACAACCATGCACGAGAGCACCAGCAGTTCCGGACGACTGTGTGATCACGCTCTCCATAGCCGATTTGAGTAAGACCTTGAAAGAGGTTAACATTCACAAGGCCGCAGGGCCAGAAGGATTACCAGGACGCGTAATCAGAGTATGCGCTGACCAGCTGGCAAGTGTCTTCACTGACATTTTCAACCTCTCCCAGGCCCAGTCTGAAATACACTGCTCAAAAAAATAAAGGGAACACTTAAACAACACAATGTAACTCCAAGTCAATCACACTTCTATGAAATCAAACTGTCCACTTAGGAAGCAACACTGATTGACAATAAATTTCACATGCTGTTGTGCAAATGGAATAGACAAAAGGTGGAAATTATAAGCAATTAGCAAGACACCCCCAAAAATGTTTTTGCTCATCACATATGCTGCTGCTACTATTTATTATCTATCCTGTTGCCTAGTCACTTTATCCCTAGCTATATGTACATACAGTTGAAGTCAGAAGTTTACATACACTTAGGTTGGTGTCATTAAAACTCGTTTTTCAACCATTCCACAAATTTCTAGTTAACAAACTATAGTTTTGGCAAGTTGGTTAGGACATCTACTTTGTGCATGACACAAGTCATTTTTCTAACAATTGTTTACAGACAGATTATTTCACTTATCATTCACTGTATCACAATTCCAGTGGGTCAGAAGTTTACATACACTATGTTGACTGTGCCTTTAAACAGCTTGGGAAATTATGTCATAGCTTTAGAAGCTTCTGATTTGAGTCAATTGGAGTTGTACCTGTGGATGTATTTCAAGGCCTACCTTCAAACTCAGTGCCTCTGCTTAACATCATGGGAAAATCAAAATAAATCAGCTTTAATTGTAGACCTCCACAAGTCTGGTTCATCCTTGGGAGCAATTTCGAAATGCCTGAAGGTACCACGTTCATCTGTACCAACAATAGTACGCAAGTATAAACACCATGGGACCATGCAGCCGTCATACCGCTCAGGAAGGAGACGCGTTCTGTCTCCTAGAGATGAACGTACTTTGGTGCGAAAAGTGCAAATCAATCCCAGAACAACAGCAAAGGACCTTGTGAAGATGCTGGAGGAAACGGGTACAAAAGCATTTATATCCACAGTAAAACGAGTCCTATGTTGACATAACCTGAAAGGCCGCTCAGCATGGAAGAAGCCACAGCTCCAAAACCGCCATAAAAAAGACAGACTACGGTTTGCAACTGCACAAAGATCAGTTGGGGACCAGTCCTCTAGTCTGATGAAACAAAAATAGAACTGTTTGGTCATAATGACCATCATTATGTTTGTAGGAAAAAGGGGGAGGCTTGCAAGCCGAAGGACACCATCCCAACCGTGAAGCACGGGGGTGGCAGCATCATGTTGTGGGGGTGCTTTTCTGCAGGAGGGACTGGTGCACTTCACAAAATAGATGGCTCATGAGGAAAGAAAATGATGTGGATATATTGAAGCAACATGTCAAGACATCAGTCAGGAAGTTAAAGCTTGGTCGCAATGACCTCAAGCATACTTCCAAAGTGGTGGCAAAATGGCTTAAGGACAACAAAGTCAAGGTATTGGAGTGGCCATCACAAAGCCTTAACCTCAATCCTATAGAGAATTTGTGGGCAGAACTGAAAAAGCATGTGCGAGCAAGGAGGCCTACAAACCTGACTCAGTTACATCAGCTCTGTCAGGAGGAATGGGCCAAAATTCACCCAACTTATTGTGGGAAGCTTGTGGAAGGCAACCCGAAACGTTTGACCCAAGTTAAACAATTTAAAGGCAATGCTACCAAATACTAATTGAGTGTAAAACTAATAATACTAAATACTAATTCTGACCCACTGGGAATGTGATGAAAGAAATAAAAGCTGAAATAAATGATTCTCTCTACTATTATTCTGACATTTCACATTCTTAAAATAAAGTGGTGATCCTAACTGACTTAAGACAGGGAATTTTTACCAATGATTAAATGTCAGGAATTGTGAAAAACTGAGTTTAAATGTATTTGGATAAGGTGTATGTAAACTTCTGACTTCAACTGTATCTACCTCATTTACCACGTACCCCTGCACATCAACCTGGTAATGGTATCCTGTGTACATAGCCAAGTTATCATTACTCATTGTGTATTTATTTTATTTATTTATGTATTTACTATTTTTCTATTATTGATATTTTTTCGCATTGTTGGGAAGGGCCGTAAGTAAGCATGTCACTGGTAGTCTACACCTGTTGTTTAATAAGCATGTGACATATACAATTTGATTTGATCATCAATTCTTGATTTCTCTCGCTTTCAAGGTTTTGATGGGCAGTTAGGAATGCCTTCATTTGCACTGCTAAATGCAGTGCTAAATATAGTCTATTTGATTATTTGGTCCTGCCGTACATACCTACACGTACGCTACAGTCACAAGACGCAGGCCTCCTAATTGTCCTTAGAATTTCTAAGCAAACAGCTGGAGGAAGGGCTTTCTCCTATAGAGCTCCATTTTTATGGAATGGTCTGCCTACCCATGTGAGAGACGCAGACTCGGTCTCAACCTTTAAGTCTTTACTGAAGACTCATCTCTTCAGTGGGTCATATGATTGAGTGTAGTTTGGCCCAGGAGTGTGAAGGTGAACGGAAAGGCTCTGGAGCAACGAACCGCCCTTGCTGTCTCTGCCTGGCCGGTTCCCCTCTCTCCACTGGGATTCTCTGCCTCTAACCCTATTACAGGGGCTGAGTCACTGGCTTACTGGTGCTCTTCCATGCCGTCCCTAGGAGGGGTGCGTCACTTGAGTGGGTTGAGTCGCTGACGTGATCTTCCTGTTTGGGTTGGCGCCCCCCCCCCCTTGGGTTGTGCCGTGGAGGAGATCTTTGTGGGCTATACTCGGCCTTGTCTCAGGATGGTAAGTTGGTGGTTGAAGAAATCCCTCTAGTGGTGTGGGGGCTGTGCTTTGGCAAAGTGGGTGGGGTTATATCCTGCCTGTTTGGCCCTGTCCGGGGGTATCATCGGATGGGGCCACAGTGTCTCCTGACCCCTCCTGTCTCAGCCTCCAGTATTTATGCTGCAGTAGTTTATGTGTTGGGGGGCTAGGGTCAGTCTGTTATATCTGGAGTACTTCTCCTGTCTTATCCGGTGTCCTGTGTGAATTTAAGTATGCTCTCTCTAATTCTCTCTTTCTCTCTTTCTTTCTCTCTCTCGGAGGACCTGAGCCCTAGGACCATGCCTCAGGACTACCTGGCATGATTTCTTGCTCCTTTCTGTCCCCAGTCCACCTGGCCGTGCTGCTGCTACAGTGTCAACTATAGCAGCAGCACAGTTGACACAGGCAGAACAGTTGTTTGGGGTTTTAGGCTGGGTTTCTGTACAGCACTTTGAGATATCAGCTGATGTAAGAAGGGCTATATATATATATACATACATACATACATTTGATTTGATTTGATCTACCTTTATTAGCGCAATGCGTTTGCATGTCTTTCAAGCGGTTGCCTGGCTCCCATTACTCTGGTGGTCTTAATAAATCAGCCTTTTAAATGCAATCTTTCATTCAATAATTTCCAGATTCAGAAATGATCATTCGTAAGGTAATGAATGACAAGGCTGGACTTTAGCAGTAATAGAGGCTTTGAGAAGAGCGTTTCCTTAAATCAGGCACATGGAAAAAATAAATGGATATTAAAGTTGTGCATTACAGCATTAGGGAAAAGCGGACACATTGTTTTTCTTTTAAAGTGAGTTTGTAGCTGTTCATTTTGAGTTAAGTATTATGAAAAGGGAAATGTAAACGCTGGTGAAACAAATAACTCTAAAGCAGTTGTATTGTGTAATCTAAACAAAGTGCTGAAATCGCAATCACATTCATCACATGACCAGTAGAGAATATATTTTCAAAGCCGTAGCTATTCTTCTCTCTATTACAAAGCCAGAAAAGCAATAAGGTCTGCCATTGATTTGTAGTATGTTGAGGCCTTGGGAGGCACCTGATTTATATTACAGTGATTTGTGTCGTTACTTGAGCTTTACTCTGCGTTTACTCCACATAGATTGATAAATAACTGTAAAATATCAGAAAGATTATGTTGACATAACACTACCTGGTGTGATCAATAAACTCTGCCAATGTCCTTTATTTCCCATGGAACTACACTTATTTCATTGGGGGAAAAATGTAGCATGCTAAATTGGTGGTATGAAGTGTACAAAGAAACCTAGCCTACCTAACCGTCTTTAATTGAAGTGTCACCTAGCAAATGCGTAGAACTATAATACTACTACTATGCACAATATGCTTTATAATAATCTCACACAACTTCCTGGCAATCCAAGACTTATCCCCAAAATGCTCATTGTGTGTAATGACTTCCATGACCGTGTCCTTACTTGCTCCTTGGCATTCCACAAGCCCTGCTCTAAGCTTAACCGATTCACAAATACAACTCCGAGTCTCCAAGGAATGCTCCCAAAACTATATCAGCTGGTACAAGCTCTCTTTCAAATGCAATTTCATCTCTGACAACATTTTACCACATTGTCTACAAATGCTGATGAAATTGTCTCTATTCATGCGTGAAACAATCAGAAAACGGCTGATGTTTGTCTCACCCCCAACTGGCACAATATTTGTGAACGGCGGCCCAAAATAACACTCTCGTCAAGACTCATGCCAAGTGTCTTTCCATTCTGCTCTAGCTGTACCATATGGGGTGGAATGTGTGAATAGTTCTCTGTGAAACACTTTATAGTAATTAACATCTGTTCCCAAGGAAACCGACCTGTTGTAGTAAGTGTAAAAGTTTAAAACCACAACCTGTTTGAACAGGTTGCTATTATCTTCTGTCTCGCTGTATAATAGAAATTCAAATACTGTGTCATATAACACGTGAGGTAAAAAAAAAGACTACTTGAATGCGCATTAGTCGAGGAAATACGCTGTCTAACTGTCTAATCAAGCAGACATTAGATTGGAGTAATGGGTTGCTCTTTAGGCGAGCCGATCAGACACAAAGGGCTTCTCTCCTGTGCTATGTGCTTGAGTTTGAGCCATGGTGGATAGGGCACTAGACTGCTGTGAGGTGGGGATATGGCACTGCTACAGTATGTCTCAAATGGCACCCTATTCCCTGTATAGTGCACTACTTTTGACCAAGGCACATAGGGCTCTGGTTAAAAGTAGTGAATCTTACAGGGAATAGGGTGCCATTTGAGAGGCAGACCATGTATCCTCCATAAACCCAGTAGTCTTAATTTACCGGTGAATTGTTCAGTCTCAGTAATGCACCCCTCTTATTAGTGCCTGAGACCTGCACACCTCTAGATCAACCACAGGAGCCCTGGTTGTCAGCAGCGTTCAGGTTCACACCAGCAGGATCCTAGTCATGTGACTCCACATGGTCTCCACATGGGGTCCAATGGGGGCTTTGGGTTCCTCCTGGCTACAAAACTGAGCTGCTAGTCAAAGGAGCAGCGCTAAAGGTGATAGGTCGGAAGATAACAGAGGGGGTAGTTTCTAGGAACAAGGGCCTATTTTCGTAGAAATGTGAAAGGTGAAGATGGGCAAACCATTTGAAATTACAGTTGTTTGATTAGCGTTCGTTATGCAATAAGGTAAGCAGAGTGGTTACAACATGAAGTAAAACATTCAAGTTTCGAGCAATTGAGTATACATTTTCAAAATGCATACTGCCACCAGCTCACATTGCGAGGTGGTGGGTGACATTCAAGTGCCATAGCCTGCCTACCTTTGCCTATGCACTTGAATGGCGAAGGGGAGGCGCACTTCGATTACCAGTTGAGAAATAAAAATAGCAGCTGATTTTAACACGCGATTGTATTCAGGATTGTTGCCCAACGGCAGGGCTTATGAAAGCACGTTTCACTCCAGCAGCAAAGAGCTGAGGAGCTGCAGCAGCAGCTCTAGCACTGTCTAACGAGATTACCCACTCAAAATAGGCTGTAGCCTGTCTGAGAAGTACACACATGCCCCAATTTAATTAACTCACAGACCGATAAGCATGACGGTAAAAATGTTTTTCCATCGACTGATAGTTCCATCAATTAATAAATAGCATTATTTTTGCAAAGGGATTGTTTTTTCTCCTGGTCAAATTGGACGGCAACATTTTTATTTATCAACCTTTCATTCTTTTATTACAGGCTAACAGAAACCCTGGTATTTTGCGTGTTTGTGTTGTGTGCATGTGTGTGTGTGTGTGTATGTGTCAGTCCACAAGAACACATGGCAGCATGTAGCAACTAGTTGGCTACATGCAACACTCCATCAATGTGAAAACCCTCGCTCACGTTTTTACATCCATTTCCCAAGTCATGTCTATCTCCTGTGATTTCTCAAGAGGCTCATAAAATATATTAGCCCGTAATGTGTTATGAATTGCTTTACGGCGGACATTTATACCTAGACCACTGCCATAATGACAAAATGTCTTACGGAGTGATTCAGAATGGATAATATATTAAGCTTGTCAGCTGTTGACATTTATTTCTGATGCCCTTACCTGCTTGTAAATTTGTAATTAACATTGTTGATCCTTGTGTGTTGCTAAATTAAATCATGGAGATCTAAGGGACGACTTGGTGCCGTTATTGATAATGGCCCTCAATTTATTGTGAACTCTTAAAGCGTCAAACTTGGCTCAGTGCGATGCACCTGTTAGACGAATTAAGCACTCAGACAATGCGCAGTGACATACATAATTATTCCACCGACTACAACCAGGAATAGGAGATCTTATTTACTCTGCTCGTGATATACTACCGTAGCTTATTTCAGCCGCCAAAAAATGAAAGCTCGCTCTCAAACAAGCGTTGAATTCCATCGAGCACGAGACTATGTTCTACTATCATGCCATATTCTCACACACCTTTCTCATTTCTCTTTTAAGAACATCAGAGAACCTTTATGAGTGAATTTGGAATCATGTTGATCATTTTTCCATTCTTTGCAGGAGCGGGCAAAGTCATGCAGTGGCCTGCTTCAACAGACTCACCAGGGATGAAAAAATGACTCACTGTATTATACAGATTATTGCAGGCTCATTGAAGGGAAGATTGGGGTGTACCCGTGGGATAGTATTTCAGGTTGGTACATGGTGTCAGGGTACACTGTGCATCAAGAGGCCTGGGCCTTGAGGCCTGGAGGAAGGTAGGAGAGTGGAGAGAGCTAGCTGGGGCTCCAGGGACCAAGGAGGGAAGTGGCTCAGACGGTTTTGCCGCAGGGATCTCTGGTCCATTGCTCGATGTATGCTATTAAAGGAGCACAGAGATGGGAGTCACCTCTGTCATCTCATGTCTAATGGGGGGAGTGTGTACCTCCTGTCATTGGACCTCCTCTCTAATGACCAGTGCAGTGTTCCATAGCAAATGGCTCACTGGGCAAAATTTTTTTGTTTTTATTGTGTGTGTTTTTGACCCTATTTTCAAAAGCAATTTCTCGTAATGCTATGAGTATTTTGTGAAAGTGACCCATAGCTATTAATGGTTGAATTTATAATGCTCATTGCACAGGTTTAGAGTGTGGCAAAAATAATACAGAGAGAGAGAGAGGATGAGGTACACCTCATAAGTCAACCACTGATAAGGCCAGTCCAGGCAGCAGCAGCACCAGCCTCAGCCGCCACAGGTACAACCACATCTGAGTATAGATAAGAGAATCATTAAAACAATACAAATGTTTGTGTAGAATCACTGTCACATGCCGCTATTGCGATCATTACCACGGGTAATAATGAACCAGGAAGAGGGAGGTGGAGAGAGGGAGGAAGGTATCTGTTATTCCACTCAATCATGCAAATGGGAAAGTTGGGCAATTTACTTCCAAATGAACTCAACACTCTTTCCACTAATAAGAATTGCAGATGAAGTAAAGCGGTCAAGATAATTATCAACTTCACAATCAGCACTCTATCGGGAGAGAGGATTATTATAGCTGAATAAAAAGACACGCAGGGGAAAGAAACCGTAGCTTGTTAATCACAGTAATATGTTTAACAAAAGGTCATTGGGTTGGCTGTGCATTTTTTTAAAAATCTTTCTTTAAAGTAATTACTCATGTTTTATTGTATTATTGTATTTCTGGTAGGAATGTAGTACCTTTGTTATGTTAGAACTCCCATCAAGAAACTGAGTTCCAGTCCTGCCCTGGCACTTCTCTAAATATAGCCTTTATCAACATACCACTGCTATACATTATTGCTTCAATAGCGTGACTAATACCTAGGGTTGCTAAGGTAGGTTATATTACTGGAAACGTTAGAAGTTTACCAGTAAACTACCAGCATTTTGGTGTCTTTCAAAGATTTTATGTTCGTGGTCTGTTGATATCTCTCTAGTGGTGTGGGGACTGTGCTTTGGCAAAATGTGTGGGGTTATATCCTGCCTGGTTGGCCTTGTCTGGGGGTATCGTCGGACTGGGCCACAGTGTCCCCCCGACCCACCCCTGTCTCAGTGTCCAGTATCTATGCTGCAATAGTCTATGTGCCGGGGGGCTAGGGTCAGTCTGTTATATCTGGTGTAATTCTCCTGTCTTATATGGTGTCCTGTGTGAATTTAAGTATGCTCTCTCCCCTCCTGGAGGACCTGAGCCCTAGGATCATGCCTCAGGACTACTTGGTCTGATGACTCCTGGCTGTCCCCAGTCCACCTGGTCGTGCTGCTGCTCCAGTTTCAACTGTTCTGCCTGCGGCTAGGGAACCCTGACCTGTTCACCGGACATGCTACCTTGTCCCGGACCTGCTGTTTTCGATATCTCTCTCTACCGCACCTGCTGTCTCGACCTCTGAATGCTCGGCTATGAAAAGACAAATTACATTTACTCCTGAGGTACTGACCTGTTGCAACCTCTACAACCATTGTGATTATTATTTGACCCTGCTGGTCATCTATGAACGTTTGAACATCTTGAAGAACAATCTGGCCTTAAATGGCCATGTACTCCTATAATCTCTACCCGGCACAGCCAGAAGATGACTGGCACCACTCAGAGCCTGGTCCCTCTAGGTTTATTTCTAGGTTCCTGCCTTTCAAGAGAGTTTTTCCTAGCCACCGTTTTTCTACATCTGCATTGCTTGCTGTTTGGGGTTTTAGGCTGGGTTTCTGTATAGCACTTTGTGACATCTGCTGATGTAAAAAGGACTTTATAAATACATTTGACTGATTGATATGTAATCTATCACAAGACATCAAGTGGCCCTTTTGGATAATTCTGATTATCACAGACGTGTGTATTTATCTCTGGCCCTCTGTGATGCCTTTAAAAAAAAATAGAATGACAAAGCTGATAAATATTATTCTAAATATAAACCATTGACTTAGCTAATACCAATGGTGTTCAATATGAGGGTTTCTGCATGAAATGTCCTTTATAAACATGGACACCATATACAGTGCCTTCGGAAAGTATTCAGACCCCTTAACTTTTTCCACATTTTGTTACGTTACACCCTTATTCTAAAATGGATAAAATTTAAATAAAACCCTCAGCAATCTACACACAATACCACATAAGAACAAAGCAAAAACAGGTTTTTAGAAAAATACCTTATTTACCCTAATTATTCAGACCCTTTGCTATGAGACTTGAAACTGAGCTCAGATGAATTATTTTTCAACTGATCATCCTTGAGATGTTACTACAACTTCATTGAAGTCCACCTGTGGTAAATTCAATTGATTGGACATTTGGAAAGGCACACACACCTGTCTATATAAGGTCCCACAGTTGACAGTGCATGTCAGAGCAAAAACCAAGCCATGTGGTCAAAGGAATTGTCCGTAGAGATCCGAGACAGGATTGTGTCGGCACAGATCTGGGGAAGGGTACCAAACAATGTCTGCTGCATTTAAGGTCCCAAGAACACAGTGGCCACCATCATTCTTAAATGGAAGACATTTGAAACCACCAAGACTCTTCCTATAGTTGACCACCAGGCCCAAGTGAGCAATCAGGGGAGAAGGGCCTTGGTCAGGGAGGTAACCAAGAACCCGATGGTCATTCTGACAGAGCTCCATAGTTCCTCTGTGGAGATGGGAGAACCTTCCAAAAGGACAACCATCTTTTCATCAGGCCTTTATGGTAGAGTGGCCAGATGGAAGCCACTCCTCAGTAAAAGGCACATGACAGCGAGCTTGAAGTTTACCAAAAGGCACTTAAAGACTCTCAGACCATAAGGAACAAGATTCTCTGGTCTGATGAAACCAACATGGAACTCTTTGGCCTGAATGCCAAGCGTCACGTTTAGAGGAAACCTGGCAGCATCCCTACGGTGAAGCATGGTGGTGGCAGCATCATGCAGTGAGGTTGTTTCTCAGTGGCAGGGATATATATATTGTTTTTCCATTTTTTATTCTCCACATTTTCAAACAGTCCATTATTATTTTCCAACGTGGCTATACATTTGAGTAAGGTTTTTTTCTTGCCTGAGTAGCCTTGTTTTACTGAAGAAAAAAAAAATTAAACCATCTAGTGTTCAGCGAAATAATACAATGTCAAATTCAGGAAGCCTAGTCAAATAATTAACATCCAATCACATTAACCGTTACTCTCTCGCGGGACTTCCACTAACAGTCCGTATGTAGCCAAACGTAGCTGCTGCTCATGTTGGTATCTGTACTGATGGCGTAAAAGCCACCACAGGGAGACATACAGTAGCGGAGTGGTAACGCACGTGCAAGCAGTTGCTCCCGAAGCCACTTGGGTACACTGCAGCATCCACTGAGAGGCTCTTGCTGCCAAGGGAATGCCTGACAGCTTGAAATAAGTTTTGGACACTACAGTGAAAATGGTTAACTTCTTATGGCTGGGGGGCAGTATTGAGCAGCTTGGATGAATAAGGTGCCCAGAGTAAACTGCCTGCTACTCAGGCCCAGAAGCTAAGATATGCATATTATTAGTGGATTTGGATTGAAAACACTCTGAAGTTTCTAAAACTGTTTGAATGATGTCTGTGAGTATAACAGAACTGATATGGCTGGCAAGAACCTGAGAAAAAATCCAACCAGGAAGTGGGAAATCTGAGGTTTGTAGTTTTTCAACTCTTTGCCTATCCAAGATACAGTGGAAATTTGGTCCGATTGCACTTCCTAAGGCTTCCACTAGATGTCAACAGTCTTTAGAACCTTGTTTCAGGCTTCTACTGTAAAGGAGGAGAGAATAAAAGCTGATTGAGTAAGGGGTCTGCCAGAAGGCCATGAGCACATTCAGGCGCGCTCCTGTGAGAGGTAGCTGCGTTCCCTTTCATTTCTAAAAACAAAGGAATTCTCCAGTTGAAACATTTATGTTAAAAACATCCTAAAGATTGATTCTATACATCGTTTGACATGTTTCTACGAACTGTAATGGAATCTCAGCCATAAGAAGTTGTTAAACCATTTTAAACCATTAAACTCTTGTGTATTTTCTGCACTATACAATGATATGGGCAGCGACCATGTAACACGTTTACAACATACAGAAGTGTGCTGTTTATCAAGGGACAAAGTATTGACACGTATTTTTTAATTGAGAGACGAGATTAAAGGTTTCTTTACTGACCATCATTTTCACTTGTCTGACCGCTTGCATGATGACGCGTTTCTCACACGACTGGCCTATCTGGGTGATGTTTTTTCTCACCTGAATGATCTGAATCTAGGACTACAGGGACTTTCCACAACTATTTTCAATGTAAGGACAAAATTGAGGCTATGATTAAGAAGTTGGAGCTCTTCTCTGTCTGCATTAACAAGGACAACACTTTCCATCATTGGATAATTCTTTTGTGTGAAAATGAACTCAAGCTTATGGACAATGTCAAATGTGATATAGCGAAGCACCTGAGTGAGTTGGGTGCGCAATTACGCAGGTACTTTCCCAAAACGGATGACACAAACAACTGGATTCGTTATCCCTTTCATGACCTGCATCCAGTCCACTTTTTTTTAAATGGAAATTTAACCTTTATTTAACTAGGCAAGTCAGTTAAGAACAAATTCTTATTTACAATGACAGCCTACCAGGGAACAGTGTGTTAACTGCCTTGTTCAGGGGCAGAACAACAGATTATTTTCAGTTCTGGGATCCGATCAGAAGCCACGGACAGATTTCTGGATTGGGCTGCGCTCAGAGTATCTTTCCTTGGCAAATCGCACTGTGAAGACACTGATGCCCTTTGCAACCACGTACCAATGTGAGAGTGGATTCTCGGCCCTCACTAGCATGAAAACTAAATACAGGTACAGACTGTGTGTGGCAAATGATTTAAGACTGAAACTCTCTCAAATACAACCCAACATTGCAGAGTTATGTGCATCATTTCAAGCACACCCATCTCATGAGTTATTCACAATTTTCGATGAACAAATAAGGTTTCATATGTAAGATGGTTAAATAAAGAGCAAAATGATTGATTATTATTATATTATTATTTGTGCCCTGGTCCTATAAGAGCTCTTTGTCACTTCCCACGAGCCGGGTTGTGACAACTCACACTCATACTTTCGTATGTTGAATAAATGTTGTTGTAGGCTTACAATGATGGCAAAAAAACAACATTTGAGAGTGCGCTGACCCTGTTGCTATGGGACTATAAAAAGTTTGGGAACCACTGCATATATGAATACATTTTTAAAATGTATTCAAGTATAAATTACCAAAGTTACGATAGAT
This sequence comes from Salvelinus alpinus, assembly GCF_045679555.1. Classification (NCBI taxonomy): domain Eukaryota; kingdom Metazoa; phylum Chordata; class Actinopteri; order Salmoniformes; family Salmonidae; genus Salvelinus; species Salvelinus alpinus. The sequence continues at coordinate 69,495,511 of NC_092086.1, forward strand.
TGTCATAGATGTTCTGTTAATTACCAAAATTACCAAAAGATTCTGATAACTTTGGTAAATTACCAGTAGCTTTGCAACCTTAGTAATACCAGCCACCTTAACTTACCTCTTACTAGAAGTGAGTAATTCATTTCAAGAACGGTGGAGGCTAATGCATTTGGTAACACCACAATGTATCTGATTACTAAGAGGCTGCACTGTGTGCCAAGTCACCCCACGTGTTTTCATACAGTGTCCTATGGCTCGGTAAACAGTGTGTTACTGCACATCAACACACCGTGCATGGAGAGTGATTAACAAAAAGGTCAGCAACGCTCCAACTCTTAGGTACATCTCTGTGGAAATGATGTGGGAGCATGAAAACAATGACATGCGCTGATAACTCCCCAAGGCTAGTCCCAACTCCCTCTGCGGCTCTGGATTAGGTCTCAAACTGTCTCAATACTCAGTGATATACTTCGCTGACATAATGGAAAGTCTCTGCCACTATAAACACGCTGCTGGCTCGCCCTCCCTAATGAGAGCAAAGCCCACAGAGTCACTCCATATTAGTGCTTATTTTGCTTTCTTGATAATTTCGCAGGGATGGAAACAAACAGGAAAATGTCACTCCTCCCAGAGGAGGATATTAGAATACCGTCTCCCAAGGCCTGATACTCCAGAAGAACTATGGGACTAGACGGAGACAGAGGAGCAGCAAATCATTTTCAATTGAGTCAATTCAGGAAGTTAACCAAATTGTCTTAAATCTTTTCTATGACAAAACATTGTCACGGCTGCAAATCGTCGCCAGGCAAATGTATAACCATTTGTTATCAAACCCCGCTCATTGTGTTCTGCACTCTAAAGAGACCTTGCAAGACTGAAAAGTTAGTCTTTGGTCAAGGGACAGGGTTGGGGAGAAACTGATCAATAATCAGTTACATTTAATCTGATTACAAAACAACTAACTGTAATCAGTTCTATTTCAAACACTCATTTCAATGTCTCACATTGGGATTCGCTCGGTGGATCACTGGGCTCGAAGAATCAATCACACATCGTATGTTGAAGACAGACAGGTCGAGTGGCGAATGAGGTTAGCCCCTTTCCTCATTATAAGGCACTACTGGCATACTGGTCACTCTCGCCTCTTCCTTGTGGAAGAGACTACGCTCACTGAAGCTCTCCTCAGCACAACGATATCCCTGCCTTCCTACTGAACTTTTCTCAGGCGAACCATGAGGTTAACACTGCTAAATGTAGGACCTCGGCTTCTATCAATAGTGTTGAGTACTGACCGAAAGGAAAAGGAAAGCTAACCACCTGCAACACAGTTATATTGCTAGCTCCCTTCTCTTGTCTAGTTTAACCTTTCTTTACTTGTTTGTGTCAACTAGAACGATTGGTTAGCGTCACGTCTCTACAGTCGTGGTAGAATACTTACCCGAAGTCTAACTGCCCTCACAAGGTTATTTTCGGCTAGCACTGGGGTAGCTACAGCGTGCCTGAGCCGCGCGGTAGCTGCTAGCTAGCTAACCTATTACTAGCCTTGCGGCTGTAGCGTTCACGCTGTGCACACTAGCTGCGAGACTTCTACTAGCTAGTTTATGCCTATCTAAAGCCCAGGGCTTACACATTGTTTTTACAACCGGCGTCTCACCATCAGCTAGCTCTGTTCTATACAATGGGCTACTGCTGCCCCATCCCAAGACGAGCTGAGCAAAGCATTCAAACTCCCACGTTCTTGCACTTGTAGTTCCATGATTGCGTAGTAGGAATTTTACCTCTTATGCATCAATTGCCCGGGAAGGGAACGTGCTCAGGAAGCACTCGACAACCCCGAGTCCTATAAAGGATTGTAAATTGCTGTCTAGTCGCTGATGTGAGTAAGACCTTTAAACAGGTTAACATTCACAATACAGATTGCCAGGACACGTACTCAGAGCATGCGCTAACCAGCTGGCAAGTGTCTTCACTAGGGCTCTTGCAGTGACCATATTATCTCCACATCAGCAGTTACGACCCCAGTAAAATTCCACGTGACCGTTGAGTCACGGTAATCTCCTCTTATGCACCTGGACATGCATTGGTAGTACCCAAACTCGCTAAAAACCATCAGGACGCTAATGGCCTGGTACTCAGTGCTCTATTGTCCTTGTAACCACACTGAAATCAACGCAAATGCAATCAAAAACCCTATCAAACACATCAATAAACAGTATGTGCTTTTAAAACTAACCTCACTGTGATTGATCAACTTGAAGAAAGAAGTTCAACAACATGTTGAAACTGAGTGTAAAACATGGTCGTTGCGGATGTTGTTTCAAAGCCTAAAACAACTAAATGGACAGCGCTTTCGAAGGTGATGAATATTTCAAAACACCCATATGCATATTAGAGTTCATGCATGCACATAGGCCTATGAGCCCTAGCCAGAAAAAAAAAACTGAATTAAAACAATGATTGTGCCCTTATACAATACATAGCCTACCGCATATTACACATGGCAGAAAAACACCCCAAAGATGAAACAAATTCTAGTAAGTGTGGATTGTATTGTTATGCGTACTGGATGGACTGGTTAAGTTATGCTACACTACAAATGTTCTATTCTCGAGTCTGGGAGAGAACGTATAGGCCTGTTGGTTCATTGATTGTGCAGGTGGCTAAGCTTACTATTATAGTGAATTTATATTTGATTTTGAATAGCCTGGTAAATCGGGCATTTTCATCATTAACAGGCTGAAACATTCTCCTCCTCTCTCTCCTTCATTATTTTCTCTAGCGCACAGAGGGAGGGCCTGTCAACGGTTTAATTAAATATGTTTTGTTGTGAAAACATGTTACTATCGATGTTCTCGAAACAGATATCACTAGGTTTCCTAAATTAAGCACTGGGTAAATGCAGGAACAGGGTTGGAGAGCCCAAGGCATTGGGCATAGCGACATAACATACAGTAGGCCACCTCATATTCTGTTCTTCTGAAATACATTTTCTTCATAACAAAGTGTTTATTTAGATCTGCCTAAAATAAATAATGGAGTACATTCAATTGATTTATTATAATTTTTAAATTGTAGATATTACAAAGGTGTGCATCAGCGGCTTGTATGCATGGAGGCCTGGATATTCTAAATGTGTTTATGTTAATTAACTGTCAATTACCGTGAGACCGGCAGTCTTTTGCATGGCAACAAGCGGCTGACAAAATTTCATGACGCCACAGCCCTAGTCTTCACTGACATTTTCAACCTCTCTCAGACCCAGTCTGCAATACATACATGTTTCAAGCAGACCATCAACAACATCATCCCAGACACTACGGACCCACTTCAATTCGCATACCGCCCTAACAGATCCACAGATGACGCAATCTTTATTGCACTCCACACTGCTCTTTCCCACTTGGACAAAAGGAACACCTACAGAGAAGGCTCAAATCAAATCAAATGTTATTGGTCACATACACATGGTTAGGAGATGTTAATGCGAGTGTAGCGAAATGCTTGTGCTTCTAGTTCCAACCATGCAGCAATATCTAACAAGTAATCTAACAATTTCACAACAACTACCTTTTACACACAAGTGTAAAGGAATAAATAAGAATACGTACATATAAATGTATGGATGAGCGATGGCCGAACGGCATAGGCAAGATGCAGTAGATGGTATGGAGTACTGTACTCTATACCTATGTTCATTGACTAAAGCTCAGCGTTCAACACCATAGTGCCCTCTAAGCTCATCACTAAGCTAAGGACCCTGGGACTAAACACCTCCCTCTGCAACTGGATCCTGGACTTCCTGACAGGCCATCCCCAGTTGGTGATAGTAGGTAATAAAACATCCGCCACGCTGACCCTCAACACGGGGGCCCCTCGGGTGCGTGCTTAGTCCCCTCCTGTACTTCCTGTTCACCCACGACTGTATGGCACTGCATGGCTGTTCACGACTCCAGCACCATCATTAAGTTTGCGGACAACACGACAGAAGGTAGCTCTATTTGGTAAAAGACCAAGTCCATACTGTATTATGGCAAGAACGGCTAATAAAAGCAAAGAGAAATGACAGTCTATCATTACTTTAAGACATGAAGATCAGTTAATCTGGAAAATTTCAGACACATCTCAACATCAACTGTTCAAAGGAGACTGTGTGAATCAGGCCTTCATGTTTGAATTGCTGCAATGAAACCATTACTAAAGGACACCAATAAGAAGAAGAGACATGCTTGGGCCAAGAAACACGAACAATGGACATTAAACCGGTGGAAATTTGTCCTTGAGTCCAAATTGGTCTGGAGTCCAAATTGGAGATTTTTGGTTCCAACCGCCATGTTTTTGTGAGACACTGTGTGGGTGAACGGATGATCTCTGAATGTGTGGTTCCCACCGTGAAGCATGGAGGAGGTGGTGTGATGGTGTGGGGTTGCTTTGCCAGGTGACACTGTGATGATTTATTTAGAATTCAAGGCACACTTAACCAGCATGGATACCACAGCAATCTGAAGCGATACACCATCCCATCTGGTTTGGGCTTAGTGGGACTATCATTTGTTTTTCAACAGGACAATGACCCAACACACTTCCAGGCTGTGTAAGGGCTATTTGACCAAGAAGGAGAGTGATGGAGTGCTGCATCAGTTGACCTGGCCTCCACAATCCCCCGTTCTCAACCCAATTGAGATGGTTTGGGATGAGTCGGACCACAGAGTGAAGGAAATGCAGCCAACAAGTGCTCAGCATATGTGGGTACTCCTTCAAGACTGTTGGAAAGCGTTCCAGGTGAAGCTGGTTGAGAGAATGCCAAGAGTGTGCAAAGCTGTCATCAAGGCAAAGGGTGCCTACTTTGAAGAATCTTAAATATAAAATATATTTAGATTTGTTTAACACTTTTTTGGTTACTACATTATTCCATTTGTGTTATTTCTTAGTTTTGATGTCTTCACTATTGCTCTAAAACTTTTGACCGGTAGCGTATTTATCAACAGTGCATTCGGAAACTATTCAGACCCCTTGACTTTCCACATTTATATAATTATTTGTATTATTAAAATTTTTATATATGTATATTTTAATGTTCTTTAACTTCTTTAACTCTGCGTTGTTGGAAATTGACCCGTAAGTAAGCATTTTACTGTTAATCTACACCTGTTGTCTACAGAGCACGTGAATAACATTTTTATTCGAATTTTATAGCGGGTTTGAGTAGGAGGATAAAACACTCTACCCCCTCCCTCACCTCTTAGTCACCGACGAGGTTGAGGCTCAGTCCCCCACAACTGAGCCCAGCTGAGGTGAGGTTATGAACAGCCTCTATTACCTCCCATCACTGTCTAACGACGTAGTGTCAGGGGAAGGCAGCTAGGGGATGACGAGGATGATGACAGGATGAATCTCGTGGGTCTCTCAACTTTGAGACTTAGAGGGCAAAGACACCGCTCTTACCTTCTCTCAAGTCCTACCTAAGTCAGTTCGTCAAATCTCTGCCCTGCTGGAGCTGCCCTGGTCATCTGTAAGTGCTGTTATTGTGAAGTGGAAAAGTCTAGGTGCAACAATGGCTCAGCTGCGAAGTGGTAGGCCACACAAGCTCTCAGAACGGGACCGCTGAGTGCTGAAGAGCGTTGCGCGTAAGAATTGGCTGTCCTCGGTTGCAACATTCACTACCAAGTTCCAAACTGCCTCTGGAAGCAATGTCAGCACAATGACTGTTCGTCTGGAGCGTCATGAAATGGGTTTCCATGGCCTAGCAGCCGCACACAAGCCTAAGATCACCATGTGCAATGCCAAGCGTCGGCTGGAGTGGTGTAAAGCTTGCCGTTATTGGACTCTAGAGCAGTGGAAACGCATTCTCTAGAGTGATGAATCATGCTTCACCCTCTGGCAGTCCGACAGATGAATGTTGGTTTGGAGGATGCTAGGAGAACGCTACCTGCCCAATGCATAGTGCCAACTCTGAAGTTTGGTGAAGGAGAAATAATGGTCTGGGGATGTTTTTCATGGCCCCTTGGTTCCATTGAAGGGAAATCTTAATGCTACAGTATAAAATTACATTCTAGATGATTTTGTAGATGAAGCAATTCCCCTGCAGCAATGTTCCAACATCTAGTGGAAAGCCTTCCCAGAAGAGTGGAGGATGTTATAGCAGCAAAGGGGGGACCAACTCCATATTAATGCCCCTAATTTTGAAGTGAGATGTTTGACGAGCAGGTGTCCACATACCTTTGTTCTAGGCTTTATCAAAAGTATACTACTGTACTTATAACAAAACAAAAATATCATGAACACTGTTTACTAGGCAGTCATTTCATACAGCAGTTTTTGGTATCCACAACAGTGAACATCATTAGCCATACAATCGTTAATTTGTCTTTGTGATGCCTCCATTCAAGTTGAATAAAAACATCTTATGAAACGGGAAGCTGGTTTGATTATACATGGACATAATAACGTATAGCATAGATATCGGACCTTCGCCAGATAGTAGATCACCAGTATTTGTTGTATTCAAAAAGTTAGATGCTTAAAGTTTAAAGATGAAATCAGAGCTCAGTTTTAGGGATTAGTGATTCGTTCTGCTGTTGCTGATATCCCTCAACATATGAGTTAAGGAACTGGACTTTGGGGATGCAGGCTGCAGACACCTGGGGCAATACAGGGTTACCTCTGAGAAATCCAGTGATTGTATTGGTTCAGTTGCCAATCTAAAGCTCTGCCCCGTGGTCACACATCTCAGCGCAGGCAGAGTGGAAATATTTAATCTGACAGATCACATTTCACAGGATGGCCATGTGCGTATTTATCCAAGCCCGCAAGGTCAGGGAGAGGAAGAGGGATAGCGGAGTACTGCGTCGTGAAACGGCCCTGCATGGTCCCAATTTGACTCCCAACTTTGAGGATGATCAAGTAGAATTAAACTTGACACCCATAGAGATAAGGTGCGTGGGGCACAATGGCATAACATTTTTTTTTTTTTTTTGTAGCTAAGACAATTTTGTAAAGAGCCTCGTAGGATTGTTGTAAAAAGCCCAGATGTGTCAATGATAACAATGGAACGAGGAGGTTGAGGCGGAGTGATAGAGTGGGAAAGGCTTTGTGCAGTCTAGCTTTGTCCTTAAGAAGTTCTGATTACAAACCGTACACAATGAATGTGTGGCACCATTCAAAAGGTTCCAGTGCCTTCAGAAAGTATTCATAGCCCTTGACTTATCCACATTTTGTTGTGTTACAGCCTAAATTCAAAATTGAAATTTTTTTTTTTCTCACCGATCTACACACAATACCCCATAATGACAAAGTGAAAACATGTTTTTAGAAATGTTTGCAAATGTATTGAAAATTAAATACAGAAATATATAATTTACGTAAGTAAGTATTCACACCCTTTTGCTATGACACTCCAAATTGAGCTCAGGTGCATCTCATTTCCTTTGATCATCCTTGAGACGTCACTACAACTTGATTGGAGTCCACCTGTGGCCAATTCAATTGTTTGGACATGATTTAGAAAGAAACACACCTGTCTATATAAGGTCCCACAGTTGACAATGCATGACAGAGCAGAAACTATATCATATCCAAGGAACTGTCCATAGATATCCGAGATAGAATTTTGATGAGGCATATACCGTGCCTTCAGACCCCTTGACTTTTTCCACATTTTGTTGTTACACATTTTTTCAACAATCTACACAAATAATATTATGTCAAAGTGGAAGAAAAATGTAAACACTTAAAAAAAACGTAATATATCTTGATTAGATAAGTATTCAATCCCCAGGGTCAATATATGTTAGAATCACCTTAAGCAGCAATTACAACTGTGAGTCTTCTTGGTAAATCTCTAAGAGCTTTGCACACCTGGATTGTACAATAATTGACCATTATTCTTCTTTAAACTCTTCAAGCTCTGTCAAGTTGAATGTCATTGATAGACAACCATTTTCACATCTTACCATAGAGTTTTGACTTAAAGCGGCTTGAAAAGCTAACGAGACCACTCAGGATCATTCAATGTTGTCTTGGTAAGCAACTCCAGTGTATATTTGTCCTTGAGTCTTAGGTTGTTGTCCTGCTGAAAGTTGAATTTATCTTCCAGTGTCTGTTGGAAAGCAGACTGACCCAGGTATTCCTCTAGGATTTTTCCTGTGCTTAGCTCCATCCGGTTTCTTACTGCCTAGTCCTTGCTGATGACGAGCATATCCATAACATAATGCAGCCACCACCATGCTTGAAAGTATTAAGATTGGTACTCAGTGATTTACATTTACATTTACATTTAAGTCATTTAGCAGACGCTCTTATCCAGAGCGACTTACAAATTGGTGCATTCACCTTATGATATCCAGTGGAACAACCACTTTACAATAGTGCATCTAACTCTTTTAAGGGGGGGGGGGTTAGAAGGATTACTTTATCCTATCCTAGGTATTCCTTAAAGAGGTGGGGTTTCAGGTGTCTCCGGAAGGTGGTGATTGACTCCGCTGACCTGGCGTCGTGAGGGAGTTTGTTCCACCATTGGGGTGCCAGAGCAGCGAACAGTTTTGACTGGGCTGAGCGGGAACTGTACTTCCTCAGAGGTAGGGAGGCGAGCAGGCTAGAGGTGGATGAACGCAGTGCCCTTGTTTGGGTGTAGGGCCTGATCAGAGCCTGAAGGTACGGAGGTGCCGTTCCCCTCACAGCTCCGTAGGCAAGCACCATGGTCTTGTAGCGGATGCGAGCTTCAACTGGAAGCCAGTGGAGAGAGCGGAGGAGCGGGGTGACGTGAGAGAACTTGGGAAAGTTGAAAACCAGACGGGCTGCGGCGTTCTGGATGAGTTGTAGGGGTTTAATGGCACAGGCAGGGAGCCCAGCCAACAGCGAGTTGCAGTAATCCAGACGGGAGATGACAAGTGCCTGGATTAGGACCTGCGCCGCTTCCTGCGTGAGGCAGGGTCGTACTCTGCGAATGTTGTAGAGCATGAACCTACAGGAACGGGTCACCGCCTTGATGTTAGTTGAGAACGACAGGGTGTTGTCCAGGATCACGCCAAGGTTCTTAGCACTCTGGGAGGAGGACACAATGGAGTTGTCAACCGTGATGGCGAGATCATGGAACGGGCAGTCCTTCCCCGGGAGGAAGAGCAGCTCCGTCTTGCCGAGGTTCAGCTTGAGGTGGTGATCCGTCATCCACACTGATATGTCTGCCAGACATGCAGAGATGCGATTCACTACCTGGTTACGCAGTGATGTGTTGTGGTAGATTTGCCTCAAACATAACACTTTGTATTCAGAACAAAAAGTACTTTTTTTGCCACATTTTTTGCATCATTACTTTAGTTCCTTATTGTAAACAGGATGCATGTTCTGGAATATTTTTATTCTTTAAAGACTTTCTTCTTTTCACTCTGAAATTTTTGTTATTATTGTGGAGCAACTACAATGTTGTTGATCCATCCTCCGTTTTCTATCACAGCCATTAAACCCTGCAACTGTTTTAAAAAGTTACCATTCACCTCATGGTGAAATCCCTAAATGGTTTCCTTCCTCTCCGGCAACTGAGATAGGAAGGACTCCTGTATCTTTGTAGTGACTAGATGTTGCATCCAAAGCGTAATAAATAACTGCTATGACATAATTTGGCTTGGAAAGGTTTTTTCGCCTGGTCACATACAGCTGATGTGTTGTTCATTGAAGTCGAAATACAAAGGAAAAAGGTAAGAAGAGGAGAGTGCATAGAGGCGAGAAGGAATACAACGTGGCTGCTATGAAAGTGAACTGTATTTATCCATCATAAGGGGTGTATTCATTCTCTTGAAAAACTTTTCTTAAACAGAAGCAAATGAAACAGGGGAAAGAATACCCTATTTTGTCCAAAATCTCATTTGCAACTGTTGGACTAATGATTACACTCTAGACAAGCAAGATGCAGGCAAGAGTGTGCAAAGCAGCATTAAATGAGTCACTGTCTGTCATCTCAAATATCTCTCGACCTGTGTGCACTTACGTTGTAAACTTTCATTCATAGACTAGGTTGTAGCAACCTCATCATGGGTGTAAGGAAAATTTGAGTATCATGTAAACTCAGCAAAAAAGAAACGTCCTTTCACTGTCAACTGCGTTTATTTTCAGCAAACTTAACGTGTAAATATTTGTATGAACATAACAAGATTCAACAACTGAGACATAAACTGAACAAGTTCCACAGACATGTGACTAACAGAAATGGAATTATGTATCCCTGAACAAAGGGGGGGTCAAAATCAAAAGTAACAGTCAGTATCTGGTGAGGCCACCAGCTGCATTAAGTACTGCAGTGCATCTCCTCCTCATAGATTGCACCAGATTTGCCAGTTCTTGCTGTGAGATGTTACCCCACTCTTCCACCAAGGCACCTGCAAGTTTCTGGGGGGAACAACCCTAGACCTCACCCTTCGATCCAACAGGTCCCAGACGTGCTAAATGGGATTGAGATCTGGGCTCTTCACTGGCCATGGCAGAACACTGACATTCCTGTCTTGCAGGAAATCAGGCACAGAACGAGCAGTATGACTGGTGGTATTGTCATGCTGGAGGGTCATGTCAGGATGAGCCTGCAGGAAGGGTACCACATGACGGAGGAGGATGTCTTCCCTGTAACGCACAGCGTTGAGATTGCCTGCAATGACAACAAGCTCAGTCCGATGATGCTGTGACACACCGCCCCAGACCATGACGGACCCTCCACCTCCAAATCGATCCCGCTCTAGAGTACAGGCCTTGGTGTAATGCTCATTCCTTCGACGACCATCACCCCTGGTAAGACAAAACCACGACTCGTCAGTGAAGAGCACTTTTTGCCAGTCCTCTGGTCCAGCGACGGTGGGTTTCTGCCCATAGGCGACGTTGCTGCCGGTGATGTCTGGTGAGGACCTGCCTTACAACAGGCCTACAAGCCCTCAGTCCAGCCTCTCTCAGCCTATTGTGGACAGTCTGAGCACTGATGGAGGGATTGTGTGTTCCTGGTGTAACTCGGGGAGTTGTTGTTGCCAACCTGTACCTGTCCCGCGGGTGTGATGTTCGGATGTACCAATCCTGTGCAGGGGTTGTTACACGTGGTCTGCCACTGCGAGGATGATCAGCTGCCCATCCCGTCTCCCTGTAGCGCTGTTTTAGGCGTCTCACAGTATGGACATTGCAATTTATTGCCCTGGCCACATCTGAATTCTTCATGTCTCCTTGCAGCATGCCTAAGGCACATTCACGCAGATGAGCAGGGACCCTGGGCATCTTTCTTTTGGTGTTTTTCAGAGTCAGTAGAAAGGCCTCTTTAGTGTCCTAAGTTTTCATAACTGTGACCTTAATTGCCTACCGTCTGTAAGCTGTTAGTGTCTTAACGACCGTTCCATAGGTGCATGTTCATTAATTGTTTATGTTTCATTGAACAAGCATGGGAAACAGTGTTTAAACCCTTTACAATGAAGATCTGTGAAGTTATTTGGATTTTTACGAATTATCTTTGAAAGACAAGGTTTAGTAGCCTAAACCTATCCCTGTTACATTGAACTGGGTGAATGGAATATGAATGACAGTCATTCAACATGCTGTAATAGAAATAAGGCCATGCTCATGAAAAAAAATGTGTCCCCCCTCATTATAAACGTCACTGACCGCCACTGCTCTGTAACGCCATCGAGGGCATTACTGCTGCCATACCAAGCAGTGATGCAGCCAGTCAAGATGCTCTCATTGGTGCAGCTGTATAACTTTGAGGATTTGAGGGCCTCTGCCAACCTCCTGAGTGGGAAGAGGTGTTGTCGCGCCTTTTTCACGACTGTGTGCCGACCATTTTAAGTCCTTAGTGATTTGGACCCCTGAGGAACTTGAAGCTCTCGAACCCGCTCCACTGCAGCCTTGTCAATGTGGTTGAGGCTGTGCTGGCCACTCGTTTCCTGTAGTCCACGATCAGCTCCTTGGTCTTACTGAGATTGAGGGAGAGGTTGTTGTCCCGGTATCACACTGCTAGGTCACTGACCTCCTCCCCCTGACTGACCTACCCCCTGAGTCAATGCATGTTAGACTCACATTTGGCAGCGATTACAACTGTGAGTCTTTCCTGGTAAGTCTCGAAGAATACACACCTGGATTCTGCAAAATTTTTCCATTATTCTTTTGAAAGAATTTCTCTCTCTGTGAAATTGGTTGTTGATTGTTGCTAGACAACCATTTTCAGGTCTTGCCATAGATATTGTAGTAGATTTAAGTAATACCTGTAACTCAGCCACTCAGGAACATTCACTGTCTTCCTGGTAAGCAACTCCGGTGAAGATTTGGCCTTGTGTTTTAGGTTATTGTCCTGCTGAAAGGTGAATTCATCTGCCAGAGGAAAGCAGACTAACATCCATTAGGATTTTGCCTGTGCTTAGCTCCATTTTGTTTATTTTTTATCCTGAAAAACTCCCCAGTCCTTAATGGTTACAAGCATGCCCATAACATGATGCCACCACCAATATCCTTAAAATAAAATATATATAACAATATAACTCTCAATAAACTATAGAGAGTGTTACTCAGTAATGTGTTGTATTGGATTTGCCCCAAACATAACACTTTCTATTCAGGGAAAAAGGTAATTGCTTTGTCACAGTTTTTGCAGTATTACTCTAGTGCCTTATTGCAAACAGGATTTATGTTTTGGAATATTTTTATTCTATAAAGACTTTCTTGTTTTCACTCTGTCATTTAGGTTAGTGTTGTGGAGTAACTACAATGTTGTTTATCCCTCTTCAGTTCTCATATCACAGCCATTATACTCTAACTTTTTTAATGTTACCATTGGCCTCATGGTGAAATCCCTGAGCCTGTTCCTTCCTCTCCGGCAACTGAGTTAGGAAGGACGCCTGTATCTTTGTAGTGATTGGATGTAACATCAAAAACATAATGAATTACTTCTCCATGCTCAAAGGGATATTCAATGTCAGCTTTTTTTCTTCTTCACCCATCTACCAATAGGTGCCCTTCATTACGGGGCATTGGATAACCTCCCTGGTTTTTGTGGTTGAATCTGTGTTTGAAATTCACTGCTCGGCTGAGGGACCTTACATGTAATTGTATGGATGGGTTACAGAGATGAGGTAGTCATTCAAAAATTATTTTAAACAATATTATTGCACAGAGAGTTAGCCCATGCAACTTATTTTGTGGCTTGTTATTAAGCAAATCTTTACTCCTTAACTTATTTAGGCTTGCCATAACAAAGGGGTTGAATACTTGACTCAAGACATTTCAGCTTTTATTTTTGTATTCATTTGTAATCATTTTGAAAAACATAATTCCACTTTGACATGATGGGGTATTGTGTGCAGGCCAGTGCTAAAAACATTGAAATTGAATCCATTTTAAATTCAGGCTATACCACAACAAAATGTGGAAAAAGTCAAGGGGTGTGCATACTTTCTGAAGGTATATACAAATCTACCTCAGGTCACTTTGCCTGTAGATAATGTTTCTTTTTTCTCTCTCATTTTAGTTAAGCTCTGAAACAATTTCACACAGACCAGGAAATGTCGAGGGAAGCTTGACAGAGTTGCTAAAATGCCTGTCTACACATCATTGAGAGAATGAGAGAGAGAGAAGGAGAAGGGAGAGGTATTTCCGCTGCTGATAAAATTGGTTACTCACTAATATAAGGGATGCTGGCACACAGTGACTGCATTACCAGATTGCAGTTTACAACACAACTGAGTTGTGAGACGTTAATCATTTCTTTACCCTCTGCTCATAATTGAATGGAGGGTCTGACAGGAATCTCATATTCCAGTAAGCTAAATGTTTAAAAAGGGTTATATCAAATATCATTTTGCTATTTTATTTGGAATTTTAAGGCCGCTTGAAGTATAAAAAAAAATATTATTTACAATATATTGTTTATGAAAAAGTTTATTTGGCCTTACTGCATATATACTTACTGCATACAGCATATATACAAAAACATTGAATAACACATTCACTACATGGAACAACAGATAGTCCCCCAAAAAATCTAAAGGAACTTTGTTCTGAAGTGTCTGTCCTATATCTGAGAGATATAAAAACAGGAAACATTTGTACTTGTTTTAACATATATTTAAGCCCTTATTGTTGGCACTAAACACTGTAAATATATACAGTACCAGTCAAAAGTTTGGACACACCTACTCATTCAAGGGGTTTTCTTAATTTTCACTATTTTCTACATTGCAGAATAATAGTGAAGACATCAAAACTATGAAATAACACATATGGAATCATGTAGTAACCAATAAAGTGTTAACAAAAATTCTAAATATATTTGAGATTCTTCAAAGTAGCCACCCTTTGCCTTGATGACAGCTTTGCACATTCTTGGCATTATCACAACCAGCTTCATGAAGTAGTCACCTGGAATGCATTTCAATTAACAGGTGTGCCTTGTTAAAAGTCAATTTGTGGAATTTCTTTCCTTCTTAATGCATTTGAGCCAATCAGTTGTGTTGTAAAAAAGTAGGGTTGGTATACAGAAGGTAGCTCTATTAGGTAAAAGACCAAGTCCATACTGTATTATGGCAAGAACGGCTCAAAAAAGCAAAGAGAAATGACAGTCTATCATTACTTTAAGACATGAAGATCAGTTAATCTGGAAAATTTCCGACACATCTCAACATCAACTGTTCAGAGGAGACAGCGTAAATCAGGCCTTCATGTTTGAATTGCTGCAATGAAACCACTACTAAAGGACACAAATAAGAATAAGAGACTTGATTGGGCCAAGAAACACGTGCAATGGACATTAGACCGGTGGAAATTTGTCCTTTGGTCTGAAGTCAAATTTGAGATGTTTGGTTCCAACCGCCGTGTCTTTGTGAGATGTGAGATGGATGATCTCCGCATGTGTGGTTCCCACCGTGAAGCATGGAGGAGGAGGTGTGATGTTGTGGGGATGCTTTACTGGTGACACTGTGATGATTTATTTCGAATTCAAGACACACTTAACCAGCATGGATACCACAGCATTCTGCAGCGATATACCATCCCATCTGGTTTGGGCTTAGAGGGACTATCATTTGTTTTTCAACAGGACAATGATACAACACACCTCCAGGCTCTGTAAGGGCTATTTTACCAATAAGGAGAGTTATGGAGTGCTGCATCAGATGACCTGGCCTCCACAATCCCCTGACCTCAACCCAATTGAGATGGTTTTGGATGAGTTGGACCACAGAGTGAAGGAAAAGCAGCCAAAAAGTGCTCAGCATATGTGGGAACTCCTTCAAGACTGTTGGAAAAGCATTCCAGGCGAAGCTGGTTGAGAGAATGCCAAGAGTGCGCAAAGCTGTAATCAAGGCAAAGGGTGGCTACTTTGAAGAATCTAAAATCTAAAATATATTTTGATTTATTTAACACTTTTTTGGTACTGTACTTCCATTCATTTTTTAAAAACTGGTACCCGGGGACCTTCAGACGAGTCTTGTGAGGCCTAGTGCAAAACATCCAACATGTACAGTACGTGTTCATGAGAGTATTATTAGTGTGTAGCCCAAACTGTTTGCACGCTATAGACAGAAGTTGGCAGATCTGCTGTACCGACTTCAGATGAGTCCCAATATTATTGTGGGGGTTGTAGAGCAAAACGGATAACACCATTGTATTCGTGAGAGTCTCACCATTACGTTCGCGAGAGTCTCTCACTCTAGGGGGTTATTAAGCAAACTTTTCAAAGTTGTGCCCAGCAGCTTTAGCGGCCATTTGTTTTTATACTGCCATTAAACTGATGAGCGAAATGAAAGGGATGGGCCAAATGAATGAATTTGTCACTTCTAGCTTGTTCTGAGGTGTTTGCCAAGAACGTGTAAAGAAGTGCATTATGAAAAGCTGTAAAGCATGTGCATGGAGATAGTAAAACAGAAAAACACCTTACTGTTTAAAATGCAACCGGCAGAGGAGAGGAATAGATAGTCACTATGACTTAGTGAGAAAGAGAGAGAGAGAGAGATTGAACAAATAAAACTACAATGTACACACTACCTATGGGGTTAAAACTTGGGGTACTTTGACATCGCAAAAAAGCACATTAGTTTCAATTAAATACGCCTGACCTCTGACACGTTAGAAGTCTCTTCCGTGCTGGGAGAAATAGGAAGGCATTATTACACTCACACTGAAAGAGATTGAATTCGGAGCAACATTACTGTTTTTTCAGTTTACCATACATATCTCGAATTTCAATTACAGCGACGTATATGAAGGCCAACAGGCAATTGAAAGCAAAACACGGCTGGCTCTATTGTGCTGGAAAGGAGAGTTGAATGAAAAGGCAAAGCAGACGAGCGATACCAGTATCTTAAACCATGAACACACAGCACACTCGATTTTCAAAAAGGATTATTTTGTTTTCCCCCACTGATTGTGAGGGCATGTGTATGGAGTGACAGACAAGGATTAACAGATCTTTGAGGGAGAGAGGGCAAGGAGGATGGTTCCAGAGCTCCGGGGTCTTGGCATGAGGGGTACCAGTGGCAGCCTGTTTCGGGGAGACGCCAGGGGAAAACACCAGGGATACGTCCCAAATGGCACCCTATTGCCTGTATAATGCATTACTAGCCCACATGGTTTGGGTCAAAAGTAGTGCACTATGAAGGGAACATGATGCCATTTGGGACACAAGACTGGGTCTGGTGTGAACAGTATGTGGGCTGACTGCCTCGCAGCCACTGAGAGGGGTTTTAGCATTAGGCTTGGGCAATATCCAAATGTCATATCATCATACTGTCCTTCTCTCATCCCGGGATTTACGGTATTAATGGCATAGCAAACAAGGGGGAGCTAAAAAACTCTACTCCCAGAATGTTAACAAAACTAGCACAAACTAATAGCGAAAGCACATAGACGCTGTAAGCTAAATGCTTACGAGCGAAAACGATGATGAACTAATTGCAAAGACAGGCAAATCCAACTCATAAAGTTACGCAAGCATAGCTAGTAGATACCAAATATCATTTTTGGTGAGTTTGGACATTTACACGCGAAAGTGAACAAGATAAATTGTGCAACTGATCAAAGTTGTGATGCATGCTTTTCTGAAGGAAGAGCAGCATTTGAACAAGGAGCAGATGGGAGAAGAACGAAGGAGAAAAAAAACTCTAGTAGGAAGCGCAAGGAAAAACATGGCAGCTGTACAGATAACTCATCCATAGCTCTTTGACTTCTGGCAGGATGCCATTATAAGATGTCGGATGGCATACAAGTATAACTTCATCACCTCATGTGTGCCGGACAACAGAGGCTTGCCAATAGAACGCAATAGATATAAAAGCTCCTGCTTTTTCTCCTGTTGTTCTATTTACAAAACAAACATGTGACTGGCTCAACTGTTCTGGAGAATTACGGTAAGCTTCATCATGTAAAATAATGTGACAGGTGAAATGAAGAATGCAATATGCTTTATCTCCTAACGTCTTGCACAGGTTGACTGCAGGTGTTAACTTAAAAAGTAGCTACATATATTCAAATTGATTGAAAAACTAGTTTTGACGGTATTTAAAAACCATTGATGTTACAAACAGAAAGACGGCACAATGTCCCATAAAAGCAGGCTCTTATAGCCTTTAAAGCACCATGCAAAGCTGTCCCAAGACGCCCCTGTTGACCCATAACAGTACAATGCCACAGCACAGCCATTTTGTCTAAATGGTGACTGTAAGCGCATTCCGTTCTCCATCTACGGCAGCATACGCAGAAGAGAGAGTAAGATATCTGGGCTGGGAACGGAGCAGGCAGGGACCACTGGGCTGTAGTGGCTCTCTAGTCACAGTGTACGTGAATGTTCACCAGCATGTACAGCAGTCAAAAGACCTTTCTAGTTCCATAGGGGAGAGTGATGTTTATGAGGCACTCCACTAATGGAGGAGCTGGGGACATTTCTATCTGGGACAGGGCAACCATTTCCACACAGAAAATACTACTTTCATATAATGAATCTGTGGGGAGGAATCAACTTAATGAGGTGGGCATGTGTTCGTGACGAGGTTTTCAGAGGAGGTGGGCACGTGTCCGTGGGGGACTGGAGGTGTTCAGAGGGGAACTGAGAAGGATGGGAATTGTTAGAAGGCTCGTTAATAACAAAACTGTAACAAATAAAGTGCTGTCAAGGGAGGCCTGGGGCATGGCCACATCACACCTGGCTAGCAAAACACTTAATAGTCCGGCCCTGATTAAGAATAAGTAGGGATGGAACTTTCTCAGGCAGTTGGATGTACCCTGCTCAACTTTACAACATCAGTGGCATGCTTAGCTTAATATTTGTAAGTCACGTCACATCGACTTTGCAGTGAATGACATTGTGTACCTTTCCAAATGGCACTCTGCTCCCTATGTAGTGCACTATATTTGATGAGGGGCCCATAGTGCAATAATATTTCTGTCAAAAGTATTGCACTACATTGGGAATAGGGTGCCATTTGTGACGCAGATGTTATGTGCTCCATAGTTACAGTGGGGCAAAAAAGTATTTAGTCAGCCACCAATTGTGCAAGTTCTCCCACTTAAAAAGACGAGAGAGGCCTGTAATTTTCATCAGAGGTACACTTCAACTATGACAGACAAAATGAGAAAAAAAATCCAGAAAATCACATTGTAGGATTTTTAATGAATTTATTTGCAAATTATGGTGGAAAATAAGTATTTGGTCACCTACAAACAAGCAAGATTTCTGGCTCTCAGACCTGTAACTTCTTCTTTAAGAGGCTCCTCTGTCCTCCACTTGTTACCTGTATTAATGGCACCTGTTTGAACTTGTTATCAGTATAAAAGACACCTGTCCACAACCTCAAACAGTCACACTCCAAACTCCACTATGACCAAGACCAAAGAGCTGTCAAAGGACACCAGAAACAAAATTGTAGACCTGCACCAGGCTGGGAAGACTGAATCTGAAATAGGTAAGCAGCTTGGTTTGAAGAAATCAACTGTGGGAGCAATTATTAGGAAATGGAAGACATACAAGACCACTGATAATCTCCCTCGATCTGGGGCTCCACGCAAGATCTCACCCCGTGGGGTCAAAATGATCACAAGAACGGTGAGCAAAAATCCCAGAACCACACGGGGGGACCTAGTGAATGACCTGCAGAGAGCTGGGACCAAAGTAACAAAGCCTACCATCAGTAACACACTACGCCGCCAGGGACTCAAATCCTGCAGTGCCAGACGTGTCCCCCTGGTTAAGCCAGTACATGTCCAGGCCCGTCTGAAGTTTGCTAGAGAGCATTTGGATGATCCAGAAGAAGATTGGGAGAATGTCATATGGTCAGATGAAACCAAAATAGAACTTTTTGGTAAAAACTCAACTCGAGGACAAAGAATGCTGAGTTGCATCCAAAGAACACCATACCTACTGTGAAGCATGGGGGTGGAAACATCATGCTTTGGGGCTGTTTTTCTGCAAAGGGACCAGGACGACTGATCCGTGTAAAGGACAGAATGAATGGGGCCATGTATCGTGAGATTTTGAGTGAAAACCTCCTTCCATCAGCAAGGGGATTGAAGATGAAACGTGGCTGGGTCTTTCAGCATGACAATGATCCCAAACACACCGCCCGGGCAACGAAGGAGTGGCTTCGTAAGAAGCATTTCAAGGTCCTGGAGTGGCCTAGCCAGTCTCCAGAGCTCAACCCCATAGAAAATCTTTGGAGGGAGTTGAAAGTCCGTGTTGCCCAGCAACAGCCCCAAAACATCACTGCTCTAGAGGAGATCTGCATGGAGGAATGGGCCAAAATACCAGCAACAGTGTGTGAAAACCTTGTGAAGACTTACAGAAAACGTTTGACCTCTGTCATTGCCAACAAAGGGTATATAACAAAGTATTGAGAAACTTTTGTTATTGACCAAATACTTATTTTCCACCATAATTTGCAAATAAATTCATAAAAAATCCTACAATGTGATTTTCTGGAATTTTTTTCTCATTTTGTCTGTCATAGTTGAAGTGTACCTATGATGAAAATTACAGGCCTCTCTCATCTTTTTAAGTGGGAGAACTTGCACAATTGGTGGCTGACTAAATACTTTTTTGCCCCACTGTATGTTAGGGGATTGTCCTCATATGGGGCACCATTAATGTAGGGGATCATAGTGTTGGTTATATTACAGTTACAAGCTTGAAAGTAAGAAAACGACAGACAAATACAGTATATAAAATGTCAGGTTTGCGTGTATAACTTACAAGTGATTCATATTTATACTAATGAGAATAAACCAAGATGATGATGTAGGTATAAAATGACATTATGTGAAGTATAGTCAGTGGCGATTTTAGCAAGTAAATCTTGGTGGGTAAAACAAAAAAATATATATATTTTTAGATGCATGCCAGCAAAGCCACTACACAACACAACACTAAACAGTACATTAGTTGCACTATAACGGCGACAAGCGGTGTCCACAAACTGTTAGGGCCTACATAAAGCTGTCCCAACAGCAGAGCTTTCTTTTCAGCACCATGGAGTGAATCCTTACCCCTGCTACACCTGACTGCCAGCAGAGCCTTGTCTGGCAGCGAAACAATTCATTCAGCCTCATTTACTGCCTTTTAAAAGAATACAGCTGATATGGCTAGCCATATCTCCCTGGCATATTACATAGTTTAAACAGCAGCATATAAGACATTTTTGGACTCACCTTGTTGTGCGCGGCGGTCCTTCAATGGCAAATTTTGTCATCAAAGAAAAATATTTACAATTCCGGGTTGGTTGACCGCTCAAAACGTATTTTCCCAGTCTGACTTCCCAGTTGCAACGATTCCTTCCAAACAACTCATTGTTGAATTTGCGATTTCCAACTTGTTGTGTGATGTTTATGTCCAATGGTTGATGTGCACTGATACATTTTATCTATAATTTATCTTCATATGACAAGGATTAAAAAGGATTTGCCAGTAGATTGTCGACTTGATTTATGATGATGACTGCTAGCTAATATTTTGAAAGTAAGATTTTGACATGATCAGTCCAATCAAAGCTACTGTAGATATAACGTGATTTGACGTCATTTTATCTGTGTCCAATGACCTTGAACCTTCTTGGAAGGGCACTTCTAATGTAACTATGGCAGCACCCAAAGGGATCACATTCTTGATGTCTATCTACCCTTACGAAAGTTGGGTGACATAGTGTCTCCATGAGTGACAGAACACTGAGCCAATCACAGTGCAATGCTGAGCCAATCATGGTGCAGTGCTCCTATTTTCTGCTGGCCTGCCACACCACCACAGAAAGCATTGAAGCTGCCTGTTTGTATGCGGCTTTATTAACTCAATGATATATACATATATATATTTTTACATTGTTTGCAAACTGATATGTGACACGTATTAATGCCAAAATAACATGCAAAACAGGCAAGCCCCCCCACCAAAAAAGCTTTAATAAATATATATATATATACATTTCATTTTATTTATTTTTTTGCAAAAAATGTGGGGCTTAAAACAGGTGGGGCTCTGCCCTGAAGGACGGGTCGCCACTGAGTATAGTGATGTGCATTTGAGCCATATACTTCAAAGTACTTCAGCGTCATGTACATTAATGGCTGTGTACAGTGTAAGGAGTATTTTAGACCTCTACTTCCCGCTGTGAACCCGGGTGGCCCTGCAAGTGGCTGGCTGAGGTTTACAGGGCGTGAACAGGGCCTGAAACCTATCTCCTCCTCCAAAGCCAAGTGTTTCTGTAACTGAGCTAATGGCCTCAGACACAAGGGGCCAAAGATCAGCAGTCAATAAGACAGACACTGAAGAAAAGAGTGTCCACACTCTGGGCACATGGTACAGTGAAAAAAGCAGGTCTGATGGCTAATGCAATAACCACAGCCAGACATCAAACCAAGAGGAACGATAAGAGCGTTCAGATACTGAAAGCTCCGGGACGGAGAGAAGATGAAAAGAGGAGGAGAAGTTTAACTTCCATCCAACTCCGGCTGCCCTAATTTGTCTGACGTGTGACGTGTCCGATTGATCAATATCGGGAATCGCGAGGAGCGGCGATGGCCCCTCAATTGCTTGTCTCTAAAATCGGCCCGACCCTGGGTGAGTCATTTTTAAATGCAATCTACAGTTTAAATCTGGGGACCAAAATAGCACCCTATTCCCTATGTAGTGCACTACTTTTGACCAGGGCCCATTCAATGTAGGGAGGAGGATGGTGCATTTTTGGGTCGCACCCTGTGGGTTAGTTGTAATGTCACTCCGTCTGCGTTGGAAGTCCTGCGAGCATCGGATTGGGCTGGCTGAATGTGAACAAGCACTCTGTCGGTCAGCCTAGCAGCTTCAGAGACCTCCCACTGGGCTGCAGGAGAACATGCTGTGCTTTGTTGTGCTTGCCACTTTGCAGTCAATCAGGAGATGAAAGCTATTCAAATAATTAGCCATGTTAGTTATGTTTGGAGTGTTCTAGAATAATCAGCCATGTTAGTTATATTAGCTCTGTTTGGAGTGTTTTAGCGAGTGTTGTTTTAATCAAAGGATAGATCAGGAAATGGGCCTGACCCGGGATGTTGTTCGATGTTAATCAGAAGTGAAGACAAGGGAAAACAAAGTTGTTATCTTGTTTGTATCAATTTCAAAACAAGCAAAGGGGTTGTGCTATAGGGTAGTTTGCCGACCAGTTTTTTAATTGTGTAATGGCTCTGTGGGTAGTCTGCCTGTGGGTAGTCTGCCTGTGGGTAGTCTGCCTGTGGGTAGTCTGCCTGTGGGTAGTCTGCCTGTGGGTAGTCTGCCTGTGGGTGTGCTCACAGGTGTACGTGTGTTTAGCGTGGAGATTGCTGAAGATTTATTGTATTCCCATCAGCTACAGTATTCGTTGACATACTCAAGTAAAGTATGCAGAATGAGGTGGTAAGGGGGGAAGCCCTTAAGCTCTTTCCTATACCTCCTTCTCCACCTTTTCTCCGTCCATAAGGAAAGCTATGGTAAAGCTACACGTGGGTTTGGTATAGTTTTCTATAGACAAGGGACTGTCATTCCAATCCCCTTCTCCCTAACTGATCTTGTCCATAATCAGTCCATCCGGGATGTTGCGATTCTGCTACTAAACTGACCGATTACCGCAGCACAAAAAAAGGGCTTTTAATTTCAACCAATCACCCCACATTTAATCACCCCACATCACCCCCTATCCACATCGGCCGGGCAGCAGTGGAGAAGGTGGAAAGTTAAGTTCCTCGGCGTACACATCACTGAAAACTGAAATGGTCCACCCACACAGACCGTGTGGTGAAGAACCTCAGGAGGCTGAAGAAATGTAGCTTGTCGCCTAAAGCTCTCACAAACTTTTACAGATGCACAATTGAGAGCATCCTGTCGGGCTGTATGACAGCCTGGTACGGCAACTGCACCCCCCGCAACCGCAGGGCTCTCCAGAGGGTGGTGCGGTCTGCACAACACATCACCGGGGGCAAACTACCTGCTCTCCAGGACACTTACAGCACCCGATGTCACAGGAACGCCAAAAAGATCATCAAGGACAACAACCACCCGAGCCACTTCCTGTTCATGCCGCTATCTTCCAGAAGGTGAGGTCAGTACAGGTGCATCAAAGATGGGACTGAGAGTCGGAAAAACAGCTTCTATCTCAAGGCCATCAGCATGTGAAACAGCCATCACTAGCACAGAGAGGCTGCTGCCTGCATACAGACTTGAAATCATTGGCCACTTTAATAAATGGAACACTAGTCCCTTAATGTTTACATATCTTGCATTACTCATCTCTTATGTATATACTGTATTCTATACTATCTATTGCATCTTCGTCGATGCCGCTTTGCTCATCCACATATGTATATATTCTTATTCCATTCCTTTACCAAGATTGTGTGTATTAGGTATTGTTGTGAAATTGTTAGATATTACTTGTTAGATATTACTTGTTAGTTATTTCTGCACTGTCGGAACTAGAAGCACAAGCATTTCGCTACACCCTCAATAAACATCTGCTAATCACGTGTATGTGACCAATAACATTTGATTTGATTATTTACACACTTTTTTCCCCTTGTCAGCAAATTTGTGACAAAATATTGTTTCTATTTTTTGCCTGCAAATATCAATGCCGCGAAGGGCATAATACTCAACCGTTTAAAAAGGTTAATGGAGGACAGCTGGCTTCCAGTCATTATTTGATAGAGGAATACATTCTTGCCCTGTTTTCTGTCGGCAACTGAACCCTTCAATCCCATGCTGAATATTTAGTGGTAATTCATCAAATAAACACCTGAGTCTATTTCTGTGTGTTTAAGTACTGATCATTTGATAACAGTAGTGAAAGTTTGATAATGACCACTTGAGGTAATAATGCTGTAATAAAATACATGACCTAATTCAGAGCATTACCTACATTTGAGCATGACTATTTATGTGAGCGTCTTCCGTTCCCGCTGGCTTGCGGTGAAATGGTGATCAAGTGTAATGTGGCGATTGAACACCTGCCTAATTTGGATTAAGCATGCATGGCAGTGTCTGCCTGGGATCTCTGGCGCTCTAATGTGAGGTGACAGAGCATTTCTACACATTCACTGCTCATGCATAAGCACCTCTCTTAACTAGCCCGGTCCCAGCATCGAATGACACCACTGTAAACGATGTAGGGTACAGTGCTACTCACTTCAATTTATATCAGCATAAGGTCAATAATTACTGCATATAACTGTCCCAGTCAACATTGGAAATGAACTTAAGAGTAAAGAGGGATGTTGCCCCCTCAGCCAGAGTCATGAACACATTTTTGTAGCTGGTAAGGACTGAATGAATGCTACTTATTGGTATTCAAGAGGAAATTCCTTTCACCACAAGAAGTTGTAAACAGCAAGACACAGCCGTCATCATCCCATATATACTTTGCTTTGTATGGAAAGCAGTGAACAGTATAAACAGGCAGTAGAGTGGCCCTTTACCGACCTGTAGCTAGGACCTGATGGCAGGGGGTCGAAGCAGTGATGGAGTGGGTGGTCTGCATTGTTGATAAAGTAGGCGGTTTTGGTTGAATTGCACATTCGTTCAGGAGGGAAGGGACTGGGAGTCCAATGATTATTGATGCAGTATTTGTAATCCGTGGTGATTTGTTATGAATTGAAGCTGTTAGCAAACTGAAGTTGCAGATACTACTGTTTAGGTTTGACAGAAAATGTGTTTATGTCAGATATTACTGGGATGCGTATGCAATACTTTGAGTTACATATGACAACTGAACATTAACTTCAAGAACATTTCCAATGTACAAGTCTGCCATTTGGCTTACATTACTCTACCATTGTTAATGACTTAGTAGGCTTTGTTCAGTTTTAGAAATGTTCTCAATTAATTACTTGAAATAAACCCCAATAGAATATAAAAGCATGTAGAAGCTGAATATAACCTCAGAGACTGCTTCCATAAAACGACACCCCACCTGTCAGTGAATTGATACGGTTCCCAGGACAATCTTGACCCTGAGTGCCAGGACACAGACAACATGATGAATGTTGCACAAATGATTTCCCTCTTTCATTTCTTTAACGCCCCATTTGTTTGACTCTGTCTCTATTGAATGGAATATTCCAGTCATAAGTTCTAGTCAGCCCTCACTGTTTTTGTTTGTATTTGTATTTTAGGGAGGAATTGTGTGTCCTCAACTGACATAGTTAGCACAACTTCTAGAGAATGTTTAGTTTGTGACTCGCAGTCTCAGTTTGTGGATATGATTGTCTCCCAGCTTTGGGTTTTAGAGTTCCTTTGATTCGTTAAACAATTTTGCAATTTGACTTGTTTGATGTCAGAACATCAGCATGTCCAGTAACAACATCAACACAGTGTGGAGATGTGGTTCTACCTTTGAAGAAGCAGTCCTTGCTGTGCACCACGTAGATCCGTCTCTTCTGCAGGCAGGCGGTGCGGTACACCTCACAGTGGTTCTCGTAGAACCTTCCATCGGAGCCGCACACCGGCACAAAGGTGGGTCGACACTTCTCCTGGCACACACACTCTGCCCGGCCCGTCGACTCCAGCAGCACACACTGGCGGCCCCTCCCGCAGTTTGTCCTCTTGCATGGCCCTCCATTTGACCCAGAGTGGACTGGAAGAAACACAGAGAGAGAGAGAAACCAGAGTTTAGGTTGGAAGAAACCGAGACAGCCTGGAATAAACATTCAAAAAGAAGCCCAAGGTTGGTAAAATGCCAGTAGACTATCATACTAAGACGATCCAGTAAGAAAAGATAAGAAGGATGGTTGGATAGGTTGTGTTGGACAGAATATGAATCACTTCGAACACCTGTTGTCTGCTTTCTAAAAGGAAAGTGAAAAAAACACCTTGTTTATTCAAGGCGCTGGTTGTGCCAGGTTGGCTCTGAGTGTGTATGGATGTCCATTACATTTCTCAAATGTCTGGTAAATTAAAATCTTTCCTGTCATGTTGTCAGGTGCCAATTTTCCCTAAAGGAAACTCTGAAATGGCATATTGTTTTTGTTAAAAAAATTGTGATTTTCCATCCAGGTGGACTATCAGTAACATTTCAACTATCTACTAACCTTAACCCTAGCTATAACCCTAACCCTTATTCTAACGCTAACCGTAACCTTAGCACGCAGTTGCTTATCAACAGATAGTACGACCATCTGTAGAGCATCTACAGATGGAAAATCTAGACTATACAAATAAAGTGTGACCCAATATTACACACACACACACACACACACACACACACACACACACACACACACACACACACACACACACACACACACACACACACACACACACACACACACACTTAAACTTTCTGTGAGATCAGAGATTGTACCTTACCCTTCCTCACACGTCCTTCCTAGAACCTGTCAGTCCTGAACCCCTCACCATGGAGATCCTCCCACTCCCTTCTGATTCAATCTATTTGCATTTAAAGCAGGGAAAAAGCTGCTGAGACTTGCAGCCACTCCACCTTGGATTGATCTTGCTAGGCCCCAGGCCCTAGAAGGGACCACTCCTGGAGAGATCTGAGCTGGGATTTATGGGGCCTGGGTTTGGAGTATAGGTGGCCGCTAGATTGAGGTTAGGAGCTAGGCTGGGGGAGAGAGGGGAACTGGATTGGTTTTAGCAGCATGGCTGGGGGGGAGAGAGGGGGGCTGTGCTGGAGATAGCAGCATTGCTGGGAGAGAGAGGGTAGCTGGTCTGGGTTGGCAGCTATAGGCTGGGGAGCATAGTCATAGACTAGACGTAACATAGTAAATGTAAATCGGGTACACTCAAATGAGTATAATATGTTGTGTTTGGTAAGTTTACATAAGACAGAAGGTTACTTAAGTAGGGTGGATGGTTGGCGTGGATGGGTAGCCATATAACGTGAACGTCTAGAAACCCAAAGGTTGCGCTTTCAAATCTCATCATCTCAATCTAATAGCTAATTAGCAGCTTTGCAACTACTTAGCATGATAGCTAACCCTTCCCCTTTCCAGCCGGAGCATTCTAATTTTGGATGAATAGTTATGATGGTTACAGTGGCTTGCGAAAGTATTCACCCCCTTGGCATTACTCCAATTTTGGTGCCTTACAACCTGGAAAGAAAATTGGTTTTTGGAGATGCAAAATATTTTCTTTTGTGAAACAAGCAAGAAATAAGAAGAAAAAAAACTGAAAACTTGAGCGTGCATAACTATTCACCCCCCCAAAGTCAATACTTTGTAGAGCCATCTTTTGCAGCAATTACAGCTGCAAGTCTCTTGGGGTATGTCTCTTTAAGCTTGGCACATCTAGCCACTGGGATTTCTGTCCATTCTTCAAGGCAAAACGGCTCCAGCTCCTTCAAGTAAAAAAAAAAAAAACAGAAAACTTGAGCGTGCATAACTATTTTTCCTCCTGAGAACTATTGTTCCTCCTGTGCAGGGTGAACCTGGTGTTTGTCTACACTGAGCTGACAGAGGTCTGGGCTTTGACTAGGCCATTCCAAGACATTTAAATGTTTCCCCTTAAACCACCCAAGTGTTGCTTTAGCAGTATGCTTAGGGTCATTGTTCTGCTTAAAGGTGAACCTCCGTCCCAGTCTCAAATCTCTTGAAGACTGAAACAGGTTTCCCTCAAGAATTTCCCTGTGTTTAGTGCCATCCATCATTCCTTCAATTCTCACCAGTTTCCCAGTCCCTGCTGATGAAAAACATCTCCACAGCATGATGCTGCCACCACCATGCTTCACTGTGGGGATGGTGTTCTCAGGGTGATGAGAGGTGTTGGGTTTGTGCTAGACATAGCGTTTTCCTTGAATGCCAAAAAGCTACATTTTATTTTCATCTGACCAGAGTACCTTCTTCCATATGTTTGGGGAGTGTCCCACATGCCTTTTGGCAAACACCAAATGTGTTTGCTTATTTTTTTCTTTAAGCAATGTTTTTTTTCTGGCCACTCTTTTGTAAAGTCCATCTCTGTGGGGTGTACGGCTTAAAGTGGTCCTATGGACAGATACTCCAATCTCCGCTGTGGAGCTTTGTAGCTCCTTCAGGGTTATCTTTAGTCTCTTTGCTGCCTCTCTGATTAATGCCCTTCTTGCCTGGTCTGTGAGTTTTGGTGGGTGGACCTCACTTGGCAGGTTTGTTGTGGTGCCATATTCTTTCCATTTTAATAATGGATTTAATGGTGCTCTGTGGGATGTTCAAAGTTTCTGATGTTTTTTTATAACCCAACCCTGATCTGTACTTCTCGACAACTTTGTTCCTGACCTGTTTGGAGAGAGCCTTGATCTTCATGGTTCCGCTTGCTTGGTGGTGCCCCTTGCTTAGTGGTGTTGCAGACTCTGGGGCCTTTCAGAACACGTGTATATATACTGAGATCATGTGACAGATCATGTGACACTTAGATTGCACACAGGTGGACTTTATTTAAATAATTCTGTGACTTCTGAAGGTAATTGCTTGCACCAGATCTTATTTAGGGGCTTCATAGCAAAGGGGGTAAATACATATGCACGCACAACTTTTCCGTTTATTTTTTTATTTTATTTTTATTTCACTTCACCAATATGAACTATTTTGTTTATGTCCATTACATGAAATCCACATAAAAATCCATTCAAATTACAGGTTGTAATGCAACAAAATAGAATACTTTTGCAAGGCAGTGAAAATGCCTTAATAACACTGCCGTCCAATCACCAATTTTATTTCTGACAAATGCCATTTACACATGACAACATGAGCTAAAAATAAATATAATTGGTTTAGGACTTTATGTGCGTTGACTTTTATTTTTACTTCAATGAAAAATCTCAGAGCAAATCCTGCATTTGCCTCAGTGCCCTGGTAGATGACTGAAAGGAGAGTGGATCTCAAGTTCTATTTTGACAGCTTCAAAGTGGGAACCAGGTGGATCAGTTGAGGTAAGAAAATTGTTAAATTAAGACAACGTTTTATCAAATCATGTCACTTAAATGACAAAATATTTTGCAGCGCTGAATAATGGTTGGTTGCAATGCTGCTTGAAGAAGCAGCAGCTTGCGTTATTAGCTATTGCTCTAGCTATCTATCCTCTCCCTCCGTTTCTGAATAAATTTGTTTCTTTCTAGCTGGCAAAACAAGTGAGCATCATTTTCTTTGTGTACTGCCAAATGTCGATAACATAACTACATTTGCCACTGGTATGGGCTAGTAAATATCCTAAACCTAGCCAGCTAGACAGTGATAGATGCAAGCTAAAACCAGGGAAAGGGAAGGGGAAGAAACAATTCACTTTCTGTCTCATCTGCTGGAAGCTTGCTAATGTTCACTCAAATAGGTTTTTCCACATGTAATCGATGAAATTAGATTTTAAGTCCATAAAGATTGTAATTGTGTGAATATTGTAGAAAAACTCCCTCTCTGAATATAGCTACCATGTAAAAGATGGCTAGCTATGCTCCAACTTCAGTCTATCAGCTTTTCTGACATGGTTTTCCTGCCTGGCAGATACAGTGTCTGTTTCTACTATTGTACTATTACTGTACTAAGGTAGTTAGCTAGCTAGATTACTAAAACTACTAAATCCTAACTTAGCTAGATAGGATAGCATATTTTGTGTTTGGTTCCACTATCACTGTCCTTCATCCACCACACATTCATCTAGACACAAGCAAATTGTGATAGTGTTTGCTATAAATCAGATGATGTCATTCTGGTCCACAATCCTTTAGTAAGTCAACGTTTTTATGAGGGACAATCCCACTCTCACAGGAGTGACAGGACACACACACACACACACACACACACACACACACACACACACACACACACACACACACACACACACACACACACACACACACACACACACACACACACACACACACACACACACACACACACACACACACACACACACACACAGGACAGGCAGGTGAACATTGCCTGGCAGGGAATCGACATTCGGCCAGCCTGCTCACAGATCTGTTCATCCTATTGTATGATTGTTGTCATGCCATGTTAAAACATAGAAGTTGGCTACACATAGGAGTTGGCTATTTGGCACGATCTGATGGAAGACTAAATCAAATCCAATCCAATGTTATTGGTCACATACATGTGTTTAGCAAATGTTATTGCGGGTGTAGCGAAATGCTTGTGTTTCTACTTCCGACAGTGCAGCAATATCTAACAAGTAATTTCTAACAATACACAACATATACTCAATACACACAAATCTAAATAAGGAATGGAATTAAGAATATATAAATATATGGGCGAGCAATGTCAAAGCGGCATAAACTAAGATACAGTAGAAAAATGAAAGAATGCAGTATATACTGTACATATGAGACGAGTAATGCAAGATACGTATGTAAACATTATTAAAGTGACATTATTAATGACCACACTAACATTTGGCTTATAGTCAGAACAGAAAGAGTGAAACTTCAATGTACTGGAGGACAACTCTAGAAATCGGTCGGCTTTGTTACAGGAAAGATGGAAAGGAGAATAGGATGTGATGTATGTTTGCGTAGCACCTGAATGTGAGGGCAAGCGGTTATGCATCGTAAGGGACGGATATTGTTTTAGGTTGTGGCACTCCAGGTAGTGTGAATCATTGCGGACACAGTTACCTTTACAGGTGCCTATCAAAGACGTCTACACTGACACCCGTCTAGGGAATTTTGAACACAGACCTGGCATTGAAAGATTATAAAGATTGCTGCTATTCCAGTTTCAACTGTTCTGCCTGCGGTTATGGAACCCCTACCTGTCCCAGACCTGCTGTTTTCAACTCTTAATGATCGGCTATGAAAAGCCAACTGACATTTATTCCTGATTATTATTTGACCGTGCTTGTCACTTATGAACATTTTGAACATCTTGGCCATGTTCTGTTATAATCTCCACCCGGCACAGCCAGAAGAGGACTGGCCACCCCTCATAGCCTGGTTCCTCTCTAGGTTTCTTCCTAGGTTTTGGCCTTTCTAGGGAGTTTTTCCTAGCCACCGTGCTTCTACACCGTGCTTCTACACCTGCATTGCTTGCTGTTTGGGGTTTTAGGCTGGGTTTCTGTACAGCACTTCGAGATATTAGCTGATGTACGAAGGGCTATATAAAATAAACTTGATTTGATTTGATAAACTATTGTTCCTCCTGTGCAGGGCGAACCTGGTGTTTGTCTACACTGAGCTGACAGAGGAGCTGGGTCGTGGGAGAGGTATGGCTATCTAACGGACTAATATCCTGAGGAAGGAATCTCACGAGCAGATGGTTTAGTATGTCCAAACACATGATGCAAATATTCAAGATTATACTCCATGCTGATGTTGAACAGAATAGAATACCCTTGTCAAACCAGATTGACCACTGTGCTCACGCTGGTTTCACAGAATGTGAGCTTGCCAGATCATAATGGTTTAGGGAGGTTATAGAAATAGATCATGCTTGATGCCATGCCAACTGAAGACCCCCTCACCCCCCAGGTCTAAGACGCTGCCCAGTGTCGCTCCCCGTCCTCCCAACGCCTCCACCCTCGCCTCTCCCCTTCTTTCCCGCTCCTCACCGCTAACCCCTAGCCTAGCTAACGTTAGTCACCTTGCCACCTAGCTAACGTTAGCCACAACAAATTGGAATTCGTAACATATCATAAGATTTTTATATATTTTATACGTATTGTACAAAAATAGATGGACATCCACAAATGAATTCATACCATATGAAACATAATATCACATCATACAAATTGGAGTGTCCCGGATTTACATGTACTATGTTACGTCGACTGGGCTGGGTTAAATGCGGAAGACACATTTCTGTTGAATGCAGGGGGGGGGGGGGAGAGGGGCTGGATTCAGGTTTGCAGCATGGCTGGCGGGAGGAAAGGAGTGCTGTGCTGGAGTTAGTAGCGTGGCTGGAGGAAAGAGGGTAGCTGGAGTGGGGTTAGCAGCTGTAGGCTGAGGGAGAGGGGTGCTGGGCTGAGGTTAGTAGCATGACTACTTTTCTGGAAGGAGCAGCACTGGCTCTCAATCTTAACCTCAGAGATTCATTTTCGGAGACAGGTGGGGAATTATTGTCGGGGATTGATTATAGTGGGTATCTGATTGGCATCACTCAGCATAATATTTCATTCAGACTTATTCAGCACAATATGTCATTGTTTGCTGTTCATTGTGTTGATCTAAACATAGAGGGTCATGTATTAATTCCCTGTTATGAAACCGCTCTAGCTCAAGACCTCAGTTCCTACTATTATAATCAAACAGTTGAAAACACAAATTGAATCTGCCTTTAGTATAATTGTATCTAAACTCTAGGAAATATTTAGTAACAAAGGTAAGGCTCCACAGTTGGAGGGTAAAAGTCCTTTAATTACATGAAGGAGACTCGCGCGCACACACACACAACACACAACACACACACACACACACACACACACACACACACACACACACACACACACACACACACACACACACACAGAGAGAGAGAGAGAAAAAGAGACCTGAAGGCTGACCTGGCTTTGCCGTATTGATGTGTGATCTATCATAATGAAGTGTGAGGTGCCAGCCAGGAAGGGGAACAGGTACAGGACCCGAGGGGCGGGGCGGGGGGGGGGGGGGGAAAACAACATGATGGCCTTGTATCCAGTTCACTAATTGTTCTGCATGTCTCGGCAAATCATCTGTGGGAATGCAAACACCCCGGCTCCCCAGTGACCTTGTTGTCAGTGTCAAGGTCAGGGACGATTACTGGATCGTTTGTATTCTCCAAGCAACGAAGATTAAAGGCTCAGCACCGTCCGGCGCCACTGGTTGTTTTTCTTCTTCACCTCCCCCTGTCCTTTCCCCACTCTCTCCCTCACTGTCTCTCATTTATCTTTGCAGAATAGGCCACAATAAAAAAAAACGAGAAAAGTTCTGGGGTTCTGGTGTTTAAGGTCTTGCGGGCACGCTGATCCGTACAGTAAGCCTTTCTTCTCTACTCCCACGGGCCATGTAGCCTTCAGCTGTGACTAGCTTGAGAAGCTAAAGTGTCATTTGATAATCCTCTCTGTTAAGCTGCAGCACAATGGTTCGACAAGTTCAACCAAGCCTCTGTGCCAATGGCAGTCAGTACAGGCTGACTGACCAGCAGCGGCAGGGCCTCACATCTTTAGTCCCTGCATTCAATTTCCCCCTATGGTCATTCCCCTTTTCAATCTATTAGTCCCCCCTAGCTGAGCTCTAATGGGCTTAGGCAGAATCTAGACATTGTCCCTCATCATAATCATAGACTTCGAGAATTAATAATGAATAATTAACATGTTTAATTTTCTTTTTGCAAATGTATAAAAAATATACCCAAATATTATATTTACATAGGTTTTCACACCCCTAAGTCATTACTTTGTAGAAGCACCTTTGGCGGTGATTACAGCTTTGAGTCATCTTGGGTATGTCAGCTTTGCACATTTGGATTTGGGGATTTTCTCCCATTCTTCCTTTCAGATTTGTTATGTTAGATGGGGAGCAGCAGTGAACAGCAATCTTCAATTCTTTCCACATATTTTCAATGGGAATCAAGTCCGGGCTTTGGCTGGACCACTCAAGGACTTTCACATTCTTGTTCTGAAGCCATTCCAGTGTTGTTTTGGCTGTACGCTTGTGGGCATTGTACTGTTGGAACTTAAAATCTTCGCCCCCAGTCTTAGGTCGTTTGCGCTCTGAAGCAGGTTTTTATCAAGGATTTGTGTGTATTTTGTTCCATTCATTGTTTCCTATGTCCTTACAAGTCTTCCAGTTCCTGCCGCTGAATAATATCCCCATAACATGATGCCGCCACCACCATGCTTCACGGGAGGGATGGTGTTAGACGGGTGATGAGCTGTACCTGTTTTTCTCCAGAAATAGCACTTTGCATTCAGACCAATGAGATACAATTTTGTATCATCAGACCACAGAATCTTTTGCCTTATGCTCTCAGTCTTTCATGTGCCTTTTTGCAAACTCCAGGCATGCTGTCATGTGCCTTTTTCTCAAGAGTTGATTCCATCTGACCACCCTTCCTTAAAGCCCAGATTGGTGAAGTGCTATACAGACTGTCCTTCTGGCAGGTTCTGCCATCTTAGCCAATTAACTATTTAGTTCTGTCAGAGTGGTCATTGGTCACCTTCCTGACTAAGATCCTTTCTGCCCAGTTTGGTCAGACTGCAAACTTGAGGCAGTCTTGGTAGTTCCATATTCCTTTCAATTTCCCAATGATGGAGACCACTGTGCTCTTGGAAACATTTAACACTCCATTATTTTATACCCTTTCCCAGATACAGTGGCAAGAAAAAGTATGTGAACCCTTTGGAAATACCTGGATTTCTGCATAAATTGGTCATAAAATTTGATCTGATCTTCGTCTAGGTCACGACAATAGACAAACAGTCTGCTTATACGAATAACACAAACAATTATACGTTTTCATGTCTTTATTGAACAGACTGTGTAAACATTCACAGTGCAGGGTGGAAAAAGTATGTGACCCATTGGATTTAATAGCTGGTTGACCCTCCTTTGGCAGCAATAACTTCAACCAAACGCTTTCTGTAGTTGCGGACCAGACAGTCAGGAGGAATTTTGGAACATTCTTGAGATGTCTGGTGTGAACTGCTCTCTTGAGGTCATGCCACAGGATTTCAATCGGGTTGAGGTCAGGACTCTGACTGGGCCACTCAGGAAGGCATATTTTCTTCTGTTGAAGCCATTCTGTTGTTGATTTACTTATGTGTTTTGGGTCGTTGTCCTGTTGCATCACTCAACTTCTGCTGAAACTCATTTGCTGGACATATAGCCTAACATTATCCTGCAAATGGTCTTGATACACTTGGGAATTCATTTTTCCGTCGATGATAACACGCTGTCCAGGCCCTAGGCAGCAAAGCAGCCCCAAACCATGATGCTCCCTCCACCATACTTTACAGTTGGGATGAGGTTTTGATGTTGGTGTGCTGTGCCTTTTTTCTCCACACATAGTGTTGTGTGTTCCTTCCAAACAACTCAAGTGTAGTTTCTTCTGCCCACAGAATATTTTGCCAGTAGCGCTGTGGGAAATCCAGGTGCACTTCTGCAAACTTCAGACGGGCAGCAATGGTTTCTTTGTACCGCAGTGGCTTTTTCCGTGGTGTCCTCCCATTAACACCATTCTTGTTTCATGTTTTAGGTATTGTAGACTCGTCAACAGAGATGTGAGCATGTTCCAGAGATTGCTATAAGTCTTTAGCTGACACTCTAGGATAATTTTTTAACCTCATTGAGCATTCTGCGCAGTGCTCTTGTAGTCATCTTTGCAGGACGGCCACTCCTAGGGAGAGTAGCAACAGGGCTGAAATTTCTCCATTTATAGACAGTTTGTCTTACCTTGGACTGATCAGCATTTAGAGATACTTGTGTAACCCTTTCCAGCTAGATGCAAGTCAACATTTCTTAATTATAGACGTGTTTTTTTTGTTTTAAATCGTTTTTGGCCACAGGTGGACTCCAATCAAGTTGTAGTGACATCAAGGATGATCAAAGGAAATTGGATCGGCCTGATCTCAAATTGGAGCGTCATAGCAAAGGGGTGTGAATACTTATGCGAGTGAGATAGTTCTGTATTTAATTTTCAATAAAATTGCCAAGAATTTCTAAAAACATGTTTTCACTTTGACATTATGGGGTATTGCGTTTAGATGGGTGAGAAAAATATACAGTACCAGTCAAAAGTTGACACCTACTCATTCAAGGATTTTTCTACATTTTTAAAAACTATTTTCTATATTGTAGAATAATAGTGAAGACATCAAAACTATGAAATAACACATATGGAATCATGTAGTAACCAAAACAGTTGGTGTTCTTTAGTAGTGGTTTCTTTGCAGCAATTCAACCATAAAGGCCTGATTCACGCAGTCTCCTCTGAACAGTTGATGTTGAGATGTGTCTGTTACTTGAAGTCTGTAAAGCATTTATTTGGGCTGCAATTTCTGAGGCTGGTATGTCTAATGAACTTATCTTCTGTAGCAGAGGTAACTCTGGGTCTTCCTTTCCTCTGGCGGTCCTCATAAGAGCCAGTTTCATCATAGCGCTTGATGGTTTTTGCAACTGCACCTGAAGAAACTTTCAAAGTTTTTGACTGACCTTCATGTCTTAAAGTAATGACGGACTGTCGTTTCTCTTTGCTTATTTGAGCTGTTCTTGCCATAAAATGGGCTATCTTCTGTCACAGCCTGATCTGTTTCACCTGTCTTTGTGATTGTCTCCACCCCCTCCAGGTGTCGCCCATCTTCCCCATTAACCCTTATGTATTTATTTCTACCTGTGTTTTCTGTCTGTCTATGCCAGTTCATCTTGTTTGTTCAAGCCAACCAACGGTTTGTCACAGCTCCTGCTTTTTCGCACCCTCCTGGTTTTGACCCTGGCTGTACTATCTCTGAGCCCGCCTGCCTGACCACTCTGCCTGCCGTCCTGTACCTTTCCCCCACTTCTCTGGACTACTGACCCCTGCCTGCCTTGACCTGTCAATTTGCCTGCCCCTTTGGGATTATTAAACTATTCGTTATCTGACGTGGTCTGCATCTGGGTCTTACCTTCATATCTCATAATCGTCTGTATACCACCCATACCTTGTCATAACATAACTGATTGGCTCAAATGCATTAAGAAGGAAATAAATTCCACAAATGAACTTTTTAACAAGGCACACCTGTTAATTGAAATGCATTCCAGGTGACTACTACATGAATCTGGTTGAGAGAATGCCAAGAGTGTGCAAAGCTGTCATCAAGGCAAAGGGTGGCTACTTAGAAGAATCTCAAATATAACATATATTTGGATTTGTTTAACAGTTTTTTCGCTACTACATGATTCCCTATGTGTTATTTCTTAGTTTTGGTGTCTTCACTATCATTATACAATGTAGAAAATAGTAAAAAATAAAGAAAAACCCCTGAATGAGTAGGTGTTTCTAAACTTTTGACTCCATTTTGAATTCAGGCTATAACACAATAAAATGTGAAATAAGTCAAGGGGTATGAATACTTTCTGAATGCACTGTATAATTAAATAAGCACAATGGAAAGTTGTAGGTAAAAGCCATGAAAATATTTAGCCTTTTTATGATATTTACAAGAGGAATGTAATCTAAGGTACGGACACAAGACTTCAGGCAAGCATCCATCAAATTCTTAACAGATTGATATTTGCTTTATTAATAATTTTATGAAATAACAATCTTGTCATTTTGCTCCCTTCAGATGCAACATGTCACTGTAATGAAGGGGTATCTTCACCATCTATCTACAAGCACAGTACGTCAGTATACTCTAGAGGCAGACCACTTAAGGACACGCTCTGTATTCAGTCAAGAAAATACCTCTCTTTATTTGTACCTGAGGCTACATACTGAGTCTGATTAAAGCCTGTCAACATTTAAACATCAAAACAAACTTTCCATCCAACCATCCCAAACCACAGAAGAATAGGTAGAGCTGAATCATTGAGTGACACTTGGAGACTGGGACACTGCCTGGCCTGCCAAACTGTTCTAATTAGAGAGGAAGTGCCACTGCTCTGCTGGTGTGGGACTTCCTGTCCTTCCACAGTAACAGAGTAATCCACCCCTTCCGTACTGCTAGTCACATGTCCTTAGGCTTAAGATATTGCAATTTCGTTGGATACAGTATGGACATTGTGGTTTCCAACGTGGCTTTTGGATTCAGTGCCTCACGTCGACTGATCTCCCATATCATTCTATTTGGTTTAAATCAGATGAACATAAATCACATTCAGAGACATGGTGTCAAACATCTCCCCCCTCTGTATGACACAGTCAGGCAAAATGATTCTGACGGACACACTGTTTTTGAATATCAATGGACGAGAGGCCAGAACTTGGGTGAGAGACTGTAGTGTATAAGATTAGTTTTCATGTCTGTGACATTGTGTCTATCGACCCCAATGGTCACATCAATTCAAAAAGAGCTAAGAAATGAGAGGGGGGTGAAAACAGCCCAACTTGTAAGCCTCTACGACCTCCCAGACGTGATGATTTGCAATTAACTCAATGAAGTTTACTTGACTTTGTGGTATCTGTCTTGACACTGGTTGGGTGAGAATTGCCGCCATGTCACATACAGTATCCTGAAAACAATTGTTGTCGTTTTATTAGTATAAAATGAATAATTCCAATTTAACGCTCTGTTTTTTTTCTGACCCTCAAAGGATAGAATACTGAGCATACATTGCCAGTGGTTTGAGAGCATTGTAAAGTAACTTTAAAAGGATGATTATGTTCAGTATGAATTTGAACTAAAACCATTTGTCCAATTGCCCATAAACTGCATGACTTTCATCGTTATAATATGTCATTCAATATCCTGCGCTTCTCCACGGGAGATGGAAATAGATATAAAACAAGCTAGACAGTGTGTATTCAAAACACAGTATCACTTTAAAAAGTATAACAAGTTCAAAAGGTCCTAAAACTTTGGTCGATTTTTGTAATGCAACTAACAAGGCAACTCCAGTGCAGATGACTTATAAGAACAGGACATAGTTGACAAATGACACAAGGCCTGTCTCAATATCCTGCGTGTTATTAAAGTGAATGAACTTCCTCTCCCAGCATGATTATAAAGGATGGTTATGGAAAAGGTCATTAAGTGAGACCGTTAGCTGACTGCCTGTTCTGTTTATGAGCTGCTGCTGCTGCTGCTGCTCTGCCGCTGTCTCTGCAGATGGAACAACTTTCATTTATTAGTCATGAAGAAAAGCCATTTACCTTGGGTTGGAAATTGACCATCAGATCATATGTTCTATTTTCAGATTCTCATCTGTTATATTCCAATTGTGTGTGTGGGTGTGTGTGTGTGTGTGTGTACACTCACGTGTGTTAAAGTATAGTAGCTAGCCATGCTGATGATGGATCTGCAGGTTCAGAGATGTTGGTCCAGTGCTGTAATGTTATTTACTGCCATCCCAGAATCACTAGGCGTTGAGCATCAGTCCACACCAGGCTCCACTCTCATTTCTCCCTATTAATTGCCACCAGCTACAGTAGGCCAACACTGAATAAGCCACACAATGCATTTTCTGCACAATCCTCACCGACAGCGGAGGTGATAAAATATGGTGTGTCATGAAAAAGCACAAGTCCAGTTCCATCTCAGGGGTGTATAATATACAAATAGATGGTGTTGTGAAAGCTAAGAAATGTCCCTCATCTGTCCCATACAGCTACAGCATCTCAGAAATAAATTAGCCCCATATTTAGTAGACTTAAATTAAACATTTCCTTTTATTGCCAAAATAATTGGAATTGTATATTTACTGTAGGTGTGTCTGTGTGGGTTCTAGTCATACTGTCTGTGTGAAAACATGTTAATGTGTTATATGTAAAATGTGTTTTGTGCGTTCTCATATTCAAAGGCAAAGTGTTAACTCGTTTTGACAGTATGTTACATATCAGAAACATGTACTGTGCGTGTGTCTCAGTGTGTGTGCAGGACGCGTGTATACCTCTGTGTACATGCATGTCTATAATGCAATACGTCTTAATCTTATTGATCCCGGCTCTGTGCTGACACAACTCCTGCTCATCCCAGAGCTTTGGGAGATTGCCGGCCGAACTTGATGGCATCGCCCTCACTCTAACATCACAGTGAGGGTAGAGAGAGACAGGGTCAAGGGTACCTCACCTTTCACACAGCCAATCCCGACCTGGGTTTAAGCTAATTTGCTTCCCCTAGTCCGGAAATTTGGTCTGCAGAAAGTTATTAGTCTTGTTTAGTTTTTCCTGCAATTAGAATTTAAAAAATCATGCCACTATCATGCCACCATTTCATAACTGTACCCATGACAGACATGGGTCTCTTTTTGGGGCATTCCTTGAACTTTGAGTAAGTCCTCTGGGTCTATTTCAGTTCAGATACGGTTCAGATATTGACCACGTCTCTACCTCTCCCTCTCTCTCTCTCTCTCTCAAGCTTACACCTCCTGAGTCATATTATTTATGGCAGGTTAATAAGCATACTGTGCTTTTAAATTACACAATATATTTAAAAAAGTATGTGGACACCACTTTCTGCCACACCTGTTAATGACAGGAGTATAACATCGAGCACACCGCCATGCAATCTCCATAGACAAACATTAGCAGTAGAATGGCCTTACTGAAGAGCTCAGTGACATTCGACGTGGCACCGTCATAGGAAGCCACCTTTCAAACAATTCAGTTTGTCAAATTTCTGCTCTGCTAGAAATGCCCCGGTCAACTGTAAGAGCTGTTATTGTGAAGTGGAAATGTCTAGGAGCAACAACGGCTCAGCAGCGAAGTGGTAGGCCACAAAAGTGCACAGAATGGGACCGCCGAGTGCTGAAGCGCGTAGCACATAAAAATCGTCTGTCCTCGGTTGCAACACTCACTACCGTGTTCCAAACCGCCTCTACTTACTTACTGACTTTATTGTCCCCATGGGGAGATTTTGTTTCAGTGTCATGTACACATTTAAACAAAATTTCCCCATGGGGACAATAAAGTCAGTAAGTAAGTAGAGGCGGTTTGGAAGCAAAGTCAGCACAATAACTGTTTGTCG
The DNA here is from genome assembly GCF_045679555.1 of Salvelinus alpinus. Lineage (NCBI taxonomy): Eukaryota > Metazoa > Chordata > Actinopteri > Salmoniformes > Salmonidae > Salvelinus > Salvelinus alpinus. The sequence continues at coordinate 69,536,513 of NC_092086.1, forward strand.
GGAGCTTCATGAAATGGGTTTCCATGGACGAGCAGCCACACACAAGCAGATCGAGCAGATCACCATGCGCAATGCCAAGCGTCGAATGGAGTGGTTTAAAGCTCGCCGCCATTGGACTCTGGAGTAGTGGAAACGAGTTCTCTGGAGTAATCAATCATGTTTCACCATCTGGCAGTCCAAAAGACGAATCTGGGTTCGGCGAATGCCAGGAAAATGCTACCTGCCCCAATGCATAGTGGCAACTGTAAAGTTTGGTGGATGATGAATAATGGTCTGGGGCTGTTTTTCATCGGGCTAGGCCCCTTCGTTCCAGTGAAGGGAAATCTTAACACTATAGCAGCAAATAGGGGACCAACTCCATATGAATGCTCATGATTTTGGAATGAGATGTCTTTTGGTCATGTAGTGTATCTCAGCTTGTAAAAGGTAAAAGGTAAAAGGTCGAACATCAATCCTTTTCAGGAGCCAGAATTAGAAATATTCAATAAAACATCAACATTTCTTTCTTCTAAGCTGTCAGATCTAATGTTTAAATTATGATTTGCCTCAAGGCATCATGGGAAATTCAAGATGGCCAGGAATCATTCTTATCGGATTACAATAACGGGAGAAAACCAGAATGACAGACAGAAGCTCATCACCAAACACAACCGGGGGGAAAAAAATTAAAAACCTGTACGAAATAGCTTTGACCGCTCTTTCCAAAGCAGACAATGTACTACATTGTCCAGCTGGAACCGGCATTCATCTTGAGCTCCCATCAGGCCCAGTCAGGTCTGTTCGGTGGGTGGGCGGTTCAGGCTGGATTGTGTTGACAGCAGCCTGTCATTGCTCAGGCGGTGGGGGGAGACGGGGGGCTGGCTGGCTGTGTGGAGGCCAAGCATCAGTGGGACCACCACAGAGAGTTCATCGCTGGATGTGTCTACTGTAAGAGGAGGAGGTGGACAAGGTGAAGCTATTGCTGGGGATTAGGGACTCTGGCTTGCAGGTAGGGAGGCTGTCTGTTTCTGAGAGTCGGCTAAAAATATGCCTCCTCTCTGCGGTATGTATGTAAGCTACTGTACTGTGAGTGTACAATATGCATTTCAGTTACAGTGAAATGGGTTCTGAATGAGGGATAAACCCAACGTGACCCTAGCCAGGAACTTTGAGGGCATTGTTTACAATGCTGTTTAAAATGTTTGACTCCACTAAACTTTGTCAGAATAACATATACCGAACGTCTTGAGGTTGTCTTTGGCTATGCATTAATATACCTTTTCAAACATTCAAATCATCAAAGCTACGTTGTCTACTTTCCTCTCTCACCCACATGCATTTAATCACTCTGATATCACTTTTAAGTCAAACACCTCTCTTAAAATTGTGTTACGGGTTAATTCCGAATTTGAGGTCAGTCTGGATCCGTGTTTTTTTTAAGCTAGTGCTCAAAAGGAGGGTTCATGAAAGGGCCAGAACGGAGAACACTCACTCTCAATCAGATCACAATACATAATAGATAGCCCCAGTGAATAAGTGATGAAGGACAGCTATGAGAAAATGACTTGCTGCTTAGGGACACAGAAAAAAAGCCACAAGCTCTTTCCCAAGCACCAAAACATAGGCCAGCCTTCCAACACAATAAACTGAAACATAAAGGTAGATGGTGCAGAAGTGGAGATATTTCATATAAACTAGCATCATCGTCATTTAAACAGTGTCTTCGGAAAGTATTCAGACAACTTGACTTTTTCCACGTTATGTTACGTTACAGCCTTACTCTAAAATGGACTAAATAAAACATTATCCTCATCAATCTACAAACAATACCCCATAATTACAAAGCAAAAACAGGCTTTTCGAAATTTTTGCAAATGTATTAAAAATAAAAACAGAAATACCTTATTTACATACAGTGGGGAGAACAAGTATTTGATACACTGCCGATTTTGCAGGTTTTCCTACTTACAAAGCATGTAGAGGTCTGTAATTTTTATCATAGGTACACTTCAACTATGAGAGACGGAATCTAAAACAAAAATCCAGAAAATCACATTGTATGATTTGTAAGTAATTAATTTGCATTTTATTGCATGACATAAGTATTTGATACATCAGAAAAGCAGAACTTAATATTTGGTACAGAAACCTTTGTTTGCAATTACAGAGATCATACGTTTCCTGTAGTTCTTGACTAGGTTTGCACACACTGCAGCAGGGATTTTGGCCCACTCCTCCCTACAGATCTTCTCCAGATCCTTCAGGTTTCGGGGCTGTCGCTGGGCAATACGGACTTTCAGCTCCCTCCAATGATTTTCTATTGGGTTCAGGTCTGGAGACTGGCTAGGCCACTCCAGGACCTTGAGATGCTTCTTACGGAGCCACTCCTTAGTTGCCCTGGCTGTGTGTTTCGGGTCGTTGTCATGCTGGAAGACCCAGCCACGACCCATCTTCAATGCTCTTACTGAGGGAAGGAGGTTGTTGGCCAAGATCTCGCGATACATGGCCCCATCCATCCTCCCCTCAATACGGTGCAGTCGTCCTGTCCCCTTTGCAGAAAAGCATCCCCAAAGAATGATGTTTCCACCTCCATGCTTCACGGTTGGGATGGTGTTCTTGGGGTTGTACTCATCCTTCTATTCCTCCAAACACGGCGAGTGGAGTTTAGACCAAAAAGCTCTATTTTTGTCTCATCAGACCACATGACCTTCTCCCATTCCTCCTCTGGATCATCCAGATGGTCATTGGCAAACTTCAGACGGGCCTGGACATGCGCTGGCTTGAGCAGGGGGACCTTGCGTGCGCTGCAGGATTTTAATCCATGACGGCGTAGTGTGTTACTAATGGTTTTCTTTGAGACTGTGGTCCCAGCTCTCTTCAGGTCATTGACCAGGTCCTGCCGTGTAGTTCTGGGCTGATCTCTCACCTTCCTCATGATCATTGATGCCCCACGAGGTGAAATCTTGCATGGAGCCCCAGACCGAGGGTGATTGACCGTCATCTTGAACTTCTTCCATTTTCTAATAATTGCGCCAACAGTTGTTTCCTTCTCACCAAGCTGCTTGCCTATTGTCCTGTAGCCCATCCCAGCCTTGTGCAGGTCTACAATTTTATCCCTGATGTCCTTACACAGCTCTCTGGTCTTGGCCATTGTGGAGAGGTTGGAATCTGTTTGATTGAGTGTGTGGACAGGTGTCTTTTATACAGGTAACGAGTTCAAACAGGTGCAGTTAATACAGGTAATGAGTGGAGAACAGGAGGGCTTCTTAAAGAAAAACTAACAAGTCTGTGAGAGCCGGAATTCTTACTGGTTGGTAGGTGATCAAATACTTATGTCATGCAATAAAATGCAAATTAATTATTTAAAAATCATACAATGTGATTTTCTGGATTTTTGTTTTAGATTCCGTCTCTCACAGTTGAAGTGTACCTATGATAAAAATTACAGACCTCTACATGCTTTGTAAGTAGGAAAACCTGCAAAATCGGCAGTGTATCAAATACTTGTTCTCCCCACTGTAAGTATTCAGACCCTATCCTATGAGACTCGAAATTGAGCTCAGGTGCATCCTGTTTCCATTGATCATCCTTGAGATGTTTCTACAACGTGACTGGAGTACAACTGTGGTAAATTCAATTGATTGGACATGGTTTGGAAAGGCACACACCTGTCTATATAAGGTTCCACAGTTGACAGTGCATGTCAGAGCAAAAACCATTCCATGAGGTCGAAGGAATTGTCTGTAGAGCTCGGAGACAGGATTGCGTCGAGGCACAGATCTGGGGAAGGGTACCAAAAAATGTCTGCAACATTGAAGGTCCCCAAGAACTTAGTGGCCTTCATTATTCTTAAATGGAAGAAGTTTGGAACCACCAAGACTCTTCCTAGAGCGGGCCGCCCAGCCAATTTGAGCAATCAGGGGAGAAAGGTCAGGGAGTTGAACAAAAACCCAATGGTCACTCTGACAGACCTCTAGAGTTCCTCTGTGGAGATGGGAGAACCTTCCAGAAGGACAACCATCTCTGCAGCACTTCTAACAGAACAACAACCCTAAGCACAAAGCCAAAACAATGCAGGAATGGCTTTGAGACAGGTCTCTGAATGTCCTTGAGTGGCCCACCCAGAGCCTGGACTTGAACCCAATCTATCATATCTGGAGAGACCTGAAAATAGCTGTGTAGCACCGCTCCCCATCCAACCTGACAGAGCTTGAGAGGATTTGCAGAGAGGAATGGGAGAAACTCCCAAAATACAGGTGTGCCAAGCTTGTAGGGTCAAACCCAAGAAGACTCGAGGCTGTAATCGCTACCAAAGGTGCTTTAACAAAGTACTGAGTAAAGGGTCTGAATATTTATTTAAATGTGATATTTCAGTTTATAGTTTTTTAAATACATTTGCAAAAATGTCAAAATGAGTTTTTGCTTTTCACTATGGGGTATTGTGTAAATGCACTGTATGGTGTGTTGTACGGCCCCGCTTTGTGTGTTTCAGATTTGAAATAGATTAGACATTAAAGCAATTAGCATGCATGTGTAAATATACAGCACATTGCTTTAATTTATTTAAACCAGCTGTCCACACAAGGAACCATGCAATACAGACATACTGTATGCCTGCATAAAATCTCGATACGCAGTCGTTGAGTTGCCGGATTGCAATTAATCTTGGTTGCGTTATGTACTGCATGGGAAATGTCGACAGACGTATTTGACCTCTGCCAACAGTGTCTGGGTCATAGCCTACAGACCATCAGGGCTATTTGCTTTCTCTTGGCCTGCAAATGTCTACTGTACTGTACTGTGGGGAACCATCTTGAGGAGTCTCAGGGTAATACTTCCTGGCTATTACCCAAACAATCCTCGCCGCTGCCAATTAGGCACAGCTGTCTTTTAATCAAGCCATTTTCTCAGAGCTGTTGGAGTACAGTTTCAGCTTCTCATTAATTGTTTACGTGCGAGGAGGCAGGGCGGAAATTCTTGGTCAGCTCAGAGCATCTTCAACAGCAGACTAATTCTATAAAAAAACTTGCTGATTAGCTGAACTTCACGGTGGTGTAATACCTGTCATCAAAACACTAAAATGTCCATTCTCTCCTCTCTGTCTTCATCCCAAATGACACCCTATTCAATTTGGGATGCATCCTGTCTTCAAATTACAGGACATAACAGCCACGGGAGGAAGTAGACTGGAGAAATATCTGAGCTGATCTGAAACTATGACCTGAAGCCAAGGATTCTTTTAAAAAACTCCTCAAAACAAAGCAACGTAGAACATTCTGAAGATGCTCACATGCAGAATAAATGAAGAGTTTCATTCAAAAGCGTCATATATCCATTTTCAGAAATTGATCATTTAGCTTTTAAATGTTTGAGGAAATGAAAGATATTGGTGTGTTTTTTCACTATCTAATCATGGCATGGGGTTGGCCATGTAGTGTAACAAATATCTAGATTATTTATAAATGTACAAATTATACATTTATGACATCAATATTTCAAAATCAATACGTGAGATCTGTATGCAAAGCATTTACATTTGAAATGGTCATTTAGCAGATGCTCTTATCCAGAGCGACAGAAAGTGCATTCATCTTAAATTAGCTAGGTGAGACAACCACATATCACAGTACAGGATACAGGATACAGGATACAGGATACAAACATACCATTCCAGTTAAACAATGGATGTGTAGTGTTTTGCAAAAAAAAACACATCTAAAATCTATCAATTAAAAACCTGAGAACAGTAATATCGTACACACATAGCGTTTTGGAAATAAACTTTTCAAATGTACTTTCTCCCTCACACTTAAACACACATTCTCTAATTCTCTAGTCTAACATACATGCATTCAACCACATACACACACAGCCACTCAAATGCATTACTTGAGTGAAAGTTGTTTGTCGAGTTAGCCGAGAGAGTCTATTCTCTTCAAGTGATGATATTATAAGTGCAGATGCAGCGCTTAGCTCACACAGCACACCACATGGGAATACTAAAAGCAAGCCCTGACCCTGTTGATCATTAATATTTCACAGGAAATCAGGGTTAAAATGAGTGCACCCTCGAGCAGCACATAATTTAAACACGGGCCAGGAGACACTGGTCTCCAACATCATAAACTTTGAATAAGGCGCAGCCCTACTCCACCCAGCTTCTGTAGCTGTCCACGTGTTTCAACATTAGCTCCATTACGCTGCAAGTCATCCTCCATTTGGCTGCCGTTGGCCACCCTGGCTGGCTAACTGACTGGGTTCAACTGGAGCTGGCCGCCCTGCTAGCCGCCGTGGTGGGAATAGAGACCCGTCATGGCTAGACTCATACAGTAGACCACAGCCACCATATTATTCCACCATTATACCACACATTCATCTTGATGAAGATAGAAGTCCACAGCATCTGAAAACTCTACAGGGGTTAGCTTCCTTGTACCCTTTCCTTTAACCTTTCCTTCATCTGCACTGACAGGAAATAAGCACATTTCCAGAGAGAATCAAACATGTTGTTTTCAACAATGCATTTTGATATTGCAGGAGACACAACAGTCAATCTAAGCGCTGGCGGTAGCGCTATAGGTCACAGCCGGAATTATGAGCACAATAGCTGTCAGTGGCACGGAAGGGCTGGGTTTTGATGAATGAACAAGTTGTAGGTGTGATGCGGGCTTGGCCACTCACTGGCAAATCAACTTCTGTGTTTGTCTCAAGTTCGGTAGGTTATTGACGGTCTTTGCATTGTCTTCAACTCCATTTCGGTATATTCTAGTCCTGGTCCATTGTGTATTGATGAGACAGTTTATTAAATAGCATAAGCTACAGTAACGAGTAATAGCAAAAGTATTACAAAATAAAGTATTTGCTGTGTTGGCAGTCAACATTGTTGCAATTGGCTTCAACAAACCTAGCACAGCCTACATGTCTTTACGCATCTCAATAGAAGGCTCCTGTGAATTGCATTGAACTGTATGTGTGAGACAGGTTCTCAATTAACAAGATATAGCCTAGGCCTACCGTTGATACGGCATTATAGGACTGAAACATTTCACGACGTTTGGAGGAGTGTGTCTTTGGTAACCGGATGAGAGGTGTTTTTTGGAGATGGGGATGGATACTTGAACAAGCAAAATTAAGTATGCAGGTAGACATACAGTTGAAGTCAGAAGTTTACATACACTTAGGTTGGAGTCAATAAAACTCGTTTTTCAACCACTCCACAAATTTCTTATGAACAAACTATAGTTTTGGCAAGTTGGTTAGGACATCTACTTTGTGCATGACACAAGTCATTTTTCTAACAATTGTTTACAGACAGATTATTTCACTTATAATTCACTGTATCACAATTCCAGTGGGTCAGAAGTTTACATACACTAAGTTGACTGTGCCTTTAAACAGCTTGGAAAATTCCAGAAAATTACGTCATGGCTTTAGAAGCTTCTGATAGGCTAATTGACATCATTTGAGTCAATTAGAGGCCTACCTTCAAACTCAGTGCCTCTTTGCTTGACATCATGGGAAAATCAAAAGAAATCAGCCAAGACCTCAGAAAAAAATTGTAGACCTCCACAAGTCTGGTTCATCCTTGGGAGCAATATCCAAACGCCTGAAGGTACCACGTTCTTCTGTACAAACAATAGTACGCTAGTACGCAAGTATAAACACCATGGGACCACGCAGCCGTCATACTGCTCAGGAAGGAGACACGTTCTGTCTCCTAGAGATGAACGTACTTTGGTGCGAAAAGTGCAAATCAATCCCAGAACAACAGCAAAGGACCTTGTGGAGATGCTGGAGGAAACAGGTACAAAAGTATCTATATCCATAGTAAAACCAGTTCTATATCGATATAATCTGAAAGGCCGCTCAGCAAGGAAGAAGCCACTGCTCCAAAACCGCCATAAAAAAAGCCAGACTACGGTTTGCAACTGCACACGGGGACAAAGATCGTACTTTTTGGAGAAATGTCCTCTGGTCTGATGAAACAAAAATAGAACTGTTTGGCCATAATGACCATCGTTATGTTTGGAGGAAAAAGGGGGAGGCTTGCAAGCCGAAGAACACCATCCCAACCGTGAAGCACGGGGGTGGCAGCATCATGTTGTGGGGGTGCTTTGCTGCAGGAGGGACTGGTGCACTAAAAATAAATGGCATCATGAGGAAGGAAAATGATGTGGATATATTGAAGCAACATCTCAAGACATCAGTCAGGAAGTTAAAGCTTGGTCGCAAATGGGTCTTCCAAATGGACAATGACACCAAGCATTATTTCAAAGTTGTCCCTAAATGGCTTAAGGACAACAAAGTCAAGGTATTGGAGTAGCCATCACAAAGCCTTGACCTCAATCCTATAGAACATTTGTGGGCAGAACTTAAAAAGTATGAGGCCTACAAACCTGACTCAGTTACACCAGCTCTGTCAGTAGGAATTGGACAAAATTCACCCAATTTATTGTGGGAAGCTTGTGGAAGGCAACCCGAAACGTTTGACCCAAGTTACATTATTTAAAGGCAATGCTACCAATTACTAATTGAGTGTATGTTAACTTCTGACCCACTGAGAATGTGATGAAAGAAATAAAAGCTGATATAAATCATTCTCTCTACTATTATTCTGACATTTCACATTCTTAAAATAAAGTGGTGATCCTAACTGACCTAAGACAGGGAATTTTTACTAGGATTAAATGTCAGGAATTGTGAAAAACTGAGTTTAAATGTATTTGGCTAATGTGTTTGTAAATGTCCGACTTCAACTGTAAGTGTGTGCATTATATTTTCAATTCAAGGCACTCTGACGAATAGACCATTTAAAAACCTTTTATGGATAGGCTACTTTGCAAGGCCAGGATCAAAAAGACACAAAGCATGAATTGCTGTTGAACCAGCCTTCATTATAGTAGCCTATGGAGTGCTTGGTTTTTAATCATAGGAAACAGAAAACAAGCAATCCGTTTTTTTAAAAACAACAACAATATTTCTAAATAGGATGGGGTCAGAAGCATGATATCATAAATCGCTTCTCTCGTTCCATGGCACTGTATGCACACATGGGCCTAAATGTCTTTCCACATTAAAATGTGCACATCTATACAAAATACTAGGCTCCTGCGAGGCAGATTCTCCAAAAATCTGCCGTTGACATGGCATTATAGGACCGAATAGTTTGGAGGAGCGTGTCTTTGGTAATCTAACGAGGGGAGCTCTTTGAAAATGGGGATAGCCTACTTGAACAAGCAGAATTAAGTATGCAGGTACAGTATGTGAATTGTGAATAAGATTAAGGGGAGGGTAGGCGCTTGGTTTTTAATCAAATTAAACAAAATGGGATAACTTTTTTAAATGTTTCTAAATACGAGATTCACCGGGACAAGAAAAGGCACATCTCTCCTTTCATGAGCACTGACTGTGTGTCATGGCTGGATAGGCTGCGCGTCCTCTCTCAAATTGTATTACCGTTAAGACCTGCTTTACTTTTATGACCTGCTTTTTGTGGGTCTTAAAACTTTCCATTGGCGCTGAATGAAATTGTCACTTTTGCGCTTGTTTTTAAGGACACACCTCAAATATTTACACCCATCCCACACCAGCACAAGTGAACTGATGCTAGACAGATAAATTGCCGAACCTGGTGCCAGAGCGCCTGTTTTTACATGACACAATTGCAAACTATCGTGCGTTTGACACATAGAGCCCAAAAGTCTTGTCTTTGAACAGGTATAACATAAAAAGGTTCAAAACTTAGGCAGCTAGTCTTTTTTGAGTAAACAAACATGATGTGTACTGTATCTGACATTGGACAGAAATAAAAACAAACAGGTTACAGTTAAAGGTTTGGCAATGCAGATCACGCATGCTATATTTTCATTTTTATGGAGTTCTTATAGCCTTATTTTCCCTTTAACTCATTTCAACATCCGGCGCCGAAACGAGATGGCCGCCTCGCTTCGCGTTCCTTGGAAAATATGCAGTATTTTGTTTTTTTATGTGTTATTTCTTACATCGGTACCCCAGGTAATCTTAGGTTTCATTACATACAGTCGGGAGGAACTACTGAATATACGATTAACGTCAACTCATCATCGTTCCTACCAGGAATATGACTTTCCCGAAACGGATCCAGTGTTTTGCCTTCCACCCAATACAATGGATCTGATCCCAGCCGGCGACCCTGTGCGACGCCGTAAAAGGGGCAAACGAGGCGGTCTCCTGGTCAGGCTTCGGAGACGGGCACATCGCGCTCCACTCCCTAGCATACTACTCGCCAATGTCCAGTCTCTTGACAATAAGGTTGATGAAATCCGAGCACGGGTAGCATTCCAGAGAGACATCAGGGATTGCAACGTGCTCTGCTTCACGGAAACATGGCTAACTCAAGAGACGCTAACGGAGTCGGTGCAGCCAGCTGGTTTCTTCATGCATCGCGCCGACAGAAACAAACATCTTTCTGGTAAGAAGAGGGGCGGGGGGGTATGCCTTATGATTAACGAGACGTGGTGTGATCATCATAACAACACACAGGAACTCAAGTCATTCTGTTCACCTGATCTAGAACTCCTCACAATCAAATGTCGACCGCATTATCTACCAAGGGAATTCTCCTCAATCATAATCACAGCCGTATATATTCCCCCCCAAGCAGACACATCGATGGCCCTGAACGAACTTTATCTGACTCTTTGTAAACTGGAAACCACACACCCTGAGGCTGCATTCATCGTAGCTGGGGATTTTAACAAGGCTAATCTAAAAACAAAACTCCCTAAATTCTATCAGCATATCGATTGTGCTACCAGGGCTGGAAAAACCCTAGATCATTGTTATACTAATTTCCGCGACGCATATAAGGCCCTCCCCCGCCCCCCTTTCGGAAAAGCTGACCACGACTCCATTTTGTTGATTCCAGCCTACAAACAGAAACTAAAACAACAAGCTCCCGCGCTCAGGTCTGTTCAACGCTGGTCCGACCAATCTGATTCCACGCTTCAAGACTGCTTCGATCACGCGGATTGGAATATGTTCCGCATTGCGTCCAACAACAATATTGACGAATATGCTGATTCGGTGAGCGAGTTCATTAGGAAGTGCATTGACGATGTCGTACCCACAGCAACGATTAAAACATTCCCAAACCAGAAACCGTGGATTGACGGCAGCATTCGCGTGAAACTGAAAGCGCGAACCACTGCTTTTAACCAGGGCAAGGTGACCGGAAGCATGACCGAATACAAACAGTGTAGCTATTCTCTCCGCAAGGCAATCAAACAGGCTAAGTCCCAGTACAGAGACAAAATCGAGTCGCAATTCAACAGCTCAGACACAAGAGGTATGTGGCAGGGTCTACAGTCAATCACGGATTACAAAAAGAAAACCAGCCCCGTCGCGGACCAGGATGTCTTGCTCCCAGACAGGCTAAACAACTTTTTTGCCCGCTTTGAGGACAATACAGTGCCACTGACACGGCCCCCTACCAAAACCTGCGGGCTCTCCTTCACTGCAGCCGAGGTGAGTAAAACATTTAAACGTGTTAACCCTCGCAAGGCTGCAGGCCCAGACGGCATTCCCAGCCGCGTCCTCAGAGCATGCGCAGACCAGCTGGCTGGTGTGTTTACGGACATATTCAATCAATCCTTATCCCAGTCTGCTGTTCCCACATGCTTCAAGAGGGCCACCATTGTTCCTGTTCCCAAGAAAGCTAAGGTAACTGAGCTAAACGACTACCGCCCCGTAGCACTCACTTCCGTCATCATGAAGTGCTTTGAGAGACTAGTCAAGGACCATATCACCTCCACCCTACCGGACACCCTAGACCCACTCCAATTTGCTTACCGACCCAATAGGTCCACAGACGACGCAATCGCAACCACACTGCACACTGCCCTAACCCATCTGGACAAGAGGAATACCCATGTGAGAATGCTGTTCATCGATTACAGCTCAGCATTTAACACCATAGTACCGTCCAAACTCGTCATCAAGCTCGAGACCCTGGGTCTCGACCCCGCCCTGTGCAACTGGGTCCTGGACTTCCTGACGGGCCGCCCCCAGGTGGTGAGGGTAGGTAACAACATCTCCACCCCGCTGATCCTCAACACTGGGGCCCCACAAGGGTGCGTTCTGAGCCCTCTCCTGTACTCCCTGTTCACCCACGACTGCGTGGCCATGCACGCCTCCAACTCAATCATCAAGTTTGCGGATGACACTACAGTGGTAGGCTTGATTACCAACAACGACGAGACGGCCTACAGGGAGGAGGTGAGGGCCCTCGGAGTGTGGTGTCAGGAAAATAACCTCACACTCAACGTCAACAAAACAAAGGAGATGATTGTGGACTTCAGGAAACAGCAGAGGGAGCACCCCCCTATCCACATCGACGGGTCAGTAGTGGAGAAGGTGGAAAGTTTTAAGTTCCTCGGTGTACACATCACGGACAAACTGAATTGGTCCACCCACACAGACAGCGTCGTGAAGAAGGCGCAGCAGCGCCTCTTCAACCTCAGGAGGCTGAAGAAATTCGGCTTGTCACCAAAAGCACTCACAAACTTCTACAGATGCACAATCGAGAGCATCCTGTCGGGCTGTATCACCGCCTGGTACGGCAACTGCTCCGCCCACAACCGTAAGGCTCTCCAGAGGGTAGTGAGGTCTGCAGAACGCATCACCGGGGGCACACTACCTGCCCTCCAGGACACCTACACCACCCGATGTCACAGGAAGGCCATAAAGATCATCAAGGACAACAACCACCCAAGCCACTGCCTGTTCACCCCGCTATCATCCAGAAGGCGAGGTCAGTACAGGTGCATCAAAGCAGGGACCGAGAGATTGAAAAACAGCTTCTATCTCAAGGCCATCAGACTGTTAAACAGCCACCACTAACATTTAGCGGCCGCTGCCAACATACTGACTCAACTCCAGCCACTTTAAAAATGGGAATTGATGGAAATTATGTAAAAATGTACCACTAGCCACTTTAAACAATGCCACTTAATATAATGTTTACATACCCTACATTACCCATCTCATATGTATATACTGTACTCTATATCATCTACTGCATCTTGCCATCTTTATGTAATACATGTACCACTAGCCACTTTAAACTATGCCACTTTATGTTTACATACCCTACAGTACTCATCTCATATGTATATACCGTACTCTATACCATCTACTGCATCTTGCCTATGCCGTTCTGTACCACCACTCATTCATATATCTTTATGTACATATTCTTTATCCCTTTACACTTGTGTGTGTATAAGGTAGTAGTTGTGGAATTGTTAGGTTAGATTACTTGTTGGTTATTACTGCATTGTCGGAACTAGAAGCACAAGCATTTCGCTACACTCGCATTAACATCTGCTAACCATGTGTATGTGACTAATAAAATTTGATTTGATTTGATTTGAACTCATTTCAAGATGTCTCACCTTGTAAGAGTACGTACTCAAAAAAACATAATTCTAGAAGTTAACCTGGACTTTCCCCATACATCTCAGAAATGGGGGGGGGGGGGCGGCCGGTTGTATCACATGTTTCTACCACGTTGTTGTCGCTGCTTTAAAGCCATACCCAATGTTTTCATTTGTTGTTGAGGTTGGCTGAGTGAATAGTGCTCACTACTTTAGGTGTGCACACAAAATCCTGTGCAGAGCGAAAGTCAGAATGTGTTTCCATGAGGAAAATATTATATTCATCTTATACTACTAGACAATTGGTCACTTTGAAAATGAAGCCATCAACACATCCACGCAGAACAGTTTTTAGATCATGCCTGCTCGCTAGCTGAAAGACACCTGAATCAGTTCATAGTTTCCATTGCTGACATCTTCTTCCTAATCACCATGAATAATATTCACTAACATTACTCTGATGTTAACATAGCTTGAAAACTGACAGCGCGGAGTCTAGTTCAACTTTCTCGCTCAAATTCCTTCCACGTTTCAAATGTAATACCCCCTGTCATTGTTATGGATCCATTATATTTTGGGGGAAAGCTTTCAAAGGAATGCCTGTCTAACTATGCAAATGATTCAGTACCGTATATCTGAAGACTCCAGAGTATTTGCATTTTGTAAATGCTGTCAGATATTTTTTAAGTGGCTTGTATCCTCCGCAAATCCCTTTAATATATTTTATACTCCCCTGTGTGCAAGAAAATACGCAGAAATATTGATTGATGACACAGTGTAGACAACTTGCTTAGGCTGGGAAAGATGCAGCATAATGGATGAAAGGGTAAATACACGCTTGAATAAATCAATATGGAGTTTGGGTGTTGAGCGAGGGGGTGAAACCATTGTGCTGGGTAAGTGTGAGGGCTGATTCTCAAAGGAGAGACCAAAACGCTTTACTTGGCACAGGCTAGTCAGAGGGGTAAACGCATGCCACTATTCTAACACACATAAACACGCATTGCCGCACATACACACTCACACACACACCGTCTTCTCTCTCTTTCGCTCTCCCTCTCTTCTCTCTGACGGACCCCCTGGCAGGCAGGCCTCCCCGGATGACCAGGGTATGAGGATGAGGGGAGACAATTATACAATCACACAGCACGTCTAATAATGTGCACGTGTTGCAATGACTCTCAAATGTCTCTGTAACGTCAGGGATTAGGAGTAAAGAAATTCCTTGAACGTTTTGTTCTTGGGACGTGTCCGTCTGCTAGCAATCTCATTGCTTCATCCAGCCGGTGGAGAAGCCAGCAGGAAAACAAGGAACGCAGTCAAGGAGAAAATGAACTGATCAGAGAGGGGGAAATAGAGCACTAACAGGCCAAATATATAACTCCAGAACTCTCAGGCTTTGGCTCTCATAGAGTTACTGCTGTATACAAAGAAAAAGGCTTGCATATTTATATTGTGAGATTTGTGTACATCATATCTAAGAGCTGCAAATTGGTGATGGCGTCTGTCTAACTGCCCCTTTCGATGAACGCGGCATGAATTGCGAAAAGATGTGTCGACTGACAAGGAGGATGTATAAAGATAGTTAGAGCAGGCGGGTACATTCGCTGTGATTTCATATGGTGGGAAGTGTACTGTATGTTTATACAATATGCTACTGTGTTTGGATACTGCAATCAGGGTATGACCAAATTGAGTCTGATTTCAGAATACTGTAGTAAAGCCTCAGTATAGCCTTGTTGTATCCTAAGATCGTTCTCTCACTCAACACTAATGCTGAGGAGAAACGGAGTAAATCAACCAACTGTCAACCACCATGCTGTGGGCAGTACATCTTATGACACAGCTGCTTTCAAAATATCAGAACCACAAACAGATGGACCCCCAACTAGCACCGTCTCCAAAAGCACAAATGAATAGAAGATCCATTCTATTACAGGACTAACCTTAAATCTGTTTCAAGTCCTTTCCTTATTGCCGCATTCATCAAAAGGGCAGTTAGACAGACATGTTTTAGCCCCAGGACTCGGTCCCCGTGACAGATCCAGATCATAACTTATCATCCCATTGTGATTTCTCTTACCCTCTTGCTTTTCTTCAATGGCCGACGCCAAGGAATAATGAAGTGACTCGCAGCACTTTTACTCCTCATAATGGCTAATCTAAAGATCATTAGTAACAGTAAACGCTTGACTTGTGTTATTTATTATGCTGTTCTGTTTCCTATTAAAACTTTGCTGGTCTTTGATTTATGCAAAGGTGCCTCCATGCATGTGCATCTTTAATAGATGCCGTGCGATCTCTTGCCAGTGAAGGATCTCAGTGGCGGATGAAATTGCTTTCATGTAGTGGGTTGCCATCATCATAGGCACGTTAAAAACTCAAGGTTGATTTCAACCAGGGGAGCAAACACAACATTTCTTCTGCAAGAGAACATTTATCCTGACTGCGTGTTTATAGCTGTGAGTATGTGCTTTGTTTTGGTCAGAGCTGGGCAAAAAAAAGTTGTATTTTGTAGTTTATTTGCAAATACCAACATTTCAAAAACTCGAGGTAGTCGAATATAGAAAGTCCACTAAAACTCTAAAATCAATTATTTCCTTTTGATATTCAAATACAGGTTTCAGAAAACCCCCAAATAAACTCAACTTCGTTTATTTTCAGCAAACTTAGCATGCGTAAATATTTGTATGAACATAACAAGATTCAACAACTGAGACATAAACTGAACAAGTTCCACAGACATGTGACTAACATAAATTGAATTATGTGTCCCTGAACAAAGAGAGGGTCAAAAGTAACTGTTAGTATCTGGTGTGGCTACCAGCTGCATTAAATACTGCAGTGCATCTTCTCCTCATGGACTGCACCAGATTTGCCAGTTCTTGCTGTGTGATGTTACCCCACTCTTCCACCAAGGCACCTGCAAGTTCCCGGACATTTCTGGGGGGAACAACCCTAGCCCTCACCCTCCGATCCAACAGGTCTCAGACGTGCTCAATGGAATTGAGATCCGGGCTCTTCACTGGCCATGGCAGAACACTGACATTCCTGTCTTGCAGGAAATCAAGCACAGAACGAGCAGTATGACTGGAGGCATTGTCATGCTGGAGGGTCATGTCAGGATGAGCCTGCAGGAAGAGTACCACATGAGGGAGGAGGATGTCTTCCCTGTAACGCACAGTGTTGAGATTGCCTGCAATGACAACAATCTCAGTCCAATGATGCTATGACACATCGCCCCAGACCATGACGGACCCTCCACCTCCAAATCGATCCCACTCTAGAGTACAGGCCTCGGTGTAACGCTCATTCCTTCGACAATAAACGCGAATCCGACCATCACCCCTGAATAGACAAAACCGCAACTCGTCAGTGAAGAGCACTTTTTGCCAGTCCTCTGGTCCAGCGACGGTGGTTTTCTGCCCATAGGCGACGTTGTTGCCGGTGATGTCTGGTGAGGACCTGCCTTACAACAGGCCTACAAGCCCTCAGTCTAGCTTCTCTCAGCCTATTGCGAACAGTCTGACCACTGATGGAGGGATTGTGCGTTCCTGGTGTAACTCGGGGAGTTGTAGTTGCCATCCTGTACCTGTCCCGTGGGTGTGATGTTCGGATGTACCAATTCTGTGCAGGGGTTGTTACACGTGGTCTGCCATTGCGAGGATGATCAGCTGTCTGTCCCATCTCCCTGTAGCGCTGTCTTAGGCGTCTCACAGTACGGACATTGCAATTTATTGCCCTGGCCACATCTGCAGTCCTCATGCCTCCTTGCAGCATGCCTAAGGCACATTCACGCAGATGAGCAGGGACCCTAGGCATCTTTCTTTTAGTGTTTTTCAGAGTCAGTAGAAAGGCCTCTTGTGTCCTAAGTTTTCATAACTGTGACCTTAATTGCCTACCGTCTGTAAGCTCTTAGGGTCTTAACGACCGTTCCGCAGGTGCATGTTCATGAATTGTTTATGGTTCATTGAACAAGCATGGGAAACAGTGTTTAAACCCTTTACAATGAAGATCTGTGAAGTTATTTGAATTTTTACGAATTATCTTTGAAAGACAGTGTACTGAAAAAGGGACGTTTCTTTTTTTGCTGAGTTGATATGATCATTAGCACATGGTTTGGAGTGCTTTCAGATATGAATCTTAAATCATAGCCTACAATTAAATACTTATTGATTGGGAAAATAAAACATGCTAAACGTTTAACATTTATCAATCTAAATAATGGAAAAACAATAGAAATGTAAGCCAAACATATTTGGTTTTATTGTTGTACATTTCATTTGAAATTAAATGGAAAAGTTAAGCACAGAATGAAAGTAAGTAATTATTTTGCAATTATCTTTCCATTTTTGCATTGAGGCATATAGCTGGATCTACACAACTGGCTTGGGACATGAACTTATGATAAGCCACATTTTTAGGACCTGAAAACCTCCTGATCTTTGAGTAAACGGTCACTTTCAGGCACATGGACATATCTCAACATTAGAGTAGAACGCTTCTGCAGTTCCAAAAATGACTAAGAAATACCTTTTCACAATGAGTGAAGAGTCATACTGTACCACCTGACATCAAGTTCTTATACATACGAAGTAACTTTGATACAATAGCAACATTGTTGTTACATAGGAATTTAGAAATTGCTTTATAATCACATAATAATGGAGTTATTGCATACGTGGAATAAGGAACAGTCACTATTCCTCTTGTGTAGAGCAGTTACAAAAACTCTCAACTTATTGCTATGCAATTAAAAGGCAATTACCTAATTAATGCTCATAAATTGACGCTCCAAAAGTAATGACAGTGTTATTACACAGGCACAAGAAACAGTTTGATGTTAAGTGTTACTGAGACTGCTAAAAGTATCAAAATATGTCTTTTAAGTGTTTAAGGGAACGAAATGTCCCAAAACTGCATTCTTGAATCAACTACGGCATTGTT
The DNA here is from genome assembly GCF_045679555.1 of Salvelinus alpinus. Classification (NCBI taxonomy): domain Eukaryota; kingdom Metazoa; phylum Chordata; class Actinopteri; order Salmoniformes; family Salmonidae; genus Salvelinus; species Salvelinus alpinus. Next base: position 69,554,854 of record NC_092086.1, read on the forward strand.
ATTTTGTAATTACGAAGGTCAAACCCACTGCTGGTGTGTGTGGCCAAAGCCCTCTATTGTCATATGACCATGGCACCGGTTCCAATCCAAGTGCCAATGCCATTTAGCAAACTCCAGGTGGTGCTCTGGCCAGGTGACATGAAAATAAAGCTCTTTGGCCACGCACAGCAATGATGGATTTGGCCTTTGAAAGAACAATTCACATACAGAAAATCTCATTCCTACTGTAAAATATGGTGGTGGATCTTTGATGTTATGGGGCAATTTTGCTTCCACTGGTGCATTTTTGCTAGAAAACCTGGTTGCCTCTGCCAGGAGGCTAAAACTTGGCTGCAAGTGGATCTTTCCAATAAGACAACAACCCTAAGAACACATCAAAATCCACAAAGAAGTGGTTAATTGACAACAAATTCCAAATTTTGCAATAGCCATCTCAATCCCTCCCAATGTGTTCTCCAATCTCATAAAACATTTTAGAAGAAGGCTCAGTCTCATTATCCTCACAAGGGGAGGGTGCTGGAGTACTGAAAACAGGGTATCCTATCATTTTGACCCCTATCTTTTAATACTTGCTTAACAAAATCTCTTTCTCTGAGCAATTGTGTAATCACTTTTTATTCAGTATTTGTACTTATTTTATCTAGTTTATTTTTTGCTCATCTTTATCAGGGGGTCAATAATTTTGGACCCCACTGAGAGCATCGATGTATCCCTTAGTCATGCGTGTAAAATGCATTAAATCTCATGTCGATCAAAGTTGAATACACCTGCCATGGCTAGTATTATAAAAAGGTCATTTTCTTTTATCCTCCATCCTGTTGCTTTAATTTTCCGCTCCCCAGACAGGACATTGTCACATTAAAAACAAACTTCCTGTGCGATAAGTAAAATAATAACAGCGACGCTCTTCAAAAGCAAATCACCAAGCAAATCACCATGACATTTTTGTCCCGATGGTCTTGTCTGTGATCCATATCGTAACCTATAAAAGCCAATGGAGACAGATGGGGCTGCCTGGCCCTGAACAATGCTCTGCTGACTGCAGTCAACCATGCAACTGGTGATAAAAGCAGATGTTGTCACCATCACCCAGCCCTTTCCCAGTCCCTGTCACAGGGGAGGACCCTTCACTAGGCTCTTCCTCCTGCTCGGCTCTCCAGTCTGCCCAGTTGGACTGGGATGAGTCCCAAATGGCATAATATTACCTATATTGTGCACTACATTTGATCAGAGCCCTATGGGCCCAGCTTTCCTTTCCTTTTACTGCTATTGAGCGATATGATGTGTGGTGGTTGCTGAAATAGCCCTGGCATCACTAGTCGGGGTCACACGTCTAATTTGAGTCACCTCGGTGAGCAGCTGTCCATTGTCTGAGCTGCATCTGCCTCCTTAGCTTCTAACAATATCCGTCAAACCTCTCATTTCAATGTGTGATGTCAGGTCAGGATCAATGGTAGGGAAATGGAAATCTCTGAATTATGAGCCACGTGGGAAGCAAAGCTGTATCATAGGACAGATAAGATAATCTCTCCCTCTCCCCCTCTTCTTCATCTCTCTCTATCCTCCCTCCTTTCCTCCATCCATAATTCTGCAGGCATTCATTGATGGGATTCATAATACACAGTACCCCGGAGCACTGGTTCCAAATGTTTGGATTCTCCTGGCTGCTTTCTTCTTCCCAGGCACGGTTAGTCACACACCTGATATTAAAGCCGCTGCCATGTGAAATGCTGTGTAAGCACACGGCGAGGGAGAAAAACAAATATGATCAGAGTTCAAATTGATTTCCAAGGAAAACGGTCTGTTCTCAAGCACCACTGGAGCTAAACATGCAGCAACATTATTGAGCTGAATTATAGATCAGATGTTACGAATCCACACATCCATCTAGTCACAAGTGCATACCTAGAAGATAGTCTGGTAAGGATGCGCACTCCATTGTGGCATGATAACTTAACGTCGTAACCAAACCTTCTATTACTAACATATTAACCTTAAAAACACCATAAATTATCTTTTGTCATGACATGATGTTGTAGTATAGCTTCATTCTAACAGTGGTCAGTTTAATGCTATGGTCAAGACGGGCTCTCGCAGTACTAAGGCGTGACAAACTACCCCCTCGCCATAGGAATCCAAGTCATACCATTAGTTGACCTTCTGCACATAAGCTCTCTTTGATTTTCAATCCCTTCCGATTGCCGTTGATTTGTACAAAAACCCGGCCAATTGACTGCACTCTGAAATCAGGGACCCATAGTCCCCTGTGACCCATAAAAACTCTCCCTCTTGCCTCCTGGAGAAGACACCACCATAGAGGAAGAGCACAGACTGGATATGGCAGATCAAAATGTGTGTAGCGTCAAACCACCATGCATAATTTGTCCTTCAGGCCAGGCATAAGGAAAGGAGGGAAGGTGGCAATTAATGAAAACAAAACCCCCAATCCTCCCAGGACTGTAATTCACTGGCTCTCTCTCTCTCCTGATAGCAGAGCCTGCCTGCCTGCTTGCATGTGTATGCATGTGAGATCCCCAGATGCTGTCACAGCTATAAATATCACTTATCAAGCTAACTGACTGTTCTCTGGGTGGAAAGCAGGGACTGAAAATACAGGCACAGGTATGATTGCTTGCCCAGACGAATGGCATCCATCAACTCTCACTAACTTTCATATTCATCCACAATTTGCCTCTGACAATGCATAGCTATCAGCTTGGTCTTGTGTGCTGCTGTGTGACAGGCCTGCCTCCTCTCTGATTCTGCCTGCCTCCTCACTGTGCTGATCAATGAGTGAGGAAGACGTGGGAGATGGAGGAGATAGGGAGCGAGGTGGGAGAAAATGGATACCTTTGACTCCCAAATCTCCAGTTCCCTCTACCAAAAAAGACTCGGTGCACACTCCCCATATGGCAGGCCTGACATTTCCACTAGGCCCGTAAGGGAAATCTCACAGTACCGAGACATGTAAACCCTCCTGTAAATCCGGCGTCGGTTCCTACACAACGGGGGGGGGAAGATTGAAAATATTGCAGCAGCTCCCTCGGCCGTTTTCTCCTCGGAACCCCCAGTCTTTACAGCTCACCTCATAGAATATGCCTGGCACACCTCTGCGGCTTGATGGCACCCTGCGATCTCTCCCATCCCGTAGTCCAATTAATGTGAGGAAGTCTAGGGTCCTGTGCTATTAATGACAGATTTTGGTAGAAAAAAAAACTTTTTGGAAAGAAGCGTTCTGATGGCCCCCTACCAACCTTCTCCCTTTTACTATCATCCACCATAAAAGACGAAGACACACTGAGAAAAAAAGATAGAATGTGTTTAGTTCTCAGCTGGAGTCTTCCTGTATCTTTGTGGAAGCCGCAACCACTGTGCCTCAAACACACACAGAGAGAAATCTAAAGTATGAGACAAGAAAGAGAAAGGCTCATCTGGGTTTGTGATTGCGACTGATGATTGCATTGTGATAATGTTCACATACTGCCAAAACATAGCTACAGAACATGTACGAGCATGCATAGATACTTTTTAAAGGGGCAATCTGCAGTTGCTACATCCATTTTTGGATGATGTACCAATTGATGTACCAATCAATGTACCAATTGATTCTTGAAGAATATAACTTATTATTGCCTCATGAGCTTAGTTCAACTGCTGTGTCCCATCAGAACCCAAAATATACGCTTGCTTGATTCTTTGTAAACAATTCAATTGTAAGCAAACACTATATACCTCAAAACATGGTTAAAACGATCATTTTAATATCATGGATGGTCAGTCTTTGTATCTACAGCTCTGTATATGAATTTGAGAGTGATTACATTACTCCAGCCTCCGCCCGCAGCTTTTAACCGAAACAGGAGCGGGGACTTGCTTTGTTATTGTTTCAACTGCCGATTGCAGCTTTAAGATACAAAATAAATGTTCCTATGCTTGCAGGCTGTGGCCTTTCCCAGAATGTACTGAATCATAAGCCTCAGATGTATCAATGCGTCCCGGTGAGATATGAATTCGGAAGTACACTATTTATTCCATTTTAAATTATACTGTCATATCAAAGACTATGTAGCCCAGTTTATAAACACATAAATATAATATATTCTGAATGAGGAAATATATTGTACAACACAACACTGCCAGTCTTGTGGAAGGTGATTGAAATGAGAACAGCATGGAACTGCAGTAAATACTCTGACAGTGCAGTTGCTCAGCCCCAGTTGAGTCCTGTATTCTGTATTTTGCTGAACAGATACTGTACCTTGGTATGAACACACAATGCTAATGATATGCTAATCACATGGCACCGGGTATTGTAGTCGACTACAAAGCAGCTCCATCCAACACCCCACTACAGTTGTAGGATTTTCATTTGATCACCCTGTTGCAGGAGAACTTTCCTGCAATGCGGAACATTTAAAGCTCATAGTGTATTTGAGTTCTTAAAAAAGCTTCTGAAATTTCAGAATTGATTTTCCCTTACGAGAAATGTATCAACCCCTACAAAAATATTTCTGAATATGTTGCCAAATCTGACAAATTCTCAGTGTGCCATATGATCAGCCTTTAGTGCAATCAGTTTCAAGTTTCAACGTTTATTTGTTAAGTGCACAGGATACAGTGTTAAACAGCACAGTGAAATGATTACTTGCGAGCTCTTGCCCAACAATGCACTAATAAAAGCAATAATATTGATATGAAAAACACGAGAAATATGAGAGAAGAAAAAAACTGAAAACAAACGCAAGTTACATACAGGTCAGTGCCAGTGAAACAGTCTTGCTTCTGTTCCTCTGCTCGCCCCAACCTGGGCTCGAACCAGGGACCCTCTGAACACACCGACGACCATCACCCTCGAAGCATCATTACCCATCGCTCCGCAAAAGCCGCGGCCCTTACAAGGGAAACAACTACTTCAAAGGTCTCCGAGCGAATGGCATCACTGATTGAAACGCTACTAGAACACACCGCTAACTATCTAGCCATTTCACACCAGTACCATTATTACAATGTGCAGGGCTACTGGAGTGATTGGGGTAGGTACGCGCATGTAAAGAGGGGGAAAAGTGACTGGTAACAGGATAAATACTAATGGTAATAATAAATCAATCAAACACAATTTTAATTGTCACATGCTTCGTAAACAACAGGTTTACACTAACAGTGAACACAAACAAATTAAATAATAATAACTAGAAAAAAATGAGGAATATAATACACAATGAGCAATGATAGCTTGGCTATATACATGGGGTACCAGTACCGAGTCGATGTGCAGCGGTACGAGGAAATTGATGTAGATATGTAAATATAATAAATCAATATAGCAGCAGCGTCACGGTAATCGTAATCAATATACTCACTATAGCAGCAGCGTATGTGGTGACTGTGTGTGTGTGTGTGTGTGTGTGTGTGTGTGTGTGTGTGTGTGTGTGTGTGTGTGTGTGTGTGTGTGTGTGTGTGTGTGTGTGTGTGTGTGAGTTTCAATGTAGGTGTGTGTGTGTCTGAGTGGATAGAGACCTGTGGAGGAGCATAGAGTCATTGCAGTGCATTATGTTGAGACAATGGCACAGTATACTAGTATGCTAGACTAAGGTCACATGGCTCTGGCAAAAGTAGTGCACAATATAGGGAATAGGGTGCCAATTGGGCTGAACTCATTGTCCACCGCCCAACCAATAAAACCAATTACTACACTGTTCCTCTCATCTATTCTCATATTCTACCTTTACTCCAGGTTCATACACCACTGAGCATTTTAAGGAGGACTGAGAAATGAGACCTACTTAGGGAGCGGTCGAAATTTACACAACTGTTACCCGGAGGATCATGCTTTTTCAATTTCAGTCAGAGGGAGGGTTTAGTATTTTTTTATTTTGTCCAGGGGAGGGTCATGACATTTGTAACCAATTAAATGTCATATTGCTCATGGTTTGAGAATGAGTTACTTATCTTGATGTGTGCCAGATTCTGCCCCTCATCCCTGACTCTCTGCTGGGTGCACAATAGCAAGTGCGCCTAGTGTGGTCTCAATCAAATGATCCATAGCATATACTATAGGCTACAGGCCTAGGCTATACGATGAGCATGCTCGGAGAAGCACAGGCCCAAGTTATATTTAGAAGAAAATGCATTTCCTTCCCAAGTTTTTGCACTGCTGGGATGGCGTATATAAAACTAGGTTACACTGCATTACAAACTATAATGTATAGGCATTCCCAATCATGAGCCCCGGCCTGCCCTGCTCTTGCTGATGTAAACCCTTTTGTGCTGCCTAACCAATGGCTGTGCTGTGTACAGTTGCACTTCAGAAGGCGAGTTTTATTTGTCCAAATGCAATATCTTTGTGCGTGGACTAGACCTACTCATGTCCTGTTTAGTTTGAGAGGGAGAGCGTGAAAATGAGACGAAGGACCGGAGGAAAGCTTGCTACTAATATAATAGATTTTAATAAAAACTATATGTTTCATTGCCCATGATGATGGTATTTATCAGATTCGCCGAATTTACCAAATTCGCGACATTTACATAATTTACATTACTATGAAGCGGCAACCCGGAGATGGACAATGCATGGGTGCTGAGAGTAGGCTAATTCAAGAAGGCCTAATTAATTTAATTTGACTTTAGGCTACTAACAACAAGAAGGCTTTGTGTTCAAGCCTATTTCTTCCTGTTCAAGAAATAAGAAGTTGACCTACCTGTTCGACATACGCAATTATAGTCTATTATCCATAGATCTTGTCAGCCAATTCCTTCAGTCACCATACACTCCATAAATATCTCTGTGTCAGTGAAGAGCTTGGTGTGTTAAAACTTCTTCAGGATCGGTGGGTCCCCTGCGACACGGTTGAGCTGACGCAGGCTAATGCGATTAGCATGAAGAAGCTTAAATTCTTGTTAATCTAACTGCACTGTCCAATTTAGAGTAGCTATTACAATGAAATAATACCATTCTATTGTTCGAGGAGAGTGCACCGTTTTGAACATGAAAAGTTATTAATAAACTAATTAGGCACATTTGTGCAGTCTTGATACAACATTTTGAACAGAAATGCAATAGTTCATTGTATCAGTCTAAAACTTTGCACATACACTGCTGCCATCTAGTGGCCAACATCTAAATTGCACCTCGGCTGGAATAATACATTATGGCCTTTCTCTTGCATTTCAAAGATGATGGTAAAAGAAAACGTTTGTTTTTTTCTTTGTATTATCTTTTACCAGATCTAATATGTTATATTCTTGTCACGCCCTGATCTGTTTCACCTATCCTTGTGATTGTCTCCACCCCCTCCAGGTATCACTTACTTTCCCTAGTGTATTTATCCCTGTGTTTCCTGTCTCTCTGTTCTCCCAGTTCGTCTTATATGTTCAAGTCAACCAGCGAGTTTTTCCCGTGATCCTGCTTTTCTATTCTCTTTTACTAGTCCTCCCGGTTTTGACCTTTGCCTGTTTTTCTTGTCTCCATTCCCGCCTGCCTGACCATTCTGCCTGCCCTGACCTCAAGCCTGCCTGCCATTCGGTACCTCTGGAACTCTGAACTGGTTTTGACCTTTTGCCTGTCCACGACCATTCTCTTGCCTACCCCTTTTGGATTGTTAATAAACATCTTGGATTCTAACCATCTGCCTGCTGTGTCTGCATCTGGGTCTCACCTTGTGCCCTTACAATTCTCCTACATTCCTTTCACATTTCAACAAACTTCAAAGTGTTTCCTTTTAAATGGTACCAACAAAATGCATATCATTGCTTCAGGGCCTGAGCTACAGGCAGGTAGATTTGGGTATGTCATTTTAGGCGAAAATTAAAAAAAGGGTCCAATCCTTAAGAGGTTTTAAGTTAAAACAAGGGCTTGAATTGAGGGAGTATGTGAGGGTATAATGGCTTTTGTTAAAGAAAATGGCTGAAAGCATAGGCCTAGCCCTTTTTTTTTTAAATGTACCTGATTATATAAAGTATATATAATGGCGCTTTACTCCGCAATGCTTTATGCTAGAAACGAGCTGTAAAATGCCGGGGGAAAACGTGACTCCGATGCATATCAGATATCTTTGGTTTGTCTCTATGACATTCAGAGGCCTTCTATAGCCGAGGAGACAAAACATTTACTTTGCTTGGGAAGTAATGTGTGATTCTGTCACTATCAATTGATATTTGACATTTCAACAGGCTATTAAACAACATACTAACTCTAATCAGTCAGGTGCAAGCCAGGTAGCCTAAGAAGGAAAGAAAATGTATTATTTACGCTATATTATTATTATTCAAGTCTTTAGCCTGCCATTTAAGAAATCAATTGTGAAGCATTTGTTACACACTACAGGCTGGCTAGAGCACTCAGCATTTCAATAACACATCAACAACAGCACTTCAAAACAATGCCTATAAATTTCATATTTAGGCAGTATAAATTGAAATGTAAATCAATAAATTACACAAAAATGCCTCATTAGGCTATACAGTCATTCTACAATGTCTTTGAATTCACTTTTAGAAACACGAGTTTGGCCAGTCTTTGGTTTGAGGATCATGTGGTGAGCTATGCATTCCCAGTTTGTTAAGAGCATCTGCTAGGCTAAATGATATTCCCGTGCCCCAATCACGGTCAACACAGATATATTTTGTAACAACAACATCATGGCATAAAATAGAATAAATGACAAAATGATAGTTTCCCCAAATGAAAAAAAAGATGCATACAGGCCTACCTGATGGTATACGGCAGCTGTGTTCAAACAACGAATGGCTTTGTCTTGAATTCATTGATGATCAGATACTTCAGTTGTAACTGGTTCTGTTCCACAACATTTTTTTACAGTTGATAGACAACTTTAGCACTGTTCCAAACTTAGACTATCTTCTTTTTGAACAATACCCTGTATAGAAATCAAAACGTCTCCGGTGCTGCAGCATGCGCTCATTCGTTGTCATGCTCTGTTGTGGTATTAAAAAATATTCTGCTCGTCTCCAGTCATGTAAAATGACATAGAATTGCATGAAATGCATTTATAAAAGGCAATGTTTTTTGCAGATCGCAAATAAGATCCTAGATTCATTCAGTGTTTTTATTATAATGAATATCTTTTCACCACTACCCTGGTCTGTGAATCCACAACCTTCTGGCTACTTTGCCATGTAATGCTTACAATTTTGGGTATAGGGGAGGGTCACTTGTTTTTTTTTGAAGAGTTCAGGGAAGGTCGGGTAAAATGTTCTTTACTGAAGGAAGGGTCATCCACTTTAATTTCAGAGAGGTCCGATTTTCTCCAGGTATCCCTCATCATAAATAACGCACAGTCCCTTACTGGAGCTGTGCTGAAGTTGCCTTTGGGCGCCAGCATCAGCTCATTCATTTCCACACGCTGGTGAAGTCACTAGAAACGTCAGAGAGACTTAAGGTGCCTTTGGGGTTAACCTCTAAGTTTAGCTACTGTGCACCGACCTAATCCAATAAAGATCAATATCTCCACCTTGGCACTAAAGTAGATGTGAGAGTTGGAGCTGGGAAGCTGCAAACTGCTCTCAGCAGCTTTGGGTCTGGCTGGGCTGCATAGGGATGGAGTTACAAACAGGGAACAGCTATAGAGGCCCGTTGTGCATTGTTATTCCATAGGGTCAAATGCCAAATAGAAGCATTTACTATTTATGGTCATAATGTTGGTGGTCCATGTAAACAATGTTTTAGGTGTACTGTATGTGTGCACAGGGGCGCAACTTTCACTGGGAACAGGGGTGCCATGCCCTGCCCCACATTCTGAAATTGAATTTTTGTCTCCCCCCCTGTTATATCATTGCACTGTGATACAAAAAGCAGTATCAGTGTGCTTTAGGACCATGAAGACGCCTCAGAGTGGTCGAGTAAGCTGTTTGGCGGTGTCAGCCTGCTGGATTTAGGACCATGCCGACAGGCTGTGTGAAGGCAAAGCTTCTGAAATGCTGGCTTAGGACCGGCATGGGAGAGTTGAACAGAGGCAGCTGCTGTCAGTGTGTATGTGTGGCGTTCCTTCTTTCTCTGAGTTGTAAAAGCAAGCAGAGCATAAACTGGCTACTCTTTAGTTGACTGATGTAGCTGGCAAGGTAACTGCTGTTTGACTTAACAGAAAAAAATAAGTGTTTATTCCCAGTGCTGAGCTAGAAAGTGTAACTGACATGTTAGCGAAGGTTTTATCCCCTCTCGACTGAGGGGAATGAATTAGCTAGCTAATAGTAGCTACCACAACCAGTTCAGCTCTAGCCTCTAGTCTTACGAAGTGGCTATATTATAGCACTATCTAACAGCTGTTGTATGGAAATGTTTTGTAGCCTTTGTTTTGTCCCGTTTCAACAGAAGTAAATGAACTTGGTTAGAGAGAGAGCTAGCCAAAATTTGTCTAACTTTAGCTATTATTTTGCCTCAATTACACTTACGTTAAACCTGAATCAAACAATGAAACTAGCATCAAAACGATTGAAGACCGATATTCTGATGTTTTTTTTGCACAATGTGAGATATTACAGTCAGTATAACAATGTATAGTCAGTTTCCCTAGCTAATTCCCTACTTTTCACACAAACACAGTAGTGGAGCAGGTTGAGAGCATCACGTTCCTTGGTGTCCACATCACCAACAAACTAACATGGTCCAAGCACACCAAGTCGTAAAGAGGGCACGACAAAACCTATTCCCCCTCAGGAGACTTGGCATGGGTCCTCAGATCCTCAAAGGGTTATACAGCTGCACCATCGAGAGCATCCTGACTGGTTGCATCCCTGACTGGTATGGCAACTGCTCGACCTCTGACCGCAAGGCACTACAGAGGGTAGTGCGTACGGCCCAGTACATTGCCGGGGTCAAACTTCCTGCCATCCTGGACCTCTATACCAGGCGTGTCAGAGGAAGGCCCTAAAAATTGTCAAAGACTCCAGCCACCCTAGTCATTGACTGTTCTCACTGCTACCACACGGCAAGCGGTACCGGAGCGCCAAGTCTAGGTCCAAGAGGCTTCTAAACAGCTTCTACCCCCAAGGCATAAGACTCCTGAACATCTAGTCAAATGGCTACCCAGCCTATTTGCATTGCCCCCCCACTTTTAAACCGCTGCTACTCTCTGTTGTTATCATCTATGCGTAGTCCTTTTAATAACTCTACCTACATGTACATATTACCTCAATTACCTTGACTAACCGGTTCTCCCGCACATTGACTCTCTACTGGTACCCCCCTGTATATAGTCTCACTATTGTTATTTTACTGCTGCTCTTTAATCCCTTGTTACTTTTATTTCTTATTCTTATTTCAATTTTTTTTTTTTACTGCATTGTTGGTTAGGGGCTCGTAAGCAAGCATTTCACTGTAAGGTCTACACCTGTTGTATTTGGCGCATGTGACTAATAACATTTTATTTTAACATCTCTACAGGCTTCACAGTCATGGTGCACAGTCAATGCACAACACTATGCTCATGTCTTAGCAGGATCAGATGGTGACAGGTGTCCCAGCAGGGTCAGACAGCCAGGGAAGACCAGTCTACGGCGCTCAGGTAAATTTTTCAGTAGGCCTATATTATAACAAAATCAGTGACTGCATACAAAGTTCCGTCTTGAGTTGATGGGTAGGCCTATAGTTGCTACATCACAGGGGATTACATTTAAAACTACAGTCTGGAATCTGGGAATAACAGTCATTTCAATTATTTAACCATTGATTTTATTATTGGATAATATAATGTATAAATGTGCACCAAGGTCATTCTTTTTCATGCCTCATCTTAACAGGATCAGATGGTGACAGGGGTCTCAGCAGGGTCAAGCAGACAGGGAAGACAAACTGTTTTAAAGCAGTCTGACAAACCTCTAAAGTTGATTCAAGGGTTGATAGAGGCTTTTCGCGATGACACAAAACATGTCAAACTAAAATGTGAGGAAGATCTGGGAAATGATGAATGAATACGGATATGTTTGAATGCCCAGTCATGTTCATATAGTCTCATAGATAAATGACTTCAGTTTAAGACCACCTATAGAACGTACTATACGCCCGTGAAACCAAATAACATGCACTCAGAAATGTTATTAGTCTGCTAGAGGTGTAAAACATGTTACGCTCCCCATCAAGAAAAACAAAAACTGTCACCAAAACAGAAAGGGGAACTAAAAAAGTAACTGACAACAGCAAAAATTAAACAGGTGGGGTTTTAGGAGGGCTGACCACTGAAAGTTGACTAGCAAGAACTGGAACCTTAAAGACACCCACCATGAGCACCCACAAAATTTACCCAAGAAGAGGCAAACAAAATAAAAACCCACACCAAACTTAAAGACAGGAAGCAAACCAAAAAATGTAGCAAAACAGAAACAGGGATGATCAGATAAAGGATAGCCTGTCCAGAAATCAAATTGGGCGAGCCAACCCTCCACGTCTCCCAAGACAACTGGAACACTGGGCCGGCCACTCTTAAATAGCACCTGGTCCAGCACAGGTGAAATACCTTCCCGCTAACAAGATGAACAACCAGCACAGGTGTAATACATACTGACTAACAAGAAAATAACTTCCATTTCACAACATGATCAACTTAAATGCGTAGCCTTCTCCAATATAAACATGAACTGTGTTCGAATACCCAAACTAACATACTGTATACTACATACTTAATGAGTATATACTACATTCTATAAATTATTAGTTCATTTTAGTATACTGGAAACGAACGGTATCGTTTCAGTTGAGCGTACTAGAGCTTCGCCTGTCTACTGGAAGTTGATGCCGTTGCTATGCAACCGCGAGCTTGTTAGTTTAACAAATGACTAGCTAAACATTTTATTATTTTGTGTGTGTTCGTCAATTCATCCTGGAGTGCCAGAGTGCACTCTGGGCGTTTGTAAATCCCGAGCATTGTCAGATTGTCTGTTCCGGCATGAAGAAGTTGCGCAAGATGGCATACCATACTACCATGGTGAACCAAACTCAGTATCTCTTGTCAAAGTGTAACTGGAACGACAATTTGAGATTGACCAGGCTGGACAATTCCAGTTCTCGGGGGCCTGATTGGTGTCACACTTTCCCCCGATCCCTAGCAAACACACCTGATTTCAACTAATTGCATTTTTAACTGAAGATCATGATTAGTTGATTTTTGGAGTCAGGTTAGTTAGCTGGGGCTGGGGCAAAAGTGTGACACCAATCAAGCCCCCGAGGACTGCACTAGACCAATCTATTTGCCCAGAAGTGGCACAAGAACGCCATTTCCTCATTAGAACATATTCTCTGTCAAAGTAACCCACACAAACGTCATCATAGTGACTAATGAGGTGAAACCAATCGGTGCACCCCACGTGCTAAGGTGCTAACGTCCAAATTGAAAAACCAAAGCCTGTAACACTTTCCCTCTTAAGACAGCAAATATATCCTATATTTTTGTTGGACAAGTTTGCTCACAACCAACAGAAAATAACTTCCATCTCACAACATGATCAATTTAAATGCATCGCTACTTAAATGCGTTGCCTTCTCCAGAATAAATATGATGTCTACTGGCTGTCAACACTTAAATACCAGACTGAACAGCCACCATTGTTTTGTAAATATACAGTACCAGTCAAAAGTTTGGACACACCTACTCGTTTTTCTTTATTTTTACTATTTTCTACATTGTAGAATATTAGTGAAGACATCAAACTATGAAATAACACACATGGAATCATGTAGTAACCAAAAAAGTGTTAAACAAATCAAAATATATTTTAGATTTTAGATTCTTCAAAGTAGCCACCCTTTGCCTTGATGACAGCTTTGAACACTATTGGCATACTTTTTGTTATTGTCTTTCTATAACTGCCTAAAGCTGAAGTTTTGAGAAATGGGTAAAATCACATACTTTTCTATAACTCCCATCCCCTTGGAACTAGCCCAACCAAAACAAAATTCATCCAAAACTACAAAGTGCGCAGTCAAAATAAATTGTGAGCCAGGGCTACACACTGGCTAAATGCAAAACACAAAACTTATTGACTGCCCAACCTTGAAAGCCAATCAGCAACCAAGTTGTCCGTACCACGGACATGTCTGATTGTTATGGTCGTGTGAAGGCTGGCTGAAATCTGGCAAAGAGTATGTTGTTTTATCTCAGCATGTCTACAGATTCTCCCTTCTCCCTGTTTTTGTTTGCTTGGAAATGTTGATACTGGAGACTTATTAGAAGAAACTGTGTAACCTAGCATTTATAGCTGCTAAGAAATGCATTGCCATTAATTGGATGGTTGGTTATCTTCCCACAATGTCACAATGGATGGCAGAAATGTCAATTTATATATCACTAGATTTGAATTATTACTAGATTAAGGGTAAACTTGGGAACTTTCATAAGGTCTGAATGCCTTATATGGAATACAATACAACTAAAGGAGTCTTCATTGAAAACATTCCCACGTCACGTTTTTAATAGCTGCTGGGTCCTGGCCAGGCCGTCCTGTGGGTTGTCACTTTGGCCTTGGCCTAACACACCTGAAACAAATAATGATTGTTTGACTAAGATCCTAAAGCTGAGTTGGGTGTGTTGAGTTGGGGTGCTGCAAGGCGGTGGACCCCTAGTGGCAGGACGGGGCTACCCAGCTATATAAAAAAAAGCTCTACAGTACTATTTGGCCATATGACATTAATTATGTGGAGCAGGTATTCCCAAACTGGAGTACACATAATGCCGTCAAGGGTTCGCCAAATAAAAATGTTTCACATTTTTTCTTCACATTTTCAAAGTCCATTTATATTTCTCGCCTGAGTAGCCTCGTTTCACTGCCAAAAATAAAATGAAACCATTTAGTGGTCAGCGAAATAACAACACAATGTCAAATACAGGTAGCCTAGTCAAATAATTAACATCCAATCACATTAACCGTTACTCTCTCGCGGGAATTCCACTAACGGTCCATATGTAGCCAAACATAGCTTCTGCTCATGTTAGTATCTATACTGATAGCGCAAAAGCCATGACAGGGAAACATAGTGGACTGGTAACTCGCGTTCAAGCAGTTGCTCCAGACGCCACTTGGGTACACTGCAGCATCCACCAAGAGGCTCTTGCTGCCAAGGGAATGACTGACAGCTTGAAAGATATTTTGGACACTACAGTGAAAATTGATAATTTTGTTAAAGCAAGACCCCTGAACTCTCGTGTATTTGCTGCATGGGCAGCGACCATGTACCGCTTTTACAACATACAGAAGTGCGCTGGTTATCAAGAGGCAAAGTATTAACACATTTTTTTTAAATTGAGAGATGAGTTTAAAGTTTCCTTTACTGACCATAATTTTCACTTCTCTGACCGCTTGCATGATGACGAGTCTCTCACACAACTGGCCTATCTGGGTGATGTTTTTTCTCGCCTGAATGATCTGAATCTAGGATTACAGGGACTCTCTCCAACTATTTTCAATGTGCAGGACAGAATTGAGGCTATGATTAAGAAGTTGGAGCTCTTCTCTGTCTGCATTAACAAAGACAACACACAGGTCCTTCCATCATTGTATGATTTTTTTGTGTGAAAATGAACTCAAGCTTACGGACAATGTCAAATGCGAAAGAGCGAAGCACCTGAGTGAGTTGGGTGCACAATTACGCAGGTACTTTCCCGAAACGGATGACACAAACAACTGGATTTGTTATCCCTTTCATGCCCTGCTTCCATTCCACTTACTGGTATCTGAACAAGAGAGCCTCATCGAAATTGCAACAAGCGGTTCTGTGAAAATGTAATTTAATCAGAAGCCACTGCCAGATTTCTGGATTGGGCTGCGCTCAGAGTATCCTGCCTTGGCAAATTGCGCTGTTAAGACACTGATGCACTTTGCAACCACATTCCTATGTGAGAGTGGATTCTTGACCCTCACTAGCATGAAAACTAAATACAGGCACAGACTGTGCGTGGAAAATGATTTAAGACTGAGACTCTCTCCAATACAAAATTGCAGAGTTATGTGAATCCTTTCAAGCACACCCTTCTCATTAACCTGTGGTGAGTTATTCACCATTTTCGATGAACAAATAAGGTTTTATATGTAAGATGGTTAAATAAAGAGCAAAATTATTGATTATTATTATATTATTATTTGTGCCCTGGTCCTATAAGAGCTTTTTGTCACTTCCCACGAGCCGGGTTGTGACAAAAACTCACATTAATTCGTATGTTTAATAAATGTATTGTATAGTGTGTGTGTGGCAGGCGTACAATGATGGCAAAAAACAACATTTGAGTGTGCGCTGACCCTGGTGCTAGAGGGGGTACGCAGCTGGAGGTTGAATGTTTGAAGGGGTACGGTACTATAAAAAGTTTGGGAACCACTGATATGGAGGATGTGCTGTTTCTGTTTATATGTGTAGGTGTTTCCAAACCTTTCCCTTGTGGGATGTTTATTTTTTTAAGGTGGGAGGGAAGTTGTGTCGGAGAGAGTTGAGTAATTGACTAGAATGGTGGTGGTCGGGGGTGCAGGCGACTCGGGCTGGCTGGGCGGTCTAGCTGAAATTTGATATAAAGGATATCTTAATAGAGACAATCAAAAGTTAAGTCTGTGTACTTCATTTTTTTAAAGAGTTGTTCATTTCTTAGGCTATTGGTTAAAGGCGCAAAACAATATTGATTATTGAATTGTCTTTGATCTAGTTCAGTCTTATCAATCACTTAAACATACTTAATAATGATCTCTTACCTAGCTTGATGACTGGGGGCGTTTTTCCTTACTTTGTGTTGTTCTAAATAGAGACGGCCATGGGTCATATGAGATTGTGTAGAAATGCAGAAATCGACCTCTAGACAGCATGCCATGTTATGTCCTCTCCACTTCTAAAACCAAAGTTGCGCCCCTGTTGTGCATCCCAAATGGCACCCTATTCCCTGTATAGCTCTATTGGCCCTGGTCAAATGTAGTGCACTATATCGAGAATAGGGTGCCATTTGGGAGGTAACCTATTCCATGTCGAACTATAAAAGGTAGAGGTGACAATGATTGGTGAATCCATGAAAGAGTCATAGACTTAACAGTCCTTATGTGTATGCTTAGCATTTCCATCTCATCAAGTTGCTATTTCAACATGGACCTATTCCTCAAGCCAAGCTAAGGCTGGGTGGGTTTGCCAGAATAAGTCACTTCCCCTTTAATGCAAATAGCAATGAAAAAATTGTGTGAAATGATCTGCTCTTCCTCACTAACTTGCCATCTTTCTGTAGTCAAATATTTTAAATTTTTAAAACTTTATTGAAAAATGATGTGTTTGGATTGATGTGTGATTTATCTGTCTGACAGCCCAATATAAATCCACGATTCTCCGTCCCTGGCTGACTAAATAATATTGAGATTTGATATCAATTATACATGAATGTAATTACACGTTGTACATTATTCCCTCTAATAAGACAAAGTGATGGGATAGTGGGACTCAACAGGCTTTTTATTACTATGTGAGCAGCATGTTCATCTTTGCTATGCCGTATTATTGCGAAAAGTTAAATTCCTATCAATTTAGTCTCACGTTAATAAATCGCTTCAAATGCTTTCTCCCTTTTTAATAGAGGTCAGAGTCATTTTTATGTGTCATTCTGCTGAAAGCGAGAGAGCGATAGTCTTTATTAAGACATTTAACTTTCTGTCACACTCAGTTAACATGCAGGCCATTGGATCTCAGAGCCTCACTACTCTCCAATGGAGGGAAATAGACACTGTAGCAAGCATTTACATGACTTCATTCGTCGTATACAGATAAATGCTAAATTCATATTTACATACTTTGCAGTTTCCGAAAGTGTTTGTTTCTCCCCTTTAAACAAGGTTTCTACAAGTCCTCTCGTAGTAAATATTTCACAAGTTTGTTTCCCCCTCTAAAAACTACAATCCTAAACTTTTCAGTCATCCCCTGGTCACTGACATTCTCAGAACACGGCCAATGAACATCAAGGACAAAGGAACCAAGGAACACTAAAACATGCAAAAGGCATGTCTTTGGTCACAGGTTTTTTCCCCCTCTCTTTTACTCGACAGACCTGACTGCTAACATCCTCCCTGATATTGCTTTAAACACCTCAGCGACAACTTAAGAGACTTGTGTATTTTTCATCAACTAAACCCCCCTCTCCACACACATATAGCACAGGAAAACGACATGGCTCACAATTATACATCCCACACAGAGCAAGGGAAGAGGAGAGGACTGCAACAGAGCTAACTCCAGCGTTAAAATATTCACAGACAGCATTATTAATATTTAATATTCTACTAAATCTGCTTTATTGTTACCAAGCTAAGCAGTGTATAAATCAGGTTCTCTCAGCAGCCGAAAAGAAAAGGGGGAGAGATAGAAAAGAGAGAAAGAGAGAGCGAGAGATTGTGTGTGTACGTGTAACAGAGAGCAGGAGAGAGAGAGAGAGAGAGAAACTGCTTCTATACTATTATGAATGCATATGCTGTCATCAATGTCATGTTGGTAAATTGCAATTAGACAGAGGCCCTGCCACGTGCGCTCAGATTAATAAAGCCAGAGTAATGAGGGCAGATCTCAGATCTGTAGAGGGAAATGGCCACACACAACTCACAAACACGGAGCGAAAGAGAGAGAAAGAGAGAGACCTGACCTCTGTCTCTACAGCTACCCACTAAACACACCTCACACACAATAACCAGGAAGGTACTGTATAACTATATATGGCAATTACTGAAGTGACAGTAATGATTACAAACAGGCATAGTTGCAGTGAAGTCATGGTAACGCCTGTGTTTATGATATAAAACGGTCATCCAATGAATATAATATGAGGATACGTTGTATATGAAATAGTGTGCTAGAAAAGCAATAGTACACTGCACAGCTTGACCTCTGTGCTGTTTACTAACCCAGTGACATACTAGACAGTATAGGACGGCTTTAGAAGACATTCTAGTTGATTCGTTTATCTGCGGCATATGCTCCTATAGATAAGCTAAATGACTTTAGCTTATTGCAATTGCCATTTACACTACGACAGTTGATTTGAAAGTCAACACACATGTAGGATCTTAATTTGACCATTATTGTCGTAGCAAAATAATCCTGCAGCAGCAGGATTTTCACGTTTAGTCCATTTTGTCGCTCGATCAGTGGTGAGGCTAGTGGCTGGACAAAAGTAGGCTGCATGAAAAGTGCTACACTGTCAATTTAACAGTATGCTAGTGCAGGTTTTCAGTGAATTTATGTAAATCGGGAAGCTCATCTGCAATTCTCAGGAACAGAAAGAGTGATCCTACATCTGTGTATGTGGCATATAATTGTCAGTGCTATACCTGATTTCACACTATCCTTATCCTATGCATGCATTGCCTGCAGAAATTTCATTTTTCCTTTCCCTTACAGATGCCCTTACCCAATGACACGCCTAATTCATTCTCTGGCCTATTTCTGCGGATGGGATTCTTAACTGACGGTTTCACACCTGGGATACATCCTGCCCACTGTTACGCATGCTATTTGCACAAATTGCTCCATTTGTGTTTGAATATGAAATACATTTGCCAAAAGGAATGAAGGCTCTCCTCTGAGAGGGTTGAGATGGGAGTGGTATTATTCTTTACTGCATTTTTAGCTGGATGGGTAGGAAGGCTATAATGCATGTAATTGCGTGAAAAAAATGCAATCTTGATTGCTACTGAATATCTTAAGCACTTTTCCGAGTCATACGATGTGATTCGTAAATTATTATACAGCGTTTGTTTTGAGGACTAAATACAGTGGGTGTTTCTCAATATGCATTCTACCGTGCTCCGGGCACAAATTGGAGTACGGAACAGTCTGAGTATGAGTCCAAATCAAAGTATGCAAAATGGAGCATGGAGGGAAGTTTTCAGATGCATACTTTGTACACACATTTTGAAACATGCATTGATGCAGGCTTCAACTGAAATTCCCAGGATTGTTGGCGTAATGTGACGCAACCACGCAACGGCACAAAAAGTATTGTAAACAATGGCGGCTGGTTCAGTGCTGAAGCAAGAGAAAGTGAACTCAGACTTCGGATTTAAATGTAGTCCATTCACATCTCCTAGTATGTTGCCTGACTACAATATGTGACCCACCACCTCGATTCGGTTGTACGTAGCAAAATTTGAAATTGTGTTTTTTACATTGCATAAAAGTAGAATGTCAGCGCTAGCAAATGGTATATCATACAATGCAGTTGAGGAACAATGGGAAGGTCATTCTGCTTTGAAAGTTGATAAACTTGTAACCCCACTTTTGAGAAAATGGCCTGTGAATGTTTTGGTACACCTACTGGAGAGCTTTTCTTTGTCTACACCCATTCAGCATTGTTGACACCCTCTTAAGCCTTAGCCCCACCCATCTCTTTAAGGGCTCACATGTGAGGCCATGTGCTAAACAAAGTGAGTAAGTTAGTGGAGAAAACAACCAAAAATGTCAAGACCAAAAATTGTGAAAGTAGTAGCAAAAAGTAGTAGTAAAAATACACTATCTAGTCCTTGGCCCATATCCTAATCTGATTTTCGTGCAGGTCATGTTGTTTTTCACATTATTGTCTCTGCTAAACACACACTATATAAAATAAAATCTAAGTTTATTGTCACATGCACAGGATACAGAAGGTGTAAATGGTACAGTGAAATGGTTACTTTCATAGTGGAGTGATTTGTTTAGACATGAACAATTAACCATAATCCCAACCAATACTAACATGCACAATGCACGAATCTGCACTTAGCTAAAGCTAACCAACGAAGGCTAACTGACGAGGAACTAAAAGCTAGCTAGCATTAGCTACCCACGAATAATTCACACCTAACATTGGCCTTCTACCTTGTATAACAACATTCGTTTTAGACTGTATTTTAAATGTAAAACTTGCTGGCTAGGCAGATTATTATAACTCACATATAGATAGGTGATATGTATGAAGTAAAACATTTGATTTGTGTATATCTTGTTTAGTCGCTAATTGCCATTGTCCTGGCTGGAAGTAGGTTCAGTGAATGGGAGGTGCAGCATGAGGTAATAAGGTAGGGGGAGTGCGAGTGCTTCTCAAGTGTAATATTTTATGCGTGCTCCACACTCCTGTCCTCACAAGAGCATACTCAAAATAACTTGTTTTAGCATACTTGTCTCCGGAGGAAAAGGGTGACATTGTTGCACTGCTTTTAGAATATCAGGGTTTATTCTCAGATGTACCAACTCAGGCAAATCTACTAGAGCATGACATTGACATTGGGGACTCTGCCCCAATCAAACAATATGCCTATTGAGTGAATCCTGAAAAGGAAGAGAATCTCCGCAGTGCTTGAGCTCGGGATTACACGACATGGGAACAGTCCGTGGAGTTCGCCCTGTATATTAGCACCTAAGATGGATGGGTCTCTGCGGTTTTGTTCTGATTTTCGGAAACTCAATGCCGTTACTAAGTCGGACTCAAACCCTTGCCCAGGGTCGACGATTGTGTGGACCGTGTTGGCGCTACTAAGTGTTCCAAAGACTTGTATGCTTTTGTCACTCCTGATGGTTTGTTTTCCAACCTTTGTCTTCCGTTCGGGTTAGCCTCCTACAGAATAGAGAAATACAAAGACCGTTTTGGTCTCTCCACCGGTGCCAGCTGCTCCAGATTTCCGTCGTCCATTTGCTTTGTACACCGATGCCAGAGATGTAGGAGCAGAGGCTGTGCTCCTACAGAAAGACGATAACAATGTTGAGCACCCTGTGTGGTATTTTTCAAAGAAATTGGCCTGAAATCAAAAACAGTCTTCGACTATCGAGAAGGAGACGCTCAATTTGGTACTGGCTCTTCAACACATCAAGGTTAATGCTTCGGCCATTGCCCCTATGTTGTCTATACCGATCATAACCCTCTCGTTTTCCCATTTCCTGCAAAAATCGAGCTCCACGAAACACCGTCTCATTTGCTGGAGTCTCATATTGCAGGAGTTTTTCCTTGAAATCCACATGTTCGTGATGAGGCCAATTATTTTTTTCCATTGATATTTCTAGGTTGGACGTTAGTATGTGGGGCGCACCGATTGGTGTCACCTGGTTACTCAGTATGTGTGACACCATCTCGTTAGTCGGAAGGTGTTTCACCTGTGCTGGCACAGTGCTCCAGCTGTCTTTAGAGGTGTGGAAGGTTGGCACCTTTAGTTGGCTTTCCCTATTTGATTTCTAGAATAACAATCCTTTATCTGATCTTCACGGTTTTTATTTTCCGCCTCTTCTTGGGCAAGTGTTTTTCTTGCTGGGGAACGTAACAGATCTATCAGCCTAGATGTATCCACTGCCTTCGACACTGTGAACGATCCGATCCTCCTCTCCACCCTCTCAGGGCTGTGTGTCTCAGGCTCTGCACACTCTTGGATTGCATCCTACCTGGCAGGCCACTGCTACTAGGTAACGCGGAGAGGATCTGTGTCTGCACCACGTACTATCACTAATGGTGTTTGCCAGGGCTCGGTTCTAGGCCCTCTCCGACTTCTCTCTATACACCAAGTTAATCAGCTCCCTCGTATCCTCACATGGTCTCAACTACTTTTCTCCATTCCCCCCTTCTGACACCCAGGTGGCAAAACGCATCTCTGCGTGCCTGGCAGATATCTCAGCTTGGATGTCGGCCCACTACTTCAAGCTCAACCTGAACAAGACTGAGCTGCTCTTCCTCCCGGGGAAGGCCTGCCTGCTCCAAGACCTCTCCATCACAGTTGACAACTCCATGGTGTTCCCCTCCCAGAACACCCTGTCGTTCTCTGCAAACATCAAAGCAGTGACTTGCTCCTGCAGGTTCATGCTCTACGACATCCATAGAGTACGACCCTACCTCACACAGGAAGCAGCACAGGTCCTAATCCAGGCACCTGTCTAGACTACTGCAACTTGATGTTAGCGGGGCTCCCTGCTTGTGCCAACAAACCCCTGCAACTTATCCAGAACACTGCAGCCAGCCTAGTGTTCAACCTTCCCCAGTTCTCCTATGTCACCCCGCTCCTTCGCACATTCCACTGGCTTCCAGTCAAAGCTCGCATTCACTAAAAGACCATGGTGCTTGTCTATCGAGCAGCAAGAGGAACTGCCCCACCCCACCTTTAGGTTATGCTCAAACCCTCCACCACAACCCGAGCACTCCGTTCTGCCACCTCTGTTCCCTTGGCCCTCCTGCTCAGCTCAGTCCAAGCTCATCTCTGTCCTGGCACCCCCAATGGTGGAACCAGATTCCCCATGAAGCTAGGACAGCAGAGTCCCTGCCCATCTTCCAAAAACATCTAAACACTAATCTCACAGCACCCTCTCATGCCTTTTGTAAACTAACACTCACACTTAACTTTTCCCCCCCTTACTAGCTCTGACTTTGCTAGAAAATGAACATACCATGACTGTGATATGTGGTTGTCCCACCTAGCTATCTTGAGATGAACGCACAAACTGTAAATTGCTCTGGATAAGAATGTCTGCTAAGTGACTCAAATGAAATGAAATGTCAGAAGAAGAGCAGATTGATGACATAAACATAGGCCTTATGAGCTAAGTCAACATTTAATCTATTATCATGGTCGTGGACACGTTCCTCTTCCCTATATAGATTATTCATTTGACTTGGGTCCATAGGGCTCTGGTCCAAAGTTGTGCACTATAAAGGAAGAAAGGGTGCCATTTGAAACACAGACCATATTGACACAGACCACTGGCAAGGGATGATTTGTAACATCTCCACTCCACCGATAAGACAATACGTTTCCCCATTTTTAAACAATGCCTTGGGTTGTCACATAAGGCACTTAAGCGGATCTTACCAGCAATATTATTTTATGACTATGGTCTAATGGTAAAGGAGCGATGGGTAGCTAGATGGAGTTAGGAGAGATGGGAGGAGAACCTCAGGGGAAATATTTGAAGTCAGCCCAGTGTGGTATGGCATACTGCATCATGCAGACATACTTCTTCATCATCCCCGACAATATGATCCCTCCTCTGAGAAGAG
This sequence comes from Salvelinus alpinus, assembly GCF_045679555.1. Taxonomy (NCBI): domain Eukaryota; kingdom Metazoa; phylum Chordata; class Actinopteri; order Salmoniformes; family Salmonidae; genus Salvelinus; species Salvelinus alpinus. The sequence goes on from NC_092086.1 coordinate 69,578,814, forward strand.
ATGATATCCTCAAAAATAATTATTTAAATAACTCTAAAACACTGTACGGAACTCGGTGCTTAAAGTTAATCACAAGACTGTGTAGAAATGTCAAAAAACTGAATTGTCAAATGAAAATTAGGAGACTCAGAAGAAAAAGGCATTCCTTGCTAGCATGGCTGTGTAGCTAGAGTGTTGCCACGGTGATGATTGAGCATGGTAAGAACCAGCCCTGAAACTTAAGACTGTGTGGGCGGGAGGATGGGAGGGAGAGTTTGACACTGATTGTGCTGACTGGCATTCTCTTACTTACAGCCACTAACACTCGGACTGACCAAGACAAGAATCAGATTGATAATGTGCCTTTTCCTGCCTATTTTTGGTTCCAAGCACCATTCTCCGAGACTATAATAATATTATGTGAACGCATAACACACACAGAGGACTTCCATGTCAATCAGTCAGAGCGAGAGAGGGAGACTTTAAGACATTTGACGTTCTGTCACACTCTTACCATGCAGGCCACTGGATCTCAGAGCCTCACTGCTCTCCAATAGAGGGAATTTGATACTGTAGCAAGCATTTACATGCATGACTTCCCTCGTCCTATATTGTTAAATGCTAAATCCATATTCACAACTGCAGTTTACGAAAGTACGAGAGTGTGAGAGAGAGTCGTCCACCAAATTACCTGGACCAGTGTCAAAATGACATAATGGGACTATATAAACATGAGAACATCATTTTATAGCATACACTGTGTGTAGAAAACATTAAGAACACCTTCCTAATATTGAGTTGTACCCCCTTTTGCCCTCAGAACAGGCACAATCCGTCGGGGCATGGACTCTAAAAGGTGTCGAAAGCGTTCCACAGGGATGCTGGCCCATGAGGACTTCAATACTTCCCACAGTTCCCACAGTCAAATTAGCTGGATGTCCTTTGGGTGGTGGACCATTCTTGATACAATTGGAAACTGTTGAGCGTAAAAATCCAGCAGCGTTGCAGTTCTTGACACACTCAAACCGGTACCCCTGGCACCTACTACCGTACCCCGTTCAAAGGCACTTAACTCGTTTGTCTTGCCCATTCACCTTGCCCATTCACACATACACAATCCATGTCTCAATTGTCTCAAGGCTTAAAAATCATTCTTTAACCTGTCTCCTCCCCTTCATCTACACTGATTGAAGTGGATTTAACAAGTGACATCAATAAGGGATCGTAGCTTTCACCTGGATTCACCTAGTCAGTCTATGTCATGGAAAGAGCAGGTGTTCATAATGTTTTGGCAACTCAGTGTAGAGGGCAAAAAGCATTGATGTGCCACCAATATAGCATTACCACTCCTGTGTGTTTTAGGAGGGGGGGAATGAGTTGAGAGATTCCTAGTGAATCATCTGCTAATGAGAATTTCCTTACGTTCATTCAGCATGCTTCTATAATTCTCTTCTAAAACACAGGCAGAATCCATACTCTCTGTATGCTCTCTGTTAGCCCACACCGTCTTCAAAACAAACAGGGCATGCTTCCCAAATGTCACCCTGTTTCCTATATAGTGCTCTACTTTCAAAAGTAGTGCACTATATAGGGAATAGCTTGCTATTTGGGATGTAACTAGGGAAACACAATCTTTTTTATTCGTTATTGTCTCTAGTGCTGCGGGTGTTCTCTCTCCCTGCTACCTACCTGAGCCAGTTTCACGTTTGTTGAGTTATAAATAATTCAGTGTTTTAATTCCAAAGACACTCGCAGATATTCTCAAAAGGAGCTACCCATCCACTGGTATAGTTCTATAGCTGGTTATTATTCCATACCAGGATTCACATCCCGAAGGTTCTACGAACAGTAAATATGGACACTATACAAATGCAGTACCATAGCAAGGATCCAACACAGACGGTATTATTTTATGTTATGGTGTTATTTTAGGACGAATCTCAGTAGAATATTTGCATCGCTTGCTAAGATCAGACTGTCTGTCAGATGCACCAGGGTGCTTTTACGCTATGACTTGCCAAGAACACAAAAGGAGAGGACGTAGCTAAAGAGCTTCAGAGACGCACAAATTGCGTATTGAATTTGAAAAGCACACATTCAAAGCGTGCATCTTGGCAGGCTCATATCCTCCCAGACTGCCAAAATAAAGACACTGGTAATTGCTTGTCACATTTAGAAAATTATGTAGAAAATACAAATACTGTATTAGAACCGTCCAAATTCTATTATTTGCCTCGTTTAACTCATTTTCACCTCACATGAGCACAATTCAGTGGTTTTGAGTTTGTGATTTTCAATCACTAAGCCTCAAGCCATCAGCCGGAGGCACGTCTGTCTGTCCCCTGTGAACAAAAGAATGCACTCCGTGTGGATATCTCTGAGTGGGAGTGCTAGGCAAAGTCACTCTCTTTGTCTTTGCAAAGTGCAACGACTTAAAAGAAAAGAAAAATCCTGAACCCTCTTCAAAGTGTAACATAGACAAAGTCTTCGCCGCACCTTTTATACACCTATCTTCTCTGTCTAGACCTGCAGTCTACAGCTGGTGGTTGTAGAAGGCTTGGTCACATATGGAATTTACGCTCTAGCTGAACTATGATACTTTCTCAGAAAGACAATTTGAGATATATTTCCTAGGAAAAACCAACAGCATCAGGCTCAGTCAAAACGTGAATGAACACATCTGACAAAGAAAAAACTCCCTCCGACTGTTTCAATGGCACTGTGTGTCTCTGACACCAAATGCATATGCAGGCATTGTGCAGAGAATGTGTTTACTGAGTCATATAACCTGACTTGACAGCATCTTATTAATATTTCCACTTCCCCTGAGGTATGCAAATATGCTTTGTCCTTTGCAGAGTGACAAAGTGCTTCTAAGGACCTTGCTGCCCGGATGAGATCCCCATCTCGATAACTTATTCTCAGAACTCCGTCAGGCAGAGAAGCAGGGAAGATAGGAGCACATACTGTAGGAATTCAAGGCAATCATTTATTTTCCCACCTCATAAAGCAGGGTGTGTGTTGAGCAGGGTGTGTGTTGACGCCAGGCAATACAGTTCAAGATAAAGGTAAAACGTGTATCTCCGGGGTAATGCCACCTAACTGCTCAGGCTGAAAACACTGTGTTGCTGTCCCTCCGGAGACGAGGCAGTGTGAGTCAACGCAAATCTAAATCACAACCTGTCTCATCTGTGAACACCTCACAGATGGCTCAAGTCACAGAGGCTATTGTGTTTATATTCACTTCCACATTAATTCAATTACCTGTTTCATATCATCACAGATCACATATACAGCAGTGGAGGCTCCTCGGAGAAGGAAGGGGAGGACCATCCTCCTCAGTGAACTTCATTTAAAAAAGAATAGTGAAACATTAAAAACGATAATAAATACAGTAGGTCTACAGTAGCCTCAACAGCACCATGGTGTAGCCGGAGGACAACTAGCTCCTGTCATCCTGTGGTACATTGACTTCAAAACAAAACAAAAACTTGGGAGGTTCATGATTCTGAGAAACAAAAGAGAGGGAGTGAAAGAGAGAGAGAGCTAGCTATAATTCGTAGTATATATATTTTTCACTTACTTAGCTAGCATTGAATGCACTTAGCTAGCTATGTTAGCTAGCTGACTATGGCTATCCAACACTAACTCAATGTAAGCTTTTGGTTTGATTAATTTATTGCCTACCGGTGTAACTGCTTACTGTTGACTGTAGACTGTACTGCATGATTGTAGCGGGTTTACTAATGCATTAGTTCTAGTAGCTTTGATGACTATGACATGACAACGATGTAGGCTATGTGTAGCGGTTAGCGGTCATGATATGACGGTTGGGCTTGGAAAAGTTTTTTCTCCTGGTCAAAGGCAGTTGATGTTTTTTGCACTGAAGTCCACAAGCAAAGGGAAAAAGGTGAGAGCAGGACAGCGTGTAGATAGATGCGAGAAGGAAAGTGAAAGGGGTGTATTCATTGCGCCAATTCTGTTGGAAAACGTTTCTTAAACTGAAGCAAATGGAACAAAACGGGGATAAACATACCTGAATTTGTCCAATAGAAACTCTTGTTTGCAACTGTTGGACTAATGATTACACCCTAGAACAGCTAGATGCAGGCAAGAGTGTGCAAGGCGGTATCGAATATGTCACTGTCGGTCACCTTGATTACTCAAAATTCTCTCGCGTGCACCTACACTGTACACTTTCCTTCATAGGGTAGGTTGTAGCAACTTCATGATGGGTACAGGGAAAATTAGAGTATCATGTAGTAGACTAAACCTATTGATGTTACACTGAGCTGGGTGAATGGAATATGAATGACAGTCATCCATTAAGCTGCAATAAAAATAAGACCATGTTCATAAAAAAAAAAAAAATCATCCTCCATCATCTTAAATGGCACCGACCGCCACTGACATACAGTATAATGATGGTGTTATGATTTCAAAATATATCACGCGGTGATGACTTGCACTTGCAAACCTAACCTGTTGAGTGAGATATTGTCATCTTATCCTTATTTTAAGTGTGCAAATAATGGCAGTGTTAGGTCTCTTAAGCCGTGTAAAGCAGAACAGCATTGTAACTCACAAGCTGCTTACAGATCAAAGCCAAGTTGTAAGGTTGTTTTTATCCCCCTTTAAAATAACAGCCATCTTTGTGTCATTTCTCCCACCGTTCCTTTCTGCGATCTTAGCGCGTTCTGTGTTAATATCTCCAGCCCAAACAGACACTGCAGGGTTCCTCCCAGTTCTCCCCAGTCAGAGGAAAGTGCTATTCAGAGTTTCACTGCCAATGTAAGGCTCTCCAAATCCCCAGAGAGTATGATGTGCCCTCCATAAGCCCTTCAACTGGATCTCAGGGCATGCTAAGTACAGAGCTTACGCTTCTGGTAAAACTCCCTTTGTCTTTAACTTTCATACTTTAAGTCGAATCAAAGTACGGAAGTGTTACTGTACCTACTCAATTTGAGTACAGTGATGCTGGGGAATGCTTGTAATTCCTGGGCTTGATCAGAATGGACTTGGAAAACAGAAGATTTATGGGGCAAATCACAACTCAGAAGCCATTCAGAGGGCTTCTAAGTGCATTTACCAAGTCTATAAGGTGGAGGCATTTCACAAAAGGCTATTATATTCAACTATTTCGATTACGTTTCTGATGGAGTGATTTCTGTGCGGCATTTTATGAACTCTATGCTGAGTAATCTTTATTGTTCTTCAACATAATGAAATCATTTTTCTTGAGATTTATGACGTGACTATCTGATAGTGACTCATAACCGTCAGTAGTGAAATGATCCATAGCGGCAGTTTTAATCATCAGAGATGACTCTTTGAAGTAGAACCTGAAAGTGTCTATCTGTCTATCTGGATCGCTCCCAAATCTTGCAGAGTTTAATTGAAGGCCACACAGAGAACGTGTGTTATTTGCAGGAAATGTAGCCTATTTCCAGTGTTCACTGAGAACTCCTATACTTGAGTATAAAGAGGGCTGTAAAATTACGTGATGAAACAGGACTGTTTTGGAGCAATAACACTTCACATTCCTTTTGAATTTGAATTAGTTTAATGTGTTAAGACATCGAAGGAGAGGATCTGTGGAATTGAAACGGAGATGGGTTATCTGGCTCGGTGGTTTAATGACAAAACATTCACACCTTGGTATCTGTGAGGATAGCCTCCTCCCCTCCTCTACTCTCCTCTCCTCCTGCCCCTACCTTTCCAGTCATTTCCAGCTTGTTAGAGAGTCCCTCTGTCTGCCTTGCCCTATCTAATTCCCACCCAATTACTGTCTAAATGAACCACAGGGCTGCTTAACTTGGTTTGCCTCTTCCCATTGTTTAATTTGTGATGGTAACGAACCCTGATTAATCCTCAGTAAAAGGTTCATAAATTAAGCACTCAAGGCCAAATGAATCACCACCTATTCATAAGATAAATGGACAATATAAATTTAGCATATTACCTAAACAAAAGAGAGGAAACATCTGGTGATCACGTTACATTTCATTCTGTTTCTGTTCTCTGTACAGCCTGACCTTTTCCATTGCTTGTTGTGTGCTGCTAGCCAGTAAAATGTCATTTATTTATGACTTCTGTCTGAGCCGACAGAAGACCACCACGCCATGTTTGCACCACCACAATTTTCCCAGGTAATGTTGTCGTCTCTCAAGCAAAACCGGGGCAATTTGATTAATGCCGTCATCTCCAAGTGAGTAGCAGACACGACAATAAAAACCTTGCCATACAGAGAGAGAGAGAGAGAGAGAACGAGAGGAGAGACCAAGGCAGCAGTTAGCCAAAGGGTGAGAGAGAGAGATCTGCAGTTATTCCCTTACAAGGAATAAAGGACAAGACATGCTTTTTTGAAGGTGGGGAAGTTTAGCATACAAATAGATAGTGAATAATTAGTCCCAGGAGACGGATGGATCACCACACCATGTGAATAATTCCAACACATTCTAACACAGTCGGTCTGTTCTTAAATGGCAATGAAGAATGTTGTCACCTGAGAGGTGTTGTTTCCTTAACTTAAGCCATTTGCCATTTGTTCTAACTCTCTCTAAGGTCAGAAACACAGCCTATGTGCTATAATACACAAAAGGGTTGCTGTGAGGGCAACAAAAACTATACATCGACAACAAATACTGTACACACTTTGAATATAACATTCCAATGCACACTGAGATTGGCTGTATTCTTGAAACTATACTGAACAAAAATAAAAACAACATGTAACAATTTCAAAGGTTTTACTGAGTTCATACAAGGAAACCAGTCAATTAAATAAATACATTTCACCCTAATTGATGGATTTCACATGACGGGGAATACAGATACGCATCTGTTGGTTACAGATACCTTTAAAAAAAAAGTAGGACAGTGGTGTAATGTACTTAAGTAAAAATACTTTAAAGTACTACTTAAGTTGTTTTTTCGGGTATCTGTACTTTACTATTTATATTTTTGACAACTTTTTACTCCATACATTTTCCCTGACACCCAAAAGTACTCCTTGCATGCTGACCACACTGCTCCCGTCGCAAAATAAATGTAAACATACATGTTATTCAATTATTGCATCCACACTGCTCGTGCGCGCCAACGAGCGTCTGCATTGCGAAGCTCTAAAATAGAAGTCAGTTCTATTTATGACACTGAACGCGGTGCAAGTCCTGCCTCTCCCATCTCCTCATTGGTTTATAGTAGCAGATACCCACATGCCATCTCCTCATTGGTTATACCCACGTGGGTGATTGAAAGATGAACTGAGTTCGGTCGGTCGTCGTGGTAACTATGAAAGTTAGATGCCAATAGCCATATAAAGTCCAAAGAAGAAAAAGCCTGGAAGGAGGAGAGATGACTAGAAACGATTCGGTTGACCGTTGTATGTGTGGATTAACTGTCGGAGTAGAGGACCTTGTGCATTTCAAGTTAAAAAACAACTCAACGTTTGTATCGCAGGACAAATCAGCTAGCAACAGAAAGCTAGCTAAATAGGACAAATTAGCCAGCAACTGCAAGCTAGCTAGCTAAATTGCCATAAATGTTTAAAGCTTTTCGACCTGTCTCCAAAATAATATAATTGGTTCAGTTTCTTTAGATATTTCCACCTGCGTGTCATGATCGCGTTTGGTGTGGGGGGACAAAATCAATTTGCACACGATGACGCACGCGCCTGGCCGGTTTGGGTACGGTGTTATATTTTGAATGCTTAGCAGGACAGGAAAATGGTTCAATTCGAACACTAATCAAGAGAACATCCCTGCTCATCCCTACTGCCTCTTATCTGGCGGACTCACAAAACACAAATGCTTCATTTGTAAATGATGTCTGAGTGTTGGAGCATGCCCCTGGCTATCCATACAATTAAAACAAGAAATTTGGCCATCTGGTTTGCTTAATATAAGGAATTTGAAATTATTTATACTTTTACTTTTGTATATTTTAGCAATGCATTTACTTTTGATACATTTAAAACCAAATACTTTTAGACTTTTACTCAAGTAGTATTTTACTGGGTCTTTACCTTTTACTTGAGTAATTTTCTATGAAAGTATCTTTTCTTTTACTCAAGTAGGACAATTGGGTATTTTTTCCACCACTGGGCGTGCATGGTTATGCATTATCATACTGAAACATGAGTTGATGGGGGCGGATGAATAGCACTACAATGGGCCTCAGAATTTTGTCACGGTATCTCTGTGCATTCAAATTGCCATAGATAAAATGCAATTGTGTTCGTTGTCCGTAGCTTATGCTGCCCATACCATAACCCCACCACCACCATGGGGCACTCTGTTCACAACGCTGACATCAGCAAACTGCTCGCCCACACAACGTCATACACGTGGTCTGCGGTTGTGAGGCATGTTGGACGTACTGCCAAATTCTCTAAAACAACATTGGAGGTGGCTTATGGTAGAGAAATTAACATTCAATTCTCTGGCGACAGCTCTGGTGGACATTCCTGCAGTCAGCATGCCAATTGCGCGCTCCCTCAAAACTTAAGACATCTGTGGCATTGTGTTGTGTGACAAAGCTGCACATTTTAGAGTGGCCTTGTATCGTCCACAGCACAAGTTGCAGAGTATATCAACAAAACAAATCTAATCACAAAGGGTACTTTTGAGATAGGAATAATTATATTTTTAATGTTGGATACATTCATATGAATTTTCTTTCTTCAGAATATAGACATAAAATATACATACATATATTTAGAGCACACCATAAGGAGTACAATGACAGATGTTGTCTGTACCATGTACGGTTCACAGATCATAGGGTCTTACAGGAGGCATGTACTGTATAGGTCCAAAAAGCACCTGAATGGCCAGTTTCATCAGGATCCCCCCCCCAAAAAAAATGGTGATACAAATGTAAAAAGCATGTTAAACATTCTTCCTCCCAATGAAGTTATGTAAATTGCCAGAACAATCTGCGATACCAAAAATATTCCCGGGCCACGCTGGCGTGGAATCGCCCAAATGTGATTTAAATTATCATCTTTAACACAAGAGATGTGTCAGTAGTGTAGAAGAAGATTTGATACTACGTAAAACCTTGAGTGCTTTCCCCAAAGAGGGCTTCTATAGAATGTACTATCAATGCTGTTCACATAACCTGCACCAACATAAAAGGTTTATGCCATCGATAAACATACTGTATTTAAGTGGTGCAGTTTGGTTGATTACAGGATACTTACATGGATCGGCAACTCCGTCAGCTTCTCCACTCTTCTGCAAAGAGAGAGAGCACAACACAAAGTGTTACTATGGGCCTCAGACAAAACCCTGGTGTGCTTCTCAGCAAAATATTGTGCCACATGTAACGTATGTTTTTCCTCTCTGAGAAAAGACCAGTCGAATTGAGAAAGGTTTCACACTGTTTCTGAGGTAAATTCATTCATCCTCCTGCAAGATGACAGGTGTCATCCCAGTTTGCCTGTATATCTGTCAGGATGATGTAGAGCTCAAGAAGCAACATGCCTGTGAAGTTCATATTTATCCGCAGTGCAAGTAACAAAGACCACTTTGGGCTTCTCAGAGCAGCTGTTGGGATTATGTACATCCCCCACTGCCAGGCAACGATATCTGCATAATTAAAGTGCCAAACACAATAAGAGCCGTGGAATTTAAATAGATGGAAATCACTCTGAAGGGTCACAGTAAGGAAGTTTAAATGAATCATTGCAGGCTGGGTGGTTTAAAACAATAGAGAACTGAAAGTAAAGCATGACACTGTGATCTTCGTCTGTACCATCATAAAGTCAGTAGCTTTATTTAGATGACATTACAAAAAGCTACAACAACCTGTGCATACTGTAATCAGTGCGTAATAGTACTGTAATGTCAAGTACTATTTAGGTATTTTATAAATGATGTCTTACTGCGTTTGACATGGTCATGCTGTTTTTAGCATCTGTGTAGAAATAGCAGGTCTCTGTTGCCAGTGCACAATACATTTGACCTCTGATTTTGGAAACCATGTCATACAGTATGCAGCTTATGTATAGTAAGTAGGCAAACAGCATGGACTCACTGTATGTCCACACACAGCCCATGAAACCAAAACAATGTCTCCTCTTACATCTTTGCATGCCAGCTGTTGTCCACCATATTTGACGTGATGCGTCGCTCACTCTAAATCTGGCCTGTAATGAGCTTGACAGATAAAGCATATGTGTCTGATAGCCTTCTTGGCAGCGGAAGCAGAGAGCCCTTGGTCCTTGGAGACTCTGTGAAGAGACACCGCTGCCTTTCAACAGAATGTGCTTCCGTGTGATTAGAGACTTGGGCCAAGTCAAACCCTCCTCTCATGCCATCTGCCTGTCTTAATTGCAGACGTGAATCCTCATCATCGCAGAGTAAAGCGTTTGCACTGATCAAGGGTTTTCCATAATTTCAAGAGGGTCCTGTTTATTCAGTTGATTAGAGACTGTCACTGGTTTCAGAACCACTGAGGAAACTCTGTCCGCTCTTAGAGAGACACAGATACTGTATATGCTCTAGGTCTAGACTCAATCAGTTAGCCAATATCTGTGTATTTTCTGCAGCTTAGCTTCCATTTAAACTCCCTAGCTAGATTTAATTGAACATCACACAGCACCCATGCAGACATTTCTTTGGGGAGAGGCATAATTGTAACAGCAGGGCAATTCAGCCAAAGCTGTATCATTATGGATGCTGGTAGAATATATGCCTCTCGTATGCCTCTGTTCCTCTCCTATAAGGGTGCTTTGCAGCCAATCTCATTCATAGGTCCATATGCTTATCCACTGTCTTTAATTTAAGCCAACAGTGTGACTTAGCTACCTGTGCCAGATCAGCTCGCTAGACACCACACACACGACAGCAGACAGATGGCCGGCAACAATTAGACTCTGATAAGGAAGAGCAGACTGTACAATATAAACCTTGTTGAATACCTGCAATTTATGAAGATAAAATTTAAAATAACCTTTCAATTGCCAAGGGTATACATTTCCTTCAGAAAGTATTCATACCCCTTGACTTATTATTGTGTTACAGCCGGAATTCAAAACCCCATAATGACAAAGTGAAAACATGTATTTAGAAAAGTTAGCAAATTTATTGAAAAATAAATACCAAAAAATATAATTGACATAAGTATTCACACCCTATTGGCGGCGATTAGAGCTTTGAGTCGTCTTGGGAATGTCTGTATCAGCTTTGCACACCTGGATTTGGGGATTTTCTCCCATTCTTCCTTGCATATTTTCTCAAACGCTGTTAAGTTAGATGGGGAGCTGCAGTGAACAGCAATCTTCAAGTCTGGGCTTTGGCTGGGCCACTCAAGGACTTTTACGTTCTTGTTCTGAAGCCATTCCAGCGTTGCTTTGTTTGTATGCTTGGGGTCATTGTCCTGTTGGAACGTAATTTTTCCCCCAGTCTAAGGTCATTTGCAGTCTGAAGCAGGTTTTCTTCAAGGATTTGCCTGTATTTGGCTCCATCCATCCTTTACTAGTCTCCCAGTCCCTGCCTGTGAAAAACATACCCATTACATGATGCCGCCACCACCATGCTTCCCGGTAGGGATGGTGTTAGATGGATGATGAGCTGTGCCTGGTTTTCTCCAGACATAGCGCTTTGCATTCAGGCCAAAGAGTTTAAAAAAAATTCTCATCAGACGATAAAATATTTTGCCTTATGCTCTGTCTTTCAAGTGCCTTTTTGCAAACTGTACCTTTTTCTCAGGAGTCGCTTCCATCTGGCCATTCTCCCATGAAGCCCAGATTGGTGCTGTAGAGACTGTTGTCCTTCTTGCAGGTTATGGTTATACTTGTGTCAGAGTTGTCGTACGGCCATCTCTAGGCAGAGTCCGGGTAGTTCCATATTGTTTCCACTTCCCAATGGTGGAGACCACTGTACTGTACTCTTAGAAACTTTTAACACTCTACAAATAGTTTTATACCCTTCCCCAGATATACAGTACCAGTCAAAAGTTTGGACACACCTACTAGTTCAAGGGTTTTTCTTTATTTTACTATGTTCTACATTGTAGAATAATAGTGAAGAGATCAAAACTATGAAATAACACATATGGAATCATGTACTAACCAACAAAGTGTTAAACAAATCAAAATATATTTTATATTTGAGATTCTTCAAAGAAGCCACCCTTTGCATTGATGACCGCTTTGCACACTTTTAAAGTGGTTCCTCCTTTAAAAGTTGTGTCATACTGCGGCACACCTTGCGTGCTGCTGCAGCATTCTGTGGCACGTTATTTAATTCTCAGCCGTTTTCTCTGTTACTGCAAGTTATTGCTAGTTTGACCACCAGAGGGCATCTTTGCGAAGCATGTACCAGTCATTCCGTACTGGCATTACCAGAGAATTTAAAACCTGTTCTGTAATAACATAGTATTAGGGATTGATTTTAAGAAATTTGGCTTAATTAATTGTATTAATATTATGGTGTTTCTATTCAGAGAAAAACGAGAAACCCTCAGGGGTTACGTTAGGACGGAATGGAAAATATGGCGATGTACAACATGACGGTCGGGAGTAGGCTACAGGATTGGAGGATTCTAAATTGTTTGCCTTCATCAGACAACTTTGTTCCAATATTTCTGTAAATCAGTGACATTTATTCCCATAGTAATTCGTTATGGATCCATAACTAAATCAAAATCTGCATTTTGAAAGAGTATTTTTTATCATTATTTTATTAACGAAATGTGTTTATTAGACTACTGTGCAGTCTACAATACATACTGTAGTAAACATGGGAAAGTGCCTAATTCCTTACATAAGGGAGAGCAGGCCATGTCTGTACTACAGAATGCAGGGCACGTGGGAGACCGGGTTTCAAATCCCCGTTGGGGAGGAAGGAGTAGGCTGTCCTTGTAAATAGGAATTTGTTCTTAACTGATTCCATATGTGTTATTTCATACTTGTGATGTCTTCACTATTATTCTACAATGTAGAAAAAAGTAAAAATATAGAAAAATCCTGGAATGAGTAGGTGTGTCCAAACTTTTGACTGGTACTTGCTGGAACGGAAAATGGCGGTCGGCAGTACAGTACTGGGCTATTTACGAGGAAGGAGTCAGCTTTCCTTGTAAATAAGAATTTGTTCATAACTGACTTTAGATAAAGGTTACACTAAGAGCATAACATTACTGCACCCTAATTTCCTAATTCTTGTCTAACCAATACCCAAATGGAGATTAAGTGAAATATAAACATCCGCATTTGAATGTCCTTTTTTCTTGTTATTTTATTTTATTAACGAAAGCATGAAGATTAAATACTGTACTGCTGTTTTGAGTTAGAAATGTAACACTTTAGAGTACTTATGCATCGAATACATTGCAAGTTGAGGGATTTTCACAACAGTAGCCGGGTTATAAAAAGTATATTGTCCTGCTAAAAGAAAAATTAGCATGATGCTCTACACCTGCTACAGTTGTGATGTCTTCACTATTATTCTACAATGTACAAATTGTAGAATAATTAACAGTATATCATTTAACAGTATATCTAAAAATATTTTTTTCAATGATGTGACTCTCCGCCAATAATTACATTTAGAGGATTGGAGGACTCTATATTAATATCTAAGGGGCATTTTCTGTTATGATCTGTGAGAATATCTAAGGGGCTTTTATATAATTCCAAATGAATTAATAATAATCGCTTTGTTTAAAAAGTAATGATAGTTTGGAGATTTTGTTTCCATTTAACCTAGAGTGAGCGAGAAAAAGGCATTTCTTGAACATGGGGTGAGACATTCTCACTAATTTGTAAATAAAGCCAGTTATTTAGAATTATTTATTTCTGGAGGAACCTAACTTGATTATTTAGCAGACATCACTTGCTTATATTCAGTCAACACATATCTTAAGAATATTTGAACATTTTCGTTTCTCCATGCTTGTCTCAGAGCAGCGCGAAGCGGGATTGTGACTCCATCTCGTTCCTCGCCCTTTTCAAAGCGTGAGTGAGTCAATAACTATTCAAGCCATTGAATAACTGATGAATGAAGATGATGAAGGATCGGCAAAGGCAATCTGTAATCTGCGGGCATCACGGCTCGGTAAGAAATGTTATATGTAAATATACAGTTGAAGTCGGAAGTTTACATACACCTGAGCCAAATACATTTAAACTCAGTTTTCCACAATTCCTGACACGTAATCCTAGTAAAAAATCCCTGTTTTAGGTCAGTTAGGATCACCATTTTGTTTTAAGAATGTGAAATGTCAGAATAATAGTAGAGAGATTGATTTATTTCAGCTTTTATTTCTTTCATCACATTCCCAGAGGTTCAGAAGTTTACATACACTCAATTAGTATTTGGAAGCATTGCCTATAAATTGTTTAACTTAGATCAAACGTTTTGGGTAGCCTTCCACAAGATTCCAACAATAAGTTGGGTGAATTTTGGCCAATTCCTCCTGACAGAGCTGGTGTAACTGAGTCAGGTTTGTAGGCCTCCTTGCTCACACACGCTTTTTCAGTTCTGCCCACAAATGTACTACAGGATTGAGGTCAGGGCTTTGTGATGGCCACTCCAATACCTTGACTTTGTTGTTCTTAAGCCATTTTGCCACAACTTTATAGTATGCTGGGGTCATTGTCAATTTGGAAGACCCATTTGCGACCAAGCATTAACTTCCTGACTGATGTCTTGAGATGTTGCTTCAATATATCCACATAATTTTCCTGCCTCATGAAGCCATCTATTTTGTGAAGCGCACCAGTCCCTCATGCAGCAAGCACCCACACAACATGATGCTGCCACCCCTGTGCTTCACGGTTGGGATGGTGTTTTTCGGCATGCAAGCCTCCCCCTTTTTCCTCCAAACATAACGATGGTCAATATGGCCAAACAGTTCAATTTTTGTTTCATCAGACCAGAGGAGATTTCTCCAAAATGTAAGAACGTTGTCCAAATGTGCAGTTGCAAACCATAGTCTGGCTTTTTTTATGGCGGTTTGGAGCAGTGGCTTCTTCCTTGCTGAATGGCCTTTCAGGTAATGTCAATATAGGACTCGTTTCACTGTGGATATAGATACTTTTGTACCTGTTTCCTCCAGCATCTTCACAAGGTCCTTTGCTGTTGTTCTGGGATTGATTTTCACTTTTCGCACCAAAGTACGTTCATCTCTAGGAGACAGAACGCGTCTCCTTCCTGAGCGGTATGACGGCTGCGTGGTCCCATGGTGTTTAGACTTGGGTACTATTGTTTGTACAGATGAACATTGTACCTTCAGGCGTTTGTAAATTGCAAGGATGAACCAGACTTTTTTCTGAGGTCTTGGCTGATTTCTTTTGATTTTCCCATGATGTCAAGCAAAGAGGCACTGAGTTTGAAGGTAGGCCTTGAAATACATCCACAGGTACACCTCCAATTAACTCAAATTATGTACATTAGCTTATCAGAAGCTTCTAAAGCCATGACATCATTTTCAGTAATTTTCCAAGCTGTTTAAAGGAACAGTCAACTTAGTGTATGTACACTTCTGACCCACTGGAATTGTGATACAGTGAGTTATAAGTGAAATAATCTGTCTGTAAACAATTGTTGGAAAAATTACTTGTGTCACGCACAAAGTAGTTGTCCTAACCGACTTGCCAAAACTATAGTTTGTTAACAAGAAATTTGTGGAGTGGTTGAAAAACAAGTTTTAATGACTCCAACCTAAGTTTATGTAAACTTCCGACTTCAACTGTATATACATATATATATATATTTTTTTAAATCTCAGAACATTAACCATGTGTGATCGCTAGTTTTCTACTGTTCTGTAGGCTGTTCTGTTCTGTTCTGTAGGCTGAAGGCACTGCATCAGATTCAATTCACACAAGGCTATCACACAAAGCTAAGTATGTGTCTGGTACAATGGGGGCAGCAGGTAGCCCAGCGAGTAGGAGCATTGGGCCAGTAACTGAAAGGTTGCTGGATCGAATCCCCGAGCTGACCATGTAAAAAATCTGTTGTTCTGCCACTGAGCAAGGCAGTTAACCCACTGTTCCCCGGGTGCTGAAGACGTGGATGTTGATTAAGGCAGCCCTCCGCACCTCTCTAATTCAGATGGGTTGGGTTAAATGCGGAAGACACTTTTCAGTTGAATGCATTCAGTTGTACAATTATTGCCCTTTCCCAATGGAAGTCCTTATGACAAATACTAAAGTAACAAACCTTCTGGCAGCAGAAGATCCTGGAAAATCTCAACTGACAAATTACTTTCCCCTGAATTCTAAGTTCCCCCTGCATTCCATTTGTGTCATTAGTGGGAGAGTTGGGCATCGTTGCTGCGTGCTTTCCCTGATATTTACGGGCATGATTTGTCCTCTAAGTGTTCCTATTAATTGTAATTACAGTGCCATACTTCCTGAAGATGGAGGGAGACAAAAGAGTTCCACTGAGTTTTTAAGAGCTTCTTACATGCCCAGATATTTCCCTAATTAAAGTGCTAATCGCTTTCCTATGGGAGGGCAAGACAGGTCAGACTAAGAGAGGATGCAGGCTCACTGCTAATATGGAGCCACGTGCCCAGACCACTCCACTCATGGAGTGGACAACTTTCCCCCAGACTGCCGCCGACGTGCCCCGTCCATGTCATTGCCTGCCTAGTAGTAACCTGGAAACACCTCCAGTTTGAGATCTACTTAATATAATAGCTCTGGGCAGTGTTGTAGTCGAGTCACTAAACCTTGAGTCCGAGTCGAGTTCCAAGTCCCCTGTGCTCGAGTCAGAGTTGAGTCATGAATCCCTATGGCTAAGTTCAAGTCAAGTCCGAGTCATCAATGTTCGAGTCACGAGTCTGAATCACTGGGTCTGAGTTTTGAAGTTCGACGTGGTTCCGGTCTTTTATTCTATTTTTCTATTACATATTTGACATTGCGCCACAATCTTTGCACACTCTGCTGAAAAACATTTTAAAGCAAAACTAATGATTCAGGGTTCTGTGGACATATTGTTACTGCAGTTCTTTCACTCGTACTGCCAGCTTGCCAGTGTTGAGCCGAAACTCTCCCCCCTGACAGAATTCTCCCCCCCTTCGCGTTCTTCATTACTGCGACTTGCTTGCTAGTTGAGATTTCTGCTCTTCACTCCATTGTCAGTTTAGCCTACATTTCACTGATCGTAGTAGCAGAAAGCGTTTCTGTCTGCAGTTTTTGGTTTGGCTATTTGTTTCAAGTGTATGTGGCGTTTCTAGCTTGTATGGCGCCCTGGGCGAACCCCCCATTCAGCACCCGCGCCAGGGGGCGCCCCGTGCCTCCCCCGGCAAGATGCCGCCCTGGGCGGCTACCCTTGTCGCCAGTACCTAAATCCGTTACTGATTTGTATTAGTCTATAAATAAATCTCTTTGCCAAAATTCGTCATCTCTCCCATGTCTTATTCGACTAATATTTTTGAAAGTGTAAGGATAATAATTCAGCCGTAGTCGTTCTGAAATGTTTATTGCTTGCCAACATGTTACTCCCTCCTCTATGTTTAATATAACACACATACATTCATTATTCATTTCGGTTGTCTATCCTGATGTGTACAACAGAAGTATTTGGCTCTAGCCACAAAATTAAGGAAATTAGAATGGCGGTGGGGGGGGGGGATTCTGTCAGGGGGGAGATTTTTGGCATAACACCTGAGCAGAGCCTGTCTGCCTACACTCATCCTGGCGAAGCAAGAACAGAATCCTACCGCAGATGAAATATCAGCATGAGCAGAGAAGCACAAGACTGAGTTTTCCCTTTACTGAGAACACTATCAACGTTTCCCTTTACTGTGGGAATTGTGATCGAAGCAACGCAATATTAGCCACTTTCAATGCAACATATCGAAACAAAATTAACTATGAAAGATATTTTGTTGTGGGCAGAACGCATCAGAGTAGGACACGATTTCATTGACAATAGGCCCGTACTCTACACAGACCGGTGTGCCATAATCAATCTGAGCTGCAGTAGGCCTACATGCAAATGGTTCGTTTTTTTTTACAACACGAGAGCGGTCAAGAGTGGATGTGCTTGTTTTGAGATCAAAGCGAGAGCGACATGTAGCGACGTGTGTACATTTGTTCATATCCTTTGCTAGTTATTATATTAGCCCAGTTATCAATCATTTGTAGTCAGCAATAGGTGTGTGATTGCTTTCTACAAGAGCACAAAACGTGTGCATTTCTAGGCTGCACTCCAAACACTTAAATGACAAACCCTCTCCCCTCAATTTAAGTGGACGCTTCTGATTACGTTTCATGACGTCTGACGAGTTGACACTTGCACGGCAACGGGCAAAGGGAATAATGAATGCATTTTAAATGGGCCGCTACTTTACTTTACTATTTATATTTTTGACAGCTTTTACTTTTCCTTCACTACATTCCTTAAGAAAATATTGTACTTTTTACTCCATACATTTTCCTTGACACACAAAGGAACTTGTTACATTTTGAGTGCTTAGGACAATAGTCCAATTGACGCACTTATCAACCAAACATCCCTGGTCATCCTTACTCTGATCTGGTGGACTCAATAAACACACATGCTTCGTTTGTAAATGATGACTGAATGTTGGAGCGTTCCCCTGGCAATCCGTAAAGAAAAAAGAAAATGGTGGTGTCTGGTTTGCTTAATATAAGGAATTTGATATGATTTATGCTTTTACATTTACTTTTGATACTTCAGTATATTTTAAACTAAATATTTTTTTACTTTTACTCAAGTAGAATTCTACTGGGTGACTGACTTTTAATCGAGTCATTTTCTATTAAGGTATCTTTACTTTTACTCAAGTATAACAGTTGGGTACTTTTTCCACCTCTGCATAATTTGTCTGATTCTCTGTAATAATGGTATGGGAATAATTATGCATTTTATTTTGCAAAGTGAATTCTAGCCTCAGTGTTTACAGTAAATGCCCGCCGGAAGTTACACAGAATTTTCACTATGTTCAAGTTTGCGCTCAGCAGACCTGAAATTTGCTCATTGATTAAAAAAGGGAACATTGGTCACGAGAAGGCGAATCCGAGTCACCAATGGTTGAGTCCAAGTCGAGTCACAAGTCCTTGACTCGAGTACAACATGGCTATAGGTTTAAAAAGTCATTGGGGGCCATACTTGCAAACATTAGAAAAAGTTCAAGTTTTAGTTTAAGTTTAAGCATCAGCCAATTAAAATCGTTGACAATGTTGCACGTGATCAATAGCTACATATAAGCTGCTCCCAATAGATAACCTGGCACATTCAGCCCTATGCTAACCTAACCAGGTGGCCGTAATTATTTCCTGTAACAAATTCCACATCAGCCTATCAAATATCTTAAACGTTTTATCTTCCAACCAATGGCATTTTTTAAAATAGGTTAACTTGGCCACCAGAGGTATATATTTAAACCTCCTGTTTCAATGTTTAATTTTGTTCCCCTTTACTTGGTCTGTCTCAAGTGCAGAGTGACAACATCGCATCCTTGACTAGGCTACTTACCAACGTTACCTTAGACAAAATCCATCAGGTTTGTTTTAGCATATATGACTAAATCCCACGTTTTTGCTTATCCATTTCACATACAGTATGAGACAAAAGTTTGAACATATCTACTCATTCAAGGTCTTTTCTTTATTTGTACTATTATCTACATTGTAGAACAATAGTGAAGATATCAAAATATTTGAGATTCTTCAAAGTAGCCACCCTTTGCCTTGATGACAGCTTTGCACAATCTTGGCATTCTCTCAACCAGCTTCACCTGGAATGCTTTTCCAACAGTCTTGAAGGAGTTCCCACATAAGCTGAGCACTTGTTGGCTGCTTTTCCTTCACTCTGCCGTCCAACTCATCCCAAACTATCTCAATTGGGTTGAGGTCAGATGATTGTGGAAACCAGGTCATCTGATGCAGCACTCCATCACTCTCCTTCTTGGTAAAATAGCCCTTACACAGCCCGGAGGTGTGTTTTGGGTCATTGTCCTGTTGAAAACAAATTATAGTCCCACTAAGCGCAAACCAGATGGGATGGCGTATAACTGCAGAATGCTGTGGTAGCCTTGCAGGTTAAGTGTCTAGCCTTGCAGGTTAACTTTGAATTCTAAATAAATCACACCAGCAAAGCACCCCCACACCACTTCCTCCATGCTTCATGTTGGGAACCACACATGCGGAGATCATCCGTTCACTTACTCTGCATCTCACGAAGACACAACGGTTGCAACCAAAAGTTAATAAGACCAAAGGACAGATTTCCACCGGTCAAATGTCCATTGCTTATGTTTCTTGGCCCCAACAAGTCTCTTCTTATTATTGGTGTCCTTTAGTAGTGGTTTCTTTGCAGCAATTCGACCATGAAGGACGGGTTCACGCAGTCTCCTCTGAACAGTTGATGTTGAAATGTGTCTGTTAATTGAACTCTGTGAAGCATTTACTTGGGATGTAATTTCTGAGGCTGGTAACTCTAATAATCTTATCCTCTGCAGCAGAGTTAACTCTGGGTCTTCCTTTCCTGTGGCGGTCCTCATGAGAGCCAGTTTCATCATAGCGCTTGATGGTTTTTGCAAATGCACTTGAAGAAACTTTCAAGTTCTTGAAATGTTCCAGATTTCTTAAAGTAATGATGGACTGTCGTTTCTCTTTGCTTATTTGAGCTGTTCTTGCCATAATATGGACTTGATCTTTTACCAAATAGGGCTATCTTCTGTATACTACCCCTACCTTGTCACAACACAACTGATTGGCTCAAACGCATTAAGAAGGAAAGAAATTCCACAAATGAGCCTTTAACAAGGCACACCTGTTAATTGAAATGCATTCCAGGTGACTACCTCATGAAGCTGGTTGAGAGAATGCCAAGAGTGTGCAAAGCTGTCATCAAGGCAAAGGGTGGCTACTTTGATGAATCTCAAATATATTTTGATTTACCACTTTGTTGTTTACTACATGATTCTATATGTGTTATTTCATAGTTTTGATGTCTTCAATATTATTCTACAATGTATAAAATAGCAAAAATAAAGACAAACCCTTGAATGAGTAGGTGTGTCCAAACTTTTGACATGTACTGTACATCCATGTGCTTTTACCGACAAAAGGTAAAGCAGATCTATACAACATTGAAGTTCATCCTACAACATAACAAAAAGTCAAGAATTTTGTGGACTTGTGAAATAGCTGTCATGTACCTTTATCATCATTACCTTCCTGGTGGCACACACCGCTAAAGTGGTTGACTCAAAAACAATCGTGCTCATTAACCGTGGGTTCGAGGCCCCTTTTCTTCAAGCATTTTTGTTAAGGAAAACAATGTTAACTGCTGGTCGACGCATGTGACAAAGTGGATGATTATAATAATGCATATATAACATTGTACCCTACACGTAGAAATGTAGCCTACGCGTCTATGTAATATAGCCTACAGTAGCGACGATTAGTTAGGTAGCAGTGCCAATAGTCTATGTGTCGGTCTGCAAGAGGGACTCCCAACAAGAATCTCCTCGTTAAATGTATTTGTAATCTTCATTGACAAGGTTTTGGCTGCACTTCTCTTCACAAAATATGTAATTCCACATTTCAAAGATTTTTTTTTATAGCTTAGCTGGGATTTGAACTTTCCGCAGACGGCGAAAATCACCAGGAGCCAGGCTCGCAATACTGTGAGCTAATCATCCAATTTAACATTAATGTGTGCTTTAGTAACTTTGATTAGCAGATGGTGCTGTTTGACTGATGTTACGGACACTCTCATGGAAAAGTTTTCTATCAGTCTAAGTACGTCAACGATTTGAATTGGCTGATACGGAATTTGAAACGGACATAATCACGGCCACCTGGTGAGGATAGCATAGTGGGCCAGGTTAGGTAATTGGAATAGCTAACATGTAGTCTTTGATCACGTGCAACCATGTCAACATATTTTATTGGCTGATGCTTAAACTTAATGACATGCTCCGAAACTTTGGTGACCACTAAACATTTTTTAAACCTCCCGCTTTGTACTGGATGTGTCAATGTATAGTTCAAACATGCATAATCTATGAGCAGAATTACTGTCTTACTTCAAATAGCCATGACATCCCTAGTTGGAAAGTTACTTTTCTGGAAGCTGTGCTGCGCAATTTTCCCTTAATATTCCCCCACGTGGACCAGCCCCCTAACGATTCAAGTTCTAGCCAACGAGCTTCAGGCCCTCGCCATTTGAGAGACAGCTAGCAAGATGCACACACAGCAGAGAGAGAGAGAGAGACAGCAATGACGTTGCGCATGTATTGGAACATACAGTTGAAGTCGGAAGTTTATATACACTTAGGTTGGAGTCATTAAAACTTGTTTTTCAACCACTCCACAAATTTTTTGTTTTAACAAACTATAGTTTTGGCAAGTCGGTTAGGACATCTACTTTGTGCGTGACACAAGTAATTTTTCCAACAATTGTTTACAGACAGATTATTTCACTTATAATTCACTGTATCACAATTCCAGTGGGTCAGAAGTTTACATACACTAAGTTGACTGTGCCTTCAAACAGCTTGGAGAATTCCAGAAAAGGATGTCATGGCTTTAGACGCTTCTGATAGGCTAATTGACATAATTTGAGTCAATTGGAGGTGTACCCGTGGATGTATTTCAAGGCCTACCTTCAAACTCAGTGCCTCTTTGCTTGACATCATGGGAGAATCAAAAGAAATCAGCCAAGACCTGTCTGTTCATCCTTGGGAGCAATTTCCAAAAGCCTGAAGTACAACGTTCATCTGTACAAACAATAGTACGCAAGTATAACCACCATGGGACCACGCAGCCGTCATAGAGCTCAGGAAGGAGATGTGTTCTGTCTCCTGGAGATGAATGCACTTTGGTGTGAAAGTGCAAATCAATCCCAAAACAACAGCAAAGGACCTTGTGAAATAGGAACTTGCAAAAGTTACTATATCCACAGTAAAACGAGTCCTTTATCGACATAACCTGAAAGGCCGCTCAGCAAGGAAGAAGCCACTGCTCCAAACCGCCATAAAAAACTGGTGCACTTCCAAAATAGATGGCATCATGAGGGAGGAAAATTGTGTTGATATATTGAAGCAACATCTCAAGTAATCAGTCAGAAAGTTAAAGCTTGGTCGCAAATGGGTCTTCCAAATGGACAAAGCATTCTTCCAAAGTTGTGGCAAAATGGCTTAAGGACAACCAAGTCAAGGTATTGGAGTGGCCATCACAAAGCCCTGACCTCAATCCTATAGGACATTTGTGGGCAGAACTGAAAAAGTGTGTGTGAGCAAGGAGGCCTACAAACCTGACTCAGTTACACCAGCTCTGTCAGGAGGTATGAGCCAAAATTCACCCAACTTATTGTGGGAATCTTGTGGAAGGCTACCTGAAACGTTTGGCCCAAGTTAAACAATTTAAAGGCAATGCTACCAAATACGAATTGAGTGTATGTAAACTTCTGACCCACTGGGAATGTGATAAAATAAATAAAAGCTGAAATAAATCACTCTCTACTATTATTCTGACATTTTCACATTCTTAAAATAAAGTGGTGATTAAATGTCAGGAATTGTGAAAAACTGAGTTTAAATATATTTGGCTAAGGTGTATGTAAACTTCCGACTTCAACTGTATGTGACATGGTAGATAATCTTTGGGGACCACTTTTTCTTATATTTCTAGATCTTTAGTCTGCAGCATTCAAAAATCCGGAGCTTCCCGAAGCTTCTGCACATGAGTATAGTCTTTACTTTACACGCAGACAACAGCCTACTGTTGCGAATGGTGCTTGTTTAATAAAGTTAGGTCAAAGATGAATCAGTGTCTGCAAGATTACATAATCATCAGAGTATTCTACATAACCGAACCAATTATAATAGTATAGTACAACATTACTTTAAGACAAAAACACTGCATTCAATCGCATCATTCTGCATAGTAACCATTTAAACTCAATTAGTTTCATGGGGATACGCATTTAGATCTTCTTGAGTCATACAGTATTGTTTCGAAGTAGCCTACAGTGTTGTTTTGAATTATGGAGTGAATGAATTTTAAAGCAGACGGTGTTAAAACACCCACACCAGAAGAAATTCACTTAATTTAAGCTGAAAGACGAAGACCAGAGCTTACCCAAGATGTTTCACAACGATTTAAGTATGTTATATTTAGGCTTGAAGTGACAAATCAAACTGCCCAGTGTCAATACAGTATATTTTCCTATGATATGACATACAAATTATTTTCAGCCTGCGTTTCATTTCAGGGCTGTTTAAAAAAAAAAAAAAGTTACCACCCACCAGCATGGCATTGTTAATTAATGAGAAACAGCTGCAAAGCTATTCCTCTTCGTGACTGAGATGAGCCAAGCCGCCTTGTGTCCACTTGACTGTCTGAGCCATGGAGAAAATCAAAATAGGGGGTGCAAACTTATGTTTTTGCACCTCCACTTTTAATTACCTGAATATTATCATAATCCATTGGATATTTTATACATTTTCACTTATTTTTGAGCTAGTCTGTATTAAAATAATATCTGACCATTTTATGAACGGTATAAGTGAGTGGTATGATAGCGTTTTGCAGGATGAATGGTTTTTACCACAACATTTTTGCTTCACTACACGCTCCACTACTTTGATTGGTGTAACGTTAGCTAGAAACCACAAGTGTCTATCCAGAAAATGAAGAGGCACCCGTGATAGAAAATTCAAGGAATATATAGTGACATGTCATTTGTGGTGTGCATGATCATGAGCAAAGTCATTGTAGCCTATCATTTCACTTCCCCTGTGAGAACCATGAGCACGGACTGATTTGACTTTGCTGCCTGCCAGCAGCTTTATGGAAGATGACACAACAATGGATAATAATGAAATTCTCAATTCCCAAATTGCCCTCAATTCATATGTATAAGTAGCCTTCGTCATTCTTCAGAGGTGGAACCTAAATGAGCATTTTCTTTCTAGGACAGGAAATGACATTGAAATAGTGGTGGCAACTAGCCTTGGGCGGTATACCATATTCCGGGGTATTTGGAAATAGCCACGTGACATTTTTTCAATACCGCCAATATCGTTGAAACCATTTCTTTGAATTTTCTATTTTACACATTTGAATATTTGTAGGTACTTTTAAAATAAATACTTGCAGTCAACTTGTGCAATGCGTTAGGGAGATAAAGGTTGAGTTCTTCATTTCACCTGTCATACAAGCTTCAGAATGAAAAATGAACAGTAGTCACCGTCACGTGGTGTTTGTTTACAAGCACACAACAATGAGAGACCGGAGCCTTGTGAGTCAGTCACTGTTGTGCAGCACTCGCCAGATGATCTAGCTAGTTACATTATGGAATTCACAACTACATGTTTGCCAGCTAGATATAATAGCTATTAAGTTAACTGTGTAAAATGTGCTAAATGCTCTGCAATTGGATTTGGTTAGCTAATTTAGTAGCTAGTTAGCCATCTAGCTACCTAAAGCGTTAGCTTCTTCCAAAATCAAGCTTCACTTACTAACAGCAGAGAATCCCCTCCTGGATCAAGAGCCATGCTGTCTAATATTTGTTTTGTGCATGCAGCAAACAGTGAGTAGCATTTTTTGTTACTTGTATAACTTTGTCTGTCCTACAAATAGTTTAGGTCAGAGACCGTATAAAACATTTGCAATCTGCTCATTAGCATTTTGTTAGCATTCTCTATGGAATTGTACATGTATTTGCTAGCATTGCTAACTTTCAGATTACAGAGGCCCAGTGGGGTTTAAAAATAGTACCCCTTGTGTTCAGTGCCGGTATTAGAGAATATCCCAGTATGGCACAAGGTCTGTATGAAGGAACAGTATGACAATCTGGATACCGTAGCATAGCCTACCTGTGTATTTTTCCTAGTGGCGCATACTGTGGTGGTGTTTTTGTCTTACAAAAATGTTATACTTGGCTATTATATTCTGTTCTGTTATGTAGAATACTGTGATCATTATGTGATCTCACAGACATTGATTCAGCTTTGATATAACTTTATTAAATGAGCACCATGACTGTTTGCCTGAGTAGCCTGTTCTCTGCACATAGAGAATACACATGCAGAACGTGATCCGCACATGAGCATAAGCTACGGGATGTGCAGTGGACTTTATTGCATCACGAAAAAAGTTGGATCCGCAGCCACTCCGTAAACTAAATAGTAAACTTTTTCTAATGTTCGCAAGTATGTCCACATTGTGTTTAAATGGAAGACCTACAAACAATGATTTGCATTAACAAGCAAAAATGCCTATTTGCATGATTTTATCTTACAGGTTCAGCAGTGTAGTTAGCTCTACTGGTGAGCAGGTGTTAGTAATGTGGATTGATGGTATAATGGCGCTGGAGGGGATGGCCACCATTTTACAGGCTCTTGCTCTTTTATGCGCTAATCCTACATTTTTTGGGACATAAAGTTTCGGCCAACATTTCATATGATCGGAAGTAGCTTTTTTCTGGACATCAAAACAGCGATTACTAACCTCGATTTGGATGAGGACTTCTATTTCAACAAATCGGAGGCGAAGGACATGCCTTTCCCAGACCAGACCCAAATCCCCATCAGTCAGAGGAAGCAAAGGCGGTGCTATAGGAGTGGATAAGTTGCCATTACCCTCCATTCTATTGGCGAACGTGCAATCACTGGAAAACAAACTGGATGAGCTCTGTTCAAGACTATCCTATCAACGGGACCTGATGAACTGTAATATCCTATGATTCACCGAGTTGTGGCTGAACAAAGACATGAAAAATATGAATGTAGATGAACCAGTCGCCTTGATGCCTTGACGCCAGCAAGTTGAGTGTACACCTTCGGAACGTGAACGTTCTCAGAAAGCTTTGAGGATCCGTAGCCTTGATGTCTCTCTGCTGTTGGTTTTGCGTAGAGCCTTTCTGCAGTCAATGACCAAAAGCACGCTCTTTGGCCTCGTGTGGACTGTTATTCATATTTTCAATATGTAATTACCTCAACCAAATCGAGATGGTTTGGGATGAATCGAACCGCAGAGTGAAGGAAAAGCAGCCAACAAGTGCTAAGCATGTGTCTGAAATCCTTCAAGACTGTTGGAAAAACATTCTAGGTGAAGCTGGTTGAGAGAATGCCAAGAGTGGGCAAAGCTGTCATCAAGGCAAAGGGTGGCTATTTGAAGAATCTGTTTAACACTCTTTTGGTTGAGACAAGTTGAGCCTCAGGGCCCTCTACCCACCACCACATGGCTCATGGCACACCCACAGCCTTGGATTGCAATTCTGGAGATTCGGAGGGTAAGATCTGCAATAACGAAGATCTCGTCCCATTGGTCTTGGCTGGCTGTGCCTTTGACTAAGAGAGTGCTCAATTGGCCTGGCACACCAGCAGTAGGGACATTGCATTCAAGCCAGTACTGATCGTGCCGCAGACATGTAGACCTTTCGAAATATAGAGGCGGTGAAGCTCTCCTTGTTCGCAGGGAGAGCAGTGGCGGTCATAGACGAGGCACTGGGGTTGAGGTGGCTAGCCAGTGATGGCTCAACCACCGGCGGTTTGCCATGGCCCATTTCCTCCATGCCAACAAAGTGCCTGGTTTGGAATTTGCTGGACAAAGGGTTTGTCCCAGTTACGTTTGGCTTACGCCACGCATGCTGGGAACGCTGGGAGGAGCTGTTTTCCCGGGATGGTGCGAGACCACGGGTGCGGGCCAGTCGATACCAAGTCTGGTCTCTGCCCATTTACAGACATCAATAAATCTGAATTGCGACTAATAGCCTAGCTAGTTGGCATGCTGCTAGCCGGAGAACGCACATGCTTTCTTTGTCTTGCGATGAACAAAGCATGTCTCTCGACCGTCGAGCTGTGAAGCTAGGGAGGTCAGTCTAGTTAAGACAGCCTGTGAGCGTGTTGTTCTAAACGCGAGAGGAGAGCGAACAATTCTACTCTTGAGGTAGAAAAGTTTGTTTGGTGTAGCTAGCCTTGTGGCAAGTTACACTGGTTAGCTAAGTCTTGCGGCGAGAAATAGCCCTTTGTGTGGTTAGCTAGCCTTGCAGCTATCTAGCCAAGTTAGCTAAAGCCTTTCGATCAGTACTCAGCACTATCGACAGGACCGGAGGTTCTACGTTCGGTAGTGTCAACCTCACAGTTCGCCTAAGAACCGCTTAGTAGGAAGACAGGAATCTAGTCGGGCTGAGGAGAGATTTTAGAGAACGCAGTCACTTCCGCAAGGAAGAGAGTCGACAATAACCAGTTGGTGGGCGAGTGGCTCCCTTTATTTAGGAGAGGGGCTCACCTCATTTGCCACTCGACCTGTCTGTCTAGAACAGAAACTGTGTGATTTGGATTTTTCGAGCTTGTGACCTACCCTAAGGTGTATCCCATATGCGACACCTCGAAACGAGCATTAGAAATAGAACCACGTTTCAAGAGTGCTCAGGTTCTGTATGTAATCTGTTGAGTCAATTTGATCTTGCTATTACACTGAACAAAAATATAAACCCGCCTCACCCAATGTGGTACGGATCTGTTATTTTTATTCCTTATAACTGGAACCTCCATCAGGAGCTAGCCAGCTACTAGTCTTTGTTATCCACGGCTAGCGGCCTTGGTTTCATGCATGTTACATCAGAAGCCTCCTCCCTAAATTTGTTTTATTCACTGCTTCAGCACACTCCGCCAACCCTGATGTCCTAGCTGAATCCTGGATTAGGAAGGCCACCAAAAATTAAGAAATTTCCATCCCCAACTACAACATTTTCCACCCAGATAGAACTGCCAAAGGGGGAGAAGTTGCAATCTACTGCAGAGATAGTCTGCAGAGTTCTGTCATGCTATCCAGGTCTGTGCCCAAACAGCTTCTACTTGTAAAAATCCAACTTTCCAGAAATAAGTCTCTCACTGTTGCCGCTTGTTATAGACCCCCCTCAGCCCGCAGCTGTGCCCTGGACACCATATGTGAATTGATTGTCCCCCATTTATCTTCAGCGTTTGTACTGTTCGGTGACCTAAACTGGGATATGCTTAACACCCCGGCCGTCCTACAATCTAAGATAGATGCCCTCAATCTCACACAAATTATCAATGAACCTACCAGGTACAACCCTAAATCCGTAAACACGGGCACCCTCAATAGATATCATTCTGACCAACATGCCCTCTAAATACACCTCTGCTGTCTTCAGCCAGGATCTCAGCGATCAGTGCCTCATTGCCTGTGTCCGTAATGGGTCCGCGGTCAAACGACCACCCCTCATCACTGTGAACTGCTCCCTAAAACACTTCAGCGACAGGCCTTTCTAACCGACCTGGCCCGGGTATCCTGGAAGGATATTGACCTCATCCCGTCAGTAGAGGATGCCTGGTTATTCTTCAAAAGTGCCTTCTTCGCCATTTTAAATAAGCATGCCCCTTTCAAAAAAAATTGAACTAAGAACAGATATAGCCCTTGGTTCACTCCAGACCTGACTGCCCTTGACCAGCACAAAAACATCCTGTGGCGTACTGCATTAGCTTCGAATATCCCCCGCGATATGCAACTTTTCAGGGAAGTTAGGAACCAGTATACACAGTCAGTTAGGAAAGCAAAGGTTAGCATTTTAAAACAGAAATTTGCATCCTGTAGCACAAATTCCAAAATGTTTTGGGACACTGTAAAGTCCATGGAGAATAAGAGCACCTCCTCCCAGCTGCCCACTGCACTGAGACCAGGAAACACTGTCACCACAGTGTCATAAATCTACAATAATCGAGAATTTCAATAAGCATTTTTCTACGGCTGGCCATGCTTTCCACCTGGCTACCCCTACCCCGGCCAACAGCTCTGCACCCCCCCCCCCGTAGCAACTTGCCCGAGCCCCCCCTCCGCTTCTCCTTCACCCAAATCCAGATAGCTGATGTTCTAAAAGAGCTGCAAAATCTGGGCCCCTACAAATCAGCAGGGCTAGACAATCTGGAACCTCTCTTTCTAAAATGATCCCCCGCAATTTTTGCAACCCCTATTACTAGCCTGTTCA
This sequence comes from Salvelinus alpinus, assembly GCF_045679555.1. Taxonomy (NCBI): domain Eukaryota; kingdom Metazoa; phylum Chordata; class Actinopteri; order Salmoniformes; family Salmonidae; genus Salvelinus; species Salvelinus alpinus. Next base: position 69,608,744 of record NC_092086.1, read on the forward strand.
ACCTTTCTTTCGTATCGTCTGAGATCCTTAAAGATTGGAAAGCTGCCGCGGTCACCCCCCTCTTCAAAGGGGGAGACACTCTAGACCCAAACTGTTACAGACCTATATCTATCCTGCCCTGCCTTTCTAAAGTCTTCGAAAGCCAAGTTAACAAACAGATAACCAACCATTTCGAATCCCCCAGTATCTTCTCCGCTATGCAATCTGGTTTCCAAGCTGGTCATGGGTGCGCTTCAGGCACGCTCAAGGTAATAAACAATATCATAACCACCATCGATAAAAGACATTACTGTGCAGCCGTCTTCATCGACCGGGCCAAGGCTTTTGACTCTGTCAATCACCATATTCTTATCGGCAGACTCAACAGCCTTGGTTTTTCAACTGACTGGCTCACCTGGTTCACCAACTACTTCTCAGATAGAGTTCAGTGTGTCAGATTTCAGTGTGTCAAACAAGTCAGTATCTGGTGTGACCGGGCATTTGCCTCATGCAGCTCGACACATCTCCTTCGCATAGAATTGACTGTTGATTGTGGCCTGTGGAATATTGTCCCATTTCTCTTCAATGGCTGTGCGAAGTTGCTGGATATTGGCGGGAACTGAAACATGCTGTCATACACGTCGATCCAGAGCATCCCAAACATGGGATGGGTGACATGTCTGGTGAGTATTCAGGCCATGGAAGAAATGGAACATTTTCACCTTCCAGAAATTGTTTACAGATCCTTGCAACATGGGGCTGTGCATTATCATGCTGAAACATGAGGTGATGGCAGCGGATGAATGGCACCACAATGGGCCTCAGGATGTCGTCATGATATCTCTGTTAATTCAATTTGCCATCAATAAAATGCACTTGTTTTTGGTGTCTGTAGCTTATGCCTGCCCATACCCTAACCCCACCACCAACATGGGGCACTCTGTTCACAACGGTGACATCTGCAAAGCGCTCACCCACATAACGCCATCTGCCAGGTACAGTTGAAACCGTGATTCATCCATGAAGAGCACACTTCTCCAGCGTGCCAGTGGTTATCGAAGGTGAGCTTTTGCCCACTGAAATCTGTTACAATGCCAAACTGCTGTCAGGTCAAGACCCTGGTGAGGACGATGAGCACTCAGATGAGCTTCCCTGAGACGGTTTCTGACAGATTGTGCAGAAATTCTTTGGTTGTGCAAACCCACAGTTTCATCAGCTGTCTGGTTGGTTGGTCTTCGACGATACCGTAGGTGAAAAAGCCAGATGTGGAGGTCCTGTACTAGGGTGGTTGCACGTGATCTGCGGTTGTGAGGACGGTTGGACGTTCAGCCAAATTCTATAAAACAGCGTTGGAGGCGGCTTAGGGTACAGAAATTAACATTAAATTCTCTTGCAACAGCTACTGACAGGAGTATAAAATCGAGCACGCAGCCATGACAAACATTGTCAGCAGATGGGCCTTACTGAAGAGCTCAGTGACTTTCAACGTAGCACCATCATAGGATGCCACCTTTCCAACAAGTCAGTTCGCCAAATTTCTGCCCTGCTAGAACTGCCCCAGTCAACTGTAAATGCTGTTATTATGAAGTGGAAATGTCTAGGAGCAACATCGGCTCAGTCGCGAAGTAATAAGACACACAAGCCCACAGAACAGGACCACCGAGTGCTGAAGTGTGCTGCATGTAAAAATCCTCTGTCCTCGGTTGCAACACTCACTACTGAGTTCCAAACGGCCTTTGGAAGCAACGTCAGCACAAGAACTGTTTGTCTGGAGCTTCATTAAATGGGTTTCCATTGCCGAGCAGCCACACACAAGCCTAAGATCACATGCGCAATGCCAAACGTTGGCTGGAGAGCCACCATTGGACTCTGGAGCAGTGGAAATGCATTCTCTGGAGTGATGAATCACGCTTCACCACCTGGCTATCCGACGGACAAATCTGGGTTTGGCGGATGTCAGGAGAATGTTACCTGCCCTAATGCATAGTGCCAACTGTAAAGTTTGGTGGAGGAGGAATAATGGTCTGGGGCTGTTTTTCATGGTTAGGGCTCGGCCCCTTAGTTCCAGTGAAGGGACATCTTAAAGCTACAGCATACAATGACATTCTAAACAATTCTGTGCTTCCAACTTTGTGGCAACAGTTTTGGGAAGGCCCTTTCCTGTTTCAGCATGCCCTTTCCTGTTTCAGCATGAAAAGAGTGGAGGCTGTTATATCATCAAAGGGGTGACCAACTCCATATTAATCCCCATGATTTTGGAATGAGATGTTCGACGAGCGGGTGTCCACATACTTTTGGTCATGTAGTGTATATTGGCCTCTTCTGTATGGTATGTATGTCTGAGAAGCAACAAAGTGCATATCGTCATCTGTAAGTACTCCATGCAGATACCACTGGGGATGTCAAAATAGAGATGTCTTAGTGAATTCCCTGTAGGTCTCATGGCTTGATGTCTTGACTATAAGCTTGAGTGGGTTAAAAAAACGAGTTACACTGTAGACTGCATCTGTATCATGCTAATCTCAAACATCACTGTTTCCCAAATTCACCCTCTCTCTTATCCGTCCTAATCTTTCCCGTGTTCCCTAAATACGTCTCAATCATATTTCCTTTTTTCCCATACTCTCCTCAGTCTTATTGTTTATTCTCGTCCCCCTCTCTGCGGAGCGAATCATGATTATAATCCAAAAGGTAAAATTTGAATTTGATTCTGAGATATGGCTTTGTGAGCTGCGAGGCTGTTATGTGAGGTCACATGAGAGAGAGGGCAGCTGATGCCTTATGGCTGACCTTACCAGAGCCAGGTGGCCTGATGGCCTAGCATGGTGGCTCTTCTCCAGTCGCCCCAGGTGCTGTGACTGCACCAGGACAATGTAGGCTCTGCCTGGGATTTGTCAGCTCATTATTTACCCAACAATTACCTAAAGACGGCCCTAAGGAAACTGTACATCTATCTCTATCTCAGTCTTTCAAGTTTAATTTCAGGACTGCCAGTCAGAGTTGTTTCATATGTTTGCTTACATTTAGCATCGTTTCTGGTGTATGCTGGCCGGGGAGGCTTCATTTTATTCACTTTTTCATTCCTGAATGCTCCTGCTCTGTTGCATATTGATGCAGTCCGATCCACCACCACCATCACCCCAGGGATGACTTTAAACTCCTATGCCAATTGCCCGCTTTTGAGTTCCCATTTCCTGGGATAGATGGGGATGCCAGGGAATGTGTTGTCTGCATTGAGGGATATAAGAGGACAGAACAGAACCGCCTGAGCGGTGACATTCCTCTGCTGGCTTCCAACTTGGCACGGTGGCACCCCACAGGCCAGCCAGGCCAACTGCAAGAGCAGACTAGGGGAGGTGCAGCATGCTTATTTTCACAAAGAATTGGGAGACAGGTGGGGGGTGGGGGGGTGGACAACACAATGTTTCCTAGATGCTCTGTGGGACAATTGATTCTGGGTTTTGGGGGAGGTAGGGCTTGTAATGATTTCACCTGTGTGATTAATGTGCAAATCTACAATAGAACTTCACACATCTCTACCAATAGCTCTGTTCATGCATCACAACCAGACATTGTCACTTCTCCTTTATGGGTTTTAGGGCTGGCTCATAGATATAATGTAAACCCATACCAAGGAAGTGATTGTCAGGCAAATGTGTGTACATGCAAAATATTCTGAACTACATTTGAAAGAGACAAATGATAGCATGACAAAAGAGAGTCCTCCTGAATGTTTGTGCTGGGTAATTGATTAACACACTCTCTGCAGCCAACTGAGCCTCCTCTCCTCGGTGGAGAGAGAGAGACAGGTAAGATGTATGACGCCTGTGATTGCAAGGTAACTAAGCAATCCTCTGTCAAGACCACCTGCAGTACCACATAAGGAGACAAACACTCAAATGCCCATGTTGAACAGGGAGAGTATTTCAATTCAATTACACAACAATTGTGCTATGTACAGGTAACTGCCAAAATAATGGAAGCACTTCAGTAAATGAGGGACACAAAGTATATTGAAAGCAGGTTCTTCCACACAGGTGTGGATCCTGAGTTAATTAAGCAATTAACCTCCCATCATGCTTAGGGGTCATTTATAAAAATGCTGGGAAGGCCATTATATTGGCTACCATGGCTATGCCCCCATAGGATGACAATACCCCATCCACAGGGCACGAGTGGTCACTGAATAGTTTGATGAGCATGAAAACGATGTAAACCATATGCCATGGCCGTCTCAGTTACCAGATCTCAACCCAATTGAACACTTATGGGAGATTCTGGAGTGGTGCCTGAGACAACGTCTTCCACCACCGTTACCCAACTCCAAGTCATGGAATGTCTTGTGGAAGAATGGCGTTGCATCGCTCCAATAGAGTTCCAGACACTTGTAGAATCTATGCCAAGGTGCATTGCAGCTGTTCTGGCGGCTCTGGAAGTTCGTCGTGGCCCAACGCCCTATTAAGACTTTATGTTGATGTTTCCTATATTTAAGCAGTTACCTGTATATATTTATATAAGCTTTATTATGCAAAGCATACAATACTTTCTGGGGAGCTGGGGTGAAAGAGAGAGGAAGAGGAGGAGAGTCAGACAGATGCAAGGATAAAGGGGCTTCTAAAGACAGGCAGAGAGAAGAGTAACAGACACAGACAGAGAGATTTATTCAGAGGGACAGGCAGACAGAGCGTGGTTGAGGGTGATAGAGAGGTTAGAAAGAGACAGACAGAGAAAGAGGGTGACAGAGAGAGTGACGGAAAGAGACAGGGATACACAGAGAGTGACGCATACGGTATGTTTACCCTTGTCTGTGGTCCCTGGGAGGTGTTCTCTGCTGTGTTTGCTGTGTCCATGCTCCTGCTCCCTTCAGCCAGCCAGCAGACAGAGGCAAAGGTTCCAAGCAGGACAGGAAGTGCCCAAACACACAGCCAACCCATCAGTTTCATCCTGTCAGGAAAAAGAGCATGACAACAAATGTCACACCGTCGCACCTGACTGACTACTGCCCCTCACACACAGCATAGAACAGTGCAGCAATTTACAGCACAGCACAGTACAGTACAGAAAGGGGACAGTATAGCGATGTACAGTGCAGTACACCATAGCACAGTACAGCAGTATAGCACAGTACAGCAGTAGAGCACAGTATAGCAGTATAGCGCAGTACAGCAGTATAGCGCAGTACAGCAGTATACCGCAGTACAGCAGTATAGCACAATACAGCAGTATAGTGCAGTACAGCAGTATAGCGCAGTACAGCAGTATAGCACAGTACAGCAATATAGCGCAGTACAACAGTATAGCACAGTACAGCAGTATAGCGCAGTACAACAGTACAGAGCAGGTCCCTCTTTCACGGGCTGATAACTTAGAATCGCATCAACTCATTAATCTGGATAAAAGGCACTAACTCAGAGCTCAGAGGAGCCCTCTGCTTAATTGGCTGGTAATGTGACTCTCCATACAGTCATATTCCTGTGGAAAAAAAGATCTAGTTGCTTTGAGTGTTTTGAGAGTGTTTTTCTCTGTGGTAGCTGGATGGTTGAGCAAAGTGTATTCATTCAGGGTGATACAGGGTTGCATTGTAGAGTGACTCATCAATGTGTGGGCAGTTCCTGTATAAACAGTGTTTCCTGCAACCATAGGCCTATAATGTGTAAACACATTGAGGCTGTAGAGCGTGGACAGACTCCAGCGTTGATGGGTTCTGGGAGAGGAGAGGAGAGGAGAGCTTGCCCTTGTGAAATGAATCAACAAAAGAGATCTGCCAGTCAGTTTGTTAATGTGCTGCTGCACTGACATCAGCTCCCCCAGAGATGATTGTAAAATGAAGAAGTCATTCATCACGAGAACAAACTTTGGGGGAAAGTAATTATTCAAGCAGCATTGTTTAGAATACCTCAAAATGCTTAAAAGCATATACAAGTTATTGATGTTTGGCAAAACAACATTTCAACAAGTATTTGTACGCTTGACTTGGATTAGGGTAAGATACAAACAAGAGTCAAAGTCCTTGACGCCTCCAGTTTACGACTCACTTCTCATTGTTAGAAACGTAGCATGGCTGTAAACCTTGCACAGGCATTGCCATCATGTTGTATTTAGCGTGTACCTCCAGTACATTCAGTGTCGGTGGGTCCCTCCTCATTGCAAAACAGCCACTAGCCTACCTCTACCTCTGCCTCTGCTGCTGCCTGCTCTGTTTTTATGTGTCCTGGTGAATATCTCCCCTGACAACAGTACGGACATGCTTCCTATGAGGGCTTCCTATGAGGGCTTCCTATGAGGGCTTCCTATGAGGGCTTCCTGTGAGGGCTTCCTATGAGGGCTTCCTATGAGGGCTTCCTATGAGGGCTTCCTATGAGGGCTTCCTATGAGGGCTTCCTGTGAGGGCTTCCTGTGAGGGCTTCCTGTGAGGGCTTCCTATGAGGGCTTCCTATGAGTGCTTCCTGTGCCAACTGATCCTGTCCACAGGCGGCAGATCATCTGCTACATTCATAGGCTCCTGTCATCATCACTTCCTATTTCTTACCGCCGGACGGCCGCCTCACGAGCTCACGTGTAGCTACAGTGGTCAGAGCCACCAACCAAGCAACAGAACATATGCAGACAAATCAGGCAGTCTTAAGCAGTGCCGCAGCACTCTGGCATAATTATAAATGGCAATGGCCTGTTGCAACAGTTAGTCTTCTTTCAGCGCCTTCCACCCTGCAAAGCACTTAAACAGGGGGAGGTCCAAAGAGAAAAATAGCATCTGTGACCATAGTGGTGTATGTCTGCTGCCCCAATGCAAGCGAGAAGGGCTTTTTTTGTAATAAAAACCCAGAGGCTAGCGGAGGAGAAATATTGCCAGTCTGACGCTGCAGCAGCTTCAGAAAGCACCTTTAATGAAAGATGTCTTTATAGCACAGAGCAGGGCCACCAAGGGGATTGCCTCCCTGTCTTGTTTTTAGAATGCTTGGATGGCTTGTACATTTGCTTTGTGTTTCTGTGGGTCACAGCAGCAGATACATGGGGAGAGCTGGGGAATCAAACTGCCCGTCAACAGGAGGCACGGGGGGGAACTCATTTTTTTACCCTCTATTGTACTGACACCGGCTTAACAGAATAAATTCTTCGACAAAATGTTATATGACAAATCAACATGATAAATCTCCACCATTTTGAAGTGTATCTAAGGTGGACGTATACAGCCTGTGGTGCACCAGGGAGATAAGGTTATAAACGGCTATTTAAACTAATGTAAAGGTTTAATATGCCAGTCACCTAAAACAGAGACTGACAGCAAACTGCCTCCACTAGCCTCTGAGTTTTTTGTGTTCATAACAAAACCCTTTGATATTGCCAACCAACTTTTTTTTGACAAGATTAGCAATCTTAGGCATGACATGCAAACAACAAACACAGAGCTTTGATAGTTATGCATATTGGACCAAATAATGAAAGACAAGCACTATAGTTTTGAGTTCCGGCAAAATGTTGGTGTGGAAGAGGTGATTTATTTATTTTATTTTTTGCTATCTATAAATAAGTACCAGCCACCTGATACTGACAACCTGGATGGTAAATTGCTGAGGTTGGTAGCGGAATACATTGCGACTCCTGTTTGCCACATCTTAAATTTAAGCCGAGAAGACGGTGTGTGTCCTCAGGCCTGGAGGGAGGCAAAGGTCATTCCGCTGTGCAAGAATAGCAAAGCACCCATTAATGGTTTAAACAGCCGACCAATCAGCCTGTTACCAGTGCTCAGCAAACTTTTTGTCTGTAAAATGTCATTTTACAGAAAACAAATTGGAAATGGACTTTCAGCATGCTTATAGGGAAGGGCGCTCAATATGCTCGGCACTGACACAAATTATTGATAATTGGCTGAAAGAAATTCATAATACGAATATTATGGGAGCTTTTTTGCTTGACTTCAGAGCATCTTTTGATATCACTTAAACAATGTAGGTGATATGGATATACATCCTCTGCCTTATCATGGATTGAGAGTCATCTAATAGAACACAGAGGGTTTTCTTTAATGGAAGCCTCGCTAACGCAAATTCGGTTGAGTGTGGTGTACCGCAGAGCAGCCCGCTTGGGACATTATTGTTTTCTGTTTTTATGAATGACCTACCACTGACCTTAAATAAAGCCTGTGTGTCTATGTACGCTGACGAGTCATCAGTATACGCGTCGGCTATGACAGTAAAATAATTAACTGACACCCTTAACATAGAGCTCCAGTCAGTTTTAGAATGTGTAACTAGGAATAGGCTGGTGTTAAATATCTCAAAAACTAAACCTCATCTAGATCTATTACTGAATTATGTGGCAATTGAGCAAGATGAGGAGAATAAACTGCTGTGTATAACCCTAGAAAGCAAGCTGTTGTGGTCAAAACATATAGACTCAATGAGGGCTAAAATGAGAAGAGGTCTGTCCATCATAAGGTGTTGCTCTGCTTTCTTGACATCTCCTACAGGCCCTAGTTGTGTGGTCAGGTGAGGCAAGGAAGTACATAGGCAAATTGCAGTTGGTCCGGAACACAGCAGCACATATTGTGCTTAGATGCACACGGAGGGCTCCAAATTGAGGAGAGATTGACTGCATTACTAATGTTGAAGGTACCGAACTGTTCAAGCAGTTGGCACACAGTTCGGACACTCATCGGTACCACACAAGACATGCAACCAGAGGTCTCTTCACAGTCCTTAGGTCCAGAACAGAGGCTGGGAAATGCATAGTGCTAAATAGAGCCATGACTTCATGGAACTATCTGCCACCCCAGGTAACTCAAGCTAGTAATAAAACCAGATAAAGGGCTGTGCCTGGTATATTGGCCATATATCACAAACCCAGAGGTGCCTTATTGCTATTATAAACTGGGTACCAACGTAATTAAATATTTTGTCATCCGGTCTATACGGTCTGATATACCATGGCTGTCAGCCAATAGGCATTCAGGGCTCGAACCACCCGAATCATTTGGTGGGTGCTTATATTTGTCCTATGTGTTTTTTGCATATCCCAACTCCCCCTGAGACACCCTCGGAGAGTGGGGTGTCTCAACCATTATCAACGGTAACCCTGTAGCAATTAAAGTTAAGTTCCTTGCTCAAGGGCACATCTACACATTTTTCCACCTTGTCGGCTTGGGGATTCACACCAGCGACCTTTCAGTTACTGGCCCAATGCTCTTACCGCTAGGCTGACTGCCTCCCTAACGGAGACTTCTCTCTGCCAGATCCCCTATGACTGTATGGCGACAGGATTGAAACAACAGCTCTCAAAGTTGTATTGTTTAATTACTCAACATGCTGACTGAGAGAACATTTACAACAACACAAAAACTCATCACAGTTTTGAATGGATAAAACTCTTACCCAACACTAAAAGTCTGGTGAGAATATGTTTGCAAATTCTCCAAGTAACTCCATTTTCACATCTAACAGCACACAGATAACGACTAACGACACACTTGCTTTCCAACACAATTTGAGAGTTTCAATAGGAACTAGGATCCTCAGAAGCTAGCGAATAGCCTTTCTGGGAGACCTCACTGTTAATTATTGTCTGCTACTTTCTCTTCTCCCCGCTCCATCTCTATAGAAAAGAGTCTCGGAGATCTACGGCCCAGTAAATAAGAAGACACAGCTTAATACCATAGAAGACACCTGTCCTCTCTGCTGAAATTGCCATTCCTTTTGACAAGATTCTGGGACCAGGTCTGTAGCCTAAGGGTGTTAAAGCTCACATAAACCTTGTCAGCTAGTGGGAGACACACACCGTGACTTGTTAATGCCAGAGAAGAAGAAAAAACAAAGAAGTAGATGAAAGGATATATTTCGGGCGTAAAGCAATAGCATACTACCGGGTGGTCTTGTCTTGCAGATCAAGTAGTGATCGTCTGAGAGTCGGATGACATTCTGATATCCTGATATGCCAGCGAAACTGGCATAGGAGACGTATGTCCCTCTCTCTAATACATAGATATTGAAGCAACCCATCACAACTCCCTTACTCAGCTCTCCTCAGTAGTAGGCTGATTCTGTGATTCAGAATCTAAACAGTATAGGCGATGCACTGAGCTCAAGCCATTGGCTCTAAATGTGATACAGCAGAAAAGATCATTCCAAAAGTTCAACGAAAGTGATCAGAATTTCAAGTGAATAACCAGCCATTCACCATACATTGGACGTGTGCGCTTAGGGATTTATGAGTAATATTGGTCTCTGTTCTGTTCGGTGTCTTACTTATTAAATCCATAAAGTAATAAGAGTTAAGACACTACAGTCTCATTATGTTATAGCTTTCAATACAATGTCATACAGTAGCTAAGACATTAACGTATTAAATAATTGTTAATAATGGCATTTCATAAGTTAAGTAAACAAGTCATGGTAGTTCTGCTAGTGCAGCGGTGGCCCGTGAGTCATGCTCAATTATTACTCACAGGTTTCTATATCGGTGCGTGAGTCAATATATTAGTAATATGAATGCATAATAGAAACACATTTATTGCACATTAGCCAGGATCAAAGTGACTTGAATTATACATCAAGCACATATTTATGTTTAGCACTTGAGCCTTAATTAAATATGTTCCACTTTGTAAATTAAATTATTCAGGTCAATTGTTTTTTGCTATAATTTTACTTTTCAACTGAGAGACAGTAGCACTAACCTAAATCTATTGGATAATGACATTGATTGCATATTGATATTATCATGCTGATTACAATGTAAATCCGTTTCAGCTCCAGCAGAATAGCAATTGCAAATAGCAAAGATAAGTGCCGCTACATTTGCATTCAAAAGGTACTCTCACTAATTGTGTGTAAAATTGTGTAAATCTGTCAAAGTGCTAGCCACAACAGGGTACTACAGGAGCAGCGAACAGAAACAATGACTTTGTCAAAACAAATCCTAAAAATAATTGCAACTCTAAACCGTAACATCCACTCCCCATTTCAGCTTCTCAACATGCTACCAACCATGATCAATGAGAGAGCAGCAACCCTACTATTGCTATTTCTAATCAAAGGCCCCCACTCCCTCTGCAGAACTTTAACACAAATATAATGGCCCACGTATTCCCCACTGGGATAAGATAAGTCCTTTGTGGAAATCAGGGAGATAAAAGTATCTCTATGGAGTAAATGCCTGAAAACAAACTTAGCTTCAACCCCAAACCATAGTGTTGGAGGAGAGGAATGAGTCACCATATCATATTTTCCATAGAACTGCAAAGGCAATAATCTGTGGGACACGGAACAGTAATGTTTCTCAGTTAATAAGGTATTGAACAGGAATAGGTTTTCAGCTGAAACAAACGTCCGCGAGTCACCTAGTAGTGCAGTTAAAGTTGTTCTATAGACTATGGATGATGAGAATAAAGATAAAAGTATGGTTAAAAAATATATGCTAAACCATAGCCATCATCCCCCTTGCACGTTTTCTTCCCACGGCTTATGCATTGACTGAAAGAAGCCCATAGGAGTGAACGGACTTATTTCAGCACCACGGACAGCTCTATTGTTAACGCCATAAAGTGCGCAAAAGTCATTCCTACACACCATACACGCTGGTGCACACCGTTTTCTCACAGCTACCCAACTTCTCGCACAAGCTACTGGGTAACTGTAAAATGACAATGGTTTTGGATAGTGTACAGAATGTATGGCCACATGGATTTGACGCTGCCTCGGGACACCTTTAAAAGTAAGACCCAGTGCTATCGTCTCTTGTTACGTTTTCCCTGTACAATCATTTTACTATAGGCCTACATGTTTCATGAGGCACCTCACGTTTAACACAAATACATTAGGGCTGAAGACTGTTTCAGGAGAGTACCTCGTGCCCTGCCAAGGAGTCACACTATAGGGATCGAGGATGCCTAAAGGTGGCTGATGTAATTTGACTAGTACTATGCGGGGCACATCCAGAGCATCCCAACAGAATTCAGTGACAGAGGAAAAGGTGCTAGTAACCTTTCCCGTCCGGGAATATATTTCTGTTATACGGTGTCAAGGTATATAAGATATGTCTCGATAGGCTACATTAACTAATACATCCTTAAGAAAGCCCCTGGAGTACGACATACTATAAGAATATAGCTTGGTAACATATAGCCTAGTCAACCTAAAACTAACGTATTATTAACCTTAAAAGCTGCGGTGTCGGGGAAGAATAGTCTACCTCAACATGTATAAGTGTATAGTAGGCTACCATTACTGTAATTGACATCACACCGATGTGTTGATACTTAAAATGGTTTAAACCTAATTTTACGACAGTACATTTTGGAGTAGCCTGTACTGCATAATGAATGCATTTTGTTTTCTTCAATTATTCAGAAAACTGATTACAATTTCCAGTCGCATTTGTCTTCATTCATTAGTACTCTTACTCAATTACCCGCATATATTACAAAACGCCCAGATAAAATGCAACCTACAATGCATCACTAAACAACTAAAAAGTATTGTCCATTTCTTCCCTTCAAGCACAATTGCCTACTTACCAGTCGTATTCCACTAGTGATGAAAAAAAAATATGCCGGCAAATATACCACCACAGGTGTATGATTCAGTTTAGGTGTCCAAACACTTTCTTAGTTCCAGCCTCCGACGGGTTGCAGATTCGTCTCGTGTGCGACGGGCTTTATTGAATTAGGCTCGCGAATAAGCATGCGTTGGATGTTCCCACTTCTAGCAGCGGCGCTCCATTCTCCAAGCTCTGAGTGGCTCTCACTACTGGCTTGCCCTATTTCAACGGCTTCAGTCTACACTTCTTTTGACGTCACTAGCTGCATACAAATATCTGCAGATTCTGCGCCATGAGCGACACCTGTGCCCACGTTTACGTGGCATGTTTGACCTGTGAACCTTGACCAGGCAGGTAGCCACCGAAATTGAACATGGTTGTTACCTAAATTAGGCAGGATTATTCGCCAAGGGATGATGATATGCCAACTCTTACAATTCATTATGATGCCATCATAAGAAATTATATATATCAGTGTTAAAGTTACCAATATGTTCATCTACTCAATATCAGCAGTCTAGCGACATTAACTTGTTTTATTTGCTTGCCAAACAGTACTGGCATGCCATTGAATTGGCAGACAAGGTCTGTCATTGATATGACATGCTGTTTCCTCCACCTTGTCATAGCAGTGCCAAATCTGTCACAACACACAGATCCTTATATAACTACTGCATCAATGACTAATCAACATCAGTGTATTACGTTTCAAAAGCTATTAGATACAGTGCATTCGTAAAGTATTCAGACCCCTTCCCTTTTTCCACATTTTGTTATGTTACAGCCTTAATGTAAAATTGATTAAATACATTTTCCTCATCAATCTACACACAATACCGCATAATGACAAAGGAAAAAGCGTTTTGCAAATGTATGAAGAAAAAAAGAAGACCTTATTTACATAAGTATTCAGACCCTTTGCTATGAGACTCAAAATTGAGCTCTGCTGCATCCAGTTTCCATTGATCATCCTTGAGATGTTTCTACAACTTGATGGTAAATTCTATTGATTGGTCATGATTTGGAAAGACACACACCTGTCTATATAAGGTCCCACAGTTGACAGTGCAAGTCAGAGCACAGATCTGGGGAAGGGTACCAACAAATGTCTGCAGCATTGAAGGTCCCCAAAAACACAATGGCCTCCATCATTCTTAAATGGAACAGGTTTTGAACCACCAAGACTCTTCCTAGAGCTGGCTGCCCGGACAAACTGAGTAATCGAGGGAGAAGGACCTTGGTCAGGGAGGTGACCAAGTACCCAATGGTCACTCTGACAGAGCTCCGGAGTTCCTCTGTGGAGATGGGAGAAACTTCCAGAAGGACAACCATATCTGCAGCACTCCACCAATCAGGCCTTTATGGTAGAGTGGCCAGATGGTGGCCACTCCTCAGTAAAAGGCACATGACAGCCCACATGGAGTTTGTCAAAAGGCACCTAAAGGATTCAGACCATGAGAAACCAGATTCTCTGGTCTGATGAACTGGGAGACTAGTCAGGATCGAGGGAAAGATGAACGGAGCAAAGTACAGAGAGATCCTTGATGTAAACCTGCTCCAGAGCGCTCAGGACCTCAGACTGGGGCGAAGGGTCACCTTCCAACAGGACAACGACCCTAAGCACAGAGCCAAGACATTGCTGAGGTGGCTTCTGGACAATTCTCTGAATGTGCTTGAGTGGCCCAGCCAGATTCCGGACTTGAACCCGATCGAACATCTCTGAAGAGACCTGCAAATAGCTGTGCAGTGACGGTCCCCATCCAACCTGACAGAGCTTGAGAGTATCCGCAGAGAAGAATGGGAGAAACACCCCATAAAATACAGTTGTGCCAAGCTTGTAGCGTCATACCCAAGAAGACTCAAGACTGTAATCGCTGCCAAAAGTACTGAGTAAATGGTCTGAATACTTATGTAGATGTTACATTTTAGCTTTTTATTTTGTAAAAAAATTGCAAACATTTCTAAAAACATAATTTGCTTTGTCATTATGGGGTATTGTGTGTAGAATGATGAGGGGGGGAAACAATTGAATCCATTTTAGGGTAAGGTTGTAAACGTAACAAAATGTGGAAAAAGTCAAAGGGTCTGAATACTTTCAGAATGCACTGTATAGTAACAAAATAAAATAACAATAATGAGGCTATATACAAGGAGTACCGGTGTCATGTAAAAATCTTCCCAGCCTGAAATAGCTCTCAATCGTTCTGATTTTGTTGTGATTGTGACGTCATGTTGTAAAATTTCTCAGAGCGTGAAAATGTTCCCATTTCAATAATTGCACACACATCTCTTTGTGTGAATGTCTGAGCTCGTGTGAATGTCTCTCACACCCTCCCTTGCCCTTGATTTAGCTAGCCAGCATAATTAGCTGTCAGTTGGTCGAGATGGCTTGTTCTCAGAGCTGTGCAGTTTTAGCTTGTTTGTATAACTAAATAAATGAATATATAAGCTAGGTTTTAGTCAGAGGATAAACAACTGTTTCACATCTCCACTACTTACTTTTGATCACCGAATATATTGAGCTAGTTATCTGCCATTCCGTGCGTCACATGATAGGCTACACTACCTAGCTAGCACAACTTGCTAGCTTCTAACCTTACCCACCATCTCTCACATTACCCGAAGCCAACAGTACCATGGTAGCCTCTCTGCTGGAGCAATCTTTGAGTGGAAAGTAAATGGCAGCAATGCTAATTCGTGGTAAAGCCAAATCTACTGTCAACACCACTATCAAAGGTTTATATAACTAACCCATGGTACTGCAATTTCTCAAAAATAACCTGTTTTTGCTGTCATTTGTCAATTCACTGGCCTCTAATGTCGTAATGTCTAACTGAAGGCTCGACTGTGTGGCGTGTGTGTCTTCCAAGTTTGTCGCCAGAATATTGCCAAGGAGAAAGAAAGTCCTTGATGTAATCTATGGTCATATGCTTAATTAGTAGGTTGATAACAGAAATTGACAGTCCAAGATTTGAGTGAACAGATTTTATTTCAGGGTATGAGGGGAAGAGACATTACAGGCTATCCAAAAGAAAACTATCATCCTCCCCCTGGCAGATATCAGACCAAAAGCATTAGATGTAAAACCTGCATAAACAAGTCACATCTCCGTGATCTGCTGTCTTATAGCAGGCGTTTGACACTTTATAAAGCAAATAAAATGAGTAGATATTATTGAGATGCTGACCAACAAAAATAAACTTGTACATGTCTGTATACGTCCAACTATTTGGGTAATAGAATGAGGAAGGCCAATTCTGAACTATTGGCATAAACAATAAATTGGGCAAAATACCAATTAGCAAAAAAATATCAGAATTGGGCTGCCTGTGTAAACTCAGCATATGTGGCTTCCTCAACCCTCCCTGAAGAAGGTGCTGAAATGTAGGTTATTCTTTCCATTAAATCAGGGGTGTCAAACTGATGCTTTGAAGGGCCTGGTGCACGTATCGTGTCAAACTCATTCCACGGAGGGCCGAGTGTCTGCAGGTTTTCGCTCGTCCCTTGTTCTTGATGAATTAAGGTGACTAATTAGTACGGAACTCCCCTCACCTGGTTGTCTACATCTCAATTGAAGGGGAAAACCAAAAACCCGCAGACACTAGGCCGTCCATTGAATGAGTTTGACACCTCTGGCCTAGTGTCTGCAGGTTTTAGTTGTTCCTTTCAACTAAGACCTAGACAACCAGGTGAGGGGAGTTCCTTATTAATTAGTGACCTTAATTCATCAATCAAGTACACTACATGACCAAAAGTATGTGGACACCTGCTCATCGAACATCTCATTCCAAAATCATGGGCATTAATATGGAGTTGGTCCCCCCTTTGCTGCTATAACAGCCTCCACTCTGCTGGGAAGGCTTTCTACTACACGTTGGAACATTACTGTGGGGACTTGCTTCCATTCAGCCACAAGAGCATTACTGAGGTCGAGCTCTGATTTTGGCCGATTAGGCCTGGCTCGCAGTCGGTGTTCCAATTCATCCCAAAGGTGTTCGATGGGGTTGAGGTCAGGGCTCTGTGCAGGCCAGTCAAGTTCTTCCACACCGATCTCAACAAACTATTGCTGTATGGACCTCGCTTTGTGCACAGGAGCATTGTCATGCTGAAACAGGAAAGGGCCTTCACCAAACTGTTGCCACAACGTTGGAAGCACAGAATCATCGAGAATGACATTGTATGCTGTAGCGTTAAGATTTCCCTTCACTGGAACTAAGGGGCCCTGCCCGAACCATGAAAAACAGCCCCAGATCAGTATTCCTCCTCCACCAAACTTTATAGTTGGCACTACGCATTCAGGAAGGTAGCGTTCTCCTGGCATCCGCCAAACCCAGATGGTGAATCGTGATTTATCACTCCAGAGAATATGTTTCCACTGCTCCAGAGTCCAATGGCGGCAGGCTTTACACCACTCCAGTCGATGGCATTGCGCATGGTGATCTTAGGGTTGTGTGAGGCTGCTCGGCCATGGAAACCAATTTCATGAAGCTCCAGACGAACAGTTCTTCTGCTGACGTTGCATCCAGAGGCAGTTTGGAACTCGGTTGTGAGTGTTTCAACTGAGGATAGAGGATTTTTACGTACTACGCACTTCTTCACTCGGTGGTCCCATTCTGTGAGCTTGTGTGGCATAACACTTCGCGGCTGAGCAGTTGTTTCTCTTAGACGTTTCCACTTCAAAATAACAGCACTTAGAGTTGATCGGGGAAGCTTTAGCAGGTCAGAAATCCGAATGAAGAAGTCGGGGCATTCATACTTCTTGCAATTCACGAAGCAGCCTTTTGTGAAGGAAGTTGTCAAGGAAGTGTTAACACATGGTGCACGAGGGGAGATGTTTGCGTTAGACATTACATTGATTACTACACTTCTAATGCATTTGTATAATCACATCCTTCGTCTCCATTTGTGATACTAGCTCTGTTTCTGCTTCTAGCTGGGCAAACCTCGTGACTATATATGGATCCGCTGAGCTGAAAAAGAAAAAAAGTGACCAACATAGCACTTACATGGTTATGATTAGAAAGTGTTAGACTTTTCATGACCAATGTTTGACATCAGTGACAGTAAGACTACGTACATCGTTTGCAAACTCCCCTACACAGTCAGTGATGATGTTCTCCACAAGTCCAAAATCAAGAAGTGTGACTATTGACTATTGAAGCGATCTCTGTTCCCTATTTGCCCTCCAAGGGTTCTGCAATTATCCAATTGCTGAAGAGATCAGGCATGGTTAGGGCATACTGGTTGCCAGCCGCGGTTCTCTTCTCAAAAGGGCCTATGAGATCGATGACCAGGATAGACCATTCATTTAAGCCTTTCAATACACTCAAATTGGAGGAATTGGTTCCTCTAGGACATTTCAGATGTTTTACTTTTAAAAAATGTCTGGTTTTTATGCTTTTTGTATTTTATTGTGTAATGTGGTGCTATACTGGACTCATCTGAAAAAGAGACCTTGGTCTCAGGAATAGGTACTCCGGGGCCCCAACAGTGGAAGTCCAGCCCTGGGTTGGGTGATCTGATCCTAGATCTGTGGCTAGGGGCAATCTCAGACCACTTCCATCTCAGGCTAACCTCCTCACATTTGCCGATCTCTTTTTAAATCTCCATCTCTATCCACTCACTTCCTTTTTCCTTCTCACTTTCCCTCAATTAACCATTGTCTTTAAAACGGGGAGAGACAACGCATGACGCAATTACCTATCCTTACAAGATACCAGAATGGGGCCTCCATCAAAATTGCATACAGCTCTGAAATATTTATGCTCAATGTAACATTTATCAAGAAAAGAAAGAACTTTATTAGCAGTGCAAGCCTTTTGGTTCCATGGACTGCTGCAGGCTGGATAAGAAGAGAAGGCCACCGTAAGGAGAGAGACACAGAGAGGAATAGAAGGACAAGGGAGGGAGAAACAGAGAGACAAGGGAGAGAGAAACAGAGAGACAAGGGAGAGAGATCCAGAGAGAGAGAGAGAGAGGGCGAGAAAGAGAAAAAGAGATGGGGGGGAAGAGAAAGGGAGGGAGGGGGGGGGGGGGGGGGGTTGGTGAAAGGGAGGGAGGGAGGGAAAGAGAAAGGGACAGTGTATTACATTTCTAAATAGATAATCAGGGAAGATATTTGAACCAGTACACAGTTATATCTGATTGGAGGGGAGTTAGCTAGCCTGGCTGACATGACAGGGAGAGTACAGCGCAGGGAGAGTACTGCATTTACAACAGCCTCTTGTCCAGCCCAGTGTGTCACATGGTCTGGACAGGAGGCCGTTGTAAATGCAGTATTCGCTGAGCTGACACATTGATTGGTTCTCTCAAATGTTGTTGTTTTATTCCTGGGGGTTTAGACCTCTCCTTGTTTGGATTTGAAAATCCAATAGTTGTAATGGAAGGAGGCTGTATGTAGCTGTGCGTGAGGAACACACAGAGGAGAAGCAACCAGTAAAAGCACAGCTCCCGTCATTACCGACGCCTTGTGCCGACAACATCAAAACAGCCTGTCCAGATTCTGAAGTCATGAGGACTTCAAGTTATGTGCAGGCCAACCTAGGAGTTAGCGCCCCTTGCTTGGGATTTTCATATGGATTCGCAGACAGCATTTCATGATTAGAACCAGTGCTTATAGCCTTCCATTGCCTGAAACAGCTCAACAAAACTTTTAGATACCGCAAAGCACAAAATGATTGCTTCAGATGTACAACGTCAATGATAATAGAACAAATGTTTTCCCTAGAAGGTGAAAAAACACTATCAATGAGTCTGTGTTGACCATATTCTTATCTAGGAAGTTCCAATGGACATATTTCGATGACTACCATTTGGCAGTGGAATTAAATCACACCTATCCTTCATTTACACGGCATCATTGGATGATGCATTGAATATAAATCATTTGTAACCCTTGGTAGGTAAAAGGGGGTTTAGCGCTCAAACAACTGGAATGGAGATGCTACCTTATATAATGACGCATCAGAATATAATGACGCATCAGAAGTTGAGACACGACACTCTCCATTATAAAAATATGTTTATTAGAAATCCAGAGTTAAAAACATTGTGTGATGTTTTGGTCAGAGACCTACAGTACCAGTCAAAAGTCTGGACACACCTACTCATTCCAAGGTTTTTCTTTATTTTTACTATTTTCTACATTGCAGAATAATAGTGAAAACATCAAAACTATGAAATAACACATACAGAATCATGTAGAAACCAAAAAAGTGTTATGTATTTTATACTTGAGATTCCTCAAAGTAGCCACCCTTTGCCTTGATGACTGCTTTGCACATTATTGGCATTCTCTCAACCAGCTTCATGAGGTAGTAACCTGAAATGCATTTGACTTAACAGGTGTGCCTTCTTATAAGTTAATTTGTGGAATTTCTTTCCTTCTTAATGCGTTTGAGCCAAACAGTTGTGTTGTGACAAGGTAAGGGTTGTATACAGAAGATAGCCCTATTTGGTAAAAGATCAAGTCCATATTATGGCAATTAGACCGGTGGAAATCCATCCTTGGGACTGATGAGTCCAAATTTGATATATTCTTTTATTTCTATTAAACTAGGCAAGTCAGCATTGTCAGTAAGAACAAATTCTTACTGACAATGACAGCCTAACCCGGACGACGCTGGGCCAATTGTGCGCCACCCTATGGGACTCCCAATCACGGCCGGATGTGATACAGCCTGGATTCGAACCAGGGACTGTTGTGACACCTCTTGCACTGAGATGTAGTGCCTTAGACTGCTGTGCCACTCGGGGCACCACTCCAGCCGCTGTGTCTTTGTGAGACACAGAGTAGGTGAACAGATGATCTCCGCATGTGTGGTTCCCACCATGAAGCATGGAGGAGGAGGTGTGATGGTGCTTTGCTGGTGACACTGTAGGTGATTTATTTAGAATTCAAGGCACACTTAACCAGCATGGCTACCACAGCATTCTGCAGCAATACGCCATCCCATCTGGTTAGCGCTTAGTGGGACTATAATTTGTTTTTCCAACAGGACAATGACCCAACACACCTCCAGGCTGTGTAAGGGCTATTTGACCAAGAAGGAGAGTGATGGCATGGGCTGCATCAGATGACCTGGCCTCCACAATCACCCGACCTCAACCCAATTGAGATGGTTTGGGATGGATTGGACCGCAGAGTGAAGGAAAAGCAGCAAGTAACAAGCAACAAGTTCTCAGCATATGTGGGAACTCCTTCAAGACTGTTGGAAAAGCAATCCAAGGGAAGCTGGTTGAGAGAATTCCAAGAGTGTGTAAAGCTGTCATCAAGGCAAAGGGTGGCTACTTTGAAGAATCTAAAATATATTTTTGATTTGTTTAACACTTGAATGAGTAGGTGTGTCCAACCTTTTGGCCGGTACTGTACACCAAACACCTTGGTAGTTATTCACAACTTGCATTGCCTCATAACAATGAGATCCACATTTCACTCACTTTATAGACTCCTTTTCCCTGACGACCCTCAAAAAGCTGAGGTGTCAGGAGTGATTACCTTCTAGCGAAAAAAAGGCTTTTTATCCAAAGGACTGGGGGGGGGGGGCTGCTTTATTTGTCAACTGCTGTTCCTGCAGTAGTGATTCAAGCCTTTGACATGAAAGTCAAGTCTAACACAATGTTTCCAAGTGAGACAGAAGCCTTTCTACATGTTCCAGCTGTCTCCTCTGACACACTGTAGCTGGACCTGCCATCTTGACCGGCCTGTTTCAACGGTTGCCCCCCTATAACCCAGGTCTGTCAGCTCTAAACTTGGTGCTGGAGATTCTAATGCGTTCGAACTGAACTGACTACCTCCAGCAGAAGATATCAGTGTTCAATTTGGTTGCCACTAATATCATGTATTCTGGTTTGTGATGTATGTCATGTAGGATATTTCTGCACCACAACTGATCTAACAGTAAAGAGGGTTCGTAAGACCAGTGGGAAACACTGTATATTCATATAGTATTATACTATTTGATTATATAAGTAATGATAGTGGTGCAGATTTAGAATGGAGATTTTAGTCAGGCACGTTATGAACTGGCCCTCAGAACTAATGCAGAAATCCATTCTGTATTGGATCTGTCTTTTACTGTGTTTTATACTGATAGCACTTTCAGAGAGAGAGAGAGAGATTCCTCTAAGGCCACTCTTTAACAGTCCCTGGCCATTACAATGCACACACATTTAATCCATAGCTATTGACGAACGCATATGGAATCTACTCTTAAGGCCAACAGCACTCTGGAGTGAGTGGGAAAGGATCAAATTAAATGGTACAAATAGGAATCGATCCTCGGAAACTGTAAATACCTCAGCCCATACAGGTCAGACTGTTGATGACAGTATTCTCGGATATCAACTTGATGCGTCCCACTTATTTTTTACAAACATATTTATTTTTCACCGAACTCATTGCTTGTTTGGTAAGGGTTAAATTTGAACGCAAGTAATATAGACGTATTTCTTCAAGGCTTGGTGGCACTCAGACGGATAGCTGACAGAGCCCACCGACAGAAGCAGCTAGCAGGCAGCTAGTGGATAGAACCATATTTCTCCTTTATGCCCCCCTTCTCCTCCCCCACTACTTTACCTACCTGCACTCTGCTCTGGTTCTAGCTCTGCCCCCTCCCACCACTGTCTATTGAAAAGAGCTGTGCAAAACATGTGTGAGTCCCAAATGGTACCCAAATCCCTATATAGTGCACTACTTTTGACCAGAGCCCTATGGGCCCTGTTAAAAATAAGTGACCTAAAATGGGAATAGGTTGCCATTTGGGACTCACCCCATGTGTCCTTTTCAATATTTCAGTAAAATGACCCCCTCCCCGTGAGCGGTATAGTCAAAGTGCAGCGGCGCTCCTTTGTACCTCACGGCCAACACGTCTTCTGGACAAACCGGGGCATTGATTTGTTTCACAGCTGCAGTCTCCCCTTGATATTGGTCTATGTTTCTGCCTCTGCCTCCAATTTGTTGGCGGACGGCGGCACAAGGGCCCCAGATGACGACAATGAGATAGGGCTAACAGATGAAAGCAGCGGCACGATGCTCACGGTAATGCTGCTGCAGCTCTTACTTATGGCCCAAATGTCACCCTCGGGGTTGGGGAGTAACTGATTACATGTAATCTGATTATCTTTTAAACGAACTATGATCAGTTACGTTACCAACTACAATATTTTAATCAGATTACTGATCATTTTGAAAAATGTATTATAAATTCACAAAGGATGCTTGCAAAAAAAATACATTATGACACCTTTCTGTTTTCTCAATGGCATTCAATTCAGCATTGAAAAAAGGTGATCATGACATGCAGGTTAAAATATAAAAAACAACTGTGAACCAACTACATTAAAAAATCAAATTTTATTTGTCAAGTGCCAAATACAACAGGTGTAGACTTTACCGTGAAATGCTTACATACGAGCCCTTTCCCAACAATGTAGAGTTAAAAAGTAAGACAAATTAGTTTTTTTTAAGGAAATAGTAACACATTAAAATAACAATAACGACATCATATACTGTACAAGGAGCACTGGTACCGAGTGAATGTGCAGGGGTACAATGTACTGTAGTTGACGTAATTGCGGTAATATGTACATGTAGATAGGGGTAAAAGTGACGAGGCAATCAGGATAATAAACAATAAACTGAGTAGCAGAAGTGTATGTGAAGAGTGTGAACGAATGTGTGAGTGTGTTTGTGTGTGTGTGTGTCTGTGTGTGTGTGTGTGTGTGTGCGGCGTCAGAATGTGAAAGTGTGTGTGAGTGTGTTTGTGTGTGTGTGTGTGTGTGTATGTGTATTGGAGTGAGGGAGTAGAGTCCATAGTTAGCACACCGATATCTCTTGCCATGCGGTAGCAGAGAGAACAATCTATGACTTGGGTGGCTGGAGTCTTTGACAATTTTTAGGGCCTTCCTCCGACACCACCTGGTATAGAGGTCCTGGATGGCAGGGAGCTCGGCCCCAGTGATTTACTGGGCCGTACACACTACCCTCTGTAGCGCCTTGCAGTCGGATGCCGAACAGTTGCCCTACCAATCGGTGATGCAGATAGTGCCGTAGAACTTTGTGAGGATCTGAGGGCCCATGCCAAATTTTTTCAGCCTCCTGATGGGTAAGAGGCATTGCCGTGCTCTCTTCATGACTATGTTGGTGTGTTTTACCATGATAGGTTCTTAGTGATGTGGAGGAATTTGAGGCTCTCAACACAGTCAAATGTTCTCTCTACTATTATTCTGACATTCACATTCTTAAAATAAAGTGGTGATCCTAACTGACCTAAAACAGGGCATTTTTACTAGGATTAAATGTCAGGAATTGTGAAAACTGACTTTAAATGTATTTGGCTAAGGTGTATGTATACTTCTGACTTCAACTTTTATGCACACACCACTTTTCCTTTTTTTATTTTTTAGAATATTTTGAAACAAGTCATTTTTTTCATTTTACTTCACCAATTTGGACTATTTTGTGTATATCCGTTACATGGAATCCAAATAAAAAATCCATCTAAATTACAGGTTGTAATGCAACAAAATAGGAAAAATGCCAAGGAGGATGAATACTTTTGCAAGGCACTGTATTAGCTGTCTCAACATTGTCTACAGCTTATCATGAGGTATTCTAACTCGGGAGCAGAACCTCGAGACGTCCTTAATATTAGAGATCTCACCAGCTGTTGTTAACAAAGAGACACACAAAACCTCCCCTGAGTTTGCTTGACCCTGCCTTTCTGTCCTGCCAATGTATAGAAAAAACAGCTAGATGTATATTTTCCATGTCCTTGTTCAGCCACGACTCTATATAGTGCACTGATTTCCCAAACTCGTTTTGTTTTTGTTTTTTTGCGCTAGCTTTACACAGCTGATTCAAATAATAAACTAATCATTAAGTTTGGTTATTTGAATCAGCTGTGTAGTACTAGGGCAAAAGTTTGGGGACCGAGTTGGGGAAACGCTGATGTAAGGAATATGGTACCCTTTGGGATGTCAACCTCGCTGAAGTCATGCAGAAAATGAATACAGTATATGTTAAAATCCATAAGTCTACCAGGAAAGATCCATAACGAAGCTGAATCTAAAAATCCATAACAGTAAAATGAGTTTTGATTACCTCATTATTTGCCATTATGAATATGTATGAGTTATTATACAGTATCTTTCCAAATGTATTAGCCTGTTTTCCGATACTCTATTATGGTCTCTATAGCTGTGTCTCAAATGGCACCCTATTCCCTTTATAGCGGACTACTTTTGACCAGAGCTGGTCAAAAGTAGTGCATTACACACAGTAGGGAAGAGGGTGCCATTTGGGATACACCCTATGACTCATCTGAAGTGTCTAAGATATAATGGTGTTGTTGATAGACCAGAGTTGAACATTTTGCCTAACAGTGCAGCCCCAAACACTACAGTAAAACCAATGGGGGGGAGGATTATAAATGACTGTTGCTCCTGCCAAAGCCCAAAGTGCAATCAATAGACGTGAACTGTCGTCATTAAAGCCCCAGTGTAGTCAAAATTCTGTTTCCCCTGTATTTTATATCATATTTTACAACAACTGATTAAACTAACACTGTAAACAAAAAAAAGTCAGTGTTAATGCCTTATGGTTGCTGTTTGAAAATACAATCTACACAGGACCTTCTAATCAGCAGGTTTGCATGGGCGGGAGTTTCACCATGAGATAAATTGGTTAATAGAGCAATAACAAAGAGTGATCCAAATCTCTGCCAATAACAGCTAGCTTTCAGTTTTCCCCTCCCCACTCAGACCACTCCCAGACAATTCTAGCAACATTTTTGCTTGAGAATAGTTTTTCTAAAAAAGCTATTTTTGACCATTTTAATTACAGTAAGGTACTTAACTGTTACCAAGAAAATTTGATATTGACATAAAAAAATGGATGCATTGGACATTTAAGGCAGCCTTCGAACCTACATGTGTCACGTTCGTCGTATGAATCGGACCAAGGCGCAGCGTGGTATGCGTACATTCTTTAATATAATAAGAATGAACACTGAACAAACTAACCAAAATAACAAAAAGACACGTGAAGCTATACAAAACGAGTGCTGACAGGCAACTACACATAGACAAGAACCAACGAACACCAAAGGGAAAATGGCTACCTAAATTTGATCCCCAATCAGAGACAACGATAAACAGCCGCCTCTGATTGGGAACCATATCATGCCACCATAGACATACAAATCACCTAGACCTCCAAAAACCCTAGACATACAAAAACCCTAGACAATCCAAAAACCCTAGTCATACCCTGACCTAACCAAAATATAAAGAAAACAGAGATATCTCAGGTCAGGGCGTGACAGTACCCCCCCCAAAGGTGCGGACTCCCGGCCGCAAACCTGAACCTATAGCGGAGGGTCCGGGTGGGCATCTACCCTCGGTGGCGGCTCCGGTTTCTGGACGCAGCCCCCCCTCTTTACGCTGATCCCTCCGCCTTTGTAGAACCAGACCGTGGATCATCGCCGGAGGCCCCGGACTGGGAACCGTCGCCGGAAACCCCGGACTGGAGACCTTCGCTGGAGACCCCGTACTGGGGACCGTCGCTGGAGACCCCGGACTGGGGACCGTCGCTGGAGACCCCGGACTGGGGACCGTCGCTGAAGACCCCGGACTGGGGACCGTCGCTGGAGACCCCGGACTGGGGACCGTCGCTGGAGACCCCGGACTGGGGACCGTCGCTGGAGCCCCCTTACTGGGGACCGTCGCTGGAGACCCCGGACTGGGGACCGTCGCTGGAGACCCTGGACTGGAGACCCCGGACTGGGGACAGTCGCTGGAGACCCCGGACTGGAGACCCCGGACTGGGGACAGTCGCTGGAGGCCCCGGACTGGGGACCGTCGCTGGAGGTCCCGGACTGGGGACCGTCGTTGGAGACCCCGGGCTGGGGACCGTCGCTGGAGGCCCCGGGCTGGGGACCGTCGCTGGAGGCCCCGGGCTGGGGACCGTCGCTGGAGGCCCCGGGCTGGGGACCGTCGCTGGAGGCCCCGGGCTGGGGACCGTCGCTGGAGGCCCCGGACTGGGGACCGTCGCTGGAGACCCCGGACTGGGGACCGTCGCTGGAGGCCCCGGACTGGGGACCGTCGCTGGAGGCCCCGGACTGGGGACCGTCGCTGGAGGCCCCGGACTGGGGACCGTCGCTGGAGGCCCCGGACTGGGGACCGTCGCTGGAGGTTCCGGACTGGGGACCGTCGCTGCAGGTTCCGGACTGTGGCCCGTCGCTGGAGGTTCCGGACTGTGGCCCGTCGTTGGAGGTTCCGGACTGGGTACCGTCGCCGGAAGCTCCGGACTGGGTACCGTCGCCGGAAGCTCCGGACTGGGTACCGTCGCCGGAAGCTCAGGACTGGGTACCGTCGCCGGAAGCTCAGGACTGGGTACCGTCGCCGGAAGCTCCGGACTGGGTACCGTCGCCGGAAGCTCCGGACTGGGTACCGTCGCCGGAAGCTCCGGACTGGGTACCGTCGCCGGAAGCTCCGGACTGGGTACCGTCGCCGGAAGCTCCGGACTGGGTACCGTCGCCGGAAGCTCCGGACTGGGTACCGTCGCCGGAAGCTCCGGACTGGGTACCGTCGCCGGAAGCTCCGGACTGGGTACCGTCGCAGGAAGCTCCGGACTGGGTACCGTCGCAGGAAGCTCCGGACTGGGTACCGTCGCCGGAAGCTCCGGACTGGGTACCGTCGCCGGAAGCTCTGGACTGTGGAAGCGCACTGGAGGCCTGATGCGTGGTGCCGGGACTGGTGGTACCGGGCTGAGGACACGTACCTCAGTGCGAGGAGCAGGAACAGGACGTACTGGACTGTGGAGGGGCACTGGAGGTCTGATGTGTGGTGCCCGCACTGGTGGTACCGGGCTGGGGACACGCACCTCAGGGCGAGTGCGGAGAGGAGGCACAAGACGTACTGGACTGTGGAGGCGCACTGGAGATCTGGAGCGTAGAGCTGGCACAATACGTACTGGCTGGATGCTCACTTGAGCCCGGGAAGTGCGGGGCGCTAGCACAGGACGCACTGGGCTGTGCAGACGCACCGGAGACACAGTACGCAGAGCCGACACAGAATATCCTGGTCCAAGGAGGTGTACTGGAGACCAGGAGCGCTGAGCCGGCACCATCCGTCCTGGCTGGATGGCCATTCTAGCCCGGCAAATGCGAGGAGCTGGAATAGAGTGCACCGGGTTATGAATGCGAACTGGAGACACCGTGCGCATCTCTGCATAACCTGGTGCCTGACCAGTTACACACTTCCCACGGTAAGCACGAGGAGTTGGCTCAGGTCTCCAACCTGACTCAGCCAATCTCCTCGTGGAACCCCCCCAATTTTATTTTATTGGGTATGCCTCTCGGGCTTCCGTGCTAACCGTGTCCCCTCGTATCGTCGCCGTTCCTCCTGCGCTATCTCCACCTGCTTCCATGGTAGGCGATCCTCTCCTGCAAATATTTCCTCCCACGTCCAGGATCCTTTACCGTCCAAAATCTCGTCCCATGTCCATGATGTCTGCTCCTTCTGAACACGCTGCTTGGTCCTTTTATGGTGGGTTCTTCTGTCACGTTCGTCGTATGAATCGGACCAAGGCGCAGCATGGTATGCGTACATTCTTTAATATAATAAGAATGAACACTGAACAAACTAACCAAAATAACAAAACGACACGTGAAGCTATACAAAACGACTGCTGACAGGCAACTACACATAGACAAGAACCCACGAACACCAAAGGGAAAATGGCTACCTAAATATGATCCCCAATCAGAGACAACGATAAACAGCCGCCTCTGATTGGGAACCATATCATGCCACCATAAACATACAAATCACCTAGACCTCCAAAAACCCTAGACATACAAAAACGAACGTACCCACCCTAGTCACACCCTGACCTAACCAAAATATAAAGAAAACAGAGATATCTCAGGTCAGGGTGTGACAACATGACAGAGAGGGATTATTAGGGCCACAGCATTGCCTTCATTAGTCCCTGTCCTTCCCTTAACTAATTAGATGACAATCTGCTTCCAGTACAACTGTTTGCTATTTACTGTGGTGGTTATATTACGCAATATCTTCAGTTACAGCACATCTTAACCACTCTATATCTTCAAAAACGTTGACACATTGACCTGCAATCCTAATCTCTCCACATGTCACTGCCCATGTTATCAATAAAGGATTGTGAAAAACGCATTAAATGTCACTGATCAGTTGTCCTCCACAGTCTCTTTCTTCTTGGTTGGATTATTGGGATTCTGTCTTTTTGAGGGACTGCTTCTCTCATGAAATCTCCCCAGTAGCGTTTCCCAGTAGTCTCTGGCTCCGGGAGTGTCTCTGGCTGCCCATCGTTACTGGTTGCCTTGATGCCCGGGATCACATAATTCCCCCTTGCCCTGCTGCCTGGTCCTGTGTGTGTGTGTGTGTGTGTGTGTGTGTGTGTGTGTGTGTGTGTGTGTGTGTGTGTGTGTGTGTGTGTGTGTGTGTGTGTGTGTGTGTGTGTGTGTGTGTGTGTGTGTGTGTGTGTGTGTGTGTGTGTGTGTGTGTGTGTGTGTGTGTGTGTGTGTGTGTGTGTGTGTGTGTGGACAGATACTGTAGATGAGTGGCCATGCGCCGCATAGGGGGACATTCCATCATTTAAAGTGTGCCATTCCATCATCTAGGCCAGCTGAAGCATACAGACAGGCAGTGTCAGCAGCGGTTATATCTCACACACTTGATTGAGGCACTGGTTATCAGGGGAGTAGCAGAGGAGAGGAGGCAAGAGAAGGGTAGCTCTTAAATCTGTTGGATGTTGCCTGGGTTTTATTGGATGGACAGGAGAATGGCTACAAAAAAGAGAGAGAGACAAAGGTAGAGAGAGAAAGAAAGATATGTTTGACCTGCTAGTTTCTCTGTAGAGTGCTTTGTAAACAAACACTGTTATGTTTTGATAAATGGCTTGAGTAGGAAGCTTATGGACCACATCCGTCTTTCTCCAGAAACCTCCTGTGTTGCTTTTATATGCAGCTAGCTCTCTCGATACGCATCTAAACCTGTGTCAATTGCAAAGTTGAAATTAATCTCTTGGCCCATTCCTCTAGGTAATAAGAAGGGGAGACAAACCAACAGGTGAGACATTACTGGAGAGAGGAGCTCCCTCCACAGAGACTTGTTTTTACAATTGGCAGTAAACCGTGATTGCATCCCAAATGGCACCCTTTTCCCTTACAGTGTACTACTTTTGACCATGGCACATAGGACTCTGGTCAAAAGTAGTGCACTATATAGGGAAAAGGGTGCCATTTGGAATACACCCGGAGACTCACCGGGAGGAAGCCAGCCAAGGGAGAAGATGGGAACAACACCATTTATGCCCTCTGACACAAAAAACATCTACTTTATTGTTTCTCTTCAGAAGATGTGACCTGATGAGAAGCTGGTAAAGATAAAACGTTGGTACGAGGGCGGTAAATCTGAGACAAGTTGCTGAAACCAAGCACTTCATCAGGGTTGATTGAGAACATCTCAACGTTGGGATCATGCTTCTGCCAGTCATACAGTATCATGTGAATCGTTTCAGCTTGTGTTCCCTTTACTAAGACAGTTTGGACAATACAAAACAATAAAGAGGCCTGTCCCAACTCCAGGAAAGCCAGGAAATGGTTTGTTGTGAAATCACTACATTACAATAGTCTCAGTATACACTTTGCACTTAGTGATTTTCCAAACTGTACAAACACATTACCACAGATGGCTTGCTCAGTGTCCCTGATGGAATTATGTCCGGAAATTGCTTCTTCTTTGCATGAGCTTCGAACTCACACAGCAGCGTGGTCTTCCATGTGGCAGAGCATTTCCTTTGCAGGCTAGATATCTGTATGGGGGAGCCACTGTAGCGTGGGATGACCTTGGAATGGAAGGCATCGCATCATTTCCTCTACTGGTGAGATGAGGTGGCGTCCACCACCGCTGGCCCTAATGCAACATACTGCCACCCCACAGTATAATGGCTTTATCAAAATAACCCTCCCTCTCTAAGTGAAGAGAACATTGATTTGATAAATAGAGTTTCAAAACTTCTGCAAATGCACACGGCCTACGATGGGGTGAGAGCTCACCTGTTAAACCTGTAGGGAAGTTTTCTGAGTACCTCTCTGCTCTCTCTGAACACTTACGGCTAATTGCTGCACACCAATGGAAGGACAATCTCAACACAAGGTTAATTACTTGATCTCAGCCATATGTACAACCTGCCATCATAAACCAACATGGTCCCAAGTTTTCCCATATTGTATATTCGATACAGCCTGGTATCCAACACAGCCCACATGCTTGTGTTCAACAAGCTATAAGAAATGCTATAGTCTTTCTATAGAACGTCATTTACTGTAGTCTTAGTATTCAGTATGCCTGATTCTATTCTTTTGTAAAGAGATTGTGAAGCCTATATACATATGACAGGGTCATATATCATCATATCAGTTTAGGTAATATAGCGAACACACACACACACGCACCCACATACGGACACACACACACAAATAGCTTGTGGTTTGATGGAAAACAGCACATCCAGGGGGAGAGGACAGACATTACATGGATCATTAGGCCCAAATATAAGAAAGCGCATCGTCTGGCCTAATGACTCTTTGATAAGCTCTTTTCTGGAAGTAAACATAATCTGTTGACTTTCAATTCCTTTGTCACACATGCAATGCTATTTGAGGCAGAATGAATGGTTCTGCTGTAAAAGAGTCGGTGTTGTGCACACGACATTTTCTGGAAATAGTGTGAGTGAAATTCAACAAAATATTTGTACATATGCACTCTCTAAACAGAGATCTCTCTCTTTCCTTCTCTCGCTCTCATTTCTGCCTCACCTGTAGCTGAGACATAATGAACATATGACGCAGGAACCACAACGCCTATAGTTAATAAACCACACATACACTACCGTTCAAAAGTTTGGGGTCACTTAGAAATGTCCTTGTTTTTGAAAGAAAAGCACTTTTTTTAATCCATTAAAATGACATCAAATTGATCAGAAATACAGTGTAGACATTGTTAATGTTGTAAATTACTATTGTAGCTGGAAACAGCTGATTATTAATGGAATATCTACATAGGCGTACAGAGGCCCATTATCAGCAACCATCACTCCTGTGTTCCAATGGCACATTGTGTTAGCTAATCCAATTTTATCAATTTAAAAGTCTAATTGATCATTAGAAAACCCTTTTGCAATTATGTTAGCGCAGCTGAAAGCTGTTATACTGATTAAAGAAGCAATACAACTGGCCTTCTTTAGACTAAACTACATGTAACTTCAATACCTATAGTTAATAAACCACATAAACATGTAACTACAATGCCTATAGTTAAGATGTACCTTGCTATTGTTCTCATTATAATGGCTCAGTAAACCGAACAAACAATGTATCAGTCAATGCATACAGTAGATAACAGGCTATTGAATATATAACGGAGTCATATAACTGAAAATTCTATGGGACTTTAGGTCCATTTGCAATTGTTTTACTTATGCATCCTCATGGTAGCATATGTTACCTCATCACTTACTGGCAGTTATTCAAAATACTAATCATACTGAGGATAATTTGTTTGCGTCAGGAACCTCCTTGCGGCAAAGAGGATGCTTGATTTCCAAGAGGGTCAAGTAAGGCTCCTTCTCATTCCTCTCCTTTTGCTTGTTTAATCTTCCTTATCCTCCACAGCGTTTAAAAATGCTCCACGCCCAGAGCAATGTTTACTTTTCACCAAACTGGAGAGCTTGCTAGACAGGAAACTCACAACTAGAGCAGGCTTTCCTCTTATATATTGCATAGATATTCCTGTGATGTGCTAGAAAGTCACAGCCACTGCGATGTTCCACCGTGAACCCGGACCATGTTAACACTCCCCGAGACACATTGTGGCCTGATGACAACGTGACAAGTCCATCAATCTTATTTACCCGGGGACAGGCGGAGATATGAGGCGCCAATCAATAACCCTCACAATTAGTTCCACTCCAGAGGGGTGTGCGGTCCCCGGCACAGCTGGACAGGAGCACCGTGGAGCATCATGGAGCACCAAGTGCCTCTGTTTCATGCCAACCGCATGTCCTGACATTAGCTACCTCCTCCTGGGACACACTGACATTTCCATAGGCCCTGCCAGCAGAGGACAGGAAAGAAGAAGGGAGGAGGAGAGGACGGGACGGGGGGGGGTTGTTGGTTGGTTTTTGCCTTGACTTGATGACCTGGAACTTCCGTCCAGGGGGATAGATAGATGCAGCATAGGGCGGAGGTTGATGGATCTATATCAAGCGGTAAAAATAGATAACTATCACCTGTCATCATGGTGTCTTGGAGTTAACCATGACCAAAGTGGCCCAGCGGAGTGGAACACTCCGGGAGCATACGAGTCCCAGCATGCAGCACTGCTGTTGGGCCGCCCTTTGGTGCTGTGACCTCAGGCAACAAAGGGATGATCAGTTTAGCTTTTTTTCATTCATCCCGAATGATGTCTTTACAATAGCCTTTACGATTTTTGTATCATCACTTCGACTTGATTAGATACAGTGTATTCTACTAGTTACTATGACCTCAGGCAACAAAGGCTTACATAAAGACGCTGTTACTTTTTTTGATCAGAATAATGTACAGTACCCTTTAGTTCTGTATCATCTCAACCATGTTGGTTCAATGTCATTTCATTGAAATGACATGGAAACAACATTGATTCAACCAAAGTGTGCCCAGTGGGAACTTGAGCATGTAGAATATAATAAGTATTCTCAGAAAAAAGTTCAACAATGTTATGGATGTTGTCGATACTGGACAGTATATAATATTGTGATGGTCTATGCTTTGTAACACTTTAGAACTCATCGAAATGCTTATCTAGTAGTTAAAGCACATCAAAAAGCCACATTACCACTTGTATGTTCTTTTGAAATTATTAATGTTGCTAACCCATTTTAAGACACATTCAATTTCCCTAGAGGGCAGCAGAATTTTTGCACATGCAGTTATTCTTCTACAATTCTGCACCGTTGTGAAAATGTACTACCTCAGCATTACAATAAAAAGCTAAACAAATATGAATTGTACTCTCATTTCTGAGATTTCAGCAAGAGAAACTGAAGAAAATCATTTTTTCAAGGCTTAAAGAAGTACTCCAGGCATGTCTGCCAAATATACTGTTTCTGTGTGTTTGAAGCAAGCACTATAATTTATTTACGGTATCTACATTCACTGAGATCTACTGTTGAATATTACGCTTTTACTAACCACATCCATTTCCTTTACTCCTCAAAAACTGTGTGAAGGCTCAAGTCTAAAATGTATTTCGGGCCCCAAAATGAGCGATAGCCTTGTAGATCTTGTAGAAGGTTAAGAGCAGCTTCACGTTGATGTTAAAACATTCTCTGTCAATGTTAAACTTTGATCATGACAAATAATGGTGTTTTCTTGTGAGCCAACTCATTGGACATCGATAAACTCTAATGGTTTGTCAAACCAATGAATGGATTACGGCCGAGAGCTCATAAAAACACTATATCCCATCGGGCTTAAAGGGTCTAATGATCCCACAGTATCTTGTAAAGTCACTACTGTATATGCCTCGCCATCTGATAGATATACACTCTTAGTCCACTTTATTTCATTACCCTTAAAGAAGCCGAGGATAAACAAGCTCAGTGGGGTCTGAGATTATTGACACCCTTGATAAAGATGAGCAAAAATGACTATATAAAATTAAATCATTCAAATTCTGAGCTATATTGTATGGGAAAAAATAAGAAATTATATTATTTCATACTAATATAATTGCTCAGAGAAAGACATTTTCTTTAACAAGTAATATATGTTATTTCTCAAAAAGATAGCTGTCAAAATGATTGACACCCCTAAAGATTGTTATAAATAAAGTGCTATTTGGTCCCATATTCCTAGCATGCAATGAATACATCAAGCTTGTGACTCTACAAATTTGTTGGATGCATTTGCACTTTGCTTTGGTTGTTTTTCAGATTATTTTGCTCCCAATAGAAATTAAATGGTAAATAATGTATTGTGTCGTTTTGGAGTCCCGTTTATTATAAATAAGAATATTATATGTTTCTAAACACTTCTACAATCATGTGGATACTGCCATGATTACGGATAATCAGGAATTAATTGTGAGTAATGATGAGCGAGAAAGTTACAGAGGGTCAAAGATCATACACCAAGACATGCTAACCTCTCACTACTACCAATAACAGGGCAGGTTATGTTTTGGTTCGGGGTATGAACTTTGACGCTCTGTAACTTTCTCACTCACTAAAACCCTCCCAGGACTCATCCGACATTCCTCTGGGTGCATTGTCTGCTGCCATGTTATTATCCCAGGGACAAAACGGCCAGCCAAGACGTCTTTAGATGTGGTAAATGTTATTGTTAATGAACATAGGCGTGTCTTGACGGTGCTTAAGTACTTCAGCATTCATACAGAGTAGTCCCCCCAGTCGGAGTTGTAAACATGATAGGTTCCCTGGTGCTCTATTCACAGGGGTGGTGCGGAGAGCCCTGTTGGCCCAGCCACTGATGTAAACTAATTAACCCCCCCCCCCCCCCTCTCTCTCTCCACTGTGCCACGCTCAAAGTCTTCACCCTCGTACTCATTCTCAGGGAGGGAGCGAGCGCTTTACTGTACCACTCTACTCTTTTATAGAGTTCCTCTCCAAATGCAGCTAAAGTATTATTTCAAAAACAAGGGCATTTCTAAGTGACCCCAAACTTTTGAATGGTAGTGTGATATATAGTACTGTATATATGTATGTATGCATGTATGCATGTATGTGTATATACAGTGGGGAGAACAAGTATTTGATACACTGCCGATTTTGCAGGTTTTCCTACTTACAAAGCATGTAGAGGTCTGTAATTTTTATCATAGGTACACTTCAACTATGAGAGACGGAATCTAAAACAAAAATCCAGAAAATCACATTGTATGATTTTTAAGTAATTCATTTGCATTTTATTGCATGACATAAGTATTTGATACATCAGAAAAGCAGAACTTAATATTTGGTACAGAAACCTTTGTTTGCAATTACAGAGATCATACGTTTCCTGTAGTTCTTGACTAGGTTTGCACACACTGCAGCAGGGATTTTGGCCCACTCCTCCCTACAGATCTTCTCCAGATCCTTCAGGTTTCGGGGCTGTCGCTGGGCAATACGGACTTTCAGCTCCCTCCAAAGATTTTCTATTGGGTTCAGGTCTGGAGACTGGCTAGGCCACTCCAGGACCTTGAGATGCTTCTTACGGAGCCACTCCTTAGTTGCCATGGCTGTGTGCTTCGTGTCGTTGTCATGCTGGAAGACCCAGCCACGACCCATCTTCAATGCTCTTACTGAGGGAAGGAGGTTGTTGGCCAAGATCTCGCGATACATGGCCCCATCCATCCTCCCCTCAATACGGTGCAGTCGTCCTGTCCCCTTTGCAGAAAAGCATCCCCAAAGAATGATGTTTCCACCTCCATGCTTCACGGTTGGGATGGTGTTCTTGGGGTTGTACTCATACTTCTTCTTCCTCCAAACACGGCGAGTGGAGTTAGACCAAAAAGCTCTATTTTTGTCTCATCAGACCACATGACCTTCTCCCATTCCTCCTCTGGATCATCCAGATGGTCATTGGCAAACTTCAGACAGGCCTGGACATGCACTGGCTTAAGCAGGGGGACCTTGCGTGCGCTGCAGGATTTTAATCCATGACGGCGTAGTGTGTTACTAATGGTTTTCTTTGAGACTGTGGTCCCAGCTCTCTTCAGGTCATTGACCAGGTCCTGCCGTGTAGTTCTGGGCTGATCCCTCACCTTCCTCATGATCATTGATGCCCCACGAGGTGAAATCTTGCATGGAGCCCCAGACCGAGGGTGATTGACCGTCATCTTGAACTTCTTCCATTTTCTAATAATTGCGCCAACAGTTGTTTCCTTCTCACCAAGCTGCTTGCCTATTGTCCTGTAGCCCATCCCAGCCTTGTGCAGGTCTACACTTTTATCCCTGATGTCCTTACACAGCTCTCTGGTCTTGGCCATTGTGGAGAGGTTGGAATCTGTTTGATTGTGTGTGGACAGGTGTCTTTTATACAGGTAACGAGTTCAAACAGGTGCAGTTAATACAGGTAATGAGTGGAGAACAGGAGGGCTTCTTAAAGAAAAACTAACAGGTCTGTGAGAGCCGGAATTCTTACTGGTTGGTAGGTGATCAAATACGTATGTCATGCAATAAAATGCAAATTAATTATTTAAAAATCATACAATGTGATTTTCTGGATTTTTTACATGCTTTGTAAGTAGGAAAACCTGCAAAATCGGCAGTGTATCAAATACTTGTTCTCCCCACTGTATATATATGTCAATATGTATTTGTTGTCAATGTTTTAGCGTCAATCTGGTGTCAGTTGTGAAAAAAGTTGGAAGAGTTGCAGAGTTAATAGAAAATAATGCCATTGTTGATTAGATGCTTTATTATTAATTAGGCTATTTTCTCTTGAACCATATGGTCTATCTACTAGAAACTCATGTACAATGTGGACACAGATATATAACATGAATAGTATATATGAATAATTGTTTTAAAAGTTATTCAAGTATAAATTACCAAAGTTAAGATGGATTGCCATAGATGTTCTGTCAGTTATCAAAATTACAGAAGATTCCTTTGCAACCCTCGTCACAATACTCTCTCTCTCTTGGCTTCATAAAAGGCATGGAGAGGTTGTCATAATTCATCTGAATAAATGGGCTGTTTAAGGGGGATATCTGATTAACTAGATGGAGGTTTCTACAACAGATAGCACAATATCAAGGCATTCCTGTGCCTCATCATTTATCATTAAATGCTTCTTTTGTGACAGGACATGTTCCAGGAAAAACAGACACACATTTGGAGATTAAGGGAGAATTTGATATGAAATCCAACCAAAGGAAATGAAATGCTTGCGTGGGTACACCACTGGCCTTCAGATTGTTAGGAATTTCCATCACATCTTATTGCACAATGGAGATTTGCATTGACAACTTTTTCCACGAGTTGACAAACCCTCACGTTAAATCTTAAATCTATGATTATGTATTGGACTTCTGACAGTCAATTCAAGACATGAAGAATAATAGTGACATCGATACAGCATTAACCATTTATGATAGCTTAGCTGTCCACTGACGAGCCAGATATTAACACACTTACCAACTGTATCTATATGGACAATCTCAGCTATTTTGAGTATGCTGTGCATAGAAGACATGAATCTCTTATCTCCCTCTCATGTCTGTGTGCGATGCATTATTGATTATGTGATCAGTTCGGGCATTAGCCTGTGAATTCTAGGATTAAACAAATGGAGTGGATGAGAGTACCTGAGTGTCTGTGTCTGTGTGTCTGTGTGTCTGTGTGTGTGTGTGTGTGTGTGTGTGTGTGTGTGTGTGTGTGTGTGTGTGTGTGTGTGTGTGTGTGTGTGTGTGTGTGTGTGTGTGTGTGTGTGTGTGTGTGTGTGTGTGTGTGTGTGTGTGTGTGTGTGCGCCTTCTTTAAGTGCCTGCCTCACGGTAATGGCCGCCATGCTAACAGGAACAGACAGCCTGTAGCCCACTCAGCCTTGGTGCAGCCACACGTCTCGCTCACCTCAAATGAGTTCTGTCAAGGGCCCCCACATCGGACGCCACCCTAATTGGCAGTGTATTAACAAGCAAATCATTCCAATTAGCAGGCGCCGAGTGATGAGGAATAATATTCTCTGTGTGATGGTGGGACGGCGGTGCTACCGCGCTCTGTCATTTGCATTTTCTAATTTCCTAGAAACAATAGCAAGTAAATTGGAGGATGGGAGCGGAGGAGGCACCGATGACAGAGAGATACAGTACGTCAGCTAAGGATCCTCTCCGCCACATGGTAGGAGAGACGGTCTGCGGCGCTCTGGAGCACAGAGCAGCACCACCAGCAGAGGTTCTTGACTCTGTCTATTGTAGTCACCGCCTGGAGCAAAAGCCTAAACAGCCTCCACCATGACTACAATTACTGCTGTACCTTGTGTGACCCTTCCCTCTACAGTTAATTATCCATGACAAATTAAAAAATAATGGTTCTGATTAGTACCAGATAGGGGTTATTTGGCTTGTAACCATAATATAACCCTTTTTTGAAGGTTCAGTAAGGAACCATGCTCATAAGGGTTCTAAATGGAACCTGTATGGTGCTATAAAGAACCCTTTCCTAAGGTTCTATGAAGAACCATTAAGAAAGGTTATATATAACACCAAAAAAAGGGTTCTGCTATGGTTACAACCCTTTTTTTATTATTGTTATTTATTTATTTTATTTCACCTTTATTTAACCAGGTAGGCCAGTTGAGAACAAGTTCTCATTTACAACTGCGACCTGGCCAAGATGAAGCAAAGCAGTGCGGCAGAAACAACAACACAGAGTTACACATAATCAAACATACAGTCAATAACACAATAGAAATATCTATGTACAGTGTGTGCAAATGTAGTAAGATTAGGGAGGTAAGGTGTCTAAGAAGAGAATTGAGGACCACTGACTGATTCAATCAACTGTTCACAATTAACACAAGGTTATATGTGAGTCTATCACAAGATGCAGTCAAGACACAGCCACTGACCATAGGTGTATATGAGGTGTATATGAGAATGACACTCTCACTCATGGTTGCACAAAAATAGCTGTGCGCAAACAACTCCCCAAAATATTTTAATGAGTGCCTCCCCCACATTGGAATTATCACTGAAAGCGCAAAGAACCGGTTTGTGAACTGTAATGAATCATTGAAGAGCTCAAAGGGTCCTTTGAGTCATTATGGTTCCACATAAAACCATCACCCTTTCCAAAGAACCCTTGAGGAACCCAATTGTTTTTAGTTTGCAGAAGTTATGGTAAGATTTAAGTCAAATTGACAAAAGGCTATCTTTCACTTCTTCATTAGGTACATCAAGTTGATCTACCAACACTAGCCATATATATTTTGATCAGGTGTTGAGTAACCCTATGAGGGACAGTCTCTCTGTCTCCAAAGAGTTAGTTTGGTGTTGGATAAACCAGATTGGGAGTCCAGTGGCATTTGTCAGTTGAGACAATGGAGACCATATCATTGGTAATCTGAGCGCCAGCTCAAAGATGCCTGAGCAGATTGAGTAATGATGGGAGAGTAGAAGGAATGAAGGAGGAGGTGTGCTACAACAGCCCACAGTGTAATTGTGTGTGTGTGTGTGTGTGTGTGTGTGTGTGTGTGTGTGTGTGTGTGTGTGTGTGTGTGTGTGTGT
This sequence comes from Salvelinus alpinus, assembly GCF_045679555.1. Classification (NCBI taxonomy): domain Eukaryota; kingdom Metazoa; phylum Chordata; class Actinopteri; order Salmoniformes; family Salmonidae; genus Salvelinus; species Salvelinus alpinus. Next base: position 69,648,576 of record NC_092086.1, read on the forward strand.
GTGTGTGTGTGTGTGTGTGTGTGTGTGTGTGTGTGTGTGTGTGTGTGTGTGTGTGTGTGTGTGTGTGTGTGTGTGTTTAAAACTGTGAGCTATATTTTGGGCTGGCGTTAAGGTGGCGCTTGTGTCAAACGCACGTTAGTTTGCATTGTTGTCATGTAAAAACTGGCACTTTCCAGCCCTAACGCCAGGTTTGGCAATTTACCTGTTTTATATCAGCTGGCTTGCGTTCAGATGGGTGGGGTTGAAATATTTGAGGTGTGTCCTTAAAAACATGATCCAAAGTGCTAATTTCAGGCAGCACTGGTAGGGATATTTAAGACCAACCAAAAGCTGGTTTTAGCGGTAACGCAGTTGGTATTGGTATGAATTTTGACAACAAATGCAGCCTATCCAGCTGTGACGCACACTGCCCATACACTCAGGGAACAAGAGTAGCCTAATATGCTTGTCACGATGTTCGTAATAATGATGGTTGGACCAAGGCGCAGCGTACTTCGAGTTCCACATATTTTAATGAAAGTGAAACTTAAGCTAATACAAAACAAAATAAAGAATAAACTAACCGTGATGACAATGTAGTGCGAACAGGCAACTAAACATAAACAATATCCCATAACCCACAGGTGGAAAAAATGCAACTTAAGTATGATCCCCAATTAGAGACAACGATTACCAGCTGCCTCTAATTGGGAATCATACACAAACACCAACATAGAAAATAAACCTAGAACCCCACATAGAAATAATAAACTAGACTAAACACCCCTAGTCCATGCCCTGACCTACTCTACCATAGAAAATACAGGCTTTCTATGGTCTGGACGTGACAATGCTTTTGCTGCCTGTACACTTCCTATTTAGAAACATTTAAAAAACATGTGTTTTTTCCCATTTTGTTTTATTTGATTAAAAACCAAGCATAGCTTCCCCTCCTCTCAATGAAGGCTTTTTTTGTGTGCCCAGTGCAATCGTGAAGTAGTCAAGACTTTCGATGAAGGGTTTGGCTCCTGAGACCACTTGGAAAGAAATTTTAATCACCAAAGCTTTATTAAAATATCAAGTTTGAGAGGAGTAAAACAGTGAGCTGACATTTCTTAAAATGCTATGCATTTTATGCAGGCCCACATTATTTTAGCCATGCAGGTCCCATTTTGGACGTGCGTAAAACCCCTTCCTTAATGTAGACTATGTGTCCATGTCCATCATGAAACAAGAGATGAGATCCATGGTTAATACCAGTGAACCTCGTATTTAGAAGTTATCTGTAACCTGTAAAGATTGCTTTTCTTCCGTTTCATATGTTCAAAACCCAAGCTTTCCCTTCGGCCTACTATACAGTAACTAACGCTGGTTCAACAGCAATGTGTGTCTTTTTTATCCTGGCGGTTTTATGATATCATTACATTTTACATGTATTTATTTATTGTTGTTGATGGGTTTTAAAAAAAAACGGATAACTTGCTTTTCGCAAAATGTTATTACAACCAAACTTATTACAATGATTCGTCTTCCTGGTTTTACGGTGATAACGTCCGTGGTGCACTTGAAATGCAACTTCTGGAGATGTGTGAATGCGATCTGATCTGTAAAATGGTTCTGACTATGTTCATAAAACACAGGCCTATTTATGAGCAGTATAACGGTGAGCGGACATTCTCCCACTCTATTTTATATTGGATCTTTGTCCAGCTACTATGAAAAGTTTGGATGTGCATAAAACCCTCCATAGTCTGCCTTGTTTTAATATTATATGCCCACGGTGAGAAATGACGGTGCCTGTAAGTGTGACATAGCCTATATAAAACAAGTTGTTGTTTAGTTTTGTTCAGAATTTGATTCGAATTATTTGTTCTCTTTATAGTCATTAACAATAATGAATTTAATCTTGCTTATTGAATATGTTTGGAATGTCCATTCTCAGCCATAATGCAATTAACAGTAGGTCTAGCCCCATATATCAGTGTGAATGCTATTGAAGCCATGCAATTACTTAGAACAAAGTGGACTGCAAATGGGTTATAGTTAATGTATTTAGCAAAGATAGGTTTACATTTAGTTACTTTGTTTCTGTAAGCCATTTAACAAACTATAATGGACTAACATTGGAATTGGAGTTGATTCCAAGGCAATACATACAAGTCTGTGAATACCCAACTTGAAGCAACAACATATTTTGCCATTGGAGCACGCTCTGATTGGCCAGTAAGCGGCCAAGCCTCGACACACATAAGATTTCACACCCCTGAGTCAATACTGTACATTGCGGAAGTCTCTAACAACTTTGCACACCCGGAATGTACAATATTTGCCCTTTTCAAAATTCTTCAAGCTCTGTCAAATTGGTTGGTGATCATTACTAGACAACCAATTTCACTCTTGCCATTGATTTTCAAGCAGATTTAAGTCAAACTTTAACTTGGCGACTCAGGAACATTCACTGTCTTCTTGATAAGCAACTCCAGTGTAGATTTGGCTTTGTGTTTTAAGTTATTGTCCTTCTGAAAGTTGAATTCATCTGCCAGTGTGTGGTGGAAAGCATACTGAACCAGGTTTCTATTTAGGATTTTACCTGTGCTTTGCTCCATTCAGTATTTTTTTTAATCCTGAAAATCTCCCCAGTCCTTAACGATTACAAGCATACCCATAACATCATGCAGCCACCACTATGCTTGAAAATATGGAGAGAGGTACTCAGTAATGTATTATATTGTATTTGCCGCAAACATAACACTTTGTTTTCAGGACAAAAAGTGAATTGCTTTGTCTTATTTTTAGGAGTATTTCTTTAGTTGCAAACAGGATGCATGTTTTGGAAAATGTTATTCTGCACAGGCTTCCTTCTTGTCACTCTGTCAATTCGGTTAGTATTGTGGAGTAACTACAATGTTGTTGCGGTGTCAGAGGAAGGCTTTAAAAATTGCCAAAGACTCCAGCCACCCTAGTCATAGACTGCTCTCTCTGCTACCGCACGACAAGAGGTAAAAGGGCACCAAGTCTAGGTCCAAAAGGCTTCTTAACAGCTTCTACCCCCAAGCTATAAGACTCCTGGACAGCTAATCAAATGACTACTCGGACTACATTCCCCTCCCTCCCCCATCACACACACACACTCCCAGCCCCCTTTTTACACTGCTGCTACGCTCTGTTTATTATCTATGCATAGTCACTTTACCTCTACCTACATGTACATATTACCTCAATTACCTCGACTAACCGGTTCCCCCGCACATTGACACTGATCCGGTACCCCCTGTACAGTACATAGCCTCGCTACTGTTATTCCATTGTTGCTCCTTAATTATTTGTTATTTTTCTATTTTCTTCTTTATTTTTTATTTTTTTTCCCCTTCCGTTTATTTTAGTAAATCATTTCATTACACTTATTTTTCATAAAACTGCGTTGTTGGTTAAGGGCTTTTAAGTAAGCAGTTCAATGTATTCGCGGCATGTGACAAATAAGATTTGATTCGATTTTTTTTCTTTGCAAGGCATTGCTTGACTGAGTGACCATACAAATCATTTTATGTGTTGTGTACAGAGATGAGGTAGCCATTCTGAAATCATGTTAAACACTATTATTGCACACAGAGTGAGTCCATGCAACTTATTATGTGACTTGTTAAGCACATTTTTACTCCTGAACTTATTTAGGCTTGCAATAACAAAGGGGTTGAATACTTATTGACTCAAGACATTTCACCTTCAAATGTTTTATTCATTTGTAACAATTTCGAAAAACATAATTCCACTTTTGACATTATGGGGTAGTGTGTAGGCCAGTGTCCAAAAAAAATCTAAATTCAATCAATTTTCAATTCAGGCTGAAACGCAACAAAAAAGTAGGATGTGAATACTTTCTGTGAATACATGTGAATACACTGATATACAGCACCAGTCTAAAGTTTGGACACCTACTCATTCAAGGGTTTTTCTTTATTTTTACTATTTTCTACATTGTAGAATAATAGTGAAGACATCAAAACTATGAAATAACACACATGGAATCATGTAGAAACCAAAAAAGTGTTAAACATCAAAACATATTTTATATTTGAGATTCTTCAAAGTAGCCACCCTTTGCCTTGATGACAGCTTTGCACACTCTTTTTATGGCGGTTTTGGAGCAGTGGCTTCTTCCTTGCTGAGCGGCCTTCCAGGTTATGTCGATATAGGACTCGTTTTACTGTGGATATAGATACTTTTGTACCGGTTTCCTCCAGCATCTTTACAAGGTCCTTTGCTGTTGTTCTGCGATTGATATGCACTTTTTGCACCAAAGTACATTCATGTCTTGGAGACAGAACGCATCTCCTTCCTGAGCGGTATGACGGCTGCGTGGTCCCGTGGTGTTTATACTATTGTTTGTAGAGATGAACGTGGTACCTTCAGGCGTTTGGAAATTGCTCCCAAGGATGAACCAGATTTTTTTTTCTGAGGTCTTGACTGATTTCTTTTGATTTTCACATGATGTCAAGCAAAGAGGCACTGAGTTTGAAGGTAGGCCTTGAAATACATCCACAGGTACACCTCCAATTGACTCAAAATGATGTCAATCAGATGCTTCTAAAGCCATGCCATCGTTTTCTGGAATTTAATGGCACAGTCAACTTAGTGTATGTAAACTTCTGACCCACTGGAATTGTGATACAGTGAATTATAAGTGAAATAATCTGTCTGTAAACAATTTTTGGAAAAATGACTTGTGTCATGCACAAAGTAGATGTCCTAACCGACTTGCCAAAACTATAGTATGTTAACAAGACATTTGTGAAGTGATTGAAAAACTAGTTTTAATGACTCCAACCTAAGTGCATGTAAACTTCCAACTTCAACTGTAACTCCATCATGCTTTATGAATCCATATGGTTTCCCTGTGTCATCACAATCACATAACAGTAGACTAGCACATTGCCTGACCCATCCCAGCCTATCCCAGCTCAGCCCATGCAGCCCAGTTGAAAGCACATAAGACATTCAAAATCCGTCATGTCAAATTATGAATGTTGTTCTGTTCCCTGGCTGCCCCTATGAATTAATAAGCTGTCAGAAAAGTTCTATGAATCTCCGATCGATGCAGCCATGGCCAGCTATGCATTTCAATTACATAATTTAATCAATTTATGAGATTATATAAAATTCAATAGCGAGGAAAATGTCGATGGGTCGCAGCAGGAAAATATATGAGACAGCGTACTAAGAGACAAATATATACACTGTATGTAACTCTCAGACTGAACTATTCAAGGTTGTATTATTTATTAACTCAATGTAACTCTGAATTCAAATACATGTTATTGCTTTTACCTACTGGATACTGATTATACAGTGCCTTCAGAAAGGAATTCACACTCCTTGGTGCTTTTTCCACATTTAGTCGTGTTTCAGCTCCATCGCTGCTCCTCTCACCTCTCTCCTCAAGGGTGGTCCCAGTAGGTTGGTGTGGAGTCCAGCAGCTGACGAGGCCTTCCGCCAACTCAAGGGACGTTTCACTTCCACCCAATTCCTCAAACACCTAGATCCCACGATATCCTTTGTGGTGGAGGTGGCCGCTTCAGAGGTGGGTGTGGGGTCAGTTCTGTCTCAACGACATGGTAATTTTTCCTAGCCACCGTGCTTCTACACCTGCATTGCTTGCTGTTTGGGTTTTTAGGCTGGGTTTCTGTACAGCACTTCGAGATATTAGCTGATGTATGAAGGGCTATATAAATACATTTGATTTGATTTGATTCAATCCACAGAAATTGTTTCCGTGTGCATATCCCCTGCAGAGATAAATTGTGGAGAGTGTGGAACCGGCCAGGCAGAGACAGCAAGGGCGGTTCGTTGCTCCAGTGCCTTTTTGTTCACCTTCACACTCCTGGGCCAGACTACACTCAATCATAGGACCTACTGAAGAGATGAGTCTTCAATAAAGACTTAACTTCTTTGGGGTAGGGGGCAGTATTTTCACGTCCGGATGAAAAGCATGCCCAGAGTAAACGGCCTGCTACAAAGCCATAAAAGCTAGAATATGCATATTATTAGTAGATTTGGATAGAAAACACTCTGAAGTTTCTAAAACTGTTTGAATGATGTCTGTGCGTATAACAGAACTCACATGGCAGGAAAAAACCTGAGAAAAAATCCAACCAGAGGTTGGTCGATGTTCAACTCATCTCCTATTGAAGATACAGTGGGATATTGGTAATGTTGCACTTCTTAAGGCTTCCACTAGATGTCAACAGTCTTTAGAACCTTGTCTGATGTTTCTACTGTGAAGTGGGGCCGAAGGAGAGGGGATTGAGTAAGGTCTACCATGACCTGAACATGCGCTGACCATGCGCGTTCATGTGAGAGCGAGCTCTGTTCCATCGCACTTCTGAAGACAAAGGAATTCTCCGGTTGGAACATTATTGAAGAATTATGTTAAAAACATCCTAAAGATTGATTCAATAGTTCGTTTGTCATGTTTTACGGACTGTAATATAACTTTTTTTACTTTTCGGCCGTACTTTCCGCTGGACTTGCCCGCGCGTCGTGAGTTTGGAAAGTGTACTGAACGCTAGAACAACAAGGAGGAATTTGGACATAAATTATGGACATTATTGAACAAAACAAACATTTATTGTGGAACTGGGATTCCTGGGAGTGCATTCTGATGAAGATCATCAAAGGTAAGTGAATGTTTATTATGTTATTTCTGACTTCTGTTGGCTGCACAATATGGCGGATATATTTGTTTCTTGATTGGGCTCTGAGCGCCGACTCAGTTTGTTGCATGGTTTGCTTTTTCCGTAAAGCTTTTTTGAAATCTGACACAGCGGTTGCATTAAGGAGAAGTGCATCTAAAATCCCATGCATAACAGTTGTATCTTTTAGCAATGTTTATTATGAGTAGTCCTGTAAATTGATGTGGCTCTCTGCAAAATCAAAGGATGTTTTGTAACTTCTGAACGTAACGCGCCAATGTAAACTCAGATTTTTGGATATAAATATGAACTTTACCGAACAAAACATACATGTATTGTGTAACATGAAGTCCTATGAGTGTCATCTGATGAAGATCATCAAAGGTTAGTGATTCATTTTATCTATATTTCTGCTTTTTGTGAATCCTCTCTTTGGCTGGAAAAATGGCTGTGTTATTCTGTGAATAGGCACTCACCTAACATAATCTTTTGGTTTGCTTTCATCATAAAGACTTTTTGAAATCGGACACTGTGGCTGGATTTACAACAAGTGTATCTTTGAAATGGTGTAAAATACATGTATATTTGAGGAATTTTAATTATGGGATTTCTGTAGTTTTGAATTTGGCGCCCTGCAGTTTCACTGGCTGTTGAAGAGGTGGGACGCTACCGTCTCACGTACCCTAGAGAGGTTAAAGGTTGAGACCTCACATGGGTAGGCAGACCATTCCATAAAAATTTAGCTCTATAGGAGAAAGCCCTGCCTCCAACTGTTTGCTTCGAAATTCTAGGGACAATAAGGAGGCCTGCGTCTTGTGACCGTAGCGTACGTGATGGTATGTACGGCAGGACCAAATCGGAAAGATACGTAGGAGCAAGCCCATGTTATGCTTTGTAGGTTAGCAGTAAAACCTTGAAATCAGCCCTTGCCTTAACAGGAAGCCAGTATAGAGAGGCTAGCACTTGAGTAATATGATAATTTTTTCTGTTCTAGTCAAGATTCTAGCAGCCGTGTTTAGCACTAACTGAAGTTTATTTAGTGCTTTATCCGGGTAGCTGGAAAGTAGAGCGTTGCAGTTGTCTAACCTAGAAGTGACAAAAGCATGGATACATTTTTCTGCATCATTTTTGGACAGAAAGTTTCAAATTTTTGCAATGTTACGTAGATGGAAAAAAAACTGTCCTTGAAACAGTCTTGATATGTTCGTCAAAAGAGAGATCAGGGTCCAGAGTAACACCGAGGTCCTTCACAGTTTTATTTGAGACGAGTGTACAACCATAAAGATGAATTGTCAGATTTAACAGAAGATCTCTTTGTTTCTTGGAACCTAGAACAAGCATCTCTGTTTTGTCCGGGTTAAAAGTAGAACATTTGCAGCCATCCACTTCTTTATGTCTGAAACACAGGCTTCCAGCGACGGCAATGTTGGGGCTTCACCATGTTTCATCGAAATGTACAGCTGTATGTCATCCGCATAGCAGTGAAAGTTAACATTATGTTTCTGAATGACATCACCAAGAGGTAAAATATATAGTGAAAACAATAATGGTCCCAAAACGGAACCTTGAGGAACACCAACATTTACAGTTGATTTGTCAGAGGACAAACCCTCCACAGAGACAAACTGATATCTTTCCGACAGATAAGATCTAAACCAGGCCAGAACTTGTCCATGTAGACCAATTTCAGTTTCTAATCTCTCCAAAAGAATGTGGTGATCGGTGGTATCAAAAGCAGCACTAAGGTCTAGGAGCACGAGGACAGATGCAGAGCCTCGGTCTGACACCATAAAAAGGTCATTACCACCTTCACAAGTGCAGTCTTGTTTCGTATACATTGTTTGTCTTCAGGAAGGCAGTGAGTTGCCGCGCAACAGCTTTTTCTAAAACTTTTGAGAGGAATGGGAGATTCGATATAGGCCGATAGTTTTTTATATTTTCTGGGTCAAGGTTTGGCTTTTTCAAGAGAGGCTTTATTACTGCCATTTTTTGTGAGTTTGGTACACATCCGGTGGATAGAGAGCTGTTAATTATGTTCAACATAGGAGGACCAAGCACAGAAGTAGCGGGGGGGGAGGTACTGTCACGTCTACTCCAAATCCCACCCTCCGGCTTTTGACGTCGCCGGTTTACTAACCGCCGGTCCTGGAAACCATCATTACACGCACCTGCACTTCATCACTAGGCACACCTGAACTCCATTACCTCACTCATTACCTCCCCTTTATCTGTCACTCCCTTAGGTTCTTTCCCCAAGCAGTATTGTTTCTGTTGTTGATGTCTAGATGCTACTCCTACGTTATATAATTTCTTGTTATATTAAACTTACCACCTGCACCTGCTTCTCGACCCCCAGCGTCTACGTTACATCAGTCTGCTTTCCACCAGACAATGGGAGATTAATTCACCTTTCACCAGGCCAAATCTACACTGGAGTTGCCTACTAAGGAGACAGTAAATGTTCCTGAGTGGAACCAAGTTACAGTTTTGACTTAAAGGAGAAGTTCACCCAAAAACACTTCTGGGCCCATTATAACATTTACCCTGGCCATTTACATCCCCCCAGACAGTTTTTAAGTCCATTGCTTGAGTACTTAGATTTCTGTATTTTTACATAAAAAAAATTTAAGGTCCCTATATCATCTGTAATCCGGTTGATACTTCTTCTTGGTTCGAAGATTGATAATTACAGGAGGCGGCACGAAGGAGCGTCTTACTATTGGTCTTCCAGAAAAGAAGTCAGGACAACAGGAAGTAAACAAATAGTTGTTAGCTAGTAGTAGCAAAGATTTTTATTACTAACCTATTGTTCTACGTGTGGTATTAGTATTTGCACAGACAAAATGGGAAACCTATCTGGGAAAAATTAGCTGCATTGTACCCGGGAGCAATAATGCTCCTCAGATACAGACTAACTGCACATTTTCACTTCTTTCCTGTCCCCGAATGCAACAGAGCTTAGTGTCAGGCCTGGCTGCAGGTCATCCAACATCCTGAGTATGGTGTCGATACGTCACCTGAAGTCATTCACCAGTTGCAGTTGTCAGTGTGCAGTGATCTTTTTGTGGCCACTGACTACAATGGTGACCATTTGAAACTGGGTTCTGTTCCCACTGTCTTTCCACGGACGACAAAACTCCAGCCATTCGAGGTAAGTTAGGTTACTAGCTAGCTAGCTAACGGTGACTAACTCCATTCCGTACAAATTTGCGTAACCATGGCAATCAAACAAGGCTGCAATGAAAACTAGGCTTACCAGTTTTCTGTTTGTGCTATTGATTGCATAAAGTGACTTGCCTGCCCTAGCCTTGCTCTGGCCGTAGAAAATCAGTTTAAGTTGAATATATTTGCACCAAATAAAATAAGTAATAAAAACCAATACAGAAAATTTAAAAAACAGTGTGCAGGTGTGGTTGGAAGCTCAAAGGCGTATATAAAAACCACACCACAAAAAAACAATATACAATAAATACGTTTTTTTTTAATAAGTAGAAAAGAAGCTTAAAAAAGTGTTAAAACAGATAACAAACCCACTAATCATAAATGTACAAATGAACCGATAAGCTATCACAAAAACAAAAACAAGTATATTTATTTTGTTTAAATGTGTATGTGCATGTGAGTGTGTGAGAGTTGGGCTATATGGAAGAGATTACAGAGTAGTTTGGTCATCAGGCTGTCCCCCAGTCTTTGCTTGAAGTTATTGAGGGATGAGTTTTGGGCAATGTGAAGATAACAATTCCAGATTATGGTACCTGTGTATCTGATAGAGAATTGACTATGTGTGGTGTGGCAATGGGGAGGTGAAGTTTAACGCAGTGTCTTGTGTAAAATAGATGTATTTCAGAATTCACCTGGAAGAATCGATTGAAGGGTTTAGGTAAACTGTTTGGGAGGTTTGAGTATTGGTAGATGAAAATCCATAATTAATGTTGATAATAGACAATATATTGAGTTTCTTAAACTCAGGTGCAGATGGAGCCAGGTAATCAGAGGAGGTGGCTAGTCTTGCAAATTGATTTTGTATGATGGGTAATTTCTGTAGGTACGAGGCATTTGTACTGGCCCAGACAATATTACAGTAAATGAGATACGGGTAAATTACGCTATAGTAAAGAGTTAGCAAGCAAGCCTGATGAAACAAACCACTAATCTTTCGGATGATATCAACAGATTTCATCACTTTGCTGGAGACAAATTGGAACTGACACTGTCGTAGTCCATGTGGGGTCAAACGGTATCAGGGCTAGCTCGGAACATCTGAAAATGGATTTAAAAAAACTGATTTTAGCATCAAAAGAATCGGCCAATAATTTCAGGTCCAGTACCATCGTTGGGCAGCGGGTGTGAAAGATTCAGCAGGCTACTGGCATTACACATCTGGCTAAAAGATTATTGCAGCTCTGCTGGAGTCACTTTTATAGATAACTTTGACACCTGGAAAAAGAAGATACTCTACAGGAATGACGGACTCAATCCAAATCATCTTGGCTCCTGGACTCTGTCCACACATTTCAAGGCTGCGTTGAAACAATGACTTATCAATGACCCAAGACCAGCTCAGCTAATCCCTACCATTGTGACAATGAGTTGTCATCACGCTGCATTAAATGTACGTTATCCTAGGGGCATTGGCAGACACAAAGTACAGTTGAAGTTGGAAGTTTACATACACCTTAGCCAAATACATTTAAACTCAGTTTTTCACAATTCCTGACATTTAATCCTAGTAAAAATTCCCTGTTTTAGGTCAGTTAGGATCACCACTTTATTTTAAGAATGTGAAATGTCAGAATAATAGTAGAGATAATTTTTTATTTCAGTTTTTATTTCTTTCATCACATTCCCAGTGGGTCAGAAGTTTACATACACTCAATTAGTATTTGGTAGCATTGCGTTTAAATTGTTTAACTTGGGTCGAACGTTTCAGGTAGCCTTCCAACAGCTTCCCACAATAAGTTGGGTGAATTTTGGCCCATTCCTCCTGACAGAGCTGGTGTAACTGAGTCAGGTTTGTAGGCCTCCTTGCTCGCACACGCTTTTTCAGTTCTGCCCACAAATGTCCTATAGGATTAAGGTCAGGACTTTGTGATGGCCACTCCAATACCTTGACTTTGTTGTCCTTAAGCCATTTGCCACAACTTTGGAAGTATTCTTGGGGTCATTGTCCATTTGAAAGACCCATTTGCGACCAAGCTTTAACTTCCTGACTGACGTCCTGAGATGTTGCTTCAATATATCCACATAATTTACCTACCTCATGATGCCATCTATTTTGTGAAGTGCACCAGTCCCTCCTGCAGCAAAGCACCCCGACAACATGATGCTGCCACCCCCGTGCTTCACGGTTGGAATGGTGTTCTTCGGCTTACAAGCCTCCCCCTTTTTCCTCCAAACATAACGAAGGTCATTGTGGCCAAACAGTTCTATTTTTGTTTCATCAGACCAGAGGACATTTCTCCAAAAAGTACGATCTTTGTCCCCATGTGCAGTTGCAAACCGTCTTTTTTATGGCGGTTTTTGACCAGTGGCTTCTTCCTTGCTGAGTGGCCTTTCAGGTTATGCCGATATACTGTAGGTCTTGTTTTACTGTGGATATAGACACTTTTGTACCTGTTTCCTCCAGCATCTTCACAAGGTCCTTTGCTGTTCTAGGATTGATTTGCACTTTTCGCACCAAAATACGTTAATCTCTAGGAGACAGAACGCATCTCCTTCCTGAGCAGTATGACAGCTGTGTGGTCCCATGATGTTTATACTTGTGTACTCTTGTTTGTACAGATGAACGTGGTACCTTCAGGCGTTTGGAAATTGCTCCCAAGGATGAACCAGACTTGTAGAGGTCTACACATTTCTTTCTGAGGTCTTGGCTGATTTCTTTTGATTTTCCCATGATGTCAAGCAAAGAGGCACTGAGTTTGAAGGTAGGCCTTGAAATACATCCACAGGTACACCTCCAATTGACTCAAATTATGTCAATTAGCCTATCAGAAGCTTCTAAAGCCATGACATAATTTTCTGGAATTTTCCAAGCTGTTTAAGGGCACAGTCAACTTAGTGTATGTAAACTTCTGACTCACTGGAATTGTGATACAGTGAACTATAATTTAAATAATCTGTCTGTAAACAATTGTTGGAAAAATGAAACAAAGTAGATGTCCTAACCGACTTGCCAAAACTATAGTTTGTTAACAAGAAATTTGTGGAGTGGTTGAAAAACAAGTTAATGACTCCAACCTATGTAAACTTCCGACTTCAACTGTAAGTAACTTAATATATGTTCCCCTATTTGCCCTGTATACCTTTGTTGATCCTACAGCTATTGGATGCAGTATTCATGAGCCTATGAACCAGAGTTACACTGTTAACACTGTTAGCACTGAGGCGGTGTGCCCTAGTAGGAAGATCACTTTGTGCATAAGATCATATGCTTCCCAGTAAAGCATTAAAAACAGTCAAGCAACCCAGAAAAGTGCTAAAAATAGCCAATATTAACAAATGCAGCCTGAGAAACAAGGTCTATTATGTCAATAACTTGCTTGTAACAGATGAGCTAAAGGGTAGAGCTGCCGCTTTCAAGGTGCGGGACTCCAAGCCGGAAGCTTATAAGAAATCCTGTTATGCCCTCTGACGAACCATCAAACAGGCAAAGCGCCAATAGAGGGCTAAGATTGAATCATACTACACTGGCTCTGACACTCATCTTACGTGGCAGGGCTCGCAAACTATTACAGACTACAAAGGGAAGCACAGCCGCGAGCTACCCAGTGACACAAGCCTACCAGACGAGCTAAATCACTTCTATGCTCGCAACACTGAGGCATGCATGAGAGCATCAGCTGTTCGGGATGACTGTGTGATCACGCTCTCCGTAGCCGACGTGAGTAAGATCTTTAAACAGGTCAACATTCACAAGGCCTTGGGGCCAGACGGATTACCAGGACGTGTGCTCCGGGCATGTGCTGACCAACTGGCAGGTGTCTTCACTGACATTTTCAACATGTCCCTGATTGAGTCTGTAATACCAACATGTTTCAAGCAGGCCACCATAGTCCCTGTGCCCAAGAACACTAAGGCAACCTGCCTAAATGACTACAGAACAGTAGCACTCACATCCGTAGCCATGAAGTGCTTTCAAAGGCTGGTCATGGCTCACATTAACACCATTATCCCAGAAACCCGAGACCCAATCCAATTTCCATACCGCCCAAACAGATCCACAGATGATGCAATCTCTATTGCACTCCACACTGCCCTTTCCCACCTGGACAAAAGGAACACCTATGTGAGAATGCTATTCATTGACTACAGCTCAGCGTTCAACACCATAGTACCCTCAAAACTCATCACTGAGATAAGGATTCTGGGACTAAACACCTCCCTCTGAATCTTCTGCAACTGGACTTCCTGACGGGCCGCCCCCAAGTGATGAGGGTAGGTAGCAACACATCTGCCACGCTGATCCTCAACACTGGAGCCCCTCAGGGGTGCATGCTCAGTCCCCTCCTGTACTCCCTGTTCACCCACGACTGCGTGGCCAGGCACGACTCTAACACCATCATTAAGTTTACAGATGACACAACAGTGGTAGGCCTGATCACAGACAACGACAAGACAGCCTATAGGGAGGAGGTCAGAGACCTGGCCAGATGGTGCCAGAATAACAACCTATCCCTCAACGTAACCAAGACTAAGGAGATGATTGTGGACTACTGGAAAAGGAGGACCGAGCAAGCCTCCATTCTCATCGACGGGGCTGTAGTGGAGCAGATTGAGAGCATCAAGTTCCTTGGTACCCAAGACAGTCGTGAAGAGGGCACGACAAAGCCTATTCCTCCTCAGGAAACTAAAAAGATTTGGCATCCTCAAAAGGTTCTACAGCTGCAACATCGAGAGCATCCTGACCGGTTGCATCACTGCCTGGAACGGCAACTGCTCGGCCTCCGACCGCAAGGCACTACAGAGGGTAGTGCGTACGGCCCAGTACATCACTGGGGCTAAGCTGCCTGCCATCCAGGACCTCTACACCAGGTGGTGTCAGAGGAAGGCCCTAAAAATTGTCAAAGACCCCAGCCACTCCGGTCGTAGCCTGTTCTCTCTATTACCGCATGGCAAGCAGTACCGGAGTGCCAAGTCTAGGACCGAAAGGCTTCTCAACAGCTTTTACCTGCAAGCCATAAGACTCCTGAACAGGTAATCAAATGGCTACCCGGACTATTTGCATTGTGTCCTGCCCCCCCCCCCCCCCCAGCCCCTCTTTTACGCTGCTGCTACTCTCTGTTTATCATACATGCATAGTCACTTTAACTATACACTCATGTACGTCTAAGACAGCGCTACAGGGAGACAGGACAGACAGCTGATTGTCCTCTCAGTGGCAGACCACATGTAACAACACCTGCACAGGATCGGTACATCCAAACATTACACCTGCGGGACAGGTACAGGATGGCATCAACAACTGCCCGAGTTACACCAGGAACGCACAATCCCTCCATCAGTGCTCAGACTGTCCTCAATAGGCTGAGAGAGGCTGGACTGAGGGCTTGTAGGCCTGTTGTAAGGCAGGTCCTCACCAGACATCACCGGCAACAACGTCGCCTATGGGCACAAACCCACCGTCGCTGGACCAGACAGGACTGGCAAAAAGTGCTCTTCACTGACGAGTCGCGGTTTTGTCTCACCGGGGGTGTTGGTCGGATTAGCGTTTATCGTCGAAGGAATGAGAGTTACACCGAGGCCTGTACTCTGGAGCAGGATCGATTTGGAGGTGGAGGGTCCGTCATAGTCTGGGGCGGTGTGTCACAGCATCATCGGACTGAGCGTGTTGTCATTGCAGGCAATCTCAACGCTGTGCGTTACAGGGAAGACATCCTCCTCCCTCATGTGGTACCCTTCCTGCAGGCTCATCCTTACATGACCTTCCAGCATGACAATGCCACCGACCATACTGCTCGTTCTGTGCGTGATTTCCTGCAAGACAGGAATGGCAGTGTTCTGTCATGGCCAGCGAAGAGCCCAGATCTCAATCCCATTGAGCACGTCTGGGACCTGTTGAATCGGAGGGTGAGGGCTAGGGCCATTCCCCCCAGAAATGTCCGGGAACTTGCAGGTGCCTTGGTGGAAGAATGGGGTAACATCTCACAGCAAGAACTGGGAAATCTGATGAAGTACATAAGGAGGAGATTCACTGCAGTGCTTAATGCAGCTGGTGGCCACACCAGATACTGACTGTTACTCTTGATTTTACTGTTACTTTTGACCCCCCCCCCCCCTTGTTCAGGGACACATTATTCAATTTCTGTTAGTCACATGTCTGTGGAACTTGTTCAGTTTATGTCTCAGTTGTTGAATCTTGTTATGTTCATACAAATATTTACACATGTTAAGTTTGCTGAAAATAAACGCAGTTGACAGTGAGAGGACGTTTCTTTTTTTGCTGAGTTTACATAGAGCCATAACTACATGGAACTCTATTCCACATCAGGTAACTGATGCAAGCAGTCAAATCAGATTTAAAAATACACATTATGGAACAGCGGGGACTGTGAAGTAACACAAACATAGGCACAGGCACATGCATACACACATGATAACCTCTCTTGGTTAGGGGGCAGTATTTTGAATATTGGACTAATGAGGTGCCCAATGTAAACTGCCTGTTACTCAGGGCCAGAAGCTAGGATATACATATGCATGGTAGTATTGGATAGAAAACACTCTAAAGTTAATAATGTCTGTGAGTATAACCGTTCTTGTGATCATTTTGACCCCACGGGGTGAGATCTTGCGTGGAGCCCCAGATCGAGGGAGATTATCAGTGGTCTTGTATGTCTTCCATTTCCTAATAATTGCTCCCACAGTTGATTTCTTCAAACCAAGCTGCTTACCTATTGCAGATTCAGTCTTCCCAGCCTGGTGCAGGTCTACAATTTTATTTCTGGTGTCCTTTGACAGCTCTTTGGTCTTGGCCATAGTGGAGTTTGGAGTGTGACTGTTTGAGGTTGTGGACAGGTGTCTTTTATACTGATAACAAGTTCGAACAGGTGCCATTAATACAGGTAACGAGTGGAGGACAGAGGAGCCTCTTAAAGAAGACGTTACAGGTCTGTGAGAGCCAGAAATCTTGCTTGTTTGTAGGTGACCAAATACTTATTTTCCACCATAATTTGCAAATAAATTCATTAAAAATCCTACAATGTGATTTTCTGGATTTTCTTTCTCATTTTGTCTGTCATAGTTGAAGTGTACCTATGATGAAAATTACAGGCCTCTCTCATCTTTTTAAGTGGGAGAACTTGCACAATTGGTGGCTGACTAGATACTTTTTTGCCCCACTGTAACTATGTAACCAAATATATGTATAATCAAGAAAACCGTAATAACGCAATTTAGAAAGTAATATTTCATGATCAACCGTGTCAAACGCTTTGGATAAATGCCCTGAATTGACATGTAATGACTGACTGTCTGTTTTACACTAGCCAACATCACCAATGAAACCAAGCCAGACACCACTTGTCCTGCACTTGCACTTGAGCAGCCCTCAACATCAGGGAGTTACGTCTCGATCCCAGCAATAGAGCAAACAACACATCTGAAGGTAAACTGTAACGTTACTCCACACACACTAGGTAGACAGCAGACTGTAACGTTACTCCACACACACTAGGTAGACAGCAGACTGTAACGTTACTCCACACACAATTGGTAGACAGCAGAATGTAACGTTACTCCACACACTAGGTAGACAGCAGACTGTAACGTTACTCCACACACAATTGGTGGACAGCAGAATGTAACGTTACTCCACACACTAGGTAGACAGCAGACTGTAACGTTACCCCACACACTAGGTAGACAGCAGACTGTAACGTTACCCCACACACTAGGTAGACAGCAGAATTGTAACGTTACCCCACACACTAGGTAGACAGCAGACTGTAACGTTACTCCACACACTAGGTAGACAGCAGACTGTAACGTTACTCCACACAATTGGTAGACAGCAAAATGTAACGTTACTCCACACACTAGGTAGACAGCAGACTGTAACGTTACTCCACACACAATTGGTAGACAGCAGAATGTAACGTTACTCCACACACTAGGTAGACAGCAGACTGTAACATTACTCCACACACTAGGTAGACAGCAGACTGTAACGTTACTCCACACACTAGGTAGACAGCAGACTGTAACGTTACTCCACACAATTGGTAGACAGCAGAATGTAACGTTACTCCACACACTAGGTAGACAGCAGACTGTACCGTTACTCCACACACTAGGTAGACAGCAGACTGTAACGTTACTCCACACACTAGGTAGACAGCAGACTGTAACGTTACTCCACACACAATTGGTAGACAGCAGAATGTAACGTTACTCCACACACTAGGTAGACAGCCGACTGTAACGTTACTCCACACACTAGGTAGACAGCAGACTGTAACGTTACCCCACACACTAGGTAGACAGCAGAATTGTAACGTTACCCCACACGCTAGGTAGACAGCAGACTGTAACGTTACTCCACACACTAGGTAGACAGCAGACTGTAACGTTACTCCACACAATTGGTAGACAGCAGAATGTAACGTTACCCCACACACTAGGTAGACAGCAGACTGTAACGTTACCCCACACACTAGGTAGACAGCAGACTGTAACGTTACTCCACACACTAGGTAGACAGCAGACTGTAACATTACTCCACACACTAGGTAGACAGCAGACTGTAACATTACTCCACACACTAGGTAGACAGCAGACTGTAACGTTACTCCACACACTAGGACTGTAATTACCATTTTATGGTATTCCATTCTGACTTCATTTTTTCCATGAGAATGGGAGGTTGAATCAATGAGACGTGCGACAGATACACAGCTCACAGCTTCCTCAAGCGATCTTGTAAGTTATAGATGCACACCAACATTCCAGTAGCTACAACGTATTGGGGAGTTTGGCTTCCGAGGGTTAGGTTGTAGCAAATAATACTCAGGTCTCATTTTGGTCAGGGATTGTGGGGCTTTGTTTATATGAAGAAATAAGAAGAAATAAAGGTTACTCTGCCCTATTATTGTACTGGATAATGTGGTTATTGTTTCTTTTTTTTTAAATGATATTCTTTATCATAACTGTTGCTAAACAAGTGGCTCTGACTAATGATATGTGTTGATCTAGGACAACCTGCCTGAGTCGTTTGCTAAAATGGAAATAGAACTGTCTACTCCTCCACAACAGCCCTCCCACACAGCAGAGCCCCAGCCACAGACAGAAGGCTCAGACCATATCCAGATAAACTCTTCTTCCCCCAGGTGCCCTCTGCTCCACCCTTCAGGAGGTGTGTGGGTGGATGGTTGAGCTGCTCTGTGCTTGGCTGGTATCAGATGGTGAGAGACGGCTAACACTCGTCCTACATGCCTGTCCTGAATTGTTTCTGTGGAAATCATTGAAAACCACATCTCCGTCTCCCCACCCCCTCACTAAACTAGGCTCTGCATTCCCGCCTGTCTCCACACCCCACAGCCGTACCATCAATGTTAACGCAGCACCATTCCAGTCCATACAAGTGGTAGGCTTTGTTAATGGAGGACTTAACTGACAACGCTTCATTTGAACAAAACATTTATGCACACAGGGTATCTGACAGGGTACCAGAAACCTCTAAATAAAAGCATTTCTCTGTTTGTATTTGTTTCCCTCCAGTGTTCAATCTGAATGCCCATGTGCCCCCTACAAATGAAGCCGATACTTTGAAGCAAAACCAATTCCGTAGAAGCTACCGCCAGGGCGTCAGCAGCCAAGCAGGGTACCTTGTGGAGCAGCCGGACATCCAGCAAGATGCACTACAGTCTGGTGAGGGAGGGACTAGGACTGGAGCTGGGGTGGCTGGTGGAGATGTGGCATAGACAAGCTGAGTTGCAGAGCTTGGTTCAAAAGGGTTGAAGAAAATGAACAGCAGAAAGAATATTGCTGTTCATAAGTTTTATAATATCATGGTTGTCAGTTGTCCTCGGTTGTAGGAGGCTTCCACACCCAAGACCAAATGATGTTGTCGGCAGGCAGCCACCAGGTACAGTTGTCCCAGGGTCCAGGCTTTGGGCGGCCAGGCCAGTCGATATAGCTCAGGATTTTTTATCATAACTGTTGTCACACAAGTGGCACGAACAATAATTGTATGTGTTGATCTAGGACAACCTGCCTGAGTCGATCGTTTACGAACCGAGCATAACTAATGCCGAGTGACGGTGCTAACACAAGTACTTGTTGTGTTTTATATGTTTTACAATGTGTTAATAGTTGTATGTGTTTAAAGTGTTTATTTCAAAAAAACTTGGAGTATAATGTTATTTCTTTAAAACATGTATTTGTTTACTATGACGCGAGCTTCCTCTCCCCTCAGCATCCACTCCAAAGTGATCCTGTAGGAAACCAGTCTGTGTTGTCGAGACAAGAGAGAAAATAAATACGACAACGTAATATACAACAATCAAAAAACAAATAAGGCTCAGCCTATACAACATAACTTATTGTTGAAAGGGTGTAAGTGGCCAAGTGCGAGGCTGTTTGTCTTCCTCTTTAGAGTGTGGGTTTACAGGCGAATCAAGATATTAGTGCTGTAAAAACTAGACTGGCAATTGCAAACAACATTTTATACTTCTTACACTGTTTGGTACACATTATTGATTATTTAGACCATATTGTGAAGTGTGCATCCCATACATTCTATTTCTATGGCGTATCCACTCGTTCTAGACACTATTTACCTAGCCAGCATGTAGTCATTGTGAGACAAACTTGAAGGGGAGACTGCTAGGTTGCTATTAGCTATTAATTGCATCTTAGAGGGTAATAATAAAATATTTACTTATTTCCATAACACTTACCCTTCAGAGAGCTTCCCATTTGGGCCGTCAGCTGTGGCACGACACTTTGAAAAACGTTGCTTACTATAAGCTACATCTAAATACTCAAGCAATCGATCCAAAAACATTCTAGGGGGATAATAAATAGCCAGGCAAGTGTTTTAAAAAGGGTCCAGAAGTGTTTGGGGGTAAACTTCCCATTTAAATCTAGGCACGCAACCATTTCTAATATTTTACTGAGTTACAGTACAGTCGTGGCCAAAAGTTGAGACTGACACAAATATAAATGTTCACGAAGTCTGCTGCCTCAGTTTGTATGATGGCAATTTGCATATACTCCAGAATGTTATGAAGAGTGATCAGATGAATTGCAATTAATTGCAAAGTCCCTATTTGCCATGCAAATGAACTGAATCCCCAAAAAACTTTTCCACTGCATTTCAGCCCTGCCACAAAAGGACCAGCTGACATCATGTCAGTGATTCTCTCGTTAACACAGGTGTGAGTGTTAACGAGAACAAGGCTGGAGATCACTCTGTCATGCTGATTGAGTTCGAATAACAGACTGGAAGTGGTGCTTGGAATTGCACCTAAATCAATTGCACCTAAATCAACCATTTGTCGGATCATCAAGAACTTCAAGGAGAGCGGTTCAATTGATGTGAATAAGGCTTCAGAGCGCCCAAGAAAGTCCAGCAAGCGCCAGGACCGTCTTCTAAAGTTGATTCAGCTGCGGGATCGGGGCACCACCGGTACAGAGCTTGCTCAGGAATGGCAGCAGGCAGCAAAGAAGCCCCTTCTCTCCAGGAAAAACATCAGGGACAGACTGATATTCTGCAAAAGGTACAGGGATTGGACTGCTGAGGACTGGGGTAAAGTCATTTTCTCTGATGAATCCCCTTTCCGATTGTTTGGGGCATCCGGAAAAAAGCTTGTCCGGAGAAGACAATGTGAGCGCTACCATCAGTCCTGTGTCATGCCAACAGTAAAGCATCCTGAGATCATTCATGTGTGGGGTTGCTTCTCAGCCAAGGGAGTGGGCTCACTCACAATTTGGCCTAAGAACACAGCCATGAATAAAGAATGGTACCAACACATCCTCCGAGAGCAACTTCTCCCAACCATCCAGGAACAGTTTGGTGACAAACAATGCCTTTTCCAGCATGATGGAGCACCTTGCCATAAGGTAAAAGTGATAACTAAGTGGCTCGGCGAACAAAACATTGATATTTTGGGTCCATGGCCAGGAAACTCCCCAGACCTTAATCCCATTGAGAACTTGTGGTCAATCCTCAAGAGGCGGGTGGACAAACAAAACCCCACAAATTCTCACAAACTCCAAGCATTGATTATGCAAGAATGGGCTGCCATCAGTCAGGATGTGGCCCAGAAGTTAATTGACAGCATGCCAGGGCGGATTGCAGAGGTCTTGAAAAAGAAGTGTCAACACTGCAAATATTGACTCTTTGCATCAACTTCATGCAATTGTCAATAAAAGCCTTTGACACTTATGAAATGCTTGTAATTATACTTCAGTATTCCATAGTAACATCTGACAAAAATATCTAAAGACACTGAAGCAGCAAACTTTGTGAAAATGAATATTTGTGTCATTCTCAAAACTTTTGGCCACAACTGTACATACATGGACATTAGTCAATTGAAATAAGGCCCTAATCTAGGGATTTCACATGACTGGGAATACAGATTTGCATCTGTTGGTAACAGATACCTTAAAAAAAAGGTAGGGGCTTGGATCAGAAAACCAGTCAGTATCTGGTGTGACCACCATTTGTCTCATGCAGCGTGACACATCTCCTTCGCATAGAGTTGATCAGGCTGTTGATTGTGTCCTGTGGAATGTTGTCCCACTCCTCTTCAATGGCTGAGTGAAGTTGCTGGATATTGGCACAAAATGGAACACGCTGTCGTACACGTCGATCCAGAGCATCCCAAACATGCTCAATGGGTGACATGTCTGGTGAGTATGCAGGCCATGGATGAACTGGGAAATTTTCAGCTCCAGGAATTGTGTACAGATCCTTGCGACATGGGGCCGTGCATTATCATGCTGAAATAGGAGGTGATGGTGGCGGATGAATGGTACGACAATGGGCCTCAGGATCTCTTCATTCAAATTTCCATCGATAAAATAAAATTGTGTTCGTTGTCCATAGCTTATGCCTGCCCATACCATAACCCCACCGCCACCATGGGGCACTCTGTTCACAATGTTGACATCAGCAAACCGCTCGCCCACTTGACACCATACACATGGTCTGCGGTTGTGCGGCCGGTTGGACTTATCACATTCTCTACAACGACATTGTAAGAGGCTTATGTTAGAGAAATAAACATAAAATTATTTGGCAACAGCTCTGGTGGACATGCCTGCAGTCAGCATGCCAATCGCACTCTCCTTCAAAACTTGAAACATCTGTGGCATTGTGGTTCTGTGTGACAAAACTGCACTCTGTTATGATCATGCTGTTTAACCCTTTGACACATTAGCAACACACGGGTGGGATCATTCTTCAGTCGTCCCTGCAGCATAAACTCGAACCGGTGTGATTAGAACAATTGTTTAGAAGGTCCAGTTTCGATTGACAACACAGTCAGCGTTTTTTGCTGTCGACACTGTTTTTTCCCAGAAACATTTTGCACAAACATAGTCTTTACAACGTTATGTCCTGAATGTGACCAATTTGTTTTTGGATGCAATGTTCAGACATTCACAGAAGTAGTGACAGCATAACACCATCATCCAAACCGGGAAATGTAGGCTACATTAGTCCTAGCGCTAACTGAGGAAAGAGTGACATAACACAAACTGTCATATTTAGCCAACTCTCAGCTGACAGAAATGATAATATGAATTAGCTAATAGCAATTACTATTTACAGTTTAACACATCACGGGTGAGCTCACCATTGATCGAAATAATTGAGTAAAACACTTTCTAAAAACCTAAAATAATACGACGATGGGTAGTTTATGCTCGCCACCATGTTTCTTTTTCCCATCAACCAATTTTTTATTTATTTATTTTTTATTTCACCTTTATTTAACCAGGTAGGCTAGTTGAGAACAAGTTCTCATTTGCAACTGCGACCTGGCCAAGATAAAGCATAGCAGTGTGAACAGACAACACAGAGTTACACATGGAGTAAACAATAAACAAGTCAATAACATGGTAGAAAAAAAAGAGAATCTATATACAATGTGTGCAAAAGGCATGAGGTAGGCAATAAATCGAATAATTACAATTTAGCAGATTAACACTGGAGTGATAAATCATCAGATGATCATGTGCAAGAAGAGATACTGGTGTGCAAAAGAGCAGAAAAGTAAATAAATAAAAGCAGTATGGGGGGTGAGGTAGGTAAATTGGGTGGGTAGTTTACAGATGGACTATGTACAGCTGCAGCGATCGGTTAGCTGCTCGGATAGCAGATTTTTAAAGTTGTTGAGGGAGATAAAAGTCTCCAACTTCAGAGATTTTTGCAATTCGTTCCAGTCGCAGGCAGCAGAGAACTGGAAGGAAAGGCGTCCAAATGAGGTTTTGGCTTTAGGGATGATCAGTGAGATACACCTGCTGGAGCGCGTGTTGCGGGTGGGTGTAGCCATCGTGACCAGTGAACTGAGATAAGGCGGCACTTTACCTAGCATAGCCTTGTAGATGACCTGGAGCCAGTGGGTCTGACGACGAACATGTAGCGAGGGCCAGCCGACTAGGGCATACAGGTCGCAGTGGTGGGTCGTATAAGGTGCTTTAGTAACAAAACGAATGGCACTGTGATAAACTGCATCCAGTTTGCTGAGTAGAGTATTGGAAGCTATTTTGTAGATGACATCGCCGAAGTCGAGGATCGGTAGGATAGTCAGTTTTACTAGGGTAAGTTTGGCGGCGTGAGTGAAGGAGGCTTTGTTGCGGAATAGAAAGCCGATTCTTGCTTTGATTTTGGATTGGAGATGTTTGATATGAGTCTGGAAGGAGAGTTTGCAGTCTAGCCAGACACCTAGGTACTTATAGATGTCCACATATTCTAGGTCGGAACCGTCCAGGGTGGTGATGCTAGTCGGGCGTGCGGGTGCAGGCAGCGAACGGTTGAAAAGCATGCATTTGGTTTTACTAGCGTTTAAGAGCAGTTGGAGGCCACGGAAGGAGTGTTGTATGGCATTGAAGCTCGTTTGGAGGTTAGATAGCACAGTGTCCAAGGAAGGGCCGGAAGTATATAGAATGGTGTCGTCTGCGTAGAGGTGGATCAGGGAATCGCCCGCAGCAAGAGCAACATCATTGATGTATACAGAGAAAAGAGTCGGCCCGAGAATTGAACCCTGTGGTACCCCCATAGAGACTGCCAGAGGACCGGACAACATGCCCTCCGATTTGACACACTGAACTCTGTCTGCAAAGTAGTTGGTGAACCAGGCAAGGCAGTCATTAGAAAAACCGAGGCTACTGAGTCTGCCGATAAGAATATGGTGATTGACAGAGTCGAAAGCCTTGGCCAGGTCGATGAAGACGGCTGCACAGTAATGTCTTTTATCGATGGCGGTTATGATATCGTTTAGTACCTTGAGCGTGGCTGAGGTGCACCCATGACCGGCTCGGAAACCGGATTGCACAGCGGAGAAGGTACGGTGGGATTCGAGATGGTCAGTGATCTGTTTGTTGACTTGGCTTTCGAAGACCTTAGATAGGCAGGGCAGGATGGATATAGGTCTGTAACAGTTTGGGTCCAGGGTGTCTCCCCCTTTGAAGAGGGGGATGACCGCGGCAGCTTTCCAATCCTTGGGGATCTCAGATGATACGAAGGAGAGGTTGAACCGGCTGGTGATAGGGGGTGCGACAATGGCGGCGGACAGTTTCAGAAATAGGGGGTCCAGATTGTCAAGCCCAGCTGATTTGTATGGGTCCAGGTTTTCCAGCTCTTTCAGAACATCTGCTATCTGGATTTGGGTAAAGGAGAAGCTGGGGAGGCTTGGGCGAGTAGCAGCGGGGGGGGCGGGGCTGTTGGCCAAGGTTGGAGTCGCCAGGAGGAAGGCATGGCCAGCCATTGAGAAATGCTTGTTGAAGTCTTCGATTATCACGGATTTATCGGTGGTGACCGTGTTACCTAGCCTCAGTGCAGTGGGCAGCTGGGAGGAGGTGCTCTTGTTCTCCATGGACTTTACAGTATCCCAGAACTTTTTGGAGTTAGAGCTACAGGATGCAAATTTCTGCTTGAAAAAGCTGGCCTTTGCTTTCCTGACTGACTGCGTGTATTGGTTCCTGACTTCCCTGAACAGTTGCATATCGCGGGGGCTCTTCGATGCTATTGCAGTTCGCCACAGGATGTTTTTGTGCTGGTCGAGGGCAGTCAGGTCTGGAGTGATTGATCTGTTTGAAGTATGCATGTTGAAGGGGTGCGTCATCTACCATCATGTACTTCCCTTCATTCACTTGCCGGAAGTTTACTCAAAAGATGAGTGAACCATCCCTTCACCTCCTTTTGTAATAAAATCTTTGGTCTGATGACACCCAGAATGCATTGTATAATGTCAACAAACATGGCGCCACACATAGCTGGCAAATAGCTGAGCATTAACTCATCATAATCAGTACAACCTTCAAAAATGTATTTTACACACATCATGTGTGTCTATTACAATCTATGCAAGAATTGGAATGCATGATTTTTTTTTACCAGTACTTGAAAATGTGAATAAAACTGCAAATACATTATGCTCCATATATGCATACGGTATGCTACAGTAGAAACGACAAAACAATATGTAGAACTTAAGGCACTTACTTTGATAGGAATACACACATGTCCAAAGTTATTATTTGTAAGGAAATCAACAATTAATGCAATGCGAGCGCCAGCCAGAAAATATGCCAGGGGGAAAAAGTTTGTGCAAGACTGCTCAAATGTCTGCATACATTGGGGAGATGCTTGGGCTTTCTTCAAAGAGAGAAGTTTGTCCGGCTCAGTATAGCCTCAAACATAAATTGTCTGCAACAGTGAAATGGCCAACTTCTATGTGAATTAACGAGGAGGAGGAACACACCTACATGCAAACTGTGGTTAGAAAATAAAACATGTCAATTTCAAATGATTTTCTAACAAGTTGAAACACAGCCTATAGACAGGCGGAGTGGTGCCAGGAAAATAACCTCTCCCTCAACATCAACAAAACCAAGGAGCTGATCGTGGACTTCAGAAAACAGCAGAGAGTGCACGCCCCTATCCACATTGACGGGACCGCAGTGGGGAAGGTGAAAAGCTTTAAGTTCCTCGGCGTACACATCAACAAGATCTGAAATTATCCACCCACACAGACAGTGTGGTGAAGAAGACGCATCAGAGTCTCTTTAACCTCCAGAGACTGAAGAAATGTAGCTTTTACACATGCACAATTGAGAGCATCCTGTCAGGCTGTATCACCACCTGTTACGGCAACTGCACTGCCCGCAACCGCAGGACTCTCCAGAGGATGGTGCGGTCTACCCAACGCATCACCGGGGGCACACTGCCTGCCCTCCAGGACACCTATAGCACCCGGTGTCACAGGAAGGCCAAAAAGATAATCTAGGACATCAACCACCCGAGCGACGGCCTGTTCACCCCGATAACCATCCAGAAGGCGTAATCAGTACAGGTGCATCAAAGCTGGGACCGAGAGACTGAAAAACAGCTTCTATCTCAAGGCCATCAGACTGGTAAATAGTCATCACTAGCCGGCTACCACCCGGTTACTCAACCCTGCACCTTAGAGGTTGCTGCCATATAGACATAGACATGGAATCACTGGTCACTTTAATAATGGAACACTAGTCACTTTAATAATGTTTACATACTGCTTTACTCATTTCATATGTATATACTGTATTCTATTCTACTGTATTTTATTCAATGCCACTTTGACATTGCTCGTACTAATATTTACATATTTCTTTACTCCATTCTTTTACTTTAGATTTGTGTATATTGTTGTGAATGGTTAGATTTTACTGCACTGGTGGAGCTAGGAACACAAGCATTTTGCTACACCCCGCAATAACATCTGCTAAATATGTGTATGTGACCGATAACATTTGATTTGATTAGCAGGCAGCATGTCTTGGTTTGAGGGCAGCGTGAGTTAACGGTCCTGTTGCGTAACAATCACATTTGGAGCAGTGAGTGCTTTCTGACATCACGCGTGAATAAAAAATAAAAAAAACTCTGGTGCGACCATTAGAGATATTTGGAACTCACACGTGAAAAGGTTAATCAGCTTCTTGATATGCCACACCTGTCAGGTTGATGGATTATCTTGGCAAAGGAGAAATGATTACTAACAGGGATGTAAACTAATTTGTGCACAGAATTTGAGAGAAATAAGCTTTTTGTGATTATGGAACATTTTTGGGATATTTTATTTCAGCTCATGAAACATGGGACTTTACATGTTGCGTTTATATATATTTTTTTGTATATGGCAAGACCAGGGCTTCTGAGTGGTGCAGAGGTCTAAGGCACTGCATCTCAGGGTGAGAGGCATCACTGCAGACCCTGGTTTGATCCCTGGCTGTATCACAACCGGGTGTGATCGGTAGTCCCATAGACCGGAAAATTGTTGTCTAGCAATGATCAACAACCAATTTGACAGAGCTTGAAGAATTTTGAAAAGAGTAACGGGCAAATGTTGCACAATCCAGGTGTGGAAAGCTCTTAGAGACTTACCGAGAAAGACTTACAGCTGTAATCATTTCCAAAGGTGCTTCTAATAAGTATTGACTCAGAGGTGTGAATACTTATGTAAATTAGACATGACTGTTTTTCATATTCAAGAAATGTAGAAACATTTTTAAAAACATGTTTTCAATTTGTCATTATGGGTTACTGTATGTAGATGGGTGAGAGAAAAAAACCAATTTAATCAATTTTGAATTCAGGCTGTAACACAACAAAATGTGGAATAAGTCAAGGGGTATAAATACTTTCGGAAGGCACTGTATATGCTGTCTATGTAACATACGATTTATGTATGGAGACTTAACTACCATATGTTTTGTCCTGTAGTCATAAGAGGGTCCTTCCTAGTCGTTGCCTTGTGACATTATCATGCCCTCTACAATGTAATAAAACGTCTTCGTGCCACACTTCAATAGTAACCACAAAGCAGAGCGCCACACACACACACACACACACACACACACACACACACACACACACACACACACACACACACACACACACAGAGAGAGAGAGAGAGAGCGAAACAGACACAATTGTGTTTGAACAAATGTGTTTACCACTGTTGATGCCGAGCACCTTCACCAGTCTGTGGCATCCTCCTAGGATCAATTATCTAGTGGAAGGTAATTGGACCCTGGTAACACAGCTGAGAGCAGATAGAACACTGCATACAATTAACTCTATGTAATTCCAATTAAAACACAATGAAAGGTAACACAATCTAATGTTGGTTAAGAATGGAGATACTCAATGAATATATTATATCGATATTAAACTCATTATGACAGTAGGCAGAGTATGGCATTAGTCATGTAAACACTGATTTCAGATGTGTCCATGCAAACAGGATTATTAGGGATCTCGTTGTTCTTGCAAAGCATGCAAACATTTGAATCAAACTATCATATTAATCTGAGTATTCACAATAATCGTGTTATTGTTCACAACAATCATATAACTGTGTGAATGTACCCAATGTTTATTGTAATGAGGCGGCATTTTAACACAGAAAGATAGAGAGAGAGAGAAGGGAAGCTCTTCATCACCCCCTAGTGGGGTTTGATACTCTTGATTTGGGCAATTGAACCATACTGTGACTGTCCGCATGGTTTACAGGTTCTGGTAGAGACAGCAAAGAAAGCTGAGGAGAATCGTCAGCCCAATTGAATACCCAATAGACAGGTAGACAAGTATTGCTTTCTGCAGTTACACCTACCATGCATCATATCCCACTTCGTAGATACAGTAATACAGAAGGTGTAGCCTCACCGTGAGGTCTTGACATAGCTATACTGGAGAGTTATTTTAGTTCAGTTAGTGAATCAACTCCAACACATGTGATAGCCAACTACTCAAGTTGCTCTCCTGTTGTTTACTGCCACTCCATCTGTTAGTCAGCATGGTCTCATCACAGACAGACCATTAGAGAGAGAGAGAGAGAGAGAGAGAGAGAGAGAGAGAGAGAGAGAGAGAGAGAGAGAGAGAGAGAGAGAGAGAGAGAGAGAGAGAGAGAGAGAGAGAGAGAGAGAGAGAGAGAGAGAGAGAGAGAGAGAGAGAGAGAGAGAGAGAGAGAGAGAGAGAGAGAGAGAGAGAGAGAGAGAGAGAGAGAGAGAGAGAGAGAGAGAGAGAGAGAGAGAGAGCCTACGAAGAGAGTAGGCTACCTGTTAATGAAGTGCAACCTCCCGTCCACTTGTTTAGCACCCTGGTGTCCCACTGCCATATTTTCTAGCGGGAATGGTCACACAGAACAGCCAGGTGATGTAAATCACCGAGATGCTGCCATACGTGTCACCCCCATGGCTACAGTCCCACTGCCACATCACACCACGCTGCACTCTCTGTCACACACCTACAAGCACACACACACACACTTCCATTGCCAAATATAAGGTGATAATCGTAGGAGAAATGTTCTCGAAGGAACAGAGCATGTCTGGGTCCCAAATGGCCGCATGTTTTTGTTTACGGCCTGAGGCATTGGCACGGTGCTTTCAAAGCATCTAGAGAGCAATAAAGTTGTGATGATGTGGTGGCGCAAGCATGTCTTTACGGCATTGTTGTAAACATATTGTATGTGTGACTGAGTGAGGCATGTTGTAATCTTTTTACCGATTAGATATGGTCAAAATAGAAAGAGTAAATAAATCCAAGAGAAGATGCGGTCAGCAGCATATTTACTGAAAATAGGCCTGTAATTCCCAGCATACCACCGGGATCAATCTTCTAATTGTGTTTCCTGGCTGTTGTGGTTCCAGAGCACAGCTGCACAAGTTTCCCTATTGTTCTAATTGTCCACACAGAATACCCTTAGAGGCAGGAATAGAAAAACATACAGACCTTTAATTATCTACACATGATTTAGTAGAGGTCTGGAAAACAGGAGCAGCCATTGGTCAACGTATGAAAATGTCTAATTACAGAAGGTAACAAACGTAGTTAAAATAATGCTGTCTCAGTATCATCAAGGTCAGGCAACCAATCATCAACAGAGAGAGGGGGAGGAGGTGAAGACGTTGGTAACCCGTTGCAAAACAATACCAGGAGGTGACAAACGTTTCACATTTCACCAGTTTCATGAAGCAAGAGCAAGGGGAAGAGCGAGCGAGAGAACAGGAACAAGAATGAGACGAGAGAAGAGGTGCATCTGGGGGGCTGTGATTGTAGGAGGAGAGCAGCGGGGGCTGGAATTATAGGAGGAGAGCAGCGGGAAGCTAATGGTATTTCAGACCTATAGTAGGGTAGGGTGGAAGAAGCGCTGTGGACAACCGGCAGATGTTGTCAAAATCTAGCCCAGAAGGGACATAACACTTTACCTCCTCAGCAGATCACATCCCTGACTGAAAAGAGTTTATCGGCGCATGTCCCTCCACTTTAAATGGAAACTTTAGTTTTACTGCTGCTCTTGCCTGTGGGCCCTACAGTCCCTTTCCAATCTGCTGTGAATGTACCTCTGGCCTGAGAACATTTTCATCTCTCAGCAAAGTGGCAGAGATTATCGATCATGTATCTACACGATATATACAAAAGTATGTGGACACCCCTTGTAAATGAGTGGATTCGGCTATTTAAGCCGCACCCGTTCCTGACCGGTGTGTAAAATTGAGCACACAGCCATGCAATCTCCATAGACAAACACTGGCAATAAAATGGCCTTACTGAAGAGCCCAGTACTGTAGAATGCCACCTTTCCCTGCTAGAGCTGCCCCGGTCAACTGTAAGTGCTGTTATTATGAAGTGGTAACGTCTCGGAGCAACAATGGCTCAGCCGCGAAGTGATAGGCCACACAAGTCCATAGAACGGGACCGCCAAGTACTAAAGCGCGTAACGTGTAAAAATCGCCTGTCACTACTGAGTTCGCAACTGCCTCCGAAGGCCACATCAGCACAATAACTGTTCCTCAGGAGTTTCATTAAATGGGTTTCCATGGCTGAGCAGCCACACACAAGCCTAAGATCACCATGCACATTGACAAGCGTTGGCTGGAGTGATTTAAAGCTCGCTGCCATTGAACGCTGGAGCAGTAGAACGTGTTCTCCGGAGTGATGAATCACGCTTCACCATCTGGCAGTCCGACGGACAAATCTGGGTTTGGCAGATGCCAGGAGAATGCTACCTGCCCCAATGCATAGTGCCAACTGTAAAGTTTGGTGGATGAGGAATAAGAGTTTGGGGCTGTTTTTCATGGTTCGGACGAGGCCCCTTAGTTCCAGTGAAGGGAAATCTTAACTCTACAGCAAAAAAATGACATTCTAGATGATTCTGTGCTTCCAACTTTGTGGCAACAGTTTGGGAAAGGCCCTTTCCTGTTTCAGCATGACAATGCCCCTGTGCACACAGCGAGGTCCATACAGAAATGTTTTGTCGAGATCGGTGTGGAAGAACTTGACTGGCCTGCACAGAGCCCTGACCTCAACACCATCGAATACCTTTGGGATGAATTGGAACGCCGACTGCGAGCCAGGCCTAATCGCCCAACACCAGTGCCCGACCTCACTAATGCGCTTGTGGCTGAATGGAAGCAAGGCCCCGCAGCAATGTTCCAACATCTAGTGTAAAGCCTTCCCAGAAGAGTGGAGGCTGTTAATGTAGCAAAGCATTTTGGAATGAGATGTTCGACGAGAAGATGTCCACATACTTTTGGTCATGTAGTGTATGTTTTAAATTAATCTTGTAGCATTGTAATTGATTATGATGCTCATTTTCAGATGCCTCACACATACAGTGCACTCAGAAAGTATTCAGACCCCTTGACATTGTACACATTTTGTTATGTTACACCCAAACTCTAAAATGGATTAAATAAAAATGTTTCCTCGTCATTCTACACACAATACCCCATAATGACGAAGCAAAAACAGGAAATTTTCGCGAATGTATTTAAATGAAAAGCCGTGGCCTTTGTGGAGCGATGGGTAACGATGCTTCTTGGGCGACCGTTGTTGATGTGTGCAGAGGGTCCCTGGTTCGCGCCCGTGTCGGGGTGAGGGGACAACCTAAAGTTATACTGTTACATTGATGCTGTTGACCCAGATCACTGGTTGCTGCGGAAAAGGAGGAGGTTGAAAGGAGGGTGAGTGTAACGGATGTGAAATGGCTAGCTAGTTAGCGGGTACGCGCTAGTAGTGTTTCAATCAGTTACGTCACTTGCTCTGAAACCAAGAAGTAGTGTTGCCCCTTGCTCTGCAAGGGCCGCGGCTTTTGTGGAGCGATGGGTAACGACGCTTCGTGGGTGTCAGTTGTTGATGTGTGCAGAGGGTCCCTGGTTCGCGCCCGTGTCGGGGCGAGGGGACGTACTAAAGTTATACTGTTACATATAGATGAGGCTTTGTGCTGTCTGTCAAGCTCACTTACTCTCAGAGTGGCCCAGTGGCAGTTGTCTCTCATTTGCAGTACATGATTTAGAGAGGCAGGATGACAAAATACAATAACACTCTCAAGACATGAAATGCAGCCGCTAATAACAATTTATTCTCATGGGCGTAATTCTGTGGAGGCAGAGGGAAATGTTTCACTGGTGTTTTTCAGAAGAGTACACCCCAAATGGCATCCTATTCCATACACTCTTTAGGTTCCAGATAGCACCTTTTTTTGTTAAGAGTGTACAGTATATAGTACACTACTTTTAACCAGAGTCCTATTGTCCACTTGGGATGCAGCCAGATGTTTTTTTTAGGATGGATTGCAGGCAGTTTATTGATGGACAGGAAACTGGGTCGACTTTATCAAGAGTCAGTGCCACCCAGACTGAGGTCCAGTATATGAAAACAACACAAGCATTACAGGGATTCCAGAAGAGTTGTAAAACGTGTTTACAGCTTGGACCAGTAAAACTGCTAGCCAGTCAATACTTAACAAGAAGAAAGATTTGTTTTATTATTTAAATAATCGTGTGATTAAGTACACCAATAATAGGATTTTGGGATGTCGCAATATCGTCAGTGTCATTGTCAATGTCAAACGTTTTAACTTTCAAAAAGATCTGCAATGATTTGAACACTAACCTTTTCATTTTACCCAAAGTGTATATTTTCCCTTGAGCTCAGGAAGTGTGGATATTATCCACACACAATTTCATGGTCAGGGGAGGCCTTATCCCATATTAATATTTTATATTTCCAATTTTCAGCCTATATCTTGGGCAGCTTTATTGAGGTTATTTCAGGTTAAGGGCCTACTTTTCCACACTACTGCTTGGAATTTCAGGCTAGGAATGGAAGAATTAATCATTAGCACATTTTCTGTCAGTTGGTGAGATGGCCCATTTAGAATAGTTTCATATTCATACACCAACAGTGATTTTAATTCAAACTACACAAGCTGCTTCTGAATTAGGTAATGTCTGAATCCCACTGTTGGAAGGGATATCATATATCATATCAGCAATCAAGTTGATTACTATACATAGAGAGCTAACATGGATACCATGAGCGTGCTTTTCAGTAATTGCATAGCTGTTTCCTTGAACAGACTTGTTGAATGTACTGTAAGTCATCGAGAGGCATTACGTCAAAAACAAATGCTGTTGCTATGCTCAGAGACTTAGTAGATAAGAGAAAAATACATTTGATTTCAGTCCCAGGGGGAAAAAAGAGTGAACGCTCAAAATTGGATTAGACGTGATGAAGCCTTGGAGCTGAGACTGAGATGATAGTCTGTGTCCCAAATGGCACCATATTCCCTATAATGGGAATTAAGGTGCAATTTGGGAAACAACCATATCTATTGCTCATTGGTCAGAGATGGGACCAAGTCACTATTATTTGAGTCACAAGCAAGTCTCAAGTCACAAGGTTCAAGTCCTGAGTCGAGTCCCAAGTAGAAGTGGATGAGTTTCGAGTCAAGTCCAAGTCGTGCATTTTTTCAAGTCAAGTCTTAAATCAAGTTAAAAAAGTATCTTTAGCCTACATGCAATGACTTGTTAAACTACACTCTTAGAAAAAAGGGTTCCAAAAGGGTTATTCAACTGTCCTCATAGGAGAACCCTTTTTGTTTCCAGGTACTACCCTTTTGAGTTCCATGTAGAACCCTCTGTGGAAAGGGTTTGACCTGGAACACAAAACATTTGTAAGTAATTAGCTACCCAGGAAAGGGCTTAACATACCCCATATTAATACGTGTAGCCTTATAAATAAGGTTATTGAAATAAATAACTTTCTAACATCAGATAACATTCATATATTAGCCATTTCTAATACTCACTTGGATAATTCCATTGATGATACAGCAGTAGCAATACAAGGATATAACATCTATAGAAGAGACAGGAATGCTTATGGGGGAGGTGTTGCTACAGTATATATACTCAGAGCCATATCCATGTAATGCTTACAGAAGATCTCATGTCAAATGTTGTTGAAGTGCTGTGGTTGCAGGTTCACCTGCCTCATCTAAAGCCGATTCTTTTGGCGGTGTTGCTATAGGCCACCAAGTTCTAACAGTCGGTATCTAAATAATGTGTGTGGAAAAACTTGATAGTGTATGTGATGTAAACAGAGAGATCTACTTACTTGGGGACGTGAATATTGACTGGTTTTCATCAAGCTGTCCGCTCAAGAGGAAGCTTCTCACTGTAACTAGTGCCTGTATTCTGGTTCAGGTTATGGATCAACCTACCAGGGTGTTTACAAACACTACAGGAACAAGATCATCCACATGAAATGATCACATTTTTACTAATACTGTTGAACTTTGTTCTAAAGTTGTATCCGTACCCATTGAATGCAGTGATCACAATGGTTATATCTAGGAAAGTCAAAGTTCCAACACTTGGGCCTAAAATTGTGTATAAGAGATAAGATTTTGCTGTGACTTATGTGGATGATGTTAAAAATATTTGTTGGTCTGATGGGATTAATAAGGAGCTTCCAGATGCTGCACTTGATATAAATATATGGATGACTAATGACCGAGCGGCATAGGCAAGATGCAATAGATGGTATGAAATACAGTATATACATATGGGATGAGTAATGCAAGATATATAAACATTATTAAAGTGGCATTATTAAAACTTCTTGTCAATAGGGGGGCGCTATTTTCACTTTGGAAAGAATCGTGCCCAATTTAAACGGCCTCGTACTCTATTTTAGATCATACAATATGCATATTATTATTACTATTGGATAGAAAACACGCTCAAGTTTCTAAAACTGTTTGAATTATATCTCATTTGGCAGCAAACTTCCAGATAGGAAGTGAAAATTCTGAAAATGGGGCTCTGTTTCAGGGCCTGCCTATTCAACTGGCTTATATTTATCGATATACATGCACTTCATGCGCCTTCCACTAGATGTCAACAGGCAGTGGAAGGTGGAATGGAGTGTCTAGCTTGATCTGAGGTCGAACAAGAGCTTTTGGAGTGGCAGGTCAGGAAATTCCTTTCTCTACCAAGGCGCGCGAAGCACCTCGATATTGTCTTCTGATAAGCGTTCGGTTTACACGGCGAATATCTCCGGCTCTGATTTTATTTGATACATGTGATAATAACATCGTAAAGTATGTTTTTTCAAACGAGTTTTATCAGATTATTCAACGTTTATTGGGACTTTTGGAGTTTTTCGTTCTTTGCGTCGAGAGAAAATGGGAACGTTATCAACATTGGCTAGCATTGTGGCGCGAATTCGACAGAAGAAAAGGACATTCTAAAACCAAACAACGATTTATTCTGGACCAAGGACTCCTTGTACAAGATTCTGATGGAAGCTCAGCAAAAGTAAGAACAATTTATGATGTTATTTCGTATTTCTGTGGAAAATGTTGATAACTATTCTTTGCCGTTTTGGCGAGCGCTGTCTCGCAATAACGCAAGCTGTTTGTTATGGTAAAGTTTTTTTTATAAATCTAACACGGCGGTTGCATTAAGAACCAGTGTATCTTTCATTTGCCATACAACAAGTATTTTTATGTAAAGTTTATGATGAGTTCTTTGGTCAGATTAGGTGAGTGTCCAAAATATCTCTGGAGATTCTGGTGAATCGATGCTACGTATTCACAATGTATAATCAGGATTTGTAGCTCTAAATATGCACATTTTCGAACAAAACATAAGTGTATTGTATAACCTGATGTTATAAGACTGTCATCTTATGAATTTGTTCAAGGTTAGTGATTAATTTTGTCTCTATTTTGTCGGTTTTGTGCAAGCTATTTTTGCGGGGAGTAAATTGCGTTGTGTGTTTGGCTATGGTAGTGAGCTAATAGAAATATGTATTGTGTTTTCGCTGTAAAACACTTAAAAAATCTGAAATATTGGCTGGATTCACAAGATGTTTGTCTTTCATTTGCTGTACACCATGTATTTTTCATAAATGTTTTATGATGAGTATTTAGGTATTTCACGTTGCTCTCTGTAATTATTCTGGCTGCTTCGGTGCTATTTGTGATGGTAGCTGCAATGTAAAACTATGATTTATACCTAATTTTTCGAACAAAACATAAATGTATTGTATAACATGTTATAAGACTGTCATCTGATGAAGTTGTTTCTTGGTTAGTGACTAATTATATCTCTATTTGGTCGGTTTTGTGATAGCTACCTATGCGGTAGAAACATGGTGAAAATATGCGGTTGAGTCTTTGGCTATTGTGGTTAGCTAATAAAAATACATAGTGTTTTCGCTGTAAAACATTTTAATAATCGGAAATGATGGCTGGATTCACAAGATGTTTATCTTTCATTTGCTGTATTGGACTTGTGATTTCATGAAAATTATATTGTATGATATAGTGACTATCCATTTATTAAAGTGGCCAATGATAACAAGTCTGTATGTAGGCAGCAACCTCTCTGTGTTAGTGATGGTTGTTTAACAGTCTGATGGCCCTGAGATAGAAGCTATTTTTCAGTCTCTCGGTCCCAGCTTTGATGCACCTGTACTGACCTCACCTTCTGGATGATAGCGGGGTGAACAGGCAGTGGCTCAGGTGGTTGTTGTCCTTGATGATCTGTTTGGCCTTTCTGTGACATCGGGTGCTGTAGGTGTCCTGGAGGGCAGGTAGTGTGCCCCCAGTGATATGTTGTGCATTCCGCACTACCCTCTGGAGAGCCCTGCGGTTGTGGGCGGTGCAGTTGCCGTACCAGATGGTGATACAGCCCGACAGGATGCTCTCAATTGTGCATCTGTAAAAGTTTGTGAGGGTTTTAGGTGACAAGCCAATTTCTTTAGCCTCCTAAGGTTGAAAAGGTGTTGTTGCTCCTTCTTCATCACACTGCATGTGTGGGTGGACCATTTCAGTTTGTCCGTGATGTGTACGCCGAGGAACTTCAAACTTTCCACCTTCTCCACCGCTGTCCTGTCAATGTGGATTGGGGGATGCTCCCTCTGCTGTTTCCTGAGGTCCACGATCATCTCCTTCGTTTTGTTAACGTTGAGTGAGAGGTTGTTTTCCTGACACCACACTCCGAGTGCTGTGTCGTCGTTGATGGTGATCAAGCCTACTACTGTTGCGTCTTCTGCAAACTTGATGATTAAGTTGGAGGTGTGCATGGCCACGCAGTCATGGGTGAACAGTGAGTACAGGAGGGGGCTGAGCACGCACCCTTGTGGGGGAGGTGTTGAGGTTCAGCGAAGTGGAGATGTTGTTTACTACTTTGACCACCTGGGGGCGGCCCATCAGGAGTTCCAGGACCAAATTGCACAGGGTTGGGTTGAGACCCTGGGCCACAAGCTTAATAAAGAGCTTGCAGGGTACTATGGTGTTGACTGCTGAGCAGTAGTCAATGAACAGCATTCTTACATAGGTATTCCTCTTGTCCAGGTGGGATAGAGCTGTATGCAGTGTGATGGCGATTGCGTCGTCTGTGGACCTATTTGAGTGGTATGCAAATTGAAGTGGGTCTATGGTGACATGTAAGGTGATATGATCCTTGACTAGTCTCTCAAAGCACTTCATGATGACAGAAGTGAGTGCTACTGGGCGATAGCCATTTATTTCAGTTATTTCAGTTTAAATGTCTTACTCACATCGGCCACGGAGAAGGAGAGCCCACAGTCCTTTATAGCGGGCCGCGTCAGTGGCATTGTGTTATCCTCAAAGTGGGCAAAGAAGGTTTATAGTTTGTCTGGACATGGCTGGTTTTCTTTTTGTAATTCGTGATTGTCTGTAGACCCTGCCACATACGTCTCGTGTCTGGGCTGTTGAATTGCTACTCCACTTTGTCCCTATACTGACATTTCGCTTGTTTGATTGCCTTGCAAAGGGAATAACTACACTGTTTGTATTCGGCCATATTCCCAGTCACCTTTCCATGATTAAATGCGGTGGTTGTTGCTTTCAGTTTTGAGCGAATGCCGCTATCTATCCACGGTTACTGGTTAGGGTAGGTTTTAATAGTCACAGTGGGTACAACATCTCCTATGCACTTCCTTATAAACTCACTCTTATCGAATCAGCGTATAAATCAATAAAATTCTTTAAGGCTACC
This sequence comes from Salvelinus alpinus, assembly GCF_045679555.1. Lineage (NCBI taxonomy): Eukaryota > Metazoa > Chordata > Actinopteri > Salmoniformes > Salmonidae > Salvelinus > Salvelinus alpinus. The sequence goes on from NC_092086.1 coordinate 69,687,773, forward strand.
CAGAACATGTCCCAGTCCGCGTGATCAAAACAATCTTGAAGCCTGGATTCCAATTGGTCAGACCAGCGTTAAATAGTCCTTGTCATGGGCACATCTGTTTGAGTTTCTGCCTATAGGAAGGGAGGAGCAAAATGGAGTAATGGTCAGACTTGCTGAAAGGGGGGTGGGGGAGGGCCTTGAATGCATTGCGGAAGTTAGAGTTGCAATGATCCAGTGTTTTGCCAGTGCGAGTACTACAATCAATATGCTGATAGAATTTAGGTAGCTTTGTTTTCAAATTTGCTTTGTTAAAATCCCCAGCTACAATAAATGCAGCCTCAGGATATATTTTTTCCAGTTTGCATAGAGTCCAGTGAAGTTCCTTGAGGGCCGTCGTGGTATCGCCTTGAGGGGGGATATCCACGGCTGTGACAATAACCAACGAGAATTCTCTTGGGAGATGATACGGTCGGCACTTGATTGTGAAGAATTCTAGGTCAGGTGAACAAAATTACTTGAGTTCCTGTATGTTGTTACAATTACACCATGAGTCGTTAATCATGAAACATACACCCCCGCCCTCCTTCTTCCCGGAGAGAATCCCGGTGGCTGTACCAACTCCAACAGCATATCCCAAGATACTCTGTTTCTCAGAAACATGGCTATGTCACATTCCCTGATGTCTCTCTGGAAAGCAACCCTTGCCCTAATTTTGTCTACCTTGTTGTCTAGAGACTGGACATTAGCGAGTAATATACTCGGAAGCGTTGGGTGTTCTGCGCGCCTCGAAGTCTGACCAGAAGGCCGCTCCATCTTCCTCTTCTGTGGCGACATTGTTTTGGGTCAGCCTCTGGAATCAGTTCAAATGCCTTGGGTGGTCTGGACAAAGGATCCACTTCGGGAATGTCGTATTCCTGGTCGTAGTGCTGGTGAGTTGACGTCGCTCTGATATCCAATAGTTCTTCCCAGCTGTATGTAATAACACTTAAGATTTTCTGGGCTAACAATGTAAGAAATAATACATTAAAAAACGAAATACTGCAAAGTTTCCTAAGGACTAGAAGCTAGGCGACCCTCTCTGTCGACGCCATCTTGCCATTTTGATGTCACAAATGCATTGTTTGTTTAGAAAAAAAACATTATTTGTTACATTTGACTGTGTACAACTTTGCAGTACTACTTATTTCTGAGAATAGCTAAGTTTCCATCCAATTGGGGACTGATTTCCATGCGAATATTCAAAAATCTTCCAGTCATTGCGCTAACTACCTCTAACTTCCTTCATACTGGACACAGATACATACTGTAAAAATTGTATCCACAAGTTCACCTGACTCTAGGGAAGTAGATAAAGAGCATCCTTGCCAAAATCCTGATGTATCCCTTTAAGGATGCTTCCATGAACAAGTGTTGGAACACGTCCAACCACGTTGACGATTTGAATTGGCTGATGCAGAATTTGTGCCATGATATAATCAGTGCCACCAGGGACCAGCTACAATTTAGCGTTCTGTCATGTGCAATTAAATCGTTGATTTAAGTGGATGATACGCATTTTAAATTTAAATGGTTGCTTATGTTCGCAAGTATGGGCCCAGAGTAATTGGAGTCAAAAACAGAACTGTATGTCGCCATTATCAAATTAATCGGCAAGCGATGAACTCTTACACATTATCTTTTATTTTGTGATCAACAATAAAAATAGAGGAGAACATTTCTGCAATTATAAAAGGCCTTTCAGTAAACAGTTTCAAACCATAACTAGTTTTACTTTGTTATGTTTATCAAGGCATGGCGAGTATAGCTCCTTGACATGAAGGCCTACACAAGCGGGCATAAGTTCAGGAAGCCCCGGAGCCCTACCAGAAGTGTAGAATCGAGTCATATGACTTGGATTCCAGTCTGACCCCAGTCACAAATTTGATGACTTGAAACTTGACTTGATAGAAAATAAAATAACTTGTGACTTGACTTGGACTTGGAGCTTCACAGCCTGGTCTCACAGACTAGACTTCACATTGTCAATGTAAATCCAGGACACAAATTTGCCTTAGGGTGATTGGGTGGGCGTATAACACAAATGTCTAGATACCCAAAGTTTGTGAGTTCGAATCGCATCAGGGACAACTTTACCATTTTAGCAACATTTTTGGGGGTATTTTATTAGGATCCACATTAGCTGTTGCGAAAGCAGCAGTTACTCTTCCTGGGGTCCACAACAAACATAAAACAGTACATAATACAGAACATGAATAAACAAGAACAGCTCAAGGACAGAACTACATACATTTGAAAATGACACACATAGCCTACTTATCCAAACATACAAAATATCCAGGTCAAATAGGGGAGAGGTGTTGTGCCATGAGATGTTGCTTTATCTGTTTTTTGTTTTTTCTGCTGTTCATTTGAGCAATATGAGATGAGAGTTCCATTAAATAATGTCTCTATATAATACTGTACGCTTTCTTGACATTTTTCTGTATTTGTGGACTGTGAAAAGACCCCTGGTGGCATGTCTGGTGGGGTAAGTGTGTGTGTCAAATCAAAATCAAATCAAACTTTATTTGTCACATGCGTTGAATACATGTGTAGACCTTACCATGAAATGCTTACTTACAAGCCCTTAACCAACTGCGCAGTCAAGAAAGAGTTAAGAAAATATTTACCAAATAAAATAAAATACAAAATTACGTAATAAAATAACAATAACAAGGTTATATACAGGAGGTATCGGTACCGAGTAATGTGCGGGGGTACAGGTTAGTCGAGGTAATTTGTACATGTAGGTAGGGGTGGAGTGACTATGCATAGATAATAAATATCAAGTAGCAGCAATGTACAAAACAAATGGGGGGGATGGCGGGACGACGACGACAGTGTAAATAGTCTGGTGGCCGTTTGATTAATTATTCAGCAGTCTTATGGCTTGGGGGTAGAAGCTGTTAAGGAGCCTTTTGGGCCTAGACTTGGCGCCCCGGTACCACTTGCCGTGTGGTAGCAGAAAAAACAGTCTATGACTTGGGTGACTGGAATCTCGGACTATTTTTTTGGGCTATTCTCTGACATCGCCTAGTGTATAGCTCCTGAATGGCAGGAAGCTTGGCCCCAGTGATGTACTGGGCCGTACGCACTACACTTTATAGCAACTTACGGTCAGATGCCGAGAAGTTGCCGTACCAGGCAGTGATGCAACCGGTCAGGATGCTCTCAATGGTTCAGCTGTAGACCTTTTTGAGGATCTGGGGACCCATGCCAAATCTTTTCAGTCTCTTGTGGGGTAAAAGGTGTTGTCGTGCCCTGTTAACGACTGTCTTGGTGTGTTTGGACCATGATAGTTTGTTGGTGATGTGGAAACCAAGGAACTTGATACTCTCGACCCGCTCCACTACAGCCCCGTCGATGTTAATGGGGGCCTGTTCGGCCCCTCTTTTCCTGTAGTCCACGATCAGCTCTGTGTCAGAACTGTGTGTAAGTTGACTATGCAAAGAATTTTTTATTTTCATCACAATAATATTTCTTATGAAAAGAAGTGATGCATTCAGTCTCTCCTAAACTCTTAGCCAAGAGAGATTAGCCCTCTGAATACAATGAAGAGCAAGACGTGCAGCTGCAGCTTAACTAGGTCTTTCTTTGCAGCACTTGACCACATGGCTGGACAATAACCAAGATAAGATAAAACTAGAGCCTGCGGGACTTGCTTTTTGGAGTGTGGTGTCAAAAAAACAGAGCATCTCTTTATTATGGACATATCTCTCCCCAATCTTTACAACCAATGCATCTATATGTTTTGACCATTACAGTTTACAATCTAGGGTAACACCAAGTAATTTAGTCTCCTCAACTTGTTCAACAGCCACACCATTTATTGCCATATTCTGCTGAGGTCTAGAGCTTGGGGAATGATTTGTACCAAATAGAATTCTCTTCATTTTAGAGATGTTCAGGACCAGTTTATTACTGGCCACCCATTCCAAAACTGACTGCAACCCCTTGTTAAGGGTTTCAGTGACTTCATTAGCTGTGATTGCTGACACATATATGGTTGTGTCATCAGCATACATGGACACACAGGCTTTGTCTACAAATAGAAAAGAGTAGAGGGCCTAGAGAGCTGCCCTGCGGTACACCACACTTTACATGTTTGACATTAGAGAAGCTTCCATTAAAGAAAACCCTTTGAGTTCTATTAGATAGATAGCTCTGAATATAAGATATGGCAGAGGTTGAAAAGCCATAAAACATAAGTTCTCAACAACAGGTTATAGTCAATAATATCAAAGACTACACTGAAATCTAACAGTACAGCTCCCACTATCTTCTTATTGTAAATTTATTTAAACCAATCATCAGTCATTTTTGTCAGTGCAGTACATGTTGAGTGCCCTTCTCTATAAAAATGTATTTTATTTATTCTTTATTTAACTAGGCAAGTCAGTTAAGAACAAATTCTTATTTACACTGATGGCCTACCAAAAGGCAAAAGGCATGCTGTGGGGACGGGGGCTGGGATTATTATATATATATTTTTTAAATATATAAATATAGGACAAAATACACATCATAACAAGAGAGACAACAGTACATAAAGAGAGATGTAAAAGGACAACATAGCAAGGCAGCAACACATGACAACACAGCATGGTAGCAACACAACATGACAACAACATGGTAGCAGCACAACATGGTAGCAGCACAAAACATGGTACAAACATTGTTGAGCACAGACAACAGCACAAAGGGCAAGAAGGTAGAGACAACAATACATCACGCGAAGCAGCTACAACTGTCAGTAAATGTGTCCATAATTTAGTCGTTGAATGTAGAGATTGAGATAAAACTGTCCAGTTTGAGTGCTTGTTGCAGCTCTTTCCAGTTGCTAGCTGCAGTGAACTGAAAAGAGGATATGTGTGCTTTGGGGACCTTTAACAGAATGTGACTGGCAGAACGTGTGTTGTATGTGGAGGATGAGGGCTGCAGTCGATATCTCAGATAGGGGGGAGTGAGTCCTAAGAGGGTTTTATAAATAGGCATCAACCAGTGGGTCTTGCGACGGGTATACAGAGATGACCAGTAAGCTGATAGGTCTGCTGTTAGACCCAGTAAAGGCTGCTTTTATCACTCTTGGGTAGCATGCTGAAAGTCTGTTGTTAATTTGTTTACAGAGAAATAGCATTGTATTTGGTCAAACACCATTTTCCCAACATTTTGCTAAGAACAGGCAGGTAGCTGATAGCTTTGCTGTTAGAACCAGTAAAGGCCTCTTTATCACTCTTGGATAGCGGAATGATTTTGGCTTCCCTCCAGGCCTGAGGACAAACACCTTCACATAGACTCAGATTAAAGATATGCTTTAGCTGATAACTTTCCATCTAAGTTGTCAATGTCAGGTATGCCATTATTGATTGATAACAAATTTTCCACCTCTCCCGCCTCTCCCGCACTAACTACAAAGTTCAAACTTAAAATACTTTTCTTTCATTATTTGTTTTTTTATGCATGAATACGATGGCTCAATGTTCGCTGTTGGCATTTCCTGTCTAAGTTTGCCCGCTTTGCCAATGAAATAATCATTAAAATAATTGGCAACATCAAATGGTTTTGTGATGAATAAGCCATCTGATTCAATGAAAGATGGAGTTGAATTTGTCTTTCTGCCCATAATTTCATTTAAAGTACTCCAACGTTTTTTCCCCCATCATTCTTTATATCATTGACACCTTGGCTTCATAATACAGTTTCTTCTTTTTGTTTTGTTTAGTCACATCATTTCTCAATTTGCAGTAAGGTGGCCAGTCAGATGTGCAACCAGACTTATTAGCCACTCATTTTGCCTCGTCTCTTTCAACCTTACAGTTTTTCAATTCCTCATCCAGCCATGGAGCCTTAACAGTCAGTTTCTTAACAGGTGCATGTTTATTCATTTTTGGAAGAAGCAATTTCATAAATGAATGTATATATATTTATATTCCATCCCTTTACTTAGATTTGTGTGTATTAGGTAGTTGTTGTGGATTTCTTTTGATCACTTGTTAGATATTACTGCACTGTCGGAACTAGAAGCACAAGAATTTCGCTACACTCACAATATCATCTGCTAACCATGTGCATGTGACCAATACATTTGAAACGCTTTGATCAATATAATTTTTTTTCAATTATAATTCAATAAAATATGAGATGTGTATTTAAAACATTTACATTTTACATTTTGGCCATTTAGCAGATGCTCTTCTCCAGAGCGATTTACAGTAAGTACATTCATCTTAAAAAAACCTAGGTGAAAAAAATGATACAAACTTTCCATTCCAGCTAAATGATGGATATAGTTTTGCAAAAAAACTCATTTTCATATACAGTACTAGTCAATAGTATGGACGCACCTACTCATTCAAGGGTTTTTCTTTATATTGACTATTTTCTACATCGTAGAACATCAAAACTATGAAATAACACATGGAATCATGTAGTAACCAAAAAAAAGTGTTAAACAAATCAAAATATATTTGAGATTTTAGATTCTTCATAGTAGCCACACTTTGCATTGATGACAGCTTTGCACACTGGTGATTGTGGCGGCGACAGTAGTCTGTCCCAAGAAGTAGCAGTCTCCGGAAATTCTTCTTCTTCGGGATTGGGTTGGTGGATCGCATCCAATTTAAAGGTGCATACACCGTCACCTATTCTACTAAAGTGTGAGGCCAGTCACGGCCTACCTACATTAAATTATCTCATATCCCCAAATCCTTCTCTGCAGCTGCCACCACAACATCTATTTTCTGTGATTTACTTTCCATTTCTGAGGTATAGTTGATAACCATTGCTATAAACGCTAATAAGCCAACATTATTGATTCATAACTAACTCGTTACCCTATCCCTCTGTACTGGCACAAATCTACTACTCACTTCACTCTTGATCCATCCTCCTCCACTTTCTTCGTCCACCAACTACACAATCCTCCATCCCATGCCCTCCTGCACACTTCCCACATCTTGGAATCTCCCTCCTACACACTGCTGCACCATGGCTATAACGTTGCATCTGAAACAGCGCAGTGGATTCTGCACAACGGCTCTAACAGGATAACTGATGTATACTAACATGACTTTGTCTAGTAGAGACTCTGGCTCAAAACTCAAAAGGACAATGACTCCTGTGTTTCACCGCGCTCCCCAACAGGTCTGCGTCACACCAAATGGCAGGCATCACAAACACCAGGAACTTTCAACTTCAATTGTTCCCCCTCCACATTTAACGCTACTCCAGAAATCACTCCTTTCAATTGTGCCCTATTCCTAAGAGCAAAGCAAGAAACAGATCTTGACCCAAGTGACACGAAGCGCCTTCTGCCTCTGGTCAGAAGTAACACAAACAAATATCACAAGTCCACTACAGGTTACCTTTACTGATTCAACAACACCCAACTCCTTTCTCACCCACCCTGAAACCACAAATGGATCTGCCAAAAGGGAAGGGGTCCACTTTCTCCAAAGATTTCACTCCTACTGGTCCAGATTCTTCTTTATCATGTCTGACACCATTCTTCCTCAACACACACTCGGCTCTTCTTCTTCCTCACTGTCCATAACCACGTCTATCTGTTCACCACACTCTTGCCGCGTCTTCATCCACTGCATTGCTTACAAAGCGCGCACCGAAGGTGTTTCTCCAAAACCCAACTTCTGTTACTTAGCCCACTTTACAAGTCTGGCTATCTCTGATTTCTACATGCTTCCTCAGTCTCTGGAAATATCTCTGAGCTCTCCGTTCAAGCGGTGCAGTGGCTCATTAGGGTGAATCAACACAGGTGTGCCAATTCAGGGAAGCATCCATCTCCAAGGAGACCAGCCTAGGGGGGCGGGACTAAATTAAGAAATTAGGGAAAATGCAAAGAAGGGAGAAAGACGCATCAAACCAACAAAAACATGCAAAAGTAACCATAAAAGGCAGTTACTAAATGAATGTCCACTGCAACTCAAATAAACACCATATTCACAAAATATGAGCTGGTTCTCTAAAAAAGCAAATAATAACTGACTTGTGCCTGCGACATAGAAGGACTATTGCTAATGAATGATCTCATCTGAATATGTATCATTAGGGTTATAACAATAAACAAAATCTTACTATTTTCCTGCACAAGATCTTCCCATTGTACGTACAACAAATGATGTCTGTTGGCACAATCACAAAACCACTGCCATAATGTATGTATGGGGGCCATAATGACCTATCGGCAATCCCCTGTCCTCTGAAGTGTGCTTACCTATGTTCATTGATGTGGCGGTGCATGTAGCGATATCCGGGCGCATTGAATTTCCATTTGAAATGAGGCCTGGGCTTGGGCTGTTCGATGGCAATATCCCAGGTGACTATTTTGTTGTTGCCGGTCAGTGTCTGGGCCCTGCGAGGACTGATTTATTTTCATTTCCCCTCTTATCTTGTGATTTCCGACAGCTCTACATGGCCTGTAGTGGTGCCTAGAAGGGCCAATCAATAGCTAGTTAATAAGTCACTTTAGAGGTGAATGAGGATTTTGTGTGCACATTGAGTCAGGGGATTTAAGAAACATTGGTTGCATCTCAAATGGCACTCTATTGCCGATAAACCTATAGAGCACTACTGCTAACCAGGGCCCATAGGGCTCAGGTCAAAAATAGTGCACTATATAGCGAATTGGGTGCCATTCGGGACACTGCTACCCACTGGGAACCCACTGGTTGAATCAACGTTTTTTCCACTGCATTTCAATGAAATTACGTTGAACCAACGTGGAATACACGTTGAATTGATGTACACTACAAAAGTATGTGGACATCCCTTCAAATTAGTGGATTCAGCTATTTCAGCCTCACCTGTTGCTGACAGGTGTATAAAATCGAGCACACAGCCATGTAATCTCCATGGACGAACATTGGCAGTAAATATGGCCTTACTGAAGAGCTCAGTGACTTTCAACATGGCACGGTCATAGGATGCCACCTTTCCAACAAGTCAGTTCGTCAAATTTCTGCCCTGCAAGAGCTTCCCTGGTCAACTGTAAGTGCTGTTATTAAGAAGTGAAAACGTCTAGGAGCAACAACAGCTCAGCTGCGAAGTGGTAGGCCACACAAGCTCACAGAAAAGGGCTGCCGAGTGATGAAGCACATAGCGCGTAAAAAACGACTGTCCTTGATTGCAACACTCACTACCGAGTTCCAAACTGCCTCTGGAAGCAACATCAGCACAATAACTGTTCGTCGGGAGCTTCATGAAATGGGTTTCCATGGCCGAGCAGCCGCACACAAGCCTAAGATCACCATGCGCAATGCCAAGCGTCGGCTGGAGTGGTGTAAAGCTTCGCTGCCATTGGAAACATTCTTTGGAGTGATGAATCACTCTTCACCATCTGGAAGTCTGACAGATAAATCTGGGTTTGGTGGATGCCAGTAGAACACTATCTGCCCCAATGCAGAGCGCCAATTGTAAAGTTTGGTGGAGGAGGAATAATAGTCTGGGGATGTTTTCCATGGTTTGGACTATGCCGCTGAGTTCCAGTGAGGGAAAATCTTAACACCTACAACATACAATGACATTCTAGATGATTCTGTGCTTCCAACTTTGTGGCAACAGTTTGGGGAAGGCCCTTTCCTGTTTCAACATGACAATGCCCCCATGCACAAAGCGAGGCCCCTACAGAATAGTTTATTGAGATCGGTGTGGAAGAACTTGACTTGCTTGCACAGAGCCCTGACCTTAACTCCAATCAAACACCTTCTAGATTAATTGGAATGCCAAAAGCGAGCCAGATCTAATTTCCCAACATCAGTGCCCAACCTCACTAATGCTCTTGTGGCTGAATGGAAGCAAGTCCCCCCAGCATTGTTCCAATATCTAGTGGAAAGCCTTCCCAGAAGAGTGGAGGCTGTTATTGCAGCAAAGGGGGGACCAACTCCACATTAATGCCCATGATTTGGAATGAGATGTTCGACGAGTAGGTGTCCACATACTTCTGGTCATGTAGTGTATGAGCCCAGTGGGTACTGTGTGCTGTTGCACACCTTGTAGGCTATAGATCAGATGCACATTAAGAGAGCATAAAGTACATGTGCTTTCTTTACAGGGCATACCTGTATTTGTGCCTTCAGAAAGTATTCAGACCCCTTGACTTTTCCCACATTTTGTTACGTTACAGCCTTATTCTAAAATGGGTTAAATAACTAAAAATCCTCAGCAATCTGCACACAATACCTCATAATGAAAAAGCGAAGATTTCTTTTTAAATTGTTGCAAATGTGATAAAACTTCAGACCCTTTGCTATGAGACTCGAAATTCAGCTCAGGTGCCCATGTTTCCATTGATCATCCTTGAGATGTTTCTACAACTTAATTGGAGTCCACCTGTGGTAGATTCAATTGAATGGACATGATTTGGAAAGGCACACACCTGTCTATATAAGGTCCCACAGTTGACAGTGCATGTCAGAGTATAAACCAAGCCATGAGGTCGAAGGAATTCTCCATCGAGCTCAGAGACAGGATTGTGTCTAGGCACAGATCTGGGGAAGGGTACCAATAGATTTCTGCAGCATTGAAGGTCCCCAAGAACACAATGGCCTCCATCATTCTTAAATGGAAGAACCTTGGAACCACCAAGCTTCTTCTTAGAGGTGGATGCCCGGCCAAACTGAGCAATCGGGGGAGAAGGGCTTTGGTCAGGGAGGTGACCAAGAAGGCGATGGTCACACTGACAGAGCTCTAGAGTTCCTCTGTGGAGATGGGAGAACCTTCCAGGAGGACAACCATCTCTGCAGCACTCCACCAATCAGGCCTTTATGGTAAAGTGGCAGGCGGAAGCCACTCCTCAGTAAAAGGCACATGACAGCCCGCTTGGAGATTGCCAAAAGGCACCTAAAGACTCTCAGACCATGAGAAACAAGATTTTCTGGTCTGATGAAAGCTTTTCTGGTCAGTGTGATGCTGTGGAGGTATTTTTCAGCGGCAGGGACTGGGAGACGAGTCAGGATCGAGGCAAAGTTGAACGGAGCAAAGTACAGAGAGATCCTTGATGAAAACTAGCTCCAGAGCGCTAAGGACCTCAGACTGTTGCGGGACAGGACATCGACCTTAAGCACACAGCCAAGACAATGCAGGAGTGGCTTCGGGACAAGTCTCTGAATGTCCTTGAGTGGCCCAGCCAGAGCCCGGACAGAAATCCGATCGAAGAGACCTCTGGAGAGACCTGAATATATCTGTGCAGCAACGCTTCCCAAAGGTTGAGAGGATCTGCAGGGAAGAATGGGAGAAACTCCCCAAATACAGGTGTGCCAAGCTTGTAGCGTCATACCCAAGAAGACTTGAGGCTGTAATCGCTGCCAAAGGTGCTTCAACAAAGTACTGAGTAAAGGATCTCAATACTTATGTAAATTTGATATTTCTGTTTTTGTTCGTTTTTTTTATCTGCAAAATGTCTAAAAACCTGTTTGTGCTTTGTCATTATGGGGTATCGTGTGTAGATTTAAGAGGGACAAAAACAATTTAATCAATTTTAGAATAAGGCTGTAACATAACAAAAAGGGTCTGAATACTTTCCAAAGGCACAGTAAATTCCACACAGGCTTTAGTGTCAGCTGTGTTTTACCTCATGTTTGTTTTCAAGCAATTTTTTTATTTTTGTTTAACCTTTATTTAACTAGGCAAGTCAGTTACAATAACGGCCTACACCGGCCAAACCTGGAGGACGCTGGGCCAATGGTGCACTGCCCTATGGGACTCCCAATCACAGCCAGTTTTGATACAATTTGCTTCCTTTCAGTGCTTTCCAGTATATAACTGATTAATCCACAATGAATGGTACAGCTCTGAATGTGAGCTAGTTACTAGTACTGAAGATAATGTCATGTGTTTTCAAGATTGATTAGAGCTAACGAACGCAGGCCATGCTTGTGCTTGGAGACCTCATCAAATACGAAATAAACCACATTTGCTAATGCAGCAATAGGTGAGTTTTATTATAGTATTCTTAAAATACAGAAATGAAAGGAATAAAAATAGCACTTTATAAAAAACAAAATACATTTATTACATGTATGACCTTGACTGCTCGTGAAATGAAACGTGTTCTCCTGCTTGAAAAACCACAATCAATATCGAAACATAATCTTTATCATTGTGGAATTATGTTGAACAAGATGTCTAGATTTCACACAACATTAATTCATTTCAATTTTTTTCTATTGCCTTCTATTAAAAAGCTTTTGTCTTGTGAGAGCCCAGATCCATTATGCATGAGACCTTGCCCTGTTATGTGTCTGTTATGTCACTGTTATGTCTCTGTTATGTCACTGTTATGTCTCTGTTATGTCACTGTTTGTGTTGGAGGTCATCTTCAGCAGCCGTCTGAATTGCAGGCAAAGTAAAACATTGGTTCCAAAGGCGCTTTCATTGGAAAGATGGACTACTATCCTGATATTTAATACAGAACATGAATTTTATGGAACGAGGCCTATGATCCTGCTTTCACAGAACAACTCATCTTTCACTCATGTTGTTGTTCACTCTAAAATTGTGTGTGTGTGTGTATGTGTATGTGTATGTGTGTGTGTGTGTGTGTGTGTGTGTGTGTGTGTGTGTGTGTGTGTGTGTGTGTGTGTGTGTTTTTTCCAAGGAGTAAATTCAATGGTTAAATAATATAAATCCATTTTTGGACTTATAAATGAGTTATGATCCCTTATTCACTCAATGTAGATGAAGGGGAGGAGACAGGTTAAAAAAGCTTACCCTTTTTTACAATTTTCGTCTAAAATGACATACCCAAATCTAACTGCCTGTAGCTCAGGACCTGAAGCCAGGATATGAATATTGTTGATACCATTTGAAAGGAAACAGGTTTGAAGTTTGTGGAAATGTGAAATTAATGTAGGAGAATATAACACATTAGAGCTGGTGAAAGATAATACAAAGAAAAAAAACATGTTTTTTTGTATTTTTTTGTTCCATCATCTTTGAAATGCAAGAGAAAGACCATTATCTTGGCAATTTCTCGCATGGAATAGCCTTCATTTCTCAAAACAAGAATAGACTGACGATTTTCAGAAGAAGGCTCTTTGTTTCTGGCCATTTTGAGCCTGTAATCGAACCCAGAATTGCTGATGCTCCAGATACTCAACTAGTCTAAAGACTATTGCTTCTTTAAATCAGAACAACAGTTTTCAGCTGTGCTAACATAATTGCAAAAGGGTTTTCTAATGATCAATTAGCCTTTTAAAATGATAAACTTGGATTAGCTAACACAATGCTCCATTTGAACACAGGAGTGATGGTTGCTGATAATGGGCCTCTGTACGCCTATGTAGATATTCCATAAATAAAATATGCTGTTTCCAGCTACAATAGTCATTTACAACATTAACAATGTCTACACTGTATTTCTGATCAATTTGATGTTATTTTAATGCACACAAAATGTGCTTTTCTTTCAAAAACAAGGACATTTCTAAGTGACCCCAAATTTTTGAACGGTAGTGTAGGTATTCCTCTTATCTAGGTTGGTGAGGGCAGTGTGGAGTGCAATTGAGATTGTGTTGTCTATGGATCTGTTGGGGCAGTATGGAAATTGGGGTGGGAAGTACATCTTGTAATATTGTTGTATGGTGGTATTATACATTTTGTAATGTAGATACGTAGTGGTGTAATAATGTACTGTCTAGGTCTAGATAACTGATGCAAGCAGTAGAATCAGATTTTTTTTTTAAGACAAAAACATCTTATGGAACAGAGGGGACTGTGAAGACACACACACACACACACACACACACACACACACACACACACACACACACACACACACACACACACACACACACACACACACACGCACTCTACACACACACATACAGCACATTGTAATATTGTTGTATGGTGGTATTATACATTTTGTAATGTAGATACGTAGTGGTGTAATAATGTTATATGATGTACTGTTTTATCTTTTGTTTTATGTTTGATGTAAGTACCTTAATGTGTTTGGACCCCAGGAAGAGCTAATGTGGATCCCTACTAAATACAAATGGAGATGATGTGTGCCATAATCAGCCTCTCAAAGCACTTCTTCATTACAGATGTGAGTGCTACAGGGCGGTAGTCATTGTGGCATGAAGCCTTAGAGTTCTTGGGAACAGGAATGATTCTTTAACGTGTGGGGATTACAGACTGGGACAAGGAGAGGCTGAAAATTACAGTGAATATACCTTCCAGCTGTTCTGCGCATGCCCTGAGAACACACCGTGGAACACCATCGGGCCCCGCAGCCTTGCGGCTATTGTTCTGATTAAAGATTTTATTCACTTTGGCCTTGGAGAGCGAGATCACCCAATCTTCTGGGTCGCTGATAGCCCTCACACCCAGCAAGGTGTTGTTATTGTCAAAGCGTGCAGAAAATGCATTGAGTTCGTCTGGTAGAGAGGCATCGTTGGGCAGGCTGGTCATCCTTTGTAATCTGTAATGGACGTTAGCCCCTGACACATGCGCCGTGCGTCGGAGCCTGTGTAATATGATTCCACCTTATTCCTATATTGTCCTTTTTCTCGTCTGATGACCCGGCGGAGGTCATAGTGGGACTTCTTGTACTTGTTCCTGTCCTCAGTCGTAGCCTCAGGGTTGTCTGCCATAGCCCTGTGTGTGCTAGCCCTATCCTTTAGTTTTCGAACAAAGAAACAAAAAAAAGTCTTATCAAAGCTAGCTTCAATGGACTTTATAACAGGTGTCAATCAAGCTAGAGTTTGTAGTGGTCATTTAGCTAGCTAGCCAGTTAGCCAACTAATGTTAACTATGAGACGGGGCTTTACACGAACGCCCAGATGGTTTGCAATCAGCTGCCTGTGTCAGAGGTTTGTCTGTCTCTCTGTCAGTCCTACCGACTTAATATATAGCCGCTCTTCTACACCATAGTCTGAGATTAAGATCTATTCCTGGTCTTCAGTCCAAAATCATGGTGCCATCTTGTGGTTACTAAGCTAGCTAGCCGCAGTAGTGTGTCTACTATGTCTTGGAGCCAGAGCTGGCACTAGCTAGTTAAATGGCGCACCGGAAAGTTCCCTATTTTCTTGCTCTCGTTGATCATTACTTCTGCTCTCTTCTCGCATTCTCTGATTGGCTCAGAGCAGACATGTCTCTAGCCGTAGGGAAACTGACTCTATATGTAGAAACACTAGCAAATGTCGTCAGTCAGGTGCTATCGGTGGGTGGTCCCCAAAACACACCACACAGTCAGCAAGCGAACGAGCGTCAGACGATCGGCAGATCAACATTTGGTGCGGTGTGTGTGGTCAGCGAGAAAGTGCCGATGCGAGAGGGATAACTGGGCCCAAAATCGGTCTTCTCCAGCAGGTGGCGTTTGTTTTAGTTTTTTTGCTCACCAATCGTTTGTATGGAGGTCAATGAGAGAGTGTCAAATTTGGTTAACAACAAATGTAATGGCTTATTTGCTACGTGGGGCTTATTTGATCAAATATACATTTCATAATGCTTAGGTTGTTACTATTGTACTGATATAAGTAGGACACGTGACATCCCAGTAACTTTGAAAAAAACAAACACTTTATATCTGGTCAATATAATGGATAATCTGTGGTGTGCTCTCTAAGGCATCACACAAAATACTAAAATAGATCAATCACAAACATACCACTTCTTCAGTCACAGTCGAATCCAAATCACATCCCTGCAGACTCAGGGGGCCTGTCCTCACAGTACCTTCGTCGACAGGATTCCTTGTACGGCCTTTGCTGTCAAATCCCTGATTCCCATAAAACAGGCGCACTCACAATGATGCCTATTTTCTCAGACTTTTCTCTGTTTGCATTGTGCAGTATATCACCCTTGCAATAAAGGATACGACGTCCACTTTTTTGACATGCAACATATCAGGATCCCTCTGTTGACAAAGAATATTCACTGGTGTCTCTACTCCTGCCACCATTGTTCCTTCAACATCACTTCCTTCTTCCACCACCTATGGATATGAGACACACTAGACAGCCCTTGTTCTTCACCCTAACAGGAGACTTCAGGAATTTGGGCGCATGTTCGCTACCACAATTGAAGCATTTAACCTCAGCCATTTCGAATGTATCACACTGCGTGTGTTTTGGCACGAAGGCTCTTACAGGGCATCTCATATAACCTCAAAATATGTGAGGAGGGAGAGACTCTTCAAAGAACAATAGAATGGATGGAGTGGGCTTCCTCACTCCATCCACCATGCGGGTCAGAAGGTGTGCACCAACCACTCCATCTATTTCTTCAGTTACAGTATATCCTTTGTACTCACTATTTGCAGCACCCTGGGGACATTCCAATCCGATATATTTTTTTAGGTGCAAAGGCACGCTCCTTCTGCTCCGCAGACACACAACAAAACTACCTCTTGTTATTCTCACTGACGCCACCTCATCCAATGCATCGATCTTTTTCACCAAGACGTCAAACGGGCCTCGCAGGTGACAATTTGTTCAAATCCCTCACTCTGACTAAAAACAGAGTCAGAACTATGCTTGGATTGACTAGATTCCACCACCACTTTACCTCTCTTGTTTCCCTTTTTGTTCGCCACTGTAGTCCATTCCTTCTCGTTACCATCTCCAATCGACACGCCAGCATTTTCAAATAGAACACCTGCTTCTGCCATCTTTCCTTCTCTCTGTTTCAAGCAAATGGCTTTCGCTGCGTTGTGGTTCATGCCAACCTGTTAATTGTCCCAGGGGGAGGATTTTTGCTAAACACTTAAATATGTGATTAAAGGCATGGTTTAGCACCTTTGTTGAAATGCATGCTATTGTTATATGTACAGTATGTTTGTTGCCTGAATATGTTTATACCTTTTAGTTTATGAAGTAAACCTTTTTGAAGTTAATTGATCATCAATGTGTAATGGTATGTTCCGTGGTGAATTGCATTATGGGAAAATAGTATTTCAACCCCTCAGTTTCTGCTGTGGCCAGACAGCGGAAGGCTGGGCTATACTTGCTGCTGCTCGTGGTGTTATTGAGGCCTGTGTTATTGTTTTCAGTCCATTTGATGCTCTTTGTTGTTTATTATTTTGTACATATTTGGAGTATTGTTGACAGCTATTATCCTCCACTTTGCAAATAAAAGCATTCAGCTCAGGCAGAAAAACATAATATCTTTGTCTGCCTACTCATTGCTGTATCCACTGCGACGGTACAGCACCAGCTCATCTTTGTAGACTAACAGCACAAGCTAGTGCATTGCTTTCTCAAAACACTCCATTCCCCGTCGCTAAAACACCGTGTCTGTTTGCTACACCCAATTCATTTGGTGGTGGTGGTGAAGGCATGAACCTGTGTGTTTTAATCACCGGCTACATTCCCTATCTGAAAGGCTACAAATTCATGCATGCATGAGTTCTTGGCCTGCATCCACCAGCTGAAGGTATAATATCCTCCTTTCTGGTCTCTGCTTTATCTGCAACACCATCCCAGGGACCGGACTGATAGCAGGATGGGAGGATGAACAGCAGACTGTGTGTGTGTGTGTGTGTGTGTGTGCGTGTCACTGACAGGGATGTTTCTAAATATTCTAAAGATGCAGGGACTGGGATGCGAATGGGGTCTGTGCAACATCCATACAAGGGATTGAGTCATTATTGACATAGTTGACACACTGATAACCTCTGACGTTAGGGTTCATCAGTAGAATGTGGTTTCTGAACTTCCTTATGTGTGTGGCTGGTGTGTCTAGTTCCAAACTCCGATAGATAGTTCCATAGTGAGACGTTAAACCAAAATAGACCATTGCCACAGGAAAAGCTCCAAATGACAATTGATATTATAATGAAGAATACATGTGAGAGCATGTTTGAAGTTACTCACCAAGCTTGCCATAACACCATATGCTTATAAAGCATAGAAAATGTGTCTGTGAAGCATTATCGGTGCGCCTAATTCCTAGACTGGGATGTGCTAATAGAGACAAATTAAGGGAAACAAAGGGGGGATGAACCGAAACCACCATTTGCCTATTTTGCTGATAAATGTGTATTCCATTGCAGAGAGACGCTAATTTGGTACAAAATTGAATTGGCATGAGCACAATGACCACTGTGAAGTCTTCAAACAAAAACTGTTTGCAAGTCATGAATATGAACAATGGGTGCCATCAAATGGCAATCATTCCTGCAATGGAATGAATCGTATTATTCTGTAACTCATAAGGACATTGCATTGCAAGCAATACTATACACAACTCCGCAGTGTTCAAGCAGCCAAACACATCCAGAAGATAGCAGTAAATAAAAAATGAAAAACATTACAGTGCATATGCTGCTCTCCTATAGCGTGTGCAAGAATGTCAGAGGGAACAAAACGTGTATGTTGTTTGCTTTCTTTCTTTGTTGTTGTAATATCGCAAACGGACATGACAGTTCAACCATCAAAGCGGCAATCGGCACTTGAGACAATAACAAAGCGTCCTTCCCACCCCTTCCTCGGTACAAAGCTACGGGATGGGGCTGGAGAAATGTAAGCACTCTCAAATTCATAAACATGAGCTATAGATGCAAGGACTGACCGTCCATATCAAAATTATAGTTTTAACCATGTTCTAAAGTTATTTTACAAACATTGGAGTAAAACAAGCTTATCTATTGGGTTGTGATGGGTTACGGCAGTCAAACTAAGCTCAGAACAGCCTCAATTCATCGGGCATGAACTCTACAAGGTGTCAAGAGTTCCAAAGCAATGCTGGCCCATGTTGACTACAAGGCTTCCCACAGTTGTCAAGCTGGCTGGATGTCCTTTGGGTGTGGACCATTCTTGATACACACAGGAAACTGTTGAGCGCGAAGATCCCAGCAGCGTTGCAGTTCTTGACATAAACCAGGGCACCTGACACCTATTATCATACCCCATTCAAAGGCATTTGCATTTTTTGTCTGTCCTATTCACCCTCTGAATGGCACACAAACACAATCCATGTCTCAGTTGAATCAAGGCTTAAAAATCCTTCTTTAAAACGTCTTAAGAATCTCTACAGATAGGTGTCCCACCCTCGGGACGGTTGAGCTAACATGCGCTAATGTGATTAGCATGACGTTCTAAGTAACAAGAACATTTCCCAGGACATAGACATATCTTATATTGGCAGAAAGCTTAAATTCTTGTTAATCTAACTGCACTGTCCAGTTTACAGTATTTATTTCAGTGAAAACATACCATGCTATTATTTGAGGAGAGTGCACAGTTATGTATTTGAAAATGTATATATTGACCAATTAGGCACATTTGGGCAGACTTGTTACAACATTTTGAACAGAAATGCAATGGTTCATTTGATCAGTCTAAAACGTTGTACATACACTGTTGCCATCTAGTGGCCAAACTCTAAATTGCGCCTAGAGTCCTAAGTCAGAAACTGAAGATCAGCATTCTGATCAGCATTCTGAGTCGCCTCTTCACTGTTGATGTTGAGGCTGGTGTTTTGTGGGTACTATTTAATGAAGCTGCCAGTTGAGGACAGAGTTTTGTAAGTCAGTTCGTCACGACTTACTGGAGGAGTGGTTATGGATCACTTACATGCCAACTTTTGCCAATGATGCCCAATTACCCAGAGACAACACTTTGTGGTCCGCCCCCAGCTGCCATGTGGACATTTATTTTCAAGTCTGCATATGGGTGTAATGCACGCACATTTCGCACAGCAAATAGGAGTGAAAATAGGCTTCCATAAAGTTGGTGCAAACTACCAATGCATTTCAACAATATTGCCAGATGGCCAGGAATGGATAACATTTGACACGATAACTTCTTCTGCCTGTCAACCCACTGGTGTTGGTGAGTACAGTACTTTAGCTATACTGAACAAAAATATAAAACGCAAATATAAAACGCAACATGTAAAGTGTTGGTCCCACGATTCATGAGATGAAAGAAAATATCCCAGAAATGTTCCATAAGGACAAAAAGCTTATTTCTCTCAAATATTGTGCAAAAATGTGTTTACATAGTGAGCATTTCTCCTTTGCCAAGATAATCCATCCACCTGACAGATGTGGAATATCAAGAAGCTGATTAAACAGCATGGCCGTTACACAGGTGCATCTTGTGCATCCTGTGCTGGGGACAATAAAAGGCCAATCTAAAATGTGCAGTTTTGTCACACAACACAATGCCACAGATGTTTCAAGTTGAGGTTTTGCCAGATAAATGAATGTTAATTTCTCTACCATAAACCAACTTCAACGTCGTTGTAGAGAATTTGGCAGAACGTCCAACTGGCCTCACAACCGCAGACCATGTGTAACTACGCAACCCCAGGACCTCCACATGTGGCTTCTTCACTTGTGGGATCATTTGAGACCAGCCACCCTGACAGCTGATGAAATAGAGGAGTATTTCTGTCTGTAAAAAAGCCCTTTTGTGGGGAAAAACTAATTCTGATTGGCTGGGCTTGGCTCCCCACTGGGTGGGCCTATGCCCTCCCAGGCCACCCATGGCTGCAAACCTGCCCAGTCATGTGAAATCCATAGATAAGGGCCTAATAAACCTTTTTCAATTGACTGATTTCCTTCTATGAACTGTAAAATCGTTGAAATTGTTGCATGTTGCGTTTACAAACACAGCAAACAAAGAAACGTCCTCTCACTGTCAACTGCGTTTTATTTTCAGCAAACTTAACATGTGTAAATATTTGCATGAACATAACAAGATTCAACAACTGAGACATAAACTGAATAAGTTCCACAGAAATGTGACCAACAGAAATTGAATAATGTGTCCCTGAACAAAGGGGGGTCAGCTGCATTAAGCTGCATTAAGTACGGCAGTGCATCTCCTCCTCATGGACTGCACCCGATTTGTCAGTTTTATGCTGTGAGATGTTACCCCACTCTTCCAGCAAGGCACCTGCAAGTTCCCAGATATTTCTGGGGGAAATGGCCCTAGCCCTCACCCTCCGATCCAACAGGTCCCAGACGTGCTCAATGGGATTGAGATCCAGGCTCTTCACTGGCCATGGCAGAACACTGACATTCCTGTCTTGCAGGAAATCACGCACAGAACGAGCAGTATGGTTGTTGGCATTGTCATGCTTTAGGGTCATGTAAGGATGAGCCTGCAGGAAGGGTACCACATGAGGGAGGAGGATGTCTTCCCTATAACGCACAGCGTTGAGATTGCCTGCAATGACAACAAGCTCAGGACAGTCTGAGCACTGATGGAGGGATTGTGCGTTCCTGATGTAACTCGGGCAGTTATTGTTGCCATCCTGTACCTGTCCCGCAGGTGTGATGTTCGGATGTACCGATCCTCTGCAGGTGTTGTTACACGTGGTCTGCCACTGTGAGGATGATCAGCTGCCTGTCCTGTCTCCCTGTAGCGCTGTCTTATGTGTCTCACAGTACGGACATTGCAATGTATTGCCCTGGCCACATCTGCAATCCTCATGCCTCCTTGCAGCATGCCTAAGGCATGTTCACGCAGATAAGCATGGACCCTGGACATCTTTCTTTTTGTGTTTTTCAGAGTCAGTAGAAAGGTCTCTTTAGTGTCCTAAATTTTCATAACTGTGACCTTAATTGCCTACTGTCTGTAAGCTGTTAGTGTCTTAACGACCGTTCCACAGGTGCATGTTCATTAATTGTTTATGGTTCATTGAACAAGCATGGGAAACAGTGTTTAAACCCTTTACCCTGAAGATCTGTGAAGTTATTTGTATTTTTACGAATTATCTTTGAAAGACAGGGTCCTGAAAAAGGGATGTTTCTTTTTTTGCTGAGTTTATTTTTGTTCAGTATAAGTAGATAGCTGATACTAGCTAGGTGGCACACTCTCCCTTGGCCGGAACTGAAATACAAGTGCCAGCCCCGCAGGCACCTGTTGCTGTCGCTGCAGCACCCATTATGCGGCCTGTAAGGGTGCGCTCTAGACCTACTCACCTTCAAGACTTTATCACTTCATTTCATGCCTAGTTTAAAAGAGGGGGGAAGTGTTGTGTTGTGTTCATCACTGATTGTCTAGTATAGTATTCTTGATTCGTATCATTGTTTGGGCAGTCTATTTTTTTATATGTTTTTATTGGAAATGACTAAGTGATTTGGTGGTTCTATTTCCGTTGTATTTTGAGATGCTACTCATTGAGATAAATGTCAGCTTCAACTGAGAAGTGTTTTTATTTTGATTAATTTTTTACATAAGTCGGGTCGCCCAAAAAGTTACATATAGCAGCATTAAAGTAAAAAAGGATTGTTATCGTGATAATTCAGTCAATTTATCAATATATGGATTTTTGTCCATATCACCCAGCTCTAACCAGAACTAATTTTTCTCTCGGGTGTATGAGGAGAGTGGCTCGCTCATCACAGCAGTAGGCCCCAGCGAAACAGGCACAGCGGCAGGGCAGACACCAGATTATTGGTCGCATACACATTTTAGCATATGTTATATTGGGTGCAGCAAAATGCTTGTGTTACTAGCTCCTAACCGTTCAGTAAAATGTCAAACAAGTACACAAATAATACATCATCTAAAATAGAAACAAGAAATCAAGAATGTCAGAACAAATCCAATTAACAGCCCAGATAACACTGCATCAGTAATAGAAACGCAATCTACACATATATACACCAACAATATATAGAAATAATGACATGTACAGTAGTGGGTATTTTACAGCGAGCTATGTCAAGAATCCAGTATATAAATATGCGGTGTGTATAAACAGTGTAACAAAAATGCAATGTACAGTATGATTCTGCATTGTATAATTCCTTACAGGAATCATGAGGATCATGTAGTTTAATGTTTGATCATGATCAAAACCAAATCATGGTTTTAGCTGCACCAAAAATAGGATGTTTTGATTGAGGTGACAAGGTAGATGTTTTCTATGTTTATAGGCACCCTTTCTGTTGTTTACGATCCATGATCTTGGCTGTCTAACTGATGACGGAGTCGGAGCAAGTCTTTTTGCTGATGTTGCGTTTGACTTTGAATGGGAGTTTGCGTGACCTCAGCTCAGAAAAACCGGACCGGACCATCTTGGTAGGGGGGCCACTGATCAGCCAAAGGCTCATTTTAGGTTAGCATAACAGACATTTTTATTTTTTAAATACCAAAAATATTTGTGTGTGTGTCAGAGTCCTGCACGGGCATTAATTTTAAGCCCTGCGACATTCAGGCCCTACCCTAGCCAGGCCCGAATGCTTAAAGCTGGTCCCTGCCCTAAACCCAAAATCAGAAATAACTTCCTCAGTTAGTAAATCCATTAGCAGCTCCTCTTTCTCTGTCACTCGCCTCCTGCACATAGGCAGCTCGCTCTTCATGCACTCTGCTCATGGCGGCTCTGAGTTTAGTGAGTATCCATAGCAACGGCTCCGCTTGGGCTGCTCTGCTCAATGGGGAGATATTAGAGATCAGAGAGCTGTTAGCTACTACTACAGCTTCATAATGTTATTGATCAATTTAGTGATACCTGAGCCCTATCCTTACCATAGTTATTGATGAAAAAACATGCCTTACCCTGCTCTAACCCGAGGTATAATGTCGGGGCCCATCGGGCTCGGGTCGGGGGGTAGCAGAGCTCTAGTGTCAATTTCGAACAGCCCACCAATTTTTAAAAATGGTCCAGTCCATCAGGCATCTGCCAGAATTGCCAGGTGGCCAATCAACCCCTGGCAAACATAAGGAGAGATGAGGCAAAACTAGCCAGTCATAGAATATTGTGTTGTAGGACAGCTGAGCTGACTTTAAGACCGGGCATTCAACTCGCAGTTTATATTTATTTACATGTCGTGATGAAACATTGAAACTAAATTGCAAGCTGTTGTAGAATGAGTGTCTTGCTGTCTTTCCATAACTAATTTGACAGAGAAATATCAGCTAAATAGGATAGCCAGCTGCAGCTATCACCAATATATGCTAGCTGGGTGCTGTCAGCTTGGCTAAACACAAGGTCAGCGCAGGCTTTAGCCTTAACATAGAACGGAATTTGCTGCCCATCTTGAGATAGCGAGTCAGTCAGGAGGGGAGAATTCCTCAACTTCAAAACTTTGTTCTCTCAATAGCAAAGCTAGCTTAGCTTACCTCAATGTGTTTGCTGCTCTTGTTTGTTGTGATTAAATGGCAAAGACACACCCAAGAAACACTCACGTCAAATCACACGCCCAAGACAACTCTCGTTTGCCTTCAGTCATGGCCGCTAACATTTCTTAATGAGCATTTATGTCGCCCTTTAAGATCTGCCTGGCTAGTCAGTCGTTTCAGATGAAGGGGAAACATGCCTAATTTGATCATAATACACATTGTAATCATAAGGCTGACTAGCTATAATGAATTCAAGTTTAAATCTAGTTATCCTCTGCAGCAGAGGTAACTCTGGGTCTTCCTTTCCTTCGTGTGCAAAGCTGTCATCGAGGCAAAGGGTTGCTACTAAAGAGGGTTAAACCAAGGCCTTATACCTTTTTAAAGGGTTAATAAATTACGTTATGATAAATGTGTTAAAACCTGTTTTGAGTGTTGTGACCTTCAGACACTATCAGAAGGCGTCTACATTCAGACTCCTCCTGTCTGGATCTCCTGTCTGGATCCCACTGTGGTTATCTGGTTTTCTGAGAACACAAGGCTGCCACAGACCTGATGAAACCAGCCCTCTGTCAGAAGATGCTTACACTCGTTCACCTTGTCATGACCCTATACTTGTGATGAAAGGTCAAGTTTCGGTCAAACCCACTTCTGAGTTTTTACTTGCTGAGAAGATGGTTCCTGCTGTCAGGGGAAGGTTATTAAAGGGGGAGGATTTATTAAAATGTTGTTGCCAGGGAAGGTTACGTAAGGGGGATTGAGGAAGCTATATGAGTTACGGGATGTCTTAGACACTTTGGAGAACTTGGGGAGAAACTATCATATACTGTTATACTGTACTCTGTACCAACTTCTGCCTACAATTGTATTACTAAAAGGAGTGTTTTAATACTTAAACAAAGAGTCTGTGTTTCCTTTCCATTAATAATGTATGTTTGATAATTATATAGACCTGATCATTTGTTGAAGAAATTAACCAACACTACTTTGAACAATCTCAAATATATAATATATTTTGACTTGTTTAACCCTTTTTTTATTACTACATGATTCCATATGTGTTATTTCATAGTTTTGATGTCTTCACTATTATTCTACAATGTAAAACATTTATAATTAAATCAATCAATCATCCAATTTTGTTAGTCACATGCGCCGAATACAACATGTGTAGACCTTACAGTGAAATGCTTACTTACGAGCCCCTTTCCAACAATGCAGTTTTAAAAAATATGGATACGAATAAGTAATAAAAGTAACAAGTAGAAAAACCCTGGAATGAGTAGGTGTGTCCAAACTTTTGACTGGTACTGTTATTCAAGTAGAAATGACCAAAGTTACCATAGATTGCCATAGGTTACCTGTTAATTACCAAAATTACAGAAGATTCCAGTGACTTTGCAACCCTAGCTACAACATAGTTAGCTAGCCATCTACCCTAGTTGCGCTAGCCTCTAAGCTACTTAGCCAACTAACCTTACTAGCTAGCTATTATTATATCTTATTCAACAAGTTCTTTCGAAAACTTTACTAACTTACCAAGAAGCGTTTAGCTATATTTTTTCTTCCTCACTTCTCACGGCATTTCAACATCTTCTGGTTTCCCCTTGGGAGGCCAAGGGGAAGGCCACTGCCATCTACTGGTCCGGCATATTATTATTTCTAGTGCAGGCACAGAATGTATTGTCTACATGAGCTCTCTGCCGATAACTGGTATATATGTGAACACGTACGAACCTCGTCCAGGACTCTGTTCAGAGGTGCTAAATACTCTTGGCTGGCAAACGATAGACTATCCTATGTGTGTCCAACCATTTAATGTTACAAACCCAATCTCCCCGCATGATTGAGTAGGGCAATGCTTATCTCCACTGGTCAATATCATATACCCGCTGGTGGTAAATGATTGGCTTTTTCACATGTAGATGCTTGCCAAATTGAATGGGGGACAGGTTATGATTATGTGATAACATCCCATCCCATGACCACATTGGCCCCATGTGGGTATTCGATGGACAAGGTGGGCAAGGGCTAGCCCACACCAAACCCACAGCATGCCCACAACAAGCCCAACACAAGCTAGCCCACACCAACGCCGCATCAGCCTAGTATACCACCTCAGTCACCGGCTTCATCAATAAGTGCATCGACGACATAGTCCCCACAGTAACCGTACATACATACCCCAACCAGAAGCCATTGATTACAGGCAACATCCGCAACGAGCTAAAGGCTAGAGCTGCCGCTTTCAAGGAGCGGGACACTAATCCGGATGTTTATAAGAAATCCCGCTATGCCCTCTTATAAGATATCCCGCTATGCCCTCAGACGAACCATCAAATAGGCAAAGTGTGAATCCTACTACATCGGCTCTGACACTCATTGTATGTGGCAGGACTTACAAACTATTACGGACTACAAAGGGAAACCTAGCCGCAAGCTGCCCAGTTACGCAAGCCTACCAGACGGGCTAAATGCCTTTTATGCTCGCTTTGAGGCAAGCAACACTGACACATGCATGAGAGCACCAGCTGTTCCGGACGACTGTGTGATCACGCTCTCCGTAGCCAATGTAAGCAAGACCTTTAAGGTCAAAATTCACAAGGCCACGGGGCCAGACGGATTACCAAGACGTGTTCTCAGAGCATGCGCGGACCAACTGTCTTCACTGACATTTTCAACCTCTCCCTGACCAAGTCTGTAATATCTACATGTTTCATGCAGACCACCATAGTTCCTGTGCCCAAGAAAGTGAAGATAAATTACTTCCGCCCCGTAGCACTCACATCGGTAGCCATGAAGTGCTTTAAAAGGCTGGTCATGGCTCACATCAACACCATCATCCCAGAAACCCTTGACCCACTCCAATTGTAATACCGCCCCAATAGATCCACAGATGACGCAATCGCAATCACACTCCACACTGCCCTTTCCCACCTGGACAAAAGGAACACCTATGTGAGAATGTTGTTCATTGACTACAGCTAAGTGTTCCACATCTTAGTGTCCACAAAGCTCATCACTAAGCTAAGGACCATGGGACTAAACACCTCCCTCTGCAACTGGATCCTGGACTTTCTAACAGGCTGCCCACAGGTGGGAAGGGTAGGCAACAACATATCTGCCACACTGATCCTCAACACAGAGGCCTTTCAGGGGTGCGCACTTAGTCCCCTTCTGTACTCCCTGTTCACCCACGACTGCATGGCCGTGCACGACTCCAACACCATCATTAAGTTTGCTGACGACACAACGGTGGTGGGCCTGATCACCGACAATGATGAGACAGCCTATAGGGAGGAGGTCAGAGACTTGGCAGTGTAGTGTCAAGACAACAACCTCTTCCTCAACGTGAGCAAGACAAAGGAGATGATCGTGGACTACAGGAAAAGGAGGGCCGAACACGCCCCCATTCACATCGACGGGCTTTGGTGGAGCGGGTCGCGAGTTTCAAGTTCCTTGGTGTCCACATCACCAACAAACTATCATGGATCCAAACACACCAGGAAAGTCGAGAAGAGGGCACGACACTGCCTTTTCTCCCTCAAAAGATTGAAAAGATTTGGCATGAGTCCCCAGGTCCTCAAAAAGTTCTACAACTGCACCATCGAGAGCATCCGGACCGGTTACATCCCACCTGGTATGGCAACTGCTCGGCCTCCAACCATAATGCAGGACCTATATACTAGGCGGTGTCAGAGGAAGGCCCAAAAAATTGTCAAAGACTCCAGTCACCAATGGGTCATAGACTTTTCTCTCTGCAACCGCAAGGCAAGTGGTACCGGAGCGCCAAGTCTAGGTTCAAAAGGCTCCTTAAAAGCTTCTACCCCCAAGCCATAAGACTGCTAAACAATTCATCAAATGGCCACCTGGACTACTTGCATTGACACCCCCCCCCCCCTTTGTTTTGTCACCATAGCAGCACCCACCCATAGCACGCGTTCCAGCAGGTATATCTCACTTGTCACCCCCAAAGCCAATTCCTCTTTTGGCCGCCTCTCCTTCCAGTTCTCTGCTGCCATTGACAGGAACGAACTACAAAAATCTCTGAAACTGGAAACACTTATCTCCCTCACTAGCTTTAAGCACCAGCTGTCAGAACAGCTCACAGATCACTGCACCTGTACATAGCCCATCTATAAATAGCCCAAACAACTACCTCTTCCCCTACTGTATTTATTTATTTTGCTCCTTTGCAACCCAGTATTTCTACTTTGCACACTCATCTACTGTCAAATCTACCATTCCAGTGTTTTAATTGCTATATTGTATTTACTTCGCTACCATGGCCTATTTATTGCCTTTACCTCCCTTATCTCACCTCATTTGCTCACATTGTATATAGACTTATTTTTCTACTGTATTATTGACTGTATGTTTGTTTTACTCCATGTGTAACTCTGTGTTGTTGTATTTGTCGAACTGCTTTGCTTTATCTTGGCCAGGTCGTAATTGTAAATGAGAACTTGTTCTCAACTTGCCTATCTGGTTAAATAAAGGTGAAAAAAAAAAGTCAACAAAAACACTAGAGTCCGCAAAAACACAACACTTTTTTAAAGTATAGTAAATACGACATAATCTTATTTGTATATAACCTGCCCATTCCCCTCCCCCAGGTCGCAATTTGTGCCACCCAAAAGTAAGAAACATACATAACAAGTATACACCATATATTGCGTTTCCTACAGATTATAGTAAAGAGCAGAAGTGCTGAACTATCTGTTCAGCTTCCAGTTCTACCTACAGCTAATGGAAAATGTGTACTTTTAATATTTTTCCAGTAGGTTTCATGAAGGAGAAAGTCTCCACTTCTATCTCAAAGATAATAAAACCAAAATCCAGAAAATACTACAGTAATGTCTGCAAAAAATACAGTAAATACTACAGTCTGCAAAAACACTACAGTAAACACTACAATATAGTACAGTCTGCAAAAATAATACAGTAAATACTACAGTATTCTGCAATCAGTCAAAACACTACATTAATTGCTATAATATATACACAGTTCTTATACGACAGTATTTAGACAATCGTTAACTGTAAATACTACAGTATAATACAGTATACTCCAGTAAATAATACAGTGAATACTACAGTAAGGTTTGAAAAAACACTACAGTGAATACTATAGTATTTCTAACATAGTATACAATGCAATTTTTTTATGTGACCAAGCCCGAAACATGCTAGCCCTCACCAAGCCCAGCCAGAGTGTTTTATTATTTGGGTGTGTGTATTTTGCACACGGTTCTTTTGTGTAACTGCTATGGAGAGTGTGGAGATGCCCATGTTTAAAAAAATCTTATACACTGCCAATTATGAAGTCTTTAAAAATACTTTTAAAAAGTGTACATGACATATGAGAAACTTAACAGTTCCTTAATTGTACCAATGTGGGCATGTTTGCTGGAAAAAGATGGGATTATCTCATGCAAAGCGATGGTTGCCTTCACCAGATATGGGCTGCCCACACTGGGGCAATTTAGTCATTTAGCAGATGTTCTTATCCAGAGTCACTTACAGGAGCAATTAGGGTTAAGTGCCTTGCTCAAGGGCACATCAACAGATTTTCACATATTCTCAAACCTTACATCCCAACCTGAGCACTCCGTTCTGCCACATCTGGTGATAAGGATTGTGATGTATTATCTCACCTAGCTATTAATAAGATGAATGCACTCGTCGCTCTGGCTAAATTACTAAAATGTAAAATGTAGTCAACTCAGGGATTCAAATAACTTTTCAGTTATTGGCCCAATGTCCTTAAACGCTAGGCTACCTGCCACCCTATGCCTTGGGGGCAACGTGGAGCTGATGAGCAAAGGCACATTGGCCCAATGTTGGATATGTTTGCTGGGCACAATAAGCGATTGAACAGAGTGTCTGTATTAGTAGGGCTTGGTGGTGGTCGTGGAACTCCGCAGGCAGGGGTCCTTGGAGAATGTCTCTCCAACAGATCATTGCGCTGTGACAATTTTGTGTCCCAAATGACACCCTATTCCCTATATACTGCACTACCTTTGACCAGAGCCCATAGTGTATAGGGTGTCATTTGGGACGAAAAACCAAAGTCAACAGGGGTGTAATCGTTGTTGTCCTTAATGGTGTGATTATGATGCTTTACCGCTCCCGCCCTCTATATAATCTCCTCTAGAGGCCTCTACTCGGAGGGCTGTGAAATGACAGTGGCGGCAGGTCTCCAGCTGAGAGAGGTGCCTCTCGACATGCCTGTCAGCAAAAACAATGGCTGCATGTCTGAAGGTGGACCATTACTGTGGTCACTGGGTAGGACACATGAACACACACGTATACTCTTACTGCTGTCCTTTGAAACGGTTAAAGTTCTCCTGTTACAGAATATATTTTTTGTAACCTAATATTTATATTTGCACTGTTCTTTAAAAATATATACTGTATATTTCACCTTTATTTAACCAGGTAGGCCAGTTGAGAACAAGTTCTCACTTACAACTCCTACCTGACCAAGATAAAGCAAAGCAGTGCAACAAAAACAACAACACAGAGTTACACATAAAAAACGTACAGTCAATAGCACAATAGATAAATATGTGTACAGTGTGTGCAGATGTAGAAAAGTAGGGAGGTAAGGCAATAAATAGGCCATAGAGGTGAAATAATTACAATTTAGCATTAACACTGGAGTGATAGATGTGCAGATGATGATGTGCAAGTAGAGATACTGGAGTGCAAAAGAGCAAGAGGATAAATGACAATATGGGGATGAGGTAGTTAGGTGTGCTATTTACAGATTAGCTGTGTACAGGTACAGTGATCGGTAAACTGCTCTGACAGCTGATGCTTAAAGTTAGAGAGGGAGATATAAGACTCCAGCTTCAGTGATTTTTGCAATTTGTTCCAGTCATTGGCAGCAGAGAACTGGAAGGAAAGGCGGCCAAAGGAAGTGTTGGCTTTGGGGATGACCAGTGAAATATACCTGCTGGAGCGCGCGCTACGGGTGGGTGTTGCTATGGTGACTAGTGAGCTGAGGTAAGGCGGGGCGTTACCTAGCATAGACTTGTAGATGATCTGGAGCCAGTGGGTTTGGCGACGAATATGTAGTGAGGGCCAGCCAACGAGAGCTTACAGGTCGCAGTGGTGGGTAGTACATGGGGCTTTGGTGACAAAACGGATGGCACTGTGATAGACTACATCCAGTTTGCTGAGTAGAGCGTTAGAGGCTATTTTGTAAATGACATCTCCGAAGTCAAGGATCGGTAGGATAGTCAGTTTTACGAGGGTATGTTTGGCAACATGAGTGAAGGAGGCTTTGTTACGAGATAGGAAGTCGATTCTAGATTTATTTTTGGATTGGAGATGCTTAATGTGAGTCTGGAAGGAGAGTTTACAGTCTAACCAGACACCTAGGTATTTGTAGTTGTCCACATATTCTAAGTCAGAACCGTCCAGAGTAGTGATGCTGTTTCGGGCGGGAGGGTGCAGACAGTAATCGGTTGAAGAGCATGCACTTAGTTTTCCTAGCATTTAAAAGCAGTTGGAGGCCTCTGAAGGAGTGTCATATGGCATTGAAGCCAAATGTATACAGAATGGTGTTGTCTGTGTAGAGGTGGATCAGAGAATCACCAGCAGCAAGAGCGACATCATTGATATATACAGAGAGAAGAGTCGGCCCGAGAATTGAACCCTGTGGCACCCCCATAGAGACTGCCAGAGGTCAGGACAACAGGCCCTCTGATTTGACACACTGAACTCTATCTGAGAAGTAGTTGGTGAACCAGGCGAGGCAGTCATTTGAGAAGCAAAGGCTATTGTGTCTGCCGATAAGAATGTGGTGATTGACAGAGTCGAAAGCCTTGGCCAGGTCGATGAAGACGGCTGCACAGTACTGTCTTTTATCGATGGTGGTTATGATATCGTTTAGGACCTTGAGCGTGGCTGAGGTGCACCCATGACCAGCTGGGAAACCAGATTGCATAGTGGAGAAGGTACGGTGGGATTCGAAATGGTCGGTGATCTGTTTGTTATCTTGGCTTTCGAAGGTTTTAGAAAGG
Source organism: Salvelinus alpinus (assembly GCF_045679555.1). Lineage (NCBI taxonomy): Eukaryota > Metazoa > Chordata > Actinopteri > Salmoniformes > Salmonidae > Salvelinus > Salvelinus alpinus. The sequence goes on from NC_092086.1 coordinate 69,719,862, forward strand.
CAGGACAGGATGGATATAGGTCTATAACAGTTTGGGTCTAGAGTGTCACCCCCTTTGAAGAGGGGGATGACCGCGGCAGCTTTCCAATCTTTGAGGAGCTCAGAAGATACGAAAGAGAGGTTGAACAGGCTAGTAATAGGGGTTGCAACAGTTTCGGCGGATCATTTTAGAAAGAGAGGGTCTAGATTGTCTAGCCCAGCTGATTTGTAGGGGTCCAGATTTTGCCGCTCTTTCAGAACATCAGCTGTCTGGATTTGGGTGAAGGAGAAGCGGGGGGGAGGCTTTGGCAAGTTGCTGCAGGGGGTGCTGAGATGTTGGCCGGGGTAAGGGTAGCCAGGTGGAAAGCATGGCCAGCCGTAGAAGAATGCTTTTTGAAATGATCGATTATCGTAGATTTATCGGTGGTGACAATGTTTCCTATCCTCGGTGCAGTGGTCAGCTGGGGGGAGGTGCTCTTAGTTCTGTCCTACATGGCTGCAGATCAGGTTGCTGTAAATTAAAGGTCCAATGCAGTCATTTTTATCTCCAATATAAAATAATTTATGGGTAACAATTAAGTACCTTGCTGTGATTTTTTTTTATAAAGTTGTAAAAGAAAATGCTTCTTAGCAAAGGGCAATTCCTCAAGCAAGAACTGTCAGAGTGGTCTGAGTGGGAAGGAGAAAACACAAAATTAGCTGTTATGCGCAGAGATGTATTAAATACATCCTCTAGTGATTTTTTTTATACAGTGCCTTCGGAAAGTATTCAGACCCCTTGATTTTTTCCACACTTTGTTAGGCTACAGGCTTATACTAAAATGTATTAAAATTAGATTTTTGCCATCATCAATCTACACAAAATACTCCATAATGACAAAGCGAAAACAGGTTTTTAGACATTTTTAAGTATTCAGACCCTTTTCTCAGTACTTTGTCGAAGCAGCTTTGGCCTTGAGACTTCTTGAATATGACGCTACAAGCTTGGCACACCTGTATTTGGGGAGTTTCTGACATTCTTCTCTGCAGATCCTCTCAAGCGCTGTCAGGTTGGATGAGGAGCATTGCTGCCCAGCTATTTTCAAGCCACTCCTGCGTTGTCTTAGCTGTGTACTTAGGGTCGTTGTCCTGTTGGAAGGTAAATATTCACCGCAGTCCATGGTCCTGAGCACTGTGGAGCAGGTTTTCATCAAGGATCTCTCTATACTTTGCTCCGTTCATCTTTGCCTCGATCCTGACTAGTCTCCCAGTCCCTGCCGCTTGATAACATCCCCACAGCATGATGCTGCCACCACCATGCTTCCCCTTAGGGATGGTGCCAGGTTTCCTCCAGATGTGACGCTTGGCATTCAGGCCAAAGAGTTCAATCTTGGTTTCATCAGACCAGAGAATCTTGTTTCTCATGGTCTGAGAGTCTTTAGGTGCCTTTTGGCAAACTCCAAGCGGGCTGTCATGTGCCTTTTACTAAGGAGTGGCTTCCATCTGGCCACTCAGCTATAAAGGCCTGTTTGGTGGAGTGCTGAAGAGATGGTTGTCCTTCTGGAAGGTTCTCCCATCTCCACAGAGGAACTCTAGAGCTCTGTCAGAGTGACCATCGGGTTCTTGGTCACCTCTCTGACCAAGGCCCTTCTCCCCCCGATTGCTCAGTTTGGCCGGGCGGCCAGCTCTAGAAAGAGCCTTGGTGGTTCCAAACTTCTTCCATTTAAGAATGACACAGACCATTGTATTCTTGGGGACCTTCAATGCTGCAGAAATGTTTTGGTATCCTTCCCCAGATCTGTGCCTTGACACAATTCTGTCTCGGAGCTCTAAGGAGAATTCCTTCGACCTCATGGCTTGGTTTTTGCTCTGACATGGGGACCTTATATAGACAGGTTTGTGCCTTTCCAAATCATGTCCAATCAATTGAAATACCACAGGTGGTCTCCAATCAAGATTTATAAACATCTCAAGGATGATCAATGGAAACCGGATCCACCCAAGCTCAACTTCGAATCTTATACCAAATGGTCTGAATACTTATGTAATAAGGTATTTCTGTTTTAGTTTTTTTTATACATTTGCAAAAATGTCTAAAATCCTGTTTTCGCTTTTTCATTATGGGGTATTGTGTGTAGATTGTTGAGGATTTTTTTATTTAATCCATTTTAGAATAAGGCTGTGATGTAACAAAATGTGGAAAAAGTCAAGAGGTCTGAATACTTTCCTAAGGCACTGTAAATACATTAAAGAACACACATTGAAGGTTAAAAAAAAGTGTTTTGAGCAAAATACCGTTTTTTAGGCACAACTGCAAACTTCAGGAAGTAGGGCATTCAAGGAGTTGGTCTGATGGTAAATCGTGATGTCATAGGCCTTCACCTTGCTTGAGGAATAATAGAGGAGCAATAGAGCCCTACAGTGGAGGTGTCATACCCATTAAACCTGGCAGTCAAACAGGAAAATGTTCCACCATTCATTTTTCCCATAGGGAATTTTAGAAACACTTAAAATAAGGCTGTGTTTCACGTAGGCTTACCCTGGCATGACATTTTGATAACCATATAAATCTCTCTCAGACAAAGTGACTTTTATCAATATGTTCGGCTCTATTTACTCTTAGATTCTAAAATGCTAATTAGCATCAAAGTAAACATCAAGCAAGGCTACAAATCCCTGCAAGCTCCTGCACGTCATCTCGAGCTGACACATTTGTAAAGCGGGTGTTAAATGAGGTGAGAAGGAGACTGGAGTGCCACTTTAACTAATGTATTGCATGGTGGTGTCACCATGGAAGGCTAAAACTTCATCCCACCAAAACCGGCAGAAATTTCAGGCGGTCTTTTCAAACAGCTCTTACACTAACTGGACATCATCATCATTTTCAAAATGTTACAGTATTATTCCAACCTCACTGTGGAAATATATATAAAACAAAGAAAAATCTTTCTTCAAAAGTTTTTTTTTTCAAAAGTTTTTGACTGCACTGGGCCTTTAAGGCACTTCCTTTTTTTGTGGAAACAAACAATGGATATTACACACAGCCCATCAAATTGTTGTTTGGATTTTACATCCATGAGGAACATGATGTTCTATATTTTGTTTAGTATCCATACTTGAAGGTGAAATTGATTGATTTCCTGTCCTACAGCCTCAGTTCTATCCGCTATCCTCCCACACTTGTCGTGAGACGAAGCTCCAGGTTCAGCCACCTTTTCTTTTCTCCTTCCTCCAACCTCCATTATTTGTGGCTCATAAAGTGATTGCCCTGAAGCCTCTTCCTATTGTTTTGCCACCAGTCTATTACCTGCTCCCTTCCAGCTTCCTCATATATTATCACATGAAGAGAGGAGAGAGAAGACAACCCAGCAGGGTTAATATAAGGGCACCTTGGTAAATGAGTGTACAATGCGAGTCCCAACCCAGAACAGAGAGTTAAAAGAAGGGCGGGAATCAATGGGACCATTAACTATTAATGAGGCCCAAAGATGGCTGACGGGGGAGAGACAGAAGGAAAGCTAATCGCAGGCAAGGGTGGCAGGCGCTGAGATCAGTGCACTACACTGATGGGGATGTGATGAGAACAATTTGCCAGACAGCCTACAGGCACATGGGTGTATAGCGTTAAGAAATGATCCACGGCAGTGAAGATGCCTACTATGAACCCTGGTCAAAAGTAGTGCACTATATAAGAAATAGGGTGCCATTCGGAATGCAGTCACACACATTTCCCCCAAAAATGCCTAGAGAAGTTCTTAGATGACTTTGTTGGTCGTTCGAAGTAAACAACACCATCAACCAAGTTTGTGAGCACATCCCATCTACCTACCGGGTCGGTATCTGTATCCGCTATGAATGCTGACTTTGTGGTTCATTATGAGCAGACGAATACACAGCAAGTAGAAACTTACCGATTCTACCAGTGAAATTAAAATACACCTTGTTCTAGCTTGTGGTTTGGATAATGTTGATGTAATGTTGTTAATATAGTAATGACTATATACTGTGACAGGGTCAGGGTGAATTTCCCCTTTAAACGTATGGCTGATTAAAAACCATGTTATGGTCAACCTGTTACTTTAAAGGGTAAAAGATTAAAACAATTGTAAAACATATTTTTTATTAAGTTGGACATTAGATAAAAAAATATATATAAAATACACCTTATGGAACAGCGGGGACTGTGAAGCAACACAAACATAGGCACAGACACATGCATACACAAACACAATAACATACACACACGTACACATGGATTTTGTACTGTAGATATGTGGTAGTGGTGGAGTAGGGGCCTGCGGGTGTCTTGTGAAATCTGTGAATGTATTGTAATATTTTTGAAATGGTATAAACTGCTTTAATTTTGCTGGACCCCAGGAAGAGTGGCTGCTGATCCATAATAAATATATATACAAATGTGCTCTTTATGACAGAATGAAAAAATTGGGTGAAATCATTTTTGTTTTATCGTTACACATCTCAAAAGGTACCGAATTGGTGGAACGACCCAAATTTCACTGTCTTTTGAGATGTGTGGATCATACGATACAGTATGTCTGAGCTGACCTCGCACCCCGACAGGCTTGACCACTAGGGGTGTGAACGTTTAAACGATAAAACGGTTAAACAAAAATGGGATTGTTAAAAGTGCAATATGCAGAAATCGCTCCGCCATTTACTGGTTGCTAAAATTCTAATAATGCCTCATTTCAGTTTATGTGACAAAACAAGCAATGTATAGTGCAGAGAACAGTAGGTAGGGAGAAAATACAATTTTGGGGGGCAACTTTAGTAACCGGAGCTGTAATGCACGAGGGAAAGAGAAGCAGAGCAGCAGCTCAAGCAGGCAGCGGGGGAGGGGCTATGCGCTGTTCCGTCTGTGAGGAAGCATGGAGGGGGAGAGAGATAGTGACTAAGTCGACTTGTGCTGGAATACTAACTTATTGCTAGTTATTTATCACCTCGTCTCATTACATGGTAGGCTGCCTGTCTTGACTGCATCAAACCAAGTGAAGTTAGCTAACTAGTCAGCTAGCTAAAGTTAGCTATGCTAATTGAGACTAAATCATTTTAACTGTGTGATTTCTCCCCTTCCAACTAGATTCATTCAGATTACTAAGTAGCAGCCTACTTGTTGACTCATGGTGTTGTAGCCTGTCCTCATTTAACTTTTAGTTCTGTCATTTTATTTTCATCTTCCATTGATTAGCCTAGATATCTCCTAATAACTTTCCACACTGAGGCTTTAGCTCTATGACTGTAGCCTAGTGCCGGTTTGATGACTTGTGATTGGACGGCAACAACAACAAGCTACTCTACTGACCACAGTTAAATCTAGCCGCGTCTCTCCTCCCCTCTCTTTTACCTAGCTGATGGGGGTCATCATACGAGGGGATCCATGGGGGTTTGGGTGGAGAGGGAGAAGAGAGGAGGGAGAGAACCAGTGCCCAGGTCAGCCTCCTCCCAGTATGGGGGAACCATTAGCAGCAGCTGTCTGAGACATCTGTCTGCTCCCATTACCGTCACAGCTGAATGACTCAGAGTATGTGTATTGACATTCCCAGCATTATTTACATTAGTCCGTTTTTGTCCAGAATATTGAGTCATTGAAACTAAAACAGTGTATCCCGAATGGAGGCAGCAAACAAGGTACCAGGCCAGCTGTGATTTACAACCTGATAGCAATATTTTAGCAATATTTTTAGGACTATCAGGAAATGTATTGGTGAATTATATACATTTTGTAGCATAAAATTTTATATTTTTGACTGATATTATGACTGTCTTTTTGTTTCATACCTGCAAAGTAGTTAAAACTCTGTCAGTTCCTCTTTAAGGTCACCGTTTACTTTGTGTGCTAAACGTGAAATGTTTTTTGATGCACTGTTTTAGTTTCAATGACTCAATATTCTGGACAAAAACGGACTAATGTAAATAATGCTGGGAATGTCATTACAATTAATTAAACTAGCAAGGGCAATAATCACGAGTCTATCATAATGTGGCTAATAAGCTAGCGTATCTATTTATATAACAAGCTAAAAACACGGAGCCTAACGTTAGCTAAATAGCTAGCTAGCTAGCTGCTAGGAAGATGTCATGCCATTGGAGGAGTGGGTGAGAGACTGATTTTTTCCCGTGCATATAATTTTTCAGTGGATATACACAGCTAGAGATGCAGGTGTCAGTTAGGTTAGCTAGCAAGAACTTGATCGACTGTTATCCAGTTAGCATATATTTTGCGTTCACAAAAAAACTTTGGCTATCTACTCCCATTTCATAGCACACTCATCTGAATGCTGAATATGACCGGTATCTGTAAAAATAGAACAAAAATTAGTAGTTAATCAATAACACTCTAGATAATATGTAAACAGCCTAACCAGCTCTGCTATGGCGAGTAAAATGGTCAGAGTGAGGTGTTCTCTCATTTGTGTCTGGAAATAGCTAGCTAGAAAGCTAGACAACTTTAGCTAGTTAGCTATTGATAGGACTATTGATCAAAATGTAAGAGGACTCCCGTGGTGTTTACATATTTGCAGAAATCCATTCAGGTGCATTTTGTGGCTTTTGGCGAATGCATTCTAATGATCTAAAGTAGCGCTGTTGCAACTGCCTGTAAACACACAGTCCAGTTCAAAGTGAATGATGGCAGGCACGTGTGGCAAATGGCTTGTTTGTATAAAGGCCTACTGTAGCTCTGATTGGCTATAGCGCACCGGTCTTTGTTTGTATTTCTATTTATTAGGGAGGCAGCAGCTGCTCTTCCTGGGGTCCAAACACATTGAAGCATTTACATTACATATAAAACAAAAGATAAAACAGTACATCATATTACATTATTACACCACTACATATCTACATTACAAAATGTACAATACCACCATACAACAATATTACAATGTATGCACATACATGTGTCTGTGCATTTGTGTGTGTCTCTTCACAGTCCCCGCTGTTCCATGATGTGTATTTTTAAATCTGATTCTACTGCTTGCATCAGTTACCTGATGTGGAATAGAGTTCCATGTAGTCATGGCTCTATGTAGTACTGTGCACCTCCCATAGTCCCTTCTGGACTTGGGGATTGTGAAGAGATCTCTGGTGGCATGTCTTGTGAGGCATGCATCGATGTGCGAGTGGTGTGCTAGTAGTTTAAACAGACAGCTCACTTCTTACAAAAACGAGTAGTGATGACGTCAATCTCTCTTCCACTTTGAGCCATGAGAGATTGAAGTGCATATCATTATTGTTAGCACTCCGTGTACTTTTAAGGGCCGACCGTTGTGCCCTGTTTTGAGCCAACGTCTTTGTGGCACCTGATCACACCACTGAACAGTAGTCTAGGTATGACAAAACTAGGGCCAGTAGGACCTGCCTTGTTGATAGTGTTGTTAAGAAGGCAGAGTAGCGCTTTATTATGGACAGACTTCTCCCCATCTTAGCTACTGTTGTATCAATATGTTTTGACCATGACAGTTACTCCAAGCCAGGGTTACTCCAAGAATTTCAGTCACCTCAACTTGCTCAATTTCCACATTATTCATTACGAGATGTAGTTGAGGTTAAGGGTTTACTGAATGATTTGTCCCAAATACAATGCTTTTAGTTTTGGAAATATTTAGGACATACTTATTCCTTGCCACCCATTCTGAAACTAACTGCAGCACTTTAAGTGTTGTAGTCATTTCAGTCGCTGTAGTAGCTGACGTGTATAGTGTTGAGTCATCTGCATACAGACACACTGGCATTAAGAAAAAAGTAAGGTGCCTTAACAGCTACCCTGGGGAATTCCTGATTCTACCCTGATTATGTTGGAGAAGCATCCATTAAAGAACACCCTCTGTGTTCTGTTAGACAATCAACTCTTTATCCACAATATAGCAGGGCATATAAAGCCATAACACATACATTTTTCCAGCAGCAGACTATGATCGATAATGTCAAAAGCCGCATTGAAGTCTAACAAAACAGCCACCACAATCTTTTTGTTATCAATTTCTCTCAGCCAATCATTAGACATGTGTGTAAGTTCTGTGCTTGTTGAATTCCTTCCCTATAAGCGTGCTGAAAGTCTGTTGTAAATTTGTTTACTGTAAAATAGCATTGTATCTGGTCAAACACCATTTTTTCCAGAAGTTTACTAAGGGTTGGTAACATGCTGTTTTGTCTGCTATTTGAACCAGTAAAGAGGGATTTACTATTCTTGGGTAGAATAATTACTCTTGCTTCCCGCCAGGCCTGAGGGCACACACTTTCTTTTAGGGTTAAATTGAAGATATGGCAAATATGAGTGGCAATATTGTTTGCTATTATCCTCAGTAATTTTCCATACAGATTGTCAGACCCCGGTGGCTTGTCATTGTTGATAGACAACAATATTTTTTTCACCTCTTCCACACTAATTTTACAGAATTCAAAAGGTGCAATGCTTGACTTTCATAATTTGGTCAGTTAAATTTGGATAAGTAGTGTCAGCGTTTGTTGCCGTTATGACTAAGTTTGCTTATCTTGCCAATGAAAAAGTAATTAAAGTAGTTGGCAATATCAGTGTGTTTTGTGATGAATGAATGCCTTTTTTCACAACATTTTATTTAAGGTGCTCCAAAGCATTTTACTATTGTTCTGTCTTTAATTTATTTTTAATTCATAGTATAGTTTATTTTTATGTGTATGTAGTTTAGTCACATGATTTCCTAATATGCAGTACGTTTGCCAATCGATTGGGCTGCCAGACTTATTTGCCATACCTTTTGCCTCATCCCGCTCAACCATATAATTTTTTAATTCCTCATCAATCCAAGGGGATTTAACAGTTTTTACAGTACTTTTCTTAATGGGTGCACGCTTATTAGTAACTGGAATAAGCTATTTCAAAAATGTGTCAAGTGCAGTGTCTGGTTACTTCTCATTACACACCACAGACCAGAAAATATTATTTACATCATCAACATAAGAATCACTACAAAACTAATTGTATGACCTCTTATACACTATCTTAGGCCCATCCTTTGGAACTTGGTTTTCCTAGATATGTCTACTATATTGTGATAACTACATGCTATGGATTTGGATACTGCTTTAAAGAAAATGTCAGCATTAGTAAAGATGTGATCAATACATGTTGATGATTTAATTCCTGTGCTATGTGTAACTACCCTGGTAGGTTGACTGACAACCTGAACCAGGTTGCAGGCACTGGTTACAGTTTGACGTTTTTTCTTGAGTGGGCAGCTTGATGAAAGCCAGTCAATATTTAAATCACCCAGAAAAAAATAATTCTCTGTTGATATCAAATACATTATCAAGCATTTCAGACATATTATAAAGATACTGACTGTTAGCACTTGGTGGTCTATAGCAGCTTCCCACAATAATGGGCTTTAGGTGAGACAGATGGACCTGTAGCCATATTACTTCAACAGTATTTAACATGAGATCCTCTCTAAGCTTTACAGGAATGTGGTTCTTTGTATAGACCACAACACGGCCACCGTTGGCATTTCTGTCTTTTCGGTAGATGTTATAACCATGTATTGCTGCCACTGTATCATCAAAGTATTATCTAAGTGAGTTTCAGAGATAGTCAGAATATGAATGTCATCTGTTACAAGAAAGTTATTGACTTCATGAACCTTGTTTCTTAGGCTACATTTGTTAATATGGGCTTTTTTTTAGCACTTTTTAGCACCTTGCTTGATTGTTTTGATTGCTTTACTGGGAAACTTATAAGTAGATTTGCTCATGTTATTTATATTGGAGCTGATAGTGCACGGCGAGCTGCACTCAAAGGACTTCCTACTAGGGCACACCGCCTCAGTGCTGACAGTGTAACTCTGATTCATAGGCACATGATTACTGCATACAATAGCTGTAGGATCAACAGAGGTATTCAAGGCAGTTAGAGGGATATAAATTCAGTTACTTGCATTGTGTCTGCCAACGCCCCTGGGATAATGAACATTTGATGCAGCATTATGACAACTCATTGTCACAATGGTAGGGATTAACTGAGCTGGTCGTGAGTCATCGGGAAGTCATTGTCTTAACGCTGCCTTGAAATGTGTGGTCAGAGTCCAGGAGCCAAGATGATTTGGATGGACTCCGTCATTCCTGTAGAGTATCTTCTGTTTCCAGAAGGTGACAAAGTTATCTATAAAAGTGATTCCAACAGAGCGACAGTAATCTTTTAGCCAGATGTGTAATGCCAGTAGCCTGCTGAATCTTTCACACCGGCGGCCCAAAGATGGTACCGGACCTGAAATGATTGCCCGCTTTTTTGGAATCTTTCAATGCTAGCCCTCCTGATGTCGTTTGACCCCACATGGACTACAACAGCGTCAGTTCCCGGCATCTGTCGTAGAACAGTCGGAAGCAGCCTTGTAATGTCCTGTACTCGTGCTCCTTGGTAGCACAGGGTTTTTGCACTGGGAACCGAGATGTTTCTCACCATAGAGCTGCCGATGATGACTGCTGGGGAAACAGCCGGGGAGGTCCGGCCGATCTTTCGCCTCAAGTGGTTTAAAAAAAACCTCGAGGACCGAAGGGCGGTAGGGCCCGATGGACCAGAGCCGGCTGTAGTATATGTGGTAGAGACCCCCTGGACTGGAGACAGGGTAGAGGATAAAAGAGCAGGAATCTCTTGAAGGAGGTGTGCGAAACTGTTGGTCAGCAGGATGCAGGATGCGATCCATTTCAGCCCCATTCATCAAAGACCGCTGCCTTGCACTGGGCTTACGGTATGTGACGTGCGGGATGCAGGATCAATAACCGTGGCATCCTCCAGCTCCTCATAAATCGTCCTTGCTCCTTTATTCACAGAGGGGAGTGGGGGGCTGGGATGGGAGGTCGGGGTAGGATGAGGAGGGCAGGTGAGATGGAAGGGGAGAGGTGACTTTACTAGGGAGGGTTTTCTGCTGGCCAACTGGCTAGTCAGTCAGAGAGTGGCAACATGGTGGTGAGGCAGTGGCACGACGACCAGGCTGAGGAGTAGAAAAGGAAAAGGTCTTAGACCTATACAGGATATGCTGCAATGTCTCAATTTGCTAACTCTGGACGTCCAGCTCAGACATATATTCCTTAATAAGCTGATAGTTTCCACATTGGAATTTTGGCCGGACATTTTCATCCCGGAACAGTGAAAAGTAGGTGCAGCTCCTACATGGGATGAAACGTTCACCGTAGTCTCTGAAGGTGGTTGCTGCCAAAACGTCAGTTTCCCGTATGGCGGAAAGTGGTAGATGCCATTTTGGAACAATTCTGTTAAAATCCACGCATATAAAATAGGTTGTCAAGGAATCCTCTAAAAGTCAATCAATCCACACAGTGTGATAGTCAGCTAAATTTAATCACACAGTTTGTAGGATCACCACAGTCATAGGCAGCAAGCCAGAACCCATCCACAGACTACAAGCCAGCCAGCGCTCTGACCAACAATAAACACAACCAAGGCACAAAACTCGCCAGCATTAGAAGAGCAAGGAGAGACCCAGCATTCAATGCGATTGAATGCTGGGTCCCATCAGCAAAGCAATGGAGGCCGTGTTATGATAGCCAGGAGAGAAGTACCTTGGAGGGGATGTAGTTTCCAATACAGGTCGGTGGAAAGCCGGGAGGGTGACAAACGCTACCCTGGGACACGGGAGAGGGAAAAAGAGTAAATCCAAGTGGAGTTCGAGTTTGGCAGTAGTCCAAAATCATCCAAGGCACAATATCAACTGGAAGGTACAATGTCAAGTGGAAGAATGAAAGCAGCAGTAGGAAGGAGTCTGCTCAGATAATGCCCCGGTGCAGAGTAGGATGCCCAGGTACAATACCAGTCAAAAGTTTGAACACACCTACTCATTCAAGTTTTTTTTTTGATTCCATATGTGTTATTTCATAATTTTGATGTCTTCAATATTTAATGTAGAACATAGTAAAAATAATGTTGTAACCAAAAAAGTGTTAAACAAATCAAAATAGATTTTAGATTCTTAGTAGCCACCCTTTGCCTTGATGACAGCTTTGCACACTCTTGGCATTCTCTCAACCAGCTTCACCTGGAATGCTTTTCCAATATTCTTGAAGGAGTTCCCACATATGCTGAGCACTTGTTGGCTGCTTTTCCTTCACTCTGCAGTCCAACTCATCCCAAACCACCTCAAATGGGTTGAGGTCGGGTGATTGTGGAGACCAGGGCATCTAATGCAACACTCTATCGCTCTACTTCTTGATCAAATAGCCATTACACAGCCTGGAGGTGTGTTGGGTCATTGTCCTGTTGAAAAAAAAAAGATAGTCCCACTAAGCGCAAATCAGATGGGATGGCATATTGCTGCAGAATGCACCGACAGTGTCACCAGCAAAGCACTCACACACCATCACACCTCCTCCTCCATGCTTCACGGTGGGAACCTCACATGTGGAGATCATCATTTCACCTACTCTGCGTCTTACATGGCGTTTGGAACAAAACATCTAAAATGTGGACTCATCAGACCAAAGGACAGATTTCCACCGGTCTACGTCCATTGCTCGTGTTTCTTGGCCCAATCAAGTCTCTTCTTATTATTGGTGTCCTTTAGTAGTGGTTTCTTTGCAGCAATTCGACCATGAAGGCCTGATTCATTCAGTCTCCTCTGAACAGTTGATGTTGAGATGTGTCTGCTACTTGAACTCTATGAACCATTTATTTGGGCTGCAATTTCTGAGGCTGGTAACTCTAAATAACTTATCCTCTGCAGCGGAGGTAACTCTGGGTCTTCCTTTCCTTTGGCGGTCCTCATGAGAGTGGCACGTTCCTGACCTTATTTCCTTTGTTTAGTCTTTGTTTAGTTGGTCAGGATGTGAGCTGGGTGGGCATTCTATGTTTTGTGTTTGTATGTTGGGTTTGTTGTTTGGCCTAATATGGTTCTCAATCAGAGGCATGTGTTTGTCATTGTCTCTGATTGGGAACCATATTAAGGTAGCCTGTTTTCACTGTATGTTTGTGGGTGATTGTTTCTGTTCGTGTGTTCATCTGTTCTGTGTTCAGGACTGTAGCGTTTTCGGTTCCTTCTGTCAGTTTGTTGTTTTTGTTCGTCGTTTAAATATCCTAATTAAATTATGGATTATCATCACGCTGCATTTTGGTCCTCCTCTCTTTCAACCGACGAAAGCCGTTACAGAGAGCCAGTTTTATCATAGTGCTTGATGTTTTTTTCAACTGCACTTGAAGAAACTTTCAAAGTTCTTGACATTTTCTGCATTGACTGACCTTCATGTCTTAAAGTAATGATGGACTGTCGTTTTTCTTTGCTTATTTGAGCTGTTCTTGCCATAATATGGACTTGGCATTTTATCAAATAGGGCTGTCTTCTGTATACCACCCGTACCTTGTCACAACACAACTGATTGGCTCAAACGCATTAAGAAGGAAAGAAATTCCACAAATTTACTTTTAAGAAGGCACACCTGTTAATTGAAATACATTCCAGGTGACTACCTCATGAAGCTGGTTGCGAGAATGCCAAGAGTGTGCAAAGCTGTCATCAAGGTAAAGAGTGGCTACTTTGAAGAATCTAAAATCTAAAATATTTTGATTAGTTTAACACTTTTTTGGTTACTACATGATTCCATATGTGTTATTTCATAGTTTTGATGTCTTCACTATTATTCTACAATGTAGAAAATAGCAAAAATAAAGAAAAGCCCTGGAATGAGTAGGTGTGTCCAAACTTTTGACTGGTACTGTATATCCCAGTAGGCCTCAAAAGTTTCAGCAGACCTGTTTTGCATGTCTTCTTAAAAACTCTGTATGCAATATTGCACTATTGTCCAGTGTGCTCATAGCCATATGAAACAAAGGTAAATGGAAACAAAAATCTACCCAAAAATGTTCAGCAACAATGATTAAAAAAAACATTATTAAAAAAGACATTTGAAAAGTCAACTTTGTATTGACCGGTACTGGAAAATACATGTTTTTATTTGTTTTTGTTAACTGCAGTGTCTATTAATTGTCCAAGCCCATGGCCGCTTTCCCACTCTATATTGCTATAGAATTTTCACAAATGTTTTAGTATACGTAATTCCCAAACATTCCAAGAATTTATGAAAATGTGAAAATGACCTTATCTACAGTGACTTCGGGAACTATTCAGATCCCTTGACTTTTTCAACATTTTGTTACTTTACGCCTTATTCTAAAATGTATCAAATCATTTTTTCCCCCTTGTCAACCTACACACAATACCCCATAATGACAAAGCAAAAACAGGTTTCTGCAAATGTTTGCTAATTTATTTTTAAAAATTGCTGAAATATCACATTTACATCAGTATTCAGACCTTTTACTCAGTACTTTGTTGAAGCACCTTTGGCAGCGATAACAGCATGGTGTCTTCTTGGGTATGACGCTACAAGCTTGGCACACCTGTATTTGGAGAGTTTCAACCATTCTTTTCTGCAGATCCTCTCAAGCTCTGTCAGGTTGGATGGGGAGCGTTGCTGCACAGCTATTTTCAGGTCTCTCCAGAGATGTTTGATCTGGTTCAAGTTCGGGCCCTGGCTGGGCCACTCAAGAACATTCAGAGAATTGTCTCAAAGGCACTCCTGCGTTGTCTTGGCTGTGTGCTTAGGGTCGTTGTCCTGTTAGAAGGTGAACCTTCTATGCTGCCACCCTCATGCTTCAACGTAGGGAGGGTGCCAGGTTTCCTCCAGACGTGATGCATGGCATTCAGGCCATAGAGTTCAATCTTGGTTTCATCAGACCAGAGAATCTTGTTTCTCATGGTCTGAGAGTCTTTAGGTGACTTTTGGAAAACTCCAAGCGGGCTGTCATGTGCCTTTTACTGAGGAGTGGCTTCCATCTGGCCACTCTTCCATAAAGGCCTGATTGGTGGAGTGCTGCAGAGAGTGTTGTCCTTCTGGAAGGTTCTCCCATCTCCACAGAGGAACTTTGTAACTCTGTCATTGTCACGCCCTGGCCTTAGTTATCTTTGTTTTCTTTATTATTTTAGTTAGGTCAGGGTGTGACATGGGGGATGTTTGTGTTTTTTGTCTAGTCTAGGGTGTTTGTATTGTATAGGGGGGTTTGTAGAGTTCATGGGGTTGTGTTCAGTGTAGGTGTTTAGGTAAGTCTATGGTTGCCTGGATTGGTTCTCAATCAGAGACAGCTGTCTATCGTTGTCTCTGATTGGGAGCCATATTTAACGCAGCCATAGGCATTAGGTAGGTTGTGGGTAATTGTCTATGTTTGACGTTAGTAGCGTGTGTCTGCACTTTCGTTTGTTAGCGTCATGTTTTTTTTTTTCGTTTTTTTTCTAGTTTGTATTAGTGTTCGTTTCATCTTCTAATAAATCGAAGATGTATTTATATCACGCTGCGCCTTGGTCCTCTCTTTCACCGAACGACGATCGTGACAGTCATAGTGACCATCGGGTTCTTGGTCACCTCTCTGACCAGGGCCCTGAACCATCGGGTTCTTGTCTTGGTGGTTCCAAATGTCTTCCATTTAAGAATGAGGGAGGCCACTGTGTTCTTGGGGACCTTCAATGCTGCAGAAATGTTTTAGTACCCTTCCCCCAGATCTGTTTTAGTACCCTTCCCCAGCCCACTGGCTAAGGAGTTGGACCTGTAGCAGAAGTTGGACCTATGGCCGAAAGGTGTCCAGTTCGAATCCCGGGCCAGAGCTGGAAAAAACATGCAGAATTGACATCTGACAACTGGAGGGTTGCTGGGTTTAATTCCTCAAAACATTCCCCTACCGTTGGGCCCTTAAGCAAGGCCATTAACCCCACAACATGCTCGCCATCCAGGGGTGCTGCACTGCAGCTTGAACCTGTGTTCGTCTCAACTGTATGTGTAAGGGCTGCTGTTTGGGGGGTTTTAGAACAGAGTAGAAGACACAGTTTTGTTGTTCGCTGTAACTAATGGACAAATTTGTATTGTATTGTAAAGAAGTCAACCAGAGTTGACGTGGGCCATCATTCAAACAAAGAGATTCCTCCCTGGGCCACCAGTGCATATTTCTAAACTATGTTTGCATATAATGGCAATAAATTCTAAAACCAATGCTGGTATTCTTTTGTCCATTATATAATTGTTTATTAATTTGCAGTATCTTTTGAACATCAACATTCTAACAGTCTAATGAATACATTTCATATATGTTATCGGAAGGATAATAATTTGGTTGTTTATGAGGGTCTTAAGAAACATTAGAATATGAAAAAAACCACTAACACCACAATTAAAGTGTTAAAATCCATTAAATAAACACCATCACAAAGATAAATCGCTATGTGTGTTTATTTGATGAAAATAACTTCAAATATATTTTGCATAATTTTTTTCCCTGAGCCTCCTTTGTCCCTTGAAATGCTGTCTGATCGTGTGGGCATTAGGAAACAAATTTGAAGATATTTACATGCACAGCCCTGATTGGCTGATGGGTGGTCTAAAGCCTACTTCCTTACCGAGATTAACAATCATTGGTCTATTATAGTGGTTGCCAAACTATATATAGTCCCATACCCCTTCAAACATTCAACCTCCAGCTGCGTACACCTCTAGCACCAGGATCAGGGCACTCTCAAATGTAGTTTTTTGCCATCATTGTAAGCCTGCCACACACACACATACTATACGATACATTTATTAAACATAAGAATGAGTGTGAGTTTTTGTCACAACCCGGCTCGTGGGAAGTGACAAAGAGCTCCTATAGGACCAGGGTACAAATAACAATATCATAATATTCAATAATTTTGCTCTTTATTTAACCATCTTACATATAAAACCTTATTTGTTCATCGAAAATGGTGAATAACTCACCACAGGTTAATGAGAAGGATGTGCTTGCAAGGAAGCACATAACTCTGCAATGTTGGGTTGTATTGGAGAGAGTCTCAGTCTTAAATCATTTTCCACACACAGTCTGTGCCTGTATTTAGTTTTCATGCTAGTGAGGGCCGAGAATCCACTCTCACATTGGTCGGGACAACGAAAGGGACATGAAAGGGACAACGAATCCAGTTGTTTGTGTCATCCGTTTCGGGAAAGTACCCGCGTAATTGCGCACCCAACTCACTCAGGTGCTTCGCTATATCACATTTGACATTGTCCGTAAGCTTGAGTTCATTTGCACGCAAAAAATCATACAATGATGGAAAGACCTGTGTGTTGTCCTTGTTAATGCAGACAGAGAAGAGCTCCAACTTCTTAATCATAGCCTCAATTTTGTCCCGCACATTGAATATAGTTGTGGAGAGTAATACCTGTAATTATCACGTTTCAGGTAAGACCCAAATGCAGACTGTGTTGAAGTAACAATGTTTATTACAGCAACAGGGGCAGGCAAACGACAGGTCAAGGCAGGCAGGGGTCGATAATCCAGAGTAGTGGGGCAAAGGTACAGGACGACAGGCAGGTTTGGGGTCAGGGCGTGCAGAAAAGGTCAAAACCGGGTAAACAGGAACAATCAATAGACAGGAACAGAGGGGAAAACGCTGGTAGGATTGACGAAACAAAACGAACTGGCAACAGACAAACAGAGAACACAGGTTTAAGTACCCAGGGGATAATGGGGAAGATGGACGACACCTGGAGGGGGGTGGAGACAAGCACAAGGACATGTAAAACAGATTCGGGTGTGACAGTAATCCTAGATTCAGATCATTCAGGTGAGAAAAAACATCACCCAGATAGGCCAGTCGTGTAAGAAACCCGTCATCATGCAAGCGGTCAGACAAGTGAAAATGATGTATGTTGTAAAAGCGTTACCATGGTTGCTGCCCATATCATTGCATAGAGCAGAAAATACACGAGAGTTCAGGGGCCTTGGCGGCAAGAGCCTCTCGGTGGATGCTGCAGTGTACCCAAGTGACGTCTGAGCAACTGCTTGCACGTGCATTACCACTCCACTAGGTTACCCCGTCATGGCTTTTGCGCCATCGATACAGATACCAACATGAGCAGCAGCTACGTTTGGCTACATACGGACCGTTAGTGGAATTCCCGAGAAAAAAACTCCCCCAAATGTATAGCCCCATTGGAAAATATAAATGGACAGTTTGACAGTTTGAACAGCTCTTACACAAAAAGGGCATTATCATAATTTACACCATTTCAGTGTTATTCCAACCTCATAGTGTGGAGATATCATCCTAAAAAAAATGTGAAAATCACAGTTTAACTGCACTTCCCATTTAAAAGAAAATGTTTTTCAAAAGAATAGATTGGCATTTTTTTTGTTTAAATATATTACTGTGCTTTGAGTGTTGCAGCATGTAATAGCGGTAATTCTGCCCAAAATGTATATGTTGAAATAAAGCTCAAAGGGTCATTTTTAAGAGTTGTTTGGCAAGGATAGGTGATTTGGAAACTGCAGAATCTGCTCTTTCGGATACAATATAAACATCAACATGTCTTACCTGCTAGTGACTCTTTAGGAGAATTAGCAAAAGTCACTTTTTGGCACTCCATTTACTTTCCATGCCTCTGTGTCAATTCTAAGCTGCTCTGTTCATCAGATTCTTCATTTACAATTTAATAATATTCTCACCCATCAGATTGTCAATTTAATCTTTAGTCTTTGCACTAACTCTATTATTATATGTGTGAAATTTGTTTTGATATAGTTTAGGTGTAGTTGCAATGGGCCATTATCAGATGCACAGGCAACGGGCAAGGGAAAAAAAATGACATGTCCTCTTAAAACTGCTTATAATAAAAAATGATGTTAGTGATGTTAAGATTCTAACAAAGACAGTTTGTTAGACTTATTTAGAGAAGTCAAGGACAGGGGGGAGTAATTAAAAATGGAGGAGTAATTTAAAAAGTACATTTGTTTTGAGTCAATATGAAGCTCACTGCTCTCCTAGTGTTAAATGGTTACATTTATTGGCCGCCTAGCCTACTCTCTCCTGGTCGCTGAGCCAGTGATCTGAGAGGTTGCCAAGCCTAATGTGATTATTACTGTTATATCAGGGCATTATGTTCTAGTCTCATAGTCTATTAATTATAGGCCTATGGTTTACTATGTGTAGGTCTATATGAGTCACATGTTAAATGGAAGAGTCATGGATTTCCATAGGCCTGCAAACTATTGGTCTGTAATGCAAAATCACATATTAAATGGTTTGTTGTGTGCGATCAATTACAGTAGGGTATAGGGTAGGCTATGTTTTTATGATATTGTAATGACGATTTGAGTGCCTGCATTTTGATCCACCAACATTTTAGCTGCCCCTGCCATCAACGTAATTCTGCCTACGCCACTGCTCTGACGACGTGGGCAGTTCCAAGAGATTAGCCTTCTTTAGACTGTGGTGCCACTGTTTTCAATGGAACAGGCCCAAAGGGGAGAGGAGAAACAAGCAAAGCTGGTGTGGGCATCACACCCCCAACAAATAGACCTCATAAAAGAATTCATTCATTTTCATTACAGAGGTTATCTCTTTGCATGCACTGCACTGCGGAGGTGTGTAGGGGGTGTTGGAGGAGAGGGAAAGAGGGCGGAGAGGAGGAGAGGCTCGCTCATCCCTCAACATGCATTTTCTTTGTTTACACATTTTGCCTTCTCCGAGAAATTCATCTTAATCACTGATTGGGGAAGTATAATTGCATTTTTTGGGTCAGCCAGATGGTACCTTCGTTGAGGAGATTAATTATTCTACCGGACAACATTAATAAAGCAAATATTGCCCAAGTGAATGCATGGTCACTGTAAACAGGTGAGATGGGGGCTCGAGTCTGCAGATAGCCTGAGGGTAGATCATAATTTATTCCCTTTGTTTATGAGAGCAGAGCTGGCCAGAGAGAGCATGGTGGCCAGGGAAATGAATGGCTGTCCATGCACCTGGCTGGAACCAAAATGAGCAGCATATTCTTGCCTTGGACAGAAGAGATTGACTGCTCATTTTCTATAAGTTGCATTTTTACAGAATACATTTATTTTCAGGGTCTTAAAACAGCACAATCAGTGCATGTGTAGTGAAGTAATATTTGTATACAGTGCATGCAGAAATAATTCAGACCCCTTGACTTTTTAATTGTTTTGTTACATTACAGCCTTATTATAAAATGAATTAAATTACATATTTCCTCATCAATACCCCATAACGACCCCATAAATACCCCATAATGACAAAGCAAAAACACGTTTTTAGAAATGTTCGCTAATTTCTCAAAATAAAAAAACTGAAATAACATATTTAAAGAAGTATTCAGACGCTTTGCTATGAGACTCGAAATTGAGCTCACGTTCATCCTGTTTTCATTGATCATCCTTGAGATGGTGGACTCCAACTTGATTGGAGTCCACCTGTGGTAAATTCAATTGATTGGACATGATTTGGAGAGGAACACACCTGTCTATATAAGGTCCCACAGTTGACAGTGTATGTCAGAGCAAAAACCAAGACATGAGATCGAAGGAATCACCTGTAGAGCTCCAATACAGGATTGTGTCGAGGCACAGATCTGGGGAAGGGTACCAAAAAATGTCTGCAGCATTGAAGGTCCCCAAGAACACAGTGGCCTCCATCATTCTTAATTGGAAGAAGTTTGGAACCACCAAGACACTTCCTAGAACTGGCCACCTGGCCAAACTGAGCATTCGAGGGAGAAGGGCCTTGGTCAGGGAGGTGACCAAGAATCAGATTGTCACTCTGACAGAGCTTCAGATTTCATCTGTGGAGATGGGAGAACCTTCCAGAAGGACAAACGTCTCTGCAGCACTCCACCAATCAAATATTTATGGTAGAATGGCCAGACTGAAGCCACTTCTCAGTAAAAGGCACATGACATCACATTGGGCTTGGCAACCTCTCAGTTTGCCAAAAGGCACCTAAAGACTCTCAGACCATGAGAAGCAAGATTTTCTGGTCTGATGAAACCAATATTGAACTCTTTTGCCTGAATGCCAAGCTTCACGTCTGGAGGAAACCTGGCACTATCCCTACAGTGAAGCATGATGGTGGCAGCATCTTGCAGTGGGGATGTTTTTCAGTGGCAGGGACTGGGAGACTAGTCAGGATTGAGAGAAAGGTGAATAAATCAAAGTACAGAGAGATCCTTGATGAAAACCTGCTCCAGAGCGCTAAGGACCTCAGACTGGAGCAAAGGTTCATCTTCCAACAGGAAAATGACCCTAAGCACACAGCCAAGACAACGCAGGAGTAGCTTCGGGACAAGTCTTTGAATGTCCTTCAGTGGTCCATCCAGAGTCGGACTTGAACCCGATCTAATATCTCTGGAGAGACCTGAAAATAGCTGTTCAGCATCGCTCCCCATCCAACCTGACAGAGCTTGAGAGGATCTGCAGAGAAGAATGGGAGAAACTCCCCAAATACAGGTGTGCCAAGCTTGTAGCATCATACCCAAGAAGAATTAAGGCTGTAATCGCTGCCAAAGGTGCTTCAACAACGTACTGAGTAAAGGGTCTGAATACTTATGTAAATGTGATATTTCAGTTTTTCTTTTTATAATTTAGCAAAATATCTAAAAACCTGTTTTTACCTTGTCATTATGGGGTATTGTGTGTCAAACCTACTCCCACTCCCCCTCGCTGGCATTACGCACACCTGTCACCATCGTTACGTTCATCAGAGCTTCATTGGACTCACCTGGACTCCATCACTTATTGATTGCCTCCCCTATATCTGTCTATTCCTCTGTTTCATCCCTGTGTCAGCATTAATGTTGTTTTGTTTCCCCTGTCCAGATGCTGTCTTGTTTCATGTCGGTTACTTCTTGAATATTCACTCCCTGTACTTGCTTCTCGTCTCCCAGTGTCTGTCCTCACATTATGTGTAGATTGATGAGGAAAAATAAAAATGTATTACATTTTAGAATGTAATAAGGCTGAAATGTAACAAAATGTGGAAAAAGTCAAGGGGTCTGAATACTTTCCGAATGCACTGTATATACCTCACCTGCGACCCGTAATAAGACCATGTCATTTGTATATTAACAAAGTCCATTAAAATGTACAATGAGTATACAAAACATTATTGACTGACCAGGTGATTCCACGTGAAAGCTATGATCCCTTATTGATGTCACTTGATAATTGTAGATGATACATTAATTGTGTATGTGTGCCATTCAGAGGGTGAATGGGCAAGACAAAAGATTTAAGTGCCTTTGAACAGGGTATGGTAGTAGGTGCGTGGTACTGCAAAGCTGCTGGGTTTTTCACGCTCAACAGTTTCCCGTGTTTATCAAGAATGGTCCACCACCCAAAGGACATCCAGTCAATTGGACACAATTGTGGGAAGCATTGGTGTCAACATGGGCCAGCATCCCTATGGAACACTTTCGACACCTTTTAGAGTCTATTCCCCTTACGAATTGAGGTTGTTCTGAGTGCAAAATCATGGTGCAACTCAATATTAGGAAGGTGTTCTTAATGTTTTGTACACTCAGTGTATATTATTTGACTCCATTAAGATACAACAGGACTATTGTTGAGTTACAGAAATAGATTATGAAGAAAGGTCTGAGAAATACAATTTTAAACAAGTATTTAGTACCATGGTAAAACAAATGGATTCCATTATACAAGGCAAGTTACAGCATTACAATATATTAATAATCTAGGTATGATCCAAGAGGGAGAGAAAGATTGTCCGTTGCAGAGACAATTAATCAAAGACCATTTTATAATGATTAGATCTGTTTGTATTTCAAATCTGAGTTGTTGACCAACAGCATACTGTAAAAGTGAACATAAAAAGTGAACAGCTATCAGACCTAGAGGACCAACAGACCAACAGCATCTCTGCCTCCCAGAGGTGTTGAGATGAGGGACTGGTGATACAGATAAGACAGAATTCCTGAGAAGACGAAACTTGCAACTGGGGAAAAAAGCCAGTGAATGCAAAGGCCAGGGTAACATAAGCTTTAAAACTGCAAAATTCTCTCAGCCAACAAAAGCATGAGTTGTGCTATAAAAAATATTTTTGTCCCATGGCAAAAAGTGTCGAATCGCAGGGAATTAGCTTTAAAACTGCAAAATCAACTATTAGCCTTATGATAAACTGTATAGAATAGCATTATAAAACAGCACATTTTTCTCTCTTCACCATGGCTAAATGTGTTGAAAAGCAGGAAGTTAGTCGATTTTCCCCCAAAAATATTCCAGAGGTCAGTGCCCCGTGGCCCCAAATGGGATAGTCCAACCCTGAGTGTCTTAATAGGGCGTTGGGCCACCACGAGCCAGAACAGCTTCAATGCACCTTGGAAGTCTATTAGAGGGATGCAACACCATTCTTCCATGAGAAATTACATAATTTGGTGTTTTGTTTATGGTGGTGGAAAACGCTGTCTCAGACGCCGCTCTAGAATTTCCCATAAGTGTTCCATTGGGTTGAGATCTGGTAACTGAGACGGCCATGGCAAATGGTTTACATCGTTTTCATGCTCATCAAACCATTCAGTGACCACTCATTCCCTGTGGATGGGGGCATTGTCATCCTATGGGGGCATAGCCATGGAAGCCAAAATAATGGCCTGCCCAGCATTTTTCTACATGAACCTAAGCATGTTGGGATATTAATTGCTGTATGGAAGCACCTGCTTTAAATATACTTTGTATCCCTCATTTACTTGTGTTTACATTATTTTCTCAGTTTACCTACAGTACCAGTCAAAAGTTGGGACACACTTCTTTATTTTTGCTATTTTCTACATTGTAGAATAATAGTGAAGACATCAAACTATGAAATAACACATATGGAATCATGTAGTAACCCAAAAAGTGTTAAACAAATCAAAATATATTTTAGATTTTAGATTCTTCAAAGTAGCCACCCTTTGCCTTGATGACAGCTTGGCACACTCGTGGCATTCTCTAAACCAGCTTCATGAGGTAGTCACCTGGAATGCATTTCAATTACAGGTTTGCCTTGTTTAAAGTTAATTTGTGGAATTTCTTTCCTTCTTAATGCGTTTGAGCCAATCAGTTGTGTTGTGACAAGGTACGGGTGGTATACAGAAGATAGCCCTATTTGGTAAAAGACTGAGTCCATATTATGGCAAAAAAAAGCTCAAATAAGCGAAGAAAGATTACAGTCCATCATTACTTTAAGACATGAATGTCAGTCAACACGGAATACTTCAAGAAGTTTCTTCAAGTGCAGTCGCAAAAACTATCAAGCACTATGATGAAACTGGCTCTTATGAGGACCGCATAACACATTACTAGCTAAACATTTTTGTGTTCATAAATTCAATCTGGAGTGCCAGAGTGCGCTCTGGGCGTTCTTAAATTCAGAGTAATGTCAGATTGTCCATTTTTAGATTCTGAGTGTTTCCCCTCTCGGAGCGTTCAGAGCGCATACTGGCCGAGGAGTAGGCTTGATCCGAGTATTCTGACCATCACAAGCTAACTGGCTAGCTACTTCCAGACACAAATGAGAAAACACCTCAATCTGACCATTTTACTTGCCATAGCAGAGCTGGTTAGGCTGTTTTCATGTTATCCACAGCGTTGGTGACTGTGACTGTGCTGCCGACATTTACTGACACCACGGGTTTAATCCTAGACCCATGAAATGTGGGATGAATACAGAGGTTATGGGGCAACAGAAGACGAACAACAGAGGGGCTAATGATCATGGAGATGGGGAAAGGGCCAATAAAGCGGGGGAAAAGTTTACGGGACTCCACCCGGAGGGGCAGGTCACGAGTGGACAGCCATACCCTCTGCCCGAGATGATACCGGGGAGCCGGGGTCCAGTGGCAGTCCGCTTGTCATCGATACCTGGACGTGGTCTTGAGAAGTAGACGAGCGGGCTCTCTTCCAGGTATCCGCGACAGCGGCGGACAAACACCTGGGCCGAGGGTATGCCGACCTCTTCCTCTTGCTAGGGGAAGAGCGGGGGCTGATAACGCAGGGAACACTCGAAAGGCGAGAGCCCAGTGGCAGAGCAGGGGAGGGTGTTGCGGGCATATTCAACCCACACGAGTTGCTTGCTCCAGGTGGTGGTGTTGGCGGAGACAAGGCAGCGAAGAGTCATCTCCAGGTCTTGATTGGCTCGCTCCGACTGGCCGTTGGACTGCGGGTGGAACCCGGAGCACAGGCTGGCCAACGACCCAATGAGTGTGCAGCACGCCTTCCAGAACCGGGACTAGAACTGAGGGAGTCCATGGATCCGGAAGACGTGCTGCACCATGAGCTGGGCAGTCTCTTTGACAGAGGGTAGCTTGGGGAGAGGAATGACTTTGGAAAACCGGTCCACTACTGTCAGGATGGCGGTGTTGCCATCAGACAGGGGAAGTTCAGGAATATGTGAGACCAGGGACGGTGAGACCAGGGACGGGATGTAACTTTAGGTCCAGGGCAGAACGCTGGGACAGGACAGCCCCCACTCTGACATCCAAATCATCGACCTCCATCACGAACTGATGGGACACGTCAGGATGAACCATTATGGGAGCAATGGTGAAGCAGTGCATGAGGTCCCGGAACGCCCAGTCAGCAGCTGGGGACCATGTGAACTGAACCTTAGGGAGGGATGAGTGCAGACAGGGGGGAAGCCAAGGTACTGTAACCCCGGATATAGCAGCGATAGTAGTTGGCAAATCCCAGGAAATGTTGCAGCTGCACTCTGGACGTAGGCTGGGGCCAATCCACCACCGCTTTCACCTTCCTGGGATCCATCTGTACATTCCCTGCAGTGATGATGTAACCAAGGAAGTGGATGGTGGAGTGATGGAATTCGCATTTCTCCACTTTCAGAAAAAGCTGGTTCCCCAGGAGGCGCTGGTGGACCTGTCGGACGTGGAGCACGTGTTCTTAGGCTGAGTGGGAGAAAACGAGGATGTCATTGAGGTAGACAAAAACTAACCGGTTCAACATGTCGCAGAGAATGTCATTAACCAGGACCTGGAACACAGCAGGGGCGTTGGTAAGTCCATATGTCATGACCAGGTATTCGTAATGGCTGTCATTATGTCATTATGGGGTATTGTGTGTAGATTGATAGAAAAAATGTAATCCATTTTAGAATAAGGCTGTAACATAACAAAATGTGGAAAAAGTTAAGGGGTCTGAATACTTGCCGAATGCACTGTAGTCATCATAAGAATGTCATGTACAAAAAAATATGCTTCTCCCTTGATGGGGATCTTAGTGCTGAAGCGCTACTTCAGCCTGGGGTTCAATGCGTACCCGGCACCACAAGGGGGCAAAAGGGTGCTTATCCCCCTCAGTTTTAGTTTTATGTCCCTGTATAAAAATATAAATAAAGTTCAAATGATTGAGTGACAGGTTGGCGCAAAATCTCTATCTCCGCTGTGCTGTCAGCACAATGGACAGAGCGCACCGCTGTGTGTGTAAGTGGGCTATTGAAAGCCTTTGGGGCGCAGGGATTCCGTTAGCTGGTAATTGCCAGCTTTTGGCCATAAAATAAATGAAAATCTGATAAATAAAATTGTAGTCGGGCTGCCCTGCTGCTGAGGAGAGAAAGAAAGCGAGCGAGGAGCCTTAGCCTAGGCTACTGTTGATTGCGAAGATGGAGGCCTTTTTCATTTCAGTAAAACAAAAGTTAGTGAGTATGCCTACAGTGAAAAGCCTACAAGGCAGACTCCTGTAATGAAAGTGTCTGCCTTTCTGACCCTGTACCTGTTTCACTGGGGCCTGCTGCTGTGTCGAGCAAGCCACTCTCTCTCTCTTTCCTTCCCGGGGGAAAAAAATGCTCCGGGAGAAAGAAAAGTGTTAATTTTAAAATCCAATTGCTGTGAAACACACCAATCCTGTTGTTATTTCTCAACTCTCAATTATTACATTTACATTTACATTTAAGTCATTTAGCAGACGCTCTTATCCAGAGCGACTTACAAATTGGTGCATTCACCTTATGATATCCAGTGGAACAATCACTTTACAATAGTGCATCTAACTCTTTTAAGGGGGGGGGGGGGGTTAGAAGGATTACTTTATCCTATCCTAGGTATTCCTTAAAGAGGTGGGGTTTCAGGTGTCTCCGGAAGGTGGTGATTGACTCCGCTGACCTGGCGTCGTGAGGGAGTTTGTTCCACCATTGGGGTGCCAGAGCAGCGAACAGTTTTGACTGGGCTGAGCGGGAACTGTACTTCCTCAGAGGTAGGGAGGCGAGCAGGCCAGAGGTGGATGAACGCAGTGCCCTTGTTTGGGTGTAGGGCCTGATCAGAGCCTGAAGGTACGGAGGTGCCGTTCCCCTCACAGCTCCGTAGGCAAGCACCATGGTCTTGTAGCGGATGCGAGCTTCAACTGGAAGCCAGTGGAGAGAGCGGAGGAGCGGGGTGACGTGAGAGAACTTGGGAAAGTTGAACACCAGACGGGCTGCGGCGTTCTGGATGAGTTGTAGGGGTTTAATGGCACAGGCAGGGAGCCCAGCCAACAGCGAGTTGCAGTAATCCAGACGGGAGATGACAAGTGCCTGGATTAGGACCTGCGCCGCTTCCTGCGTGAGGCAGGGTCGTACTCTGCGAATGTTGTAGAGCATGAACCTACAGGAACGGGTCACCGCCTTGATGTTAGTTGAGAACGACAGGGTGTTGTCCAGGATCACGCCAAGGTTCTTAGCACTCTGGGAGGAGGACACAATGGAGTTGTCAACCGTGATGGCGAGATCATGGAACGGGCAGTCCTTCCCCGGGAGGAAGAGCAGCTCCGTCTTGCCGAGGTTCAGCTTGAGGTGGTGATCCGTCATCCACACTGATATGTCTGCCAGACATGCAGAGATGCGATTCACCACCTGGTTATCAGAGGGGGGAAAGGAGAAGATTAATTGTGTGTCGTCTGCATAGCAATGATAGGAGAGACCATGTGAGGATATGACAGAGCCAAGTGACTTGGTGTATAGCGAGAATAGGAGAGGGCCTAGAACAGAGCCCTGGGGGACACCAGTGGTGAGAGCACGTGGTGCGGAGACAGATTCTCGCCACGCCACCTGGTAGGAGCGACTTGTCAGGTAAGACGCAATCCAAGCGTGGGCCGCGCCGGAGATGCCCAGCTCGGAGAGGGTGGAGAGGAGGATCTGATGGTTCACAGTATCAAAGGCAGCCGATAGGTCTAGAAGGATGAGAGCAGAGGAGAGAGAGTTAGCTTTAGCAGTGCGGAGCGCCTCCGTGACACAGAGAAGAGCAGTCTCAGTTGAATGACTAGTCTTGAAACCTGACTGATTTGGATCAAGAAGGTCATTCTGAGAGAGATAGCAGGAGAGCTGGCCAAGGACGGCACGTTCAAGAGTTTTGGAGAGAAAAGAAAGAAGGGATACTGGTCTGTAGTTGTTGACATCGGAGGGATCGAGTGTAGGTTTTTTCAGAAGGGGTGCAACTCTCACTCTCTTGAAGACGGAAGGGACGTAGCCAGCGGTCAAGGATGAGTTGATGAGCGAGGTGAGGTAAGGGAGAAGGTCTCCGGAAATGGTCTGGAGAAGAGAGGAGGGGATAGGGTCAAGCGGGCAGGTTGTTGGGCGGCCGGCCGTCACAAGACGCGAGATTTCATCTGGAGAGAGAGGGGAGAAAGAGGTCAAAGCACAGGGTAGGGCAGTGTGAGCAGAACCAGCGGTGTCGTTTGACTTAGCAAACGAGGATCGGATGTCGTCGAGAATTATGAGCTCAATAGCAACTATTTTACAAAGATATTTGATAGGGCTTTGAGATACAGAATGCGAAATGTTTATTGGCCATTGCGAGTGTATAGGCCTCACTAGACGGTAGGCTACAACTGTAACGTTGTTTTGGACATTAAATGTACTGTTAGTTGAATACATGGCTACTATGAGTAGGTATTATCTTTAGAGTTAGTGATCTAGCTCATGTGTTTTGAGTTTCCACTTACTCAGGTGGTGAATTAGCCCCAAATAAATGAGCCTATGACATTAGAGCACATAAAGATGCAGGCAAATCAATCTATTGAGAAAAAAAACATTCTGGAGCCCAGTAAAATATAACAGTAAAATATATCAATAATAGCATAATTGTCTACATAAATGCATGACAATCACTGGATTAGGTTGCACATTTAAATATTTATAATTACAACATCACAAGATGATGAAATAACGTATTTCTTCAATACCATCTCATTTGTCTATTACACTTTTTAATAAAGCACTGTGACTTTATAAGATGATAGGCCCACCAATTTTTTCTATTGCGTGAAAAAATAATGGGTGCGACCAAATCATGGGCTGGTGCCACCAACTGAAACTTAGGGGAATATGTTGGTCTGGAGCCCTGCTACAAAGGGAATGTCCTCCTTATGGAAAAGTTGTGATATTGTAGTGAACAAACATGAAAAGACTGTTGGCATGGCCAAAGCAGGCTATTGTGCAACTCGCTATTCAGGTAGGTTGCAATTTTGGATTTTTTTTCTTTTTTTTTCTCGTATTTATAATCATTTGAGTTTAGCATTTTTATTGTTGTAGACCTATTTAATAATCCAAACCAGCTCATTAAATATGTAAAACGTGTTTTGTTTCATTCTGTTGAGACATTTTCATTGGCAAAATTAATTTTCTTTAATTGTTTGCTCCGTATTTACTTTAGGATAGGTTATAAGTAGGCCTATTGTAAAATAATATCATTAGCCTATTGCTGTCATTTGTTGGGTACAGTAGGCTAGCCTTTATTGGTAATTGCTCCAATATAGCCTGTTCAAAACTTTTGTGAAGGTTAAACCAGTTCGCAAGTGTTTTGTTTCATTCTGTTGAGCCATTTTCTTTGGCCAAATTAAGTTCCAACAGTAATGTTGTGTTTGCCGTAATATAATATTGTGCTCCTATATTCCTTATAAACAATGGCTTGACTCTCTTTTACCCTAGTAAAGTTTTGTATCTTTTGCTAAGGTTTGGTGTGGTGTGGCTGTAAGTCCTATCATACTGCAGGCCTATGCTATGAATGCAGTGCACACAGGCGCTCCAAATGACAGTTGAACTTGAGGTGTGGAAGTATGTTTTCCGCCTACCAGAGTTAATCCTATAATCGAACATTATGATGTTTAGCCTTAAAAAAAATATTCAAATTGAAAATGTAGGAATTAGCCTCATGCTGTACTCCTATATCTGTATAGCAGACACAGTAGCCTATCTGACAAGTATAAAGAATTATACAACGGGTGGGTCTAATCCTGAATGCTGATTGCTTAAAACCGCATTCCAGCCAGTGTCTATTCCACAAGTTGCCACCGACTAAATCTATGAAGTTAAAATGCCTATTTACTCTGTTCCATCTGACTGCGCAATCGACTGTCTCAACAGCCCAGCCAGGCAACTTATTGTGCAGCAACGCTCCCCGTCCAACCTGACAGAGCTTGAGAGGATCTACAGAGAAGAATGGGAGAAACTCCCCAAATACAGGTATGTTTAGCAAAAACAAATCTAAAAACCTGTTTTTGCTTTGTCATTATGGGGTATTGTGTGTAGATTGATGAGGGGGAAAAGAATTTAATCAATGTTAGAATAAGGCTGTAACGTAGGAAAATGTGGAAAATGTCAAGGGGTCTGAATACTTTCCGAAGGCACTGTACATGGCTATCAAAAGGTCAGAACCGGGTAAGCCTACACGAAACTCAGACCTTATATGAAGTAGTTCTAAAATTCCAGACACAAAAAATAATGGGGGAAAAAACAATTGGAACCATTACCAGGTTTTACCGCTAAGTTTTATGGGTATTATGGGTCCACTTTTATAGGTCCACTTTGCCGGTCTATTGGCATGGTTGCTCACCAAGCGGACTGGCCGTTCCTTCTAAGCAAAAAAAGGTTGCTATGCAAGCTGGCTACTTCTCTTTTGCTTGCTAGCCGACTAAAGCGAACACACAATCACATCAAGCAGCTGAAATTACAGCAAACAATGTGTCATGATGTTGGCCTGTTGGGGAGGTTTATGACCCCCATAAATACCTTCCCCCCGTTTCTCTCTCTCTACTCTATAGATTTGACTCTTGAAAAGCCCTTTGTTAACATAGAGATTCTGGGAACATTAAAAGGTGGGAAACGGAACCCTATTTCGGTAATCCAACGAGTTGAAAATATGCGTTGGTACTTAATGAATATGATGTCAGATCAGTTGGCGTCTGAGACATGATTACTGATGATAGGACGACATAAGCTGTATCTTGGAAAATCTACACATTCTAGTTATCAGATTCACATGGAATTGTTGTGCAATTTAAATGTTTAAATATGAAACTATTTGTGAAAAAATGAAATGTAATTTTTAGCTTCTTAATGAGAGAACAGTTTGTCATAAGAACACCACTCTGCTCACTCAGAGGCCCCGCCCAAGTGAACAGACATGGGTTGTAAAACTATGAAACACGTCCTTCTTTCACCACTATATAAACCCGTTGACGAAAATTCAACTTCCGGTTCCAAGGACGTGAGGACTTGCGGTCCCCGCGTTAAAAAGGACAAGGTCACCTACAGAACTAAGCCAACCTCAGTGTGAGCTCTGGTTGAACGACAAGAACCTAACGAAATTAGCATCGAATTTCAACGTGAAGATGACGATCCACATGCCGAAAGGATGAATTTTGACTATACCAGCCAGAATATAGCATGAGCTTAAAGTATGGCAACTTGGTATGAACTTTGAACTCTTATTCACTAAAGAAGTGATACCTCCTAGCCATTGCGTTAGCGCAGCAACTGTAGACGTGGGCTAGGAGAGGATGGACAGAGTATCCATTCCACCATGCTCCAGTTCACCACTAGACATTCTTCAGAGGACCAGAGATCCATGCTGGACCACCCCGCCTTCTATCTATGACCAATCTTCCGAAGCGCAGCTCAGAGTAAATATTTATTGCATTTTCCTTTTTCAAATGGCCGGTTATTTAGACTGCATACGATACTGTAATTACGATAGCATAGCTGCCTACGGCCCGATAGAGACACAAAACCTTTTTGCTCCTCAATCTTCCCGCTCTTTCACTCAAACCCAACCCCCTTTCTTTGTGTAACCAGCCATCATATCTGTTCCGTCCGCTAGGGACGTTTTACTTTATGACATAATTTGTAATCAATGTATGATACATTCTGTGTATATGTAATTTTGTGTGATTATTTAGGTATTTAGTAAATAAATAATTAAACCAAATTTTCTGATTCAACTTGTTAGCCAGGGTTCGTGAAGATAACCAAGAATTTACAACTTTCAGATTAGATAAATAAATATTGACTTCTACTGATGTAAAAGATTACAAGGTCTTTAAGAGTTTATTCGGAAGATAACAGCTCTATAAACATTCTTTCGTGGTGCCCCGACGTTCTAGTTAATTACATTTATCTGATTAGCTTAATCAGGTAATATTAATGACAGAGAAATTATTTTATAGAATAGCATGTCATATCACTTAATCCGACATAGCCAAAGACACGACAAATGTGTATTTTCATTGGCTTTAGCTTTGTTTCTATTGCCTTTTCTTTGGATATATCCATTATAATGATCCTGATAAATTAATTTGCCTGGCTCAGAGAAGCTGTCAGCCTCATCCAGACACGTTAATTTTCTATGGCACAGTGGAGATCGCAACAACAAAAAAACTGCAACATTGTTGCACAGATCGGAGAGGCAGGCAGCAAGATTTAGAAAAAACAAACTGTTGCCTGCCAAAATGCTAGGCTAAAGGCGTGGGGAAATAATGGCCCTTTTTTCCCAGGGAAGATTAAGCTTATGAATTGCCTGGCTGGGCTGTGGGAGAGTGGATGCACATTAATCATTCAAATGAAATTGTAAACAGGCTTTACCCGGGGATTGTCTTAAATAACTCACTGCTATCAACCAATCAGCATCCAGGATCCAAACAACCGTTTTATAATTAGTACCATAGCATAGTAATTGTATGAGCAGCAGACAAGCATTCCTCTTTTCAACTGAGTCATTTCTGTATAATGGGACAAAGACAAGGAGAGGGAAACAGAGCGGGGGTATTCTTCATGGATACACGCCAGCCAAATTGCCAGAGGAGGTTGGTAATTTTCCAAAATCCGGAACATAAAATAAATAATAAAGAGACATCAACACCAGATGTGCAGGAGAGGATCAAAGTTGTATGCTTTTAGGAAGATTTCACCAGAAGCTGTACATCTGGGTGGAGAGAGAGACATTCTGCATTCCAAATGGCATCCCATTCCCTTCATAGTGCACTAAGGGCCCGTTGTCAATAGTAGTGCACCTTATAGGGAATACAGCGCCATTGGGACGCACCCATTAACAAAAGGGTGCAGGACAGCTAGCAGCGTGAGGATAGGATCAATAGGGCCATTGATGATGAAAGGGCCCGTACTGTAGTCTGTATACATCAGGACTCTTCAACGCTGTTCCTGGAGAGTTACCGTCCTGTAGGTTTTCACTCCAACCCAAATCTAGCACACCTGATTCTAATGATTACATGGTTGATCAACTGAATCAGGTTAGTTACAACTTGGGTTGGAGTGAAAACCTACAGGAGGGTAGGTCTCCGGGAACAGGGTCCTGGTTTACATGGTAAGCAGTAGAACCAGAGCCTTCTATTACAATTGCAATAAAATGCTCTGCACATCTGAGCAGAACCAAAACAAGGCAGAATGGAAGAAGAGATCAGAGGGAACTGAGTGGTAAATGTCGGCATAAGTGCACAGGCAGGAAGTACAGTGCATTTGGAAAGTATTCAGACCCCTTGACTTTTTTCCACATTTTGTTACATTACAGCCTTACACTAAAATGGGTGAAATAGTTTTTTTCCCTCATCAATCTACACACAATACCCCATAATGACAAAGCAAAAACAGGTTTAGAAATGTTTGCAAATTTATAGAAAAAAACGAAAAGAAAAAAAAACATTTACATAAGAATACAGACCCTTTACTCAGCACTTTGTTGAAGCACCTTTGGCAGAGACTACAGCCTTGGGTCTTCTTGGGTTGACGCTACAAGCTTGGCAAACCTGTATTTGGGGAGGGGAGTTTCTCCCATTCTTCTCTGCAGATCCTCTTAACCTCTGTCAGGTTGGATGGGGAGCGTCACTGCACAGCTATTTTCAGGTTTCTCCAGAGATGTTCGATCGGGTTCAAGTCTGAGCTCTGGCTGGGCCACTCAAGGACATTCAGAGACTCCTGCTTTGTCTTGGCTGTGTGCTTAGGGTCTTTGTCCTGAGCGCTCTGGAGCAGTCTGAGGTCCTGAGCGCTCTGGAGCAGGTTTCCTTCAAGGATCTCTCAGTACTTTGCTCCGTTCATCTTTCCCTCGATCCTGACTAGTCTCCCAGTCCCTGCCGCTGAAAAACATCCCCACAACATGAATGTGCCACCACCATGCTTCACCGTAGGGATGGTGCCAGGTTTCCTCCAGACGTGATGCTTGGCATTCAGGCTTAAGACTTCAATCTTGGTTTCATCAGACCAGAGAATCTTGTTTCTCATGGTCTGAGAGTCCCGTTGGCAAACTTCAAGCGGGCTGTCATGTGCCTTTTACTGAGGAGTGGCTTCTGTCTGGTCACTCTACCATAAAGGCCTGATTGGTGGAGTGCTGCAGAGATGGTTGTCCTTCTGGAAGTATCTCCCATCTCAACAGAGGAACTGGAGCCAGCCAGCTCTAGGAAGAGGCTTGGTGTTTCCAAACTGTGCCTCGACAGAACCCTGTCTCCGAGATCTACGGACAATTCCTTCGACCTCATGGCTTGGTTTTTGCCCTGACATGCACTGTCAACTGTGGGACCTTATGTAGACAGGTGTGTGCCTTTCCAAATCATGTCCAATCAATTGAATTTACCACAGGTGGACTCCAATCAAGTTGTAGAAACATCTCAAGGATGATCAATGGAAACAGGATGCACCTGAGCTGAATTTCAAGTCTCATAGCAAAGGGTCTGAATGCTTATGTAAATATTGTGTGTAGATTGATGAAGAAAAAATTTATTTAATCAATTTTAGAATAAGGCTGTAACATAACAAAATGTGGAAAAAGGGAACGGGTCTGAATACTTTCAGAATGCACTATATATCCACCGAATGTCCCTTCTCTGGTTCGTTCATTATTATGAGTAGTTGTGGAGATGATTGCAGTTGTCTGAGTAATAGATGAAAGGACAGTGAATTGCAGTGGGTCCATATGAGTTGAAACGTTTGTTTCTGTATCTAATGGCTGCATTGAGGAATACCACCCATTATTAACCTGCAATTTAATTTAGAAGCTATCTTTAATGGCTTTACCTCATGATATAACGTATTGAAACTTCGAAAATAGGGGTGAAATCAGGCAAAAAAAACATTCCAATGATTACATACTCTGATTACATGAAAAACACCATATTTCATAGACTTTGTTGGCAATTCATCAAGCTAATCTAAGAGAAGGTGTCTACTGCGCCACTTGCTACGTCAAAGTAATACAGCTTGCTGTATTATTAGTCATCACATGACACTTTTGATATTGTGTGCTGCATTGCCTGAGATTCAGACACAAATGTGTAATGTGTAAGTCACCATGCCTGTCTCCGCAAATTATTTTCACAAAATGATTTTAAAAAATGATAATGAAATGAATACAATGAATAAAATAAAATACAAATGTATAATATACATAACTTGAAACTATGTATTAATTTATATTTGTTTATTTGTCCCCATTTAATTAAAACAACATTGAGCAGATGTGTTGTTCACTATTTCAGTCAGAGATCATGTTTTAATTAAAGAACTTCGATAACTAATTAAGATGAGATATACACTGTTTATAGAGATCATTGGAGAGAAGACAGGCCTGGATGTCCTTAAGGATGATATGGTCAATACCACGGTTGCCATAGGGATGCACCTACCTCAGGCATTTAAAGAGTAAATTGTTTCCTGAGCAGTCAATGTGATGAGGATGTACTTACTTACATCAGTGACTGACCACAAGGCCTGCATCCCAAATGGAACCCTATTCCCTATATTCTGCCATAGAGCTCTGGTCAAAAGTGGTGCACTACGTAGGAAATAGGCTGCCATTTGGGACGCATCCAAGATGTGTTGGTATTGACCCCTATTAGTGCTGTGCTGTAAGCCGACATGATAGCTGCCCTTTTGCTCTGTACTGTATGTGGCCAGACAGTTAACTAAAAGCAGAACAGAAGAATTAGCCATCAAAGAGAAATGTAGTGGTACTGCTTCAGGTGAGAACTCCCTTCCAGAGCATTAGTTGCATTAAAACAGAAACGTACTATCAGAACTCAGGATAACAACCAGATGCAGACAGCTAGAGTTACATATGTTTATTGACGCAAACAGGGGCCAGGCAAAAGAAGGCAGAGGTCCGTAATCCAGGGCAGAGTCAATAAGGTACAGAACAGCATGCAGGCTCGGGGTCAGGACAGACAGTTGTTCGTAAACGGGTCAGAGTCAGGCAGGTACAGAACGGCAGGCAGTCTCGGGGTCAGGGCAGGCAGAATGGTCAGAACAGGGGAAACTAGGAAACAGAACTTGAAACAGCAGGGAGAAGGGAAAACACGCTAGTAAGACCTGACAAGACCAGACAAACTGGCAACAGACAAACAGAGAACACAGGTATAAATACACTGGGGATAATGAGGAAGACAAGCACAAAGACAGGTAAAACAGATCAGGGTGTGACAGGTACTGTATGACCCTTAGCATGTGAATGGGAATGAATCTATTATGTACTCTTATCATTCTTGTTAAAGGGCTCTTATACCCATGTATTTGTAAAGCATGTTACAGAGAAAGGGGTCCCTGCTTTAATTACTGTAAAATGTACCATTATAAGTAATCACAGAATAATTGCAATGCACTAACATGTTATTACACTCACACTTTTCCTTAATTATATAATTACAATATATCAACACTGGTAAAAGCAGGTATAAAGCAGGTATAAAGTAGCAGGTATAAGTAGCAGGTATAAAATCATTCTCATGTTAAGCTACTACAAGTGACCAAAAATACACCTGCGTGAGTAGCTAATTATCTCCTCAAGGTGACTTTGTGTCCCCAGTCCTCGCCATGGTGCTCCTTCTCTCACACTGGGTCTGCAATCAGGAGTCTCCTCTTCCCTCCTCTCCTCTCTTCTTCCCTCCCCTCCTCTACTCTCTGGACAGCTGCATGCCGCCAGTCCAACACCCCAGGCTTTAAAACCTCACTCTAATTAAAACCAATGTTTAAATTGGTGGCTAATCTATAGGCTATTGCAGTCCGATTCAACATCCATCATTGATTGGTCTGGCCATTTCAAAGACCCTGGGGAAGGCAAACTAATGAAAAAAAATATTTGAATGGTGCCCTTTGTAGGAAGAGTTGTAAGAATTCAGTCTTCGTGGTTTACCTGACGATATGTTTTATCTGTCCATACAAACAACGTACTGTGTATATGCAAGTACATGTGATTTGTCACTCAAACTTTTACAGTGCATATAAGGAACACAAAAAACATGGATTATTTGATGTTGGAAAGCTCATCATAAAAGCCTCGTAGTTGTCATTGACACAAAAAAAAGTAAAAAAAATTAAGTGGAATTTCATGGAATATTTCGTAGCTCAATGGAATGAGGGAAGAATGTTTCATGTGTGATGGAATTCCATATGCTGCAATCTATTGTAGATCAGATTACTCTTCATTTATGCTAGGTCGTCAAAAACAACAAGGAGCCTAATGACAGATGGATATGGAAAAATACTGTATATATACTGTATAACCAGAGGTTGGAGGGAAGTATTGAGGTGTGGTCTTTCCAATCACACCTCAGTTATAGCAAATTATTTGATTTAGTGGTAGCTGCTAGGAGAGATATTGCTTTTCTTCTCAGTGGTTCTCCACAGCAAATTTAAGTCAGGCACACTCCTGGGACTCCTCTTTTGGGTCCCTGGCCTGCAGGGATCCACGCAAAGCGTCAGCCATCATTGAGGCGGCTAGGTGGCTCAGTGCGGCCGCGGAAAATAAAGGAAAAAGAGAGAAACTATTGCCTCTTATATATATATATATTTTTTCCCCCTGTCTCCTATTCCCTTGTGTGGGAATTGATCTAGTGGGTCTGATTCAGGCTCAGTATTAAATCACCTTCAGGGTCCTGAGTGAACATAGTGGAGAGCCTGTCTCACCTCCCCTTTGTTCAGCCCAACACCTGCGATAATAGAAAGCGTTCGTTTTTACACTGAGGGGACCAGGCCCCAATCTTGCCTTGGGTTTTTTACCTCTTCTTTTATTTTTTAAACCACATTGTGTCTGGCCTTTTGTGTGCTCTGATGGAAATAGCACTTTCCACACAAAGACTCCACATTGTTGTACAGTGGCAACAAATGAGTCTTTTGTGAGTGGACTGAAGGTGCTCTTTCATTATGGTGAGAAGGGAAAGTTAATCCCTCCTTCTTGTTTCCTGGTGTGGTCCCAGCCAACCTCTAAGACCATGTTGATTTCGCTATGAGGCGGTGTGTGTCTATTGCCATGTTGATTTCGCTATGAGGCGGTGTGTGTCTATTGCCATGTTGATTTCGCTATGAGGCGGTGTGTGTCTATTGCCATGTTGATTTCGCTATGAGGCGGTGTGTGTCTATTGCCATGTTGATTTCGCTATGAGGCGGTGTGTGTCTATTGCCATGTTGATTTCGCTATGAGGCGGTGTGTGTCTATTGCCATGTTGATTTCGCTATGAGGCGGTGTGTGTCTATTGCCATGTTGATTTCGCTATGAGGCGGTGTGTGTCTATTGCCATGTTGATTTCGCTATGAGGCGGTGTGTGTCTATTGCCATGTTGATTTCGCTATGAGGCGGTGTGTGTCTATTGCCATGTTGATTTCGCTATGAGGCGGTGTGTGTCTATTGCCATGTTGATTTCGCTATGAGGCGGTGTGTGTCTATTGCCATGTTGATTTCGCTATGAGGCGGTGTGTGTCTATTGCCATGTTGATTTCGCTATGAGGCGGTGTGTGTCTATTGCCATGTTGATTTCGTTATGAGGCGGTGTGTGTCTATTGCCATGTTGATTTCGCTATGAGGCGGTGTGTGTCTATTGCCATGTTGATTTCGCTATGAGGCGGTGTGTGTCTATTGCCATGTTGATTTCGCTATGAGGCGGTGTGTGTCTATTGCCATGTTGATTTCGCTATGAGGCGGTGTGTGTCTATTGCCATGTTGATTTCGCTATGAGGCGGTGTGTGTCTATTGCCATGTTGATTTCGCTATGAGGCGGTGTGTGTCTATTGCCATGTTGATTTCGCTACGTGGCGGTGTGTGTCTATTGCTCCTATGTGTTTACATCAGGGATGAAAACAAATTGCTTGTGTAATCATAGCTTTGGTTAGATTGCGTGAGGCAATTAATCCTAAACAGTCATTATGTAAGCTGTCATTATATAATTGTGTGGCAGCACAACATACTGTATGGTTCAAGCTAAGTGCACATCTTAGGAACCGCACCAGGGAACCACACTAGAGTACCACATCAGGGTATCAAATTCATAACTGAGAATGCCCCTACTTTCCCCTCACTCATTTAGCAGACATCAGAATTGATCATGTCCACGCTATAATTCTGCATGGAACTGGTGATAATACACTGAGGGACATATCTTCTCTTCAGATCCAAACAGACCCTACAGCAGCCACACCAATAAACCATGGGAATAAAGGGCCTCAGGTGTTGACCTGCTGGAGCTATTTAGTGTGTTGGAAGTCCATAACTACAGAAGTCTAGGGGGAACATCTGTCTCCTCAAGTTAAAAGCTGAACTCTTTCAGACCTACACACCACCATAAATCTTTCTGGCAGGGTAGTAGATTGTATTTGAAGTGGTGCTCCAATTTGCCATGTGGCTTGTTGACTCCCTGATTACTGTTCCCAGGTAGAGGAATGTAGCAGAACATCCTTGGTAAGGTTTGACATTGAGCACAGTACCCTCAGCTCTGGACTAGTCATTTGTCATGGATATTACCCACTGACAGCTGTCAGGCAAAGTGTTCTATGTCATGGGGGTACGCATGAACTTCCTTCTCAATAGTGATGCAATAGTTTCACCCAATACCATTTCTGTAACTCTACACAAATTGTACCATCTCTGGTGGAGGTGTTTTGCTTGTTCTTCATATAAACAGCTATTTCAACATGATACTGTTGATTTGAAGAATTCATGTAATGATCTTTACATAAAAAACATAATAGTGCACTTATTCGTCACCACTTGGACGACAGCCGTGCGTCGTCTCCCACACTGTTTTGATTGGCCAAAAATCTCCTACAAGCCGGGATCCGACAGAGCTTTGAGAGTGCAATCTGTGGCGTCGGTGGTGAAGGTCAGGGAGTGCTGCGACCTGTAGAGACATGATCCCGATGACTGTGGTCATTAATTTCCCTCCATCACACAGAGGCCATGCAGCCACTGCACGGCTCCAAGCTGGGAACGCCGGGCAGAGATAAGAGCATAGTTATTACCGCCCCTGTCCCTCCTCGCTCTCCCCCTTCTCCACATCCCTCTCCTCCTCTTCTCTCTGTGTGCAACCTAAATAGCACGCTATCCCCTATATGGTGGCCTACTTTTGACCAGGGCCCTATGGCCCCATAGGGAATAGGGTGCCATTTGGAACGCAGCCTCTCTCTCTCTGTGGATGAGTGTGTTTGGTGAGTCCTTACACTCAGTTGTGACAGGCCAGGCATCACTCTGACAGCCCCTCACTCTCCCTCTAATGGAGTCGCTGGGAACGCAGCTTCTCAATTAGACAGGTCCAGGGGATTAGCTGGGGTTAGTTCATTTGATGGAAGGTTGGTTTGCAATGGATATACTGAAATTGTGTTTGGGAAAAATGTAGCCCAACACCTGTATTAGTGAATACAATGTTGCAGGTGAATCACCATTTTTTAAGATAATCTTGCCTCTTGGTCAACATTTTGGTTGACATGGTGGATGTGAGACTGAAACATATGCACAACCTGTGTTCTGTAGTGAGGTATGTTTTCTGTACATAGCTGCCATGCTGTGGCTCTTTGTGATGCTCAACATCTAAATTGGACCATACAGAGAGAGGTGACGAGGTGGACAGCTGTGTCCCTGGGCCTGTTATGGCCTGACAGGACGTGACAGAGATGGCCATCATAGCCGTGTCAGTCACTCTCTGGCTCCTTCAACCCCATCACACGCTGCTAAGTGGAGGAAGAGAGGGATGGAATGAGTACAATGAAAGAGACATGGACAGCGAGAGAGAGACAGGGAACGAGAGGGAGAAAACATGTGTGATCTGCAGGTGCACTCCGCAAGTCAAAGGGTGTTTTTGTCCCATGGACGATCACCACTTCTCATCCGCAGTGGCTTTTAGTGCCCTCTCTGACCCAGCAAGAGAACCGTAGGTTCTGAACAGATTGTTGCAGTATATCCATGGCCATGCAGGCACTATTCCTGACCATGTGACCTGACCTTAAACATACCTGCTTTCCTGCCTATCCTTTTTTTTCATCTTAGCCTCTACACCTGAATGGTCCAGAATATGAATGTTCCCGCAGATAAGACTTTGGCATTTCATATTCAAACTAGTTTAAAAAACCTTGCTTGTTAGCTAAGAAGCCCTGTGATTTTCCTAACCTCAAAGACTCGATCGTTTTGAGAACTAGGATTCTTTCTAAATGACTAGAAGGATTCATTGTATAGCCTGCTGGAGCTGTTGTTGTTTAGCTTTAAGAGGTTATCCATTTTCCCCGATAGGGTCTGGCTCCAGCAGATACCTTCTCAGGACACAGACACTGTGAGACATAGGAGCTCAGACAGGTCTAATGGGGCCAGAGAGGATGGTACGTTACCGCCACGCATGGTGAAATTACATTTCGAATTAGAAGCTAGGTACTAGCTAGTGTGTAATAGCTACTGTAAAGTGTACTAGCTAACTAGTGTGTACTATCTAGTGTGTACTAGCTAGCTACATAGTGTGTACTAGCTAGCTAGTGCCCTTATGAAAAAAGATTGCAGTCAGAGTGCAGTATAACTGCCATAAACTGTATAACTGCAGTTAGAGTATGCTGCAAATACTGCATTTTGGACGCAGATAGTGTGTACTAGCTAGCTGCACAAGCCACAGTGGTTAACATGACGCCCTTGACCAGAGATAGTGCGCTGACTGGTATGTGCGTAGCACACTGACGCCCTGGAACAAAGCACACTGACGCCCTGGAACAAAGCACACTGACACCCTGGAACAAAGCACACTGACGCCCTGGAACAAAGCTATTGACTCACGCGATACACATGACCAACAAACATCTACAGGTTGCACGAACACATACCATCTGTGATGCATGCACTTTGAGGTTTGGCGACCAGGCGATGTCAGTAGAATAATCTACTGCTGGATGCTTTTCATTTTTCCTGAGGATATGATTTATTTATTGTCATAACATTACTGATATTCGCAGCGATATAAGGAACTGCCTTTGTTCTTGCATTTACAAGACTATGGACAAACTGCACAAACACTACACAAAAGTCTGACGTGGAGTTTTTCGAATACATTATTTGATATTTGATCTCTACGTCTAAACCTGAGGATGTTTCCCTGCGAACGTACTCTCAAACAGCTTTGTGAACTAAGCAGATTGGAGAAGAGAAAATGGCCTTCATTTCTGTCTCGCAGCATGATAAATCAAGATCGGCCACATCAAATGTGCTTCAAGCTGTGTACGGTAGTGTTTGTTAATAAGGCGTTCTCATTGAAGTGGAAGAAGTGCATTACTCTTATTTCATATCAAAGCACAATCAACGCTTCCATAATCACAGTTTATTGTGACTGGAATTGAATCTTTTATGATTTAAACCCAAGATAGTGTAAACACATTCATGACATGTGGGGAACCAAAGAGGCCATTTGTTTTTATAAGAATCGCCTGCTTCCGGGAGACACAATAAATCCGAAGTTCCAGCCTTGTTTGATACCGTCATGTCAATTGATTTCCCATCGTACACTGCTGGTACCAAAGGAGTATTGTACAGCCTTCATAAACCCATTTTCTGTCACTCCAGCTGCCTTGAATTACATAGAGAAACATTTTGAAATAACCCAAACCCCATACACAATGTAGGCCTACACACACACAGGCACGCACACACACTCACACACACGCACAGAGGTATCTTTTCAGGCCTTCCAGAAACCTACAACAGGGCTCCAGACTGTGACCATTTTGTCATATTTTGCAACCCTTTAACTTGGCTGTGCAAGTTACTTTTTTAATTGGTTTCACTGGTGCGAGCTGCACATTCTGATTGTGTAACATTTCAAAATACAATTGCAGGGACAAAAACATGTTGGAAGCAAGTAGAATATTACAGAGAGGAGGGTCTCAGCTTTCTGTAGGTATCATTTTTATTTCTCAACAATCATTATTGATCATTATTGAGATCAAAGCACACTACAATCAAGATATCTGATATGACTTTGAAATACGGAGGGTGCGAAATTGTGCATAGGCCATCCAAGTTACATTTTATTTACTGAGATTTTATCTACATTACATTTACTGAGAATAATACATGGCTACTAGCAGTATGTGTTATATTTAGAGTTAGAGCAGTGGCGTCAATTCAGCAAAATATACAGTATTGCAAAAATTCCACTTCCAAGGAATTTTGGGGGAATTTGAAGCTCATTGGATGCATTTCTACACAATTTAAAAACTCTACAATGCTATTTGGAGAACACCAAAAACAAACAAAAATGACCCCAGCCATTATCACCGCAATATTAGGTTTAAAGGTCTGTGGAATGGTGTGTACAATGCCAACCATTACTCAACCTCAACATAAATTCACTAATTTACCTGTCGAACGGCACATACAGTCGTAGCCAAAAGTTTTGAGAATGACACAAATATGAATTTTCACAAAGTCTGCTGCCTCAGTTTGTATGATGGCAATTTGCATATACTCCAGAATGTTATGAAGAGTAATCAGATGAATTGCAATTAATTGC
The DNA here is from genome assembly GCF_045679555.1 of Salvelinus alpinus. Classification (NCBI taxonomy): domain Eukaryota; kingdom Metazoa; phylum Chordata; class Actinopteri; order Salmoniformes; family Salmonidae; genus Salvelinus; species Salvelinus alpinus. The sequence goes on from NC_092086.1 coordinate 69,763,695, forward strand.
AAAGTCCCTCTTTGCCATGCAAATGAACTGAATCCCCCAAAAACATTTCCACTGCATTTCAGCCCAGCCACAAAAGGACCAGCTGACATCATGTCAGTGATTCTCTTGTTAACACAGGTGTGAGTGTTGACGAGGACAAGGCTGGAGATCACTCTGTCATGCTGATTGAGTTCAAATAACAGACTGGAAGCTTCAAAAGGAGGGGGGTGCTTAGAATCATTGTTCTTCCTCTGTCAACCTTGGTTACCTGCAAGGAAACACGTGCCGTCATCATTGCTTTGCACAAAAAGGGCTTCACAGGCAAGGATATTGCTGCCAGTAAGATTGCACCTAAATCAACCATTTATCGGATCATCAAGAACTTAAAGGAGAGCGGTTCAATTGTTGTGAAGAAGGCTTCAGGGCGCCCAAGAAAGTCCAACAAGCGCCAGGACCGTCTCCTAAAGTTGATTCAGCTGCGGGATCGAGGCACCACCAGTACAGAGCTTGCTCAGGAATGGCAGCAGGCAGGTGTGAGTGCATCTGCATGCACAGTGAGGCGAAGACTTTTGGAGGATGGCCTGGTGTCAAGAAGGGCAGCAAAGAAGCCCCTTCTCTCCAGGAAAAACATCAGGAACAGACTGCTGAGGACTGGGGTAAAGTAATTTTCTCTGATGAATCCCCTTTCCGATAGTTTGGGGCATCCGGAAAAAAGCTTGTCCGGAGAAGACAAGGTGAGCTACCATAAGTCCTGTGTCATGCCAACAGTAAAGCATCCTGAGACCATTCATGTGTGGGGTTGCTTCTCAGCCAAGGGAGTGGGCTCACTCACAATTTTGCGTAAGAACACAGCCATGAATAAAGAATGGTAACAACACATCCTCTGAGAGCAACTTCTCCCAACCATCCAGGAACAGTTTGGTGACGAACAATGCCTTTTCCAGCATGATGGAGCACCTTGCCATAAGGAAAAAGTGATAACTAAGTGGCTCGGGGAACAAAACATCGATATTTTGGGTCCATGGCCAGGAAACTCCCCAAATTTTAATCCCATCGAGAACTTGGGGTCAATCCTCAAGAGGTGAGTGGACAAACAAAAACCTACAAATTCTGACAAACTCCATGCATTGATTATGCAAGAATGGGCTCAGACGAGGAGGAATGCGGACGTGACAGAAGGGCTTGTAATTATACTTAGTAACATCTGACAAAAATATCTAAAGACACTGAAGCAGCAAGCTTTGTGAAAATTTATATTTGTGTCATTCTCAAAACTTTTGGCCATGACTGTACAGTGCAACATGAAATAGATGCATAATATACGCTATTAAGTCACAACAAGGCTGACTTCAAATGCCAACATCCATACTTGAGTGTCAAGCAATTGTTTCACCCTAAAATAGCACCTTTAATTGCATGCATCTATCATCGCATTTGCAGACTAATGTAATATAGGCTACTGATTCTAATGTGATGAGTAGATTGCATAGTCATAATTTAGGCTAATAATATAACTCAATCACTGTTAGGAAAACAGACAATACTGAACAATGCATGCCTGAGCATGTTGTAAGGTTCTGTATTTATTTTCTTTGTCAACCGTGTGTTCTGTTTCGTTGTGTTCTTGAACGTAGCCCTGTCTTTCATTTTTGCTCATTGATTTCACCTGTGTTAGTTACTCACCTGGTCTCATCAGCTCTTTATTTAGTTCAGTTCATTCTGTTTGTGCCTTTGTGAGGTATTGTTCGTTTTGACTCTACTAAGCCTTTTCTTAGCTCATTTGTGAGAACCAGTTATAGCCTTCAGTCCTAGTTTTGATTCACCTGCCTGTTTGCCTACCGGTGTATGACCATTGCCTGCCTGTGACCACGATTCCTACCTTCTGTGAAGGTGAAATATACACCTGCCACGCTCTGCGTGTGAATCTACACTTTTTTCTCCCTGAGTATTCATTACACACGTATTGACATAGAGTTGGCCTAATCAGAGACGTTTCTTCCCTTCTTTGCATGGGAAAAATGTAGCCATTTAGAAACACATTTCATGCAATTCTACTACAATTTATGACTGGAGACATCAACAACATATTTTTAAATACGACACAAATTAGTAGCCTACTCTGCTGACACTGACAAGCAGATCAGTAAAAATAACCTTGTCTTGAATGCAACCATCTAATCTAGGCCTACGAAAAAGGGGAGACAAATTGTACAACATGACTTCCATCTAGTCTGGAGGAGGAAATTATTGTTCCCAAAAAAACTTTCCAGTGGTTCTGATCCAATGATAAAGACGGTTAATATGTGTACACTCACCTATTTGCCTCACGCACTGCCCAAATTGTGAGCTTAAAACAATCCACAGCTTATTTTTAAAAAAAAGGTAATGATCCTCTGTGGCCAAATCATGCTCTCTGGTGTAGCATTTTGAAGATTTTTTTAATGTATACGCACCAGTAATTATATAGATAATTCTGGCAAATTGAATTCAATTTCATTTATGGGAAGCTTATCTTCCCCTAGCCTATTGGACACGCCACCTTTGTCGAAATCAATGCAAAAGTAACCGGTGCATGAAACAGCTGGCTGGGAGATTTACAAGGCTGAGGATGGCAGTTTCTCTCCGAACGATGCTCCGCATGGTCCTAAAGTGAGCCACATAGTACACGAAACAGCTGTTGCATTTTAATTGTGATTGGAGGGTCTTTTGCCTACTTTTAAATGTTTGGTCTTGTGCATACATTTCCTTACCCAACTGACGCCCCTAATTTAGAGATCAAGCTAATGTTTTTGAGTTTTGAATGAGGCCTATATATAATATTAGTGCACATACAAATGAAGGACAATTATTTTATATATATTTTTTTTTTAGGGAGACCTATTTTGACTGTAAAATAGAAAAAATGGTTTGCCTAATTGTCAACACAAAATTCATGACAATTACTGGATAAGGTTGCATATCAAAATCTTTAGAATCATGCATTCCTGGTTGGACATGTTACAATGAAAGAAATGAAGGTTCATAAATGGTTGTTCATCAGCTCTTTGTAACGGCTTTCTTCCTGGGCTGAAGGAGAGGACCAACATGCAGCGCGGTTAGTGTTTAACATGTTTAATAGACGGTAAACAGTGAACACTTAACAACAATACAAAAACAACAAACGTGAAAGCCGAGACAGTCCTATCTGGTGCAGAACACAAACACAGAGACAGGAAACAATCACCCACAAAATCCCAACACCAAACAAGCCTCCTATATATGATTCTCAATCAGGGACAACGATTACCAGCTGCCTCTGATTGAGAACCATATTAGGCTGGACACAGAAACAGACAAACTAGACACACAACATAGAATTCCCACCCAGCTCACGTCCTGACCAACACTAAACAAGCAAAACACATAATAACTCTGGTCAGGACGTTACAGTACCCCCCTTCTGAGGTGCGGACTCCGAACGCACCCCTACAACTCAAGAGGAGGGTCTGGGTGGGCATCTGTCCGCGGTGGCGGCTCCGGCGCAGGACGAGGACACCACTCCACCACTGTCTTTGTCCCCCTCCTTAGCGTCCTTTGAGTGGCGACCCTCGCCCACGACCTTGGCCTAAGAATCCTCCCCAAGGCCCCCACATGATTTAGGAGGTAGCTCAGGACAGAGAGGTAGCTCAGGACAGAGAGGTAGCTCAGGACAGAGAGGTAGCTCAGGACAGAGAGGTAGGTCAGGACAGAGAGGTAGCTCAGGACAGAGAGGTAGCTCAGGACAGAGGGGCAGCTCCGGACTAATGGCAGCTCCGGACTGAGTGGCAGCTCCGGACTGAGTGGCAGCTCATGACTGTAGGGCAGCTCATGACTGTAGGGCAGCTCATGACTGTAGGGCAGCTCATGACTGTAGGGCAGCTCATGACTGTAGGGCAGCTCATGACTGTAGGGCAGCTCATGACTGGAGGGCAGCTCATGACTGGAAGGCAGCTCATGACTGGAGGGCAGCTCATGACTGGCTGGCGGCTCTGGCAGCTCCTGACTGGCTGGCGGCTCTGGCAGCTCCTGACTGGCTGGCGGCTCTGGCAGCTCCTGACTGGCTGGCGGCTCTGGCAGCTCCTGACTGGCTGGCGGCTCTGGCAGCTCCTGACTGACAGACGGCTCTAGCGGCTCCTGACTGACAGACGGCTCTAATGGCTCGGGACAGACGGGGGGCTCTGAAGGCTCGTGGCAGACGGATGGCTCAGATGGCGCTGGGCAGACGGATGGCTCAGATGGCGCTGGGCAGACGGATGGCTCAGATGGCGCTGGGCAGACGGATGGCTCAGATGGCGCTGGGCAGACGGATGGCTCAGACGGCGCTGGGCAGACGGATGGCTCAGACGGCGCTGGGCAGACGGATGGCTCAGACGGCGCTGGGCAGACGAGCAGTGCAGGCGGCGTTAGGCAAGCAGGCAGTACAGACGGTGCTGGGCAGACGAGCAGTGCAGGCGGCGTTGGGCAGACGGCCGACTCTGACCTGCTGAGGCGCACAGTAGGCCTGGTGCGTGGTGCCGGAACTGGTGGTACCGGACTGAGGGCACGCACCTCAGGGCGAGTGCGGGGAGAAGGAACAGTGCGTACAGTGCTCTGGAGACGCACAGGAGGCTTGATGCGTGGTGCCGGAACTGGAGGCACTGGGCTGGAGACACGCACCACAGGGAGAGTGCGTGGAGGAGGAACAGGGCTCTGGAGACGCACTGGAAGCCTGGTGCGTGGTGTCGGCACTGATGGTACTGGGCTGGGGCCACGCACCATAAGGCGAGTGCGGGGTGCTGGAACTGGAGGTACTGGGCTGGGGCGGGAAGGTGGCGCCGGATATACCGGACCGTGCAGGCGTACTGGCTCCCTTGAGCACTGAGCCTGCCCAACCTTACCTGGTTGCATGCTCCCCGTAGCCCGACCAATGCGGGGAGGTGGAATAACCCGCACTGGGCTGTGTAGGCGAACCGGGGACACCATGCTTAAGGCTGGTGCCATGTACACCGGCCCGAGGAGACGTACTGGAGGCCAGATATGTAGAGCCGGCTTCATGGCACTTGGCTCAATGCTCACTCTAGCCCGGCCCGTGCGGGGAGGTGGAATAACCCGCACCGGGCTATGCACACGTACAGGAGACACCGTGCGCTCTTCCGCATAACACGGTGTCTGCCCGTACTCCCGCTCTCCACGGTAAGCATGGGAAGTGGGCGCAGGTTTCCTACCTGCCTTTGCCACACTACCCTTTAGCCCCCCCCCCCCCCCCCCAATAAATTTTTGGGATTTCTTCTCGGGTTTCCGTGCTAGCCGTGTACCTTCATAACGCCAGTTCCTCTCTCCGGTTGCCTCCAGCTGTTCCCATGGGAGGTGATCCTTTCCAACCTTAGCCCAGTGTCCTTTTCTGTTCATGATTTCCTCCCATGACCATTCCTCCTGGTACCGCTGCTGCTGTTGCTGCTGCCCGTTGCCACGCTGCTTGGTCCGGGTCTGGTGGGTGATTCTGTAACGGCTTTCTTCCTGGGCTGAAGGTGAGGACCAACATGCAGCGCGGTTAGTGTTTAACATGTTTAATAGACAGTAAACAGTGAACACTTAACAACAATACAAAAACAACAAACGTGAAAGCCGAGACAGTCCTATCTGGTGCAGAACACAAACACAGAGACAGGAAACAATCACCCACAAAATCCCAACACCAAACAAGCCTCCTATATATGATTCTCAATCAGGGACAACGATTACCAGCTGCCTCTGATTGAGAACCATATTAGGCTGGACACAGAAACAGACAAACTAGACACACAACATAGAATTCCCACCCAGCTCACGTCCTGACCAACACTAAACAAGCAAAACACATAATAACTCTGGTCAGGACGTTACACTCTTAAGGTTCCTTGGAGGACTCTTGCCTGATAAAGAACCATTGAGTTAAGTGTGGGGTTCTTGACGTGGCATCTACAGTTCTTTTTTATTTTTTATTATCTATTCCACCTTTATTTAACCAGGTTGGCCAAGTTCTCATTTACAACTGCGACCTGGCCAAGATAAAGCAAATCAGTGCGACAAAAACAACACAGAGTTACACATGGGATAAACAAATGTACAGTCAATAACACAATAGAAAGATCTATGTAAAGTGTGTGCAGATGTAGAAGAGTAGGGAGGTAAGGCAATAAATAGGCCATAGAGGTGAAATAATTACAATTTATCATTAACACTGGAGTGATAGATATGCAGATGATGATATGCTAGTAGAGATACTGGGGTGCAAAAGAGCAAGAGGATAAATAACAATATGGGGATGAGGAAGTTGGGTGTTCTATTTACAGATTGGCTGTGTACAGGTAAAGTGATCGGTAAACTGCTCTGACAGCTGATGCTTAAAGTTAGAGAGGGAGATATGTCTCCAGCTTCAGCGATTTTTGCAATTCGTTCCAGTCATTGGCAGCAGAGAACTGGAAGGAAAGGCGGCCAAAGCAAGTGTTGGCTTTGGGGATGACCAGTGAAATATACCTGCTGAAGTGCGTGCTACAGGTGGGTGTTGCTATGGTGACCAGTGAGCTGAGATAAGGCGGGGCTTTACCTAGCATAGACTTATAGATGACCTGGAGCCAGTGGGTTTGGCAATGAATATGTGGTGAGGGCCAGCCAACGAGAGCATTCAGGTCGCAGTGGTGGGTAGTATATGGGGCTTTGGTGACAAAACAGATGGCACTGTGATAGACTACATCCACTTTACTGAGTAGAGTGTTGGAGGCTATTTTGTAAATGACATCGCCGATGTCAAGAATCGGTAGGATAGTCAGTTTTACGAGGGTATATTTAGCAGCATGAGTGAAGGAGGCTTTGTTGCGAAATAGGAAGTCGATTCTAGATTTAATTTTGGATTGGAGATGCTTAATGTGAGTCTGGAAGGAGAGTTTACAGTCTAACCAGACACCTAGGTATTTGTAGTTGTCCAAATATTCTAAGTCAGAACCGTCCAGAGTAGTGATGCTAGTCGGGTGGGAGGGTGCAGGCAGCAATCAGTTAAAGAGCATGCACTTCATTTTACTAGCATTTAAAAGCAGTTGGAGGCCACGGAAGGAGTGTTGCATGGCATTGAAGCTTGTTTGGAGGTTTGCTAGCACAGTGTCCAAAGAAGGGCCAGATGTATACAGAATGGTGTCGTCTCTGTAGAGGTGGATCAGAGAATCACCAGCATCAAGAGCGACATCATTGATATATACAGAGAAAAGAGTCGGCCCGAGAATTGAACCCTGTGGCACCCCCATAGAGACTGCCAGAGGTCCGGACAACAGGTCCTCCGATTTGACACACTGAACTCTATCTAAGTAGTTGGTGAACCAGGCGAGGCAGTCATTTGAGAAGCCAAGGCTATTGAGTCTGCCGATAAGAATGCGGTGATTGACAGAGTTGAAAGCCTTGGCCAGGTCGATGAAGACGGCTGCACAGTACTGTCTTTTATCAATGGTGGTTATGATATTGTTTAGGACCTTGAGCGTGGCTGAGATGCACCAATGACCAGCTCGGAAACCAGATTGCATAGTGGAGAAGGTACGGTGGGATTTGAAATGGTCGGTGATCTGTTTGTTATCTTGGCTTTCGAAGATTTTAAAAAGGCAGGGCAGGATGGATATAGGTCTATAACAGTTTAGGTCTAGAGTGTCTCCCCCTTTGAAGAGGGGGATGATCGCGGCAGCTTTCCAATCTTTGGGGATCTCAGAAGATACGAAAGAGAGGTTGAATAGGCTAGTAATAGGGGTTGCAACAATTTTAATAGGGAATTGAAATGTATGGAAGCCTGCAGATGTGTCCCTTTCATAGCACACAGCAAATTGGCAAGTTTTAACTAGTGTCGATTTTTCAGTGTAACATTTGTAGTGTTCATTCAGAAGTTAACATTGTAAAGAGTTGGTGTTAAGAAAAACAGTGTTGGTGTTAATAACCAGATTTCAACCAAAACTACGCCCATCATTATCATATTTCCCAGCATGCTCTATTGCTGGTTGATTAAAACAATTATTGGTGTCAATATCTACAGTTGAAGTTGGAAGTTTACATACACCTTAGCCAAAGACATTTAAACTCAGTTTTTCACAATTCCTGACATTTAAATCGTTGTAAAAAATTCCCTGTCTTAGGTCAGTTAGGATCACCACTTTATTTTAAGAATGTGAAATGTCAGAATAATAGTAGAGAGAATGATTTATTTCAGCTTTTATTTCTTTCATCACATTCCCAATTGGTCAGAAGTTTACATACACTCAATTAGTATTTGGTAGCATTGCCTTTAAATTGTTTAACTTGAGTCAAATGTTTTGGGTAGCCTTCCACAAGCTTCCCATTCCTCCTGACAGAGCTTGTGTAACTGAGTCAGGTTTGTAGGCCTCCTTGCTCGCACACGCTTTTCCAATTCTGCCCACAAATTTTCAATGGTATTGAGGTCAGGGCTTTGTGATGGCCACTCCAATACCTTGACTTTGTTGTCCTTAAGCCATTTTGCCACAACTTTGGAAGTCTGCTTTGGGTCATTGTCCATTTGGAAGACCCATTTGCGACCAAGCTTTAACTTCCTGACTGATGTCTTGAGATGTTGCTTCAATATATCCACATAATTTTCCCTCCTCATGATGCCATCTATTTTGTGAAGTGCACCAGTACCTCTTGCATCAAAGCACCCCCGCAACATGATGCTGCCACCCCCGTGCTTCACGGTTGGGATGGTGTTCTTTGGCTTGCAAGCCTCCGCCTTTTTCCTCCAAACATAACTATGGTCATTATGGCCAATCAGTTCTATTTTTGTTTCATCAGACCAGAGGACATTTCTCCAATAAGTATGATTTTTGTCCCCATGTGCAGTTGCAAACCGTAGTCTGGCTTTTTTTATGGCGGTTTTGGAGCAGTGGCTTCTTCCTTGCTGAGTGGCCTTTCAGGTTATGTCGATATAGGACTCATTTTACTGTGGATATAGATACCTTTGCACCTGTTTCTTCCAGCATTTTCACAAGGTCCTTTGCTGTTGTTCTGGGATTGATTTGCACTTTTCGCACCAAGGTACGTTCATCTCTAGGAGACAGAACGCGTCTCCTTCCTGAGCGGTATGATGGCTGCGTGGTCCCATGGTGTTTATACTTGCGTACTATTGTTTATACAGATGAACATGGTACCTCCAGGCATTTGGAAATTGCTTCCAAGGATGAACCAGACATGTGGAGGTCTACCATTTTTTTCCTGAGGTCTTGGCTGGTTTCTTTTTATTTTCCCATGATATCAAGCAAAGAGGCACTGAGTTTGAAGGTAGGCCTTGAAATACATCCACAGGTACACCTCCAATTGACTCAAATTATGTCAACCAGAAATTTGTGGAGTGGTTGAAAAACGAGTTTTAATGACTCCAACCTAAGTGTATGTAAACTTCCGACTTCAACTGTATGTTTTTGCATGTACATTGATTATTGAATTAATCTTATGCTACTTAAATATAAATAACATGTTTATAAACTATTTCAATCTGTCACTTGGATTTATTGCACCTGTTACTGGAATGGTTGTTCCAGTTGAGATGTTTAAGGTAGTCTCATATCTTTCCAACTATGACAGTCATTCTGAATGCAGGTTGAGGGTAAATAAAAATTATAAATGTTGGATATCCCATCTCTGGCTGGATTCCATTATAAATTACACATCTCTTTGCAAGCCATCATAATGTGACTTGCAGGCCTGATGCGGCCTGTGAACTCTGAGTTTCAGGCCACTGTATTCGGGTAAAACTCTCAAACATCCCATGTGTGGTTCTTCAGAGACCAGGACCCTAAGATGGCTCCCCTATGTATGGCATCACTCTCAATAACCTTATTTGGTTTCCAACTTGCACCTTTATTTTTAAGTGTAGATGTAAAACGTATTTATTGAATACCATCTCATTAGTCTGTTACACTTCTTAATAAAGCACTGTGAATTTCTTAATAATGACTTTATAAGAATGACTCAAATGTATTATTTTGTGTGATGCTGCGGTTTTGTTGTTGTTGAGGTGCCACCAAATCATGGGCTGGTGCCACTAACTGAAACAGTTAGTGGCACCAGTGCTACCAGCTGAAAAAGTTAGTCTGGATCCCTGTATATAAAATAAATAGCCAGGCTTCTCAAAAACGACACAGTAAATTTTGCAGTGTTAAATCAACACTTAATTAGTTTTAACACTATCGCAGAGTTCATATGGTCCCACTCTACAGAGTGTGAAAAGTACTCTGATTATAGTGTTACATTTTTTTGTGTTAATGTAACACACTAGTGTAACTAACACTGCATTACACTTGCCAGTGTTACTAAAATGTTATACTATAGGATAATTAACACTTTATTTTAACAAACCTAAGGCAATGGTAAATCTTAGCACTGGCGGTAGCACAATAGGTTCGGGGTTTGTCAGAAATACGTTTGCTATTTTCACAGCAGGAATTATGGGCGCAGTAGTTAGCAGTGGTGCGAAAGGGCTGGGTTTTGATGAATAAACAAGTTGTGGGTGTGTCGAGGCTTAACACGTCATTGGCCAATCAGAACATTCTCCATGGCTAAGTAAGTGGTTGCCTTAGGTTGTGTATTTATGGTATTTTATGTATTGTCATCATCTAAAATTCAAATGTTAGTCCGTATAGCCTAGTTCATTAAATAGCCTGCCCCATATTTGCTAAATATGTTGAACATGTTTGCAGTCCACAGTGTTCTAACTGCACTAATTCAATATGAAAATACATGTTTATACATAGGTTATAGCATTCACACTGATATAGGGGCTAGGCCTACTGTAAATTGGACATGTCAAACGTAGTCAATAAGCAAGATTCACTCGGCTATTGATAAGGGCTTAAAAGACAGTGTATAATTGTAATCAAATTCTAATAAAAAACGAAAATAGGCTATGTCTAATTACAGTTACACGCACCATAATTACTCCCCGTGGGCGTATAATACATACAAGGCAACTTAGACTATGAAGGGTTTTACGCACATCCAAACCTTTCACAGGAGCTTGACAACAATCCAATATAAAGAGAAAGGGGGAATGTCCACACACCCTTATACTGCTCCCAAATAAACTTAATGGAGCCATCTTACAGATCATATTTCCACTTCTCCAGAAATAGCAGACAAAATTGAATTGCATTCGAGCCAAGTACATTCTTAACATAAAACCATGGTCAGTGAATCTTTATAATTATTTTGGTTTTAATCAAAACAATCAATCTGTTTTTTAAAACAACAACAATATTCATAAATAGGATCAGGTCAGAAGCAAGATATCCTAAATCGCATCTCTTGGCAATGTGTGCACATAGGCCTAAGGGCTCTTGGCAGGAGGGAATGGATGTTTGTCCTAACCATTGAAGATAGTTTATTAAATAGTATACAGTAATCATATTGTCCCAGTTATAACAAAAATGCAGCCAATCTAGTTATTTTTTATTGGCTTCAACATGGAAATATTTGTCTACACACATCGCATTTTCATTTAAAAAATGCACTGCATGTTCGAGCCATGGTCAATTAGACATTGCCCAAACGTTAAAATAAGATTATCCCACCATCACTGTTGATATGGTCTGTTAGTGACCATATCAACAGTAAATAAGAGGGTAGCAAGTAACCCAGTGGTTAAGTGTTGGGCCAGTAACTGAAGCATTTCTTGTTCAAATCCCCGAGCTAAGCATGTGAAAAATCTTTTGATATGCCCTTGAGCAAGGCACAGTTGTTCCGGATAAGAGTGTCTGCTAAATGACTAAAATGTAAGTACTGTATATCATAAGGCCTTACTTTGATGGCCTAGTTTTACCCTAACACAGTGGTGTTAGGAAACTCCTGGTTTACAGGCCACATTAGGCCTGCAAGTCACAATATGCTGACTTGCAAAGTGATGTGTAATTCCTATTGGAATCAAAACCAGAGTTAGGATATCCAACAGTTGTAATTTTTATTCACCCGCAACCTGCATTCAGAATGACAGTCAGGTAGGACTTAATAAGACTACCTAAAGCATTGAAACCGGAACAACCATTTCAATAATGGGTGCAATAAATCTAACTAACTGATTGGATTAGTGTAGGCAAATGTAGGTTATTTATCTTTGTGTAGAATAAGATTGATCAATCAATCAGTGTACATGCAAAAACCCAGATATGAAAAACAATCCCCAAAAAATCTACCTGCAGTAGAGCATGCTGGGAAATTAGACAATGATGGGTGTGGTTTTGATGGGAAAGTTTTACTCCCCACAGTGTGAAACAGAAACTCTGGTTATTATCACCAACACCGGGGGTTATTTTAAACCACTGATGTTAATTTCACTCTTGCAGAGTCAATTTGAATCCTGAATCAACGCTAGAAATGTTACACTGAAAAATGAAAGCGTTTCACTCCTGCCAAGGTAGACTGAGCATAATGGGAAAATAATTGAGGAGCAGCAACTGCACATTGTTGAAACTATTAAATGATTCCACTTTCACAATGCACAGTGAATGTGACATGGTGGTAACAGTATCCTATCTAGGAGGGCGGCTATGTGAAACCATCCTACAGTCTGAACAGCTGTTGATGGCTGATAAAGATGGCTGTCATTGTGCAGGGAAAGATCTACAGTACAAAAAAAGCCCTGATAACTACCGGGACACTCCTCCTTCCCAATCCACATATTACAGGGGAAGTGGCCAATCTCAGCGTACCTCAACATGAAAAGCAAGAAATATGCAAATGTCACGGTATATGAAATGGATCAGGATGAAACTTCTCACATTAAATTAGATTCACATTTAACCAAAGTAATCGGACAGAATCAGTTTAGGCCACAGCAACATGTCTATTTCCAGCAACGTGTAGTGTAAAATATGTATTCTAAATCAGTGGTAGTCTGCAGGTAACTGCCAAAATAAAGGAAACACTTGAGTAAATGAAGGACACTACGTGTATTGAAAGCAGGTGCATCCACACAGGTGTTGAGCAATTAACATCCCATCATGCTTAGGCTCATGTATAAAAATGCAATTGCCAATTACTTTGGCTACCATGGCCCGCGGTGCCTGCCTTAGCGTTTTCCACCACCATCAGCAAAATACCAAATTATGGCGTTTCTCATGGAAGAATGGTGTCACATCCCTCCAAAAAGTTCCAAACACTTGTAGAATCTATGCCAAGGCACATTGAAGCTGTTCTGGCGGCTTGTAGTGGCCCAACACCCTATTAAGACACTGTGTTGGTGTTTCCTTCATTTTTGCAGTTACCTGTATGTACAGTACGTATACTTTTCGTTTGTAGGTATCATATATCTATCCATCAGGATGAGTTTGCCCTTGCCTTTGTCGCTGGCAGTTGGCGCCCTGGTAAGTCCTTTATCAGCTTCTGTCAGGTGCTATTCCATTAGTATTCTGGCTCCTTGCATCAGTCAGTCTGTGTAATTCACACTCTGCTGTGTGTTAGCTGTCATCTCCAGTCTCATCTCTTTTCCTCTGCCAAACCTTCGCCCACCTGTCTGTTCCAGTCTCTCCATCTCTCACGTCTTTCACTTCTTCCCCGTCTGAGGATGAAAAGGGTAAGTGAGAATTGTCCCCTTGTGAAAATAGTCGCTTTGTCATCGTTGGGTCCATGGCTGCTGCCACACCCTCTATACAGCGTACTGTACCACACATACCATACCCTCTATACAGCGTACTGTACCACACATACCACACCCTCTATACAGCGTACTGTACCACACCCTCTATACAGTGTACTGTACCACACATACCACACCCTCTATACAGCGTACTCTACCCCACATACCACACCCTCTATACAGCGTACTGTACCCCACATACCACACCCTCTATACAGCGTACTGTACCACACATACCACAACCTCTATACAGCGTACTGTACCGCACCCTCTATACAGTGTACTGTACAACACATACCACACCCTCTATACAGCGTACTGTACCACACATACCACACCCTCTATACAGCATACTGTACCGCACCCTCTATACAGTGTACTGTACAACACATACCACACCCTCTATACAGCGTACTGTACCACACATACCACAACCTCTATACCGCGTATTGTACCGCACCCTCTATACAGTGTACTGTGCCACACATACCACACCCTCTATACAGCGTACTGTACCACACATACCACAACCTCTATATATCGTACTGTACCACACCCTCTACACAGCGTACTGTACCCCACATACCACACCCTCTATACAGCGTACTGTACCACACATACCACAACCTCTATACAGCGTACTGTACCGCACCCTCTATACAGTGTACTGTACAACACATACCACACCCTCTATACAGCGTACTGTACCACACATACCACACCCTCTATACAGCGTACTGTACCACACCCTCTATACAGCGTACTGTACAACACATACCACACCCTCTATACAGCGTACTGTACAACACATACCATACCCTCTATACAGCGTACTGTACCACACCCTCTATACAGCGTACTGTACCACACATACCACGCCCTCTATACAGCGTACTGTACCACACATACCACACCCTCTATACAGCGTACTGTACCACACCCTCTATACAGCATACTGTACCACACATACCACACCCTCTATACAGCGTACTGTACCACACATACCACACCCTCTATACAGCGTACTGTACCACACCCTCTATACAGCGTACTGTACCACACATACCACACCCTCTATACAGCGTACTGTACCACACATACCACACCCTCTATACAGCGTACTGTACCACACATACCACACCCTCTATACAGCGTACTGTACCACACATACCACACCCTCTATACAGCGTACTGTACCACACCCTCTATACAGCGTACTGTACCACACATACCACACCCTCTATTCAGCGTACTGTCCAACACATACCACACCCTCTATACAGCGTACTGTACCACACCCTCTATACAACGTACTGTACCACACATACCACACCCTCTATACTGCATACTGTACCACACCCTCTATACAGCGTACTGTACCACACATACCACACCCTCTATACAGCATACTGTACCACACATACCACACCCTCTATACAGCGTACTGTACCACACATACCACACCCTTTATACAGCGTACTGTTCCACACCCTCTATACAGCATACTGTCCCACACCCTCTATACAGCATACTGTATCACACATACCACACCCTCTATACAGCGTACTGCCCCACACAATCTATACAGCGTACTGTACCACACCCTCGATACAGTATACTGTACCACAACCTCTATATAGCGTACTGTACCACACCCTCTACACAGCGTACTGTAACACACATACCACACCCTCTATACAGCGTACTGTACCACACCCTCTATACAGCGTACTGTCCCACACCCTCTATACAGCGTACTGTGCCACACCCTCTATACAGCGTACTGTACTACACCCTCTATACAGCGTACTGTACCACACCCTCTATACAGCGTACTGTACCACACCCTCTATACAGCGTACTGTACCACACCCTCTATACAGCGTACTGTACCACACCCTCTATACAGCGTACTGTAATACACATACCACGCCCTCTTTACAGACACATCCTGACCTGCTAAACTTGGTAGACTTTGAATATCAGACTATATGCAGTATATAGTAAGTATATATGTATACATATGGCCAAGACTATACATATATTTTCTTTGTATTGCATAGAGACATAGTTACTGACTAATAACCTGCATTAAAGGGAATGACCACAATGGAGGCACCAATTGGGTCCCTCTCTCACCTGTGCAACAGTACAGAAATTACCACAGACACAAATGGACATTTTATAATGGTAAAATAAAAACTTGGCACAAGAAAAAGTCACTTTACTGAATTGTTATTGCCCAAATGAAGGCGACCCAAAGTTTATTAATGACCTTATACAAAAGCTATCTCAATGTAACGGGAATATTATATGGGGTGGGGAGGGATGAAATTCTAGACAAGTCATCATCTAAACTATATCCTCTTCCTAACACGTCTAAGGCATCAAACCACAACATCAAAGAGATGGTTCATGTGAACTGTGGAGATATAAACATCCAACTGAAAGACAATACTCCTATTACTCTCACGTCCACAACTCACATTCAAGAATGGACTTTTTTGTTGTTTACTTTCTTTGACTGTGTTTCTGAATGTGCAATGCCTTCAGAAAGCATCCAGACCCATTGCCTTTTTCCACATTTTGCTACATTACAGCCTTATTGGAAAATTTAATTTTTAGACATTTTTGCTCATTTATATATTTTTTTAACCTGAAATATCACATTTACATAAGTATTCAGACCCTTTACTAAGTACTTTGTTGAAGCTCCTTTGGCAGCCATTACAGCCTTGAGTCTTCTTAGGTATCACACTAAACGCTTGGCAAACCTGTATTTGCAGGTAGCCTAGTGGTTAGAGCGTTGGGCCAGTAACCGAAAGGTTGCTAAATCGAATCCCCGAGCGGACAAGGTAAAAATCTGTTGTTCTGCCCCTGAACAAGGCAGTTAACCCACTGGTCCTAGGCTGTCATTGTAAATAAGAAATTCTTAACTGACTTGCCTGGTTAAATAAAAATAAACATTTGGGCAGTTTCTCCCAGTCTTCTCTGCATATCCTCTCAAACTCTGTCAGGTTCGATGGGGAGCATTGCCGCACATCTATTTTCAGGTCTCTCCAGAGATGTTCGAGTCCAGGCTCTGGCTGGGACATTCAGAGACTTGTCCCGAAGCCACTCGTGCATTGTCTTGGCTGTGTGCTTAGGGTCATTGTCCTGTTGGAAGGTGAACCTTCACCCCAGTCTGAGGTCCTGAGAACTCTGGAGCAGGTTTTCATCAAGGATCTCTCTGGCCTTTACTCCGTTCATCTTTGCCTCGATCCTGACTAGTCTCCCAGTCGCAGCTGCTGAAAAACATCCCCACAGCATGATGCTGCCACCACCATGCTTCACCGTAGCGATGGTGCCAGGTTTCCTCTGAACCAGAACACTCTCTGTCATTTATTTTACTACTGTTGGATGCTGTATCAAGTTCAAAGGGAATTGGGAGAGAACTTAAATAATGACAATTTCTAATTACGACTTCTCATGCTTAGAAATTACATTGAAGTGGAAATGGACAGACACATGTTAAATACCTGGGTGTACTGATACCATGCCATCTGGGGGAGGCCTATCAAATGAATTACTCTCCTTTAATTGATAGGATTGAATTGAATGTTCAGAGATGGAGTTCTCGCCCTATTTCTATGTTAAGATAATGTCAAGATAATCAAAATGAATATATTACCAAGGTTGATGTATTTATTCCAGAGCTTGCCCATTTCAATGTATAGCCATCAATTTGAAATCCTCATATCCACCCTCAATAACAAACTGGAAGACTGAACTATCTATAGCTACATCTCATGAGACTCTATATATTACAAAATCAAACATAAACCAGACATATATGACAGAATTTGGAAATCGTTTGTTAACCATCTTAGAGAATACTTTGTATAGTGGACGTTTTTTTTGGGGGGGGGGGGGGGGGGGGGGTTGTGTTGTACACTGAATATAGAAAACATTAAGGAAACCTGCTCTTTCCATGACATAGACTGACCAGGAGTAAGAGATATCAGACCAATGTGCAGCGTGGTAAGTGTCCATTTTAATATATAAAACTGAACACTACAAAAATACAAAATAACAAAGTGAATGAACAAACGAAAATCGAAACAGTCCCGTATGGTACAGACACAGGAAACAACCACCCACAAAACACAAAGGAAAACAGGCTACCTAAATATGGCTCCCAATCAGAGACAATGACTGACACCTGCCTCTGATTGAGAACCATACTTGGCCAAACACATAGAAATAGAACAACAGAACAAAACATAGAAAAACAACATAGAATGCCCACCCCAACTCACGCTCTGACCACACTAAAATAAAGACATGAAAAAGGAACTAAGGTCAGAACGTGACAGCTATTGATCCCTTATTGATGTCACTTGTTAAATCCACTTCGATCAGTGTAGATGAAGGGGAGGAGACAGGTTAAAGAAGGATTTTAAAGCCTTGAGACAAATGAGACATGATTGTGTATGTGTGACATTCAAAGGTTGAATGGGCAAGATACAACATTGAAGTGCCTTTGAACGGGGTATGGTAGTAGGTGCCAGGCGCACCGGTTTGTGTCAAGAACTACAATGCTGCTTGGTTTTTCATGCTCAACTGTTTCCCATGTGTATCAAGAACGGTCCACCACCCAAAGGACATCCAGTCAACTTGGCACAACCGTGGGAAGCACAGGAGTCCCTGTGGAACGCTTTCGACACCTTGTAGAGTCCATGTCGCAACGAGTTGAGGCTGTTCTGAGGGCAAAACGGTGGGGTTGCAACTCAGTATTAGGAAGGTGGTCCCAATGTTTGGTATACTCACTGTGTATGTATGAATATCAGACTTTAGATTATGGCTGGTTGGTCACTACTTCCTCACCTGGCCCACTTTTACCAGTCCATCTTTACTGGCTGACAGTCCTCAGTAGTTCCTCAAGAGCGTCACATGCAGGTTCTCCCGGTCACTCTCTCAGGGTGTCAGCCACTGTAAGCAGGGGAGGCGAGAGACGGAGAGGAGCTCAGAAAAGGTTAATTGGTTTTGTTGACATCTGTTTCTTAACCACACTTAGAAAAAGGGTTCCAAAAGGGTTCTTCAGCTGTCTTTTTTTATTATTATTTTTTTCACATTTATTTAACAGGCCAGTTGAGAACAAGTTCTCATTTACAACTGTGACCGGGCCAAGATAAAGCGTAGCTGTGCGACAAAAACAACAACACAGAGTTAGTTACAAATAATCAAACATACAGTCAATAACACAATAGAAAGATCTATGTACAGTGTGTGCAAATGTAGTAAGATTATGGGAGGTAAAGCAATAAATAGGCCTTGTCTCCGCTCAGTAGGAGTTGAAGGACACACAGGTTTTCACAGGCACAGCTCTGCTCAGGGGAGTTACATTGGCAACTGTTCATACTGGCCAAGTGCATTTCCTACCCTCTATAACCTCTCTTCTTTCAGTTTGAAAGTGCACCTTGTTCACCTTGAGGTTCCAAGTTGAACCCTTTTAGGTTCCATGTAGAAATGGTTCTACATGGAACCCAAAAGGGTTCTACTTGGAAGCTAAAGGGTTCTACCTGCAACCAAAAGGGTTACTCAAAGGGTTCTCCTATGGGGACAGCCGAAGAACCCTTTTATGTTCTAGATAGCACCTTTTTTCTAAGAGTGCAGAAGCAGAAGCTGAGCAGGGGCGGGGGCGGGTATAACGTGAAGAGGCCCTGCATTACAAACCGCCCAAATGAGGATTAAAGACATTGATAAACTGGGTGAGTGGTAACCTGTACATTATGTTAATAGGGCACAAATTCAACTCACACTCTTCTCCTTGATTTTTGTCTCTCTCTTTCACATCTCTCTCTCTCTCTCTTTCGAGAGCTATAGCTCGCTTTCTTTGACAGGTCTCTCTCCTTCCTTTTTATCTCTCCCTCTCTTACCTGCTGTTGTTATTGCTCTCTCTTCTTCTTCAGCTCCCACTCTTCTATTTATGTGTGACCTTTTGACTTTAGATTTTTGCAACAGTTTGAGTATTTGAATGAACCCGGCCTCTCCCCACAAAGCTGCGTCTCTTTCTCTGTCTTTGTTTTTATCTCTGTCTCTCGCCTCTCTCACACTCGTTCACTCCCTTTCCTTCTCGTGCGCACTCTCGCGGTCTCGCTCTTGCTAAACCTCAAGCGCTCTCTCTGTCTGCCTCCCCCTCTACTCTTGACTCCACCGCAAGGTGCACTTTCAAACTGAAAGAAGAGAGGTTATAGAGGGTAGGAAATGCACTTGGCCAGTATGAACAGTTGCCAATGTAACTCCCCTGAGCAGAGCTGTGCCTGTGAAAACCTGTGTGTCCTTCAGCTCCTACTGAGCGGAGAGTGAATGACTGCTTCTGAGTGCCTTCTCTGATAGAGAGAGAGAGTGCAGTAAAGACCTTCATGTCAAAGTGGCTTTCCTTTCATAGTGTCAAACAGAAGAGTGCATGAGTTGCACTCACACAGAATGTTGCCGATGTCCAATTTCATGATGAATGCATTGCATTTTCTCGCACTGTTTACTATTTCAATATTTGAAAATCCAATATGCAAATGATGGATGTAGGTGGAGTATAGATTTCCTTTCAGAATGATGTTAGTATGCTCCCTTGGTTTGCAAGGTTATGTTGTGAAATATATAAAGTACGTTCACCACTTATAATCATTGGCATTTGAATTTCTTTCGAGGTACTGGTGCAATTATGTGGAAACTGTCTCATAATTTGCATCCTTAAACTGGACCAAAATTGTCAATTTGAGAGTAAAGTAAACACTTTATTTTCAAACATCAGATAGACTTTATTACTTCACCATTCAATTCCCTGATTTGCTTTGACAGGATATTTGTCCACTTTAATATTTCTCTTTGCATATCATCCCCAGTATTACCTTCAATGCGTATTTTACAAAGTTTGAATGAGACAACTCCTTATTCTCACTCCAACTTCATACTTCAAAAGAAAAGTACAACCTCTGTGCATGACAGCATTTAGCATGAATATCTTGTTGAACAGATAGTATTTTGGGGGTATTTTTTTCATACAAGGACACTCTAGTGAACACAGAGGACAGGGGAGTTTAACTACTGTTTACAATCAGCTGAATTATTCATAAGTATAAAATATTCACATTTCAATCACAAAGTCAGTACTGTAAGGAGGAAGGAAGAAAGGAAGGGGGTAAAAAAAAGTCAAACAGGAGTTGAAGAACATTGTGAAAAGGCCAGACAGAAGTGAATGTTGAATCAGAAAGGAAGAAAGAAAACATCCAATGCATTTCATGAATTGTGTGTTACTTTTCATTTTGGGAGAGTTGAAGTGTGCTCATTTTATGGAAATACAAGCTTTAATTAATAACAATAATTCCATAGTAATTAAAGTAGAGTACATTTATATTGTTTTTCAGAGATAACACTAATGACATTTTAATCCAGGGATGATCATAAATCTTGTGCTAGTGTACTGTAAAAGCACTAGCTAACTCTTAGAACCTATTGCCAGCGATGTCTACTACATTTACAAACCAAAGAGAAAGGAATGCAATTAAAGGGATTTATTCATGTAGGCTCACGTATTCCACAGAAATCAATGAGGATTACATGAATGTTAACTACTTCAAATTGAATTGCCTGCAGTCGGTAATTAAGTTGGTTTCCAAGGTAATTCTACATGCTGAATAAGATTCTTCACTTACGTACAGACCTAGGCTACAGTATAGAAAACGCCACGTCGGTAATTAGGCAACAAATTGCAGTTGGTTGTGAATGCTATTAGTATTTGTAATAAACCATCATGGATTACAGTAAATAATAATAATCAATAACACAAACGTCTGATGTGGCTACTCATATATGTTCACCTCCAGTGTTCCAGTAACAGCCCCGTATGGTGGGATAGCAACTACCTTGGTCTGGCTGAGCTCTGTGTTAAAGACATTGAGAAATGTGTCACTGGATTTGGTCGATTTCATAAGTACAGCGTCTCTATAGTGAAATGATAGCCTCTCCTGTGTCCGTCCGTATTGCACCGCAGCCTTGTCAGAAGGAGATGAGTAGATGAGTAGGGCTATGGCTCTGGAGATTACTTTACAGGAAGGTCCCCTTTTCATTAATTGTGGCAAATCTATTTAATGCACTTAGTATCAGGGGCAGAGAAGGGAGTCAATAATTGCACTCAGGTATTGATTGTCAGTGCAGAAAATATACTGATGTGCTACATCTCAAGGCACTCTGTTCGTCACACGTATTACAAAACCAGAGGCCATTGGAATTGGTTATCTATTGGCCAAGAAGGCATCAGCAATCAATACATATTGACGGCAAAACATGTCCGCGTTTTACTATACTGTATCGACACTGTTTTTATCGACAACATAATATGAGTTCAGATTCTTTTCTTACACTGAGTACACCGAACAGTGGGAACACCTTCCTAATATTGAGTTGGACCCCCCTCAGGTCTGCTGATTACAAACTTGAACCTTGGGAAATGTCCGTGCAACTTCCGGCGCACGTTTACTGTGAACACCTCTGCTGTACCCACTTTAAATTGACTGTTTAAACAGTGGCCAAGAAGGCTTCTGTGGCTATTTGATCATAATGTAGGCCTACCAGAAACAATGGAGAAAATGCATCCCATAACATTTTAACATGGAAATAGCGGTTCTATCATTCAGCCTACAGTAGCAGCCAATGTGTGTTCAATGTAGGACTACATTCCATGAGACTTTTGATAAAAACATACAGGGCTTGACATTAACCTGTTTATCCGCTTGTCCTTCAGACGAGGAGTTGACTGAACATTTTGTTGTGTTGTTTGATGCAAGAAACCACTTTACAAAATAAAGGTCATTAGTATTCCCATACCACTATTACAGAGAATCAGACAAATGATGCTACCCTCTGCCTATTGGCTACTTAGCTTATTCAAGCCTGTCTGAAAATACAACACTGCCCTTTGAAAGACATAAAATATGGTTCTACCTGAATCCATTTTCAAAGATGGCAAGAAATGCACACGTTTTGTGCTCTTGTAGGAAGCAATCACTCCCACATTTCTGACTACAAATGAGTTATAACTGTGCTAATAACTCACTAACTAGCAAAGAATATGAACAAATGTGCACACGTGGCTACATGTAGCTCTCACTTTGATCTCAAAACAAGCATATAATAATCGCAACCACTCATGCTGTAAAACAATCCAGTTCAAAGTGAATGGCACAAATCCATATATGGCAATGGTATATTTACATATAGGCCTACTGCAGCTCTGATTGGTTATGGCGCACCGGTCTGTGTAGAGTACGGACCTGAATCATGCATGTCAATGCAATTGAATCCTACTCCGATGCGCTCTGCCTACAACAACATCTCTTGCCTAGTTAGTTTTGCGCACTAAGTCTTGCATAGTTCGTTTTGTTTCGGTATGTTGCATTGAAAGTGTCTAATATTGCGTTGATTCGATCACAATTCCCACAGTAAAGGGAAACGTTGATAGTGTTAACTAAACAGGAAAACTCTAGAAAGTTGAGTGAAGTTCAATCTCTTGCTTCTCTGTGCAGGCTGATTTTTCTTCTGCACAGCAGTACCTGGGGGAGCTGCGCACCACACACACGCAGCATAGAGGGAACATTGGCTGGATGTCCTTTGGGGGGTGGACCATTCTTGAGCTAGAAAAAAACAGCAGCGTTGCAGTTCTTGACACAAACCGGTGCGCCTGGCACCTACTACCATACCCCTTTCAAAGGCACTTAAATATTTTGTCTTGCACATGTCTTCATTGTATCAAGGCTTAAACACCCTTCTTTAACCTGTCTCCTCCCCTTCATCAACACTGATTTGAAGTGGATTTATCAATAAGGGAGCTTAGCTGTCACGTGGATTCACCTGTTCAGTCTGTGTCGTGGAAAGAGTAGGTGTTCTTAATGTTTTGTAGACTCGGTGTATATTGGTGTCAAGCTGGCTAGATAAAATGCGTTGAGGTGGAGACATACATTTTTATAACATGAAAAAGTATAGTCAAAAGATTCCTCACCCTACAGAAACAGGAGATGTGCTCCTGCACTATGGGTCGGACAAGGTTTACTGGAGAACAGAGTTTCCTCTACAAACTTCATGTTGACTCGAGCATGAATGACAGAAGGTCAGGCGGTCAGCCACATATCCCAGAGTTCTATGCTGTGGGGCGACCCTGCACAACTGCACTCTGAGGACAGTGGCGGTTGGTGCACCTGGCCCCTGGAGGAGCTACTGTAGGAGAGGGCTCAGTGATTTCAGCCTGGGCTCCAGGCCCACTGCTAGCAGCCTATAAATGATGACATCTCACAAATTTAACTGACAGCTCACGGAGACTATTTTCAAACAACGCTCACAGGCACTCTCCTCTGGGAGGAGCTCAGCCTCAGGAGACTGACCACTCGAATGGTAAGAAATATTTCCATTTTTCGTCAGACTATTTCCTTTTCGCAATCACGTGGAAAAATGGACTCTGCGGGCAGATTACTAAAGTTTAATAATCCACTTTGACAGAGGACAGTGCTTGGGAAATGTGCTTGAAATGTCAGGTTCAAATGGTTGATGATGACTCTGGGATTTTAAACATTCCATATCAAATATAAATAGTAGTGTGCCACCATTAAGGCCCGCATCTGATTTAGATTAACCTATTAAAAAGAAGCCTAATGAAGTGTCTCTTTCTGTTCTCCCAAGGTTCAGCAATAAAGCTAAATGAGGAACAATTTCTTTCTGTCCATTACATTCAATTACTTCTGTCTGAAGGTTCAATGAGCTGTTGGGAGACCCACATTAGAGCTTTATGGCTTTTAAGAGAATGAGTCTGAGCTGTTGCTGGATTTACAGGAGACTAAAAACAGGAGATAATTTATACGTGTTTTTTTTACTGTCTCGGGGAAGTAAATGATTAATGTGATTATTGCTTTTATTGTCTACGAATAAAGTACTTCATCCACAGCTCATGTATCAAATAGTCTGGTAGCCTATTATATTAGCATCCATTTCTAGTTTAGTGTGATCGCATTAATATGATTGGAAGAATCTGTGGGATATAATAATGGAATGAAATTTGGAGACAAGAGAAAATGCTTGGGATTAGCTGTGCCAACTAGGACCATAAAGTGACCCTTCTCTCTAGAAATAAAATTGCATAAAACGTTTAAACCTTCATTAAATCAAGGACGTGTTTTGACAGATGAGGGCTGAGGGATATGTGAACCAGATAGAGTTTAAAAAAGAGCTGGCAATATGCTTCAAGCCTTTCACGACTATACAAATTATAATCCAGAAACCATCCTGCATCGCTGACACATCTTATCTCTATGAGTGACCAGGAAAGACGTAGCTTTGGGACATTGGAGCAAATATCTCCTGGGTTGTATGCTAAACAACATGACCCTGTCGTGCCCTGCTGGGACTGACTCAGCATGGTCGCATCCAAAAATGCCACCCTCTTCCATACATTTATATACAACACAACTTTTGACCAGAGCCCTATAGTCTGGTGAGTCATGGCTCACATCAACACCATTACCTCAATTACCTCGACTAACCGGTGCCCCGGCACATTCCCTTTGTAACGGTACTCCCTGCTATCGCTATTGTTATTTTACTGCTGCTCTTTAATTATTTGTTACTTTTATTTCTTACTTTTTTAAGGTATTTTCTTAAAACTACATGGTTGGTTAAGGGCTTGTAAGTAAGCGTTTCACTGTCAGGTGAAACTGTAACCTGTTGTATTCGGCACATGTGACAAATAGAATTGGTTTTGATTTGAGTTGAGTTGAGATGTTTTGCAAAACATCTGATGCATTCCCAACTTTGGTACAAAACAACTGTCAAGGATTATTGACAACATGCAAACTATATTTAGTTTACAAATGTTTATTGAAAACATAAATACATTAGCACAATAAGCACTTGTTGTCTCTCAAATACATCGTTACAGTTGTTGGTTAGCTATTTAGCAACATTTTGCCATATAAGCATAGACGTGACATAAGTCAAAACAACTCTAAACATGACATGGCATCAAGAACAAGATACAACCAGCTGATACAAGCCACCTACGATTCCCCACATGGCAACTCCTTGTCATTGTTGCTCGCTACCTGACCGTTCAGAATCACAACAACACGGCCTTCTGCCTCATCGATGCTCCCGCAACATTTTTGTGACATTGTCAGGCAACCCATTATGGGCCCTGGTCAAAAGTAGTGCACCACTCTTAGAAAAAAAGGTGCTATCTAGAACCTAAAAGGGTTCTTCGGCTGTCCCCCACAGGAGAACCCTTTGAAGAACTAGTTTTGGTTCCAGGTGCATTAATAAACCAACCACTGGTGGTGGATAGACAGGATAATATCGGACTAGCAGCTCTTCTCTCTGTTCTGTCCGCTGCTGGAATCCGTGTGTGATTTGGTGGTGGGGGGAAGCAGCTTTCTTACAAGTCTCCTTTCAGGGTCCGGGAGTTCCTCTGACCATCCGGCCCAGTTGACTCAGGCAAGACAAAGGCAAGTGGAATACTGCGGGGAGGCGGCATTGGGTTCACACTCACACTGCGCGCGCTGCTAATGTATTCCAAAAGGCACCCCAAGGTTTAAGGAAGTGGTATTTAACACACAGATGTCAGTGCAGCTTATAATTAAGATAAATAGATTTCCTGCTCCGTCGGAGAATACAGGTAAGCTGTTAAATAAAGAGGCAAGGATAGAGGCTTTTACAGAGTGGAAGTATCAGCTGTAGTAGGCCTACACTAGGGATGTGTCCCACAAATCTAAATACATACCAGTAATTTATTTTCAAATCCATGAAGGGAAGTGAAGTTCACATTTTGGAAGGAAGTAAAGACAATTGGGATGTGGCCTAGGTGTGCACCTGAGAGGATAGGAAATCACTGAGGTACTCAGAGTACTTACATCCAATAAATATACAGGACTCTGGGGAGACAGGGGTTTATGTTAAAACTAACATGAAGAATACATCTGATGAAAGAGCATACAATACTAAGTTGTGTAAAAAGGCGATAAACATTGACCTACATTTGGCCCCGGATAAATGGATGCTCTCAAATGATTTTTAAAACTTTAACATTCTTCAAAGAGCTGTGGAATGATTGAATGAGTTGCAGGAAAGATCATCTAGGGATGCCAATGTGGCCACAAAGCGCCAGGTCCCGGTTGACACGACGCCGTGGGGTGAACGCGAGGTGAATGTTTTGTTTATATGTGTTCTAAATATGAATAACGATATGAGTAATCTCCTTTAAAAAAGGGGGGGGGGGGGGGGGGGGGTGTTAAGTAACACAGTTATTTATAATTAGCTTGAAGACTGTCGTAGGCGTCTAGGGACTACGGCAGGATATGTGTGATTATTTGACATTCAATAAGCAGAGAAGCCATAAACAGGCTTTGTGTAATCCAGGATTAATTTTCATGAATATCAGATCAAGCAGGATTTCAAACTCAAGTGTTCCAAATACTTACTGGAGAGATATTACGAAATAAATACGCTCACAGGAGTTTACAATCTCCACTGGCATGTTGGTCTAATGCAGTCGGACGCAGGCTACTGCTTGCTCTGATTTGTAACTGCATGTGTCAGATACTGTCCAGTTGAAAGTTGAAGTAAACAAGTTGCCTTGGTTTTGATCTCACATGTTGTGTTTTATTGTGTCTACTGTTGTATTAAAATGTTTTAATTGCACTTTCAATCAAATTGTATTTTATTTGATACAAATATGTGACTTTCCAAGTTAAAGTAACAGTCCACTCAACAACAAAAAAAAAACATAAGCAAGCAGTCATTTCACCCTGTCTAGGACAGAGGCATCACAGTTCAGCAAGCCACAGAACAGAAGTGAAGAAAGGAAATAGATAGACTGGTGGGAGTGCCCCGGCCGCCACTGTCTGGTGATTTATCCTGTCGGCCCACTCTCTCCTGGCCAGGCCCACGGAGGCAGGTTGGCTTCCCAGCATCCTCGGATAGATCATCATCATGTAATTTGTTTTAAATCAAGAGGAAGTCCCTTCTGCCCAGGGGGGCCAGCTCAATCATAGAAATCAATGACAAAACACTAACATAATGTCTCCCAAATGGGATTGTCCTCAGAGGAGGGGAGTGATGGAAGGGAGGATTTGTATTTCCTCTCTTGTGCCAGTGAGGAGGCTTTTTCGCTCACGTAATTGGTTTCTCCCACTTCTGGGCCTGTGATTTACAGAGGGATATAATGTGGTATCCTGACTTTTTGGGGGAAATTGAGACACTTGTCACCTTATATTAACACATTGTGTCAAGACTGGTTCATGTACTGCACTGCTGATAACTGTGCTACAACTAGAGCCTACAGTTTTTACAGACCAGCCCAGCTAGCACATAAAGTTCTGAGAACCATATGTTTCTTAGAGCTTGGTGAGAGTGTGGTTGTCATATGGTTATTTTCCATACACAAAGTTCTGGGAATGGTGCAGGATACCCAGCAAGCACATAACGTTCTGAGAACCATATGTTTCTTAGGTGGGAATTTCCGTACTTCAGCATAACTTTTTCTGCAGGTTTCCTCATGATTCTATTTAAAGTCATGTTCTCAGAGCAAGAAAACGTTCCATAAAAACAACAACAAAACATTAGTAACATTCAAAGAACGTTCTAAGCATGTTATTTAAAAACATGTCAATTCCGTTCTTTTTTTTAGGGGGTGGATCAGCTTTAATATTGCAAATAAATTGTGGCTTCTATCACTGTAATTGTCTGCATAATTTCCACCCCCCATATATTTTTTTAATAAATATATTATTTTAAATATATATATTTTTTTATATTTTCCTATATTCGTTCCCCCTAACCCTACCACCCCTCCCCTAATTGGAGTAAACTAATGGACAACAACACTTAGGCTTCTACTTCCAGCTTATACATACTATATGCATTTTACGGACACAGAATATTTTACATTAGTTATATTTTGTTTGTTTTTAGTCACATCCTTCAGCTCCCCTCAACACCTTCCATCTATCTCCGAACACCATCCAGTTTCTATTTGCCATATATTTTTCAATTGTGCTGTTTGAAAAAAGTTCTGAACCTTTCTATTCTCATAGTTTCTACAGATTGTAAATTAAAGATAAACATTTTTGCTAAGAGTATTATTATATTATTGATCGATTGACTATGACTTTTCAGATCACCCAGCAGTGCTATTTTCTAAGTTAACTCCAGGTACAGTAAATGTTGAAATTCAGCTATTCCTGAACATGTGACCAAAAACTAGATACATATAGACAGTACAAAAACAAATGATCTGATGAGTCTCGTTGCAGAGCTGGGATGGTTGTATCCCCCATATATATAACATTCTATTGGTTGCAATGATTTTGTATAATAATTTAAATTGGAAAAACTCAATGCGGCCCCTAATGCAGGGCCGACAGACAAGTTCCTTACTTTCTCGCCCTTCAACTTGCCTCTTCCATTTTTGCGGTAATGCGGCAATTAGTTGATTGTTATTTTGGATAGAGCAGACATTTCCACATATTTTTGATAGCTGCGTGTGTGACATAACTCCACCAGTCCTATTTATGATATAATTTACAAAGATTATATCGTTTAAAAATATCTAATCCCACCCCCCCCCCCCAAAAAAAAATATTTCAGTTTAACCATAATATTTGATGTAATATTTGTTCTGTCTCTTCTGGTGGATTAAACTGAAACTGCAACCCACTTTCTATGGCTTGTTTTAAAAATAGCAATATTTTTGGGATTATTTCATTTTCAAATAACCGAAAGTGAGAGGATTTCCCTCTAGTGGTGCGGGGGCTGTGCTTTGGCAAAGTGGGTGGGGTTATATCCTTCCTGTTTGGCCCTGTCCGGGGGTTTCTTCGGATGGGGCCACAGTGTCTCCTGACCGCTCCTGTCTCAGCCTCCAGTATTTATGCTGCAGTAGTTTGTGTCGGGGGGCTAGGGTCAGTTGGTTACCTGGAGTACTTCTCCTGTCTTATCCAGTGTCCTGTGTGAATTTAAGTATGCTCTCTCTAATTCTTTCGTTCTCTCTTTCTCTCTGAGAACCTGAGCCCTAGGACCATATGTCAGGACTACCGGGCATGATGACACCTTGCTGTCCCCAGTCCGCCTGGCCTTGCTGCTATTCCAGTTTCAACTGTTCTGCCTGCGGTTACGGAACCCCTACCTGTCCCAGACCTGCTGTTTTCAACTCTTAATGATCGGCTATGAAAAGCCAACTGAGATTTATTCCTGATTATTATTTGACCATGCTTGTCATTTATGAACATTTTGAAAATCTTGGCGCTCTCTAATTTTCTCCTTCTCTCTTTCTTTCTCTCGGAGGACCTGAGCCCTAGGACCATACGTCGGGACTACCGGCCGTGGTGACTCCTTGCTGTCCCCAGTCCGCCTGGCCTTGCTGCTATTCCAGTTTCAACTGTTCTGCCTGCGGTTATGGAACCCCTACCTGTCCCAGACCTGCTGTTTTCAACTCTTAATGATCGGCTATGAAAAGCCAACTGAGATTTATTCCTGATTATTATTTGACCATGCTTGTCATTTATGAACATTTTGAAAATCTTGGCTCTCTCTAATTTTCTCCTTCTCTCTTTCTTTCTCTCGGAGGACCTGGGCCCTAGGACCATGCGTCGGGACTGCCGCCCGTGGTGACTCCTTGCTGTCCCCAGTCCGCCTGGCCTTGCTGCTATTCCAGTTTCAGCTGTTCTGCCTGCGGTTATGGAACCGCCACCTGTCCCAGACCTGTTGTTTTTCAACTCTTGATGATCGGCTATGAAAAGCCAACTGAAAATTATTCATGATTATTATTTGACCATGCTTGTCACTTATGAACATTTTTGAACATCTTGGCATAGTTCTGTTATAATCTCCACCCGGCACAGCCAGAAGAGGACTGGCCACCCCTCATAGCCTGGTTCCTCTCTAGGTTTCTTCCTAGGTTTTGGCCTTTCTAGGGAGTTTTTCCTAGCCACCGTGCTTCTACACCTGCATTACTAGCTGTTTGGGGTTTTAGGCTGGGTGTCTGTACAGCACTTCGAGATATTAGCTGATGTACGAAGGGCTATATAAAATAAAATTGAATTGAAAATTGAATTGTAATCTGATTAAAAAGAAAAAGGACATTCTTGAACACGGGGTGAGCTATTCTTACTAATTTGCTAGAGAACCAGTTTGGATTTAAGTATAGCTGTAAGGACTGACACTGGAGAAGAGAACCAGGTATGGGGAGTTGAATATTTAATGTGGAACGGACATGCAACAGGACAGGAACAGCGTCAGATCCAGGTAACAAAATGACAAACAAACATTAATCCTGAAGCAGGGAACAGAGCTTGGGAACAGACAGATATAGGGGAGGAAATGACACAGGTGATTGAGTCCAGGTGAGTCCAATAATTGCTGATGTACATGACGGGGGAAAGGCAGGTGTGAGTAATGATGGTGGCAGGAGTGCATAATGCTGGGGAGCCTGGCGCCTTCGAGCACCAGGGAGGGGAAGCGGGAGCAGGCGTGACAATAGCTTTTGTATGACTGAAGCCTTTAGTGAGAGGTCGAATGCTTTAATATTTAATCATTTCTGCCCTCCAAATTCATACTCATTATATAAATAGGCCCATTTAATTTAGCCTGGCTTGCCATTCCAAGTAAAATGTCATCTTTTTTGCTGATATAATTTAAAAAAAACAAGTTGTTAGGTGTAGGCAGGGCCATAAGCAAATAGGTAAACTGAGATATGACTAAAGAGTTAATCACAGTGATATTTTTCCACAGGTAGACAGGTATTTTCCTTTACCTTTTAGCAAGAGCTTATCTATTTTTTCTAACTTTCTATTAAAATGTATTGTGGTGAGATCCTTTCTTTCTTTTGGGACAGGAATACCGAGTATGTCCACTTCTCCGTCAGACAATTTTATTGTTAATCCACACGGTAATGTAAAAGTTGTATTTCTAGTGATCCAATACGTAATATAGTACACTTATCAGAATTTGGTTGTAATCGAGAGTGGTTAGAAAAAATATCTAGATCCTCTATGAGGCTATGGAGGGACCCATATTGTGGATTTAAAAGAAAACATGAATCGTCATCATACAATGACACATTTGTTTTTAAGCCCTGGATTTCTAGCCCCTTGATATTATTGTTGGGTTAGGATATTATTGTTGGATTATTATTATTATTATTGTTGGATTTTAATAACTAACATTTCGATGGCCATAATAAATAGATATGCCGATAGAGGACAACCTTGTTTAACTCCTCTTGACAGTTTAATGCTTTGAAAAGTATCCATTACTTACTATTTTACACCTATGTTTATTATACATAACTTTAACCTTTGTATAAGAGATTCTCCAAAATTGAAATATTCCAGGTATTTATATTAAAAAAGCCTTTTCAAAGTAATCTACGAATACCGGGCCTGGTTTCCTCAATTTCTCAAAAGGCCATGCAAAAAACCTGTCTGATTAGGATTAATAATATCCTATGGAGGAAAAAATTAGTCTGGAGGGACAGCCTTGAATTGTACATCTTGTCGCATACATTAATTGGTTCCTGTAGGTGCTAGGTAGAGATATGATGGTCATGACCCCCTCCTCAAATCTTTTGGCAGAATGCTCAGATTATGTTCTATAAAATAAGATAGGAGACGGTGCCAGTCACATGCAGGAACCAACCCTATGAACCATGCCTATGTAAGCAGTATATAAGATAACTAACGGGACTGCCCCTGTATAGCTCCTGACAGACGTGTACTACTTGGTGCATTGAGGTTGTTGGAACCTCTCTAGCATGCTGATAATAAAGAACGATTCATTTAAGATTGACTTCAGGTGTCCCTGGGAGTAATTTCCATGGCAATCCGACAATACCTTTTTAATTCTACACTGAAGTGTAAGGGGTCTCCAATTTTTTAAATAGACTGGATCTTTATATTTCCCACCTGGGTCCTGTTTCAGTAATAGTGACATCAGACCTTGTTGAGTATCTGATAATCTACCATTTTTATAGGATTGGTTAAAACGTGCTAATAACAGTCCTCTGAGTACATCAAAAGAAGGGTTGATATACTTTATCTGGTATGCCATCCAGCCTTGGAGTTTTCTGGACTTTAATTGCATCAAGAAGTTCCTCCTCTGTAATTTGGCCATCACATGAGTCTTTCTGTACAGCTCTTAATTTTATATTATCAATAGAAAGAACATCTTTAGTGGAGATTGGGTTAGTGGAGATGGAGGAAACTAAAACATATTCTTAAAGTACTTTGCTTCCTCTTTCAAAATACAGTTTGCTGAATATAGTTCGGTGATTCATGGGTCACAAATTTCAGCAAATTATTTTTGGTTGCATTTTTATGTTGAAGATTAAACAATTATTTGATGCATTTTCCCACATATTCCATCCAGCTCGCTTTATTTTTATAATACATTACACTTGATCTTTCTTGAATAAGTTCCTCCAGTCATTTTAGTTTTTCCTCAAACTTATTCTGTGCCTCTCTGGTACAGTTTTTATTGCTATCTATCTGTACTTGTAATAATGTACGAAGAGAGTCAGGAAGCAAGTTCAGGGAGTGAAGACATTTAATAAATAAATGAACAAAACAAGAAACACAAACAGCACACCAACATGAAACAGGAACTGGGGAAGAAACCAAAGGGAGTGACATACAGTGGGGAGAACAAGTATTTGATACACTGCTGATTTTGCAGGTTTTCCTACTTACAAAGCATGTAGAGGTCTGTAATTTTTATCATAGGTACACTTCAACTGTGAGAGACGGAATCTAAAACAAAAATCCAGAAAATCACATTGTATGATTTTTAAGTAATTAATTTGCATTTTATTGCATGACATAAGTATTTGATCACCTACCAACCAGTAAGAATTCCGGCTCTCACAGACCTGTTAGTTTTTCTTTAAGAAGCCCTCCTGTTCTCCACTCATTACCTGTATTAACTGCACCTGTTTGAACTCGTTACCTGTATAAAAGACACCTGTCCACACACTCAATCAAACAGACTCCAACCTTTCCACAATGGCCAAGACCAGAGAGCTGTGTAAGGACATCAGGGGTAAAATTGTAGACCTGCACAAGGCTTGGATGGGCTACAGGACAATAGGCAAGCAGCTTGGTGAGAAGGCAACAACTGTTGGCGCAATTATTAGAAAATGGAAGAAGTTGAAGATGACAGTCAATCACCCTCGGTCTGGGACTCCATGCAAGATCTCACCTCGTGGGGCATCAATGATCATGAGGAAGGTGAGGGATCAGTCCAGAACTACACGGCAGGACCTGGTCAATGACCTGAAGAGAGCTGGGACCACAGTCTCAAAGAAAACCATTAGTAACACACTACGCCGTCATGGATTAAAATCCTGCAGCGCATGCAAGGTCCCCCTGCTCAAGCCAGCGCATGTCCAGGCCCGTCTGAAGTTTGCCAATGACCATCTGGATGATCCAGAGGAGGAATGGGAGAAGATCATGTGGTCTGATGAGACAAAAATAGAGCTTTTTGGTCTAAACTCCACTCGCCCTGTTTGGAGGAAGAAGAAGGATGAGTACAACCCCAAGAACACCATCCCAACCGTGAAGCATGGAGGTAGAAACATCATTCTCTGGGGATGCTTTTCTGCAAAGGGGACAGGACGACTGCACCGTATTGAGGGGAGGATGGATGGGGCCATGTATCGCGAGATCTTGGCCAACAACCTCCTTCCCTCAGTAAGAGGATTGAAGATGGGTCGTGACTGGGTCTTCCAGCATGACAACGACCCGAAACATACAGCCAGGGCAACTAAGGAGTGGCTCCGTAAGAAGCATCTCAAGGTCCTGGAGTGGCCTAGCTAGTCTCCAGACCTGAACCCAATAGAAAATCTTTGGAGGGAGCTGAAAGTCCATATTGCCCAGCGACAGCCCCGAAACCTAAAGGATCTGGAGAAGGTCTGTATGGAGGAGTGGGCCAAAAAACCCTGCTGCAGTGTGTGCAAACCTGGTCAAGAACTACAGGAAACGTATGATCTCTGTAATTACAAACCAAGGTTTCTGTACCAAATATGAAGTTCTGCTTTTCTGATGTATCAAATACTTATGTCATGCAATAAAATGCAAATTAATTACTTAAAAATCATACAATGTGATTTTCTGGATTTTTGTTTTAGATTCCGTCTCTCACAGTTGAAGTGTACCTATGATAAAAATTACAGACCTCTACATGCTTTGTAAGTAGTAAAACCTGCAAAATCGGCAGTGTATCAAATACTTGTTCTCCCCACTGTATATAGGGCAGGTCAAGGAGGTGATGGAGTCCAGGTGAGTGTCACTAATGCTGGTGATAGGTGTGCACCCTAACGAGCAGTCTGGTGATCTAGAGGCCGGAGAGGGAGCACACGAGACAGTACCCCCTCCCCGATGCGTGGCTCCAGCCACAGGACGCCGACCAAGATGACGATCCCAAGGATCAGGAGCGGACCGGTCAACCCTGCTAAGGCGCAGGAACCTGTCGATCCGGCTAAGGCGCGGAAGCATGACGACCTAGAGCGCCGGAGAGAGAGCATACGTGACAGTACCACCTCCCCGGCGCGTTCGGCTCCAGCCGCAGGACGCCAACCACAGGGACGATCCCGGGGATCTGGAGCAGACCGGTCGCCTCCGCTGAGGCGCAGAAACCTGACAAACCAGCTGAGGAGTGAACCAACCGGCTGAAACCTCCCCGGTTGCCTCGGCTGAGGCACGGTAACCTGTTCACCCAGCTCCAGCATGGGAGCCTACAAACCGGTTGAGGCCTCCCAGGTAGCTCCGCCTCCAACACCCGGACCCGACATCACCCCCAACACAAAAACAAACAAAAAAACACACCCTGATGCTTCCCTTTGATGAGTCGTCATTCTGTAACGATGTACGCTCAGTGTCGGGAAGCAAGCTCAGAGAGTGAATACATTTAATTAATAAAACAAGAAACACAAACAGCGCACCGACATGAAACAGAAACAATGACAACTGGGGAAGAAACCAAAGGGAGTGACATATATAGGGCAGGTAATCATGGAGGTGATGGAGTCCAGGTGAGTGTCATTATGCGTCTAACGCTGGTGACAGATGTGTGCCCTAACGAGCAGCCTGGTGACCTAGAGGCCAGAGAGGGAGCACACGTGACAGTACTGTGAGTCCCTCTATTTCTGTTCTTAATATGAAATCTTTTGACCTCAATTGCTTTTGTTTTAAAGATGAATATTGAATTGCATGGCCTCTAAAGGCACATTTAAATGTGTCCCATACAATAAGAGGATCTACTTTACCAATGTTATGTTGGAAAAAGTCAGTGGTTAAAAACAACTTGTCATCCAGTATGCTTTGATTACATTTTCAATATCCTGGCCCACGTGGAAATTCTGTACGAGTAATGTATATGCCAATTATTTGATCCGACTGCATTCTGTCACCTATCAACACTTTTTAAACGTTTGGTGCCAACGAGAATGACATAAGTAGTAAGTAGTCAAGACAACTAACTTGATTGAGCCTCCACCATGTATATCTCACTAGGTCAGGATATTTAAGCCTCCATATATCCACTAGTTCCAATATATCCATGATATTTTGGATTTCCTTAAGTGCACGAGGGTGATAGTAAGGCGATTCCATTCTCAGCATCAACAAAACTCTCTCTCTATCCTCTATTCCTTTGAAATGGGGTCTGTTTGAATAAACTGAAATGAACAACTTTGTGTGCATAAAGAACATGGTATGCTAGCTCCATCGTGGTGGCGCAGTGGACTAATTCCATGAATAGAGAACAGAAGATCCTAGGTTTGAATCTCACTGAGAACATCAAATCAAAAAGAAATGTATTTGCATGATTAATGCCTAAGAAAAAATTAATTTACATGTGTCCTATCTGTGTTTGTAGTTCAAAACAGTTAACCCAACCTAGCTAGCAACTTCCAAGGAGCCAAATGTGCTGTGAGGTCAAATGGTTAGGAAAAACTCCTGGCCCTCAGGTACTGAATTACATTCCCCAGATGGTGGTTTGAGACCCACTGGTGAGTTGTAGCCAGTTCCTCTTGGGTCACAGGTAAAGGGTGGTGGCACAAAATGTGGATTTATTCAAGTGGGGCAGTCGAATATTAAAAAGGTTTCAGGTGAGTCACACTGTAGGAAAAAAGTTTAGGAAGTATTTGGCTTCGAATGTCATGTTGCTCTTGTGTGGTCACCTCGTCCATTTGAAGGTCTTGTGTGTGGGACTGGCCTTGTTTTTGATCTGATTAGTTTGGGACCAGGTCCATATGCACAGGGACACGCGGTTCCTTCCAGGTCATTTGCTGCTGATTGTCAGGGACCAGGTGAGGTATTAGAAGTGGCATGTCGGGATGAACAGCTGAGCACCACCAGATGTGCTGCTGACACTACAGTGTGGGAGACTTTAATCTTCTCAGACTGGACTCTATCATGATTAGGAACAGTTTTTCCCGACCGAGTCATATGACCAGGAAAACTACTATGAATCTCACACAGTTATGAGTATCGTGTCCAACTCATAACAATAGATATGTGTGATTCATATGGAGTAACACACTATGTAATGCCTCCAGTGGAGTCATAATAACAAGGGTGTCTGACTGTAGTGGGAACAGACCGCAGGCTGCATGTTACATTTTTAATCCATTTTTAAGCTGCGCCAGGCTTATATAGGTCTATGAAGAAAAGCAATCAGGAATGGCCACCCGCACGCCTCTCCACACTGTTCCAGCGCCACCCAGGTCTCGTTAGTATCAGGTGTCAAGGTGATTAATTTGTTATCTGCAGGTTGTATTGGGTCTGCATATTCAACTGCAGGATTACATGTCAAATAATGATCAGTGTCTTTGGTAATGTTAGAGAACATATACCATTCCGTTTTCATGTGGCCTATGTGACTAACAGAGCAAGTGATTCACCGTAATCTTGGTTTCTCTTTAACCCTCAGTGGTAGGCCGTCATTGTAAATAGAATTCGCTCTTAACTGACTTGCCTAGATAAATAAAGGTTTAAAAAAAGGGATTTAGAATTATACAAGTGATTGGGAATTATACTTCAGGTATTTACAATTGATCGCCCCTCTCATATCTTGTCCTTTAAACTGTGTGTTGGAATCTATCATGGTAGATGAGAGGTGAGAACAACATTAGTGACAATTGAACAAACATGGACTCACACCACTTACCTCATTTGGTTCCTAAGTTTGTTTGTCTACATTAGTGTACAGAGGTGTAACTTGGCATCAAAAGACTTCTAATTTCTTACTGTAGTTACCAGTCCTGCACCGGCAGTGAGAGTGAGAAGGCGACAGTGTGAACAGTAAATGGCAGAACTGAGAGGTGTGTGTGTGTGTGTGTGTGTGTGTGTGTGTGTGTGTGTGTGTGTGTGTGTGTGTGTGTGTGTGTGTGTGTGTGTGTGTGTGTGTGTGTGTGTGTGTGTGTGTGTGTGTGTGTGTGTGTGTGTGTGTGTGTGTGTGTGTGTTTATTATGGGAGAGCAACACACAACACCCTCCTGTTGTGGTAGTAACACGGAAAACGTCTGGATCCGCCATCCCTCTGCATCTTCATAGTGTTAGTCTGGCCTAATTAAAACAGAAGCATATGCATTCATCCAGAGTGGTTAACAACACATCAGGGTGTTTAATTAAAGCAGCTCTAAAATGAGCTCTCACTGAGTGGTGGTCCTGACTGTGTTGTGCCTGTAGAGTAGTATAGGTACTGTACTATATAGGTCTAGATGTGGTAGAATGCTAACAGAAGTTGTGTTAGTGCACTACTTTTGACCAGAGCCCCATAGAGAACTACAAAAGTGGTGCAAATTGTTGCTTGGAGATTCATTCTAATTTGTATCCTATTTTTCCCAAATGTTCAGCACACATCTCTTACAACATACTGTATGTCAGATAGATATATTGTACTACTATTCACGTACTTCGTTTGTATTACATATTTTAAATATTGTCCTGAATTCCTCACTACATTTGTCACTGCTGAAACATCGTATAAAAAGTCGCAGTAAAGAGAGAACCATGCACAGTAATGATCATTTTGATTAGCCTTCTATTACAGATACATTTTTGAAATGTTATTATCATACAAAATGTACAAAATAGTAAAAACATTAATTGAATTTAGAGAAATATCATCTCTATAGTTCTATGTAAAATGTTAAATGTTGATTATATGAATCTGACACTTATTGATTGATTGAATTACTTATACATCTAATTAATAATGCTGTTTGATGTCAATTTTCCTATCTTTATTTTGGCTAAATAACAGCCGTTACAGTGCCACGTGTCAATCATAGAGATATATAGAGGACTCTAGATGGATGTAAGTCGTTTTAGTATAGACATTGCCATTGAGGGTGTCCACCATTTTAAAGTAGTCAACTGGATGGGGATCCTATGGGTTGGGAAGGAGTGATCAGCCAATGATCAGAGAGCAATGTCTTCTCCTTCAAATTGGGTTGCCCATGGTTTGTAAACCAAAGACTAAGGTCTTGTCTGAAGTCATGAATATTTATACCTGGACATTGGTCCCATGATCCAGACCCAGTGAATTGAGTCCATGACGAGTTCAAGATGGAATTTAAGAAGTCCACAAGATCTAGGCAACTCTGCACTCTGGAGGGAATTTTCCAAGAAAATTCAGTCAAGATTTTTCACAACTCTTGAAAGACCCTGTCTTTCAAAGATAATTCATAAAAATACAAATAACTTCACAGATCTTCGTTGTAAAGGGTTTAAACACTGTTTCCCATGCTTGTTCAATGACCCATAAACAATTAATGAACATGCACCTGTGGAACAGTTGTTAAGATACTAACAGCTTACAGACGGTAGGCAATTAAGGTCACAGTTATGAAAACTTAGGACACTAAAGAGGCCTTTCTACTGACTCTGAAAAACACCAAAAGAAAGATGCCCAGGATCCCTGCTCATCTGCGTGAACGTGCCTTAGGCATGCTGCAAGAAGGCATGAGGACTGCAGATGTGGCCAGGGCAATAAATTGCAATGTCCGTACTGTGAGATGCCTAAGACAG
Organism: Salvelinus alpinus; assembly: GCF_045679555.1. NCBI lineage: Eukaryota > Metazoa > Chordata > Actinopteri > Salmoniformes > Salmonidae > Salvelinus > Salvelinus alpinus. Next base: position 69,803,420 of record NC_092086.1, read on the forward strand.
CGCTACAGGGAGACAGGACGGACAGCTGATCATCCTCGCAGTAGCAGACCGCGTGTAACACCACCTGCACAGGATCAGTACATCCGAACATCACACCTGCGGGACAGGTACAGGATGGCAACAACAACTGCCCGAATTACACCAGGAATGCACAATCCCTCCATCAGTGCTCAGACTATCCGCAATAGGCTGAGGGAGGCTGGACTGAGGGTTTGTAGGCCTGTTGTAAGGCAGGTCCTCACCAGACATCACCGGCAACAACATCACCTATGGGCACAAACCCACCGCCGCTGGACCAGACAGGACTGGCAAAAAGTGCTCTTCACTGACGAGTCGCGGTTTTGTCTCACCAGGGGTGATGGTCAAATTTGCGTTTATTGTCGAAGGAATGAGCGTTACACCGAGGCCTGTACTCTGGAGTGGGATCGATTTGGAGGTGGAGGGACTGTCATGGTCTGGGGCGGTGTGTCACAGCATCATCGGACTGAGCTTGTTGTCAATGCAGGCAATCTCAACGCTGTGCGTTACAGGGAAGACATCCTTCTCCCTCATGTGGTACCCTTCCTGCAGGCTCATCCTGACATGACCCTCCAGCATGACAATACCACCAGCCATACTGCTCAATCTGTGTGTGATTTCCTGCAAGACAGGAATGTCAGTGTTCTGCCATGGCCAGCGAAGAGCCCGCATCGCAATCCCATTGAGAACGTCTGGGACCTGATGAATCGGAGGGTGAGGGCTAGGGCCATTCCCCCCAGAAATGTCCGGGAACATGCAGGTGCCTTGTTGGAAGAATGGGGTAACATCTCACAGCATAAAACTGACAAATCTGGTGCAGTCCATGAGGAGGAGATGCACTGCCGTACTTAATGCAGCTGGTGGCCACACCAGATACTGACTGTTACTTTAGATTTTGACCCCCCCTTTGTTCAGGGTCACATTATTCCATTTCTGTTAGTCACATGTCTGTGGAACTTGTTCAGTTTAGGTCTCAGTTGTTGAATCTTGTCATGTTCATACAAATATTTACACATGTTAAGTTTGCTGAAAATAAACACAGTTGACAGTGAGAGGACATTTCTTTTTTTGCTGAGTTCAGAATTGAAAAGTACAACCATAACATCACACTAAGTTGCTGATATAACTGTGGGGAGAGCAGAACTAACCACACCCACATACAATATTCCTGCCCAGTCCTCAATAATTTCCAGAACGAAGTATACAAAGTATTGGATGATACGATTAAATATTCACTTTCTCTAAATCCAGAACACGTAATCCTGGGGAGAACCCCTCATGAACTCAAGTACCTCTTCAGAATTCAGAGAATTACAGCACTTAAAGTTCCAATGCAGCCATTTTTGGTACCTTTCACCAGATCTGTGCCTCGACACAACCTTGTCTCGGTGCTCTACGGACAATTTCTTCGACCTCATAACCACTGTTAATGACAAAGCGAAAACAGCTTTTTAGACATTTTTGCAAATGTATTAATAATAAAAAACAGAAATACCTTATTTACATAATTACTCATTTTTTTGTGTGTTATTTCTTACATTATTAGCCCAGAATTTTGGGGGTGTTATTACATACAGCTGGAAATAACTTTTGGATATCAGAGCGGCGGTAACTCACCAGCATTACGACCAGGAATACGTCTTTCGTATAAACAATGACTTTGTACTGTATTAATTAAGCAGCATGTTTGTTAATTAGAATAAATTATGATGTAATTAAATGTCCTAAGTTTAAAGAGGTAACTGTTTTTTAATATTGTTATTTTGATGTGGGACAGCGATTTACACCACTTCTGTAGAATCACCATATAGGGCTCTGGTTATAATGCACTATAAAGGGAATAGGGTGCCATTTGAGACACAAGCAGAGAGAAAGCGAGTGAGAGTAAGAGCCACCTGTTGTGGCCAGTGCAGCAGTCCTGGAGATGAAATACTGCAGGAACGGCAAATGAATTGTTCTGGAGGCAGCACTTTAATTTGTGTGCACACAGCACAAAGAGACTGGGGAGAATACAGTATCACAGCGAGAGCCAGTTATATTGTTAGGCACTGCAGCAGTGTTACGAGGCATGGGAGAGAGACCAAGGCTGTGTACCAAATGGCACCCTATTCCCTACACAATGCACTACTTTTGACCAGAACCGTATGCGGGCCTTGGTCAAAGGTAGTGGCTTATATAGGGAATAGTGCCATTTGGGATGCAAATCCTGAAAACACTTAGCCACCGATTACAATCATCCCTTACATTGCAGTGGTTTCCCAGCTAGCAGATTTGGTTCCTTGGAAGTTGTGGGAACGTATGTTTTCAGTTTTGGTTGTGGAAACGAAGCCATAAATTTCTTGGCCGGTTAAACTGAACGTCTTTTTAATATTCTGAGAACAGAATTGAAAATTGGGCATGTTCTTGGAACATTTATTTTTAGGTTGCAGGGAGATTCTGAGAATATTTTATTCTGGTTTCTTGAACGTTTTCAGGGAAGTTTTATTAACCCTCTGAGAATGGAAATGATAGGCTATTTGGAGGTTTTTTAATAACTTCCATTAAACTTTTTAAGACTTGTAATAACACTGCTAGCTTACTTTGGGTTAACATTGTGGACAACACGCCTGAACACACTTAACAAATTAGAGGATAGAGAGAGTTTTGTTGATGCTAAGAATGGAGTGTGTATGCTTTTAAATAACATTCTTAGAACGTGCTCTGAACGTTACTAAAGTTTTTTATGGAAAGTATTCTTAGCATTTTCTTAACATTCTCGGAACAATTAGAGAACATGACTTTAAATAGAACTTTGAGGAAACCTGTCAAAAACATTATGCTGAAGTACTAAAATTCCCACAGAAGAAAATAGTTTCTTAACGTTTTCTGAACTATTTGAGAATATTCCCAATGTCAAACCAATTGGAGAACGTTCCTAGAACGTTACCAAAATGTAAATGAAACGTAACCATGTTTGAACTTTCAGGAAATGTTATATTAAAGTAATGAAATGCCAAGAAAATAAATGTTTTTGTCAAGTTCCTTAAATGTGTTGAGAATGTTACAAAGCCAAGCAATATCATGGGATATCAAATGAAAGATAAATATATATTTACCCTCTGTCCAAGCATTAAATTGATTCCATCAGCACATTTGGTTTGAAGAACATACAAGGCTTGGGACTTTGTAGGTGATGGAACTATACCAAAATCAGTTGCTTTTAAATAATATTTCCATTTCCACTGCAGTTTCCTAGGATGGTGGAACCTTCTGTAAGAGATTAAGGTACTTGATCAGGCATCTCTCTTTCTCTGTCTATCTGTGTCTCTTTCTATCTCTCTCCCTCTCCTTCTCCTTGTGTCTCGATACAGTGGATAAAGTGAGAGTGGCACTTTACTAAGAGCCTTCAGTAAAAAGTGTTTTGAATATGAAGTCCCAGCATCCTACCTGCACACACACAAACGCACATGCACAGGCACTAATGGACGTGCACATACATACACAAACACTCCCCCCAGTGTTTTAACCCCTTAGTGTCTTTTCTGTGACAGCTGTCTCTGGCTCCAGTGCGTTCCATATCCCAAAACAACACTGCTGCTGCCAGGAGAGATAGTGGAGCTACTCCATCCTCCATATTACTTTATTTTCTGTCATGAAAGCAAATTCTTGAAAATTGACACTTGCCGTAACGAGCATCTGTTTTGGCCATCTGCGGGATATGCAAATGCAGGACAATGAATATTCAGCCCCGACTTGGGTAGAGGCGTGATTCCTCAAGCTTGCTCACACTTGGTGTTGGGGCTCGTGCATCGTACGGACTGTACGGGAATGTACATTTTCCATTGCCAAAATAGTTTAAGCAGATGTTAAACAAAACCTCCGCTAATTTGGAACAATTGATGAGCTGACGGTGTCGTCTCTTTTTAATAATTAGTTCAGAGCCAAACCTGATTGTTTCCCCTGTCACCCTCCCCTCCCCTCCTCTCTCTCTCTCTCTCTCTCTCTCTCTCTCTCTCTCTCTCTCTCTCTCTCTCTCTCTCTCTCTCTCTCTCTCTCTCTCTCTCTCTCTCTCTCTCTCTCTCTCTCTCTCTCTCTCTCTCTCTCTCTCTCTCTCTCTCTCTCTCTCTCTCTCTCTCTCTCTCTCTCTCTCTCTCTCTCTCTCTCTCTCTCTCTCTCTCTGTCTATCTCTTACTCCTCCTCCCTCCCTGTTTCTCTCCCACTCTCTCTCTCTTTCGCTCTCTTCAAATCAAAGCAAATCTTATTTTCTTTTCTTTGCCTACAGTGATGGTATCCTATTAATAATGCAGCAGAAAGGTGGAATGATAATGGAAGATTAGAAGGATGGGCGGCTGTAATATCAGTCAGGAGCCACAAGGCCTCTTTATTTATATAAATGATGTCAATAACGTGACACTTGTATTTAAAGTTGGAGAGTGAGATGCCTGACTGCTGATTTAGCCAGCCAAGCATGATGGAGGAATGATAACTGTTATGTTATTAAACATTATCATCCTTGTCATAACTACTATCATTCAGTTTTATTTCCTTTGGAGGACAATAATGGTGTTGAGGACTTCAGCAGCAGGCAATCTTTCACCTGCATTATCTCTATAGTTTGCCTACAAGAGTTACCCACAAACAATACACTCACTGATGGGGGTGTCACTGGAATCAGTCCTGACTACAACTTTCACAAACAATAGTGTTCTGGGGTGAAATCTTCTATACTACAATATTTTTGGGCAGTTGTGGATGAATTACAATGTGAATATTGTAGTTATATTGTTCACAACTACAGTCAAACAATAGCAGGCCAGCATTGTCCTTCACTGCCCTGCTATACCCTTCCAAATGTGACAAAGTGAAAATGTCCCTGACTCTGTGTTACAAACCAAGGGAGATAAAGCTTCTTTATTCACTGCTTTGGCGTGCTGTTGCTGCAATCTTATGGTCCTTCAGGGCATCATTTAGCAAACTTACGGTCTAAGCCACGCAAATCCGTCCTGGGAGGACGTGAGCGGGAACTCAAGCAGCTGTCACGGAAACTTTCACTTTTCTGGTCCTGCATCCCTGTTGCAGCTGCCTGCAGAGAGACAGAGAGAGAGCCAAAAAACAGAAAGGCGGAGAGGCAGAGAGACGCTCTGCCACATGATTGTGACCATTCAGGACATGGAGCCTGCTTCCCATTCAGCCAGTCAGCCCACCAGTGGGCTCCACAGGGTCAGTGGAGACTGGCATTGTCTTGCGGTCATGGCATCACTCCGATTGTTACAGAATATGTCTGTCTGTCTCTCTCTCTAGTTCTCTGACTCTATTGCTCCTAATCACGCTCTCTCTCCCTTTTCTTTCTTTCTTTCTTTCTTTCTTTCTTTCTTTCTTTCTTTCTTTCTTTCTTTCTTTCTTTCCTTTCTTTCCTTTCTTTCTTTCTTTCTTTCTTTCTGTGCTCTCTCTCCTTCTCCTTCTCCTTCTCTGCCTCTCCCTCCCTCCTTATTGATAAAGTGAGAGTTGCACTTCACTGAGGGCCTTGAGTCACCAGCCCATTCAGCCAAACAGCCCACCAGTTGACGCAACGTGGGTCAACGGACGCTCGTCTCTGCGATCGTTTCAAAGTAGTGACATCACCCTGATTGTTCCAGGCGAGGGTGTGCCTAAGACAGGCTGCTGTTCCTCAGAAGGTCTGGTTGATGAAGAGAGGACATTACCTGCAGCCCCACTGTCAGAGAGGGCCGGCTATTCATTCTGTGGAGCAGTCAGGCTGCTCCAGAAGCGAGGGGGGGTGCTACAACATAAAGACCCAGAGGAAGAGGATCCCTGGACCCCAGAACTAACTCTCCATGTCTGGCAGGCCCCATAAAGCCCTAGACCTGTGAGTCACCCTGATGATGCTGACCTGACTGCCTGGTGCTGCTCATAAAGAGACATGAGTGTCCTCATCTCTACCCCAGTCACATCACACAGCCTAGGACCAGGAGCATCTCCAATCCCTCCTCATGTTCCTACAGTAGGGTGTCCAATCAAAAACGCATATTTTGACCAATGGGTAAAATAATATGTTATTTGTGTAGATAATCCTCTAAGAAAACCAATGGTCTAAACCCCATGTCTCTATCATAAACCTTCAAAAATTATTATAGTTTTTACCCTTTAGGATGGCCAGAATTAGGGTGACTAAAACAATGGAGGCCAGAGAAAAAAAGTGGTCAAAAATCAGGAAAATTGCATTGCGTCAGCTAGGCTGGATTATGGGCTACTGGCTACCTGACAGGCTCACTTTCCCATTGAACTCGTCATCTTTCTTCTTGAATCCGCAGGACATAAAACATTATAGAGGTAAGATAGATATTGATTTTGAGACATGACATGTAGTATTTTAATATTTCAGTATACACTTTTCATATTCATTTGAAAGTCCTGTTGTTTTTTTGAAGATTGCAGGGGATCCGCAGCCAGATCTCATAATTAAAAAAAATAGCAATAATGAATGTTACTAACAACAACAGATTAAACCAATTTTGGCCAAGGGATCCATGGAATAAGGTTAGATGGTGTAATACAATGCGCTATAATATTATTCATCTACAATGTATGTTCTTAACCCTGGGTAACATGGGCCTGGGAGGCTCACAGGGATATTGGTATCCACAGCACTCCACATTTTTCAACTCCATACTTCTTGTATTCCGCATATTAAATATATATTTTTTTTTACATAAATGCACTGTAATTTAAGCTTTTAATGTTTTCTTCCTGTGTCATGGTAAAATGTGTAGATCTGCAGGATATTAACTTTTGTCACGCCCTGACCTTAGTTATCTATGTTTTCTTTATTATTTTGGTTAGGTCAGGGTGTGACGAGGGTGGGTTCTGCTTGTTTTGTATTGTCAAGGTTTTTTTGTATGTCTAGGGGTGTTGGTAAGTCTAGGCATATGTATGTCTATGCTGAATTGGTTCCCAATCAGAGGCAGCTGTTTATCGTTGTCTCTGATTGGGGATCATATTTAGGTTGCCATTTTCCCTTTTGGTTTTGTGGGTTCTTATTCTATGTTTAGTTGCCTGTCTGCACTAGCCATATTAGCTTCACGGTTTGTTTTTGTTATTTTGTTTGTTTTGTTCAGTGTTCATTCTTTAAATAAAGAAGAATGTACGCTTATCACGCTGCGCCTTGGTCTCCTCCTTACGGCGGCCGTGACAGCTTTAAAGCTGCAACAACAACAAAATATCTCTGCCCCATGACAAAATGTGTAGAATTGTAGGAAATTAGCTTGAAAACAGAAATGTTTTCTCTCTGATGCCAAGAGGCTGCCTTTAAAATGTTCCTTCCCAGGGCCCGAGACTTGGTTCGTCCAGCCATGCGCTGCTGAAGTCATAGTAAAATTCCTTGCATGCTATTTTTAGTTGTGTTCTGATTATGAAGTTGTCCCTGGTGAATTTGCTTTCATAAAAGGGGTTCCCCGGCCCCAGAAAGTTTGAGAACCCATGTCCTATTTCGTGCACTAGCCCTGGTCGAAAGTAGTGCACTATATGGGAATAGGGGGCATTTAGAATTGCAGACTTAAAGAGGTCTGGGGAAAAAACAAAAGAATTTAGTCAGGTATTCCCTTCCATAATCATCGAACCTTTCATCAAAGAAGAAGATATTCTGGCCCGGATATGGATGCATATTCATGGCTCATATGTGTGTTGATGCATGGCCATCAATGTGCCAAAGATAATTATTCAGTTCAAACATGGCCTTTTTAGTTTTATGGTCAGCGGCACAGATACATTTTTTAAACAGGGGAAGCTGTGACAGAACAATCCGCTTATTACCATTCTGAGGGTTATCATTCATAATTTTAAATCTTTTAAAGCATTTTGATGAATATAGATGATGATTCAGAGATGTGTTGGCGGTGCATTTTCCTCCACTTTAAACTTGTGTGAAATTTCTTGTGTCACAGGTCTCACTTCATGTTTTTAATGATTAAACATCATTAACACTTAGTGGTGTTTAAACTGATATTACATAGCCCTCGGCATTCCCAGAAATTAGCCAAATATCCGGAACTGTAAGGCTCTCTTTCTCTCTCTCGTTCTCTCTTTCTCTCCATCTCTCTTTCTCACCCGTTCCCTCTCTTTCTCCCCCCCCCCCCCCCCTCTCTCTCTCTCTCTCAACCCTGCAGGACATGCCCCACACTCCTATTTGCGGTGTGAAGGTTGCAGCCATTAGAGAGGTAATGCACGCACGTAGCCATAACAGAGGCCAGAGATTAACTCTGGGCAATTAAACCAGTGAAAATCCTTCCCAGCACTGTTTATTATCCTGGCTGCCGTCTTGTTTCTGACTGAGCCTGCAGAAGAAATATGCATGTACGTTCAATATTTAATACAGGGACATCATGGAAAACTTGAAAAGTGCTGTAATTTTCCCATCTCTCTCCCCTTTTTTCCCAAGTATCAACCATCTTCAGGGCCGTTTTGAAAGTGCGGGTGAGCACCGTGATAAAGCGCCCTCACATCTCCCATCAGAGAACTCATGAGTTGACACTGACTGCTGTTGAGGTCAGGAGGGGTAAAGACAGGGCAACCCCTCCTCTATCTGAAATTCCTGTGTGTGTGTGTGTGTGTGTGTGTGTGTGTGTGTGTGTGTGTGTGTGTGTGTGTGTGTGTGTGTGTGTGTGTGTGTGTGTGTGTGTGTGTGTGTGTGTGTGTGTGTGTGTGTGTGTGTGTGTGTGTGTGTGTGTGTGTGTGTGTGTGTCATTGGCTACCCAAAACCCTATTGAATGAAAACTCCCCGAGAAAATATGTTGGCCAGCAAGTGGGAGGGTTTTCAGCATAAGCACACCTGCAGAGGGTGTTAGAAGACTGAATAAGTTAAGACTGAATACCAAATAAGTGCTTAGTGAAGGTGTGTGTAGGAAAGAAGACAATTCCTAAGTCTGAATCGTTCCCAATGTCTCTAATTACATTATGCATCTGGAAGTCTAGATTCCTTTCACATTCACATGCTGAAATGTCTTGCAAAAACGATGACTATAAAGGACGGCTGAAAATGATTTGTCCCCAATGGCATCCTATTTCTATATAGGGAATATTTAGGATGCAACTCATGTTTTGTCACTGAAGTGTATGGTGCATGATTGGGCCTTTGCAAAGTGTGTGATAACTTTCTTCACCAACCAAGTACACATATTTTCTATTCACATACTATCCATACTGTCTATACACACTATTCACATACATATACAGTCTTTTTATATTCCGGACTCTGATCCGGAAGCTAATTTCCTGCAGTTCTATCAATTTTTTTCCACAGGATTTTGTACTGTGAATTTAAATACTGTATTATTGTCACGTTCTGACCTTAGTTCCTTTTTTATGCCTCTATTTTGGTTTGGTCAGGGCGTGAGTTGGGGTGGGAATTCTATGTTTTGTTCTATGTTTTGTATTTCTGTGTTTGGCCTGGTATGGTTCCCAATCAGAGGCAGCTGTCAATCATTGTCTCTGATTAAGAACCATACTTAGGTAGCCTGTTCCCACCTGTGATTGTGGGTAGTTGTTTCCTGTTTTGTGTTTTGTCATCTGATAGGACTGTTTCGTTTTTTCGTTGTTTCTCCTTTGTTATTTTGTATTCAGTGTTCAGTTTAATACATTTAACATGGACACGTACCACGCTGCATTTTGGTCCGATCCTTCCTATTCCTCATCAGACGAGGACGACGATCGTTACAATTATTGATATAGCTCATTCTAATACTTCTACTACTGTACACTGTTTACACACTGCATATTTATTTATACATTGGATTATTGGCATAGCTCACTGTAATATACAGTGCATTAGGAAAGTATTCAGACACCTTGACTTTTTCCACATTTTGTTACGTTACAGCCTTATTGTAAAATGGATTAAATTGTTTTTGTCCCTCATCAATCTACACACAATACCCCATAATGACAAAGCAAAAACAGGTTTTTAGAAATGTCTGCAAAGGTATTAAAAATGTTAAAAACTTAAATTTCACATTTACATAAGTATTCAGACCCTTTACTCAGTACTTTGTTGATGCATCTCTGGCAGCGATTACAGCTTAGAGTCTTCTTGGGTATGACGCTACAAGCTTGGCGCACCTGTATTTGGGGAGTTTCTCCCATTCTTCTCTGCAGATCCTCTCAAGCTCTGTCAGGTTGGATGGGGAGTGTCGCTGACCAGCTATTTTCAGATCTTTCCAGAGATGTTCGGTCGGGTTCAAGTCCGGGCTCTGGCTGGGCCACTCAAGGACATTCAGAGACTTGTCCCGAAGTCACTCCTGGATTGTCTTGGCTGTGTGCTTAGGGTTGTTATCCCATTGGAAGGTGAACCTTAGCCCGAGTCTGAGGTCCTGAGCGATCTGAAGCAGGTTTTCATCAAGGATCTATCTATACTTTGCTTCGTTCATCTTCGCCTCAATCCTGACTAGTCTCCCAGTCCCTGCCACTGAAAAACATCCCAATAGCACGATGCTGCCACCACCATGCTTCACTGAATGCTTGGCATTCAGGCCAAAAAATTCAATCTTGGTTTCATCAGACCAGAGAATCTTGTTTCTCATCATCTGAGAGTCCTTTAGGTGCCTTTTGGCAAACTCCAAGCAGGCTGTCATATGCCTTTTACTGAGGAGTGGCCACCGTCTGGCCACTCTACCATAAAGGCCTGATTGGTGGAGTGCTGCAGAGATGGTTGTCCTTCTGGAAGATTCTCCCATATCCACAGATGAACTCTGAAGCTCTGTCAGAGTGACGATCAGGCTCTTCTCCCCTGATTGCTCAGTTTGGCCGGGAGGCCAGCTCAAGGAAGAGTCTTGGTGGTTCCAAACTTCTTCCGTTTAAGAATGATGGAGGCCGTTGTGTTCTTGGGGACTTTCAATGCTGCAGAAATGTTTTGGTACCCTTTCCCAGATCTGGGGCCTCGACACAATCCTGTTTCGGAGCTCTATGGACAATTCCTTCAACCTCATGGCTTGGTTTTTACTCTGACGTGCACTGTCAACTGTGGGACCTTATATAGACAGGTGTGTGCCTTTGCAAATTATGTCCAATCAATTGAATATACCATAGGTGGACTCCAATCAAGTTGTAGAAACATCTCAATAATGATCAATGGAAACAGGATGCACCTGAGCTCAATTTCGAGTCTAATAGCAAAGGGTCTGAATACTTATGTAAATAAATATTTTTCTGTTTTTTATTTTATTTTATAAATTTGCAACAATTTCTAAAAACCTGTTTTCACTTTGTCATTAAGGGGTATTGTGTGTAGATTGATGAGGAATTTAACAGCCTGCTTGCAATTTTATTTAATCCATTTTAGAATAAGGCAGTAACGTAACAAAATGTGTAAAAAGGGAAGGGCTCTGAATACTTTCCCCATGCACTGTATATACTGCTGTACATACCATACAGAAAGTATTCATACCCCTTGACTTATTCCACACACCTTGGCATTACACACCGGGATTGTGCAACATTAGCCCATTATTCATAAAAAAAATCTTCAAACTCTGTCAAATTGGTTGTTGATCATTGCTAGAAAACCAGGTCTTGCCATAGATTTCCAAGTAGATTTAAGTCAAAATTGTAACTTGGCCACTCACAAACATTCACTGTCTTTTTGGTTAGCATCCAACGTTTAATTAATAACTTCACCATGCTCAAAGAGATATTCAATGTCTGTTTAAATTTTTGCCCATCTACCAATCGGTACCCTTCCTTGCGAGGCATTGGAAAACCTCCCTGGTCTTTGTGGTTGAATCTGTGTTTGAAAATCACTGCTTACAGATAATTGTAGTTGAAGTCGGAAGTTTACATACACTTAGATTGGAGTCATTAAAACTTGTTTTTCAACCACTCCACACATTTCTTGTTAACAAACTATAGTTTTGGCAAGTTGGTTAGGACATCTACTTTGTGCATGACACAAGTAATTTTTCCAAAAGTTGTTTACAGACAGATTATTTCACTTATAATGCACTGTATCACAATTCCAGTGGGTCAGAAGTTTACATACACTAAGATCAGGCCCTACACCCAAACAAGGGCACTGCGTTCATCCACCTCTGGCCTGCTCGCCTCCCTACCTCTGAGGAAGTACAGTTCCCGCTCAGCCCAGTCAAAACTGTTCGCTGCTCTGGCACCCCAATGGTGGAACAAACTCCCTCACGACGCCAGGTCAGCGGAGTCAATCACCACCTTCCGGAGACACCTGAAACCCCACCTCTTTAAGGAATACCTAGGATAGGATAAAGTAATCCTTCTAACCCCCCCCCCCTCTTAAAAGAGTTAGATGCACTATTGTAAAGTGGTTGTTCCACTGGATATCATAAGGTGAATGCACCAATTTGTAAGTCGCTCTGGATAAGAGCGTCTGCTAAATGACTTAAATGTAAATGTAAATGTAAGTTGACTGTGCCTTTAAACAGCTTGTAAAATTCCAGACAATGATGTCATGGCTTTAGAAGCTTCTGATAGGCTAATTGACATCATTTGAGTCAATTGGAGGTATACCTGTGGATGTATTTCAAGGCCTACCTTGAAAATCAAAATAAATCAGCCAAGACCTCGGAAAAAAACATTGTAGACCTCCACAAGTCTGGTTCATCCTTGGGAGCAATTTCCAAATGCCTGAAGGTATCACGTTCATCTGTACAAACAATAGTATGCAAGTATAAACACCATGGGACCACGCAGCCATCATACCGCTCAGGAAGGAGACGCATTCTGTCTCCTAGAGATGAACGTACTTTGGTGCGAAAAGTGCAAATCAATCACAGAACAACAGCAAAGGACCTTGTGAAGATGCTGGAGGAAACCGGTACAAAAGTATCTACAGCCACAGTAAAACGAGTCCTATATCGACATAACCTGAAAGGCCGCTCAGCAAGGAAGAAGCCACTGCTCCAAAACCGTAATTAAAAAGCCAGACAACGGTTTGCAACTGCACATGGGGACAAAGATCGTACTTTTTGGAGAAATGTCCTGTGGTCTGATGAAACAAAAATATAACTGTTTGGCCATAATGACCATCGTTATGTTCGGAGGGAAAAGGGGGAGGCTTCCAAGCCGAAGAACACCATCCCAACCATGAAGCACGGGGGTGGCAGCATCATGTTGTGGGGGTGCTTTGCTGCAGGAGGGTCTGGTGCACTTCACAAAATAGATGGCATCATGAAGATGGAAAATTACATGGATATATTGAAGCAACATTTCAAGACATCAGTCAGGAAGTTAAAGCTTGGGTGCAAATGGGTCTTCCAAATGGACAATGCACCCAAGCATACTTCCAAAGTTGTGTCAAAACGGCTTAAGGACAACAAAGTCAAGGTATTGGAGTGGCCATCACAAAGCCCTGACCTCAACCCTATAGAAAATATGTGGGCAGAACTGAAAACTGAAAAAGCAAGGAAACCTACAAACCTGACTCAGTTACACCAGCTCTGTCAAGAGGAATGGGCCAAAATTCACCCAACTTATCTTGGGAAGCTTGTGGAAGGCTACCCGAAAAGTTTGACCAAAGTTAAACAATTTAAAGGCAATGCTACCAAATACTAATTGAGTGTATGTAAACTTCTGACCCACTGGGAATGTGATGAAAGAAATAAAAGCTGAAATAAATCATTCGCTCTACTATTATTCGGACATTTCACATTCTTAAAATAAAGTGGTGATCCTAACTGACCTAAGACAGGGAATTTTTACTTGGATTAAATGTCAGGAATTGTGAAAAACTGAGTTTAAATATATTTGGCCAAGGTGTATGTAAACTTCTGACTTCAACTGTATGTGTGGGGTACAGAGATGAGGTAGTCATAAAGAAAATAACACAACACTAGTATTGCAGCTTATTATGTGACTTGTTAAGCAAATGTTTACTCCTGAACGTATTGAGGCTTGCCATAAAAGGGTTGAATACTTATTGACTCAAGACATTTCAGCTTTTTGTTTTAAATTAGTAAAAATTTCAAAAACCATAATTCCACTGACATTATTGTATTGTGTGTAGGCCAGTGACAAAAAAATCTCAATTGAATTCAGTCTGTAACACTACAAAATGGGGGGAAAAATCAAGGAGTGTGAATACTTTCTGAAAGCACTATATCTGTACATATAGATTGCATTTGGATTACTGTTACAGTGCTATTTTGGTTGTTATTTGGTTTCATTCTGACATTTCTTGATTTCTTTTCCTTGTATTTTTTGTAAATGATTTGTGCGTGTTTGACATTTTACTGCATTGTTAGGAGCTAGTAACTTATAAGTTCACTGCACCCTCTATAACATCTGTTAAACTGTGTGAGCGACAAATAAACTTTGATTGGATTTGAATCCTCTCTGGTCCTCTGATACAGATCAATTCATCTCTCAATGTGTGGCAGACCATAATACTACATTAGCAATCATTGCCATCTCTCTCTCTCTGAGGAGGATAGGAAAGCTTTTTGTGTCAGGTAGAGTACCCACTGGTGTTGGAATTATCCCAACAACCATGGAGCCCAAAAAAACGGGAGTGCCTAGTTTTAATCCCGTTTACACTAAAACCATACAACGGTCTACTCACACCGAAGATTAACTTAATCTCATGTCATGATTTGCAGTTGAACGTGTCTCCAAAGATTATTCCAACAGCGGATTTGAAAAACAGTGGTATTTTTTTATCATCTGAGTTGGACTGATGTTCCCATGGGAATAAGCGTAGGAATGATAGACTTTCAGTGGGAATAGACTGCAGCTCGGGTGTGTGTGCGCTATGTCTATGTGGTGTGTCTGTTTGTGTCTCTTTTTGTTCAGTGCCAAAACCGCCCTCCACTTTACAAAATTTGCATTTAGATTCATACATGCCACTGGCACCAAAATCAGATAAGTGGCCACTGCTGCTGTAACGTACCACAGGCTGTCCATAAATATAATCTCCACAGCGTCAGGTAATGGGAAGGCATCAGTGCCTCCGCTCAGATTAATGGTTAAAGACGACTCGGAAGTAAAGCGAAATCATCCCTCCTCTTCGCTATACCTCCTTTCCTCTACTCCTCTACTCCTCTCTTCCACCCCTGCTGAGTGTACAATCTGGGGACATGGATGTAAAAAAAAAAAAAATATCTCCTGCTAGCCATCTTCTGTGTCTCCTCCCGTTCCGGAAATCTGCCAGCCTTTTCAAACTCCATGATATCACAAGACAACAATCCCATCACAGGGTGCGAGAGCCAACCGTGTGAGGCGACCAAGGTTTTCATCAATCCATACGGGATGTTTCCTCTGTTTAAAAAGGCTCCGAAAACATTATTCCACCAAGTTGATCATGACATGACTGCAGATGAAGCACAGAGCGAACCGACTTGTCGTGTTGCTATTCTTCTCCCACCTCTTCCATCCCATCAAATAAGAGATTTGCATCAATAAAACAAATCTCAATAAATCAATAAATCAAATCTCCCATCTCTCTGAGCTTTGCCAAGAGATACGCGTCGAATGACCTTGACTTGCTGACTCTGATGCACGTGTTGAAAACAGGTGTGCTTCAGTGGACATCTGTATCGCTTTGTTACATGACTTCCTGTGTCTAGGATCTCTTTAAGCACTACAAGAATAGACGGGAGAGACACCAATAGAATGACAATGACAGGATGAAACTGCTAATGACATTACAACACGTCGCCGGGTTCTGAGGTCGAAGTGGTGGCAAACAAGTTGGTTAGCGCTAGCGCCAAACCAC